>NW_026542602.1:29811704-31122354 GCF_028750875.1 Macrosteles quadrilineatus | reverse complement strand
TTATATTTTGTTGGAATCTTTTACTTTATCCCCCAATTTTCGGTATATGGAGAAATTATTGTTTTCGTCCAAATTGTAATAATGAGTTCTAGGTTTAGACATCCGTTTTGGGACCCGCACTAAAGCGGTGCGTGAGTGGATGTATACAGAACTACAGACCACACGTGTGGGCCGGTAATTATTAAATTCAGTATGTGGGTACTAATCCAAGGTATCTCCAGGTGCTCATTTCATATTTTTGAAATTGATTTTAATTGTAAATTCCCCATAAAACCCATTAAATAACGGAAAGAATTATATTTTTACAAACATGGCTCAAATTATTTTTTTTACATTTAGTATGTTATAGCCTTATAATTGCTGAACAGAATTGTACAACTACCATTGCTGTAAAAATTTTGGTTCAAAAGTTATTGCAACTTTTGTGATTTTTCCCATAAAATATCATAGATGATCACAGTTACTCCCACTGCTTACCCATCATAAGGTTTGTTGACAAACGGGAGAAAGTAATTTGTGTCAAATTGCTGGTATGGTTTATTTTTGCTTAGTTGTGTTTATTCATTGGTTGTATGAAATTAGCAATAAACGAACTATAGCTCATTTGTAAATTCATATTACGAGATTAAAAATATATTATTTCCAATAAAATCATCCTAAATCTACTTTCTTATTGATAAAATCTTATTTTAACTATACAGTTTATATTATGTGTTTTAAAGATTCATCACCTTGTGAGTTATAACTGTTCTTAAGAGGTCGTCAAAAGGCAACAATTTTGTTGTTTTTTGTGTTGGTACAAACTAATAACCATTAGACGTCTGTATTCCAAGAATGTTTGTTGTTTACCCATGAAGCCGTTATCAAGACAAAATTACTATACGAGTAGAACAGAGCAGCTTCATGTTACCAGGTAACGACCTCCCTTAACCAACAACACGTGCTTATTACGACAAAATCCGTATTCTTTTTAAACAGCCTATATAAAAGACTTTTAAATTCTAAGTACTTAAATATAATTTTGTACCGAAACGTATCAACCACAGGGAATATTGATTGTTTATACAGGGTGTCTCACGAGAGGTGCCTCAAATTGATTACAAAAAAACGGCATAACTTAGAAGGATGAAATAAAATTATTTCCCGCTAAATCGTCCCTAAGGAATAACTTAAAAATATTTTTAACTTTTTCCAATACAGGGTGTGCCATTAACTGAGGGTCTACTATTTATATACTATTATATACTATATATCAAATGCATGTTATTCGGGTTTGACGTGGTTTAACACTAAATGAAATGGGGCCTTTATTGTTAAACCCAAATAACATGCATTTGATATAGGAAAATTAGGTTTTTCGTTATTTACAGAAAAACTAAAAGAGATACGAAGTGTAAAATACAAAGTTGTTAGGAATTAAAAAAACCTATAAAACGATGTGCCACTTGACGTATGTTGCTATTTGGAAATTTTGAACAATGACCATTTTCAAATTTTCAAAAATATTTATTTTTTTATTTTTCATATTTCAAAAAACCGTTACTTGTGGCATATCACAGTAAAGCTAATTTCATAACGAGTAAGCAAATTCAACCGGAGAAGGGCTAAATGCATTGGTATAGGAAACATAGAGTATTAAAAAATATAGATTTTTTTACTGCCGCCATTTTGAAACGGAAAAAGATAATTAACTTCTGTTTTCGCCAAAATGTTTGTCTATTAAGTACCTTTAAAATTATGCATAACATGACATATGTTTACTTTTGAAAATTCCGAGATCTGAACCAGTGATCCTCAGTTTATGGCACACCCTGTATTGGAAAAAAGTTAAAAATATGTTTACGTTATTCCTTGGGGTCGATTCAGCGGGAAAAAATTTTATTTCGTCCTTCTACGTTAAGCCGTTTTTCCTTAATCAATTTGGGACACCTCTTGTGGGACACTCTGTAAATATGTCATATGTAAATAACACGTAAACTAGTTTCACGTCTTAACAATCTATTCTAAACATAAATGTGATTTTAAAAGCTTTCGATTACAATATTTGAAAATGTGACTTTGAAAATAAAGTGACTAAATGCTTTAAGATCAAATATAAATTTCCACACTCAAACAACATTGTGTGCAAGGTCATTATTTAAGTAAAGAATTCTGAGCAATTTCCCATAAATATGCGATGCGATATTTTTTAGCACACGGAATGATATATGAGCCAAGCTTCAAAAAGGAAATAGGAACACGTGATACAGCACACTCTTGTACAATGTACAGTGCATTCCCGAATAGACAAAATCTAACATAGCCTAGCACAACCTCTCCCCCATATCAAATCCCAGTCATATTAAATCTTCAGGTTAAAATTAGCATGATTACATTTCTTGTGTACCTTGAGATGTCAAGGTTTGGGAGGGTGGGATTAAGTAGATCAGATAAATATATTTTATGTTTGTAAAAGTCATTATGCATACTTAAATAAGATAGATGGCAGAACTACACCCTTAGCTTCCTATTCTACAAGGCAATCTTTGTGTTTCGGTAATAGTATTCTCTTAAAATAGTTGTTATAGCTTTATATTTATCTATAATACAATAAACGTCATATCTGTCAGCAAGTATAGTTTTACAGAGCGTCTCAGTTTTGTCTATGAGTGATGATATAATGTTGAAGTAATAATGTAGTATTGAGGTAGAAAATACATGATAAATAGTTTTAACAAAATCAATGCACAGTTTATCTTCTATGTTTATAAAAGGTAAATACCACTGACTCACTCTGCCCCTCACGTACTCATTAATCGATATAATAAAAAATACAACCCATAAAAGCTCAGGGGTTCGAATGGAGGTTCCACTAAGATTCTAGGTGTGCAACAAAAAGCGTTTTCAAGAATTTCCATTAGGGCCCTGCCCCAGTGGCTGTTAAAGTGTATATGTTTTACTTGTTGCGATCACATGAGTTTACATTTGAATAGATGAATACCACCATTTGAATTCACACTACGATTTAACAAAAATAAATTATCTTAAAGAAATATTAGCACTTTCCTTTTGTTGCAATATAATATCTGTAACTAATCCAACAAAAATAGCCATGTTGATTTAAGCCTTGATCCAATTTGTATTCATTTTGGACTTAATTGATGACAGAGAGCTGTTGTCCATTTAACCCGAAAAACATTTCGGTTTTCCTTATTTTATGGCACTGAAGTCATAGCCTTAATTTTCTGCTTCCCTTTGATTGTATGAATCGTTAACCTTTTAGTTATATATTACGTTATATAAAGACAATAAAAAGTTCAAGTTGTTAAGGCATCCTAAAATTAAATTTTACATAAGTCCGGAAATCTCGTTCAATATATTTAGATTTAGGCCATTTATTATTCAGTGTCCCAAAAATATTGCTTCAATAATCAAAGCAGAATCGACAATCTGAAGATGTCAAGTCAGATTATGTCAAGTCCGAAGACCATCAAGTCAGGTCAAGCCAGGTATGGCAATAGAGTTTAAAAATTGAACTATTTATGCGACTTGTTTTAAGTATTGTTTGCAGTTTGCACACATATGCACATATTTTTGCGTACATTACGTACGTAATGTTTGAGTACGGCTAAAATGATTCACAGGACATGTCATTTAAAACCACCAAAATTATATAATTTTGTAAGTAAGTGTATACGTAAAAGTTTTACACAATGAAAAAACAAAACTGTTTTTCTGGGCGTAATTTCTTATTAATTAATACCTGTATGCAATAGAAATAAATGTAAATTAAAAATGGGCACCAAGTCGAAAAAATAAATCTAACAACTCTTACACCTGTTGTCAGATGGTAAAATAGTTTAAAAGGAAAAATATTTTTCCTTGTCAGATTTGCATTAGTCCTGTTTTCTGTTTTCCTAGTGAAAACAATCTAATGAATGTTCTAAATTACAGTTACAGTATTTGCTAGTTACCTCCTCTACATAAAGTTGATATTTCAGTTTGTCCTATGATTTTTTTTAGGGAACAGTTCGATAATATCACGTATGAAAACCAAAGTTGACACTTTGACGCAGAACGCAGCTGCAGTAAGCTTCAACTAATGCGGCTTTGATTCTGGTTGGAAAGTTTTCTTGTTGAAATTCAAAATATCAGAATGTGTTATGCTAACTTGTAGAAGAAACAAGTATACATACACGTAAATACTATATTTCATAAGTTTATAGATTCGTGTTGACTAGAACTAATTTGTTGTTTTGAAAATGTGTATTTGCATTGTGATGTTTGGAACATGTTAAAAGTGCAATTAAAAACAAAAAAATGTAAGCAGTAATAAGTAGGCTATATCTATTTTTATTCAATGTAGGAATACTTAACCATCTTTATCGAAGGAATGTGGACACAGAATATAGAATACTGTCCTGTTCGGTATCTTATAACGACCAATGTTCGGTATCTTATAACGACCAATGTTCGGTATCTTATAACGACCAATGTTCGGTATCTTATAACGACCAATGTTCGGTATCTTATAACGACCAATGTTCGGTATCTTATAACGACCAATGTTCGGTATCTTATAACGACCAATGTTCGGTATCTTATAACGACCAATGTTCGGTATCTTATAACGACCAATGTTCGGTATCTTATAACGACCAATGTTAGGTATCTTATAACGACCAATGTTCGGTATTGTTTCGCCAATGACTACTTAGCTAATCATATTTTGTAATTGGGATATAAAGTACAATATTACTAATTTCCAGAAAATATGAATCTTCTTCAGTAAGTAGGTAGGAGATTAGCTTTGTAACATGGCAATTTTAGTAGCAGTTTACAAAAGAATCGTTTTCATATAATTGAGATCTGATAAAAAGTATGATAATATGTGCCACAAAATAATCCAGCCTGGAGTTTACCATTTATTTTAAGTGAAAATACGAAATAAAATACTGCATAATACTTTGACTGCTCAGTACTAAATATTTGTAAGTTTTAGTAAAAAATGGTTAAATGTTTAAGAATTTAGTTATAAACGTGCTCATTTTAAAGTAATGAACGCAATTAATTATAGCACGTTATTATTCCTCTTATTGTGTACATACTAGTATGTTAGTATGTATATACTATGTCATAAGAGTTGTAAGCCATTTGTCAATTTTCTTTCGTCAAAACTGTTGACTTGCATGTCAAACTCCTAGAGTCAACCATAAACTTTTGCCATCACAAGTTTGATATCAAAGCTTTCAGGCAAATAAACTTTATTATTTCTTTATTATTATTCTTTCTTTCTTTATTCATTTTTACTTTATTATTTCTAAGTTCCCTTAAAAGCTTATTGGCAATCAATTTAAACAACATTGGGTCGTTCATGAAATAAACATTACATGGGTTTAATATTGTACTAATATAATTTTAGTATTTTCATTTTTAATTTTGCTAATATGATCTTCAGTTTTTGAAAATACAAAAGAGTAGTGTAAAAATTCATATTCTTACAAAGAAAATTCTTTGCAATATTTGTTATAGTTATCTTACCCATTGTATATTTACTGAATATTGATACGTTCCAATCGCTGAAAAATCATGTAAAAACCATGTTGCTTAAACCTAAGGCTTACCTTATGATCCGATTTGTTTTATTGTAGAGATGTATTTTATACGTCGTAACGTTATCTTCGGTCTTTTTCTTTTAGGTTAAGCTAAACTTTAAGTTTACCATATCTTACTTGATATCATCGATTTGATAGAATACATAAACATCGGATAAACATAAATATTTACAAAGACATTGATAAAAAGAACTCAGATGCATGGACATGGTCTTATTTTTCAATCCGAACCTTCAAGGTAACAAAACAATAAAACAAATTGGATAGTAAGGTAAACCTTCGATTTTTATTATGTTCAATAACGATCCAGAGGCTATATCTCCAAATGATAACAATATTTTGCTAAAATATATTTTTAATAATTACCTTATAACATTTATTAAAAGTTTGACCACGAACTTATAGGAGTTGAAAATACGAAATAAATGAATATGTGAATATATGTGTATAAATCACACAATTCCGATAAACCCGAATCGCCCCAGTTTAGCATAACGGTTGAACATCTGTCTCCAACACACCATGAAATGTCATCGATGATATGAGTTATTAGTGTATTGCGTTTGCTCATATGTATCATCACATAAATACAGAATGATTCTAAAACAAATAAACATCTTTTTACACCTACAGTTGTATAACTCATATCAGTTACGTTGGTATTAATGAGTGGTAAAATATCTCAAGTTTTTGTTTTAATAGCTGAGTGTGTTCAACAATGAATAAAATATGTAAAGAGAGAATGTATATTGTTTAGGAAGAAAATGACTCCTTGAATTATAGAGAAATCATTTTCTGAGTTGTAGTTTGAAAATAAGTTATTATTTATTTTATATCAGTAATTCTTGTTTTGTTTGTCAGTTGTTGCAGTTTGGCAGTTTATGGCCCGTTATAATTAAGAGCCTCATCGCAGGAATATGCGATTGGCAAAGGGAGTTCAGCACTAGAGATTATTTTACGAAGGGACAAGGCTGAACACTGAAGTTGAATAAGTTCGTTCAACTAATGCACTTATGCGAAGAAGTCGACAAGTTAATTTGATCCTTAAATTCCAAAGTAGCTGGTTTAGAGAATTATACAAAATCAGCTGAACATATTTGTATATGAGGTATTGGCAGAGTAATTAAAGGTATGTCTTGGTGGGAATCGCCAAACGTCCTGGATAGGCCTTGCAGCTGAAATAAACAATCTACTGCGTAAATACTGTAAATTGGTGATCTTGCCGTTGGAATAAATAAATAAATAAAAGATTCGTACAATTTCATACCTAATCCATTAATATTGCTATTTTTTACCCTACCTGTGTTATTTGTTTCTGTCACACACCACAATTTAGTTTAACACACAATTTCCGGCAAGGTTTGCTCATCTGAGTAGATATTGTGACCTTAAATTTAAATTGCTGACTAGCAGATAAAATAGACAAGATTGGCAGATAAACTAACTTCCTTCTTTTCCTGGCGTCGCCTCTTTTGATTAAAGTTTACATAGTCTATCACAAAAAAACAGCTCAGTTGATGAATTAAGGATTAAAATAAGAAAAGCATTTCTCAAAAAATTAAAATAATATGCAAAAACATAATTTTAAACATGAATTTATATGTAAATGGCATTATTGGAGATCCTGGAGAAAGGCATCCATAATTTTCTCACATAGTTTATAACTGAGATGTTTATGTCAAGTAGAGTGTAGAAAATGTCCCTGATTCACCCAATATGGAGGAATCGCACAGAGTGATGTCGAAAAAAACTAGGAAGCCAGTATGTAACCTCATCCATTAAAATCATAATTTTCTATTTTAGACCACAATACCTATAAACTTGGAAACAAATATGAGTAAAACTAAACGTTAGCGTGTAGCTGATACAACAAACAAAGGTAGAACATCGTGTGTTGAAAAGTAACAGTATGGCTAATGTATGAAATTGTACTAATCTTCTGTGGACACCCTGTACAATTGGCTAATTTGTGGCAGCACTTGCAGTATTTTTGCACTAGGCTCGCCTTTGGATTTTCGTTGTGTTTTTATAAAGCACCCTCAAAGTTAAAGCAGTATATCGTGTTTAGTGGCAACAAGTAGATAAGTCCCTTCAATATGCCTAACGTAGCATTTATCTATATATAACCAATAAATAATATTATTGAGTTTTTATAATAAAACAAAATTACCGCTAAACATCTATTTTTATCACATCAGGAATCAACCAATTTCATGAATAATTGTAGACGAGTTAACTTCAATTCAACTAAAATGAACTAAAGAAAATCATTCTTTACAACGAAATTGTGTAACTATGACTTAATCGGCTAACATATTAATTACAGATTGGTTTAATGTAATTGTAATTATACCTAGGAAATAAAGATTTAAGCATATAAAAATAGAGTGTTCATCTATTACTGCAGTCATTTTGTAATTAAGTCATTTTAATAGGGGAGTTTTAAAAAACATATGCATTTATGTATTATGGCTTTTGGCTTACATTTTGTCAATGTAGATGCTAAAAGTAATAAATACTCTAATTTCTTTGTGTAGGAACATCAAAATTCGACAGGATAATATATTTTCAATACGACATATTACCTTTATATTTTCATTGGCTTACGTTAGTAGAGTTATATGCCGTAGCGTTAAACCATTGTTTAACACTGCCAATAAATCCTCCAAGGCGGCGATGTACACATATACAGTATAATTAATGAGGGTAGAATTGAGGAACATGAAATGATCAAATTTTTACTGACTAAAATCAGTTGTTTCTTTAGCCAAGGCCAATTAAGGCAAATCCAATGGTTAAAAAACATTGGGTCCAGTTACGAACCACCAAAGGATTCAAAAGTTGTAGAGGATGTAGAGGATATTCAATGTTTCTAGTTTTATTCACAATTTACCTTATAAAATATCTCAGAAATGAGTGTAAAGCTGAAGGCAAATAATCTTCAAATGCGAGGTAAGACAAAGGAAACAAACAGCATACTCTTGTGTCTCCAAGAAACCCTTCTCTACAAGCAAGATCTATATTTAGTAGCTGTATAGCAGCTGCTAAATATAGATCTTGCTTGTAGATTTACCCCTCGACGTAAGTTCGTGACAATGTATTAGGTAGTATTGTATCACAAAACTACCGGGAAATAAACATTTTATTTGTTAATACTTTATCCATCCTACTATGTATTGCAGTGGTAGAAAGTAGAAAATGAGGGATATTCCGTTTTACATTTCAAAATTAGCTAAGGTTATTAGCCATGTAAGTTTTATTAATTAGTATGAAATGTCTGAAAAAATGCGCGTAATTGTATTAGAAAACTATTTTTCCATGACTTTCACAACCACATTGTCAGAAATCAAGAGTGTAACTTTGAAAAAATGATATCATATTCTTTTGATAACGAAACGATAAGCCACAAAGAACCCTTCCATACAAACCCTCTATATTAGCCTGTATCATTTGTTTCATATTTACAGCTCTATTGGCTCCGATATTGGAGGCATATTGGCTGAATGCCAGTTCTGTGTTTATATCACTCTTATGCTTAGAACATTTTCATAACTAATAAGGATATGTATATGGATTGCAAAATATTGTATTGAATTGTAACTTTTTCGTCTAATAACATGAAGTCTAACCACGTTTAATGCAAAACGAATGAGTCAACAATGCCTAATTGTATTGCAGTTGGCTCTTAATTTCTATATTTTGAACTAGATCGTTTCGATATTTTCGATTTACAGGTTTAAGTGACTGATTATTTAATTAGGGATAATCAGCTGTTTTCTAACCTAAAACTCTTTTAAAATTGCTAATAGTCAGAGAAATATAGGATATGCCCTGAAAAAATTTGCAAGAAAACGTGTTATGGTTTTATTTGGTAGTGTTGGGTTTGCAGAACGACATACTAAAAGATGCCAAAAATCGGTGCACGAGAAAACCACTAAAATCACATTTTTTTAATGGCGGCTTTTCCCAACATTGGGAAATTAGGAAAAAAAGATACTACATACATTTTGTATGAACATTTTTTTTTTTAAACTGTTTTGAATCACTCATAAAGTTGGACAAGGACCGCGATAAAGGCGGCCAGGGGACAAAGTTAAGTTCCTGAACCAGTCGAGACTCGGCACCCGTCATGTGCACACCAGTGTCTGTAGGCCTACAGTTGTTGTCCCTGTTTTTAAATGTTTAAATGTTTTGTGATATTTTTCTAAACTTTGACGCGACCAATTCAAGAATGGTTTAAGTTCTTCAAGTTTGTGACCTGTTGATGATGCGAATGCATTGAAACGCGCGTAGTCCAGTATAGGAACAGAGGAATCACAAGGCAGTTACAGGTATTTTAACCTTTTTACAATATTATTGTCAACGTGATTCGGAATAAACAACACAACATTCCAGATAACTTTGTTCTCTCTGATTGTCCAATTGTACAACATGCTTATGGCAACTCAATAAATCCAGAAAATATTAAAAACTACTCCAATCAAAATAATTGTAGGTTCTTTAAATGAACAATGTGATAATTTAAATGAAGAAGTATTAAAAATCATCGAAGGAGACTATAAGGAATACTACAGTAATGATGAAGTAGTTTCAGAAGACCCTTCAGAGAGGTTGAACATACCAATCGAGTTTATAAATTCAATTACACCATCTGGAATGCCACCACACAAATTAGTTTTAAAAGTTTGTTCAATAGTGATGCTCATAAGAAATATGAACCTAGGGTCTAGATTAGTTAATGGAGTACGACTGGTTGTGTTGGGTATGTCTGGAAAAAGTGTAATGTTAAAAGTAATTACTGGAGTAGGCAAAGGGAACATATTTTTCATGCCAAAAATAAAACTAATATCTACAGATCCTAATATGTCCTTTAAATTTACAAGGATTCAATTCCCATTGCGATTAGCTTTTGCTATATAAATATAGCGCAAGGCCAAACCTTCTCAAAAGTTGGCATTTATTTGAAAAAACCAGTGTTTACCCATTAGTCCAGTCAAGGAATGAGGTGTAGAGTGCGTGAGCAGGTAACTAAGCGATTCCTTCAGAAACTTGTTCAGGGGGCTTAGGGTGTTAACATACCAAAAGTCCTGACTCCTAGGTGGTGAGCCAGGGGGTGGAGGGGGGAAAAAGGGGGGAAAAAGGTACGCATTTTGGGTTTTTTGATTATATCTCGAAAACTATCAACTTTTTGTATACTATAGTAAATTATAAAATTGAATAAGATTAAATTTTCTACAAGAAAAGTATATAATGTGTTTATTTTGGTTCAACAGATTACGAGTTATAACTTATATAATTGATATCTTATTAAAATACTCCTTCCATAAGAAATACATGTAAATTAGTATGCGAAATGGGGCGAATCCTATCCACCCAAAGGAAATATAACTGATATTCTGGAAATATTGACAAAATTTCCAGTAATTTGACACTTTGATCATGAAATTTTGTCAAAAATTAAAGCGAGGGTGAGCGTTTAAAAATGGGATGATTTAAGGTTTTTTTTTATATTTCCAATAAAAAAACACCAAAACTCGAAATTTTTTTACCTAGCCCTCGCTTTAATTTTTGACAAAATTTCATGATCAAAGTGTCAAATTACTGGAAATTTTGTCAATATTTCCAGAATATCAGTTATATTTCCTTTGGGCGGATAGGATTCGCCCCATTTCGCATACTAATTTACATGTATTTCTTATGGAAGGAGTATTTTAATAAGATATCAATTAAATAAGTTATAACTCGTAATCTGTTGAACCAAAATAAACACATTATATACTTTTCTAGTAGAAAATTTAATCTTCTTCAATTTTATAATTTACTATAGTATACAAAAAGTTGATATTTTTCGAGATATAACCAAAAAACCCAAAATGCGTACCTTTTTCCCCCCCTTTTTCCCCCATCCACCCCCTGGCTCACCACCTAGGAGTCAGGACTTTTGGTATGTTAACACCCTAAGCCCCCTGAACAAGTTTCTGAAGGAATCGCTTAGTTACCTGCTCACGCACTCTACACCTACTTTTGGATCATTCATTGACTGGACTACATGGTCAACTTTATGTTGCATTTAGCCGGGTAAAGCGGCCAGATGACGTTAAAATAGTAATTGAACCAAATAAAGTCCAAGGAATGGACCAAAATGGATACTATACAACAAATGTTGTTTTCAGAGAGATTTTGTTACAGAATTAGTATTTTACAATTTGGAAGATGACATTATCTCTATGTGTTGTGTTTTTTTAAGTGAATTTGTCTATATTCAAAGAAATGTATATATAATTTAATTAAGAGTCCTGAAGATTATTATTGAAAATGTTTTTTGTTGTATTATGATTAGAAAATTTATGTTATAAACACACCACATGAAGCGTCTTTTCGAATTTTTATCCTAAACAGAGAAGACATAAATATGAATTATGCAGGTATGTGATAACTATTATACATTATTATAATATAAAAAAAATGAAAACGATAATTCAAGGTAGGGTACGGTAACCCATGAGACAAATAATTTGTACGAAATAATTATTAGAATATGTTACATATATATATATGGGCTTTTGCCACTAGTTTATTATAATCTTCTTAGCTTTTGACATAAAAAATAAACAAATAACTTTACCCACGCTCAACGTAAGTGAATATCTGTTTAATGTAGAACATAGTCAATCCAAATAAAAGTGTAAGGAGGAAAACAAATTTTGCAGTCTCGATCGTTTGAAATTACTATTTCTATTATTATTAAATCTTTTAAATTACAAAGCATTTGAAAACTAACGAGTTTTAGTCCCTGGAATTTCTATGCTGCTGCAATATTCCGATACTGAAAAGTAGGTTCAAACGTTAACTACTATTGGGCTCAAAGTTCTGTTTCAGTCAAAAGATATTACATATTGAGCTGACTATTGGACTGTATACATTCTGTCTGAATATTGCAATACTCATCTACCGTAAAATAAATGTAAAATAAACGGTTTGTACACTCAAGGTTAGCTGGAAAATGTGACAATAAAACGGGTTTTATTTGACTTATGTACTTATAAAGTGTAAAGAACTCAATATGTTTCAACAGGTTTTATCATCAAAACACTTGAAGTTAATGTAAATAGCTATTATATTGAACATTTTTTAAAGGACTTTCTTTCTTAGTTCTTAGGTCTAATTTCAGCTTTAATTTCAATAATATACACACTGAGTATTAATAAATTATATTTATTTCCTCATGTTTATTTACTCTTTTATTTCTTAAAACTCCACAGAGTACTGAATAGAAGCCAACGCTGGAACAATTCGTATTTTGCTCAATACATAAATATACATCCAATTAAAAATAGCAGCTGTAATCATGTTAAGTATATAAACGTATGAAAGTTATAATTGGTTAACAATGACATTTCCGGTTTGACAGGCAGTTATTGTATTGACTAAAATATTATTGTTTGGTATAATCTATGTAAAATACCCAGTAATATATTTGAATTTATGAGAAAACACATTCAACTATAAGGTTTTGATATTTGAAAAACTGTTATTCTAAATTAGTTCAATAAGACAAATTTTTTAGAGAAACTTTGATATCTGATTTCTGGAAATGAACAACCTAAGATGAAATTATGAGGGAATATAAATTTGCAATGAAGTTTTGAACTGTTTTGAAATACCTCCGTTTATTCAACATCAATAATGGTTTAGCTAAGTAAAGTCATATTTTAACAACATTCTCAATAGTTAAAATATTTTACAAAGTATATAAATTTATAAAAAAATTACAACTGCATGTGCATTGCATTAAATTGATTTGAACATTTTAATATTCAACCTTAAAGATGAACTGGTAATATTGGATGTATTATATCTATTTAATATTATTTACAGATCCTAGTACATGATGTATTTGTTTTCACTTACTTATCGACCTACGAAGACTAAAACACCCAAATAGTTTTCTTTTTCTTAAATGTGTATAAAAAAAAAACTATACAGCACAAACTATACAAAAAACACTTTTTGACTAGTGTTTTTTCCCCCTAAAAAGGTATTCAAGTGATAAAGGTATTTTAATACCTTTATTTAGTAAATGTCAATAGTAATGAAAAATATGGATACTATAAATATGAACCAGGAAGATGACGACGCTACTAATAGAACATTTATCTTCTGATTAAGTGGTTATAAATCTATGTCTAATTCATAGAAAATATATGTAACAATCACATCTTCCATGATCTTAAATATTTAAAGGTACATTTATAGAATAAAGATAAATTTTATATCATGTAGGCTACTGTTATTATTATGTTTTCACAATGTATGTTATTCTTCAAACAGAATTAGGTTAGTATTTTTTTTTATTTCCATGAATCATAAAAGAAGTGATAAGGTTTTTACGCTAGGTTTTTTTCCACAAAGTATTTTGATGTAGTTCTTAGACCAACATAATTTTATTGAAAATAATGTGAATAGTTGGAACCATTTAGTTCAAAATGGCGTATTTTAAAACTAATATTAGCTCAAAACCTCTTATATTTATAGCATATTTACTTTAAATCTTGGCTTAATGCCACGCATGGTCTACTTGGATATGTTGCCTGGTTTTGTATGCATAGAATATTGTATTTGTTTGCAGCTATTTTCCTCGAAATTGTTATTGTTGTAATATAAACAAACAGTGAGCAAACAATATCCACAGCACAAATTGCGATCAGATTTTATATCTAAATTACAAAAGTATAAAATCAGTCAAGGAAAACGACTGATATAAACAAATCAAATAAACTTCGGCCTCAGACATCAAAGCTTGGATAAGTAGTTTAATTAACAAAGTTACTGTGTAGGTCAATTGTAATGTTAGATTACATCTAACTTATTTTCTCTGATAATTGTTGTAATTGCAGCTGTTCTAAGTAAAACCTATTGAATTCATAATTTAATTCACACGGAAATAGAATTAGTTGAAAAATTGTTGTTTGTACACTGATAATACCTAACGTGAAAAAACTTCAATAAACACTTAAACGTTCATTCAAACTTATAATTTCCACACACGCAAACAAGTCTTTAACCACCCTCTTAACAACATGTCTTAAGAAACGTTAACCACTAAACACCATAGAACGGGGAGCGAGCTGGCGTAGTGGTTAGAGCGCGGGACTTCAGTCCCTGAGGTCCCGGGTTTGATTCCTGCCATGTCACCAATGGATTTTATCTTAGTGATAATGCCACAACCCCTAGGTCTAGCCTGAAGTATAGTGAAAAACAATCCCAGGCTCGTGCCTAGCGTCCTAGGAAAAAACACACCATAGAACAATCTAAAGGATCATTTATAATTCCCTAAACACTCTTAACTATAGGCTTGAGGAAGATTTAAAAGAAGAGAGGTTTAAAGATTAATAATACAAACCGATAAAAAATCTCTCTCTTTTATGACACCACTTTCATTAAAAACCATGTAAACTCTCATTCATCCAGGTGCAAATGACGACACTGTTGTCCACTTTGGACCAAAGCTTTGTCGCAGTAAACTCATAAATGATTGGTCTCGTTCACAATCACTTCGTTTGTCAGTCAGTGATTGTTGTATCAGTAGGACTTTGTAGATTCTGTGTAGAACTTGGTTTACGTATGTTGATGACCACAACCTGAACTGTAAGATCACCGGTAACTGTTGGGTTTTAATTGATCATCATTTTCTAGAAGAAATAATATATTTATACTTTAGAGAACATAGGCAAATTCTACAAATATTTTATTATCCAATAAGTTCCGATAATGCAACAAAAGTTGGTATTATTTTAATTACAAGTCAAGCACACACCTTTAGTATGATTTTTACCACTACAGACCACTGATATTTACCAAGCAGTTACATTATCCCCAATAGTAAGTGTATGACGTATTATTATAATGTAAAATAAATATCTATCATATTCCTTTATGTTTATATTTTTTTATGTCAAAGACAAATGGGTTCTGACATATTAGTATTTGGGTTTGCTCGTTCTGACAATAATAAAATGGAAATTAATGAATGTGTTACTTTAACGCAACAATATTGTGCTACCAACATTTTCTAAGGCTCTGTATAACTATCGAATTAATCGTAAATATAACATTTTAAAACATTTTCCACAAATAGTTTACCGTAATCATGTAATAATGAGTATGGAAAAACTCTATTACAGCTCTTGTTCTAAGTCATTATTTACAATCTAATAAGGGTAGTTAAGAGGGAATTCAAATATTGCCTCACTCTATAACATTTAGTAAAAATTTTCCTCGTTTAAGATTTGCTTTCCAGTCAAGATGTACGCTAAGCTCCCTAATATTACGAGGATTCCGTTCTTCAGTTTACCAACTCACTCCGTTGTGTAATCTTCCATTGAAATGTATTATCCTCCTATTCAATGGCTTATAATACTGTTTACTTTTCTCACAGTGCTTCATACAATACTGGAGTTCAATTTTTGCTATATTTTTTATGTAACTAAATTTTAAATGCTTTAAATAAATCGTTTGGTCATTAAACCCGTTTTTCAGTTTCCTAGATAATATTTAGTCAATGTTTCAGGTGTGCATAGTAGTATCTTGTAAGTTAAACTACTAATTGGTTGGTTATATGTAAGTTTATTAGAAAACAAATTACTTTTAATAGAAAAATATAATCAAACTCTGCGAACCTTATAATCTATTTTCAAAAAAAAAAAAAAATAAGGAACTGCCCTACTTATTACGATAATCTACCAAATATACATTTGTCGCAACTATAACATAAATTTAAAAGTACGAGCTATTTAAAGAGTTTAGTATCAATAAGCAAAATTAAGACGATATTTTCAATACAAAGTTAACTATTTAATATGTAAGGTGTTGTAACCTATTGCAAAAACATCTACGAGTATTAATACGGGATATTTTGTTCTAAGATATGATTTAACTATCACAATTAAAGATTTTCCGACATAAATTTGGTTTCAGCTATTTTCTGGATGTTCTAATGAAACTGTAGATTGTAGATTTGCATTCATATGGATTGATAGTGTGACAATGCAATTTCGTCACGGGACAAAATTGTGCTGTCGACCTCGGATAGCTAATCTAATTGAGTAAGTCCAGGATTAGTAGTAATAATAATAGTATTAAGTTTAAATTTTTTGGCTCCGACTCAGTCGTCAAGCATCAGCTTTCAGTAAATGACACATTCATCACTGCCCGATTTAAACTTACTTTATAAAAAGAGTAACCGTAGAATGATTGGTTTTAATTATTTAAGTGAACTATTGGTCGCAAATAACTGAAATCGTCAACTAAGAAAATAAAACAAAAAATACTTAAAATTAAAACCAAGATACTTAAAATAAAATAAATCAATTTTTTCGTGAGTCCAGTGGATTTGTAGCCTTGGCCTAGCACATAGTATTTGACGATATAAGGGTCTTTTCACCACTGGTTCAATTACCGGGCTATTCCGTACCCGTCTACGATTCCACGATGTAACTCTACATACCAGAAAGATATATGCTCCTCGATACTCAACTAGCGATCGACTGACTCGTGAAATTATTTTCCGGTTGCTTTCGTGGCTGATAAGCTTTTTACGGTACCAGGGCTATCGACCCCAATATAAGTAGAAATTTAGTATATCTAAATTTTATATCCCGTAATAATACACCTCATTAACTACATAGATTATTTTCTTAACTATATATACACATTACTAAATTTTAAAAGCTATATTTGATGATTTAAACGATTTAATTAATGTAGATACAAATTATTCATGTGGGACATTTAATACCTAATCTAAAAATGGTAATCAGTAAATCAAATGGTGATAAGAACATATAACTACCCTAGATTGAAGAGGCAATTAGCTAAATGTATCTCCCAAACAACAATGCGATAACTTAAGCCCAATAATCACTTTCGTGCATTAAGTATTGATACAATTAGATGGAATTGTAACCAAACATTATGCATCCATACTCTGCTGTGATTAACATAGTTTAGTTTATAGCATAGTTTGCAAAGTTAATTTACTTCAGAAATTCACCAACTATATTGTAGTACTCTCTGTTACACAATTCTTTCTTATACCGTTTGTTTACACATATTGCTAAGGTAGATCATTGTCATAAGTGGTACAGTTTTCTCAACAAAACTTTAAAACAGTTCAACAAACAGATTTATTTGCAGGATCTCGTTGACTTATTAGGTATGTACAAATCAACTGATATATCCTCAAATATCCTAATAAAGACAGCCGTGAGTATTTTTGTCCGATGATATAACTCACACAAAAACAGTACATTAGTTTTCAAGTTTATTTTGCCATTGATCGATTTTTGTTGTGAAGAAAATTCATTTTAAAGATAAATTAACAAACTTATGTTGCAAATAGTAATTGATAGTATATAAGACTTAATGCATCAGAAATTCAATACTAACCGTTTTAAGAAAATACAATATCTTTGTCATTCCGTTTGTTTTATCAAGGGGCGTATTCATTGAATAATAGAGAATATTGAACACTTTTTCTGTAAAAAATGTTATACGTTGAATGTACCTGGAATTAAATTATAAAATTACCAGACTTATGATTATATTTATGATAAAAAACGTTTGTTCCAACATACATTAAACATAAACTAATTTAAGAAAAAATTATACATTTCGCAAGAGAACTAGTTGCAGAAAGAATAATATAACAAATTTCCCTTCTCTTTCTGCCTTTTACCACCCGACATTTAACAAGATTATCTGGCTGATACTTTTTTAACCTGAAACATGTCCGACTTCTTTTGAAGAGTAGCTGGTTACATAGATTTGTTTATGTAGACTATTTAGGTTCAAACAAGTTTAAACAAGTAGGTAGTTAAACGAGCAAAAGAAAGGTTAGATTGACAGCTGGATATTTGACAGGACGATTGAATTGCAGTGCTCAACATTAATATTTGTAACTAAATCCACGCTGTTTTTTTTTTCTTTTTTTCAATTTTAAAATGTGAGATGAAGCAATAATGTGTGTTTTTTTTATCAAATGACTAAATTTCCGTATCTCATTTGGAGATTTCCCCATGAATAGTTATGAACAATTATTCTTATAAAACATCGTCACTAGAGTATCTTCTATTAATATTTAGATGCAGTTTAGGCGACAATTATCCTTTTTGATAGTTGCTTCTTAAGTTTCATTGAACAGTCACAACAGTCTCCAGTTCAAGCATAACTCCACCTTACATAACCCCTTTTATACCTTTGTATTAGAATATCCAAGCCTGCCAAAACTAAGCAAGTAGTCACGACAAATCATAACCAATTCTAAGAAAACTCATAAACATGGTTTTTCCATTGTTAGCATTAACTTAATCATAACAAAAAAGCCACCGGTTTAGTTTTGTACCATTATTTTATAAACACTTGGTATTATTGATTACGACTGATCTACAAAATGTATTCCCCTGTCTATAGTTGAATATAAAATGCATAACTTGGATAAAAAAAACTAAATATTTCATCTAAATATTTAGATTCTCTGACAGTGTCAGTCCGGACTCAGTCTCTGAAGATCGTTTACGGCGTAAATTGGGTTTACGATTACAGCTGTCGTAAAGGGATTCGGGTGTGCCACAGCGTTTTATGTTGGCCTATGGGTTTGTTTGCACTTGTTAGTGGATAGTATAAAGTTTAACCAAGTAATACGATCCAAGCATAAACAATAACTCGTCCTCTTGTTATATAACCAAACAGTAAATCACCAATAAATAAATTTACCCTAAAATAATAGAAACAAAATGTCGTCAACATTAGCGCTGAGTGTCACCGTACATGAACGAGACACGAATAACGAGCTTCAAAATTTACAATGGGACGAGAAGTCTACTTGTGTTAATTAGTCTATAGTAAAATCTAATAAACCGGATTTAAAACTTAAATTCTTACGGTTCACAAACTGCAAAGACAATGAAAAAAGTTAAAAAAATATATTATACATTATGATATAAAATTTATATAGAAAATTTCATAATTATATTTAATTTATATTGCAAATACAAAATTCATATTATCTCTATATAGATTTTTGATTGTGGTTATTGAAGCATGTAGCGATGAGTGCTAAATAAATAAATTGACATAATTATTATACTCCAAGCACGTGTGTTTGTAATGATGTTTTCAATGTACACAAGTTAATAGAATATTGAAGCCATTTAAGCCTTACTAAACCAGTTCAATTAGAGTGATAACATAATAGATGGAGCTTAAAATAGTAATCTAGAATACATTTATCGATTAATCTTTAGCCACGTGGTCTAATATTTAAATAACTGTTGAATAGTATTGTAACAGAACAGTCACATAGACATGTTTATCTGTACTATATTAATTGTAATATCTTTAAAAGTTTTAATACCTAACTGAAATGTAACTGTAGAGAGCTAATAGCTGTCAAAAGAACAGGTGATTTTAGAAATATTAATGAATCGAACTTTGCCACTCATTAGAGGATACTTGAAAATAGTGCGTGAATATTTCTCTAATATCACTCCTGTCAAAATGTCTACTTTGTAAAAAAAAACTCTTTTGTCAATCAATATTCCTAGCAATAATTTGTAAACAAAAGGAACTAAGTGAAGTTGACAAATAAACTAAGTGAATAGACTAAATATATACCTATCCACACTTAGACAAACCAATATTCAGTTTTTGCAGTTTGTCCCTTTGGTACCCTTTTGATTAGAAGGTGGAGATTTTATACCATTGTCATTGGAATGACGCACATTGAATAAAACATGATTTTCAATTTGCATGATAATTGAAGACACTAAATTGTCTTGCTTCGTTTCCAATGCATAATTAAAAACACAGTTATTACAATTTGGCTGAATTTTATTAAGATCCAAAGCCATTATATCTTATGAAACGTTATCCTAAATAAACGCTAAAGAGGTTTTATAGCGTAAAGTAGTATTTTTCTCTTTTTTGACCCTCAAAATTTAGAATTTCCCAATTCTTCTCTATTTTTTTTTTCAGAGCTTAAAAAACAAATAGTTCAGCATTTTGAAGGGTTTTTGAACGGTTATTGGTTACGGGGAATATTCAAAGAATTTAAAATTTACAATATACATGTTATTTTTAATGGATAATAAGTTTAACTGTTTCAGTTTGCTTGTTTATGGGTATATTTTTTATCAAAATTAGTAATGTTATTTATTTTATACCAAGCTATTAAAATTTTACTATAAAACACACGTTATTCCCCTCCTTGTAGCAGCAAACCTAAGTACTAATTAAATATAATGTTATTTAAATGACATTGTTAAAACAGGCGATCATCATGGCTATTTATTAAGCGATTCCGAATGAAAGATATAATAATTCTGTGTTCAGATGAAGTTCGATATAAAATATTGTTGGAAAAATTGTTTTAAATACATGAATAGATTAATAATACATGATGTTTCATAGCAGATTTGAAAATGCCTTATGTCCTAAAACGTTATTTGGTAGTGCTTGGGTTCTATTAATATGAATATAAAAGTATGTCTAATCTATGGTAATAGGTAAAATAATTGTGATTTTAGCTTTGTTTGTGGGTTTCGAATAATTGTAGGTAGTTTTAGGTTAACCCTATCCTAGGTGGGTTCGGTTTGCTTCAATAAGCTCTTCTTAACCCGGCTTAGCTTACCTCCACAGTCTGCATTCAATTATTTACTTCCCGCGGCTTTATCTTACTGCTGTATTACTGCTCAAAGCAATATTATTTCCAGTCGTAATTAGGAAAGCTTGGTGCTCATCATATGAAACATAATCGTATTACCTTTGCAAAAATTAATTAATTTTATAAATAACCCTTAAAATTAATAAACGGCACAACACTGTTGTGCAAAATATTTTGTTGAAAATGTATTTAAATGAGCAACATGGTTTATCAAGGGTAGTATGATTTCCTGTATAGTGTATAAATTACTATACACATATTGTACCTAATGTCAACAACCATGTCACATGCATTAGACACGCTATTTTTTAGCCTTTTTACCGTGAATAAAAGGCTTTCAGCTTTTAAAATAACAATAGTGATGATAACTTTGATGATAATTATCATAAAAGCGTCTTAACTTCGCTGGGTCCAGATAATTTAAGAGGTTTAGTCCGTTTTCCTTTAAACGTGAATTACGTGCATTAAAACTTTCACTAGCGTAATCGCTAAACGCGTAATCACTAGCGTAATAACGTACTAATACTAATAGTCATTTGATTAGGTTAACTTTCATGGTTGCGGACTGTACTTTAATTTGGAACGGGTGACCAAATGTTTTGATAAAACCTTTCAGCTCTTTATAACAGGGGGTTTCCTGAACTATCTATACACGTTGAAAAAGTTGTGTTACATAAAACAATTTTTAAGACTGATGATTTGAGTTACATGCAATATCGTATACAGGGTGTCCCGTAACTCTCTGGACACATGTATATAGCGTTATTGCTTAGGTCAAGACAAACACATTTCACCATAGCAACATGGGTCTGCGGTGCCTAGTTTACCGACTGTCTGTATTTATGTGTTTTTTTTTATGCTAAACAACGTAAAAGGAGTATTAGCATTGTTTAAATGGAGAAAATTGGTCATGCATTTGGAAAAGGAGGCATTTCTCTGTTATTATTTATCCATTCTTAACAAATAAGGTATCATTGACAGCTAAATTTTTTCTCTTGCAATTTTTTTGTGACGTCAACGGTTTTTGTGAAATTTGGTATCAAATATTTTCAAGTGTTCAAGTTTTCAAGTGCTGCCATTTTGAAACGGTTAATGATTTTTTAGTATAATTTTAAACAAAGATAAGTCTTAACAAGATAAACAGTTTTGCAAAATCTCTACGCTGTATTCTAAACATTTTAGGAGTTATTAATGTTTTTGTAAAAAACACATAAATACCGACAGTCGGTAAACTACTAGTAGACACCGCAGACCCATGTTCCTATGGTAAAATGTGTTTGTCTTGACCTAAGCAATGACGCTATATACATGTTTCCAGAGAGTTACGGGACACCCTAGGCCATAGTCAATAAGGGTTTACTCCATTATCTGAAGTTAAACACAAACATTTTTATAATTAATGTCTCATCTTATAAGTGTTTGCAGTATTTCTATAAAGAGAGTGAGTCAGGGTTAAAGATCTTTAATCTTCCCAGTAAATCAAATAAAATGCAGTCCCAAGTCAGAAGCAGATCGTTAGTTTCACTTACACAGTAATGTTATCTGCTCAAATGGTTAATAGCTTTTGTTCCAGCCATTTATATAACCACTAAGTGATTTATTAGGAGGAACAAGTTTATTTATATTACCGTCTGCCCTCATTTGTAATATGTTTTGTTCTTGTTTTAATCTAATACTTCGGTCATAATAAACGCATTATGGTACGAAAATGCACTGGAAATCGAAACCCTTATATTTAATAAAGTTAGTTGGCAACAATACTATCATTAATACATTCCTGCTACAGTCAGTTAAAGTATAAAAATATAAACTACCTAAAGCAATTTAAAGTTTACAAAAGTCTGTTTCAGCATTTTTATAATTTTACACGCTACACACTATATCAGTACTATGTCAGCTCAAAAGTCATTGACAAAAGGCATTTACCTTTCACAGAAACAGAAAAGTAGTTCTTAAGTGAAACAAATTACGTTCTCAGACTCTAAACATTTTACACCTTAAATTATTGTACAGCGCTGCATCTTAAGTATCATGGATTTTCTTATTCCTGCAGTAATATGTTTTTAATTTTAAAGTCACCTATAATTACTGCTTAATTTAAGAAAGGTCCTTTTATTACTGTAGTGATTATTTGTAGACTCAACAACCGTCACTAACCTGCATATATAAAGCTGTCCTTAATTATAGGCCATGTATGATCTTTTTATTATACTGCAGCAAAACATGACTACGATGATCAATCATTGATAAAGAAAACGCCTCAATAGATCTTTCTTATTTGTTTGCTAAAAGACTGTTTCCTGATATATGTAAATAAACAGTCCATTGTTTTTCAATTGTTTTTGTTAAAAACAAATAATAGTTTGAGTGTGTTGTTGTGTGGAATGAAATAAAGAAGATGGTTTTTGTTCACATTTATTTTTGTCATTTCTGATATTTTATATTAACTGATCGTCCGTGATATCGAGTTGATCAAATCACGCATATTGACGATGACAAACAGCCGTTTTTATTTTATGCGTTGTGGGTCTAAAGTGTCTTTTACTTTCTCCCCCTATACCATAGTATATGGAGAAAGTATTGTTTTCGTCAAAATTTTCGAGTTTGAGTTTTGAGTGGATATATTTGTTTTGGGCCCCCTGGACCCAAAAAAGTGGTTTTCGAAGTGATGTCTCTGTGTGTGTGTGTCTGGATGTGTACAGAGCTAGGGACTACACCTGTGGTCTGATTTCGATGAAATTTGGTATGTAGGTTCTAATCCATGGTATCTCCAGGCATTTTATTCAAATTTTTTAGAAATTTTGATTTTTAATGGGGATTTTCCCATAAAAACCCATAAAAAACCGGAAAATCGGATTTTCTCGAAAATAGCCCAAACGATTTTGATAACAATTTAGTATGTCGTAGCCCTTTAAATTCTGAACAAAATGGTACAAATCCCATTTCTGTAAAAATTATGGTTCAAAAGTTATGGTAAATTATGTTGTATTTCCATAAAAACCCCATAAAATAACGGAAAAATAAGATTTTTCCAAAAACGGCCCGAACGATTTTGATAAAAATTTTGTACGTTATAGTCCTTTATACTCTGAACAAAATGGTACGAATCCCATTTCTTTAAAAATTATGGTTTAAAAGTTATTGTAAAATTATGTTATTTTCCCATAAAACCTCATAAAATGACGGATAAATATGATTTTTCCAAAAACGGCCCGAACGATTTTGATAACAATTTTGTACGTTATAGTCCTTTATACTCTGAACAAAATGGTACGAATCCCATTTCTTTAAAAGTTAAGGTTTAAAAGTTATTGTAAAATTATGTTATTTTCCCATAAAACCTCATAAAATAACGGAAAAATATGATTTTTCCAAAAACGGCCCGAACGATTTTGATAACAATTTTGTACGTTATAGTCCTTTATACTCTGAACAAAATGGTACGAATCCCATTTCTGTAAAAATTATGGTTTAAAAGTTATTGTAAAATTATGTTATTTTCCCATAAAACCTCATAAAATAACGGAAAAATATGATTTTTCCAAAAACGGCCCGAACGATTTTGATAACAATTTTGTACGTTATAGTCCTTTATACTCTGAACAAAATTGTACGAATCCCATTTCTGTAAAAATTATGGTTTAAAAGTTATTGTAAAATTATGTTATTTCCCATAAAACCTCATAAAATAACGGAAAAATATGATTTTTCCAAAAACGGCCCGAACGATTTTGATAAAAATTTTGTACGTTATAGTCCTTTATACTCTGAACAAAATGGTACGAATCCCATTTCTGTAAAAATTATGGTTTAAAAGTTATTGTAAAATTATGTTATTTTCCCATAAAACCTCATAAAATAACGGAAAAATATGATTTTTCCAAAAACGGCCCGAACGATTTTGATAACAATTTTGTACGTTATAGTCCTTTATACTCTGAACAAAATTGTACGAATCCCATTTCTGTAAAAATTATGGTTTAAAAGTTATTGTAAAATTATGTTATTTTCCCATAAAATAACGGAAAAATCTGATTTTCACAAAAATGGCCCGAACGATTTTGATAAAAATTTTGTATGTAGTCCTTTAAATTCTGAACAAAATTGTACTAATCCCATTTCCGTATATTTACTCTCACCACTTACACATGATAAAGGTTGTTGACAAACTTATGGGAGAAAGTATGTGTTAGAATGCTTATACCCTTTCAGTTCCTAGGGATTAAAAACTTAGCTCTTGTTAATTGTTGTGATTTCGTTTGTAAACAATCGCATGGATCGAAATTATTAATCGATTGTTTTATTAGGATAGGTTTTAGCTTATTGATGCCTTATTGTCAATAGTTTGACATATCGATGGTATAATGTACAGTAACACAATCGTAAAATACGAAGTAATTGCATCACTTACTAAACAGCTGCTTATTTAAATAATTAGGAGAATTGAAAAACAGGATGGATTCATTGAGAATTTGTCGTGGCGATACCTACTTATAATTTATGTGCTAGGTAAAAAGTTTAAATTGTGTTGCAATACCATACGAATGGCTAGTAATTGTTATACTTTTTTTAATACATTTTGTAAAATGAAGCATGTACAATTTACATTTGGCAAATTGCATAATATTGATATTTTGTTTTGGTTAATGATATATAGAGCCTACAAATGATTTAAAGTAGCACTTAGTTGGCCAGGCATCATGAATGTTGTATGTAGTCGATGTGTTATTCACACGCAGTCAGTGGTCCATTAACCACACTCAGTATAATGCAGCATTCAATTCGGTGGCAATTCAAATCAACTTTCCTCCCTTATTATACACAATTTGTTTGGGTAGCCAAGTGGTTAGAGTGGTCGTCTCAAATCTGAAGATCGCTGGTGTAATTTCAAGAGTTTTAGTTTCTGGACCCAAATACCGTGCCAATAGTCTGTCATTTTGCTATAACATAATGATGCTATCTAACAAAAAGGTCGAATTTGGATAGCAACAATTCCAGGGATAGAATAGTTTTCTTCCAAAACGATAGAAATGCAATTTACATAAATATACACCATTTAAAAATAAGATCGAAACTATATTTTTACCATTCAAAACCTTTCTACAGTTCAATATTTTTTACCTAATTTAGAATTGAACTAAATTACTTGCCTTAAACCTATGAGGAGTTTGTTAGTTTTTAATGTAGCTTAAAGTGTTGAATTTTAAAGTCCAACCTTAAAAAGCCTTTTTAAAGTACCTTTATTATGAGGGATTCAAACTGAAGGATATTTGCAATAGACATTTATGTTTATTTAACAGATATATTCCTGCATTTAAACAAAAATGTTACATTAGTAAAATAATAACTTTCAATCCATCGTCCTTTAACACATTTATGTACAGAAATAGATTTAACTGTAGTGATAAGCTTTGAAATATGAAAGGAAGGTCATGCAGCGTCGTTTGTTATTCCTGTTCTACCAGTGCTGAAATACACAATTGTTTTAGTTTTAGCATTTTCATCCAATCCCTTATCCCCCTGTTATACAATGTATGCAGTGGGGTGCAACAATACTGGCCATTTACTATAGTTATTTGTGCAACTAGTGAGCAATGAGAGCAGGGACTTATTACTTACTATCTCGCCTACGGCTCGTGAGTAAGTATTTCTCTCGAGTGAGTCAATTGCACTTTGCACTCTAGTTGCACATTATATTTTTCCTACAGTTACCATAAAACAAATAAATTGGTAAAGAAGCGTGACATATTTTTACACAGAAGTGAACTTTTAAAATGACATTTAATGATACAACAGTACAACAGCTGACCAGCTGATTTACAGCCGGTGCTGCCAACGTATTTCGCGCGCATACGACCTTGTCTGCATGTTACGCGCTCACTATTTCGTGGCTTCACGTTGCAAAACTGGAGCGAGTAAGACAAAGTAATTAGAGTGAGGCAATGTTAACATTGTCTCAATGATGAGCGAATTTGCCACTTTGTTTTCTCAAATCAATGAGAGAACATTTACATTGTTAGGTAACTGTAGGAAAAATATTGTTTTCTTAATTCCAACATTTACATCTTAGTATGGTGTTGCACATTATTTAAGCCAGGCCTAGAGGGTCGCACCATCACCACATGTAATTTTGTTTCAAGCTCAAACATTTTTTTCTCGCAATAAACTATTTAAATTTATGTTTCGAGAGTCGAAAACGGAAAAATACAGTTTAGAGCCCATAAACACCTTCCTTGAAGTCTGATCAGGCTGGTTCACAAACAGTTTTTAACAAACGTAGGTTTACACGTCTGTACCAAATTTCACCAACCTTGGATGATTAATTTAACTCGAGTTATCGTGACTTCGTCATACACAAAGCACACACATGTGCATGGTAATACCTCTAGGGGCATCGAAACGAAGAATTATATCGGTCCCAGGTCTAGATCTTGCAATTCGACCAACGGCTATAGCTTATTAGGGAATAATTAAGCTGAATATGGGACAATTCCTCGAAAATATTATTAGTTTGAAAATATAAATAATACTCTATCTCAGGTTGGTTTTAGTTACAAAAACAAGACTGAAAATATAAGTGACATCACAGAGAACCGCTTGTAAAGAAGGTCTCATCTAAATGTAGATGCAGTATTATGTTATTTCCCGTTCTAGCGTCCATGTTTAAAGTGGGAAATGAGTTTTTTTATGGTTTATTAACCAAACATTTGTTATCAGAAGGTGTTAAAACATATTACTATCTTAGCCATTAAGATTTTGTTTTTTGAGGAATATTATGAATTGCAGTTTCAACTACTAGGGTTTGAAAAATACAAAAAATGAATTGATAAGACAGAATGGATTATGGGAATGGCCTTTCAAATAAATCTTTAACTTTTATTCAAATTAATATTGTTCGTATATGACAACATTACATATTTTTGTTCTTGTGAAATATTTAATAACAGAAATTCTGGTTTAATGTTCATTCCTACCTCGGATGGGATCAGATTATAAGTAAAAACTCATATTTTACTAATTTGTTATATAAAAGGTCTACAATATCTCTCTTGAATAAGCTTACCGACAAGCTAAAAGTAAGGAGAGGATATATGGCGTATGTTTAAAAGACCTGGTGGAAATAATTTAAGGTTGATTTTTCCAAACAACGAGTAAAATTATTCAATTATTCGGGTGTTTTACACCCGAGAGGTTTTTAGGAATGACGGGGTTGAGTATTTGAAATCAACGATAATCTCCTAACATTTACAACAATACGTGTCAAATCAAAGAAAATCAAATCACAAAACATTTACTTCCTAATTTTACAAAGTGGAATACGCCGTTACACGAGAATGTTTGTAGTTCTAACAGAGCAAACTCATTCCCTCATTGCCTATTCAAAATGATGGTCACGTTAACTAAAACAAACCTCGGGATTATGCACGACAAAGATATAAACCTCCCAATTCGTGGTTACGTAGCATATACTCTAAGTAATCATTTATATACATCATAAACATACATATTACGTCCAATTAACTTATGAAATTAAAACTTGTCACTGAAACTACTATTGATAGTCTATTGACTAGATATTTCAATAGTATAGTCCCGGCAAGTAAGCTGGTCTAGTAGTAGAGCGTAAGTCCCTTAGATCCCGGGTTCAAATCCTGCCAAATCACCAATCAATTTAATCTAACTGATACTGACACAACCCCTATCTGAACCTCTATATTTGAAGAAGTGTTAAAACAATCCTACCGTCCTAGGACAAAAATATATAAATAATCATATAGTATCATGACCTGGATAATAATCGTGCAGTGATGAGAAAATGTCCCCGCTTAAGACCTTCCATCATCTTAAATGGTGACAGTAAAACGTGTTAAAAACATCAAAGTAAAGATGTAAAACGTGTATATTGATGTTTGAACTATGTAGCCCCCAAATTACCTCAGTTTAACTTAAATAAGTCAAATTGAAAATAAATTATTGTAAAATGAAAATATTCTAGTAATCGAAATAATCTGAGCAGTCACACACAAGTCATAAGGTACAATTGAAACAAATCAATACAATTTAGCAAAACAGTTTTTTTTTACATTTTTTACTAACTCTTTTCTTTTTCTCTTTTTCTTATTTTTTTAATTAAACAAAACACCAACTTAAAATTGAACATTAAACTGCACCCAAAACACAATCTCACAATATGTTGATATTTTTATTTCAGGTGTCTAACATAAAACTTAACTTCTACAACACCGCTTTTGTAATCAAACTTGATTTTAATCAAATGTTTTATAAATAAAATATGAATGTTCATTTTATAATGCAGTTATCTGTATATAGCTTATCAGTTACAAAGTTTTAATCTTAAATCGAAACGGAATTTCAACATTAAGTATGGAAATTATCTAAAGGTTGCGACAGCAAACAATTTCTAAGTAATCTCAAGACTTGATGAGCATACATTGAGACGATTAATTATTCATACATTCCTATTACGAATAATACACTCTTAGCAGAAAATTGGCACTAAAACTTTAGGGGCAAAGTCTCTCCCTAAAATTGACTTAACAACTTTCAGTTAATATTCCATTATTAATTTTTAGCCATAAAAGATAAATGTAGGAAAATGTGGTTTTAAAACACAGGTACTAAGAATCCGTTGCTACGGTAAAGAAACCTAAGAGAACTGCCAGGCCACCAACGTAATAAGATTATGGGTGGTTTTTTAAAATTAATATTAATTCACCATGAGGAAAACTACACAATAGAAGTTTCCATGAAGTAACATATTGATGAAAGGGTTCGAAGCGATTCTGTACCAGTATAGTATTCAAAATGCATCCTTCACAGATACCAGTACAAGAGTGGTCGCTTTGGGGACCAAATAATATGAATTTTTCTAGACATAATTAACATTTTCAATTAATTTTATATCGAAAGGGTTAGTTTCCGTTTGAACAGTCCATTACAAACTATTTTATTGATAATTGAATAACAGGCAATTCGGAAAGTGAATCTAACTATTATTTATGTTGAACAATATATTATTATACTTGTTTAAAATGTTTATAGGTTACTAAATAATTTAGTAAATTAATTTTTTTGTATTTCATTGGAAAGGTATTACACCTGCGGATAGACTTAATACTAAATGAAGACAAATTGTACACATGCCCATATTGTATTGACCCACCTTTCAATATCACTGTTCGAATCAACTTAGATTGAATCAACATTCTAAGATAATTTTTACAGGTGTTTGTGATTTTCACATTTATTTTTTTACATAATGCATCTTTAAGAAACCGAAAAATTATAAACTTAATAAGCCAAAAAACGTTTCGAAACATTTTAATGATACCTAACCTTTTAGGGGGGGGGGGGAGCTGGTTTAGTGGTAGAGAGTGGGACTTCGGTCCCGAAGGTTTTGGATTCAAATCCCACTAATTAACAGTGGATTTTATGTTATTACTCTAGGATACTCTAGACCTTGCCATAAGTAGGATATTGGTAAAAGGTGTGTTCTAAAAAGTCAAATCGATAAAAAATTATAATACAAAAGCATTAAAACGTACTAGTTTAAATTTTTAATACAGCTAAATGTTGATATAAAAAATTACTGTTTGGACGTGCTATCATGATGCTTGGTTGGAACGCCCGGGAATAGGCAGGGTGGGTAGCTTTAGCTTCACCGGTTACCGTTACGCAAAGATCCCCCTACAGCTAACAATTTACCCTGGCCTGGCTAGTTAACTGACCAGGATTGGTTAAACTGTAATTGCAACCCAGATTGTTTACGTTGCTTAAAGCTGCATGAAGCGACGTTAAGCGGCTTAGGTCTGCTTATTTGGAAACCATACTGCACTATACCGTCCGTCACTTGAAAATTGGCATCAACATATTCATGATAGGGCATTTTATAATTCAGGTAGACCCTATTCTTCGCGTCGTTAAATTTCAAGTTGTATTCGATATTTTATTTTGGTTAGGGTACATGAAATATGTAATGAAAAATATAATTCCTCCGTACAAAGATATTTTAGTAACATAATATGGTAGTTTTCTTAATTACACCGCATGAATGATGCTTTGTAACTGATATAGAGAGTATTCTGATATTGTAATAAGCTTGTTGTCGTATTTAATAGCACACATAGTAGCCGTTTTTTTTTTTATCAAGATATGTTTCTTTTAATTTTTGTGTAAAGAAACTAAGGAATAAATCTACCTAACATTTTTATCACGTATGTTCAGCTGGAGACTCGTGTTGTAAGCGTTTAAACTACCATTGGTTGCATATTGTGTAAGCTGTTCACATGTTTGATACATTTATTCAATAGGCGTAGAACAAAATTATTCGAAATGTGCGGTAAACCTAATTATAATTAATTTATCATTAACTCTAAATATCCATACAAATGTTTACGTGACTTTAAAAGTGATTTTATTGTCCTTACTTAACCATCGGACCATTCAAATGTGATTTGATCAAAGTTTAAATAGGTACTTAAATAATGTCTAATGAAATTAATCCATTGCATATGAAACCGCTTTAGGAATAATGCATAAAAAAGGAAAGAATATTCATATTATTGATATAATTATTTATAGATGATCGTTTTTTTTTATTTAGGTATAGGTGTTGCAACCACCCTATGACTTTAATTATCTTATAAAAACAACAAGTAAAACGTGATAAAAATATGTATCAAAATTTGTGAGTTGCTATTTTATATATGCATATAAAAGATCATTATCTCTCATAGATTTATAGTAGGAACTGTAAAAATTAAAAAGAATCTTTTCTACTAGTTTCTTTTAGAGTCAGAGCTTTAAAATTTAACAACGCATAATGAGTGACAGCTATTAAAAGTTGTAGAAGCTATATAAAATATTGTTCATGTGACAAATTTCCAAAATTCTTCAATATATTATTAGGCAAGCATGTTTCTTTAAAACATTTTTCTCAGATCGTTATAATAAATTAATAGAAGAACTAAATGTTTTAAGGAACATTATTTTACTTTATTTTAATGAGCTATACTTACTTTGAAACAACTAAGAACTTTTACATTGATGTTAAGTGATTGAGGCAGTTCAAAAGCGTTTGTATGAAGTGAATTATTTAGTGAACTTTAATGTACTGTAAAATGAAATGCGTAATCTGTGCACAAAGAGTCTTAGTTGCACTTGAGAATCACTACTTTGTGCTCTGTTTATACCCTTTTCTACCACTTCATGGAAATGAAACCTGTAAACAGTATGCAAAATAGCTCATTTCTGCTATCTCGCTTGGGTCACCGGAATTGTATCCTGGAGTTTTACCCCCTGGGCAAAGCTGACCTCACTATGACGTAGTAACCTGAGTGACCAAAAGTTTGTTCGCGGCAGGAATTTTAACCCCCTAATTTAATTAGGATTTGGAAGTCTAATGAAAATAGCCAGAGCCTGATTAATTAGATTAGCGATAAAACCCGGAATTTTACTCCCTGTCCATATAACTAGCGTTTAGACAACTGAAGATGTACGGGCCGGATTTTTACCCCCGGATTTTTACCCCCTGGTCGATTTTAGAAATTGAATTATTGATTTTCTTATTTCTGTTTTTAATTAATTGTAAGCATTTCATTATTTAGTCGCCTATCTTTGTTTATTTATTTTGTAATCTCAACTAAGTAAACAGAATTCGCTGTTTAATTTTGATGTTTGGTATTTGCGTTTGGGACCAATTGTTGGTTAATAAGTATGTAAAATAAACTGAGTAGATCATTTAAATTATAATTGGGTGAACATTTCTTTGTAAAGAAACAATAATGCATATTTTGTTATTGTTACAATACAAGCGAAAAACAATGTTTTACCACGGTTATATAATAAATCGTTAAAGAAATCTTGGAATCAGTTACCACTCTGATGTTTGTTTATACGTGATATTAATCAACAGTTGGCTAAGATCAAATCCTGATACTCGAATCTCAAATTTAAAATAAAAAACCTGTTCGATTAGTTGATGTTACAAATAAATTAAGATAGGCTACTTAATAATAACATGTTTACTATTAAATTAAAACAGAATGAAGATAATTAATCATTCTCACTAATTTATATATCTGGCCAGGGGGCAAAATTCCGGGGGTAAAAATCCGGGGAGTAAAATTCTGGAGGTAAAATTCCAGGGGTAAAAATCTGGGCGTACACTCTAGGTTTTTATAATTTGGTGTGCTCTGATTAAATTCACAACCGTGAAAATATATTTTTAATTCCACGTTTAATCCATCGAGCTGATGTCGAGAAACTCAAAAGTTTGCGGCCGGAATTTTACCCCTGGTTTGTGACGTCACATTTGCCCAGGGGGTAAAATTCCAGGGGGATAAAAATCCGCTGCCCCTCTCGCTTAACCACTAAATCAGCTGACTTCATTGTTGGCATTTCCATAAAATATTTATATTCTGTATAAAACAACATAACCTGAAAAAGGAAACATAAACATTTTATATACGGCTGGTTATGTTAATCGTTGTGTTTGTTATAAGTTAACTATGGTGGTAGCAAAAATCTTGTGTGTGTTGCGATCATAACCAGTCATCGCGCTCTTAATACACAAATAGCTATTTCAACTACAATTTTGTGTTTTAAAACGGTAATATATTGTTGTATCATCAGGTGAAAGCTCAAAAGTTTGTTTGTTGTTTAAGTGAAGTTAGTGTTGTCTACTTTGGACCTCTGCTTGGTTGCAGTAACTGGCGAATTATTGATGTGGCTCACAATCCCTTCGATTGCCTGTTAATGATGTCGTATCTGTAGGTCTTTGTACAGTCTAGGCTAACAGTGGTTTGGACTTCCATGGTTGTGTCAATAATTTTAATATCTTCTTAAATAAATAGGATTTAAGTAGAAGTGTAAGGATTTTGGCACAATATGAAAAATTTAGCCATGAAACTCTTTAACTGATCAGTATAAAATAATTCTCACCTTATGACTATTTATTGTAAATATTGTTAAAAAAGCTAGTAAAATTAAAAATGAAATAAAGCGATGTAAATACTAAAATACCTCAACCGCAGCAAGCCTGCTGACTAAGTGAATTCCAATTTTCCTTATCGGATATCCACTTCAAAATTCCCTTTTAATATGTAAGATTTATTCCCAATTTAAATAGCAATAGGTTTAGTGAGTACTTAGGTTTGCTGTGATAGAAATGTCATAACAAGTCTGTTTTTTATATTTAAATTAAAATATCTTGTCATGTAGATAAATTTACTACCAAGTTTAATCAAAATTTATCCATACACAAGTACACTACGACAGTTTACTTAATCCCCATAAAGTTGACATGCGAATTTTTAATTTATAGTTTGTTGGATTTTCTTAGTAACCATTAGACGTAAGACGATGCTTCAATATACTAAATTTTGTTTTTTTTTTTACCATGCAAAATTGTGTGAAAACTCCAATTCCTATATTCATGCTGGATCGTGAACCCGTTTAAGTAAACGTAGGTTTGTACAGAACTTCATCAAGATCTGATTTATAACGAACAAAAGTCTTAAAATAAAATTCCTCTGGTTTAAATTCAAGATAGTAAAAAAAGGTGATTCAACTCAGCTAAATTTTAATTTATCTTTTTGTCGATTTGTAATTTTATTTTATTTTTATCTGTCATAATCACATTCTTTAATTCATAATTTAACTATTTGTAAATTGTTTACATCTATATTTATTTTTGTTCATGTTTACATTTTGTCATTAATTTTTCTATCAAACAAAAACTCGCATTACTTTATGATTAATTTATCATCGTTCTCAACAACCTGATGAAATATTATTGGCTCATATTTATATAAATATGAATTTAAAATCTAACCAAATGGTGTTTTTGGCTTTTGGGAACATGAAAACGAAAAAGGAAAGGGGTATCGGATCTAGGTCTTACGATGAGACCTGCTATGGGTATTATCTAATTCCCTATTTGCAAGACAAGCTAGAAGGTCTTCAACTTGTTCAGTTGTCGCATAATATCCACTCAGTCGGGGTAACTGGAGAGAGAATTCAAATTATCCCTCAACTCTATAACATTTGGTAAACATTTTGCAGGGTTGAGATTTGCTTTCCCGTCAAAATAAACGTTAAGCTCCCTAATATTGCCAACAATCGTTTCCTCCAGTCTGCTTACTTATCTCGATGTGAACTCGTCTAATAAAATATTGTATTGGCCCATTTAAAGTCTTGGCAATACACTGTAGTGTTTGCCAAAGTATTTACTTCAATTCGGAGACACGTATTGGTCTTGTGGCTCATACAACAACAACTAGAAAACACCCGTTACATCCATATTGTTTCTAAATTATCCTGCTAAATATGTTATGTTGTATGAGCTATTTTATCACGTATAAAACTAACATTCAATTATACTAATTATCAGTAGCTTTTTTGACATTAAAGTTCAATCCTTGTGTAATTAAATTAATCTCAATTAATTACTGGATGAAAAGTGTTTTTCCAATTACATCAGCTTTTAATTTGCTGTGATTTTGTAGATTAAAGGTTGTAATTACCATTAGTCCAACATTACGAGATCTTAAAATATATTTTTTTGTTTTCTTTTGTGTAATAAATCTATTATTATCTCCAATTGTTTAAACAATATTCATTCCAACTTTTATTTAATTTTTTGTTTTTCGCACTTCAAAAGTAGACGAAAAGTGTCAGCCAATTTATAATGACTTATACATCCAGTTATAAGCTTATTTCACATCAGTTTAGGTCCACCAACGTGGTCTGATCTTAAGTTGTTCGGGTTCCCGGAATAAATAGAAACGTGATTTTAGTTTTATCTTTACAAAATTAAGTCACTAGAAAAAAATTTAAAAAATCAGTAAAGCTACTATTCGGCAAATTTGTATCATGCTCGTTAATTTATTTTCATTTTTTGTTGTTTATAGAATTGTTTGTATTCGTAATGTAGCATGAGTTAAAAAATGTATTATTGTTTGGCATGAGTCTGGTTTTTGAATCGTCTATCTAAAAGATTAAAAACTACTATTCATATTAGCAAGACAGCGCTATAATTAGAAATACTATCATATGCAAATATATCATATGCACTAACAAAGCCGTGAATAATTACATAATAAAAAGATACTTTTCGTTTGGTACAAACTAAGGGGAATAACAGTTTGAATATACGTTGTTTGAGGAAAAATGTGTACTACAATTGGACATAGGCTAAAGCAAAGTGTAACCCAAAAGATGTGTGGAAATATATGTTTGGATATTTTAGTTAAAACGATAATATGTAATGTATATTTGTTTATATTTAAGTATTGCAAATTATAAAGTGAGTATGCCATAAAGTGTATAACCAGGTTATGTGAAACCTGTAAGTTCACTTAATGACCAAATCATTAGGATTATAAGGTCTGAGTATCGAAATAGTGCAAGAAGTATTTTTAAGCATTTAAAATATGTCGAAATAGCGTATAATATGGTACAGCTTAACCCATTTAAAAGTATGTAAATTTGACTTAAAATCAAATTTTGAAAAATCGATGAAAAGGGCGCTACAACTTGCCTAAGATTTTTTTATTAATTTGTGGTAAAAACTGTCAAATAGTATAAACGGCATCTCCACATTTTAAGCTTTAAAATGATATGCAATATGTGACACTTTATGTGAGCCTAAGGGGAGAAATTTAAACATAAAATTGATAATTTTTTAATTAACTAAACTCATTTATTACAAGAACCAATTTAGTAAAAGTTGAGTGCAAAAAGTATCTGTATCTGTAAAGTACCCAAGTACACTTGTAAATTTTTTTTGTTTTTATAATAAGCAAAATTATAAAACAAATACAATTTTTACACGCAGGCTACTGTACTACTAAAATTCATACGTATTTTTAGAATCTTTTTTTCATTATTATTATTTATTTTACAGTCTTCTGAGAGGCAAAGTACTGAAACTATCGATGACAAATATTGTTTCAAAAGTTAGCTGGAAACTACCGCTCTACGTGGTTATTGTTGCAAGTTCTTACACAGGTCGGCAAAGTAGTACATTCCTTTGTGGTTCTCCGAAACTCTACCAGATCCAAGATTCAATGCAATCCATGTAGGATGCTGTAGTAATAGCATGGATATAACCCAACACATGTAGACTTCAAATCAAATCAAATCAAATCAAATTATCCTTTATTCATTTAGTACACAATATACATAAATAGCGTCAATACAATAATCATGATAAAAACAAATATCTTAAAACTAATGTACAAGAGTCAGTGGAAAAAATATTTTACCTACGACCGTTTTTTAAAGTAGCCATTTTAGAAAAGCTTCACTTAACAGCTGTTTACTTTCATAACAGCATAGTTTCATTTCATAACAGCATAGTTTTTCTCATAACAACACGGGTAACGGACCAATAAGGTTCAAGGATTGAGAGAAAAGAAGTAAAATTGTAATGCTTCGAACGTAAACTAATCAGCTGATAAGCTGATCAGTTGACAATTTTAATTGTTGATCCGACTTATTCCTGTTGATACTCGCGAATTCTTAACCTTGGTGGAAGTTAAAGGAAAGTAGATTAAACTGATTTAAAAATGTCAGTTAGTGAAAGTGAAGTTGACGAGATGGAAACGAGAGCACAAACTGTTTGTGCTAATCTTTTGTCATTAAACTCAAAACTAAGGTATGAAATTACATACCAGCAATTCATTAAATGAACGAAAAAAATAAGGTTAAATTGATAAATGAAATCGTACTTCTGGTTTATTTTGAAAACTTCTTAGTCACTTTTTCCACCCGACTCGTTGTGGACCACATATTCGATGCTGAGATCTAACTGCAAATTAACTGTTTCAGTTCCACTATATTATTATTCAGTTGTCAAAAAAATATGCAAGTACCTTATACAGTATTTATGGTAAGAATGCTGCTAGCAGAACCTATTGCCTGAAAAAAGTATCTTATTATTTATAGCCCAGTCAATGAATGCAATAAAACACCCTTTTTCGCAACTAAATGGTGGAAAGCTGGATTTTTTATATGTGATAGAACCACATGAGAGGTGTATTTTCCCAAAAGTCCCCACTTCTACCCCTTGAGCTTTCCCCCCCACCCCCCTCCAAACATAGAAATTGCAGTGTTTTACTTAATTGATCATAATTCGAATGCTATGTAAGCTATCGAGCTGCAATTTGGTTTGTTTTATTTATGATTAGTTTTCCTACAACTTTTGTGTTTATAATATTTTTCTAAAACTAATACTTAGGGAGATATAAAATTTAAACTTCGTTAAAAGCTTTGTTTCAGAGTGCAAAATTTTGTTTTTCTCTATGTATACTTTTAAATATAAACAATACGCAAATATGGTTCAAACAAAAGTTTTAGTACGTTTTTCAAGGTTTACAAATAAATTATTGGTTAGTCATCTAGGTGACCGGGTGAAGAGCTGGGCGTCGGAAAAGAGAGCGCGTGCGGGCTAGTTCAACACCTCTGCGCTGAGTCATCGCATCTAGCCCAGCCAATAAACGCAATAACTGCCTTTTTTCGTAGCTAAATAGTGGTAAGCTGTGTTTGTTATATGTAATGGAACCCCTTGAGACGTGTATTTTCAAAAAGTTCCCGATTCTCCCCCTTGAGCTTCCCCCCTCCCCCCCCCCCCAACCCCTTCCAAACCTGGAAATTACAGTCGTTCACTTTACTGGATATAATTCAAATTCTATGTATGCCATCGTAGTGAAATTTGATTTGTATTATTTTTAATAAGTTTATCTACAACTTTTGTACTAAAGTATTTCTTATAAAACTATTTCCAAAGAAATATAACATTTTAACTTTTTTTTATACCGTAATGTTTATGTTTTAGAGTACACAATTTTGTTTTACCCTCTATATATTTTTCCCAAATAAAATACGCAAAATGTTTCAAACAAAATTTTTTATGTTTCTTAATTTTTATAAATTATTTGGTTAGTCGACTGAACGAACTGATGTAGTGTGGGGCGTCGGCAAAGAGAGCACGTGCAGGCTTCTTCAAAGCATCCGCGCAGCGCAGCCCCGCTCGTCGATGCGTCGCGTCGTAGGCACCGACATCGCTAAGTTCTCAAAGGTTGTTTACAAATGCTAAGGCTTTGTACATTGTACTTTACTACCAAAACAATCTGTATCCAAGCTTAACCATGAACTGCAAAAACAATTATTATTTAATATTTAGATAGAACCCAATCATACCCTTTTTTGTATCCAGTTTTGGTTCAGGTAAATAATTCTCTACCTACTTACTTGTTATACTATCAATACTTGTAATATTTGATTTCTTCATCTTTGACCAACGGAATGATAGATTGAGGAATAGAACACTAGGCCTAATAGACACATTAAAAATCACTATAAACTCTTTACTCTTCCTTACGTTACAATGTGGTTTCCATTATCTACCACCAATGGGACTCTCTTTGTTCCACAAGATTTATACTAACTGCGCCTCACGGTCAGTAAAGATCTAAACAGTAAACTGCAAAAAATACTAATTAGATGAATCCTAATCATTTGTACATTTCCTAAATTTATTGTTAGTTTTAACTCGTTTCTCATTTGAATTAATAACTTATTAAATTGTTTCTGTCAACAGCTACACCTACTGACAATAATATACATGGATACATATATTAAATTACATAAAGCTGTTTTAGAAACATACTGAACCCAATGATGAGATGACCCAATTCGCCTCTATGGGTCTGAGGATGATTGGAGTGTCGAATCAAAATCTACCACCACTTACCATCTTTTATGTATGTTTTCAGTATTGTGAGTAACATTATAAGTGTACATTTATGTTTTAAGTGTTAGGCTATTAGACTTATTTTCTTTTATTTACTTTACAATTAATTAATGTAATAAGGCATATATCCAAAACTTATAAATAAGTAAGTGAAAAACTATATTTATGTCCCTATACATGCAGTCAAGACTATTTACGGGATACATACAGGCAGATTAATTAAATTTCCTTTCTTAACATATTGTTTAGATGTGTCATTCAAATTGTGTTTTTTCTTCGTAAAAATTGGCAGCAATGTATTACTAATCTGCCTTACGGCACTAATACGTGGTCGAAATCAATCATTTTTAGAGACTCTATACTGTCGAATCTTGGTGACGATCTGTTCTCTAATATTTGATAGTTTTCATATTATCTTAAAAATGAGTCAGAATAAAAGTTCTTTATTGGCTTGTGGTAGACATTATGCTAACGTTTAACATCGCTAACAAATATGAAGGCGCTTATTAAGTGTTTAAAAATCTCCTCTATATAGACTTAATAAAAAAATTAGTTGACATTCACTGGTTTTAATTTGTATTCCTTACAATGATTAAAAATGGCTTATAAATATTACCGACAGTTTCTTACGTTGTTCGTGATATTATTTTAACATAGGCTTACAACTCAGGGCAGACCCTTGCTAGCAGGAAGCGTGAAGAGAGGGACATATCAATGATAGGACGCAGTTTGTATCAAGGATTAGTGGGTCGACGAAAACTTTTTACTGGCCGTGAGGTGCTTCATTTAGTCACGGTTTAGCTTGTAAACAGATTGTTTTGGTAGTAAAGTAGGCTACAAATTAGGAAGTCTTAGGATTTGTATGAAACAGTTGAGAACTTAGCGGTGCCGGTCCTTATTATGCATCGATGGGCTGCGCTGCGCGGATGCTTTGAAGAAGCCTAAAGAAGTCTTTGCCGACGACCCACACTACATCAGTTCGTTCAGTCGACTAACCAAATATTTATGAACCTTAAGAAATATACTAACATTTTTTTTGAAACATTTTGCGTATTTTATTTGGGAAAAATATATAGAGGGTAAAACAAAATTGTGTACTCTAAAACATAAACATTACGGTATAAAAAAAGTTAAAATGTTATATTTCTTTGAATATTGTTTTATAAGAAAATATTTAGTACAAAAGTTGTAGATAAACTTATTATAAATAATACAAATCAAATTTTACTACGATGGCATGCATAGAATTTGAATTATATCCAGTAAAGTGAACGACTGTAATTTCCAGGTTTGGAAGCGGTTGGGGGGGAGGGGGGAAGCTCAAGGGGGAGAATCGGGAACTTTTTGAAAATACACGTCTCAAGGGGTTCCATTACATATAACAAACACAGCTTACCACTATTTAGCTACGAAAAAAGGCAGTTATTGCGTTTATTGGCTGGGCTAGATGCGATGACGCAGCGCAGAGGTGTTGAACTAGCCCGCACGCGCTCTCTTTTCCGACGCCCAGCTCTTCACCCGGTCACCTAGATGACTAACCAATAATATATTTGTAAACCTTGAAAAACGTACTAAAACTTTTGTTTGAACCATATTTGCGTATTGTTTATATTTAAAAGTATACATAGAGAAAAACAAAATTTTGCAAAGTATTGGTTTTAGAAAAATATTATAAATACAAAAGTTGTAGGAAAACTAATCATAAATAAAACAAAACAAATTGCAGCTTGATAGCTTACATAGCATTCGAATTATGATCAATTAAGTAAAACACTGCAATTTCTATGTTTGGAGGGGGGTGGGGGGGAAAGCTCAAGGGGTAGAAGTGGGGACTTTTGGGAAAATACACCTCTCATGTGGTTCTATCACATATAAAAAATCCAGCTTTCCACCATTTAGTTGCGATAAAAAACATTTATTGACTGGGCTATTAACAAAGTTTTACAAACACGTAATTACATGAAATCAGCTGATTATACAATAAGTCGTTGCATCACCTTCATTGGCAATGACAATAAACGAAAACATAACCTCTCTAAGAAGTTATGGGTAGTGATAGTTAGTAATTAAAAACCAGATTGTTAGTAATTAAAAAACTGTTGTAGGTAAAGTAGTGTACGCAACTCGCGTTAAAAGTCTTTACGACACTCGTAGAAGTCTTTAAGGCACTCGCCAAGGGTCGTGCCTTAAATTTTCTACTCGTGTCGTAAAGACTAACTTAACGCAATAGTTGCGTAAACTACTATTACCTTATAACAGCATTTATTACATAAAAAACAACTGCTTTTTAAACGACTTAAGGGAAGCTGCAGATTTAATCCAATCAGGCAGGTTATTATAAAACCTAACACCAGAGTAGTGGGGAGAAGATTCTAATGTTGAGGATTTGTGTTTCTTCTTCTAATCCCATTGCGAAATACAAAGCTTATTTTTCATGACTAGTTTATGTTTGTGACATTGGGCACTAAGTGTCGATATTGTTATATTATTTTAGGTTTCATTTTATGATTTGTGCTTTACTGTTTGGTTATACCCAGGGAAGGGAATTAATTGTATAATATTAAATCGTTATATTTGGTTAATTAAGGTTTAAAATAACTGAAATAACACGAAACAAAATGTAAATAATACCCCCGCCACAGAAAACCTGCCGAGTAAGCAAATTTCCATTTGTCTGAATTGATTTTCAGTTAAATATATTTTAATAACATTAGGTTTAACGAGTACCTAGGTTTGCTGCTACAAGGAAACTAATAAAGTGTGTTTTTGAGTAAAATATTGATAGCTTAGTACAAAATAAATAAATTTGCCAAGTTTGATCAAAATATATTCATAAACAAGCAAACTACAACATTTGACAATATTCTCCATAAGAATAACATGGGAATTTTAAATTTACAATTTTTTTATTTTTCTCCGTTACTAATAATCGAACAAAAATACTTTTATATACTAAATTATTTGGTTTTCTAAGCTATTTAAAAATGTCTAAAGAGAAATTGGGAAATTTTGTGTTTTTTGGTTCAAAATCGAGAAAACCAAATTTTTACCCCATAAAACCGCCCGTAAAGCCCCGTTCCCGTGGTCCGATCGTGCTGGTTCGCGAACTCATTCAAGTTTATCCCGCTTTACACCTTTAAACCAAATTTCATCAAAATCGGACAAAAATTACTCAAGTTGTCGCGTTTACGGACGTATATATATGATACATTGGTAATAGATTTGTACGAGCACCGGTCATTGTCAATCTCATTCGACATTTTGGTTGTCCGCTGAGTACGATCACCAACCGTTGACACAAATAAACAACAGAGTGATAAAGTTTAGAAATAAACAGCAGATTGTCAGTATTTCAGTTGTTTCGGGTGTCCATCGTCAGAGAGCGTCAAATAATGAGATGATGGCTTTGTTACTGACTAAAATATGTTGTTGCTTTAGCCAAGACTATTTTCATTTGACGATCCAGTCTTTTACTGCGTGTTGTAGGAAAAAATAACCAAGTAGAATATTTTCATCATGGCATAATAGCCCATAATACATATTAAGAAAATCGAGGATAAACAATTTAATAAAGAACGAAAATTATGTTTTACACTCTACAAGGTCAATGGAATCGAACAGGCCATTAAACATTTGAAGATCCACTTTAACTTGTGCTGTGTAATTAGGAAAAATCCTAACACGAGACGAAATCACCCCAGTGATCAATAAGGACCCAACCCCAACAACCCCAATATCGAAATCTAAAAGTTAAAAGTGTCTGAAGAGTTGAACCGGCGAACTTCTGATATAATGCCAGAACTATCATATGTCTATATATATATATATACATATATAAAAATTTGAACGAATAGTGTTTTTGCCCTCTGGGGACATCAAAATGAAAAAGTAAATCGGTCCTGGGTCTAGGTCTTACCGTGCCACCTACGGTAATAGCTACTTCCCTATAGGGAAATTCGCTAAAAAAACACGATCCTAGTGGCACTGGACGGAACTAACAATACAGCTTAAAGCTGATCCTAAAGGATGACAAATCTACATCCAAGGGAGTATGTTTAATATATTGTAATACCTAACCAATTTAAGTACTCGAACTAATTTTAACTTATAAGCCCGAACTAATTTCTTAATAATTAAGAATAGTTTATTGAATCGAAAAGGTGTTGATGGTGTTTACATTTTATTGAAAGGAGATTCAAAAAATAAATATTTTTTTCATCAGAACAACTAGTGTTTTTAAATTTCTAGATAGAACCTTAGAATTGGAAAAGAAATTAGGCTAATCCTGTAATTGAACTGAAACATTGAATTGTCATAGATGTCTACGACTGAAAAGTAATAAATTTAACTTATGTTATGTTTGTTCAATTATAAGCAGTTTTTACTTGTAAATGTAAAGTAGTCGTTATGGGAACAATGTAATATCACGACAATAAGATCGAAAGTTGTACTAGTTTTGCATTTAATAGGCCTACCATCATACTTGTATGGTTACATTCTGTAGTATTTAACATGCAACTGAATCCATCGAGTAAAACCTCTTGTATATTACATAAACTTACTTCTTAATCAGAAGAAATTAATCATTCGCATCTATCTAAAGAAATGCAGGGTAAACCTCATAGCAAGTTGTTTTTATGTAATGTGTTTAAATGTTTTCACATACACGTATCAATATTTTATGAGTCCTAGGCTTATATTAAAAAGAAACATCCATAGCAGTTTTACACGTTAGGCCAGACATCGGGTCTTTGAACAGAACCATTACTTTATTGTGGATTTTGAAGATAGAGTTTTAAATCATCGAAAGGGCGGGAACTATGTTAAAACACACTTAAGAGTTTTTAATTACATTCAATGAATAAAACAGCAGTATACAATTAAATTAATGATGATGATTAAAGCTGGAATTGAAACTTAAGGTAATTTTAAATGTTGGTGGATTATTAGTTAAAACATTGACTATTGGATTCTGGAGGTTATACGGAATGTTTAGAACATAGGCCTACTATTAACAATAAAATCTTCTAACTCAATTCCAAAGTTTAAATATAAAAAAAATCTTGTCTTTATGTTTGGAAATGAGTTCTTTGTTTATTTTAATATTTTTAACATTTTAGGCATTTATTTTCCCTACAAGTAGGTATTCATAGTCAATGGTATTGGTATTACTAAAAACTCTGATTCTGCCTTATTTGAAATGGGTTTTGTTTTAGTTATTTTGACTTTTAAAATATGCTCACAACCACTGACTCCTTGTTGAGTATTTGTATAAAACTTGTGAAACGAAAGTTCTGTTTGCAAAGTGTCATTCTAAAATCGTTATTAACGGTAAAATTAAAGTATTCATTTATTTTATTTTTCTGTAGTGGTTTGCTATGAACTTTCACTGTCTGCCAGTTTGGTCTGTAGCTTACCGCTCGTGGCGGCATTTTGTTGAACTACAAGTAGATGTCGGTAACACAGTACTCTCAAATAGTTTCCTAAAACGTCATATAGATGTCATGAAAATGTTGAACGAAATGGGGTTTCATGATAAATTATTACACTGTTATAGTTCATAGACTAATATTTTTAAGTCTCTCTATAGCTGATTTAAAATGCAGAACAATATGTTGAATTCATATTTTTAGGGAATTACAATATTGATTACAATATTGTCTCCCAGAATTTAGAGATATTGAAATACTATTTAACAGTTGAATTGAGGCGTTATTTATAATGTTTGTTAAGTATTAAATGGTGTTTAAAACTCTAACTAGTTGTCAAATTCTTGGTTGAAGTTGGTAATTTTTTTATTTACCATTTTATATAGTGTACCCTATAACAAAACTATTAAGACGTGTTTAAATTGTAAAATATTTTTTAGTTGAAAAACTCCAAGTGAACAATATCTTAATAATCTCCCCTAATCTATTTTATATGTATTTGCCCTTTTCATATATTCTAATGATAAACAAAACATAAGTTTGTTTAAAATGTTTTTACTAATTGTAGTTCAATATGTCTACCATTCAAAATTGCCAAAAAAAACTGTAGTACGCGATGAATGCTGCAAATCTAACGTAATAAGTTTGTTTAATGAATGCAGAATAAATACCATAATCGTTTAAATAAAATGTTTAATAACAAAATGAATATTATGAACATAGTGTTAGATTCCAAAACATTTTCTACTTTTAAACTAGGTCAAGATACACATTAAGTGTTTTTCTAATCCATGGGCGATGCTACTCGATACCGTGGATTTAAAGAGCCGCTTCCTTCTCTTCGGCACCTCTCTCAAGTTTTGAAACGCGGTCAAAGCTAAACGTTTTGCATTCTTGGATTTTATCGTTTTTGAAGACCAATAGACTTATTCAAAAGCCCGTGTTTCTTATAAAAAAAGGACTATCCCATTACAATGTTTTGCATTGTTCAGTATACTTTTCTTAAATGTATAACTAGAAACAAAACAGCAGAACTTATGGATTTCAAAAATAAATAAATCATTAGGCCTAACAATGATATTTATCTTTTCGGCTTCTATAAAAAATGAATAGAGGGAATTAATACAACTTATTCTTTATGTACAAAGTGTCCATAAACATTAGTTAAATTTATTCTTTATAACCATTGAACTTCCGTGTAAAGTCTAATTTTATTCGAAATCAATTCACACATGAAAAACTTTGTTTTGTATAACTTTGCAGGCATGTTTACTATTAAACTCCCTAATGAACATTGTGTCCCAAGTTAAATAACGTTTTACCACTGAACTTGGATAGCTTGTCTACACTTCTTAATTCCCTGAGAGATTTGTCTTTTTAATGGAAAAGGAGAAACACAGCTTGTAAGATCTGTGCCTAAGCCATCAGATTATTATTACATTGTTAACATTCATTAGGGATTTGTAATTTTTGAACTCGACTACCGTGAATACAGGAGTAACATTTGAGTAACATTTAGCTAATAGAACAGTCTGTACTTTTGTTAGTTTATGTGTAAAATCATTTAACCCGGTTGCTACTATTATAAGCATGTAAAAATATTATGTATAATAGCGGAAGTTTAGAAAACATTATTCAAGCAATCTTCCTCGCCAAAGAAAAATGATTGTAAAGTTTTCTAGGAAGTAATACCTCTTGGATGCAATCCACCCAGACATTGTTATTCACAATGTCATGACCATTACGTTGGCCAATAAAAACTCATCCTGAATATTTCTTTCCAGCCCTTTAAAATTATAACTTAAAATAAAGTACTTATAACTGCTTATACTTATAGCTTAAAAGTACTGTTTGGGGGCATTTTCAAATTAACCCCCAACCCCCAAATATGGGTTTCTAGGGGTAACTTAAAGTTTTTAAACAGCAACCCCTATCAAGTAGCACACCATTTTAAAGGCCTTTAGTGTAAAAGAATATTGGCGAAAACCAGAGGTATCTATCTCAACCCATTACAGAATGGCGGCCATTTCTTTTCGGCCTGAGAGAGCCAATGTAAAAATACACCAATATTCGCGTTTTTATGTGTTTTACGAGGGTAACTCAACTTATAATTATTGTAACAAGAAATTTAAAACGACTTTTTGATCAGTATAACAATTTTGCCCAGGACCCCTAGTGGGGGTACTTTGGGGGCAGCTCTAAATTTTTTAATATAAAGCCCCATCAAGTGACACCTTATATATTCATAAATATATTTCTTAACACAATTGCATCAATCATTTTTAATACAGTATGTTACACGAATTATTTCAAATAAACTTCAATAATGTTTTACATGTGTTATATCTTGTATCTAACTAATATTGTAAATCGGAAATGGTTCACTTTTTGATAATTTTTCTCAAATATACGAGACGAGTCTTTTTTTACTTTAGTAGCACAGTGGAATTTATTAAGAGCGTACTACTATGCTCATGTTTACTATTACTATTTCTTGCTATTACTAACCAAGCACGAAGATAAAGATAAACCCGCCTTCCTTAATCAGGAATGGCTATATTCGAGTATAAAGGTATTTCGTCATTCAAATCAAATTTTAAATTACATGCCTATTGATTAATCATTTAGATCACAAACTGCTTGGTTTTGTGGTATTTACCAACGAAGCTAATACTGTAACCTGAAGTATGAAGATATGTGGTGAAATGACAGCACGGTTTGTATTATTCTGCTCCTCTTATTTTCAGTCCAAATTTATCTTTTATTTTATTTACATGCTTCTTCAATACAGCTTAGACACATTGAAGCAGTTCATGCACTTATATTATCGCTTTAGGTTTCTTCTTGTCTTTTCACTTCAATGCTTGAAGACGATATCCGTTCCTATATAAATAACGCAAACACTGAAATTGTATTATTGTCTTACATCTGCCAGAGGAAAATCTAATAAATACCTCTTTAAAACAATGAATGGTAACATGGAAGGGGTTTGGTCATAAACGGGGTCTTGGACGTGTAAAGTTTGTTTTTTTGTAATATTTGAACAATTTTTATTAAGTATGTTTTTTTATGTTTCAAGATCATCAGCCTCAATGAACAATTTACGGTGTGAAATCATAAACATACTAACTTACTTGTACAATTACAAATACAGCTTACTTTATGATCGTAATTAATTTTAGTAGCAGCGTTTGCCACATTTACACAAATTATAATTGTGGACGGTTGGTTACGTAAAAGTATCAATACCCTTTTTTGATCTAAATTTCTTGTCTTATGATTTTCTCTTGGTTGACATGGAAATTTCACCAACCCCCCCCCCCCCCCCCCCAGTTACTTAAGAAATATCACACATAGACGATGTGAACTTGTAAAAGAAAAGAAAAATAACCAAATCTTTATGGAATAAACGTAAAACGTATAATTAGTATACCATATTGTTGAGGGCAAATTAAAATGCATTTCAACGCGTGATGTGCAGTTTGAAAAGGTTAATTAATTGGTGTCGCAATCTTTTAACCCCCAGTGACATTGAAGAGGATGTGGATACAATAAGTGATTTCGGTTATTTAATCACGCTCCTAACCGTACACGTTACACACCTAACCACCCCTCCCTAAAACAATCAATTTACCACCCTTTTTCCGGCAAACCCTCTCATCTCTCTGTAACAATTACTACAGTGCTTAACATTCAGCTTTGTCAATCTGCTCGAGTAGCCATTGACAATAAAGACAAGGGAATGTCAACTTGATGCAGACTGCAAAAGTCGACCCTAGAAGTATGTCAAAAGAGCTCTTTTCAAAAGTACTGTAGATTTATTTCTAAGATTCATCAAAAATGTTGTTTCGGAGTTCTGGCGTGGTGTATGGATGATACAATTAAAAAGCGAGGTATTCGTTACTTACAATTATCAATAAAGTTTCCATTTTTTCATTCTTATAAAAAATAGTACAATTTAATATTATTTTATGTGTTTTTATTGTAAACTTGTATTTATGTCACATAAACTTCATATAGGCCTAATTTGAATGGATATTTTCCTTAAGGGTACATAAGAATAACGTATTTTTTTATAACTGTATAAGACTGAACGAGCGTAACAGATTTATGGTGTAAAATCCGGATTAAATAAAACTAACCGATTTTGGAAACAAACTAAGGTACTATGTTATTAATTGACATGTTCTGTCAAAATTATAATTTTCCACTGTAATGTGCAATTTAGTACAATATCAGGATTCAATATTATGCTAGTAGGATATGAGGATTATACTGTATGATATTTATAACGGCAGGATTATTATTTGATTCAATACGATTAGTAAATCTTTAACACGTACACTAATAATTAATATTAGTGTACGTGTTAAAAATTTACTAATACACGTACACTAATACACGTACCTTAACACGTACACTAATATTAAATATTAGTGTACGTGTTAAGGTTTTCAAATGAATTTTATTTGAGGTGAAATTTTTGTTTCGCAAAACATGGATCTCCAAAAATCGTTTCCAATTAGAAACATGCTCTCATTTACCACAAACGAATTGGACGAATAGATAGTCCCGCCATAGGAATAATACGATATTATATATTTTTTTATTCTAGTACTTCTTAAACGTAAAATCTAAATTAAACGTAGGTTGCACTTCAGAGACAATTAAATTGTTAAATCACAGTGGCCAATTTTTTTTTTATTTTTTTACATGGTGATTGTATAAATATTTATTATAATACTTCTTTATTACTGTTAATTTAGTCTATGCATTACAGATTAGTATTGAACTTTGCATAAATATAATACAAGTGTTCATGGACCGCCCCAGGATGGAACCAAATTAGTTGTGATACAAGTCGCTGAATACAGACAGCTTAAGGGAGGAGTGCGCCCTTATTTATGTAAATTCACATAAGCCTAAAACAGAGGAGTATCTGTTTTACTTATTCTTTTGATAAATTTAAACCGTTACAAAAACAATTAAAACTATTTAATTTGTTTCTTTTCCTACTTTTAAAGTTATTGTTACTATGATTTCGCTTCAAGCGGCTGATATAAAACCAAAGTTAGTTTGTACTTATTACATCAAACTGTAAGACATTCCTAATTAATTGTTATTGCTATATTTATAACTAGCTGTAACCCGCGGGCTTTGCCCCGTTTAACTTCTTAATTTTCAAGATTACCTTGTTCGCATGGCTCAATCACGTCCTGGTTGAAGTTTGTTCGCTACGCTCACACACCTTTAGGTTGGAGCTCGTTCGCTGCGCTCACTTACCTTCAGGTTAGCTCGTTCGCTACGCTCACTCGCCTCCAAGTTGAAGCTTGTTCGCTACGCTCACTCACCTTTTGGTTGCAAATTAGCTGTTGTCATAAATGTAAAAGAAATAATAGTGCTGCACCCTGTTGGTAATCCTTGTAACTTTAATGCTATTGAACATCATAGAACAGAACCAACTTGTTTAATTGAAACAGCTGTTAAGATTCAATAATTCCATTTTTCATAAGGTTAACATGGGAAACTCCAGAGCCACTGGGGCGGAGCCCGAAAGGATTTTTGAAATAAGAATATGCCTATATGTTAATCGGGCATGTGAGCTACCATCATGCCAAATTTCAGCCCAATCCGACCAGTATTTTTCGCGTTCACTTGTCACAAACATCCAAACTTTCTCATTTATAATATTAGTAGGATCACACTACTTATTTGTACAGATTTGACTGATTTGTGTTAAGGAATAAATGAGTGAATGAAACCTAATTTATTTAAAAAACAAAATTATACTAGAAGAATATAAATTCATAAATAAAATGGAACCCATATGGGCTAGTGTCTGTAGTTGGGGATCGAGTCTATTATCCGCACAGTGAAAACAATAAGTTTTACATTAGATACTAAATGTATTCTAACACAAAATTTACTTAAAAAGAAATAAGTGATTTTGTAGGCATCAAGAAGAGGGAAAAAGGGCAGAATACAATAAAAATAGTATGAACGTATATATTATTTTTATCTGTTTAGTTTCATATTCATAAAAAGAACGATAACAATAAAGAAAATAATCAGTTTTATGTTAGGGAATAAAGGACTAATATAACCCTATTTTACACCACTTAAACATTAACTTCAATTTTCTGTTAATAAGTACTTAGATAATACACTTTCGTATTGAACAAAACAGATCAAACTACTCTCAAACTCAACTGCAAACTTATATTAAAATCAGCGTATATTAAGATGTAATCAATTCGTCCATTACCTGCTGCATCATGTGACGTGCCGCTGGGAGATAACAGGGTTAATTAATCACATAGCTAGCGTGATACAGTGCATTGAGCACATTAGGTGGCGTGGTAGTGGCACCACTGAGGGGTTGTATGTTGGCAGCACTGCTTGCCCGAGTGTGCCAGTCAGTAGTGTGCGTGATCGCGTCGATACTGCCAACCTTAGCGCGGTGAATGTTCACGACCCCAACACACGGTAAGGAAACAAGGAATAATAATTTTTAACTTACTACATTGAACAAAAATTATTTAAATAAACATATCTGAAAAATCGACTACAAAGAACTTTTGGCTTTTTATGTTGTAGAGTTTTAAATTTATTATTGTGACAACATTTTCTATATATTGTCCGTCAAATATTCATTTGTAAAATTAACTGAAGAAAGATAATGTCATAGGCTGTACATGAAATTTTAAATAGCTTTTCTTTGTTTAGTGGCATATCGCATTTTAAAAGCAGCATTATTCTGCACGTAAAGGAGAAAGTTAAAATATAAAACACAAAGTATAGTAAAATCATATAAACTAGTTTAATTTGTATTATTGCCGTACAGACGACACTGGACTATAATTAACTAAAATTACCTTATCAGTAAATTCGGGTGTATAAAAAGCATAATTCATCCAACGGCGTGCATTAAAAATTGACAAAATAATGTATTATAATAATTATTAATATTTAACTGAAATTAACTGAATTTAAAAACTGAATATTTAACTGAATGAAAAAGAAATATACAGATAAGATATATCCACGTATTTAACACTAATTGTACTAGCTGCGTAATAAAGATTTTTTTCCCTAAATAGATGTTATAGAAAGATAGTTGGTAGGCAGGTGGTAGGTAGGTAGATGTATTTTGAAAGTTTATATACTTGGCAATCAATATTGTTTTAGTTAGGCGTTTTCGGGTTTCTAACATGTGAATGGTTAGATAAAGGCAAACTGCGTCATCGTTTCTAAACAACAGGTCACCAAAACTAAGCTACCTATTATAATATTGCAATGTACAATGCACCTCCCTCAGCTAGATTACTTATATTAATAGCTAAAGCTAAAAGTCATCACATATTATTATGGGTTATTTTTGTAGCTTTTTTATATAGTATTTCGAACATATAAAGTCGTGTTAAACTATTTTACAAACAACTACTTAGCGCATTGTAAACATGTAGAATGATTGGTCAAATTTTAACCTTCCACACTATTTAATTTCTTTAGTGGATTTTGAACAACTTTGGACAGCAAATTCTCCAAAAAGTAGTTTTATTAAATAGCTTGTCGATTGCAGCATAAATTGATATTTTTTTCCATTTAAAAATATATTACAATTTGTTTTGTGGTCAAATTAAAAAATTCTATCCTGTTTGTCATAAAAAAACAAGAGCCAAGTTTAACCAAGTCGAACTCAGCTTACTGTCAAGCCATTATTGCGTGTTTACAAACAATGCCAAAGAAGCCAGACCTCAAAGAAGGGTATTTAATATTTTGAGAGACAAAATAGGACACTCAAACATTATGGAACTCTGTGTCTACTTATGGGTTTGCCTTTTAGCTAATTAATTTATAAAGATTTTTTTTTTTTTCAAAAAAACATAACAATTGTGTATAGAAATATTATAATAAAAACTTAACGAAATATATTTAAGGATTTTCGAAAATCCCAGAAAACTTGAGGTTATATTTTTCACGTGTGAATTTAAAAAAACTTGATAAAAATCATGCTTTTCAGTTGGACATTTTTCATTCGTACTTGGTGGGGTGTTTAAAAATCATTCATAATCAAATTGTTTGTTAACTATCATTTTCTAAAACCTAACCACGAACAAACTACTCTTAGATTACTTGGGGATTCTTATATTACTCTTGCATTTGCGTCCCAGATGCCATAATCTAAGTAGTCCAACCACATGTAACACGCATTTTATATAAACACACATTAGTTCTCTCAGATATCCATTATTATTTAATCAAGGGCTTATTTATTTTGCAAAACCAAACCCAGTATGATGAACTATTTGAATTATGATAAATTTGAAGTTGAGGACAGGTAATTTAAATACTCTAATGTTTTACTAACAAAATCTAATAATTCATTCTGTTGTTTACTAATAACTCTTAGATGTATACCTTTGTTGACTGAAAAAATTAAACCGAAATATTCCTTACTATTTTGTTTGAAAGTGTCATTGAGAAGGTCATCTACAAAAAAGGAGGGATTCAATATCATTAAATGATTGTGTTAGATTTCAGTGCGTTTAGATTTAGGGGCGTTTTTTTTTCTGCAACACTAAGAACAGCTAATTGGTTCACAAATGGTTAATTTTTAATCACCAATCCTGTGAGGCTATAAATAGCTTCCCAATTCTCTTTGTGCTACAACAGTGCATGTTTAACGGCTCGGCTAATGCCTGTGCAACGCGCTGGAAATTGTGTTTCCACCAACCTCTGTCATCATACCGACCAATGTGGAAACTTCCATGGTTGAAATGTTGCAATTATTTTGTGTGGCTTGTTTTCTAACACATTTATGATTTTTGTAAGAGAACGGTTGAAATCCTTGTTTTATATTACCTAACGTCAACATTTTATCAGATGGAATTATTAGGTAGCTCTTTAAAAACCACACCTGGTTCTAGAATTGGTATATCTTGGAATCAAACCAGCAAAATTCAGGTTGGAAGGCGAGCACTTCACTCGGATACCCTGACAAAATATTTTGCTATTGGACTTTCCCATGGAAAAAGACTATTTGATATTATGTAGTTTTTCCTATAATGGATTTTTCATTGAGGGTCCGTTGGTTAAAGGGGTTTTGTAGAGTATTTAACAAACTTGAGGGTTAGTAAAGTAAACTAAAATAAAGTATAAGTAATCCTCACTTCATGTTGTAGTTGTTTTTCTAGGCCACTTTATGCAAATTAAAAAAAAGGTTACAGTACCTGCAGACTGCCTATAGTGGTCCATAAATTGGTCATCCAACAGGATTACGTGTTTCGGTATTGATATACCAACTTTAATCCATTTTTTACAATGCCTGAATTTTTTCACACAAAATGCCACGTCACGGTTTGTAAACACAGTCACAAAACATTGAATCTCTGGTTTTCAATTCGTAGGCCTACTGTATATAGGTTATTCATGATTCAACGTTTTGTGATCGTGATTAAAAACCAATATGTGACATTATGTGTTGAAAAATTCAAGTTTTGCTAATAAAGGATCTGGAGATGGTATAGTAATACCAAAACGCGTAATCCTGTTGGATGATCAAGGGCCACTTTAGGCAGTCTGGAGGTATTGTAAAATGTTTTTTAATCCTCACTTATACTCAAACTTGCATTTAATTGACTATGTAATGAAGTTATCTATATTATGTTTACATATATAATATATCTTTTTTTACATCCTTCATGATGAATAAATCGTTGGTGAATAAATTGATCGTTGTGGTATGAATAAATAAATAAATACATGATGACAAAATTCAATCTTGAGAGGAATATATTTTTATTTAATTCTACCTACGATCTCAGATGTACAACAGTCCTATATTTTACGTTTTACACAGATTTATTTGATTTAAGTTGTATAAAGCCATATTCATGTACAATGGTAATGGTGATTCAGGTTGATCCACGAAGAGCTGTAACCAACCAGAAACAAAATTTGCGTCGCACAAAGACAGCACTAAAAGTTAGATTGGATAGAGCGTTAAGAGGTAACTCAAGTAAATTGTTGTTGGACTACGTGGGTTTGTCTCTAGATTTGTGGAGTTTGAGTGATGCCACAGATAACTACAGCTAGACCTGGCTAGCTTTAAACATATTTAAAGAGTACTTATACATTTGTATATGTTATTTTTAGTAGATACACTATAGTGTACTGACCAAAACAACGTACTACAAATCCTCATGTATGAACAAAATTTATTTTTCCAAAAAATGTTTGGATACATTGAAATAGTACACAATAACATTTTCAACGTATACTATGTACTTAAATAAAACATTGATCCAGTAACAGCTAACATTAAAACGCTAAGTTAGTATGGTTCAATTCAGAGACCCCTCCCCAAAAGGTTGGTCGAAGCACAAATGAAACTAGGAAAATAAAGCGAGAATCAACAAATGATTTGTTGAAATTACTAATATCTTTGTCTTTTAATGTTAATAAAACTAATTATGCAAATGGAGATATAAGAAATGCCCCCACCGCAGCATACCTCTCGTCTAAACGAATTTCCATTTGTTTGAATTGATTTTCAATTCAATTCAAGTAACATTAGGTTTAATTTACCTAGGTTTGCTGCTTCCAAGAAACTAATAAAGTGTGTTTTTATAGTAAAATATTAATAGTTTAGTATAAGATAAATAATGTTGCTAGGTTTGATCAAAATATACCAATCAACAAGCAAAGTACAACATTTTACAATATTAAAAATAGGTAATTACCTTCGTCTACAGCTCAATCTGATGTTATAACTCAATAACTTGAGTTACGGCCGTTTCGGCATTATAATGCCATCGTCAGACGTTAATTAATTAATATTAATTATTTATAATTAACGTAATTAATCAACGTAATTATACGTATTATTATTATACATATTATTAACGTATTAACGTAATTAATATCACAAGTCAGGGGCTAAAAATGGATTTTAATTTTACAATATTCTCAATGAGAATTACATGTGAATTTTAAATTTAAACTTTTTTGAATTTCCTCCGTTAACAATAACCATACCAAAATACTTTGATATACTTAATTATTTGGGTTTTTTTTTCATCTCTTTAAATAGGTCTAGAAAGAAATTGGGAAATTTTGTGTGTTGAGGGTAAAAAATTAGACAAGATAATTTTTACCCTATTAACCTCCCCCCCTCCCCCATAAAACCCCGTTACCACGGTCCGATCATGCTTGTTAGTAAACTCATTCAATTTTATTCCACCTTACGCCTTTAAACCAAATTTCATCAAAATCGGACAACAATTACTCAAGGTATTGCGTTCATGGATACATATATAACTTATAAACAAAACATCCTTATATATAATACGTGAAGGCGATTTCTTGAAAACACTACTCCTCCGTTAATAATGGACGGATTTTTACAAACGACGTGTCAAAATAAAATATTTTTTGTGTAGACACCCCCTTTCACCAATTCATGTAGTAAAAATCCTCGGGCTTTGCCCCACAGGCCATCAAAGTTGGAGTTTCTCCCATAAGATTAACATGGGGGAATCTAAATATTTGATTGGAAACTTTGTCCCCACTAATTTGAGAGAACGGTTGGGCGTAGAAACTTGGTAGAGGTGTCCAAAGAAAGGTCTTGGTCTGTAGATGAGTTATGAAAAGAAAAACTAAGCAAAATCCCTTAGGACTCTGCCCCAGAAGCCTTTAAAGATCCCTCCACAGAGTTGTTTACATTTTGGCCATGAGAATAATACTTTTTAATGAAACAGCTGTTCATTTTTAAATTGTATTTCAAACAACACATATTTATTGGGAGTTGAATTCTACCAAATAAGTATTTGCAATGTTATTTTCTGATTTTAAAATTGATTTTCTTCTTTATCATGCCATGTTTTGCAATATAACGTTCCATTACGAAATCAGTGGAAAATCCTTTTATCACAGCAATTCTTAAATTATATCTTATTGAACTATCTTATATCTATTGTACGGGTTGGTATGTGCCTTTTTCGCCACTTTTGCCTACATTTTATCATATTATTCTACAAAATATCAAATATTTATGTAGAAATATCTGCTCTTATTGTGTCTAATAAAATCCAAACTTAGAAACATTGCCTAAAATGGTACCTATCTTGACAAATAATTTGCACCTGCCTATATTACGGACTTTGGCGCACTGAATTAGTAACATTAATGAAAATAACACGACATTTTGGCTGTAAAATATGGTACAAAGAGAAAATACTATTTAAGCAGCTACTGTCATGACAGAAAGGTCATATTCCTTTTAAACTAGATCACATAATCCTTTGACTGGGACGGGTGGCGTCGTCCTGTAATCCAGCTACTAGGAGGTCACGAATTGTGGATATTTATAGGAATGCACTGTGGATGCAAAATTAAGTAATGCCATTTTTCCATAAAATATTTTAACAAATTGATTTAGTTGCCATTTAAAATTTCAGCAAGCGTGCTGTAACTGATAGGCTACATTCCTAATTTCATTTCCGTTAAGATAAACTTGTTACATGTGATTGTGGCATTCAACTCTACCGAGTCCTTTAAATTTAGTCATCACTCGACCCCTGCTTATATTTAAGATTTCTATGACATCATCCATGATTGAATTTTCTACCCACTCTGCTCTCTCTTTTAAAATAAAGAGATATCTCCGAACCAGACGAACTCATTTTTAAAGTAATAAAACCTTAAAACAAATCACAAATAATTCTAATATAAAATATACTTTTCTTTGAAAGAACTTAACTTCTGAAACTGATCAAGTTAACAAATTGTGTACTCCAAAATACAATGGTATTATTGATACGGTTGCGATTCCAGGAAAGCATAACTATTAACATTCCTTGAGAAAATTAACTGTAAAAAATCAAGTAATGTAGTTTTGTTGTAATTATACATTCCTATACTTCTTTCCTATTTGTCTAGCTAGGAACATGCAACAAACACAGCACAATACAATTATTATATTATGATACTATAATTACTTATTTAAAACACAAAAGCAACTGACAAACATTCACGGAAATTTCAAATTACTATTTTTGTAATCATACTTGTTACATTGAAACATTGACGCAGATAGACGTTTATAATTTCAATAATTAATAGGAACTGAACTGATATTTCAATTATAGAAACACTTTTTGAATCTATGAAAACAATATTATAATTTCGACTAAAGCATTGAAACGTAAATGAATATATTAAAATGGATAACTTTTATATTTCACAACAAATTAAGTCAACCATCCTCGTATTATGAATATTTTCGATTCCAAATAGGTCAATTTAAATTAACTCGTCATTTATACGTGAATAATTTATAATTTGTATTCGAAATTTTGCTTCCATCGTTTAAGTGTGGGTTGATGATTGTTAGTTTTTTTATTCAATTTATTCACCAAATGTATACAAAATAAAATTTAAATAAATTGAATCCCGCTCTGTGAAATGTAATCTAAATTAGCATGCGTCGTTACGTTTTTCAAACAGCAAATTAATTTTATATACGGATTGCTTACTGGTTATTTTAAGGATATGTATACAGTTTTTATTCGGTTAATCATAACGCTAGATATTAATTATTTTGATGATGTATTCGATCAACAATTAATTTGTTGTAGTCTCACTACATACTATTTATTTTTATAGTTTTTACCCGAAAAAGTGAAATTTATAAAGCCAAAAGTTGCCAATTTTCTATTTTAGGTCAATACGAATAATATTAAGTATGCACATTCTATTTAATAATACAAGTATTTATTTATATTTGGAAAATATGAATATAAACATTTTTATAAAGCCCTTATAGCCGAATTTTTAAACAATAGATTGGCAAGATATCACTTTTATTCACTCCATATCCATAATGGCCAGTAAAAAAAAAATATATACTGAGGAAGTAGTACGAAATTTAATATTACATCCATATGCCTATATTATAATGTTGTGTAAAATACTTTAATCGTCTAAAAGTGTTAACATAGAACCACGGATTAAAGATTATACATCTCCGCTAATCTGTGCTAGAATACAGTGTTCATCCTGTTTATATAGTATAATGGTGTTTCCGGTTTCGAGGGGATGCTGGGAACCGCTATTTCCCGTCCGATCCAGAACCATTAGCTAAGCCATTAACCATGCACCGTTATCAAACAATGGGAAATAGGGAGATGTGCTACGTTTGCTAAATGGTTTTGTTTCCCCGTGTTTATTTTGTGTGTGATTAATGATATCCTCTGAGACTTTTTCTTTTGTTAAGGTGTTTTTAACCGCTTATTCATGAAACAGCATATCTTATTTTAGTCAAGATTTTTGTTGCGTTTATTTTAGTCTTACCACCCTCTTTTAGATGTTTTAAGCTTAAGACATGTTGATTTAAAATATTTGATAGAACATGGAAGTTTTAACAATTATATTTTCGTTCTTTTATTTTATTTTTTTATATGGTGATTTAATAAAATTAACGCTGTGTCATACAAAACACGTTGTTATACATGACTACAAAATTTTTTAATCGTATCAAGTACTTGTAATGAAATCTTTCCAAAAGATCCAATTTATTCTTACAACCTTTTATATCATGTATGCAATGGCCAAATACAATTGATTTACTTAAAAAAAACTCCCTACATAAAAGCCTTGAATACACATTTGAATGAGCTTCTTATAATTTCACTAAAAAAACAATCTAATAAAAGTTGAAAGCTCTTTACTAAGTTATTCTGTGTAAATCATTAAGCTGTTGCTCTAACTTGTAATCTTTGGCCAACTTTAAGTCTTAATCACCACAGTTTCTATAGAATTGCTGGTCTAACTGCTTACCTTGGAGGTATTCAGAAGTTTACATTTAACTTTAAACATTGCCTGCTTCGTTACTAGGACTTGATTTTTATCTGAGAGAGTAAACATTGGTATGGAACATTAGTATCTTAGCCTGTTTTTGTATTAGTTTGATAACAGTGTACTGTTACCATATATGGTATAATATGTCACAGTATTTGACATAGCAAAATTTAATTCTGGATCCTAGATATAGTTTGTAATAAAAAAAACCGCAGGATTTTTGTTGATATCCGAAGAAAGCTTTCATCGCATGACTCTTGGCATCTTAAAACTATTATTTCCTACGAATGAAGATCCAATATTGTTGAGTAAATTAATTCTACTTTAAAACGTGTCAACCCAAAGAGCTCATTAGTAAAGATATTAATTAACAACTCAGATATTAAGGTACGTTAAACAAAGATTGAAACCACTCTTCTAATGATAATACTTTAAATAGGGATCACCTAAGATAATTTTTAATATCTTCTATTTATTAACTTTATTCTGTTTATTTCTACATAAAATAAAACAATGTTTTATTGTCTCAAATAAACAACAGTATACTTTTATCAAATATACTGCACATACCAAAACGTAACTAATCACTTACTTATAACCTACTATTCACTCATAAAGGACTATCTGTATAGGTACAAGGGGCACAGAGTAATAAACTGTGTGACGTAGTTCGTTTAATTGATCAGTACCAATTAGTTTGAACAGGCAATCACAATTGGAAGGGACTATGAGTGTTAACGATCAGTTTGCTAGTAAATTTACAGTTCTCTTCTCAATTTTGGTTTGTTTGATAATAATACCCTTTGTGGTTTATCTTAACAAATTAATATCGGCTTTTTTAACACTTTATGTGTAGTAAAACAAAACCACTCCACCATTTTTTAAATTTAATATTGGTTTTATATTTAAGTAGTTGTTTGCTGATGTATCAACTTTTAAGATCCAATTTGACGAAAATATACCTTTGTTTGAGAATATTTTACATCACTCTGTTTATGAAAACTGTTATATATCGTCTCCATAAATAAGGACTTGAACGAAATATGATTATATACTAAGGATTTTACATTGCTCAGCATGCGTTAGCCTTCCTCGTATTATAACATGATGACTCATCCAACAATGTTCGTTATTAAGCACTATTCAACGCTGGGCTTTGCTGTAAGCTTGTTTCAATCTAACTCTAACAAAATATAAAAAAGTTTCGTTAAATTAACCCCTTATTAATTATGAATGACGAGATATGCTTTCACTGGTTTACTAAATTATATTATCCACTCCTATATTTGTTTTGAACTAAAATGTATGACCCGTTGAAGTAATATGTACTGGAAATGGCGATGTAATAGTATATTTCATTACGGGTACCGAAAGTGGTATTTTACTGTTATCCCGAACCTTGGAACTAAATCACGGAACGTAACACAGAGCTTAAACTTAACTGAAAACGAACCGGAATACGGAACTCGTACTTGAAACATTATATTTCACGTACGAGGCAAAGCCGATGAAAAATACTCGCACTCAGGATAAGAGAAATCATTAAAATTATTACTATTATAATTCCTAAACAACAATATTGTAATATACATGTTAGAGTAAACCAATTATAGCAAACCTATATGACAACACAAAAACTATAAGCTCAATTTCAGGATTCATTGTAAAGTAAACAGGCACTACAAAAAAAACACACCAAAACTAGCGGCATAATGCATAATATTCATGATCATATTTTTATTGTTGAACAAAAAGAACTAATGATTTTATAAATAGAAATAAATGTTAAACAAATACTAGTGCACATAGTGGGTTAAAGGAAAACTGATTGAGAGGAAGGGAAAATATACTTGGAACATGGGAAAATCAGCTGATCGTTTTTCGCTAGCTCTAATTTAGAGCTTGAGAAACTATAATTTTCTTTAGTTTAAGGTGTTACCAGAAATAGCTACTTTCTTTACGGAGTGATGAAACTGACATTGTTGGCTTTGACATTTTTGTCTTGTTAAACACTAAGTTAATGTAAGAACTTTTGAGCATGTTCCAAGTTTAATTAAAGTTAACTTCTTTAAAGAAGACGGATGGCAGCTCATAATAAATCAAAAAGAGTAAACTAGATTTGCATTTATGATATTTTCAGTATTTTAGCTGGGTTCACTTTTATAGTTCTTACAACTGTTTTGGTTCTACTCAATATTATCCTTATTCTGTGCGCTGAGCATTTTTCAAATTGTTTTAGCTAGAAAGTATTTTTTCATTAAAGATTTGATTGAATAATGTGAAATAATTTGCTGTTACACACAATACATATTTGTAATTCGTACAGAAGAATCGAAATTTACTTATTCAGAAAATAGTCACAACACAAATAGTCAGTTGTTATTACTTTATGCTTATAATGAATAGTTTATGTTTAGAATAATAAAATCTAAACGTGATGAACGTTTGCATAAAATATTGAATTTTGCAAATATTATCCTCATGTTTAGACGCAATAAAAACAAATCTTAAATTGTTTTATAATAATATTAGAATGTACACACAAGCCTATTGTAAAACAGCATTTTCTACTTGTATTTTTATACACTCGACGGATAATTAACAATAAGTAAAGCCAAGATAACTTAGCGTTATGCATATTTCTTTAAAAGATGTAAGCACTATTAAATATAATGTTTCAATTCTGTGAGCTAGCAAAGGTCACTTGTATGTGCGTGGGAGATTATGGGTGACAAGATCAGGATCAAAACTTATGATATAGAATAAAAGCGTGTAGCAACTAGTTTTCTTAGCAATTTTTTTGTATTTTATTGTATCGCTAGGCATTTTGTGAATTGGTTGAAAAAAGATTTCTATACAATTGTGAAAGTTGAATTTTAGGTTATAACGACAGCCGAATTACGAAGATGAAGCGTAGCATTTAAAATGGAAAAGTTTGCCTTTCACTGACGATGAAGAAACCATGCTCCTCCGGGAATTTGAGTCATATTTTGATTGAACGCTTTTAACGGAAGAATCTTCCCGGTAGATAAAAAGCTTTCTTTTCCGCAGAGACCTATTTGTTTCTGTTTCTTGGAAGGTGGTTGTAAAGTTTAGACTCATCGAGATAAAACGTTATCTGATATCAGTTAACAATAGTGATTTAAAGGTGCTCAAACTGGGTTACTTTGTACTTCTGATTAAGTGTGTAGTAAAAGAGTACATAAATATATATTAATTGGGTTTGTAAATTAACCCAGTTGAGCCCTAGAGAATAGACTTTTAAAAGAGTACCGCTCCTTAAATTCAGACTATTTTTGACAATGCTTTTGAATTCTTTCAATCATATTAAAAGAACAAACAATATAGTGTATTTAATTATATTTTTTGTTTTATATTGTATCCGATGCTTTTTGGGTGATACGATTACTGTTAAGAATTCTTTGTGAGTGGAGTTTCAATAATTGAATTTTATGAATTAAAAATATAACTAAAATATCATGTTTTCATTTAATCATGGATTGAATTGTGGCAAATTACATTTAGTTTACTGATTTTATAATAGTGTATGTTACAAACTGTATGATCTTACTGTATCTTATATCATTGACTATTAATTCAACAATTAATAGTCAATGATATAAGAAACAGTAAGATCATATCCAATAGTCAATGGTTAAATCCTCTGATTTTCTTTGTTCATACGAAATAAATTAGTCAACTAGAGATGTGCTTTTAATTACAGATTTTCTGTTACGGAATGGTTTACCAGTTATTTAACTAACGTTCGTGGCCAAGTGTTAGCAAACACTAAGACGCCATGTATTGAGTTAATTATAGTAAAGCATTATCTATTTTCCTGATGACTATATTCACTTATTTTGTCTGCATTTTTTGACGCAATACAAATGAGATGAGTGCCAAGCTTCTTGTTGTATAATATTTGTATTCAAGAAACATTATAAAACTCCTCCACTAAACACAGACCCTGCCACATTAGCCCCGCGAAGTTGCAATATAGACTGACGCACTGTTTACTCCCGGACTATGAGGGATATTGCCTCATACTCGCTGATATTAAGGGATCGTCAGATCAAAGGATATTCGATATAACTCTCTTTCCTGTCAAAAGCTATGCTTTTCGTTGCAAGCTAGTCTCATCGAATATAAATTCAACAGGAAATTGTTGGTAGTGGATGGAAAATACCCGTTCAGTGTGTGTTTGGTTATTTCAGAGGCCATGCTAACCTGCACAGAAGTTTTTGTTCAAATTTTTAGCCGATTTTTATTGATTCTTCACATTTTCTTAAGAGTCTGAATACCTGTTTATTGTTTCCTATTAAAACTGAACGTTAAAATTACGTTTTCATTATTTCATTAGTATTAGGAAGGACTGATTTGTCTATTCCCGCCACCCATTTACCCATATACTTAAAATTACCTAATATATGAGGGTGCCAACAACTGTGTCTATGTAGTGATTTAGTTATTGGCACTACCTTGGCACTGTCAATAACTGTGGTAACTGGCCAAATGCCAATAAGTGTGGTAAATACACCAATGCCGATTGGCACTGGTAATTATTGTGGTTATTGGCATGCCAATGACTGTAGTCACTGGTAAAAGGTGACACTGCCAGTAACAGCATTTACTGTCATGGAAGTCTCTAAGTTATCGTAACATGGTTACACGAGTATATGCTATTAAAAAAAATTATTTAGGCCAATATACTTAATTTATATATATAAAGATACAAAGCTTCGCATTACTAATTTTTACCATATTAAAAGGGTAAACCAAAAACCGATCCATCATATTATGTTTAAAACCATTAAAATTCCGTCGAAAAGCCCCAATCAGGATCAAATACGTAACAAAGAGAATAAAAAAATAGGCCTACAAAAGGTAAAATGTGAACGTTGTAATGAAATATTTCACAGGAAATATTTTGATGGCATTGATTACGACGAACCAATACCAATTAATATGTATAAAGACGGTATTAAGTTAGGTAAAGGTGTCGCCAAAGAACTAAAACTAGGCCTACCATGAACAATTTTAAGGATTTTAATTTTACTTATTGTATAATTTTCATTTTTTCTTCTATATACTATAATATCATTAGGCATACATCACGTAAGACAACAAAGACCACCTTAGGACGCTTAAAATGTAATATTTGTAGACTTTTTTATGGGTGCCAATAACTGTGCCAAGATGTGACAATAGCTATGGTTGATGGTGCCAATAACTATGGTTTTTGTATTTTTTAACATTTTAATTTTTTAATTAACTTAAGTAATGATATATTTTTTTTTCTTTATACATCCCAGTATTCTCAGTACATTCTGCTACATGATTAAAAGAACGTAGATATTAAAAAAAGTATTGCAAAGGAGCTGTGGTAGATTTCTCCGAAGCTTACCGTTAAGATGCCAATAACTGTAGCATTTACTATGAGTAGAAATAAAACTTATTGTATCTTCGCCACATTCATATATTTAGTTGATATATTGTTTAATGTTTATTTTAGATGTGAAGTATATTTTACCTCATATTCGTTAACTATTTCAGAAACACAATCCACCTTTAATCAATTAACTGAATCGTCATGTAGAAACAATTTCACGAATTTTAACTACAATCAGATTATTTTATTATAAATATTTTCTGTACTACGAGGGAGAGTAGAGAGGGAGGTATAAGCAAGTGGTTAGACGTTCCCTGCTCATTAGTACATTCCGCGAGGTGGGGGAAGTGAGGGTGGGGAGAAATGAAGGCAGATGCATAGAGGAAGAAAATGTAAAAATATTAATTTACCCATCTGTTTTAATGGTAGGCTCAGATATGTTGGCTTACAAATGAACACAAACTATTTCGCAAAAGAATTAACCAAATACAGGGTGGTCATAAATTATTGTACTCATTTTAAGATTAAATAAATAAATAACCAAGCAGCTTAGAAACATTGGAATTGTTTCATTAAATAGCAAAATTAAAACGGTTTTATACAGTAACTGCAAACAATTAATAATAAAAATGTCAGCAATTATGAACAGTAGTTATAAAAAGACTGTAAAAATCACCTACTACACTGTTATTGTAAGTTAAGTTTATTCTGAGGTGAGGACCCTTTACACTAAATGTTGCACACTTCTCAATCGTTCAAACTGCCTGTATCACCATTTTATAGAATTTTTACACGGAGAATTACGGCCATACTCTAAACGAAGCCTTCTCCGAACAGTTATAACATATTTGCTTACTGAAACCAAAGACTTTGCTTTTTATTGCACACTAGTAATTTTGTTACGTCAGTTTAAGGTTTGATTTGACAAATGTAATACACAACTGGTGTACAAAGTTACATTGTTGGACAGGTGACTATACTATGCAACAACACACGACCTATGAATAAAACATAGGTAACTTACACTCAAAGTTTAGGTTTTAATTTTTACACACATATTATAACCACTTTTTATAATTACTGGCATTTTTTTATTTTTTTTCAGTTACTGTATGCAACTATTTTAAATTTGCTACTCAATGAAACAATTTCCATGTTTCTGGGCTGTTTGGTCATTAGAAATTGATAATTGGAATTTTTCAGATACATGTGATTGATGTGGTATTTGTTGACGTTCGTGTGAATTGAGGGGGTTTATATGAGAGATAGGGAGAGAGAGAGTGAGAGAATGGTGTGGGGGGAGATTGAATGGGGTGGGTGATAGAGAAAAAGTGAAAGAGAAGTGGGGGGGTATAAGGATGATTATATGATTAAATATGTGTCCAATAATTTATGACCAACCTGTACTGTAATATTTTAGTTTATTTATAACGAAAAATTATGTACCTAACGAATAATTTAATTCTTAATTTTTTACTGGAAAAATACCGTGACAAGAGCCTAATGAAATTACAATATAATTTTAACAGCGCTTGATTGCCATCTTAACCTAGAGTAACCTAAAGCAAACGTGGTGCATACACTGTTCCCAAAACCTTTTCAAGTAGATGTTCAGCCATGAAAAATAGAAATGATTCCTCCGCTTTTGTATTCTGCTTAGTGACATTTGAAATCACATTGTTTGCAAGGAAACAATAAAATAAAATAATAACTATATGTTATATTTTGACGACGTTGGTAATTTACACGAGATTGCTTATATAATATATTTTGTAATGTGACTAAATGTTAAAAGAACACTACAACAGTTCAGGTATACATATACAGTATAATCAACAAGTTAGTGGCAAATTATGATAGTTTCTCCGTTATTGACCATAACTTCTGTTCAAAAACCGTTAATGTTGCCGAAATCATTAAAACATTAGGCCTACCTAACACAGTTTTGAAGTATTTTAGTACCGCATTTATGTTTTGCATTAATCACAAACATTTACAGATTCCTACTTGTATAAAGTTGTGGCAAAAGTGTTAAATTACTTAGTTTTTATATAAAATATATTTTACTTCGACATTATTTGTTAATTATTAAGTGTGTGTTTTTCCACAGTTTGAAGAGAAATAAGGCTATATGTTGAATACGTAAGTTAGAAACGTTTACACAACCACTTTGTTTATTTATTTAAGGTTTTCTAACAAAAGTATTTCTATTCCATAAACCATTGATGATCCTACCAACGTATTGGTCCTCAAATAAAATCAATCCCTTCATTTTAGCAACTTTACAAAACTTTACTTGAAAGTGTCAATATTATACACCAAAACAATCTCAATTGCTTCTGTCACTCAGAAACCTTATCCAGGTTATTCTGTTTTGCTCTCTAAAATAAATGGATCTAGTAACATTTTGGAACTGTGTTGTGGAGAATACAGGGTGATTGGTACTCAGTGTGACAAAATTTTGTTGGTGTAAGTACAAAGTAAATGAAGTGTGATAATGCATATCAAATGTTCCAAGTCTAAAAATTAGCTTCCCAAAAAATTATTTTATGTTTTTCAAAAATAACCATGCTTTTAAACTTAATGCAGCGATTTCTCAATTAACTGTATATGAATTTGAGTAGGTATTGTCATTTTCGTGTACTACATTAAATTTTGAACAAGAATAATGGAAAATGACGGAGGATCAGTTGTAAAAACTCCATTGTAAATAGATTCAAAGATAAACATTAAGATGTTTGATACAAATTTAAAAAACAATGGTCTATTGCATTTTTCACACCCTGTATACAAGAAAGTGTCGGAATATGTTAAAAACTGTGCCATTTTATAAGTTTTCCAACCATATGCTACACTATTGAGGTTTGTATACCTTTTTGTTTGTTTTAGTGGTTTGAATACCAGAAAACAGGGAACTTTTTTTACTGTTTTACTGTTCAAGCTGAAACAAAAATGCAACTTTTGCTTAATACATGCCGACTTTCTATGTTTTAAATGTAAATTACACCATGCTTTGTAGTCTTCAAACCACTAAAGCGTACATAAGCAGACATAAAGCTCAATGCATATGGTTGGAAAGCTTATAAATGCCGCAGTTTTTAACATATTCCGACACTTTCTGGTATACAGGGTGGGAAAAATGCAATAGACCATTGTTTTTTTTTTTTAATTTTTATCAAACATCTTAATTTTTATTTTTGAATCTATTTACAATGGAGTTTTTACATCTGATCCTCCGTCATTTTCTATTATTCTTGTTCAAAATTTAATGTAGAACACGAAAATGACATTATTAACTCAAATCCATATACAGTTAATTGAGAAATCGCTGTATTAAGTTTAAAGGCATGGTTATTTTTGAAAAACATAAAATAATTTTTTGGGAAGCTAATTTTTAGACTTGGAACATATGATATGCATCATCACACTTCATTTACTTTTTACTTACACCAAAAAATTTTTGTCACACTGAGTACCAATCACCCTGTATAGACTATTTGAGACGAAGAGTTGCGCAAACAACACTCTGTAGATACATTACCAACTGTCAAACATTGATTTATCGTTCTACGTTCTATTACACTGATGGACCTTGTTTACCAAACATATTCCAAAACGTACTGTTACTGGATTTTAAAACAGAACATTTTTGTTATAAAAGGCAGAAACGCATGAGTTTATCTCAGTTAGAAGTCAATTAGTATGTTTACTACTAGTTAAAGGGAAATTGTAATCTGCCTGAATAACTGTAATTTGTCTGCAATTTGCGTTCAATCGTATTACAAATGGTTTTAAATAAAGTTTTTAGGATTTATGTTTAGGGTTGAACCAATCGTAGGCTCTTATGTATATCTATATGGTTAGTGATGAAAATAAATATAATGCATATTGTGTTAAGGAACATTTTTCAAATTTTTACATTCAATTTACACTTATAATGATTTCTATAATTTTTCACTTTATAGGTTTAGAATCGTGTATCATGATGTAATATACATGAACTAACACTTTACTACGCACTAACATAATTTTAATATCGCAAGTAAAAAATTTTAATGTTGGAGTTTACTATTAAAAACTTAAACACGCTCGTTGATGGATCATTAAAACTTCGGTGAAAAATGTATTCCAATATTTGTCACATGACTTTTAACAAAATATTTAAACACAAACGTCAGTATATATATGTATATTAACGTGAGTGGTATTGGTAGTGCAATTTTGAAGTCCTTTTCGACAAAACGTAATAAAATAAAGAAAGGAAGCAAGATTGAGAGAAAGAGAGACAGGGATAAATAATTCGACCGTCCCCCGGGTAAGGTGAAATTGTTGTCTTCTGGAGAGACTTCATCCCAGTGTGTGCATTTGGTATTCTACCCACGTATCCTAGACAAACTACATTCAATATTTTGCCACTTTGTAATGTTTTTAATAGTGGATTCAGATTATCATGTTTTATGGTAGTAAAATGCATACTACACTGGTTAAGGTTATTAAAAAACTCTTTAAAGTACAGTATAATTAAAGTAATTGGATTGAGAATTATAAGTTGTTCACCATACTTAAAACATTATACAGTACAAGGTATTTACGAGGGGATTTAGTATTCTGTAGACATTTTTTATTCTTATGTAAATATATTAGACTAGTCTAGTTTTAGTGTCTTGAGCTAGCTTGAAAAACATTTATGATGAAAACCGCTTGTAAATAAAGGTATTTTTATTTATCTATTGTTTTACAACATTACATAACTTTAAAGTACCTGTGATTGTAGTCGGTATTTAAATATAAAGCAACATTACACAATAATATTAGGATGTGAATTGAATGCATACATTTTACATGAGTAATAAAACCAATTTAAACGTGAATAAGTATTCCAAAAAAAGCATAAGTATTCCAAAAAGTATTATAACCTTTGACTTCCAGTTTACAAAGTAGAACCAATCGTTAGAGTGGCCAATCATATTATTAGAACATCACTTGTAGTTTGCATGTCAGATTTGACATTTAACAATAACAATTGTGCATCAACAACGGTAGAAGGCTTCTGCTAGGTGATGGGTTGATATGACAAAAGCAATCAGGAGAGTGGCCAAACAGGTAAATTAAACATGCCTCGTAGTTTGTACACCGACATCGGTCAAAAACAATTGTACGCTGTCAAAGAGTAGATGACTTCAGTTGTGTTGTATTGAACAGAACCAATCAGTAGAGTGGCCAAACACGTTAATAAACCATGCCTAGTGGTTTTTATGTCAGTTAAGACTTTTGGCAATTACACAAGTACACCAACAAAGATAGCCTTACTAACAGAAGATAACTTCTGCTGGGTGTTATGTTGATTGAACAGAACCAATCAGCCAATAGTGACCACATACTTCAAGTAATCACATACTTGAAACATGTTCTGTGGTGACCACATGATGTGGTTGTTTTCGTGGTCTTATCGTATTCGGAAAAAGCATTACACACAGGTAACTTCAACACCGACAGTTTGCTGGAAAACCAACAGAGTACATTTGTTGGTACTTCTGTAAAAAGATGAAAACCAAATATACATATTAAGTAATTGCACTTGTCTCACTATGACCGATTTTGAGGTTTTCGCCAATAAAACTTCAAAATAACTTAACTTTTAATACTCTAACAAGCTTTAAAATGCTTCTTTGTCTATTCGTTGTTCATGCAAAAGCTATTAGTTTCACCCTAATGAAAAATATCCAAATTTTGCAAAAAAAGCGATGTTACAATATATTGGATTTTCATCATTCATCATCATTTATTTTCGTTTTTTTTACTGGTTGACATTAAATAATCATTTCGATGGTGAAAACCTATTGAATATGGTTAGTTGTTTCCTACTGGTTTTTAATAGTTTATCATCTAATATAAAACAAAACAAAATATAAAACAAAATAACCTGCCTAAGGATCGTTGAGAGTGAGTTTTCTGTTGGTCACAGCCAAACGTTATTTCGTTTATTGAATCTTTCCTATTAGGGTGACAGATATTATAAATACAAATGACGTATCTTAAAGTTACTGGAGACAATAGTAAATTGTATAATGAAACTAGGCATAGTTCTGACTCTAAATAAATTCCATGCATTCAAATAGCCTATTGACACAGATTCAGAGATGAATCGAATACGTAGATTTTCCTATCAAAGTAAACTTTTTAGAAGACTCAAAATTGAATACAACCTCCTTACATGATATACAGGTTATAAAAAAAAGTAGACAGAGAGTTAACTCATTTGCAAATGTGTGTAATTTTACTGCGGTCACGCTGGGCAACGAGATCAAGCAAACATTGTTGCAATGACACAACATAGATTAACACTTGTATCACACGACACTACACTAAACTTACTAATCAAACAAATGAGTTAATGCAGTTCCTCTGTATCGTGTTAAGTTCTTTGATAAAAAATCCTAACTAGGGCCAACTAATATGAAAAATAGCACAGCATTTTCCTTCATTATTAGGGTTTTGCATTTAACGAAGAAGCAATTTCCGTGTGGTACCATTTATTTTATATCGATGGGTGGCATGATAAGATCCAGACCTGGGACAGATTGACTTTACGTTTTGATGTCGCTAGAGACAAAATACAGTATTCGTTCAAAGTTATACAGGATTAGGCCAAAGTGTGTATACACCTACTAAACCGTCCAATGGGTTATACATCAGGAATACATATAAATCAGAGCAGGTGATTTCCTTCTTATTTTTGCCACAAACTTTCAAAGGTATGCGTGAAAATATATTTTCTGTTGCTTGAAACCAAACTTAACACTAAATAATGCGAATCAATACTTATAGTTATAGTTCTACATAACCAAGTACTGTAAACATATGATACGCTTTTAGTTAGTGATAGTGTGTCACAATTTAGAATTAGATATATGTTGTTATATATTTGTTAGTATATTTATGAAAGCATGTATACTTTTATAACTAGCTCTATGCAGAACATTTTTTAAAGTGTCATTCATTTACAGACTTTTTAGTAAAAACGTATTAAATTAGTTGTTTCCTTTACTATTCGTTTTTCACTTGTTCCTTCACCCATTCACTAATTTCTTTTGTTCTTTCTATTGACTTACTTATATAATTACATCTATACTTACTCACTTCTATACTTAATTACTAAATAACCTGCTTTGCTTTCGATTTCGTCAATTTTTCCTCCCATAAAATAGACTTACAATAATTTTTACTATAAATATTCCCCTTACTTTTTACATGGAAAATTAATTTACTTGCAAAAGTCTTAAATATTTAAAAAATCTAAATGTTTTATTCAATTTTATTCCATTTGTCCTATCTGAACAAAATAAAGACGTAATGGCGATAATATTTTGAAAGTAATTTACCTGTTGAACGCATTATAATTACCCATTGGCTTTTGAAATCAACTAATTAAAGTTCGAAGTAGCGAGGAACGTAAAAAGATCAAGACCTAGCGGTTATTCATCGTGAACAGTAATTAAGGCTTTTGAAGGAAGTTTCCGTAACTGTGAACTTTACTTTATAGAAATAAATAAATCACGAATGCTTCGTTTTGAGATCAATAAGAGTAACAACTATTTGAAACTTGGCTACTATGTATACTTTGTAAATTATAATGATTAATATCCTCATGTTGCAATGAGAGTGTATTATATACAATATGTTAATCTGTTAAGACATGAAGTGTAAGCGTATTCACATTTCCATAATACAGTTAGAAATATGTTTAACTTATTTTTTTCCTAAATAGGAAATGCTAATTTCTGTATGCCGTGTTTGCCAGACAGCATCAACCTTGTATATTTAATAATTAAAATTTGGTTTTATTTGTTATTATAATGTATGTTATTTAACATTGCCATATCTTTTTGGTTAAGTTTTTAGCTGTTACTGACTCTGTCCCTGCTACCAAAACTACAATTGTTAAAATGCCATTTACTACTAATATTCTACTTATTAAGACATCTTATTTTCTCTAAATAAATAATTGACTTACACGTTACATATTTTTTTTACTAAGCATTTTAGCTCAATGTCACGTTAGAACTGATTATAGCGTCTTTTCAGCCACTCCCTTACTAAGAAGGGTCACTTGACGTCATTGTAACGAGCATCTCAAAATGTCAATAGCGTCATTGTTGGAACGAAAAATGCATAACAAGAGATTTATTGCTACCCTTAGAGACCAGACCTTAGCAAATTAATATTTAGTTTTTTTAAACATGGGTAACAACTGACAATATAATTATTTTATTAATCAACGAACATAAAACGTGTCTTTAAAGCTATTTTGGTCAACTTGGCTTCTAAAATCTAATAAAATATTAATATCACACATGTCTTACACCCTAATTATTGTAATAATGATGCAAATTTAATAATAAATGTAAATGCGTTTATCTGTAAAGAGAAAACTTTAAAAGGAATATTCAGGTGAGTAGAATAAAAGTATCGAACACGGTGAATATAACTGTTTCCACCCATTGCGTTGATTCTTAATAAATTATACGCCGTGTAAACACATCTTTAGTATATAAAAATATTAATTTATAAGAATGAATTTTTGCCCATCACGGAATATTTTGCTTTAAGGCACAGGATTCCAGTAAACAGAGTTGGTGGATGGTAAAATCCCTTCTTTGTAAACACACTGTCGGGTCACGGGCCACTGCTTCTATTCTTGGAAGCTAAAATAATATTCCAGAATTGCCAGAACTATAGAAAGCTACACATCCATGCAACAGAAAGTCCCAAAGAAGTGGATCAAAGTAGAATTATTGATGAAAAGTTTAAATGTTCGTTCAAGCTTTCTAAAAAATTATTTAAACTTTTATCGTAAACGTATTATAATATTATTTGTCAATAATGGATTTTACAAATTCTCTTACTCTTATCCAAATAATACTTTAGTTTACGGTAATTATATCAAATAAAGAATTTATTAAAATACACGAAAAGCTGTGGGACATATGTTACAAAATAAATAAATATTGATCCTTGGTGTATATGATATTACGGTATAAAAAACACCCGTATTATTGAATAAATATTATTTGGAATAAATATTTAAGTGAACGTTTTACAATGTGCCTTAGTATTTTAGGTACGGTACTTGGTAATTGCTGTTTGTAAAAATACAATACAAAAGTTAATTTATGATACATTTTACAAGTTGTAGTTAAGAGATACATAAATAATTCTAGCCCTTGTAAGTGTTGTCTTTCCAAAGAGGTTTTGTTAATAACGACGATTGTATATTTTTTTCCTTTGAATAAATAACTCCTCAGGTTTCATGTTAATGACAATATATCAACATAAATACAATCAGCCTGATTGTATTTATGTTGATATATTGTCATTCAGCTGTTCAGGTTAACAACAATAAGTAAATATTGATATTAAGACGGAGTCACTGTTTTGTAAACAAACACAAATGTTAAGAGGGCTTTATGTGTTTTGCGTTCCACAATTAAAATACAGAGTCTTGTGTAACGAAATAGTAACAATGGAAATAGACTTAACATCCCAGACGAATTCCCACATACGTTAGGTGAACTTACACTTTGTTTTGATACAAACATATTAGAACGATTAGATTCATAGCTGCCACTTAAAGAACATGCTTAATATCTTATTTATTTAAATACGACTTATTTTTTTACATCAATATAGCTATCAAAAATATTAACAGCGAAGTAAATAATATTTTTTCACAACACTACTGTTAAATAAAATTTTTCCGTTATTTCCCATTTTCAACTCTTGATATGAAATATAATATTTCGTGACTTTGCCTTTTCGTCGTGCATATTTCAAAGATCAGTATTCGCGAAATATTTTATTAAATTTTAAATAAATAGTAAAAATTTCTTGCAATTTACCTAACGATTAGGAACAGATTGCAATCATTTAAGATGTAAAAACAATGTTTCTTTCAACATGATATGGAAGCATACCTACAGTGGTTTGTTTTCTAAGTTCATATTTTGTCTTTAAAACTTTGTTTATTCTTTGCTTTGACGGTGTATTGAAAACTTTGATTTATCACTCTTAGAGTCAATAGCATTGTGCTGCACAAGGGACACGACAAGGCCTTTGTACTTTATTATATCAACATTGTCGGTGTTTATGAAGGTTGGTGTATCTAATGACAAACAAGGCACATTTATTCTCACTACAGCCAATTGGTTACCATGGATACAAAGCAACGTCACATAGTTAGGTTTCATCATGATTATTTAATACAACGCAGACAGTTTCTCAGAAAATCTCTCTCGGCATGGGTAGCAGTTTGCGAGTCCTTGTAGGCTACACGGACTATAGAACACTGTGTTAGAAAGCATAAATTTTCTTTATATTTTAAATGCTTATTTGTTTAATTGTTTGGCAAATTGATTTAATATTACCGCTTTAAGTCGCTGTGAAATGAATAAAAAACCATACAAGTCTGTTTGTTATATGAGTCAGTAATTCATTTCAATTAATTCATTTTAGTTAGAGACAATTGTGAAATGTTGTACTTATAGTGTACAATCTCAAGTTTTAGGTCTTTATAACTTGCGGAAAGTTCAGTGTTGTTGTGTAAAATTAATAGTGTTTTTCAACATAAGGCCACAGCTTTAGCAAGATTCTCTTTAAAACGCTTGTCCAACAGAAAGTTGTGCTTCTTATTAAGTAAACAGCTAAGTCCATGTTTATGTTGCACTTTGCAGGATGAAAACTGTGTATGACTATAAGAAAGAATTTTATGTTTTGTATTTTGTTTAATATTTGTTCTATTAATATACAGGGTATTTACTTTATTAATCTTCATTTCTTTACTTTAACACAACACTTTACTTATAGCTTGAACAAATTTATTAAAAGAAACTTGCTATTTTAGCAATGAAAATATCTGTGATTTATGACTCCAATGAGCTTTTGGTTTTAAAGGTTTTCAGTAAAAATCGTGTGTTTTGAACCCAATGAACACAATTTAAAAGCGTGGTTTCATATGATTCCTAGCCATGGTTTTAGAATATAAATATGAATCAAATTAAATGTGGTCAACAAATACGTGATGACCAACTATGCATTTCATTCAACGGCAGAAAGGTTCCGATTCTAACTGTCACTTGATATATTTGTGACGTCACCTACAAAACGACCCTCTCAATATCTCCTTCAATAACTCTCCCCTTCTAAAGTCTCTGGGACTTATTTCTGAACAAAGTTTACTGTGTGTTCATGAAACTGATTCGGTGTGCAAATCCAAACTTCAATTGCGTGCATCATGAGCGTATTTCAGAAGTATACGCTCATCATTAGTTTTTATGCCTAACTACTGTAATCTAAACATAACTAAATAATATGTAACTTTTATACATTTACGACCCTTAAACGCGCGTTTAATGTTTCAGTCATCTAATATCAGTTTGTATAATTTATGAGGCAAGCCTTAACATAACTGCTTCCTTACACAATCAACATTCTTAAAATGTTTAGTCAGCCCATAGATACGTAATGAATCTAGTTTTAACAAAACCAAACACCAACTATTCCAAACAATAAAAGTATTTCTGTATTTTAGTTTTGTTAAAACAATTTATAAAATCTGATTGGTTTTGTAGTTTACAAAGTAATAGAAACGTGCAGTTAAATGAATGCGGTCAAGGTTTCTAATTGTATATGTAATTTTTAAAACAACCATTTGATAATTATAAATAATATTTTTATGCATACGATACTTACCTTAAAATAGGCATTCATATTATCACTGTATATAATATGCAATTAGACCACAAGAAAACAAGTCGAAGTGTATTTAGATGACTAAAAGTATATATTGTATATGCGGGAAAATCACGTTTCAATTCTCAAAATTCACCATATATTTTAGAGCTCCAGTTAACACAATGACTGTAATAGAAATTATAATGTAGTAAAATATATAATGTAGAAATTATATTTGTGTATTTAAAAATAAGTTGTGATTTTTAATTAGCCTACCATAATTATATCTTTTTTCAATCTAGAAATTTTAGTTAAGTAAATCATTTCTGTTAAACATGTTTTAATACCATATTTTACGAAAAGATACTTTGTTTGTTTTAAATTAGTTTTATAGTAAACATTTCATTTCCAGAAGCAAAAGTTATCTGAGAAATCATTAAAACTGTGGAACCTACATCGTAGATAATTTCTTACAGATAATTTTCTGCTTCATGTTTTGTACAATCATGAGTAACACTCTGAAATGTTAAGCTTAATGTCACATTGCATTCCGGGATTTTCGATCATGAAGTCCTGTTTCAACAGTTTCCCTGAGCTGGGACTATGTTTGGCAACTATTTCTCCTGGTAAAGTATTCCTCTTTTTTTATTCAAGATACTATCATATTATTTTTAAATTTAGGAAAACATTGCTCCACTTTCAATAATACTGTGTATTAAATTGTCTGCACCGATTTAAAAAACATTCTTAAAAACACAAAAATATAATATAGACTTATATAAGTAAAAACATTTTTTTCGGTGGCTGCTCAGACATTAAATCTTTGACTCCTTATACAGTAAGAAACCCTAAGGTCCTTGGGAGGATCAGAAATTAAGTAACAGGCCTCTCGAGAGAAAAACTTTGATTATTGTCTTTCCTGAGAGGTTTTCTATAAGCCGAACATTCTATTTTCATTTTTAGATCTGTGATTAATTTTAAAAATAAATTGTTACGTAATGTGAGATTTAAAATCTACAAATGAAATAGAAGTGGTCTAGGTTACAGTAATTATATTTTGTGATAATTATTGCTTATTTGACAAACCATTTTCCTAATAAACTAAACTAAGTATTGTTTTTAATAACTGTACAGTTGTTTTCATTACGTTTTCTTTACTTTGGAATATAGATCTATCTGGTTCGTTAAAAAAAACTTCGACGAAGTTGTTGGCCAAATCCCAGATTTAAAGGACCTAAGGTGACATAAGCCATTTGGTGCAGCTTTTCTAACCCGTTAGTATTATATAGTAAGGGTTATTTAGGGACGTTTGGAGGTTATAATTTAGATCTTGGTTATGGTGGATGTGAGAAAGGAATTGGGAAAGAGATCCTTATTATAACTTACAAAGTCACGTCACGTTTCAGGGTCTGAGAGCAACAAAACACTCCTGCGTGATGAGAGTTTTGTTAAATTAAATCTCATAAAAAACAGAAAATAATGTTTTACCGTTAACTTTTCACCAATGATTAAAAATGTTGTTTACTTACCCTGACTACCAAGCAGTGTCTTACTGGAGTAAGTTGCTTCGTCTAGTTTTGACTGTGTAAAAGCAGTATGTTTAATTTTATTGTTTTATACGTCTTCTCCAAACTGCATGACAGTAGACCTACGTGCCACTTCCACTTACAAACACAATCCAATGGGACATATTCGAATCAAAATATTAAAAAAAAACTCCCTTTTTGCCTTTATGAATAAAAATGTTGTCGCTTTGTACTAAATCCTGGTGGTTTTAATATTTTTGATCGTATATTATATGTAATTGAACTAGTTTCGTTTAGGATGTAATGTTTATTAATTTTTCTACATCTTAAGATAGTTTTGCAAATTTCTAGTCTCAAGCTTATCTTTGGAGAAGCTCGATGCTGACAATGTTGCTAACACAGAGTAGCTCAGCAATATTCCCGTTATAAAGGTTACATAGCAGAAAATTGACTTTGTTTACGTTTATGGCTATTTCCACTTCGGTGCTTTATCTTGTTCAGCCTTGAAATTACTCGTGTTAAGAAAACCATCGTCTTTTTAAATACATTTTTGAATGATGGATATAACTCCTTAATGCCTTGTTTTTGTGCACCTCAACAAAATTTACAAACGGTTGATATTTTTTTATTTTATGTAAAGTAAATATAATAATATTTTACCTATTTCTTCTTAATGTGTATTACACAAATAATAAAGTAATAAACACCAATGGGATTAATAATAACTAAACAACAACTCACCAGACCTAGAATAATACATGCTCTAAAGGGTCTTAGGATCTAAAGGAATCTTAAGAAAATCTTTTTACCTACGACGATTTTTAAACTAGCCAAATTTTAAACTAGATGAATCTTTATACGTACAAATTGCAAGGGCTCGTGTAATGAGTGTTACTGTTAGAGTGTTGGCTGCAAATTGGCATTTATCTTAATTGGGTTATATGTAGCTTAAATGTATAATTGCATATAATGAACGGTTGAACCCTTTATCGGAACCAGCTGATCTGGAAACCTATCATGATGGTAGCTGCGATAGGGAGATCACTTTATTTCATCGTTATTGGAAAGATTACTTTTGGAATCACCGTCATCACTACTTTTATCGTTCTATTTTTTTACCATATATCCTCCTTAATATTAATTCTTCTTTTACTAAAATGAACGATAACAACCAAAAATCACTTCTGTATTGCATAGTATATTTTATTAAAAGTACCGAAATATGCATTTTCCTATGTGTGCTCAAGTTTCGTGAAAACAAAATTCACGTGTGATAAGATAAGATGTGATAAGATTCTGAGCATTTGAGAGTGGGTTATACACACCAGACTAAGACAAAGACGAGAATAATTTGAGAAAGTGCCGGAAATTCACTTACGGTACAATCTATGAACGATACTTTTCATCACGACGCACCCTGCACACATACAGAATCACAGATCGCCGTAATATTGAAACTATTCCCTACATAAATAATATTCCCTACACCAACACAGACAAATACCAGGATTTCAATTAGGCTAAGGCTTTGTTAGGAAACAATCATAATACTATGAAGCACATTAACAAACACATATCAAACCCACTATGTTAAGGACACAGCATTTAAAACATTTTATAGGGAAGAAATACAAGTTCTGACGCTTTATAATTGCTATTATTATTATTTTTCTCTGATTTGTGAATTGTGAGAATGCATGCATGCATGGGCATTTCACAGTGAGTGAGAGGTTATGTTCGTTCGGTCAAACCAAACGAATAAAGTTTCAGGTTTTTTTTGTTCTTCTTCTTTTTTTCAGTCAGCTCAGCTCAGCCGGCGCTGCCAGTCTGCTGTGCAAACAAACAGTTCAAACATGGTCTACGGACCATGAAAAACAAAGAGGACCAAATATGAACAATCCAAAAGAATTCCGTAGATTATAAAGCAATATTTATGTCACTACATTTTAGATTTTTTAGTGTGCTGCCAACTATTTTGTTTTAAGTTAAAGTGCCTGCCACAAACCACCGTAGAAATATAGTACATTAAGAAAACTTTGTTCAAAAAAAGAAAAAAAAAATTTAAACTATTTGTTTGTTAGCCTTATATTGTATCAATTGGACCTCACCGACAAGTTTGTTAAAACTTGGTGAGGCCAAGCTGTTGTAATTTTCATAATAAATATATTTGTATTTGTATAAATACACCATCTGTTGACCAGCTCAAATCAAAAGTACTTCTCGATGTACCGTATTACATTTATATTATGAAAAATATATTAATAAGGCTAACCTAACCCGTATTGTTTCTTGTCATTTAGGCCTATATCAGTTACCAGTTACTATAGGTGATCGCTCACAGTTGTCAATGTCCCAGATGTGACCTGGGGGTATCATTCATCATCTGCAAGAATGTTACCGTTCCCTAGCTTCCTGGCATTGATCAAACGTATTGTCGATTTATGTGCTATTATAATACTTAGATACGTATGTATAAGTAAATACATAAATACATATAAGTAAACACATAATTTTATTCATCTAGTTTTTTTTTCATGACCATATGGTTCAGGTAGAATCATCTTATATATTTTCTATTCGTGGATTCTCTAACTCTGCCACTAAAGGCGAACTCATCTCTTACGTACTGTGGAAGTTAAAACAAATTAATCCAGTGTATTAATTATTAGTTTCCATTTCGAACATTTACATTTCTTACTTTAGTGCAAAATATTACTGTAATAAGAACTACAATTGTTATATTATATTTATTATTGATAAACCCAACCTAGATAAATGTTTTAGGTAAACACTACAACCGTAATATCTAGATCCTAGAATATTCAGTATCGAAAATAGCTTAAAGTTAAAAGTAAGGGCCGCTCTCAAATCGGTGACCTTTATGTGCTTAACTTCATTTCACTACAAAAGTAATCAAATCAAAAATTTATTTTTCAAATCAAGTAATTGTTTTGAAAGAGACAAAAGGACGGCTCTTCGTGTAATCTTAAAGTTGTTAAAATGCCGATCGATAGGTAAATGTATAATTACTAATATTTAATTGTCTTTACCAAAATGTCCTGGAATTAAAAGGTCGGTAGAGAGTTCATGGACACCCTGTGTATTCGTGTTAAAAGGGGGGGGGGAGAAAGTTCGTGTCCCTGATAAGCGTTGGATCAGATGTCATCTCTCCTTGAATAAATTCTTGAAATTAAAGGTGGGGCTTTGGGCATGCATATACATAACAGCAAATCACCATAAAATATAAACAATTCATGAATACAACACATTTCCTAAAATTAACCATAAACACAAAAATACTAACTAAAATTTCCGAGTAAAAAGTGTATACAATACATGATCTAGTTAATACAACACGGTTACTTCCGGTTGATATGGAACCTTTATAATATTAAAATAAAAAACTAAATATTTCGCTACAAACTACGTTTTATGTCTCTATTACTTATACCACCTTTTCCTGTCCACACGTAAAAGAAATGTTTTCTAGATAACAAATTGTTTATATTTTTTATACGTCATGATAAGTTGAAAACCTTATTATATACGGTTTCAAGTTACCTTTGTCAGTAGCTCAAATGGTCGTTAAAACTCTACAACCAGGTTTCGATGCTGAGTTGCACCATGATCACGTAAGTCAGCAGGATAACTTCTTGCTCACATGTCGGTCAAATTGACGTCGTTAAAAAGTTTATAAACACAATACAGGACGTAAAAAACACATACATTAAACACGAACAGGTACAAAACATATTACGAACGAGATCAAACTATCGAACGGGCCCGTCACGGTTATCGGCGGCAGGAGGACTGGAGACGGCGCCGTGTGCGGTGGTGTGACCTTGAGGTTACTGATAACCGAGATAGTGGACTCGTCCTTTGTGCTTCCTCCCCTGTAGATGAACTCGTCCGGTGGGTTTGGCATTCCAATATTTTGTTAAAAATAAGGTGCGAGCTATAGTTCAGTTTACATAATCTATTGAAGAAAGAATTAAAACCTTTTAACATCATACCAGCCCCTAGAACTTCTAATAAAACTGAACAATTTTTAAAACCAAAACTTTCATCTACAGGTAAAGATAATTTGGACAGGACCGGGGTATATCAGTTAAAATGTGGTAGTTGTGAAAAATATTATATTGGCCAAACTGGGCGTTCTTTCATCAAAAGGGCTAAGGAACACAAGCCCAACCCCCGATTGGTGCAGCAAAAATCTAGCTTTGCACAACACATAATTGATGAAGAACATTCGGCTGCAAAAATTGAAGACAACATGAAAATTTTAGAATTTAAAAATAAAGGACATATTTTGGACACACTGGAGGAATACCATATTTACAGAGCCCTCCAACAGGATAAAGAATTAGTTTTAAACGAAAACTGAACTATAGCTCGCACCTTATTTTTAACAAAATATTGGAATGCCAAACCCACCGGACGAGTTCATCTACAGGGGAGGAAGCACAAAGGACGAGTCCACTATCTCGGTTATCAGTAACCTCAAGGTCACACCACCGCACACGGCGCCGTCTCCAGTCCTCCTGCCGCCGATAACCGTGACGGGCCCGTTCGATAGTTTGATCTCGTTCGTAATATGTTTTGTACCTGTTCGTGTTTAATGTATGTGTTTTTTACGTCCTGTATTGTGTTTATAAACTTTTTAACGACGTCAATTTGACCGACATGTGAGCAAGAAGTTATCCTGCTGACTTACGTGATCATGGTGCAACTCAGCATCGAAACCTGGTTGTAGAGTTTTAACGACCATTTGAGCTACTGACAAAGGTAACTTGAAACCATTTTAGTCGAGTAAATATAGGCATTTGAGATAGAACAAATTCCAACAAATGGTTTTTCAACGGTTTTTGGTAGTAATAGGTGTAGAAAGTACCAGGAAAAAAGTCTACCAAAATCGGACAAGCGGAAGTCGGGTTTTTCCAAGATGGCCGCCGTGAGGCCCTCAAATCGACAATATGACTGCAAATTCGTCGATTCATAGTTCCAGGATTGGCCGATTTCCACGAAAATTGGCAAACACATGTAGAACTATATTTCCAACCTTAAATATGAAAACTAGGCAGACAAAGTAACCCAAAGATGAATTTTCAGGGTATTATGTGCTAAAAAATTAGATTTTTTCCTCAAATATATGTTTTTCTAATATTTTGTACAAAGTTTGTTATAATTTCAAATTTATTTTTTCACCATTAGATTCAACACAAAAAACCTAATAATTTAGTATATTGAATCTTTGTTCTACTTCAATTTGTTACAGAGATATTCAAAGTAATAACTTTAGTATGTTTTCTTGCCGAGATAGCCCAATGTTAATCTTATGGAGAATAAGCATAAATATTAATATTATTTTTCATTAAACCTATATAGATAAGACTTTTTGTTCTGCTTCCTATAATCTGTTTTAATATTTTTTTTACTAAAAATTCCTTTTTTGGCAGTTACCATTGCAGCAAACCTGCGTATTCGGTTCCTCAGTTTCAATCATAAAGAGAATAAGCAAAAATCAATTTTTTTATTACTGTAGTCCGAGAAGTATAGAATATTACCTTAAAAAATTGCAAGAAAACCTTTTATGGTTTTATTTTGTAGTGTTGGGTATGCAGAGTAACATAGTGAAAATTGCCAAAAATTGGTCTACTGGAAAACCCCTAGAATCAAGATTTAATATGACGGATTTTCTCAACATTGGAAAAATTTGAAAAAAAATCCACATGCATTTTCATTGATATTGACCACCACCGATATTTATTGGGTGGCCATTTCTTCATTTCGATAGAGAACGTGTTTTTGGCCGTCATTTTGGATCCCCCTATCACATATAAATATTTTTTAAATGTAATGACAGTATCATTTCAATAGGGAACGTGTTTTTGGCCGTCATCTTGGATCGGCCATATTGGATATAAATAATGTTTTTTAATGTAATGGAAATGTCGTGACACATTATTTTAAACTAGATTTTCACGCCCATTCCATTGCCAAAATGAGTTTTTAAATATCATTTTTTCGTTTTAAAGATATATTCAAATGAAAATTCTCCTGCATACATTTCTTAAGGTCGTTTCGTATTTTGAACATTTTATAAGATAATTTTTTCTTATATCTCCAGTACATATTAACGCTTGCAGTTCGTTCTAGCCTTAAACATTTAGTAATGTAAGGGCTTTCATTCGGGCTATTGATCATGAAAATCTGACGAGTTAGAGACTAGTTACCAACCCCAACAAAATATTAAATTTCACTTTTTAGAAATACATTTTTATTAAAATATTTATATCTCGGGTTCTTAATACGCCACCAAGTTCTTTCTGGTTTAATATTACTCAGTAAATGTTTGGGTTAATTTTTTTTAATCGCTAAATAAAATGTGACAAATTTAATATGGGTCTGTCTTATTTAACAATAATTTTTTTTTCGAGATTTGTCTTTAGTTTAAGACATATACCCCCAAATAAAAAAAAATAACTCCCAATACTCTTTATAATCTTAAAAGATTCATTGAAGTATTGACTTTTACTGTAGTTATGGATTATTTATTGGGAGTTATTAGAATTGGGGATATATGTACTTAACTAAAGACAAATTTCAAATGCAAATAATTTCATATTAAATTAAGGTGCATGACTCATTTTTTATTAATTAGTCAGATATTATTTAGTGACTAATAAAATAAAAAACCTAATTCTCTACTGAGTAATTTGAGACCAGAAAGAACTTGGTGACGTATTAGGAACCCGAGATATAAATCATTTAATAATAACTGATTTATAAAAAGTTAAATTTAATATTTTGTTGGGATTGGTATCTCGTCTCTTACTCGTCAAATTTTCTACAAAATTTTCTATGATCAATAGCTCAAATGAAAGCCCTTACATCATTAATTATTTAAGAATGAACTACTAACTAAAGATAAGGAAAATAATCGTAAAAAATTTCAAAGTACAAAACGTTTAAAACAAAAAAATGTATTTAAAAACGGATTTCAGCAATGGAATATGCGTGAAAATCTAGTATATATAGTAATAATGTGTCACAACACTGTCGTTACAACAACAAAAAATTATATCCAATAAGGTGGATCCAAAATGGCGGCCAAAATGCGTTTCCCATCGAAATGAAGTACTGACCACCAAATAAATATCGATGGTGGTCCCAAGTCAATATTTAGAAAATTGTGCATAGAAAATGCGTATGGTATCTTTTTTTCAAAATTTGCCCAATGTTGGGAAAATCCGACTCTGCACACCCTAAACTACAACATAAAACCATAAAACGTTTTCTTGTATTGTTTTTAAGGTTATATTCTATACTTATCGGACTAATAAGAAATTGATTTTTGCTTATTCTCTTTATGATTAAAACTGAGGAACCGAATACGTAGGTTTGCTGCAATGATAACTGCCAAAAAAGGATTTTTTAGTAAAAAAAATATTAAAACAGATTATAGGAAGCAGAACAAAAAGTCTTATCTATATAGGTTTAATGAAAAATAATATTAATATTTATGCTTATTCTCCATAAGATTAACATTGGGCTATCTCGGCAAGAAAACATACTAAAGTTATTACTTTCAATATCTCTGTAACAAATTGAAGCAGAACAAAGATTCAATATACTAAATTGTGAGTTTTTTGTGTTGAATCTAATGGTGAAAAAATAAATTTGAAATTATAACAAACTTTGTACAAAATATTAGAAAAACATATATTTGAGGGAAAAAATCTTATTTTTTTAGCTCATAATACCCTGAAATTTCATCTTTGGGTTACTTTGTCTGCCTAGTTTTCATATTTAAGGTTGGAAATATAGTTTTATATGTGTTTGCCAATTTTCGTGGAAATCGGCCAATCCTGGAACTATGAATCGACGAATTTGCAGTCATTGTCGATTTGAGGGCCTCACGGCGGCCATCTTGGAAAAACCCGACTTCCGGTTGTCCGATTTTGGTAGACTTTTTTCCTGGTACTTTCTACACCTATTACTACCAAAAACCGTCGAAAAACCATTTGTTGGAATTTGTTCTATCTTAGAGGCTTTTTTGGGCTAAATTGACTCGTCTATTTATTAAGTCTAATAGCTCAGGGGCAGAAAAAACAAAAATGTTTAAATTTATTATATACATAGTTTTTCTGTAAAGGTTGAATGTTTGTTAAAGTTAAGAACTTCAAAAGGCAAGACTGTGGGGCATCATGATTTTATTAGCTTTCGGGAATCCCACAATTTTTTATATATTTAAAACAGACTTATCCACTTATGTATTATACGGACTTTGAGACTTATTTAATAGTTAGGAGATTGCATTGTTGTTTTTAAAGTAATTTTGCACTATTACCCTTACCCATGCCTTATCTATTTAGTCACGAATATGAATCGTCAAAAATTATTTCAGTAATGTCTTATATTCAGATTTTAACCATTTGTCTTGTTTTTGATTACAGTTACCATTGTTTACTGTTAAGTCCCTTACACTATGTAATTTTAAAAATATGGCGAATTGAATTTCACGGAATCATTTTACAAAAATAGCAAACTACAAAACATACCAGCAAAAAAACGTCAATACATTTTTATTTTAAGTGCGGTATAGTTTAGTCATTGTTGCTGTTTTGTTTATACTTAATATGTATATTTATACAACTTGTTTTTTTCTATATTATAAAGGATATTTTTGACATACAATTCATACCTAAAGTACGCTTTACAATATTGTAAACATGGTAATTTCCTGATATAATATTAAAATACAATATAATACTGGTAGAATGGTTTTACCGTTATATGATAGTGTATTTGCTGTTAAGACCACATGCAAAACCAGTAAACAGTGTAAGTAGATGTCGAAATTACCTCTTTTGTAAACAAGCGGGGATATCACGGTTCACTGCATCTATTCTTGGAAGCCATAATAACATTGGATAATAACAGTCCATATTTCTAGAAATTATTAGGAAGCAGCAATTTCTTCCTGTATTTTACTATATTGAGTTTTGTACAAAATGGCATAACAGGCTTAGAACTTTTTCATTCCAGAAGCAAGAATCATCTGAAATAATCATTTAAATTATAGAACAATTTACAATTTACCATAATGTGTTAAGGTTCGTAGAAACAAACTTATTCTTCATGTTTTCTAAGATCACAGTCAACACTTTGTGAAATGTTAATCTTCACGTCACGTTGCGAGCTAAGTCTGTTTGTGACGAACCGTTTCAACAGTTTGCTAGTGATTATTCTTGTCAAGTTGTTCCACAGCTATAGTTTTCTCCTTTTAAATCAACATTTTTCTATATGACTACCCATAGGTCTTCACCCCCAAATGTAACTTTTCTTTTCCATCATTGAAACTAGTTTCTAAGCATACCTACTAATCTTTCTTTTTAACAAAAACTAGATTGAAATGGTATAACAATTAAAAATATATGAGATGGTTAATCCATCAAACCTTAGAATATTTAGCATTTAAAACAAATTTTTTATCATTCTAAGGTGGAGGATCTTTAGAGAATCAGAAATAAGTAACACAATTCTCCATAGTGATGATCGAAATAAAAATCATTAATACCACCGACATGATATTTGTATTTTTAATCCTACGACTGCTTTTAAAAATATATCCAAACGAAGAAGATTAAAAACCCACAGATTAAATACCAATAAATACAGTTGTTAGAATATTATACTAATAACAAAATATGTGCTTGCTTAATAGAACATAATTTTGAATAATTAATTTTGAATGAGTTCTCAAATAATGTTTGATACCATGTTTCAGTCATTATTTCCTTACGTTTCTGCACTTGAGTATCCAGCCAATTCTTAAACTATATTTTGAGGGTTTGGTGAAGTCGTTGACAAATTTTGCTTGCAGCAAATATTTATAGCAATATTTACTTTCTTAAGCAATTTCATGAAGCTTTTCAAACCCGTTATGTAATAGCAAATTTTATGAGGAAACATTTGTCAGGAGCGTCAATGATGATGCAAGAAAAATGAGAAAAAGGGATAAGCTTATTAAAGTCACGTCACGTTTCTAGATCTTAAAACGATAACAAAACATTGTTACGTCTTAAGAAGTTCTTGAAATGTCAACACAAATATAAAAAATTAATTAATTTTGTATTTTTTGTAACTTTTTCCGAATTACTCAGAAATGTTCAACTTACTTAACTACTTACTTACTTACTTACTTACTTGTTATGTTTAACTTACTTTGTTTACAGAACGGTTTAGATTGAATGTAATATGCTTGGGTGAAAGTAAAGAATTAAGTTACGAGTGATTTAGTTTAGTTTTCCTATACAAATATCAGTTAAAACATTTATGTAAATCTTATTTAGGCATACATAATTTTTACATCATCATCCAACTATTAATCCAAGAAACTAGTGTTAATAGTTTCTTTTCAGTCATGTAAAGGCTTATTAGGTTAATTTAGTACAAACTACAGAGGGTGTAACATTTGGTAGAACTGAAGACTCACATTTGTCAACATCTGAATTACACAGCACATTGTTGCATGATATTGACCTTTTTAAAGTTTAAATGCTGTACAAGAGACATCATTTATACTTTATCCACTCCACTCTCTCTTATAGAGTGTGTTATATTATAACACCCACCCCACCCTGTATTACATAATATTTCTAATACAAATATAGTTTTTCGGTAACCATATCTGTAAATAATTATCCTCACCTGTGGTATATGTTATTTCTTCTTTTTTTATGGTGCAGGGAGGTAAAAAATCAAAATTGACTTTAGGGCCAAATTTTCAGTCGAACAATACACGTTTAGTAATTATTAGGTATATTTATTTGTCAAACCCGTTTATCATATCAGCTTGATATAATTTATTTTTTTCACACTGGAAATTTCGTTTATTGTTCAGCTCAGAGAGTCTAACAGTATTAGGTTGAATAGCAACATAACACACATTAAATAAGTTGACCATCAAGAACAGTATACACGTCTGTTAACTCTTAGACCCAATTTCATCTAAATATATTACAGTAACGGGATTTAAAATATGTTTAAAATAGATATTAATACCGTTCATCGGACATTTTAAATGTTGCTACGCTATTGAGGGATGATATGACTTTACTGACAAACAAAGCAATAAATTGGAACTTTATCAAATGAATTTTAAGAAAGAATATATCCATTTGTTTGCCCAAAAAGCTATTTGTTGTTTTTACAGTTTATTGTACAAATGAAATATGCAAAGAAAGTATTGTACGTGAATTTAACTACCAGGCATTTTCGTCGAATCCTATTTCTATCTCGTTCAAATAATTTTACTGAATTTCCTCGTACATTTTCCACTAATCTGTAAAAATAGTACTGTAAGTTCTGTTTCTACAAACATATTTCGAGTGAGACTAGTTAATAAAAAAATCGATCTTCTATCTTTTTTGCCATTAACATCCAAAATGTTGTTTGCATTGTAAAAATGTGTATATCATATAAATATCTCGTGAGCAATTCAAATCAAGTTTGTGTATCAACTACAAAAACCTGTTATATACCTAGTGAATGCACGTATCTACTATACAAGTAGTTATTACATCTTTTTAAATTCAGTCAATAGACATAAATAAAACAATGTGATTGCTTTAGCAATCTAGCACCATTCTCTTCATCGGGGATGGTGTATCACAATTTTTACACAAACACATTCTGTATCAAAGCCATTGTTATGCACAGAGTTCACAATATGGCCATTGTATTTTGTTCCGTCAGCTGTGTTAGAGTTATAAAGGATGATAGATCAGGTGACACACTTGGCACATTCAATATCACACAAGTATTTATTTCTCGTTTGGCTGTTTAAAAATTTAAAAATACAAATTAATTGTATAATTTGGATTGTCATGATTGTGGACTTTCTCAGATGTTTTAAATTTTAAAACTACTGTATATATCTATACCCAAAGCAGTGTTACCATTATCTCAATTATTTTATTAACCTGCGATATGAATACACTTTTAACCTGGATACAATTTTATGATTAGTGTAGAATAAATTATTTTTACAGCTTTTTAGGTTGTACACTTTACAGTTAATTAAATTAAATTAAAACTTCTGCAAAGTTAGGACCACATGTCTCTTTCTTACACTTAACCTGACACACATATATACAAGAAAATAAAAAATACAATGAGATAACTTAATGTAATGAACATCTACTTATTGATATACAATTCTTAGAAGAAAAAAAACAAAAAGAACGATGAAATTTTAACACACAAAATACACATTTACAGGCCGTTCCACAGACGGCAAGCGGTAACAACAAAAGACCTGTCGTAAGCTATGGTCACATGTATTGCATAGAGATTGTATTAGGATGGATAGGTGATTTTGTAAAGGTACTGCTGCGTTACAATCACAAAATATGTCATGTTTGGAGAAGCTCGGCGTTGAGAGTAATATTGCTTTTTTTCACAGACCGTAGCTTTAGCAATATTCTCGCTACACAGAATTCATAACAGGCTGTTGGCATTCTTGTTTACGTTTATGGTTATTTTAACTCCAATGTTGCTTGTATTTGCTGTAGCCATCTGTCCAAAGTATTCCATTGGGTGGGCTGGGTCGTGTATACGAGTATTTTGTTACTGAACAGCAAGTAGAAGATTGTGAATAATGGTTTTAACTGCTTGGGCCTTGTTTAATGTATGCCTTGAAACTAATAGAATACTAGTAGAATACAATGCCGCAAACCGTACTTCAAAAGGTTGATCTTGCGCAAAATGGCAGATGTTCAAAGATTTCTTGAATCCGCAATTTTGAACCTTTGAACGACTGTCATTTTTTACTCAGGCATTCTTTTGAGCTTGAATTTACGGCATCGTAATCTACTAGTGAAGACCTTTAATTTGATGTGCATATCGACCTATGCTTACGTTAACAATTTTCTTCCGATTCCTAGGGCTGTGCCCCCTGAGGAGTAAGCGTATAATAGCAATGTAAATTAAATGAATCTTTTAACAACTGTCATTTTGTGCAGGATCAACCTTTTGAAGTGCGGTTTGCGGCATTGTATTCTACTAAAAAAGACCTTTAATTTGATGTGCATATTGACCTATGCTTCCATTTAAGATTTTCTTCCGACTCCTTGTGGGCCGTCCCCCTGAAAAGTTATTGGATCACTGAATATGTGTTAGAATAGAGTTTCATGCCCTGTAACTTTGTACCAAGTATTGTAGCTCAATCAGCATTATATTTTAAAATATTAAGCCGTACCCAGACTTTTCAATCACCCTGTATAAAGGAGTATTCAATAATTGACGGAATAATTACGTCGTTTTAAAAGACTTTAGAAATTCCTTTCAGTAAAGTTCTTATAAGTCATAAATTACATATGATCACATAATGAGTAATTACATGTAGTCTGCAAAACGGTTGTAAAGCTGAACTAGTTTAATTAATTGTAGCTGAGTTTTATTTGTAGAGTGAACGATTAAACCCCCTATCGGGACCAGCTGATTTGGAAAACAGTAACGTGGGGTAGCAGCGGTGTGGGGATCATTTCATTTCATTAGCGTTATCGGAAACATTGCTTGAGGTAACACAATAGCCGCATTAGATTTAACTTGACTTGTAATTTTATCACAGCCTTTATTGTAATTTTTTTACTAAGCTTTCATTGCGTGATCGTTCTCTTACTGTGGTAAACAATGACAATAAATTACAACAAGCCCCCCAGTCTAGTCTTCTTGGTAAAATAAGCGCTAGTGTTCTGTTTAACAAAGGCAAATATGTGTTAAGGTTCCGTACATACTTGAAATCAAGTGTGTAGTGTTTAGCTATGGTGGTTAATTAACACGATACGCTTCGTGTTTAGTGTCAAGTCATAACTCAAACATTACTAGTTGTACCGTATTGACTTCTATCTGTAAGCTTTGCTATGTCAATATGGAAAGCACTGGCAAAGTTGTAAATGAATGGTGAATACAATCTCGAACAGAATAACTGACAGGCTTCAGCAATAGGAGGTTAAAGTTTAGGGATTGAACAATCATTTTTGTGTTTTTTCTTTTAATAATACAACCGCAGCAACGTGTATATTTCCATATAAATCTTTACATCGTCACGTCCATAAGTAAACTTCATATTTAATGAAGTAGCCGGCAATTTTCTCTTCTTTTCATGGGATTTTACTACAATCTCACTTTAAACAATTACTTTGGTTTCGCTAAACTTAAATGTAATGTTTAAAAACAGCCTATATTGTTCCTAGTCACTGTATATCAGTTACTAGTTACAGTTGCAGGTGATCGCTCACAGTTCGACGTTACAGATGTGACTAGGGGTATCATTCATCATCGGCAAGAACGTCACCTTCCCCATTTTCCTCCAATTGAGTACTCACTTTGAAGATAAATGTACCTGATAATTTATTCTATATATAATACGAGTAAAGTTTGAATAATTGTTACTTCGATCTGGGAATAGGCTCTAACAAAAACGTTTATATTTACTGAATAACTAAGTTCTGGGTTAAAAATAAGTTCTAGACCAGTGGTATAGCCAGGAAAAATCTATTTTCGCCATAATATGAGTACAAACTTTTGAAAATTTAACATGGGCCTTATGAGAATACATTCCGCCATTGTTGTCATTTTGTTTACATTTTAAGACATAACTCGACGTTCTGTACCCACGGGCACCTCAGCTTGCGCATGCGCAGAAAGCTCTTTCCTAGGTAACTGTTACTTCTGATGTGTGCTTCTGACAATGACATACAATTTTGTCAACTTGAGACAGAGAGAAAGAGAACTACTCGACTTTGCGTTCATTAAATCGTTTGATGTACAAGAATTTGTATTAAATTATAAAACTTTCCAGAGTAATGTAGTAATTCCAAATAAATACATAATAAGTACTATTATTCAATCCTCTAAAAGAACTTAAAAAATAGACCATACGCGTATTGTCAAGATGCATCTTCTTATACATTTTCCACATCGTGTATTCTGCATCAATACAACTACATCTTGGAGAAACTCTTGCTTTAGTTTGGAACCAGCACTTATATTTTTTTCATTCATGGGTAATGCACAAGCATATGTCGTTTTGATTTTTGTTCTAGTAAGATTAAACCTATAATTTTGAACAATAGTTGTTTTAGCTTTACTTGTTCTTCACATAGGGTCAAGGACTATGTAATGGGAAGAGAATTTAACCATGTTTTGTACTTACAAATTACTAAGGTGAAAGGGGAACAAACACCTATTATTGCATCTTGGTTTGTTTTAGATGGCGAAAAAAATTATTAGCTATGAAAGTAACTTTCAGACAAAGGGGGAAAAGTCAACTAGATAAATGATTCGCCATTCTACCCTAACGACCAACGATATGTCTCGCTTCCTTAACATAACCTTCCCACTGAAAATACTGTGTATAATTTAGGGTATGTATCATTCACAAAGTAAGAAGTTACATGACATGAGTCATTGAGTATTATAAAATTTTGATTTTATCACTTATTTTTACGAAATTACTCGTAGTTTTTGTTTTATTTAGCTTTGAAAATTGATTGGTCCATCCTCAGTTAAAGCTATAATTACATGTTTAATTGTTCTGTTCTCAATAATATTTTGACTCCAGTTACATATTAATGTAATTAATTCAATTGCATTCGCCATTGAAAAGTAAACAAGTCTTCAATTAGCTTAAAGTGTACATATCTGTTTTAATCAATAACATAAGATGGGTTCTATTTTAAGGGAAGTAAACTTCTTGGCACATTGTATATATATAATGGTTATGTTTTAATCTTCGTAACTTTTTTTCAGGAATCGCAATCAAATGTGGGGAGAATCACTTCAACATGGTGCTTAGATGGTAAGCTAAACGAGAAAATGTCTAAGCTTCTAAATATTATTTTCAATAATACTTACTGATATTCTAATGATATGATGTATTGTTGGTCTTTTTAATACTGTTTGTAGGAATTGTAAATTTATTTTTATTATTTACAAATATATCAACTAAGGAAAAAATGTAATCAAAGTTTTTTTAAGATATTATTGTTACGTATTTTGTTTGAATAAACTTAGTTTTTTTGGAATTTGTAAATAATCTGTAAAAAGAATTAATATAACTTGAAAATAGAATGTGTGGATGAAACGACAATTATTGTTAGAGGTAAAGTTCTTAGACACTAAAATAGTTCTTAGAGTTTTACGTAAGAATTTAAGCATCTTGCTACATTACTTAAATAAAGTTTCGAAGAAAATTTTGAAAATGTAATTTACGTTTAAAATGTCTTAATATTTTAGAAAAAGTGTTCCAATTGAGATTAATAAACTAGAAAATTTGAGTAGACTTAGGACTATAAAAAGAGAAACCTAGCAATCAAAGGAGCGGTTTTGATTAAGAATCTAGATGGAAGTATTTCTGTTTCTTTCTATTTGGATCTCTGATACAACCTAGATTAATCCCGAGTTGGTTTTCTGGTTGCGAAATGTTTGCGAGTGATACGCACCTCACGAGGAGTTTATTGGAAAATACGTTGTAGGCCTACCTATTGGTGTTTTACTAACATCCATATCCCACCAACATATTCAGTGTTGCTCAACAAATGTTGAAATACTTTAGTATTTGACGTCTATCTGCCAGTTTAACTTAGACGCAGCTAAAAAAATATATACTTCAGATGATATTATGTTACAATATATTACAAGCTATATTCAAAAAATATAAGGCAATAATCATTTTAAACGAATCTTTGGACATGGAAACATTTTTTAGCATCCAACCCAGTCCTTCGTACAACTCAGTCATCTCGAGAATTAATCATCATGTATTATATTTTTTTCCTAGAGGTCAAATATTGGTAACTACCTTGTAACATATCTATTTGTTTTAATAAGTATAACTGCCACGAAACAACAACATCGCAATAAACCTCTCAACAATTGATATTATTCTTCACTTTTATGGAAAATTACTGGTACATAAATGTGTCTTTAGGTAGAGGTAAATATCTCCTTGTTAGCATCAGGTTGATAAAGTACTTATGTGTTTGGGAGGATGGGGAAAGTAAGGAGAGTACGGGTTATGTCCTCAATTGAATGGGAAAAGTTATCGAGCGTTGTTTGGAAGGTAGCCGCAATAAATATTCCCCCTCTTTCCGTCTTTCTTTTACAAAGTGAGATTCAATTTCTTACAATATATTCATTGTTTTCCTCAGCCTTCGCATGATATTCGTTGTGGTATTACTTCATAAATTAGTTTTATATGCTGATGAACACAGGGACGAGACAATATTTTACTTTGTTATATTTTTTTTAATCGCCGTTTGGTACAAAATGTTTAATGGAATGTTGTACGTTTAAAATCAATCTTACATTAAATAGTTCGTATAGCGATTGTATAAACCATGTATAAAAAAGATTATCATGCCATCAAGCTCCATTACCGTACTTAATATTTAAAAAAATATGTTTAAGTAAACATACTCAATTTCTCAAACTAATTTAAAATAAGGACTTCGAAACACTCCTGGTGATTTTAATAATATTTTTAAGACAAAGTTATTGACTCCAATGCAGTTATTGCGTAAAAGTGATATTTATCTTGTGAGATCGATGTTATTGACATCCTAGCAGTAATTAGTTTTGAAGGCAAGTCAAATTGGCTGTCAAGTTAGAAAACGTTTAAGCTAAACAAATTCATTTAAATGTGTACTAATTAACCTTCATAAATCTAAAATTTCTTTAATGCTTAAAAACTGATAGGTCTATATTTTGTTTACCAACACATGCAAATTCTTTTAAAACGTTAGTAATGTGTCAAAGAGAAGGCACTCGACATGTGGTTGAGGTCAAAGTAGGTATTGTGATTTCCCAGGGTGTGGCCAGCACAACAGACAGAACAAAGGTTTAAATTGTCAAAGGTTCGCCAAGAGGAAGCTCAGGTTGATCTTACGCTTGGGGTTTCCCTGTTTGGTATCTTTCTCTACGGGAAATGGGATTTGCTGTATTATTTTTGTGACATGTTGGCATCTGGAACCATTGTTTATAGTCAAAAGTAGTCAAAATCGCCAAACCAACCAAATAAAATCTTTGCAAACATGTAATCACTTAGGCCTATATTTTGGTCAATAAAATACATTTAATTTAACCTACATGTCAGAAAATAATCTTTTCCTACAGTTACCTAACAATGTACATGTTCTCTCACTGATTTGAGAAAGCAAAGTGGCCAATTCCCTCATTAGTGAGACAAAGTTAACATTGTCTCACTCTAATTACTTTGTCTCACTCACTCCAGATTTGCAACGTGAAGGCACGAAATAGGGAGCGCGTAACATGCAGACAAGGTCGTAAGCGCACGAAATACGTTGGCAGCACTGGCTGTAAATCAGCTGGTCAGCTGTTGTACTGTTGTATCATTAAATGTAATATTAAAAGTTCACTTCTGGGTAAAAATATGTCACGTTTCTTTACCAATTTATTTGTTTTATGGTAACTGTATGAAAAATATAATGTGCAACTCGAGTGCAAAGTGCAATTGCCTCACTCGAGAAACCATTCCCCACTCGCCTACGGCTCTTGAGTATGTATTTCACTCGAGTGAGTCAATTGCTCCCTTTGCTCACTAGTTACACAAATAACTATTTCACCACACTATGATGTTTTTAGCTGTTTTACATACGTTAGCTGATGGCTGAAAGTTACACTTTGCTGGCCATGCCAGCTGTCATTGTAATTTGGGGACCTATCCCTAATCTATAGGGCCGCAAAATCAGCTGCCCGCTTACTTTCTTAAAAGACGAATGCATATATTAAATACACAATCAATATCTATAACATTGCAATAGAATTGTTTTATTGTCACCGCTAACTAGCAACTATTTATTATGATTTTTTCCGATTCATCAAATTATTTCTTCGCATAACCTTAAAGTTGTAGTTGTGTTGATTATCAGTGTGTATTATTGTGGTGAATAGTGGTAATAGTGTGGGGATAAATAGCGTTCGTACCACGGACCAAAATAGTTTTGAAGCTCTCGAACGTTTTAAGTTCGAGACGAAGTCGAGAACTTAAAAACTATCTCGAGCCGGCAAAACATCATTTTCGGCCCTAGGTAAGAAATATACTGTTTTGTCATACTGCAGCAAAACAGCCGATTTTAATACATGCGTTGCGGGTATAAAATAGCATTTTTACCATCTAGGAAGTAAAAATCATTTTAAGTCCATAGAGAAAAAATCTGCTGTTGTCAACTCAGTTGTAAAATTCGATTGTAAACAAAATTGAATGTATCGAAAGTATGCATTGATTGTTTAATCGATTGTTGCCTTAAGATAAATAATTTGACATGTTGGTAGTATAATGTACAATAACACAATCGTAATAGACGAAACGATTGAATCGCTTACTACACAGCTACTTGTTTCCATTAGCAATTTAAATTTTAAAATGTTAAAAGTAGTTTTGAGAGTTGTCTTTAAATGAAAACTATTTTAGTTTTGTATCATAGTTTGTTCAAATAATTGTTCAATATGACGAAAAATACAGTTCATCACACGGTCGAAAATTGTCTTTTCAACCCTCTCTCATTTTCAGACCTAGGCTTCGCCTCGATCGTAAAACTTGGGCTCAGGTCGAAAAAGAATCACTTTAGACCCTAGTGATGAAATATACTATAACGGAGGATTGAGTTAAACAAAAATTCCCACTATTTCTCATTTAGAAATTTTGAATGATGTTTTATCTACCTACGTTAGTTTTCAACTAGGATTAGTTTTGTTTTATTTATTTGTATTACTCTTTTATTTTAGCTATCGTAAAATAACTGTAAAACTTTACAATTATTCATGGATGTTAGCACTATCCTAGAATTTACCAAGGGAAGATAAGGATAAGAAAAAAACAACATTTTGGTACAATTTAAAACCCGAATGGCTGTACTGCAACGCAAATCCAACGACATTGCTGAAATTATTTCAGTTTTCTTTACAACCGAACAACAAATTTTATCACAAACATACTTATTAACTAGTGTTGTAATGTGTGCTTATTAAAATCTATTTACTCTAATTTTCTGTTATTGAAAAAAAAACCTTTTAATGAAAAATCAAAAAATATAGGCCTATTTTAGATTAGTCCTTTTTAGATTTAGCCTTATTATTGTGTAAACAAACATAATCGTACGGTGGACGTTGAGCACCCATCACTAACACCCGTATCTGTCTGGTAGGTTGCTTCGTTACTCGGTTGCTTGGTTGCTCGGTTGCTTGGTTGCTCGGTTGCTTGGTTGCTCGGTTGCTTGGTTGCTCGGTTGCTTGGTTGCTCGGTTGCTCGGTTGCTCGGTTGCTTGGTTGCTCGGTTGCTTGGTTGCTCGGTTGCTCGGTTGCTCGGTTGCTTGGTTGCTCGGTTGCTTGGTTGCTTCGTTACTCGGTTGCTTGGTTGCTCGGTTGCTTGGTTGCTCGGTTGCTTGGTTGCTCGGTTGCTTGGTTGCTCGGTTGCTTGGTTGCTCGGTTGCTCGGTTGCTTGGTTGCTCGGTTGCTTGGTTGCTCGGTTGCTTCGTTACTCGGTTGCTTGGTTGCTCGGTTGCTTGGTTGCTCGGTTGCTTGGTTGCTCGGTTGCTTGGTTGCTCGGTTGCTTGGTTGCTCGGTTGCTCGGTTGCTCGGTTGCTTGGTTGCTCGGTTGCTTGGTTACTCGGTTGCTTGGTTGCTCGGTTGCTCGGTTGCTCAGTTGCTTGGTTGCTCGGTTGCTTGGTTGCTCGGTTGCTCGGTTGCTTGGTTGCTCGGTTGCTTGGTTGCTCGGTTGCTTGGTTGCTTGCACAATCACTCAGATGATTGGCACAGCGTCGTGTAACACTCCGACATAGTTGGTATTCTGAAACTGAAACCCTACTCAGTTACCTTTACTTTGGCAATGCTGTTTAAATCCATACATATAGTCCTTTTTTAGCGTCTAGTCAAACAAAATTGCTTAGATTTTTAGCGTAATTCATAAATGAATCTAAAAGTGCATTACTACCTCACAAAAAAGAACATTGATTAAATTTATGTGCAGCTAACCCACATCCATAAAGTCAAATTACTTCATTTTCATCTATCTACATGGAATCTAACATTTACATTTTGTAATTTTTTACGGAGCCTAATTAAAATATGTTGTATGTATTTTCAAACCACAAACCTGGACTAAATATTAATCACGCAATTTGAGCCATACAAGGAAAATCAATTCTCTGATTTAATCAAACAAGCTCTATATGAAACGCCCCAGTTTGAATGTAATTAGGTAACTGAAAGTTTAATAATGCATTGTGCATGGGATGGTTGGTCAGGAGGAGGGGGGAGCTTGGTTGTCACGACAACCATTCTGACCTTGTGTGACCTTTGTGACTCAAGCAGGAAACCCACTGGTCCGACACTCTCCGACACGTCACCTTCCGTCAACCCTCTGACACCTTCCGACAAAATTGCTTTGCATGATTTTAAATGGACTGTAACCCACTAGTCAGACACGACACCTTCCGACACGTCACGACACGACAACATTGCTCTCTGGGGCATTCTTGTCGGATGTCGGATCCGTCATTTCTCCACTCTGCGTGCACCAGGCCTAGATTTTAGTCACTTTCTAGCTTTGTGTGTGATGAGTATCGACGAGCGGTTGATAGAAGCAGTTAGGGAGTATCCCTTTCTATATCCAGTGAGCGATAAAGGTTATCATGATAACCGGAAGAAGGACAACGCTTGGCAGGAAATAAGCGAAACAATAACCTCTCGAAAGTTGCTATGTCTCACTGGAAATTTCAATATGTCAAGCAACTCATAAAACTTAGCTTGAGACATGCGAAAAAAAAAACTTAGCATCGTCTTTCTTTAAATCATCGAACAAATGATGAAATTCACCGTACTCATTGCGTCTTTTAAATATGTTGTGTACCTAGAACCTATGTTTCCTTCGTTTTGGTCTTTCGTCTTCAGCACACAATGCGGCTATCACAAACAACTCTTCGTCCGAAGAACTTTCCATCACAACTGGCACTGATGGCGTGATGGTGTATTTCTCGTCGGAGGCCTACTGTCGGAGCCCGTCGGACCAATGGGTTAATGCGTTAAAATTGCGGAAGGCGTCGGAAGGTGTCGGAGGGTTGACGGAAGGTGTCGTGTCGGAGAGCGTCGGACTAGTGGGTTTCCTGCTTCATCCTGGTGGCAACCGACAACACTCACAACCGTCACCTCCATTCGACAGCCTTCATCTGTCAACCATAAAATGTCAATGGGCTTCTTGTCAACCGATATCAATTACTAGCCAACCAATCGTTATATTTTCTTTTAAACATCACTAATGTTATGAAACCGACGAACCGGTAACTGACTATCTATAACTATAGCCTATCTCTAATATATAAAATTCTCGTGTCACAGTGTTTGTCTGCAAACTCCTCCGGAACGACTTCACCGATCGTAATGAAATTTGGTGTGTAAATTCTGTAGGTATGCGAATCGGACGTAAACTATTTCCCGTTTCGAAATTCTTAAAAGGGCTCCGCCCCAGTGGCTCTGGAGTTTCCCATGTTAACCTTATGAGAAATGGAATTAATGAATCTTAACAGCTGTTTCAATTAAACAAGTTGGTTCTGTTCTATGATGTTCAATAGCATTAAAGTTACAAGGATTACCAACAGGGTGCAGCACTATTATTTCTTTTACATTTATGACAACAGCTAATTTGCAACCAAAAGGTGAGTGAGCGTAGCGAACGAACTTCAACCTGGAGGCGAGTGAGCGTAGCGAACGAGCTAACCTGGAGGCGAGTTAGCGTAGCGAACGAGCTCCAACCTAAAGGCAAGTGAGCGCAGCGAACGAGCTCCAACCCAAAGGTGAGTGAGCGTAGCGAACGAACTTCAACCAGGACGTGATTGAGCGATGCGAACGAGATCATCTTGAAAATTAAACGTAACGGTACTGTTCCGTATTCAAGCGCTACCTAGATATTTCCAGACGTTTCATATCATACAATAACCTTTGTCCTGTCACGTGATGTCTGGAAACCCCAATCTCGCCCCAGTTCTCTTGCATTCATGCAACTACTAACATGTCCCCGGCACAATTAACTCCCAATTGCTGCTCTCATCTCTTAACCCCAAAGTATATTTAATTATTATTAGTGACACATATTAAAAGTGAACTATTGAACATTTGTGAAGTGAAACACTACTACTGCCGGTCCGGGTCTGTGTACGAGCAATACGCAATAGCTGGCCAGCAGAAGAAACTCGTGTACGTCTACCGGCTTCGTCTTCTCAACACTTCAGTTAAAAGGAAGGTACCTCATCAATCTCATTATATCTGTTAAATAATTAGTGACAAGTTTTTAATATTGCTCTTTCAACATACAGTCCATTTGAACATTTTTAGGCAAGTTTACCCCCCATCCGCTGGTCCTGTCGAGCCGGACGAAAATCTTATCATTAATAATATATTGTGCTTTTATTAGCCTAGCTACTGTAACTGTTAAAATTGTACAACTAAACTCTAAAAAGTGTCACTTCTCTAAATAATTAGAGCAGCATTTGTATTCCCCATTACTAGTTTTGGTGAATAAATAATATTTTATTCCATTCCCCTGTGCCATCTCAGACGTGAATATTTCATGTTAGTTTCATGTTCATGCCCTCCCACTGCTACATGAATCACGTCATATTTCCTTTCAACTAGTATTTGAAATCAGGAATTAGTTAGGATATTTAATATTTTCTCTAAGTTTCTCAATCAATTCACCATATCAATTATTGTCATTAACAATAATTTTTGTCTGCACTTTGTTTCGTCCTTAATTTTCTAACATATTTTCACTTATCAGAAAGTCAGCCATTTTATATTTTCTGTCCTTGCGATGCACCTTGGTAGCGAACTTCTCCACTAGAGCGCTCTGCCTACAGTCTGCACGTCGCAAGAACCAATGAGCGTCGAGATTCGTAAAACAGAATAAATCGCCCAATGATATTGCTTCTTCAAATTGATCATATGTAAAACTCAGTTTCAAGCACAGGAAATCAGCTGACTGAATATAAAACACACTCCAGCTACATACAGCTGTGTGAATTGAATCAAAATATAAACGTAACCTTCAAGTTTATTTATTTACATCTTGGACGAAATATTAGTGGTTGAATCGATTCTTGTCTACATTAAGGATATTGCTCATAATAAATACTTCCCTACTCAATTTATTCTGCGAAAATACTGATTCAAATTAAATGACTTGTGTTAAATAGACTTTACCTTTATTTACTATGTCTATGCTGGGTCTGATGGTAAAGTGAAATATAATTTTACATTCATTATTTCTTATAGAGTGAATGTAAATGAATTGATTTATTCTGAGCTATTAATTTGCATTATTGTTAGGTCTAAGACTTGGAGTTATTTTGATATTTAGGTGTTGGTGAATATTTACGTAGGCCTAAACTTATGATAAACTTAGGCCTATAGCTTACTCTTTTGATTACATAAATGGTCTGTTAAAATGAGATTCTCTACACTAGAGAAAAAGGCAAAACTTGTCAAAAATAGGCTTCAGAAAATAAGCAAGTTTGTGTCAGCCCAAATTACTCTCTCAGAAACTCAATCATTAAATGTTGTTTCCATTCAGCGCTTACACAACTATGATGATGAAGTTAGAGGTTTATTCTCTGATTTTAAAGCTTTATTCGATAAAGTGGTTTATGATGATCCTGGTTCTGATTATGACGAAACTGAAGCATGCTCTATGCAAGATGAAATTTCGGACTTGTACATTTCTCTGATCAGCGACTTGAAAATAGTGTTACCTGCTAAAACTAAAGAAGTAACACCTCCCACCCAACCATCTCTGCGACTGCCCAAATTGGAGTTGCCCAAATTCAGCGGTAACTACGAAGAATGGGTTAGCTACTACAATATTTTTGAGGCTTCTATTAATAGGAATGAAACTTTGGCCCCTGTGAGTAAGTTCCAATATCTGCTTAGTTCTTTAAGTGGTGAACCCTTAGATTTAGTAAAGAGCTTAAGCATAACTGCAGAAAACTTTGATGTTGCACTTAGGCTGCTTAAGGATCGCTATGATAACAAAAGGCGTGTTGTAACTCAGCTTGTTACAAAAATCATTGATTTGCCATGCATAAGTAGTGGTTCTCTCAAAAGTCTCCAACATTTTCTCACAGTTTATAAAGAGAACACTCAAGTTTTGAAAAATCTCAACCATGACATAACAGCTGAAAATACTCTGCTTGTCCTAACGCTTTTGAAAAAGTTACCTACTGATTTAAGAAAATCTTTTGAGGATTCTCGCATCACAAACAATGACATACCCGCAGTAAATGATCTAATTCAATTCCTTGAAAGAGAATTTAAACGATTAGAAGGAGCTAGTATCGGTCTTGGTCCCTCAGCTAACACAAGATACCCTTCAGTGCAAAAGACTCAATCTAATAGTTATAGGCCTAAACCTCTTCGAGATAGTAAACCTTACTCCTCTCAAGCTAAAACAGCTTTCGTCACAGTGACTAACACTTGTAAGTTTTGTCAAGCATCCGATCACAATATATACAAGTGTCAAGCCTTTCAGGCTAAAAGTAGAGGTGATAGAGTTGAATTCACTTGTAAAAATAATCTATGCGCCAACTGCCTAGGCCATCTACATGATACTAATAACTGTCCTTCTCATAGAGTGTGTCGAATTTGTTCAAAGCGACATCACACTCTCTTACATGACTCAACTCCCACACAACAGCAGCCAAGTTACCCAACCAAGGTTTTTGAAAAAAAATATGGTAAGCCGCCTACAAATAACGCACCCCAAAGCCATGTCACCGCACCAGTGAATAAAAGTGCTCTTGTAGGATTGTCTAGCCAGTTAAACCCAACTAAAACAACAATTTTACTTGGAACATGTTTAGTTCAGGTGTTTTCCAAAGATGGTCAGCAAACTGTACTCCGTGCTGTGCTCGACTCTGCATCTCAACTTACATTGATATCTGAAAGAGCTGTTCAGCTCATCAGTGCCTCCCGTACTCGAGCACATGATGAAATCCAAGGAATTTCTGGCTCACTAATTCATTCTAGAGGAATAGTGCACATTGATATATCTGCAGTTAATGGTCAACGCTTAGCCTACCATCATCCATGCTTGGTTTTGAATCGTATCACTTCACCACTGCCTCAGATCCCAGTCTCACCTCAAGTGAAGGGATCTTTAAATGATTTTGTTCTTGCAGACCCCTGTTTTGACAAACCTGGAGAAATTGATCTATTGATCGGAGCTGATTTATTCGCTCTCTCACTGACTGGTGAGCAGCACTTCTTAGGCCATAACCTGCCCCAAGTTTTAGGAACTATATTCGGATTTGTTGTAATGGGCATAGCTCCTGTTGCTACATCTGAGTTATCAATCCCAAAAACTGTTTCTTTTCTCACTACACATGATGGAGACCTTCACAGTTCACTTCAAAGGTTTTGGTCAATCGAAGAACCCCCGACATGTGTCAAGACTCAGTCAGAAGAAGATGTTCTCTGCTTACAGCATTTTGAAAGAACCCATACACGTGATAACTCTGGTCGATATGTTGTTAAGTTACCGAAAAGACCAAATCATCCACTATTAGGTGAATCTTGTAGTACAGCTCAACTTAGACTTAAAGCGATGGAAAGAAAATTTGCTGCTCAGCCCGAATTCAAAGATTTATACTCCGAATTTATGGATGACTACATCAAATCAGGTCACATGAGTGCATGTGAGCAACCCATTTCTGGTGAATGTTACTATCTACCCCATCATGGAGTATTTAAGGAGAATCCCCCTAATTCCAAAATACGAGTCGTATTTGATGGTAGTTCCAAAACAAACAATGGCGTCTCCCTAAACGATATCCTCATGCCTGGCCCTAAGTTGCAGAATGATATTAGTGATGTCTTGCTGTACTTTAGGTGTCACAAGTTTGTGTTCACTTGTGATATACGACAGATGTATCGCCAGATTCTGGTGGCTGAAGATGACAAGAAATATCAGTTAATCTTTTGGCGATCCAACCCTGATGAATCCCTTCAAGTCTTAAAGCTAAATACCGTCACCTACGGTCTCAACTGTTCCCCGTTCATTGCGATCAGAACATTACAACAATTGGTCAAAGATGAGGGTCACTCATACCCCAAGGCGTCTGAGATTCTAACTAAATCAATATTTTATGACGACATCATCGCTGGAGCAGAAAGTCTTGATGAAGCTTTGTCTGCACAGAATGAACTCAAGAACTTGCTCTCTAGAGGAGGTTTTGAACTCCGAAAATGGATTAGCAACGCACCCCAACTATTGGACCAAGTCCCAATTGAACACAAAGAGACTCCAGTGGAGTTAACTGAAAATAGTGAAGCCTTCTTCAGTGTCCTAGGTCTAAAATGGACTCCAGAGTCTGACATGCTTTCTTACAAGGTTAAGGATGTTGGAATAAGTGCTATACTTACAAAGAGAAGAATATTATCTACAATCGCTAAACTGTACGATTTACCAGGATTTCTTACACCCGTAATTTTCTGGGCAAAAACACTTATTCAGTATCTCTGGACAACAGGGCTAACTTGGGATGAACCTGTTCCAAATGATGTTAGAACCAAGTGGCATTCATTCTTAGAAGAACTCCCAATAATTCAAGAATTAAGAATTCCACGCTACATTTCTACTTCTCTGCATACGGCTGTGCAACTCCACGGCTTCAGCGATGCTTCAGAGAAAGGCTACGCTGCTGTTGTCTACCTTCGTGTCACTGACTCTCAAGAGAATACAAGGCTCTATCTCATCGTCTCTAAATCAAAAGTCGCTCCTTTGAAAAGAATTTCTCTGCCACGGCTTGAACTTTGTGGCGCTCACTTACTGGGAAAACTTCTTCAATATTCTTCAAACATACTCTCTGCTCATATGAAGATTGAATCAATCTATGCTTGGTGTGACTCCACAATTGTCCTAACCTGGATACGTACTCTTCCATACCGCTTGAAAGTCTTCATTGCCAATCGTATTTCAGAACTCCAAGAATTAGTCTCTCCTCACTCATGGAATTATGTCAAATCTCAAGACAACCCGGCAGATTGCGCCACTCGTGGTCTTTCACCCTCTCAACTTGTGACTCATCATTTATGGTGGAATGGACCGGAATGGTTACAGTCATCTCCAGATTCTTGGCCTAAGCCAAAATTTACACCTGTTATTGATGATGACACTCTTGAAATAAGGCCAAATCCTCTAAACGTTCTAGCAACCACAGAGAAGATTAAACTCACTGATTTTGATGTACTAGAAAAATATTCATGTTTCAGGAAACTTGTAAACGTCATGGCATATATATTGCGATTCATTCATAATCTGCAAGCCTATGATCCCAGCATCGGACGACTTACTTGCCAAGAAACTTCTTCAGCGAAATTAAGAATTTTCAAACTCATACAAAATACATCATTTAAGGATGACATCTCTGCTCTCAAAAAGGGATCTCAATGCAGCTTAAAACTTGCTCGTTTATCCCCATATATTGATGACAGTGGAATAGTGCGAGTAGGCGGCAGGTTGAAACATTCCAACCTTACACAAGATGCGAAACATCCAGTTTTGTTACCTAAATCTCACTGTGCTGTCAAACTGTTGATTATGCATTATCACCTAAAGCATCTACACGCAGGCCCTCAATTGCTGCAGTCTATTCTGTCTCAAGAGGTTTGGATATTATCAGCCCGCAGCGTGATAAGATCTGTGATTTTCAAGTGTCAAAGATGTTTCAGACTTAAGCCTGTAAACAAACCTCCACTGATGGGAGATCTTCCTGAAACTCGATTAAAACCTGTAAGGCCATTCTATCACACTGGCATGGACTATAGTGGACATTTTGACATTAAAGTTCATTCAACTAGGAACGCTCAACGGTTAAAATCATACCTCTGTCTCTTTGTATGTTTTGCTACGAAAGCTGTGCACCTAGAAATTGTAACACACCTATCTGTAGACTCCTTCATAGCTGCACTAAAACGTTTTGTTTCTCGTCGTGGATTGTGTGCCCACTTATACTCAGATTGCGGAACTAACTATGTTGGAGCCTCAAAGCAACTCATGAAAACCTTTCAGAATTTCATCAAGGAATCAAACACTAAAGATGCTCTTAACAACTTCGCGTTGGATCACTCAATAAATTTTCACTTTCAACCACCAGCCGCTCCCCACCAAGGAGGCCTATGGGAGAGTGCTATAAAAAGTTCTAAATATCATCTGAAAAGAGTCATAGGCGATAGAGTTCTAACACTAATGGAAATAATAACACTCGCTACACAGGTGGAGGCTGTACTAAACTCGAGACCCTTAACAGCGTTATCCGCTGATCCATCTGACATCTCAGCCCTTACTCCGGGTCATTTTCTTATCGGCACTTCTCTTGTGGCAGTACCGGAACCAAATCTTGAAGAAGTTCCCGAAAATCGTCTCAACCATTGGCAAACTGTACAAGCCCTACATCAACGCTTCTGGCGACGTTGGCATCAAGAATATTTACATCAGCTACAACAAAGAAAGAAATGGCAAAAGCCCAACAAGAATCTAGAAGTGGGTGATCTCGTTATAATTCAGGACCCTAGAACACCACCACTACTTTGGCCTCTTGGACGCATAGTGAAGACTTCGCCTGGATCGGACGGCATCGTCCGAGTTGTCACCATCAAGACTCAGCGGGGAACCTTCTGTCGTCCTGCTACCAAGGTGTACCCGCTCCCCTGATCTCATTATCAGACCAAACAAAATGTTTATTCTATTTTCAAACATATTTCTATTTCAATGTTATGTATATATATTTAATCTATGTTTCTTATATTTCAATATCAATCTTTATTCATTATGTGTCACTTTGTAACTTTCTCAATGTTTTGAACCATGTACGGTTCAAGGCGGGCGGCATGTTCCGTATTCAAGCGCTACCTAGATATTTCCAGACGTTTCATATCATACAATAACCTTTGTCCTGTCACGTGATGTCTGGAAACCCCAATCTCGCCCCAGTTCTCTTGCATTCATGCAACTACTAACATGTCCCCGGCACAATTAACTCCCAATTGCTGCTCTCATCTCTTAACCCCAAAGTATATTTAATTATTATTAGTGACACATATTAAAAGTGAACTATTGAACATTTGTGAAGTGAAACACTACTACTGCCGGTCCGGGTCTGTGTACGAGCAATACGCAATAGCTGGCCAGCAGAAGAAACTCGTGTACGTCTACCGGCTTCGTCTTCTCAACACTTCAGTTAAAAGGAAGGTACCTCATTAATCTCATTATATCTGTTAAATAATTAGTGACAAGTTTTTAATATTGCTCTTTCAACATACAGTCCATTTGAACATTTTTAGGCAAGTTTACCCCCCAGGTACTTTCTTTCCATCGGTCTGTCTTAGGGGAAACCTATAACTTAGGCGATACGAAGTTCGCCGGGTCAGCTAGTTTTTTTTATAAATGAATGCTACGATTTCAATGACAGTCAGACATCCCCAAAAAGCCAACTGGTTCCAGGAATATGGCTAGCTAACACTCCTATTTATCTAATAGTCACAACTCAATAACAATTGGCAAGTCCTTTGCTCCAGCTCACACGATTTTCCCTAAAGAAGAAAGTACTATAAGAAACTTGTATGTTTATTATAAAAAAATCTTAATATTACCAAAGATTACAGCATATGTAATCTTTGATATTACTAAAAAACCTACCAAGAACGGACAACCCACATTGACAGTGATAACAGTGTTGGTGCACATATCGATTTCAACATTTTTGAATGAAAATGAATAAAGCAACCTGTTGATTCAATTCGTCTAACAACTCTTGGATCTTAAGGTTCTTGTGAAATAGTTATACAAAACGTAGTATATTATGTATATTCCTGTATGTATACTAATATTTATTGTTCTATACTCTCCAATCGCCTTGACTATTGAAAGTCAAAACCAATAGTCAATGCTTACTGTAACACATTTACCTTTGATTTACCAATAACCATTCATTACGGTTACTGGACATTTTTAAGTTACTGCTAAATAGTTACGTTACTATTCCAGAAAATAGGTGTTTGCCGAACGAGTATGGTCGTTTTTGTGCGAGTTGAAGTCGAGTGAGGGATTACCATACGAGTACGGTATTTTTTATTGCTGTAATTAATAATGTTTAGTTTTATTATATTCACTACTAAACAGCAGCTGTCACTCACGGGTTGAACTGTCAAACCACGGACGCCACTCATATCTCCATGGCAACCACGGATCATCCCCTCCTACGGCTGGCTCATTCAACCGTGTTTTCACTGATACATAGTGTATCTTATACATGAATTATTGCCTTGAAATTTGATCTTTTCAAAGTGTACCTAAGTTTTTTCTTTTTATTTATTCTTAAATATTTATGGTTTTAAATTTCACCATTAATTAGACACTTAATTGAATATACGAGTACCGTATTTCATAAAACTCCCTTTTGTAAATGTCAGGAGATACAACCGTTTCAAAGCGTATAAAATTGCTCTTTGTTTGGCTATTGAAACACTACACTGAAGTATCAATTTCAGGTTTTATATTTAAATCGTCAATTTTGATGTGAAGTATGTTAAATTGTTTTTTTTCGTTACATATTAAAACAGGTATGATGACCAAAATTTACATTTTATTCTTAGATACGAATCCATTATATTTAAATACAACACATAGAAAGCGTTTTGTTACACATTTATTACTTTTTAACCACCCTAAAATAAAACCTCCTAACTGGAAAAAGGCCAAATACCATTTTGAAGTTTAATTTTGATTCAAAGTTGTAAAGTATCTTGGTTTAAACCAAAATCTATCTCATTGCAAGAAGTACAGTATAAGCCCCGGTATCCGGAGCATGTGAGGTGAATCTACATTCACCAACAAAAGTTGTTTATGCAGAGAACCAACTCCGGCTTATTAGAATATTTTATTCAATTCACAGAATTCATAAACGTAGTTTGTAATTTTACTTTATCCAATTACAACTTTCTATTACCTCAAGAAACGGTGTTTCATAAATGCTCTTGTATATCAATCTCAATGATTTTATGTCACTTGACTTTGCCCATCTCCATGGTTGTAAAATCCTACACAAACAATAACACTTTAGCATTTTATAACATCAGGATGGTTTTGTATGAGTGTTTATCAAGTGTTATTACACATATGTGTTATACAAATTAGGTATCAGCTTTGTTGACTTTCCATTATATTAAAAACTAGCTGTTGTACCCGTGCTTTGCAACGGGAAGATGACAAAATATAAACATTTTAATCTTTACATCTGTTGCATATAATAGTTACTCATCCGCCAACGCTTTTAGAACCAAAATTCATCTTTTATGGCCTTAATAGAAACGTTTAAGTTAGGACTTTTAAATCTGGTAAGTAGTGGATACCACCATTTTAGTTTTGATTAATTTTAAATCTTGTGTAGGCTGATATGAGAAAAACTGACCAAATCTTCGAATAATACTTTCACATACGATTTACCTTCATCTCCTTTAGTTACGTATCCTTTCATTTATAATTGACATTTTAAATTTCGATTTTGAAGTTGCAAAAATAATAATTATTAAATTTAAATGGACATTTTTTAAATTTCACTCTTCATATTAAATTACACTTCCATCTTCAGTTTCTTCAATCACAATAAATAATTAGCAAAACTAAGTCAGCTGTTAAAACTTTAGAAATATTTTTGTGCTTTATTAATACAGTCTTTTGAAATATTAAAGAAACAATATCTATACTATAAAACATTTTAAACAAATAATTTAGCATTAAAGACAGCAGACAAAACTAATATAACTATCCAAGCATCGAGGACTAAAAAATGTAATAGCAAATACAGTATATGTTTCATTGCATCTTTGATTCTACTCTACAAAAATATATATATATATTTTTTATTTCATTTTTATTTTACAATCTGTTCAGTACTGTAAACAATTAGTAAAAGGGATAACATAAATAAGTGACTTGACCAAGAATCTCCCCAGTGAAAGAAAGACCTTGCAAAATTAAATAGTCATGCCATAACTAAAACCATAGATAAAAGGAAAAACTATACAAATCGTTATGGGAGTTCAAGATCTTTCAAAATTTTCAGTCTGTTGGGGAAATCACTTTTGCCCAGCAAGTTAACGGCTATATTGTTAAGGTGCTTTTCGAGTTTTTCTTGATGTTTCTTGCTAATTCTTGTTATTTCTTCGATTACTGTAGGTATTTTGAAGTCTTCATGGATTGTTTGATTCGAGAAAAACCACGGGGCATCAACTGTTCTTCGTAGCGCCTTTGACTGAAATCTTTGAATAATTGCTAAGTTGGATTTGCTTGCCGTTCTGCAAAGCTGTATCCCGTACGTCTAAATATGTTTGATCATAACTTTGTAAAGTGTGATCAAAATAACCACAAAAATATCAACAAACAACTTAATATACAAACCAGTTTTTTTAATCAGTTCCATTGTCCATTGCCTTTAAATTTTCACACTTACCATTAAGTTAACATAGTAACAGATATTTCATTGATTTTAGAAACAAAAGAACACTGTGTACTGCTTAATATTATGACATTTTCCTTGGTTTAATTTGATCGGTGGTGTGGCAAAACACAAATAATAAATTTATCAAATAAAGTAAATGTGAACTGAAAGCTATGTTAAGATAAAATAAGAGTATTTTGTATTACCATTTGATAATTAAATATAGTTACACATTTACAACAGATTTTAGAACACAAAAATCAATGACGTACAATTTAGTTATTGATATTCTTTAGTTTAATTTAAGCATAGGTTTAGCAAAATACAATAACTAAATTTACCTAAATATACATATAAAAAACAAGATGTGCAAGTTATGTTAAGTTAATCTAACACATGTTAAGCAGTTCGAATTTATTTAAAGTGGCCTCCAAATTCATACATAACATCTATACATTGTAATTTTCATACAACTGTACACATCCATGAAAACATATCAATAACATTATTTTCATAACTTAGACGCTCTTAAAAATCCAAAGCAGAGCCGGAGTTGATACAGCAACGGTTTTAGAATATTGTTTTTCTATAATCATTGACAGTTCTGGAATAAATAATCCATGATAAAATGTTAGATTAAAATAAACCTACCTAATAGAAAATATTATATTTTTAATTTCTTTGTATCAGCTGTCTGAAATTGTGAAATATGCAATTTAGCAGTTCTTCATGTTTACATTGAAATGTCAAAGCAAATGTAAACAAACATTATTAGTGTTCTAATCGCAGCCATGGAGACCAATCAATATTTACTTTTAAAATCCTCACCTCAGAACTTTTAAAGCCAAAGGGGCAAAGCCTACGGTCAGTATCGAAATGTGATTAGTTCTATAATGGTCCTTGGTATGGTAGCTATATTTTTGTAAAATTTAAGCCCAGTTGGTTCAGTAGTTTTTGCACCTATTAGTAACACACATACAGACAGACACCTTTAGATTTTTATACAATAGTATAGATGTTGGCTAAATTAGCTGAAATCATGCTAAAAGTTAAATCATTGGGGTATGTAGATTATCTTGGTGTTTTGTCTCAATACTAAAATGAGTTGGTAATGTCTAAGCTAAACATAGAGTGGTCTCAATAGCATTAACAAGTAAAGCCGCAGAGTTTGCATTTGAATCGCTTAAATTTCGCAAATCAAGTAATTAGTTATACACTGCCTTATAGCTCACAATAATTAACCAGATATTGCAAACTAGTTATTACATACCTTTAGAGATAAAAAGGGAAATATTATTGTTTATAGAATAAAGGTACTTGTTTACGTATGCGAGGTACAAGTAACAGCTGTTTAAGCATGATACCTAAGCGATAAAACAGCTGATGATGTGTAAAGCATTAGTCATGTCCAGGCATTGCTGATAGGAGGCCATCAATGCGATAACTCTTATCTAACGACCATCCTGTATCGACGTTTGATACTAGCATTTACCTTCGCCCAAAAAAGAATTTGCTTAATTTCTCTGGAAGATATTTGAGATGTACTTTTGTAACAATGCAGATCAGTTTTGATGTCTTACTGCAAAATATTTTACTGGTACTCAATTTAGTAAAACAGCTTTATCAATCTTTGGTAATCCTTAAGTGTTTACCTCGTGATATCAAATTTAAAACAAATCGAGAAAACACATGTAAAGAATATTTTAAGTTCCTTGTCACAAACAAAAGTTCCTAACACGAAGTTCACAAATGATTATATTTATTTAAGAATACATTCAAGGTATGTGTAAAGCATGTTTCATGCTCCTCCAGAATAAGGTTGTATTCTCTTGACTGGTGATTTAAATAACTGTGTTGTCACATCCTACAAAACTGTTGCAAAAAACATTTCATGTGTTTTTATTTCTAAGAATATAAAAGTTAGAGCTGTTTAAACTCGAACTTATTTTTTCAAATCACTGTTGACATGTATTATGAAAAGACAATCAACAATGATATTATGAAAAGACAATTAACAATGACGATTGATCATCTTGTGTTGTTCCATGTTTGTTGTCACCCGCTCATTGTTACGATGTAGACCCCTCTCATATCTCCACGTTCTGCCATTTCAAACGCAATACATTATCTACATTGTTCAATTCGATGTTTAATTGACAATTGACTATTGGATACTGAAGTATACAATATTTGTATCAATATTCAACGATATTAGTTTATGAAGTTTGATGCCAAAGCCTCAATTACATACAAATTGTATACTTGGTGACTTAAACATTTCAGCAATTTGGTAAACAGCAATTTAATTTTGACACAGAATAATAGTTTGCTCATATTTTAAGGTCAAAATTACAACGCTTAAATGTAACCCAAAATTCATGTGATATAACAGAAATTAATTGTTTGGTTGTGTTAAACTACAATAATTACAACTATAAATTAGCTGTAATCTTCAATGTAGCAACAATGTTGTAATTATAACAGCAATTACCCCAAAGAGTAGTATGTTTTAGCAAAGATCACGTAGTTTTGTATTAGAAAATTATTGCCAAATTTGTGGCAACACGATTAAAATAAAAATTTAATTTTGATTGTTTGAAAGTGTGTTAAGCTATAATTCTTCAACTTACTGACTGAGAAGATAATATGGCAACTCTAAAAAAAATATTCCATTACTAAGGTCCACCACAATAGTCATAACAGAAAAAAGTGCAATAAAAGTATTTCAACACTTTATATAGTCAAGCTTTGATTGTTTGTTTTTTACAGTGGTTACGGAATTAGGCCAAGTTGGTACTTTGAATTACATCTTACGGCAACAACCAAATTAATGATATCCATTACTAAATTATGATAATGATTCCTAACAGTCTGTTGTACAGAACAACTCTTAATAAAATAAGACAGGTTCACGGCCTCATCTAATCTTGAATTTTCTCGTCAAAGACCGAGAGCTTGTGCGTAGAACGTATCAAGCAAAGCAAGGAGTAAGTTGGTACAATACAACTGTAAACTACGTGGATCTAGTGTCAGGTACCGGGGTCCGAATCCACGACATCGCTGCATTGGGCCAGAAGCCCATGGCACTACCAACGGAGTCATCTCAACTTACTAAGTTCACTTGGTCAAAGTGAAAAACACAGATGAGTGAATAATATGATACTAAGACTAAACTACGGATTGTAACCACCATATACTCAAAAACAAATTTTATTCATTCTCATTAAAAGAATTTAATAACAGTTAGTTCACTATACAGCAATTGATTTGTTGTACTAGGTACGTTTTTTAAGTAAGGGCCGTTTTTAAATTTCTTCGTTCCAGCACTGCGATTGGCATTTTCGACATTTGCGCTGTGTATGTGCATATATTGGTAAGACATAGCAGGAAATTTGAGAAAAATTGGCCATGTTTACATCCGGTTTCATGCATTCGAAATGGTGCCGCCAATTGAGACTGCCGCCGACTGTGAAGTGCGCGCTGTAATTAGATATTTAAGAGCTTAAGGCGTGAAAGCCATTAAAAATCATCGAAAGATTAGTGAAGTGTATGGCGACAACATTATGAGTCTCATAATTGTATGCAAATGGATATGGGAATTGAAATACGGTACCACGAACGTTCATGATGAGTAACGCATTGGGCGGTGTCATTACTGTCCCAGTTCCCATGATGACAATCAGTGCGTTGCTCATCATGAACGTTGGTGGGGCCGTCTTAAAATGTCCTTACCTACTTGCGTACCATTCAGTCACTCATAATGTTCTCGCCATACACTTCACTAATTTGTCGAAGATATTCAATAGCTTTCACACCTTTAGCTCTTAAAAATATAATTACAGCGCTCACTTCACAGTCGGCGGCAGTCTCAATTGGCGGCACCATTTCGAATGCTTGAAACCGGATGTAAACACGGCCGATTTTTCTCGAATTTCCGGCTATGTCTTACCAATAGATGCACATACACAGCGCAATTGTCGAAAATGCCAATCGCAGTGCTGGAACGAAGAAATTTAAAAACGGTCCTTACTTAAAAAACGTACCTAATATCATTTATTCGAATTAACTTTTAAAATTATTCATAAGCCACGAGAAAAGTACAAGGTCGCAAGTAACACTATTTAATCATTACATACCAAAGTAGGCCTATCTTTCTTAAACGAAACTACATAAATTAAAGTCTAAGAACGAATAAACTGTAATGTATATTTTTATTTTATCATCGCTATATTTTTACCGATAGAAGGACCGGGCATTACTTGGGACGTCTGGAGTGAAATTGCGCCACGATGTTTGACAAGGATCTGTTTCCTTGGAAACTGTAGCTCGGTGGTTCTGAGAAGAAATATTATAAGTTTAATTTAATTTACCTTCCTAGTAAAAATATTCTTACAAGCGCGTCCTGGAATATAGCTCATAATGACGAGTATTATTAAATAACTAACTAGAAACACAGGATTAACAATTTTTTTAAATTAAATCCGTTAATTTAGTTAGTTATTATTTTTTTTATATGCCCTATTTATCCATGTTGTAAAATCTACATAAAATAAGCTATGAATTAATTGTATTACTTCTGTACAACAGACTGCAGGAAGTTATTAACTTAAGTTGGTAAATTAAATCATTAATGTAATGGTTGGTGTAAGATCTAATTTACAGCACATACTGAGCCTAATTCCAACCTGACTGACTTCGAATAAAAATATAACTACCTGCAAATTTATAAACGCTGCCGAGTCACTTATTCCGATCCAACATGTTGATATTTTAATCAACCTATGCAGAATTGTGTAAACCATTGAATATTAGATACCGAAGTAGACATCCCATCTATATGGACCAGCTGACGCCAATTTTGTTTTATTAAAAAAGAACATCGTTGTATGAACCAGTGGAAGAATGTGTTACTGTATTTTTCAGCCTTATTTAGTGTTGCTGAAATAGGTGGTACACAAGTCATTTCGTTAGTTTAGTTTGGTAAAAAGTTTAAGTATTTAACAGAAATTAGTAATTTCGATCAGCACAATCAGTCTGCTATTATAAATTTTATATCAAATGCATTATTTTCAATTTTTTTATTTTACTTTAATAACTGATTTGAGGTAACATTGTTTCAGCAAGATGGCTGCCGTGACGTCATGCTGAATGCTGAGCTCGATGATGCTTCTGAGGAGTCCGTATCTTCAAGCAGAAGAAGCAGTAGAGGTATTATAATAATTGCAGATATTTCAATTATAAGTATAATAAACAACTTAATAATAATGGTTGCGAACAAAATATTCCGTTTAGTTAATAAAATATAGCAAAATGGTATAGGCTAACAATTGTTTTTTTTTTACAAATCTAGGATACTCTATACATGAAATAGCTCTAGTTAGACAAACAAAAAGTTTTACTGACTATAATAATGGTACAATACCTCGTCAAGTAGTCCAAATGATGATTGAGGTTAGAAACCTACATGTTTCGCCGTAAATACGGCATCGTCAGGGTTACAAAAACGAAGACATCGATGTCACACGCACACAATAAATACACGGATACGAACATTTAATTACGGAAAGACAAAGTAAACATTTAATTGACATTGGTAGGCCTATCACAAGCACACGACACGGACGGTCCCGGCGCAGGTAGTAGACTGCAGTGTCAGACTCCTTCCTCGTTGTTGTCCATGTTATCAGTAGGACAAAGGTCAGGTGGCCGGTTATTTTGGTGAATTAACACATTGAAAATAGAGTGTGACTGGAACTGCAGTTTTTCGTTGAGGATATGTCCACTGGCAGTGTTGTCGTGGTACAATTTGTAGATTTCAAACTCCTCTAACGTGTTTAGTTTACTACCTTTACTGCATTTATGTAGCACCTCAAGACCGTCAGCAATCTCACTCATGTTATGGTTTAGGTCGATTAAATGCTGAGCAAACGCTGAATTTTGTTTGATTAAACGTGGTTTGGGCCTGTGTTCGTTGTAGCGAGTAGCGAACCCACGACCTGTTTGCCCAACATATTGGCTCGGACAATCTTGGCATTTAATTTTGTAAACACCTGTCATTTCCATTTTATCTCTTGATCGGTCAATTTGTGACAGGGTGTTACGAGTACGGTTTGTAGTTTTGAATGTTAATTCGATTCCCTGCCTACGAAGCTCTTTGGATAGGCAATTTTGTAGTGTGTGGGAATATTCAATACATACGTACTTCTTACGTTCGTCCTTTTGTTTGACCTATCTATTATGGTGTTTGATTATAAGTCTGTCTACAAGCCCGCTATTATAGCCGTTGGATATGGCTATATGTTTGATGATATTGTATTCATTATTGTAATTTGTGGGACTTAAGGGGACCGTTAAAAGTCTGTGTACCATAGAGCTGTATGCTGCAATTTTCTGAGAATGCGGATGATATGAGGTTGCGTGAATGGTCTGAACTGAAAAAGTGGGTTTCCTGTAGATTTTATAATCGAATTTATTGTTAATTTTAGTTATGGTTAAATCTAGGAAATGTATTGCGTTGTCTTCTTCTGTTTCTAATGTGAACTTTAGTCTCGGGGCTATTTTGTTTAGATAATTTAGAAGTAGATCCAACTGTCTTTTACTGCCATCAAACAAGACAATGGTATCATCGACATATCTATTGTATAATACTATTTTAGAATGATATTTGTTCTTGTCAGATAAAATGTACTCATTTTCAATGTAATTTAAGTATATATCAGATAAAATTCCAGAGAGTGGGGAGCCCATTGCCAGACCATCAGTTTGAGAATAATATTTCCCATTAAATGCAAAATAGTTTTGCCTCAAAATCTCTCTTAACAGGTCAATAATCTCTTTTATTGCCTCTGGTAACATAGCTGATTTGTTTGTTAAGTTTGTTTGTATGATATCTATGGTTTTTTCTACGGGCACATTCGTGTATAAATTCACTATGTCGAATGAGGCAAGCAAATGATGGTTTTGTATGTGCCAATCTTTAGTTTTGTCAATTAAATCATAGCAATTCCTTAGGCTGTGGTTATTGTCTAGCACTATATTATCCTTTAGGATTCTTTCTAGTCGTTTAGCGATATTGTATGTGGGTGCGTTTGTGTAGTCGACTAGTGGCCTGATGGGAACACCTGTTTTATGAACTTTAGGAAGCCCCCGTAGTATTGGGGCTGATGGGTTCATGATACGTAGATAGCGGATATCGTTATCAGTGAATAACACTTTACTCGAATTTATCAGAGTTTTGATTTTTGTTTGATAATTTTTAGTAGGTTTTTAGTAAGTTTTATTCAATCTGCCGTTTAATGAAAGGTTGTTAACACGTCCAAATAGTACTTATACGCGTTAACGTCACTATATTAATTTGTTGCATTGCTATTGAGTTGGTTCACCCAACATTTTGGAGCTTATCTACTTTTGGCACATTAGTAGATTGCCCATAGTCACCAGCAGCAGTCAGTTATATTCAATGAGAACGCAACCACTAAACATATACACTTAACATGACAACGTGATGCCAGCTTAACAACGCAGCTTTCGTCGTCACATAAACAAGTTTTTAATATAGAAGTATTGCTCTTAAAGTAAAGTTTGTGTAAACCAAAGTAGGTAAGCAATGCTCGAGATAAGCATCTTACTGTTTTTTCCTAACCATGCGTTCCAATTGCATATTAATACAAATTGTTCTATCGCAAAGACTTTCTTTACCAATAACATTAATGTGAATAACACGGCTGCCATTTTTGTTTATAAACATTGTAGTCGTATTAATAACTGGTGTTCCATGTTTATTTATTTTATGAAGTACTTTTATATTGTTATTTAATTTCTTTACAAAAAGTTTTTAAGTTCAACTAAATTTAGCCTACCATTGATGGAGTGAGACTATTTCAAGTATATGTTCTTAGAATACTCAGAAAGTAAGTCACCGAACATAGAAGATGGCCTAAAAGGCTTGTCAAGCTAATAGATAAACAACGAACCGGTTGTGAACTAACATCGTTTTGCATACCAAAAGCTTTTGTCTCCCAGTCCATTAAATATATTTTCCTTAAAGCGTGGATTTTAAATCGGATGAAGCTATTATAGAAAATCAGAAAAGAGTATTAACCTCCAAATTTTAAGTAGACTTGGACTTAATTCTAAATAGGAATTTGAGAATTTCATGTTCATTACATAATTTTAAGTCCGAAAGTATGTTCTTTGTAAAATACCTACTGTTATAAACTATGTTAGCAATACCATGTACTCAAATACCGTTATAATTGGTTATATTTGTAACTATGTTCATTTTTTAAATATTTTTATGGCTGGTCTATATAGATTGGATGTCTAGTTTGGTATCCAAAAGCTATTACTTTCATGATACGTCTGACTGGCCACAATTATAATAATTAATTGACCTAGTTAACATATTAAATACTTGAAACACCATTTGAATGTAGCAAATATATCTATTCGCTTGCCTAAAAACGACGACCGAAAAATAAAACCAAAAAGTTGTTCAGGTTTACGAGATTACAGAAAGCTTTCTCCGCACAGATGTTTATGTTTACGTTCACGTAGAGATGGAGAAGTTGTGCAATATTGGACCAAAGAGGCCTGAGCCTCTGGAGAGATATCGTGAGTTATTGCTACCTGAGGGAGGACGAGCTTAAAATAGCTCTGCCAACCGTCACTCTTAGAGCAACCACCAAGCTTGCATTTGGCTGCAATACTCACAGCAGTAAAGTGGTTGAACACAGATGAACTGGTTGACTACGGTGACAATGTACATAAATCTCCAAGTATTTGTCAAGTCAAGAGTCAAACTAAATAAATATAAAATATATGTTGTAATAAAAATTCTATTCTGAACGGATTACGTTTTTTAAGTTATGTAAAATGTTTCAATATAATTCCTAACCACTAGAAAAGATACACAAAACACAGTTAAACACAGCACAGATTCTTGAAGTTCCATAGCAAAGTTATTGATTTTTGTTAGTGATTTTGAGAATGTATTTTTTGCCTGTACCCTGTTACATACCTCAATATAGTCATCTAGCCATCGCCCCATACAAAAGAAATAATATATCAATAGAGGTAGGTAATATAGTTAGCTTGGATCTATTTGATTGTACTTTTGCCGTATAAAACTTCATTCATCAAAGCTATCGACCATTTGTGTGAATGCGTTATCGTAAGCATCTAACAGCTTCATAGTTTGAAAGCTATAAATATATTTTTTTATTTTTAAAATCTTAATATCTTCTATAAATTAGAGACACTTTTATTGACTGTTATATTTTAAGTGAGTACATATAATTTATTTAAGGTGCATACATTTATAACCCATAAATGTATGCACCTTAAATAAATTATATGTACTCACTTAAAATATAACAGTCAATTAAAGTGTCTCTGATTTATAGAAGATATTAAGATTTTAACAATAAAAAAATATATATTAATAGCTTTCAAACTATGAAGCTGTTAGATGCTTACGATAACGCATTCACACAAATGGTCTAACTCCTTTTTGTATTTATTCAACAAAATACACATACATTCGTTGTTTTGAGAAACAGCAGTAATGAGTTCCTTTTTCTGGGCAGTATTTTGTATTTAATTGTTTTTTTATGATTGATAAAATGGAAGAATTACCTTATCCAACCGCAGTTGCTTCCATTTTATCAATTATATATTCCAACCAAGGGTCACAATGAATAACATAACGTTTTTATGATTTTCAATGCCTAAGTACAATGTTTAATACAACTTTAAGCTCCAATACAAAATAAATCTATTCAATTCTCACACTTTGCGCTCCGTATGCAAATGCACTCAGCGGACTAAGAAACCAAGCTTTTGATATGCAAAACATTTTTCGTCTACCTTGCATATATATCTGGTTGCCTGTAAAACAGAGACTGTTCAATGCAGAGGATATATTTATTGCTTATCGTATGGTTATATATTGGGTATAGCAGCAAATGGTGTCAGAACAATATAAAACGAATACTTAAAGTGGTTTAGATACCTGTATTTAAGTAATCCAATTCGTAAACCACTTTAAGTATTACACAGAAATCCGGAGGCTAACATCCATCAATATGAAAATAAAAAGTATGTGATTAGAGTAAATCTATCGGCAATACATACTAATATAATTACTTTTTAAGGTATTTATAAACCCCAGTGAAATTTTAACCTATAAAAGAATGAGCGGAAATAGTAAACTAAGCTTTATTTTAATCAATACAATTAATATTATAAGTTGCATTACACAATATCTGAGGCAATAATTGCTGAGGAGGGTGGAAGGTTTCGCTAGCTAGCCTCACAATGCTACCCTATTATACTGCATTACATAAGAGATCACGACATAATGTGTTGTATTATATAAATCAAAATGTTAAATTGTGTTTAACATGGCACACACATTATATCTTCTTCATCGCACAACAAAATATAGTGATTAACACCATGTTATAATATGTTCTTTAAACTGTGAAATTATAAAAAGAAATTGTATAGGTGTAACTAATGTAGTTCAACATTATTAGATTATTTTTTTACAAATATCCTTTACGTATGTCTTCTGTAACCTAGAGACAATCACCGGCCATGTTTGCCTCTTGTGACTCGTCAATATTTTAACACTTACTGTCACACAGAAACGCGCGTACTTTCCCGAAACAGATCTTAAGTGTTGATTAAGACAGTAGGCAACGAAATGTTTAAGCTTACTTGCTACATCTATATCTATAAAAGAGGAACTATGTATGTATGTGTGTGTGTGTATATACGTTATGGACTCCGAATCCGCTCGACAGATTGTAATGAAACGTTCAGGCATTGTTAAGCATCTCTCAAGGATGGTTCGAGTGAAGTTTGGTGCAGATCCGTCAAAAGGGCTCTGCCCCAGAGGGCTTTAAGTGGGCCAATGTCAGACTTTTTGATCTACAATGTTTACAAATGAATATAATTTAAAAGCAGATGTTTACTTTCAACAACTGTTTTGTAGGTTTGAATAATCACAACATTCTGTATTAGCATTAGTCATGATTTGAAATAGTGCCACAGTGTTTCTACAGAGTGCAGCACAGAAAATTATTTCACTTTTGAATAAGTCCAAATGTATTAAACCCCAATCGCAGCACACCTGTGCACTTAACAACGTTTAAATTCTCCAATGTTAAATATTAAAACATAAAAACCTTTATCAAAGTATTATAAACAATAAAAGGGGTGACTTTTTTAAATTTATGACAACAGCTAATTTGCAACCAAAAGGTGAGTGAGCGTAGCGAACGAACATCAACCTGGAGGCGAGTAAGCGTAGCGAACGAGCTAACCTGAAAACAAGTGAGCGCAGCGAACGATTTCCAACCTGAAGGTGAGTGAGCGTAGCGAACGAACTTCAACCAGGACGTGATTGAGCCATGCGAATACTTATGAAGTTAAGCGGGGCAAAGCCCGCGGGTACAGCTAGTTTACTATAATAATTAAAAATATGTTTTATGTATATATATGGTCTCTACTGTTATAGTATTGCAAATCAATGATTTATTGTGTTCAAACCAAAAACAAAATTAATTTTACTAAACCGTTGACAAACTTACACAGTTTTTACTCTGAGCTTAATTTACTGGACTTAATTATTTTATCAGGCGTAATAATGATATATGAAAACTGAAAACATGTTCAACACAGTTTTAGATACTGTAATGTTTTAAAAGTGTTTGATCAACCAAAACCTAGTAGAACAATGCGTTTTAAGTAAACAGAGACTTTGTTCACTTACAAATAACAACAGTTCGTTCAATGATTTTCCTTCCGGTTTGTACTGAATGTTACTGTTAATTTAAGTCGTGAATAGTTCCAGTATCAAATTGTAAGATATGCAAAAGGTTTTCCAAATAAATATAATTTTAAATACACTTAAAACTGTAAAAATAAAAATATTTCTTCAGGTACATTAACTGTTGCCCCCACGAATAAATCTGTAGACTTGACATTAAGAGGTTTCTTTATGATAGACTATACTTATCGTTTTATTTTTGTTTTTATATATTAATTCTATGGTGTTCATTTCCTTAAATAATAAAACTAACAATATTTTTCAGTGCTGAAAAATGATCTTCTTCTACACGAGGCGGTCATCAAAAATGACCCGGATGCGGTTAAAAAAGTACTCAAGGAGCACGTGGACATAAACTCTAGGAATAATGTGAGTATACTCTCTCTCTATATTCGTTTATATTATATTTCTATTAGATCAATTCTTATAAAATAAATATATAAGGTATGATGTACAGTTGAACTATTCAAAAAGAATCATAAAAATTTAATATTTAGCTTCGGTTATTATAGTTTTATTTACTTCTGCATGTAATTTCGCATTTTTGTTGTGATTTGTTTTGAATGCATTATGGTAGCTAGCTATTTATTAATTTTTGGAGTCGCTAATAATTGATTATCAAGCACCACAGAAAACTCAACCATATACCGAGATATATTACATGTTGGTTTTACATTACAGTAAAAATATTAGTAAGAAAAAATTGCGATTGGGTTTCAAAGAGTGTACTTTTACTTGTATAAAATATATAAGTACGCTATATCCTCTGATTTAATTAGTATTAGCATTGACTATTGGATACTGAAGGTATTAGGTAATGTTGAGAGAGTGGGAGATCTTATTTACTGTAGGATAATGTTAAATCTGTAGTTTATTTTTATTTTTTAATTATTATTTTTATGTCCTTTTCTATCAATCTTAATAGCATATAGTGTATCTTATTGGCCAGCATGTTACGTATAACTTCTCATTATTTATCTTCCTTTCTCCTATGAAATTCTACGTATAAACTTTTTTAGTAATTTATGTTACCGAAATATATTATTCAGGATGGTAATGGTTGTTTAGGTTAGGAAAAGAGTAATGTCAAAGCTTTTTTTCATTTATCGGAAAAATATTCTTATTTGTAAGCTGAGGACCGTCTCACCTGCCAACACCTAATGACCTAGATACAAAGTTTTCCAAAAAAGTGCTAACAATAAATTTAATTATTATAATGATTTAGCCGTTTGGAAATATTATGAAGAAACAATAAATTTAATTAATTATCTTAGTCCAGACGTGTTCCGTTTCAATCATAAAAGCAACATGTAACCACAACATTGTGTGCAGTGACTGAAAACAATCAACATGATGGCGAGAGTGCACTTTAGGACAGCTGTGGGGTCTGACTTTGTGAATAGTTCATTAACTACAGCTGATGTCTCCGAAAGGGCGGGATTATTGCCCTGCCTCAGTGATATGACTACTACTTCGTTTTGAGAGGACGTATTACTTTTTATTATAAAACCAATTTATTAACTACACAGACAGAATTGTTCTAGGTTATTTTTACATGCAAACAATAATTACAATTAATAATGATTTTGTTATAAGTGTTCAAAACTCATCTGTATCATAAATCATTTAAAAATTGTTCTATGTAAATAGTTTTACTAAAAACCTTAGTTAACTATTTTTTTTAAATACAACTAAAATAAAAATGCTAACTTCAAGCTGCTATCACACATACCTATTATCAGCCTTTACTAAAGATGATTTTAAACAACCGGGCTACAAAAATAATCTCAGCAAATGAGGGAATCTGAACTACTATACCTAATTGTCCCACTCTCTTACCAAGGTGTCACCTTATTTGTATAGCTAAGCTAGCTCTAAGATACTAAGATCTTAATTTAGCTGTTTCTAACTGTTAATGCAATGTAGCTTTTCTCATTTCCAGTATGGAAGAGCCCCCATCCACTGGGCCGCCTCACGAGGGGCCACAGACATCATGGAGCTTCTGATCAACGCTAAATGCGACATCGAGGCCAGAGATCGGGTAAATGTATTATTGGGTTAACGTAATTGGACTTTAAATTTACTCTTGCAACTCAACACCATAGCTTGTAATTTTATACTTATAGCATTATTCCCTTATATTATGCACTTTCCTAGTCTTGCCATTTAACAAATCAAAACAGTAACCAACTCTCGGAACTTTAAACTAAATCTAGAACTCTCTTTTAATTTAAAACGCTTGTATGACCTAGTATGCAATGTAATGCAAATCACTTTAAAAGGCTACTACAATCAGGTAAAAGCCCAGGCGTGTGTTTCCACTGAGCGTCACGAAGGGTAAATAAACACAACTGCTAGAGTAGTCTGCCTAGGGTCGTGACGTATTTCATAAATAAACACAACTTCTAGAGTGGTCTGCCTAGGGTCGTGACGTATTTCATAAATAAATCCAAAGACATGAAATGGTCTTGTGTATTTCATAAATGGGGAAAACGAATGCATTTAAACACTTGTGTTGATTTAAGTGGGTATTTAATTTTACTCGTATTTATACTTCGTTAAACATTCGTTAGTAAATAAAAGTTCGCAATCCAGCTGTTTTGTTTTACTTATTAATCGTTTCATTAAACATATTTCATTGAGTCTTCCTCGTAATTTTACAATGTCGCTTTATTTACAGCATTTACTTGTATGGATATTTTTTTCATCAATATAAACATTATATTTTAGATTCTCTACAATTGATTAGATTAAATATTTTTATTACTTTATTTATTTAGGCCTTTCCATGTCATTTGCATTTTTAACATTTTTTCTGAGGAAACCCTTTTAAAATAAATGTGTATTCAAGCTGATGCCACAGAATACTAGCCATAGAACTTCACTGGCAAGACTTTTTCATTGTATTAAAAGTGCCACCCATATTGAAACACTTATTTTGCTTAGAATATCTGGTTAATAGAGTTGTTTACTCCCCAACATTGAAGGTTACTAATTTTCAACCAACTTTTAAAGTAGTAGTTATTGTTCACATAGAGCGTTAATAGTTTCAGCTGATTATATACTTGATAAACTTGTATGTTGCAGTACGGTATGAGACCGCTACTAATGGCGGCGTGGCACGGACACACAGAAGCAGTTCAACTACTCATCAACTGTGGAGCCAGTGTGGTAGCTACCAACAAGGTGGGTCACGCAGCATGCTGACGTGATGGGGAGTGTATTGGAATATATACAATATGGGGGACGTGTTAATTATGTAGACTGTATAAGAACAAAATAAATTGAAGATTGAAAAACATATTTGAACTGCATTTAATGAAAGAAACATCGAAAAGAACTATCAATAAATAAAACATCTAGTGGTAAATTTAAGATGGGAACAAATTTTAGTATTGTCTAGTCCTATACACCGTCAGAGATATTATTGAAATTTTAGGTTTGACTTAGCTTTTTTATTTTTAAAAATCAAATCGCACAATATTTATTATTATTAACGAGGTGTTAGCCCGTCCTACGTACGGGAATTCAGTAGTCAGTTAAAACAGTGTACAATTCAGATCAGCTAGTTCACACATATAAAGACAAAGTTTCTTGCAGTTTTAATGTGAAAAATCATCTTGTAAACAAATGTTGTGTGGCCAAATATGTTTTGGCTGCACTTTACTTTAAGTCCTACACTCATTCGAATGAAAATATCTATCGATATATCGATTAATCGATTGTTTCGTTCGATATATCGTTTGGTTAGTTAGGTAAGGTTAACCTAACCTAACTAACCAAACGATATATCGAACGAAACAATCGAATAATCAATTCAATAAAACATCAATTCTGCAATTTTTATGATATGAAAAGCGTTGAAGTGAGGCAGCCGATTCGCACAGACGCACACCGATTATAAGTAGCCTACAGTCACAGAATAGTAGTACGTTTTCTGTGCTACAGTAGAGAGAGTAATAGTCAATTGAGAAGTGTATAGACCTAGTCAACGATACTACCTTCCATAGCATACCTGCCTCTTCATTAATTTTAATTATTATCACCACAATACAACTACTATACACAATTTCCAGTAGGTCTGAATAGAAACGACCTAAAATAAAACAATAATATCCAATAAAATTCACAGTACACATAATTTAACTTTGGTGTCCTAACATCAAAACTAATCGTTAATAGTTAATAGTTAATTTAAACTACAATATATTCATAGTTAAAATAGTTAAAATATAATATATTTTCACGTTTGGGGGCGCTGATATAGGCACCCCCAAACTTAACCACAACTGAACACGATTTCATAAAAGGATGGTTTGTCTAATTGCAGTATCCTAGGTCAATGTTGACGTTGTGTTCAATCTATGTCATCCATCTGTTTATCTTTGTATAAAACCCGGCTGAGGTTGTGGTGGTAATTTAAAATCGTGATTCCTGATTATTCTTGATCTTCTTTTTGTGTCATCAATATTTCCGGGCCTAATCCAAACAAAGTTAAAGCAGACAAACATAATTGTAAACAAAAAGCTACCATGAAGAATTAAATATGTAAAAATTGTTATTTTTCTAATCTTTCCTTGAAAAGTGGAGCAGTAAAATAATGTGCATTTATTCTTTTTTATTAAGACTCGTGTAAGCCTCGATTTGTACTGTGGTTTAATTAATTTTGGTCTAAACTATTTTAAACTGTGGTCTAATTATCTCTACTAATCTTACTTATTTCCTATAATCAATGACAAAATAAGAGTAAATAAAATAACCTCATAGTTCCATAGTTTATATTTAACCAGCTGTTAGTTAAAAAAATTATATTGCTCTAAAGCAAATCGAAGATTACAAAGATTGCTTAAAAAATAATTTGAACATCCTAGTATTTTACTATGTACATTTAATTAATCTGTCATCCTCTTACAGAAGAATTGAACGTATCAATGATTAGCATTACACATAGTATAAATAAGTCAACCCTAAGTATGTCTTTAAATTTTTATCCAAATGCTGAATTTGTGACACAAAAGCTGAATGTTTACAGCTGTTATGTTAAACAAATTATTTTATGCCAAAAGCTAGTTTAAAATCTTAGCGTCGGCTGCTAGACTTTTTAAAAATTAAAACTCAATTTCTAAAAAACTGGGACCCTAAACTAAAATTATGGCTTCGACATTCCCTAGTTCTCAAAATTATCTTTCTTTCAACACAAAAATCATGAAAATCCGTCGAGTGGTTGATTCAGAATCGTGAAATAAAAAACACAGTTTCGTTTTAATATTATAGATAATTGTTTAAACAAACTTAACCAAAACCCCTTAGTTCTAATATTTACAGTTATATAGCCAATGTTCTGTATAAAGTAGATGAAGCTTCTAAATCTTTTACCACAAAAATGGTAAATAATAAGTCAAGCCCTTTATCCCCCTATAAGTAGTTCTTCTTCTCTTTATTTGTGGTCCAATCAATGTCACTTTGTGATGAATGTGGAATCAAAGTTCTAAAAAAGGTGTAGTAACGATATCAATGAACTCAAAATAATATGGTAAAAAATTGTCCAAAAAGTCAATTTACCAATGAGTTAACTTCGATGAAAATGGTGTTGCGTTTGAAAAAGTGAAGTTAAAGTGCATTACAAAATTAGAAGTTTGAAGTTTTGAACCATCAATATTCTTTGACGTTCCAACTTTGAAAGTTGTTAATCTACCAAAGGCTCTGGGAAATGTTATAAACTTTTTAAATAAAAGAAAAACAATCATTGAATGTTATCTGAACTTCAGGAATGGAAAGCAGAAAAATCAGATACGACGTCTTTCAATCTCGAGCATTTGGTAAGTGTAGGATGCTTTTATATTTGTGCAAAATCATTGGTTAGTTGAAACTCATTATCTTGAATTTAATAACTATAATTATCGTGTGTTTTAACATGGTTCACCAAATTCCAAATTTACAAGTTAGTGTATTTTGGATTCTAATGTTTTCAGTCGGTGCTGTAACTAATATAACCAACCATAAACTATAAACTAGGTCCTCTATTCATAACTCATAATCACGCAAATCCTTTACGTTAATCCACAAAACTTTTCTAGCTGAATATGTGTAAGCTACAAGTATATTTTTTTCCATGCAGTGTAATCTTTGATATTTGAAATATAAAATATCAGATTTAAGCGTCGAACCAACTAATGCCCCCATTGATCCATACAAATAGCTATATTAGGGCTTAAGCGTCATATGGCTGGATAATTAATTGCACGTGTAATGCTATTAATTATGATCTCGAGTAGTATTTTAGATGTTGTGATCATGAACCAAAACTTGAATCGTTAATTTAAGGCGTACTTTGGCATTATTTTGCTTTCGAGGATTATAAACTGTACCAATACATAAGGTTAACATATCAAAGTTTCACACGCTATATTTCACACACGTGTTCATTTTTTAACACTTGTTCTTTGGTTGTAAGTGACTCTCTTTTTTTCTTACCAAACGTTGCTTATAGCTATTTTTCGTATTAAGTTATATAATAATTAAAATGTTTAAATATACCGGCTGGCCTCTGTCTCATAACAATTCGACAGCATGCACATTTTAAAATTATGAGTCAAATATTATATTATTGGCCTTGTAAACCTTCCATCATTATATTTTTTTGTTATTTTCGTATATCTTTTGCTCTTTAACCTCTTGGTTATTAATTGATCTTTGTTGTATATACATTCCTATATTTGTTGAAATAATCCGTAATTTATGTGTGGTAAATACAACGTATTCAATTTAAAATCGGCTGCAATGCAACTAAACTGACATACCAATTTAAAAAATAACTATCTATAATATAGGCTATGATGACTGGAAATAAAAACAAATGTACCACCACTTTACAATGCCTATGTAGTAAATATTCTGCTATTCTTTTTGTCTTGCAAGTAAAACTGTCGCAAGAGATCATTTATCTACTTAAATATCAGCTTCTTTGAATAAATGGTTTCAACTTTTGAAAGAATTTAATTTTGAAATGGTTGCGGAGAAAAGACCTGGAGTTGTAATTTAAGATGGGTGACAGAATTGCCTGTTTAATTAAATCTCATTACCGTTTCTATTGTAAACTTTAACAATTGATGCAAATTCAGGACTTAAATAGAGTAAGTACACGTTCTACAAATATCCACAATTAATTTATCAATTTATTTACTTATTTATTATGTATGCAAATTTGATGTGTTTTAATAAATAAAAAAAATCCCTCCTAAATTGTTTAATTATAATTAAATGTAAAGCCTATAAGGTTATAATAAACTTTTGATAAATTTGATTGAAAAACTCATCACTAGTAGTGACACAGTATGTATTCTGTATGAGTAACACAACTGGTAATCTGTGGAATCAGATCTAAAATGTTGGATTGAATTGTTTATTCATAAGAGTTTCCAGGCGTGATGAGCCCAGGGAGTCCCTAGTCAGATTATTGGAGGTGGCGGCTGGCCTAATCCCGTGTAATGATGAGAAACTTTTGATTTGCCTCTGGAGATGAGCGGGCTGATGAGTAAAAAGTAACTCCTTGGGCTTCGTACGCTGGAAAACGTAACACGAATGCGTACAGGGACGTTGAATAGCATTAAAATATTTTGTTTACAGATATACATTATTTTATGTATGGGAAATTTATTTTTATGATGTCATTGAATTGTATAGAAAATATCATAACCCTATACTGATAGAGAGTTGAATATCTACCCTACACTAAATAGAGAGCCTATCAAACACTGACTAATTAAACATTAATCTGCAGCAAGTAAAATCAAGTAGAACGGCACTAAATATTTACATTATTTATCTCTCCTTCCAATAACTAGTTTAATACCCTAGTTTAATACCAACAACTAAATATTAAATTTAACCGCTATTTATACGCCGAGATTTACCTATCTAATATGTAGTTTATCCCGGTTGATGGGATTTCCAGTGAAATGATTTAAAATCCCAAAAATATTAAAAAGCTATAATACAATTTTTTTTTTCTTTAATTAGACCTTACTTGGTAATACTTCATTGTTGTTTAATCACTTGCTACGAAATTTTTTTTTTCAATAGAAAAACAATTATCACTATCAGTCACGAACATAGTTATCGTATATGATTTGGGCAGCTATTGTTTATGCTGTGGCTACATAACAAAATACCAAAAAGTTTTTTTTAACACATATTCAATTAATTTAAATATTTATTTATCTTTTTGTGTAATTCAATAATATGTACGGTACATTTTGATCCCTTTCGCTTCAAAAGTATTCACATTTACAAAAACTGTTACGTAATACATTTCGTAAAATTTTGAACTTCAACTAGCTCCTATTGCCGGGAACTAAATCACGTTCAAAGGTTGCAAGCTTGAACAAAAATGCAAATAATTAACGTAAGCTGCCGCTCAACTGATTTGTGATAATGAGAAACCACCAAGAGTGACTATCGAGATTAGTTAAGACGAAGTTCTCCACCAAAGTCATTAATTTGTTGGTGCGAGTGTGTCTCAATGAATGTGTGTAAACAACCTTACTGTGTATTAAATCACGACGTTTGAATGGTGAAATATTGATCGTTTTCAACCGTTAGAATCCAATTTATTACAAATAATAATACTAAATGGTATTCGAAGATAAATTCAGTTTCTCTGTGAACCTTTTCCGCAGCATAATATTACGTTATGATATATTAACATGAGCTAGTGAAGACGAGCGTTCTTTCGTAACTATTTTACACAAGAGTGTAGAAGGCCCATTGATTAGTCCATTTTATAATCCACCTATCACAACTTTTTAGACTTACTATGCCATGAACCAGTGGTGCGAGGCTAGGTGTAATATAGAAAAGGACAAGTATTTCAGGAAAAAATAACTTCTCCTGTATTGAAGAAATTTCTTCTATAACTGCTATACGTATTCATATCTACTAATTTTTAAAATAACTCTTTGGAACTGTTCATTCGATTTTTACAGCTTGATGTTTTTTTCTAATAATTAAGAATACATTTAAAGTGTTATTACTAAATTACAACTATTTAAAAACTTTAAATATCCGTTCAGTCAACTATCCATTTCCCTCGTTTTAAATCTCAAACTTGCTTTGATTAGAAAATGTTTACCTAATTCAAGTTTACTCCCAGCTGGTTATATGTATAGCTTCGTGAACCCTACCATGTCATCAATTACTATGTTGCTTCTAATTAAAAATCTATACTTATTTAATACGCAAGCAAGATTTTTGTGACAATTACTCCTCCGAAACTACTGAACCGATTGACATGTTTTTGGTGTCATTGGAAAGAGCGTAACGTGAAGTTGTGCAGGAAACTTTCTTTTTATGGAAATAATTAGAGGGTGAGGCCCTAGGGCCCTTTAAAGTTTCGTATTTCTCCATAAGATTAACATGGGAAACAAACATTGTTTTGAAACTCCAGCTGTTGTCAGAAATTCAATATTAATAATTGGTCTCCATGGAAGCATGAGAAAATTCACAATGTTTACTTTTGCTTTGACATTTAAATGTAAACAACCAGAACTGTCAAATGCCTATTTCACAATTTCAGACATCTGATCCAAAAAAATAAAACAAAAACTATGTGGCAGGTTTGTTTAATCTTAAACTTTATGATAGATTATTTATTATAAATCTATTTCAATGATTATGAAACAGATTTTTCCCGTTGCAAAAATTAATAGTGAGAAAAAGGGGATATGTTAATTGTAAACAGTCAATGTGTTAGTTATCTATATGTTGTATTAAAAATTTTAAAAAAGATGTTGGTTTGTGTTTATTGATATAAGTTATTAATTATAGAATTTTTATTTTAAGGATTTGGCATATGAGTTAGCCTATGATATAACACCATTTCAGAGTTCTGCCAGTGTTTGCCTAACTCTTTCATGTAGAGTTTAAAGTAGCCTACACCTTATTGTCTACAAATTGGCTAAAAAAAACTTAGGTACGGTACTTTATAAAGGCTGACAGACTTTTTACGTTGACTTAAATTGTAAGCTTACCTTTTCCCATCCATGGGCAGTTTGATTGTTAAAAATTAACCCTTTAAACTGGAATAGGACTGTTATGTAAATTGTGAGTATTCCCATTAGTTAATAATCTTTTAGTTGTCTCTTTTAAAATCATCGGAAATTATGACTGTTTTAGTTTTTAAACAAGTTGTTTGTTTATAAATAACTTCTGTACTTATTTGCAATTGCTCGATTTCGAGCAACATGTACACTAGTATATTATATAGGCTAATGACTTAAAACCTAAACCATCATATAATTTAAGTTTTACTTATTTTGTATTTATCTATGAGCTATTGTTGATTTCTTCATTTTTAACGTCTGAATCACACCAAATAAATGCAATTTTCAAAATACGAGAATATCCCAAAAAGAAAAACTGGTCTCCAAAAAGGAAAACATTAGTAATGCTAACTTAGCAAGTAACTCAGAAAAAGCGAAAAGAAAAGAAACCGAGGACTGACTTATTTAATTTAATTAACGCTACCATTGTTTTACGGAACAAAACAATCTGGTAGGGAATTGCATTGCGCCAGCTCGTTTGAATAAATAAGAACAAGTCAACAGGTTTTAAAGCATTTAATCATTATACTATCTTATTCCTTTTAATCTTTCATAAGATCAAACTGCCAAAAATGTCATTCAACGGTGTGGTTCCTGGTGTAAACATTAGTGGTAAACTTATCACCTTACACTTTCAGATACCTTTAAGGGATTTTTAAAATGTAGGGATTCATAATATTTACATTTATGATAAATAAGTTTATAATTGAAAAGTAATATTTAATTAAATGTAAGTGTTGTACAATAGTGTAATGAGATTTAATAGATTTAGTTTACAAGAAAATAATGTAACAAAATACATGGCATCTTTCTCCTTTCTCCTCTCTAGAACAAATATTGGCTTTTCTTTCTCACTTCTAGATATGCTTAATGCGTTTATAAAAATGAAAAGAATAGAAAAAACAATACATACAAAACAAAACTAAAAGGGAAAGGTCTTCATGGGCGGGGAGCCTATGCATGGACAGGGTTGCTGATTTCTGATCATTGCTTTATCCTCTTTTACATAAACGTGATATCGTTTATCTCTATGTATTAACATTTTATTTCTTTTTTTTGTATCCAAAGTATAATCTAAAATTTTACAGTAAAATTAATTTTATAGATTCAGTAGTCTAGCACAGAAAATTGAATTTTCTACTTTATTTTAGGTTGTTTTGTATTGTATGGTATAAAGTGTAGTGCCATTTATTACATTTTTAATAAAAGCCTGAATATTCCTACTGTCCGTGTTGTTGAAGTATTTTTACTAAGAAAGCTAATACAATTATAATATTTGTTTAGTATTCTATGGTTTATTTTATTTCAGTCTGGCTTCAACACATGTTTTGGGGGTTTTCAATTTTACTACATGTGATTATTGTTTTGATAATATTAATGTTGTTCAAAATGGTCAAGAAATACATCACAGTTTTTTCCTAATTCATTTTGCATTTATTTGTTGGTGATTTTCTCTAAAGATTATGTAATTGTATTTTAAAGTTATATAAAGGACTTTCTCATTCTTCGACAATATTAACCTCAAGACTAAAATCAAGATTGGTAAGATATAATTAATTATTTGTGGTAATCTCTATTCAGTTCCATTACATCAAGCCTAAAATTATTCTCTCCACTTTAAATTCCCTAATCATTTCATTGACTTCACTTTTATAGGAATTAACTTTTTGTTGATCAACTAATTCAACATGATCATTTTCTGATATAGTGTCAATAGATGAAAGAATATTATTGAGACGAACTTTGATTAGGTTAGAAAATCTGACAAAGGTTTGATACTTCATTTTGTATATTAAAGGAATGTACTAGTGAGCTGATTGAAGAAATGAAGTTGTAAAGGCAGAGATAGAAAGGGGTAGTAATATTGTTACTAAGGCAACAGAATCAAACATTCCAATTTGTCTATGTAAACATTAGTAGATTTTAAAGATTTAATTTTGAATATCTTGATGAAATAACAAATAACAATGTACAATATTAGTAGTTTTGAATATCCATATTCTTGATTCTTTCATCCGAGGCTTGAAGGACCAATGAAAATTATTAGGGAATTTAAAGTGGAGAGAATAGTTTTAGGCTTGATGTAATGGAACTGAATAGAGATTACCATGAATAATTAATTATATCTTACCAATCTTGATTTTAGTCTTGAGGTTAATATTGTCGAAGAATGAGAAAGTCCTTTATATAACTTTAAAATACAATTACATAATCTATAGAGAAAATCACCAACAAATAAATGCAAAATGAATTAGGAAAAAACTGTGATGTATTTCTTGACCATTTTGAACAACATTAATATTATCAAAACAATAATCACATGTAGTAAAATTGAAAACCCCCAAAACATGTGTTGAAGCCAGACTGAAATAAAATAAACCATAGAATACTAAACAATATTATTGTTTGATTGATCAACGTACGCATTAGCCTAACCTAGCAATTTAAGTTGTTCTCACTTTTTAAAAGTTCTTAATTTTTGTGTGATATTCGTTGAAAAATATTTCAGTTTTATCAACTCAAGCCATGAAGATACCACTTTAAGTTTATTTTAGACATAGTCTTATTGTAAACTTTTGTTTATCTAATTATTACATTGTACCGTATTCGGACATCACAAAATTATTGGTTTGATACAGATATCACAATTGTTGACAATTATATAACTGTTGTGACAATATAATTATAGATGTTTTGTTGTTTATCCCGTGATAACACTTATTTAGTGATTTCGTAGTTAATTATCTTAACAAGATAACATGTTGTTACAAGGTTTCGCCTTAATGAAGGCGACAACTTGGTTAATCTACCATGATGAAAACTTGATAACTCACCCTGAGAGGTAACAAAGTCAAAGTGCTGTGGTGGACGGGTTAAGTCTTCCCTTTACTAACTTCTATGCTATTAATATATAAAATCGTTAACTGCTAACTGAAGTTAGGTCGATTACTTTACACCTCCTTCAACAGCAAGAGATATTTTAAGTGGTTTAATTTTTAAGTCTAAACTATTGTAATTTTCGTACCTAACGAAAATTACGGTATAAATTACGGTATAATTACGGTATAACACCTAGTGTTATACCGACAACACCTAATAATTATAACCTGACCTAACCTAAGGGTGGTTAGGTTTGGGATATTTTTTTTAACTAAATAAAATCTTATTTGAAAGTCGATTTATCGGTGTTGTTGGAATAATGCGTGTGTAGGTGCCGGAATTTCTTGATATAACTTTTGGTTGTAATCTTTTAACAACACTTATAAAAAGTGTTGCTCTTAAAAAGACAAAAAGCCTTTTAGTTAAACTTAAAGGGCACTATCATAATTAAAGAGTGCCTTTTGAATTCAGGTTTATTTTAAATGTGCTCTTTATTTGTAATTATACATAACGTATTAGTGACATTTAGCATACTAGAACATATTAATAGATATAGAATAGCAGTATTTATAGAAAAGGAAGCTTGTTTGAGGTTATCAGGTAATGCATAACCAACACCATTTACATAATACACTGAGAAGGCAGAAGTGCAAAAAATATGCGTGTACAGGGTAGCATAATTTTGACATTTATTCGCACAAAAAATTATTGTTGTGGTATTTTTTCATGGTCAGGTTCTTTTCTAATTAAATTAAAACTACCATGTAGCTTTAGACATACGGAAATAGTACGGATATAATAATAGAATCTGTATGGATCATAAACATAAACAAATTACGTCACTGGCCCGAATGTCTATACTTATAGCCGTCACAGGCGGTTTAGAAATTGTTGAAAGCTATAACATGATTAAACTTGGTAATAAGTACCAATTAGTATATAATCTTACCACAAATTAACTCAACTGACTTATGTATGGTTTATCAAACTAATGTTGCCAAAAAACTACCTTATCAGCTTAAGAAAGTAAAACACCCTTAACAAACCTAGCATACAAGTATAGAAAACCTAGTACAGTTAATCTTGGATAATTTGATTAATCCCTTATCATGCAACAAACAAATTTGACTATGGCATTCGTAGTTCCTCTTTATTTTATTAAATATTTCATGTATCACTACACCAATATCACAATATCTCATACATTGTATGCAATTCATATGAAACAGACTAAGCAGCTAACTAAATTCTATCAATACTGCAAACAATGTCAACGATACACTTGACACTTCCAATCAGGGTCGTTAGCCCTAACAAGGTAAACGAATGTGTGTTTTGTCACTTTTTCTATCTTTTCAAACACAAAGAGCTGCTTAAAGTAAATAACACCATTGACTATATATACCCACTAGGTATATGTAGTCAATATATAGTTTATCATACTGTCAAATGTTGTCAAAAATCCTTATTCAAAATAATATTTGGTTTAGGATGTACTTAGTACTGAGTCTTCTAGCCTTCGAAGTAGAAAATTAATAAGCTGTTGAGTCTACTTAATCGATAAGTGCAGTAAAATATACTCCTGGGAATATATTTTATTTTAAAGCAAGTTATATTGTCCTAATTTTATCTCCTATCTCAATAAAGACACGCCCACTCCAACAGAGTTTTCATTTTTATTAAAATCATTTAGTAATAAAATAAATTCCGATTATAAATGTTAAACTGTAAAATCCCTGGTGTTGATATCAGAACTGCTCATTATTATAGTTAATGTTATACTGTTCTAGTCTAATAAATGTAATACTTCTTGTCAGACAGACTAAGAAAATGGTAAACGTGGCAACACGTTTAGAGACACTGTATTTAATTTTGCAATTCCTTTGATATTTTACATAATCGAATAAATAAACAGGAACTGCTTGGAAACTTACCCTATTGCTCACAGTTAATTATACTTTGACATTCAAGTTAATTACTTTCATCCGCTAATGAAGCCAAGGCAGTGAACCACATTCGGATCTATGAGAATGATTTGTAATTAACGGTTTGACATAACTACTTAAGCTATCTCTACGTTTTTATATAGAGTCATTAAAACCTCTTCTACGATAACTGTTTAAGGGAAGCTTTATTATTACATTTATAGCTTGATTTACAGACAAATGAGTTCAGTGTTAAGAAAATTTAAAGTCAGGAACAATCAGTAGTTAAGACACCAAGGTTGAAAGACGCCCTAAAAATCAATAATTTTAAACAAGGAGAAAATGTAAGGGGGACATAATCAGTCTAGACTAGAGTCTAGATCATTTAATGTAAGTAATGTCGAAGGAATGAAACATGTTTTGAGGTTTTTTCTGTGCGTAGAGATTTTTACATTAAAGAATATGGATGTGTGGCCATATTTATTTGATTTAACTTATGCAAATTGTCATAATTGTAGGACTTATAGTAACAATCTTGCATACTATAAATTCATGTATAATAATCTAGTCAGACTAGAATTATTTTTTTATATAGGTACCAATTATTTGTTTGTTTTATGCTTTTGGAAGTAAAGAGATGGGAAGTTGCCAGGTAGTCTTTAATTTTGCTGGATTAAAAAAACACTTTTTACTTGAGATTAAAAAACTAGATGGGCCAAAACAACTTTTACAAGTTTACTTTAAGGAGAATTAATAATAGTTAACAATAAAACAATTCTTATCCGTTTACTTTGAACTCAATGCACGTTTTAGAATTGCCAATTTCGGATGGTAAGAGACGTGCTGCTTGCTTCAAGTCAAGCGTAAAAAAGAGGAAGTGTTCATGAATATATCTACCCAGAGAAGGAAATCTACGCTTGATGGAAGCACCTATAAAACACTGTACAGCACATGTAGTCCCCTAATATTCCAGTTTAGTTAAGGAATAATAAATTTTAAGGATTGCCCAAACTCTTTTTATATACCCTCGTTTCAAGATGAGTGAAGGTAGCCTACATTACAGAGATAAGAAGAAGAGAAGAGAACAATGGTTTGGTCAAGCCTACAATGTCTCATTAGTCACTTCTCACTAAATTCTTATGGCAGTCTGCCTCTCCTAATGAGCTGCAATCTAAAGAAGCAAAACCATGTATGATCTTTTGTACAGAAGCAGTATACTCTGCTGATGTGCGCTGCTCGCAACAACCGATTGTCCGTGGTGAACTTCCTACTGGACTCTCTGGAGCACATAGATGTGGACCTGGTAGATCAGGAGCGGCAGACGGCACTGCACCACGCCGCCCAGGCCGGCCACAGGGAGGTGGTCTCAAGGATAGTGCAAGCTGGTGCCAACACCAAACTACTTAATAAGGTGAGACTGTGCGAAAGGGGTGGGCTTATGATCGTGCAAGCTGATCCCAAAGCGAGGCTATTCCCAAAGCTGGTGCTTTTCAATATGGGAAGAATCGGTCATTCGGACAAATTCGAGAACCAGACTAAAAAATATTAAAACTCTGACTTTTTAGGCTTACCTTAGAAGCATGACCTAAAACATCCTCGATTTGTTTTTAATTGATTCGACCTAAGGAACAAATATATAAAATCTTTTCATTGTGTCCGAATACACCCTGTATAAATACATCTGTAAACGCCACAAAACATGACTTGTAACTCCACCAATACTTTGCAGCAAGGTCGGACAGCTCTGCACATGGCTTGTGAGAAGGGTCACTTGGACGTCGTGGAGTTCCTGCTCAGACACGAGGCTCAGATTGAGGCGAGAGACGAGGAGGGAAACACACCATTACATCTTGCGGTGGAAAACAAACACCTGATGGTGACTCAACTTCTGCTGGAGTACGGCACACCACCCGACGTCGACAACCAAGTAAGTATCTGCATTGAAAACATCGCATCTACAGTATATGGGACAGCTGTAGCCTTGAGTTTCTCATAGAGAGTCCTAAAGTCTGAAATTAAATAGTTTTTGTTACAAAGATAATTTAAGTTACATAAAAGATGGTGTTAAAAAGTTGTCCTTTCAGTTTGACGTAGTTTCAACCACAAAAACCAAAGTTGGACGTATCCGACAAAAATTAGCAATTTGTTAACGAGATGTTGTTTTGATGAGTAGTTCTACCATAAGTCAAAGGCATCGGTATCAGTGTTTACTGAAGTCACTTGCAATTCCTATGATTTTTTCGTACCTATTCCAAATCTTGGTCTACCAAATCTGGTTCTAGTATAGTACCTTATTATTGTGAGATAGTACCAACAGATTTGGAAGAGGTGTGAAAAATCATAGAAGTTTCAAGTAACTTCAGCAAACACTGATACCTTTGACTTATGGTAACAAATACCCTGAAAATACCAAACCGCGTCCACGTAAATAATAATTGTTCTTTATTGTTTTAACTTTTATCACGGTATACTCTTAAATCATAAAAATATGGTGTGGAGGGTCAAAAGGGTGTTAGTCTTCCTCTCACAGAAATTTGTAACGTCATAATCGGTGTTCACCCTTTTACTCATAACGTCATATTTTTTGCACATTTCCCTGTTACAGAAAGGTATGACTCCGCTGCATGTTGCTAGCAGTCTTGGCTGTCGCGGTATAATTGACACCCTACTACAGTATGGCAGCGATGTCGACAAACAGAGCAAGGTAAATAGTGATATTTACAATCTGAACACAAATATCTTTGTGTACAATGACATTCGAGTGCATCTTATTGAGTTTTAGCTCAATAGGTTACTTATACATTGTATTTACTGATCAATATTATCTGTGATTAAAACCTTTAAAATAGAACTTACGTTTCAGAACGGCAACACTCCTCTTCATCAAGCCAGCGAAGCCAACGATTGTGAAACCGTGGAGCTGCTCATTGCAAAGGGAGCAGATCTCAATGCACTCAATGCGGTGAGCTGCGTAACCAAAATATTTCAAATACAAAAAGAGTGTTTTATATAAATTTATGTACACATGTTATGGTTTTGGACCTTATCAGTAAGATTCAGGCTGGTTTTCCGAAAAAGGAAAGTTGCGTTCAAAGATACAAAATAATGAGCTAAATAATACAGATTATGAATATCAATAAACTAATGGTATAAATAACAGCGAAATGTGTTACATGAAAATAAAACCAGAAGGGTTATGTTTGTGAATACAAATTTACAGATAAAAGAATATGACAAAGTGTTCATTCTGCCTTGCCAGTTCGTATCCAATTCAGAAGTGCGTATGGATATTTGAGTGAGTCAGTCAGAGCTCCATTTTATGAATATAAAACCCTACAATCATCTGGAAAAGAATAAATCATTATTCTTAGATATTAAATACAATTTTTCATATACATCGCTATCAGTTATTGTATAATACTTTCAAGAAAGAATTTCAAGGGAAACTATGTTGGTACTGTTAGTGAAAAAAACTCATTCATGCTACACAATGTTTTCCCCTGACGAGAGTCCCTCTGTGATTTTACTATCGTTCGTGTGGTTGACCTCATTCCTTATTTTAAACATGTTGAACCAATTCTTTAAAACCAATTTATTGTATTGTTATTTTTATCAATTTTTAAATTGCTATATGCAATTCTGTTGGAAATTATGTTAACTTATAATTGATTACTAATTGCTTCGTGTGTTTCTTGCAAGTTGTTAAAATATATCTATAAGTGATTTAAATATCACTCTTGATTTGTTATGTGCACGAATTCCAGAATCTTTCCTAGTGAATTTTCTATTTGCAGTTGGAAACGTCGTTTACCTGTTTCCTTTCCATTGTTTGATATTCAATCATCAGCAGTGGCATTTTACGTTTTTATTTATTTCCTATCTATGAAGATAACCTATGATAGTTAATCAACTTACTCTATTTGTGGTTTAGTAAAATTGTAATGTATGGTTACATAATTTCGCCAATGATCCGGAAGATATCGACAAACATTTTATCATAAATTGATATTACATTTTCTACTAAGTAAATTACATCCATTATTATCGAAAGGTCACCTTATATTAAATGGGTTGACATAATCAATACTCTAAATGTCATCAATCCAATTAATGTCGCGACAACTAATTCGTTAAGGCCTCTTGTTCTGTTTTGTGTGACGTTTAAAAATATAGTCGTATTTTCTATATACTGTCCTGAATTCAGAGATAAAATTAAAATGAAAGATAGTGGTTTAAAAAAATATTTTTTTTCAATTTTATTTGCTTTTTGGAGTACTGAGTGGTATCGTAGCTTAGTCCATAATTCAATGTTTTGAATGTGTCACCATGTGTGAAACTAAGGTCTCAATCTTGTGGTATGAACAGAAAATCTGTATTTTGACATGCACATAATGTTCTGTTATTGTTACAACTGAATGTAAACACATATTTGGTCCGTTTGACAAACAATAAATTCATCTTTCTCAACAAATACTGTAAAAGTCCCAATATATCCGTAATACTTATCCAATGTCAGACCTTACTCACCTACCTTACTCACATTGTCACACAATGTGTTAACGGATTCAGGAACCTCGCCCATGTATAAGTAAACATGATACCAACTACACGTAAATGCAAGTCTTTTAGACGACAATAACACTCTCAATTAAGTGTTTCGCATTTACATTCAGCCTGTATTTTTGTTCATTAACCAAAGTAAGTTGAACAGTCCTTACTGGTATTAGCAGAACAGGTACTGTATTAGCTTTAGATTCTGTAGAAAATTGAGTTATAAGAAAAAATAATAAAAAACATACTGACTATCAGAGATATTTTATCATGGATAGATTATTCGATGGTATAAGTATTAAGTTATGGTTTGAACGAACTATTTTCTAGTGGAATCAGATATTTTTAATAAATTTTAAAACATTTTGACAGAGACAGTAAAACTTTTACATTGTTTTTATGTCATTTATATTATTCCGGATGTATTTATAATACCAGTGTCATTACCTAAAGTCAGCAGAGCTTTCATTCCCTAGAGAACGCTAGCGGAGACTGTAACATTAATTATTCTCTATGTTTATGGGGAAACTTTCAGCTCCCCGACTCTAAGTGGTAAATGCTTGCTTTGTAATGTTAACTTGTACCAAACTCTTGCATTTACACTGAAAATCGTATAATAGTTACAGTTAAGTCGACACTTTCATTGGATAGCTAAAATAAATAAGATTCTGCGGATGGCCCAAGAATTTTCATCATTTCGCAGTTCTTAGATGGAATTTTAAAACTTATTTAGACTCTGTTCGTTTTAACTGTCCATTTAAATTACCTTTAACGAAAGGAAAAAAATATAGGGAAACGTTCGTGTCTTTATGCTACATCCCATCAGAAAGCGATGGCGAGATTCCAGAGATGGCGAGGCGAACTAATTTCTGTTGATTTTCTCACGTGTGATTTTACAAATTTTCAGTTGAACTCTCTCTCAAATCTGTATTTAGATTGATCAGGAAAACTGTTCCTAAATCGAATCAGTTTGACTAAGCTCCGGGCATGTGAGGAAATAATTCACTCTGAAACCCCTTTGATCTATCAAATAATCTGCATTTATACTTTAGATTTGTTTTTATTGTGAAAATAATTAGTAAAATATCAATACAAAACTACGCGAGAGAGCAAAACTTATTGTGCATTGTTGGTTGTACTTGAACCTTAAGAGACTTTTCTCAACAAACTTCTTTTTCAACAGATTTTTTTGTTACATAGAGTTTTTGTTACATACATATTGCTCCTGTGAGTAGGTCACAATTTGACCTTAATATCTTTGAAACTTGTATAATCTAATAATGAATTTAATTTTACTTCAACGTTATACATCTAATCTCTTTAAATAACAACGGATAAATTTCCATTACAAATGTAGGCAACTAAATGTAAAAACTCTTAAGATATAGCTTACTCTATGCTCTGGTAAAATTAATAAGAAATACATAGCGCACATAGAACAAATTATGATATATGACTAATTATCTTTGTCGGTTATTCCAGTTGTGTGTTGAAATTACAAACGCATGTCATGGGTGAAGATATTTCGCTATAATTGTAATTGTCAGATTTTAAGCTGAGGAACATTGTACGGTTTGATGAATCATGATACTATTTTACATGACGCATATCCTAAAGTGGGAAATGTCAATTGATTATTTTTCCTAATGAAATACCACAGTGTTTTTCAGACAGGTTTTCCTAATTGTAAAGGTGGGTTTTAAAGCGACCCTCTACAAACTTAACCAATTAATTTGTGACGGGATTTTCAACAAATAGATTTGCAGAACGCTTGATTCAAAGGGTTTCAAGGCTTCAAGGTTTACAACTAATCATGGAATTGTATTCAAATGTAAGTGTTACAGCACACGTTTGTAGTAAACAACACACTTTTGTTTATAGCGTTCGCTCAGATCAAGCAACCAACATTTTAACACTAGGCCTGATGCACCTGCTAGCATATTTACTAAGTGCTAAAATATTCACAAGAGTAACTTAAAAGTTTCCTGTTGCACCTAGAATAATGTTAAACTCTAATTAATTTGTTAGCTAACGTAAACGCCAGAGCAACTGTATTTGTGCCCCAAGGGTCTGAGATACGAACTGGGAGATGAATTATTCCCCAGGCTGTGAGCAGCATCCGACTACCTCTCTCTTGTGTTTAAAACAGTTTTATTTGGAAGGTCTCCATTTTTTAATAGGGAGATAAACAATTATACTCTTGAATATATATATATATATATATATATATATATATTTAATTTGTTTACATTATAAATTTATATCAAAAAAGTATATTTTTGCTTTGATTTTAGTGGAGTATTCTATTAGAGAGGGTTTCTCACATTCCGAGTAAGAAAATGATGTCTTATAGTTACGTGGAACAACAGCTTCAGAAGGCTTTTAAACCACTGGGTTCAAGGTCTTGGCACATTAACATCCAGTGGTGATTGGCCGGAATGGAACCTTAGCCCCCGCGACAAAAATCCTTTACTATATCTTCCTTACTGTACAGAATCATCAATCCTGTGGTGGAACCAACCAATGACATAATATCAAAAACTAATAAATATTTTTATAAATGGAAAATCTCAAAATATACTATGATTTTGATGAAATATGAACTTCGTGTTTGCAGTTCTGTTTAACCTGAAACAAAAAGTCAAAAAGTTGCCAGACAAGATGTTTTTATATCTACTATGTCAATGTTAAATATATCATTTCAACACTCAATTTTAGTGAAACAAATAAACGTTTCCTTAACATATTTAAATCAGCTCATTTTAACCAGAAAAATTAATTTAATTGATGACATACAGTTAGTCACAGACCACTGGGTGTACTCAAGAACTCAAGTAGTTACACTGAATGTTCTACCATACCGCAAATTAAAATGAAGAAACAATTCCAAAGAACAATACCTACTGGTTTTACATAATATACATAGGTTTTTTTTGCATCGAACTACGGTAGGTTCGCCCAAAAAAGTCATTACTTTTAAACCGCAATGAACCATTTCATTTCAAATATTTATTGGTTTAGTTTGTGAACGTGGATTTGAAGCGGCATTTCTACATATAAATTGCTGTCGGATTACCGATTTGCTAAGCAATTAAAGTCAATTCAAACTATTCATCATAATACATCATTCAATACAAATTCGTAAGTACATAATCACAGAAATGTCTAAACCTTGAAGACCGCTGCAGTTAAAGATACGTAGCCATGTTGAAGTTACTGACCGTTTAGTAAAACTGAGGATAATCTGAAGTAATGGTTGTTATCTAAAGACAAAGTAGCCGTAAACACTAGAAGAGTAACGTAGCTGGTGCTGTTGAAGTAGCTAATATAGCTCCAGAAATTTTACTTCAACTTTAAGTACTTGCCAAAGGATCATTTTCCCATTTTCATAGTAATTCTTTAGATAAAATAGCAACTTAAGAAGCACTGAACAGAAATGTCGTTTCCTGGTAACGTTAATATAAAACTATGGATTCTATTTCGACCTATTTTTTAGGACCATATCTTTCTTTGACTGTTTTTAATGCTCTCCTAAGTAAGATATGAATCATTTGCAATTCTATAAGATTATATTTTGTGTTGAACAGCCTACATTGTGTTGACTTTCCACTTTAAACTAATATAATTTTCTATATGGGCTATCCAATTTCTTGCCTTGTATTGTTCATCTGAATACACTAATCATTGGGTTCTACAGGTTATTTTTTGCGCAAATAGTAAAAACTGTTTTCAATTCATGCGTCGAGGTCGAAGAGGTTGAGTATTTTTTTCTAGGTTAAACAGAACTAGCCGGAGTCGTAGACATCAGCCGTGCGTTTTCCCTTTGTAGAACGATTTTGAGAAGTAACCATTTCCAGATGGAACAGGTACAACCATATTATTGAACCAGTTAATGTATTTATTGTCGAGTCACAATATTTACTAGAATCAATAATCAATATTAAGACAAATATAAATTTATAACCCGTTCAGTAATGTTTCTTAATTCGTTGATTATGTATACGTACGATACATTTAAGTTCTTTTGAAGTAACAAACAGGTTAAAAAGTTAAAATACATAGGTCATTGCTGATTTTTTCTATAGAAAAATAAGATGAGAGCAATTTTAAAGTAGCTTATTACGATAAACAACGTGCAGCATTCCCGTTTTATGATTTTTTTCTCAAAAATAGTGCAATATAATCAATTTCTTATTCCAACCTTTCTTGAGTTGAAATTAAATAAAACAATAAAAAATAAAGTTTGCTACCATCGCAAATGCGTGATGAAACTCGATATTGTATTGGAACAGTCTTGCAATATGATGTAATTTGATGGTAGGGGGTAGTGGTAACATAATAACACACCTTCATTGTGTCAAAGTGTTGTTCATGTTCCGATAAAGATAAATTTATCTTTTCCGGTATGAATAATCATCATACAAATGGGTGTTTAAATTATTGCTAGTTTTGACATCTTACATGGGACCATCCACATAGCCTGAAGTCCCTGCTTTCTGATTTATCTTTTTACAGCTTCGGATTAGCCTATAATTTAATAGGATACAAGTTTAAATTATTTAAATGGTATACAGTTGATAAACAGAAATTTAATATTAATTCTTTTAAAACTGGAAAGCTTACAAATATCTACAAAATGTTATTGATTTATGTTCCCAAATTAATCATAATTCAAACTAAAGCAACGACCTAGTCTCAAATCAAATATTTGCATCATAAATTAAACAATCCTTTTGAAAAGGTTTAGATTTAATTGTTAACATAAAAGACAGCTACAAGTTACAGGTTAATGTAACGTCAAACTAGTTACAAACATGTAACTCTGAAGAAACTTCTCTTTCTCTTTCCAATGTCTTTCCAGTGTCAGTAAAACTTGTGAGACTTTCGATTTATACCTTTGTCTCCAACCTTCAATTCAAATAGCTATGTAAAGCTTTATTTATTTTCTTTACAATCATTATCAATTACATCATAAAAATCAATATTCATCGCACTCACATCTTGTATACAATAAGTTGTTGCAAACCGTCCAATATGATTTACTAACAAAACATAGATGTGCTATATTCTTATTAGGTTTTACAAACTCCCCCATTTTGAAAATTTCTTGAGATAGTGTTATTATTGCAGATTTCTTTTGAAAATTAAATTAAATGTGAATCGAGATACAGAAAATTTAATTTTCTTGGTTAATTCTAACTTCAACCTTCCACTTGCCTTGTTATAGTTGTAACAATGAATTGTTCTACTCATAGCCTTAAATCAAATCCGAAAATCGTTCTAGACACATTCAACATAAGAGCTGATCAAGTATTACACTATGAAAATACCTATCAAAGATTTTACCCATCAATTTCATATAGTTCAAATCAATTCAAAGATTTCTACTGTTTACGTTTTAATTCTCCTAAATTCAACGTATATGCAATATTTTGGCCCACCAGATTTTCTGACGACGTTTTTATTCATCATAATGGATCAAATTGGATCAAATGGCCATTTCAGTTCACAGGCCGTCCAGCAGTCATTAATTATATATAATATTATTCCTGATGAGGATAATAATTCTAATTTTACTTCCGATAACTGACTAAGAAGAAAAAAAAGAAACTTTTCCGTTCAGTTGTATAGGTGAGTGATTTCAGAATATACTGTAATATGGTGGTTTTGTAAAATATTTAACCTCCTCATATTATCACAAATACCAAAAGGAGATTGATTGACGTAAAGGCAAGTAACGTCGTAACAATTCTCCTTTGTAGAATTAAGCAGGGCCTGAGTTATGAGCGTAATATATTCCGCGTTTGGAAGCGTGGGTTTTCTTTGTAATTTTTCGATAAAAGTTTATGTTTACTAAATTGGAATAGCTAGTCATAATAAAGCTATCCATCTGATAACTTGTATGATCATATTACAGGTTATTTTGTTTATTCAACTGTACACATTAGGATTTCACTAGTAGAGCTATTTAGCAAAAAATGAATCTCTTAATCTGGCTATCATTAAAGTGTTTGTTTTGGCTTACTGTAATTTTGAGTTTAACTGTGTTCTAGAGGCTGCAATCTCCTATCCATATAGCAGCAGAGCATGGTTTCACAGATATATGCAAAGTTCTACTAGCAGCTGGAGCAAACATTGAGCAGAGGGAACAGGTACCTAATCATTTTAGTATTATTCATTAAGTCAGTTAAGTGCAATGTTTTACTGACTGACTTTACTGGGTGTGGGAATTATAAATACACCCACAAAGAAGAAATCACCATATCTTTAATATTAAGGTCAACTAAGCTGAATTGAAGTTTCTCTTTGGTCTGAGTTTATAAAATGTTGTTTGGCACCAAATTGTAATTTTAATTGTAAATTTCATGATGCTATGAAGCAATTTGCCTCCTTATTGTGTTCTCTTGGATGTATCCAATCTGGTAGAGTAATAAACTTATATTTTATACATTAATTAACTCCTTTTAGACAGAGCTAGAATGGTTTGTGGGAGGGTAATGTCTCTATCTGGTAGGTTGCTATAGTATGAGCGAAGTATAACATCAATCGCTTGTTCCTTTGATTCTTATATTTGTTGAGGAAAGGTAGTTTTGTTCTGTCTCGCGTTAAACTTATTTCAAGACACACGTAAACTATACGATATTTACAATATTAAATATCCCTAGGGGCTGGATGAAGATTCTGCGTACGTATATGTATATTTAAAATGTGAGTATCCGTATTTATTTTTCTACAAAATATAATTTATTGTGCAGGGTGGGAGAACACCTCTGTATATAGCTGCTAGAGGGAGCTTCACTGCTATTGTGGACATGATCATCAGAACGGCTCGGCTAGACTATCCGGAGCCTGTAAGTATCCAACCACTTCACTCACCATGAGTTGCACACCACCACACCACAAAACACATACTAGTATGGCTATATACTGTTTGCATACTGTATTACCGTTGCTCACTGTAATTTTGTTGATATTTTTTAGCAAACTCTTCTTTTTACTGACTATGCCACTTGCATGATTGGGTGATTAAATATCATTGATAATTGCAATCAGGTTTTGGAAGTTGGTTGTTTCACTTGTTAACCTAATCACCCTTAGCAAGTTTTTATTTTGAACCATTAGCACAAAGGCCATATTGCACAACTAATAACTGCATAGCTAATAACTAAATTAACTTAATGTTAGAATGAGTGCTCTTTATGCGTTACAAGGTGGTTTAAAGCTAGAGGCATCTTTTAAAAATAAAAGTAGTTTACATCCTATTTCCAATCTTATGGAGATAAAAGAGATTTCAAAAAAGAAACAAACAATTCGCTGAAGACCATTTTTTCAAACGTGACCTCTTCAATGATAGGTTGCCCTATTCTGGTTAGATTTTTTAAGCTTCGGCAATAAAATTCTTTCTAGCTTAAATACAACTAAATCAGTACAAGAGAATAGTTAATTTTGTTATTTGCTATGAAAAGGAACCCAACAGTTTCCTCAAAAAATTTTCAAAAATACAAATACAGTAACTCTAGAATCTAAAAGCAAGAACACGATTCTAATACTCATGTGATTTTTAATATACGTATGGTTTCCGTATATTTTCTGTAATTAAAATAAACAACAACCAAATGCTTTAGTGACCGTGGATGCGATGGAGGACATTTAATTTATAATTTCACTTCGTTTGCATGAAAAAATCGGGTAAACAAAAATGTAATGCAACTATCTATAAGCAAAGTGGTTTTATGATTTGCAGAGGATTAGGTCACTGCTAAATATCTATATTGTTTTTTCTTAGTGTTCTTTCCCATCCACTTAACTTCCCGATTGTAAATCCCAATTTTAACATACTTCTATGCTTGGTACTATACAATACGCAGATTTTACCTCAGAATATTTTATAACATTGGTGTCACTTGTAACATACACACTCAGCACAAAGATGTGTAGGCGGTTCGGGCCTAGGGCAGGCCAGAGTGTGACTCTGAGGGCAGTGCGGGGTTGCAGGAGGAGAGTGCGGAGGCAGGACACCAGAGTGCAGCTCGGAGGAAGTGGAGGCTACAGAAGGAAGGGCGCGGGAGTGTAGGGGAGACGAACGACAGACTCAAACAGGTGTTGTGGAAGTTGGCGCACAAACAGCTGGACGCTGCGGACTGGAAGAGGCTTGCGCATCACTGGGCGTTCACGGAAGAGCAGATCAAGGCGATAGAGCACCAGTACACAGGTACGTTCGGTGAGTTAATCTACTGATTATATAAACCTATTCATACCAACATCAGTGGGCCTTATACAGAAGAGCAGATCAAGGCGATAGAGCACCAGTACACAGGTACGTTCGGTGAGTTAATCTACTGATTATATAAACCTATCCATACCAACATCAGTGGGCCTTATACAGAAGAGCAGATCAAGGCGATAGAGCACCAGTACACAGGTACGTTCGGTGAGTTAATCTACTGATTATATAAACCTATCTATACCAACATCAGTGGGCCTTATACAGAAGAGCAGATCAAGGCGATAGAGCACCAGTACACAGGTACGTTCGGTGAGTTAATCTACTGATTATATAAACCTATCCATACCAACATCAGTGGGTCTTATACAGAAGAGCAGATCAAGGCGATAGAGCACCAGTACACAGGTACGTTCGGTGAGTTAATCTACTGATTATATAAACCTATCTATACCAACATCAGTGGGCCTTATACAGAAGAGCAGATCAAGGCGATAGAGCACCAGTACACAGGTACGTTCGGTGAGTTAATCTACTGATTATATAAACCTATCCATACCAACATCAGTGTGCCTTATACAGAAGAGCAGATCAAGGCGATAGAGCACCAGTACACAGGTACGTTCGGTGAGTTAATCTACTGATTATATAAACCTATCCATACCAACATCAGTGGGCCTTATACAGAAGAGCAGATCAAGGCGATAGAGCACCAGTACACAGGTACGTTCGGTGAGTTAATCTACTGATTATATAAACCTATCCATACCAACATCAGTGGGTCTTATACAGAAGAGCAGATCAAGGCGATAGAGCACCAGTACACAGGTACGTTCGGTGAGTTAATCTACTGATTATATAAACCTATCCATACCAACATCAGTGGGCCTTATACAGAAGAGCAGATCAAGGCGATAGAGCACCAGTACACAGGTACGTTCGGTGAGTTAATCTACTGATTATATAAACCTATCCATACCAACATCAGTGGGCCTTATACAGAAGAGCAGATCATGGCTATTGAACACAAGTACAAAGGCTTGATAACTGCATACCGGATTAATGGATTGAATATACCAACGTATGTACGATGTATGTAAAGATCGCATGGAATTTTACGTAAGAAATTCTCTATTTTAACTGTTAAACACAATTCAGTTCCAATTTCCTCAAGTAGTATCAATGTATGTAGTTGAACTCTTTTTAGTTCTATAACCATTGAAAACATTTGAAGTAGAGAGCTTTGTAATTCACTAGTGCATTATTTACGATTTTATCAATTTAATAAGTGTTCGATGGATATCGAAAACTAAGTTTTTTTTTTCTTTGGAGTCATGATTAAGCTCTTATACAGTCCATTATGTTATTTTAAATCAGAACAAAAGTTTAATTTATATAAGTGTTTTGTGGTTTGAGTTTATCATAATTAATACACTAATTGTTATTAGTTCTACATTTAAAATTAATATTGAATACATGAAAAGTATTTAAAATTCTATTCACTGGCTATAATATTTTCATATTTACAAATATTTGTCATGGATCAATAGATTCGTGATGCATAGCCAGTATTATACACAATTAACGGGTTTGAACTACGTTTAATATATAAATTCAGCCAACCACTTAACATATTAAATTAATACATCACTCCCAGCTAATATTCAACCTGTTTTTTTATTTGAGATGATTTAACACCCCATATTTTAATAATCTAGCTTTTTTAAACCAATATCTGAGACAAGCATAATACTTTTATAAATATTTTTCTTCCCCATAATGCTTTCAGGGCCAAACAGTCACAAGGATCACGCGTACAGGATGTTAGTGATATGGAGCGAGGGGTTGAACCAGGAGGTTAATCCTGTCAAAAGCCTGTGTGAAGGCCTTTGTGCGATAAACAAGAAGAGTCTAGCAGGTAAATATTTTCTTGTTTATATTTGATTTATCAAATATACAGTCTCTGTCGCTCCTCAAACAATGCTTACCAGTCCAAATATATGTAGTTAGTTATCTTGAATATTGATCCTTGTTTTCATACACATTTTTGCTTATGCATAAATGACTAACTAATCTATTCTATCAGTATTGACATTGCATCCAGGCCTTAACGTGAGATTTACAATCAACACGAAGACACTTTATTTCCTTTAGGTCCAATAACGTTCAGCGTAAAGTATTGACATATTGTATTTAAATTCACTTTTAATAACTGAGTGTTTTGGCTGAATAACTCTGTACCGGTACGTCATCCATACCTCTTGAGTCATGATATGATCTATTTAGGCTATTCATAACAGAAGAAAAGAACGGGTTTTTACTTTACTTTTCCTTTTTGTAGAGTCCATCAAGAAAAAGATGAACGAAGACATTGACCTGCCCCAGAAGGACGGGCCAAAATGTTGTACGAGATGTTCGGTGTTATAGTTTTTGCGGCCCTGGCACCAGACTGTCCCAGCAGTACCTCGCCTGAAAATTCCTTTCGACATTTCTTGCTATTCTATTCGATGTCCTCTCTCGACGTAAGACTACAGCTGCATTTATCATTGTTATCAGATATGTCACTATTTGTTTTTAACTCTTTAATGGGAACAAGATGTTTCCAAAAAGTCTTCCTCATGATTCTGAAGATAATGTAAGGAGTAAATGTTTTGATGTATTAAGGCATTTTTCAGTTTTGCATCAGTGTTAACAAAATTTAAATGTAAATTGGGATATGTATTTTCATAAATGTTTACACAGCCATAATTCAGCCGAAAAAATATTTAGTCAAAAATTATTTAGTTAGGATGTAAAGCTCACAATCAATGCCTTTTGTTTAGTTTCAATACAATTCTCGAAACTATTTTTGTTATAATATTTTGTATAAGATACGATTTGAATCATTTTTGGCTATTAGTCATACACAACTTATACGTACAACCTAGATTGAACAATCAATTATTGCTATTTTAAAATACAACTTGGGTCTTCCATCAAGGATTTTTTAACTATAAATGACCGGTTTAAATTACGTTTGTATCTAACAATCAATCAGTTACTTAGCACCGACTGATGCCACGACCAAAACGTAGAAAACATAGAGATTTTAAGGAATAATAGTTGATTACTTTAGAAATATAAATCTATAAGACTGTAATAATATTTATAGTACTAAAGTGTTTAGCTAGTCGCACTAATAATAGCATTTTGTGACATATCTATAGAGAAATTTATTATTTATAACATATAATTTATAATACGATTAGCTTTAAAAGTCTAGCCTTAATAGGTATTTTAAATACATTAAAGTAAAGTCAACAAGACAAATATCTAAAACCCTCAAGTTTAAAATCAAGACTTGCATTGAAATATATTTTTAATTCATTTGGTTTGTTAAATATAATTTCTAAAAGTATAAGTGTTCTTCAAGCAAAGCTTGAAGTTGTTCAAACATTTTGTAAACAAAAACAAGTTTCAACACTCAACAACCACCAATTCGTTTACTCCATTTCAAAGTTTAAACAGTACATCACCCACGAAACTAGTATGTAAATTAGTTCTGTATTTAAATGTAATTTAAACTTGTGTGTTAAGAAACAATTTGAAATAATAACTGGTCAAACTGTATTAATATGTATTAATTGCATTGGGTAATATTTTGCAATGAAGATTAGTTCCCTTAGTTAAATATTTGGTTTATATAAACAAACTATTATCTAATAACAATACAGATTTTGATATTGAGGTGAAACAACTTTATTTGTAATAATTATTAATTTGTTCAGAAACGTAAACCTCACCAAGTATGATTTCTCTTCTGATTTAAATTTTACAATTTTAAATAGATTTGGGAAAATATTGAGTTGTGAATTGTAAAACTTAAATGATATTTTTCCCTCCAGTCATTTACAATTATACAGTAGTTCTAAGCTGGTAAGAAAAATTCAGCCTAACGGTATATTGAGTTTAGCACAATTGCTGATTTTCAAAGGCTTACAAGGTATTAAATGAAATTGGGTTTAGTAACAATATTGAACAAAACTGTAACAAAAATCTGTTTTTATTGTTTACAGCCATATAAAATATTGTTTGTTCAAAATTACACAGATAAAATCGAAACATTATTTTTGTACCTCACGTAGATGCAAACACTTTTAAAGAATCCACTCATGCAAACACTCATGCTTGGTGATTTTCATTTTCTAGCTTTGCTCCAATTACATTTGCTAAATGTATGGCAGTTTGTTGAAGCTTCAAATATTTAAGCTATTCCCGTGTATCTTGATCTTCTGTATTACATTAATGAAACATTAGATCTCTAAGATCTTATTTAGTTTAGAATGAACAGCATAATTATTCTAGAAAAAAGAACATTGTTCAGTGGGCATTTTCCCTAGTTATGTATGTGTTTGGCCTTTACTCCATTGATCGCGTTTGCAAAATAGTTTTTTATTGTTTAGAAAACTATAAAAGCCACTGACAAGAGTGCGAACTTGTACAATTATACATAAGATTTTGCCCAACACATTCATTACTTAACTAATATAGGCTACTAGTAGAACGCTTTTACAAATTTGAAAACATATCAGCTCTAGGATTGTATAGGACTATGAATATTTCATAAAGTATTTGTTTGATTTCCATTCTTCAACATTTTGTTTTCAATTTCATTTAGTCGAACAAATGTCTTTAGCACTTTGGTAGGATGACGTAAATAATTTCAATCAGCAGCTTACTGCTTCCCCCAGACAGCATTTGAAGCCTAGTTTCATGGAATTTGTATACTATTTATAACAAATTGCTCAGTAGAGTTTAGATATTTTTAGTAGTTTCTGATATCAATGTACAAATCGATGTTTTCAGCTTGGTTTTTTATAGCTGTGCATGGTTATTGCTTACAGGTGCGCCTTACACTAAGTCCTGATCCAGCATATTAGATGTAAGCTTAGACTTAGCTGTCGGTAATCTAGTTGTCATTGTCAATAAACCATGCTTAGACTTTATGACTCTGTTATTTCACAGTCTCACCTTTTTAGGATATTAAAATAGTCTGAATCTGTTTGCACAGCGTTTATGAAGACCGATATTCGCATTGGAAGACCCAGTGAACAGTCATAATTAATACAGTAGATAATGTGTGAATAAAACAAGTACATATACACATTTGTTCTTAAATTAACACTTTATTATGACGTAGGGTAAAAAGAGTACGCTCATTTGAAAAAAGGCTCTACAAATGAAAGGGTCACTACCAAATGTTCAACTAGTAATAGGCTTACAGCCTAAACTCTCAAAATTGAAAGAACTTATCAAAATATCAAATGTTAACCAACATTTATTCTAAAGAGTATTAGTCACCATTTAATTTCATTGGTAAGTCAGTTAAAAAAATAATAAAAATTATATGAATGAACTAAAAGAATGTATAAAGAATATTTACTTTTTTTGCAGATACACAACACCTCGACATAATAAATTTAAAAAATGTTAATGTTTAGCCTCTGGATCTCGTTTATATAAATAAAATAAGGTTTTATACCTTATTATACAGTATTTTAATTTAGCCAAATTTATGTTAATGTTTACGTGTTCGTATAAGTGTTATTTGACGATTATTTACAACCCCGGGTATAAAGAGGATTTCGCTGACTAAATACGGACCACCGACAGTACAATAGGTATTTAACATTTTTATTGTTTTTTAAACGTGTCTTAATGAAGTGAATATTGACTAAAACAACATAAACAAGTAGAACCAAATTCTTTATAACAATCAGTAAAAACAAAATCAAAGTAAACATTCTAATGCAACAGGTTACATCATTGTAAGAAATAAGGATGTGGTACAGTCTTACAACCTTAGAATTTGTTAACCTATACGCTCTATAAAAGCAAGGTTATGAACGTGGAAATGTAATCTTGAGAGAGAGACATAAATAATTCTAACCCCTCCACCAGAGTTTGAGTTTGATTGTTGTGTTTCCGTAGTGGTTTCATTCCAGCCTAACAATCTGTGGATGTTTTTAGACCAACGCTTATATGAGAAAGTGGGTATAATGTGTGTGTGTAACGTGCATACATTTCAATTGAATGCAAGAAGATACAATTAATATTTTGAAAGTGCTAAGGATTTCTAACGCTACCATATGATTGTAGAGCAAACAGACATTAAGGTGTGAGTTACATAAATAATCTTTTCTGATGTGATTACACAGTGATTACATTTTCCTGAGGGAAATTTCTTAGATATCCCCAAGTAAGTAACGCAACCTATACGATTTGACTGTCCATAAGTTGTTCGATCACATTGTTGTTCGATCATAAGTTTTTTTCGACATATTGTTGGATGTTTCTTGTGATTTTACAGTAATCTTTTACAAGAATTGAAAAATAATAATTTACTTCGTAGAATGTGCGAGAAAGAGAAAAATAAAATTTTAATTTTCATATATATTATATTTTATAATTTCTTTCACGCCTTAGTTCGATAAGAGGAGAGGCAATGTTGACAGTCGTGTGAAAAGTCACATCACGTTTCTAAAGAAATCGATTATAAAAACTCTTATGTGCTAAGAGCTATCTGTAGATAGTAAAACTATTTGATTTTTTGGCCTGTAGCTATTAGAAAAATTATATATTGGGAATCCTTGACTTACCATAAATATAACATATTTTTTGTTACATCATAAGGTTTTTACTTTTTTTAAAGGTGGAAACAAATTAATAACATATTAATGTTGTGTACTGTGAATGCAGAGGACATTGTACAAGGTTTTGGGAAATATGCTAAATCTTTAATCAATATCTACAAAAAATTATTTGTGATTTAAATTCACTGAAAATAATCTAATGTAACTTTCACTTGTTTTACCTAAACAAAACGTGATAACAAGTTCTGTTACCTGGAAAATTTCTCCTATTATGAAACCTTATGACTTTTATTGCCATTTTTATTGAGATTCAAGGTTCATTTGCCAAGGTTTCATAATGAGATCAATTGTCTGTGTTCCTTAAATACAAATTGTTCTTAAAAATTACTTCACACCATGACTTTTACCCATGTTTACGACAAGTAGCTATCTATAGACAATTTTCACTGTATTATGCATTTCAACTACATTATTTTAAATATTGTTTAAGTAAAAAAAAATTAAAATGTTTTACATCATACTAACATATAGGTTACAGGTTTTATTTGATTAATGTATATGCCTACCAAAAGCCTCACAATCTTTTTCAAGACGCCATTTCCAAGCAGCACGCAACCTGGTACAACGCTTATCAGAAGTCTGATTCGGCACGAACTCTCCACTTGCCAGTCGTATCACGAACATAAAAGTCTTATATGACACACATCATTTTACATAAACTTACTTAAGTATTAAAATATTACTACTCAAAGAGGTTTTTATCTCCGTCTATTTGCTAGATTGTTGTTATACCACATTATCATATTTTATATCCAAAGAAATTCAACAGTAGTGTAGGAAGTAATAATATCTATAAAATGGCTTACGTTGAACTTCAAAACGTGAGCGAATATTATATTCCCACTACATTAGTCTTGGGTTTTAATAGACCCAATAATAAAACCTACACTAAATTAATTTATATAACTGAAATTACAGATACATAAAATAAAAGGTTATGCACACAGACCAACAAATAAAAACTATATGTAAATGGAAATCTGAAATGGAGGTTGCATTGCATGACATACCTATGAGCCCTAGGGCTTACCCACCTACGTAACACTGTAAGTGTGTATTTGTGGAACAGATACTATAAGGGGAGGGGGTACATTACCAATACTATTTCAGTTATTCCCGTTTAACTTCTCCTTTATTAAATTCCCTACGGCTAATTAGTTTGGATTTAATCGTTTCTTTACAACAATTAATTCACATTTTCATTTGCATGTTACGTCCATTATTACAGTACTACAGTAGTGAACCTGTGCGGCTCAACGCCCCGCAAAATAACATATGAATTTAGAAAGCTAAGTCATCGTGTTATATATGTATACATGTATATTGACGGTAATAATAATAATAATCAATTTATTGTAGTCGATAAAATACATTATATTACAAACGTCAGATAGCATAATATGTGTGATAAATACGCTATGCCAATAAATTAAATACAGTAATAAAGCCTGAGAAGGGAAGCAGTCTAGCAATTTTCTAGCTGGACTACTATTAACTTATTCTAATAAATTAATAAGTTTTCAAGTATGTTATGGTTATTTTTAAAGAACTTTTTTAAGATTTTAAATAACATTTAACAAAACACTTTATCATGTCAAACTAATACCGAACAAACACAGTTACCAATAGAATGGTTGCATATTAATGTTTTAACGAATGTAACCAAATCATGACATCGCCTAGGTACACACTCAAAACATTGAGAGCTAACCATTATGTTTAAACTTTGTAGTCTGTTATGTGATTAAAAACGCACAGTTATGGTTTTTAAATACATAGCAAGTCTTGGGTTCAGTTATGTCTGAAAGTATCAAATCACTTTCTTATCAACGAAAAGATTACATTTCTTAATAGATTAAGTTTTTAGTTACCGGTATGTAATTTAACATCCATCGACGTTTTTTTTGCAAATACAGTCTAAACTTGAAATAAGTAAACATTATAAAAGTTGATATACATTAAACTTGGTTTTGCAGTAAAGCTCGATGATCTCAACTAGAGACCTATTGGATAGTTTAATAAAATAAAGAATAAGAATATTTTTTGTTTCTCCGTCATTTTGTACAATATTTACAACAATCATTGGCAATATACTTCATTACAAAATATCTAGTTCCTTTTTTAAATAAGTTTTTAGATTTTATCAAGTGAATAAAATAAAATAAATTTAATGAAAATGACCACTTGTCAAACAAAATTATTTAATCCGTACCAAAATAGCTGATCAAAACGATATTAAATCTGACTTAAAGTTAAAGATTAGACCTAATTTAACATTGGTCTAGGCATAATAAATGTGCCAATAACTTGTAATACAATAAAACTAAACTATATAACAAGACCAAGGAGTTATTGAAGGAGATATTGAGAGGGTCATAGAGTAGTTGACGTAAAATAATGTATACAATGTATGTAATGTGTAAAATAATATGTGGTAACCGGAACACATCTAATTCATTGTAGATACAATACACACATCATTTGATGTAACTTTTATGGCCTACGTTCAAAATCCTACACTAACAAAATTACGTAAATAAGTATATACTTTATTACACAATGGAAATCCCGATTGCACATACACACATCTAAAACGGCGAGTTTGTACTTTTTACGCACTACTTGATAATAAATGTATGTATTTCATTTAAATTAAAATGTTTAGTTGCAACAGTAACTGACAATTCAGGCATATAAATAAAATGGTTCGGTGAGTTTGGTTTTTGCAGAAATGTTCAATGGGGATGTGGTCAACAGTGTTTATTTAATGTTTTTAGTTAGCGGTTCGTCACTTGTAAATAAATTAAATATCTTCACTATTAAATATTTAACTATGCGATGTAATGATGAAGTGGATTATGTCCAAAATACATGAGTTTTAATTATTTTTTTGTAATGAGTTTTGGCATCTAGTTGATACTGCTTACATTTCCTAAAGGTTTATAAAATATCCCGTTTCACTAAGTGTAATACTTAATTTCATAAACTTTCCACATTTTATTTTCTATTTTAATTACATATAGTTTTAAGAGAATTATGCTATACCTACTATTATGAGTACAGTCTATTCAGTTAATGAAAAAATATTATGGTCAAAAGTGTTTTACCCCTTCAAAACAATTGTTAAAAGTAGTTTTAATAAGTTGTTTACCTATTTGCTTCATAGTAGTTTTGCTAAACAACATAGAGGCCATGTAATTGAATTAAAGTAAACTTCCAACCAGGTGAAGTACCTTCATTATATTATCATGGTCGTTCATCCCAAAGTACACTTTGACGTTGCAAGATTAACGATCCAATGGATATAACCGTAAACGTAAACAAGATGGAAATCCTCCTGTTACATAGGCAATATAACGACAATATTTCTGAAGCTACGGTCTATCTTAAGGAGCAATATTCTTTACAATTGACTTCTCAAAAGTGATGTCCAATCACTGATTGTCACGTAGCGCACAAACTTCTAAAAGTAACTTTAACTTGAGTGAAAAAAATGCGATCGTCTTTGATAATAATTGTTACGCACTCGCATTGAATATACTGCCAGAAGAACAAAAAGTCCATTCTATACTTCAAACGCAAAAAAATGCCATAAAGAGAAACTATGGTACCTTTATGACACCAAATAACTTTATCTTATTTAAAAAAACAAATCCTATCACTATTTTAATAACATAAATATTTATGATACAGTGACACGTTCTTTTCACGCATTTCTTAGATGATACTTTTTTATTGTTAAGCCCCCAAACGAGATATCAGTGCTCGTATGTTTACAATGATATTGAATAAGCCAAGTCTGTCACCTGATCTATCATCCTTTATAACTCTGACACAGTTGACGGAACAAAGTACAATGGCCATATTGTGAGCTCTTTGCATTACAATGGCTTTGATACAGAATTTGTTTGTACATGGTTTTCGATACACCGTCAATAAAAAATGCGTGCTTCGTCATTGTACTAAAAATGAGTTACTAGTAAATGAGAAAAATAATATTATAAACATCATTCTAGAAACGATCTGATAACCAAAACATCCACACTAAAAACTGTTGGTAAATAAACAATAATGTAAAAACAACAAATCATACTATGGCATTGAAGATAGGTATACCAACTTCCCTCGTCAAAATTATTTTACAAGTCGTTTTACTATCCTACCTTTGGCTAGAGACATACAATAAATCCTGGAACTTATTAAGCTCAACATTTAGTTTATATACAACCAAATGTTCATTATAACTCATAATATTAATTATTCAAGAAGCTGTTATGGTAAATTTAAAAACATAAACAGCACCACAATTTTTTTAACTTGACTCTGTAATAATTTGTTCTACTTCTTCAAATATTTGTTTAGATACCACAAATATGAACTGACAACTGACAAATACCTATCGTTTCCATACATAATACGAACTAATTAAACATTAAATGCGCTGGCTCAAACAGTCCTAACCACGATTCCTTTGTACGGGTGCCTACGCAGTGCATGTCCTGCTAAATGGTCCAGCTCACAGGTTGAATCTGGTGGGAGGTAAGGGTCCTCTAATTGAGTTAAGTCCTTCCCATGTCACCAGAGTGCGGTTTAATTAATGCTACGACAACCGACCTTTGGAGACCAAGAATATTTAACCTAAGCATTCTTTGCTTAATTCTTTTGTAAAAATCTGTAGCATCTGTTTGGATTAAAACGCACTGTTGTATAATTTATCTATTTATTTTGTCCATCTTGAATCTCTATTCAGTCAATTAATGAATCCGTCAATCAACATTAGTTCTACTTGAAATATAAGTCCAAGCACCACTGTATCATGTGCGAAATAATCATTTGTAAACTTGTCTAAATACAGTTGAAAAAATAATGATTTTTAATGACAAAAAAAAAGGAAAACAAGAATTATTTTATGGAGTGCTAATGGCAGAAAGTGATTTCCAAAGCTGCATTGCCCAATTTTCAAATTTGATCGTCAAAAGTATAATGCATGTCACTACAAATAACATGTGAAAACACCGATGGTTGATTTTAAAAACCATACAATTTTAATTTACAGTTATTATTCGATATAGAACCGGATGTGGACAACAATTGGGTCATCCCCATTAAGCTTTTCGGAAATTTTTATTGTCTTCTTATAGTAGGCCAACCATGTTAAACTAATAATGCAAAACGTCATTAAATTTAGTTTAGCGTAACCTATTTTTATATAACATTTTTAAATAGACCAATGAAGCTCAAAAGTAGTGATAAACAGTACCTACACTACAAAACTACATGGAACCTAGAAATCGTAATGAAATGGGTATAATTCTGTAACTGTATTAAGTTATCGATTTTTTAAACCTATACATTCGTCTTACAAACTCATTTCTCTGTACTTTTCTTGTCTCCCATTCAGAGATTAACAAAAATTTAATATTTAGCCTATTTAGGTATAGAAGAAGAAAACTATCCACGATGGATTACTACACTTTATCAATTAACAATTCAAAAAATGTTCTTTGTCTAAAAATAACTTTGAAACAACAGAAACAAATGACCTGGATAATGACTTGAATCAGGCAACATTTTCGAGTTGTTTGTCAACACACGTTCCTAAACATTAGCTTCTCTTGAAAAATGAAATATTTAAAATCTTCAAGCATACTTAGTGAAGACATATTTGTGTTTTTGAAAAAGCTACTTGAACTATATATTATTTAAATAACAATTTGAACAAAACAGTGATATTAAAACACTAGAATGATGAAAAATGTAATAAAATGTAAATTAATTTATCTCTAGGCATAGGCGTGATTTAGACCGATGCACCTGTAGTGCCTGTAGAAAAGATAAAAGGGGATAAATCGATTTCGGAGGGGGTAATTTTTATATGGTTCATTTTATATTCGTACCTTGGTGTTAGCTCTAATACGGTAAACTGTGTATATTTTCAATACCCTTGTATAAGTTAATGCAGTTTAAAAAACGTGATGTGGGGTTTTCAGATGTCCTTCATTTTGGATTTCGTAAGGGGGTACAACTTAAAAATGGGATTTTGAAATTTTTTAGGGTTATTTTTCAATAGTGTAAGACGTCTGGATATGAATTTAATTGCTAGCAGATTTGTGTTAATAGCAACTTACAACTAGGATCGGTTTTCCTTTAGGTTGAATTATTCTTTTGTTTTCCTATGTATAACACGGTACGGAAACCCCGCAAAAAAACTACAGTTATTAAAATCAAAACATTTTAATTTCAGCTTACTTAGGTTAACGAATTCACGTAATGGAAGTTGAACGGTGTTAAAATAAGTACAGCAGAAAACTTATTACTTATAAATTAATATATAAAGAGAGCCCAAAAAAAAACACAATCATATCCAACTTATGCAAGTTATCGCTCTTAAATATGTATGTCTATCTAAAATTTCGGTACAACGGAACGAGCCGATCGGTTAATATACCGAATATCCATTGAAAAGATCCTGTAGAGATTTAAAAACAAATAATTTTGTATACTATAGCGTTGTTGTAGGATTAAAGATTGCCGATGAAATTTAAAAACTGTTCATTTAAACCATGTTATTCTTATGGGGGAAAAGTAAAATGTTGCTTGATTATGGACATGATTTGATCAAATTTATTTATTTCATGCCTTAATCATAATGTTCTACTAAAAACACTTTTTCTTCCCTGTAGCTGTAAACCAAGGTAATATGAAATGTTATATAAATAGGAAATATATCTGACATGTTAAATGAAATGGCTTAGTAAAAGTCAAATCATACAAATGGAAATTCGCGTAGTCTGCAGGTTTGCTGTTGAGGGGTTTTAATACTGCCTTAAAATTGGAGAACTCATTAAAACAGTTTAAGCTAGACGCTTATGGGGTTTCAAAAATTCTATTTATTCAAAATGTATTCTCGTACCACGGAAATCACCTAAATCAATTACAATGCTGGAAAATAATTTCCTTCCAAACGACATTAACTGATTCCTGTGATTCTTGAAGTTTCGAGTCTCAGGGAGGCAGGTGCTTATTGTGGAAGAAGCACGTGTCGGCAATTGGATCTCAAGTACGGCACACAGCGTCCATCTCACTGAGAGCAACAAAGCTTTTTACGCTCTTCTCGTTATAGAACGAACCAGTATTATGAGGGAAAAAGTCCCAAAAGTGAAACCTATGGATTCGCCCATGTTTGTAAAAATATAATTGACAAACATACGTTTTATTGATACAAGTGAATTGATGAATAAACCATTTAAGATGGTTTTGTTTCTACTTCCTTTTTTGCCTGAAGGAGGTTTTGATAAAATATTAGTGCTAGTTACTCAATGTAGTATTCTTCAATTTTCTTACATGGGATAATTATGTTGTGAGATCGTTTTGTTTAACTCGTATTGGCCTGTATGTATGCATAATCAAAAATGTGTAGATAATTTAGAAGTAATGCATAGAAATACACAAAGCACCAAATACTGAGAGAAAAGAGATTTCAAAGTGACTTATTTGAAAAATTAAGGCTACTTCAAAAAAAGTAGAAGTTTTTAGTTTAATCAGTTTCAGCTTACTATGAGAAATAAATATTACCTTAACTAACGACTTACTTGTTGTATCCATACGATTTTAAGAAAACATAAATTTTTAGTGTGTATACATACATACATATTAATATTAAACAACTTACAATATAAATATTATTAAAATAACAAAAAACCATTATACATTACAATTATTACAATTATTATTACCATTATTATTATTATTATTATTATTACATATTATACATATTATTAATATACATTAATATACAGATATATTAATCAAACTGCAGAATATATATAACATATATTAGTACGAGTATATATTAGTTGAACTTATAATTTATTACAACAGTAAAATGGATTAATTAACTCATTTTTAACAATGAATTCTGTTCCTAACAATAAATACCTTAATTTATTAACGCATTAACTATACTCATCCCTCAGTTACAGAGGAGTGTGACAGTAGGTAGGGAACATGTTAAGCTTATCTTATAAAATAAATCCTAATATTATGACAGTATCATATTTTGTGGTGACGCCAGATTAGCTAAACTAAAAGTATATTGACTTTTTATATAATTAAACCCCCAATTAAGTCATATTTAATTTTAAAGATCTTAATTTTAGAAGGCTTATATGAAAAAAACAGATTCCTATGTTTTCAATGGTTTGTTGTAGTAATATTGTGAATCTTGTTGGTAACAGAAGTGGAGACAATTTTAAACTAATATTATTGTTTAAAATACTACCTTTAAAAATCTTTAGGTAGACACTTAAATTCAATCTGCAATTTTATGGTTTTATTACATGTTTTATTTGCATATCTAACTTTTTACTATTGCATTTCTATACCTACAAATGCTTCACTGAGCTGTATTTGTTCTGCTCCGTGTGAAGCTCGAGTAACTCCCTACTAATATAGTCTGTAAATGCGTTGTGTTGTGGTAGAAAGTGTGAGACCAAAAAGCACAGAAAAGAACACTGAGTCTGTACTGACTGCTTACTGAACATTGAGAGATATTGACTTAGCAAATATCGCCGATATCGTGTTAGACACGGTATCAATTTACTAAGTGTATTGAGATCGTAACAATGTGAACACGTCTCACCCTAACACTATATGCCTACTGAGGAACACTTTAGAACATTCCGTATTAGTTCTTTGTATTAACTCGTTACGAAGACCAATCCATTTACAACTTTTAAATCATTTATATGTAGCCTTTAACACGTTCACTGCTAAAGGGAATTATAAAATCGAATCGTATTGCTAAAAAACTTTATTGTTGTATATCATTCATTTTTGTGTCCTTATTGAAATACAATATTATATAATACGATCGGAAGTGAATATGACGTCAGAAAGTGACGTCATAATAATGGGTCAGTACTGACCCATCAGGAGCCAGAGTCAGAAAAAAATGGAAATGTCACTGAATACATTATATATGTTACTAAAAATATATGTTCTAAATATATATGTAGTCATTATGATAAAATAACCAACATAAAATAGTATATCAATTGATTGGAATTGATTATGACTTCATAATGTGACGTCATATACATGGGTCAGTGCTGACCCATCAAGAACCGGAGTATAAAAAATTTAAATATTAAACAAAAATGACATATATAAAAGATATGAATTGTTAATATTATTGAAATAAAATAGTTTAAAAAATAATTGAAATTGAATATGACGTCATAAAGCACAAAAAATTAGCAAAGCGAGGGGCGTTCACAGTAATGTGGGTCAGTACCGACCCAGCCGCCACGGCGGGAGCGGGCCGCGGGAACCAACTCAACGGTGAACAAAGCAAGTCACACACTACACGCTAACGTGGTGTAGGTCCACCTTCGACTGACGCTAGGCTAGCACTGGGCAACATATTGATTCACCGCAGTGTGGGTTAGTACTGACCCGGCAGCATGAGCGATTCGATCGCCGTGGGTCAGTACTGACCCACCCGCAGCGAACGTGTTAAAAGGTAAAATGTTCATACAATCTATGTATCTGTATATATTATAATTTATAAAGTACTTGTTTTGTTGGTACACGATAACTTCGTTATTTGTGCATCAACTTTCATAAATTAGGTGTAGTTTAAAAAATGTTGCCCACTACACCAGGAAAATATACAAATCGCCAATTTTCCAGTGTCTTTTTGTAAAAACGACCTATTGTATCATTCTGAAAGTAATTTAGACTTGAAATGTTTATTTACGTGTTTTGATCAGCTGAAAGATGAAAATTAAATTAAGCAAAACAATCGAATATTTAATTCTCAAATCCAAGTTATTTTTTTGTTTCTTCATCCAAGACGACCAGCATACTTAGTCAGATTATTCACTTTAAAGATGTCTATACAAGAACAACTCAAAAGTAAGTACCGCATTGATTCTTGCGCTTTTATATTTCTGTATTTACAGCATTCATTTTTGACATACCTACCAACTATTCTATGTGGAAGAATTCCACCTTTAAACATCCTCTCTTATCTTTATTATAGGTTTCAATGAATTGTTCTTTCATCTGAATTTGTTATTTTAAAGATCTGATTGCTAAGTAATCATCGGCTTACACTTACGAATAAACCTTATTCTTTGTAAATAGAGTAAAAACTCGTGGTTTAAAAATTACTAGATTTGGAAAAATCCATCTAGTTAATAACAATCAGTATAGTAGGTCACTTAATGGTGCAGTTCGAATAGATAGTCTAAGCTGTTATCAAAACCTATCTGTTGAGGTTGGGATCAGCTAGTTCTATTGTTGCGTATAGGAGACTCAGTTGTGTGATAAGGTTCTTCCTTTTAATAAGGGTTTGCTACGAATAAATACACTCTGTACATAAAAAGAATAACAAACTATTGTGTAAGATTGCCACACAAAATCAAACATAATTAGCTTTATCGTGGCTTTTATCCTATTTCCGAATCGGTAAAAAGTAATCTATTTTAACGAAGATTTACCGAGCCAACCCACGCTTCCAAACGCGGAAGATATTACACTCATAACTCAGGACCTGTTTAATTCTGCACGGGGGATTTGTTACAACGTTACTTGCCTTTATGAAAATAACGGGTTTTTTTTCAGGATGCCAAAAACATTGAAAGGTAAAAATTTTTTGCTAAAACCAAACCCAGAAGTAATTCAGCCATACTTCACTATTCTTCTAACTGAAGAACCAGAGTTTTGCTGCATTTATTTCAATCCTAAACATGTAAAATCAGATATTGCATGAAGATTTATAAAACTATTCACAAGTTGTTGAATGTAGTTTAAAACAAAAGTGTGAACACAGTCGTAATCGGTGCTTGATTGAAGTTAAATATCAGCAAAAAAAACTAAATGATTTGGGTGGAACATTTAGACACACCCATTCCGTCAATAAATATGGTCTATTGTGAGATCTACAATGTATAAAAACGTTGGAAGGTAGTAAAGTATGTTTTAGTCCAAATGTTTATATTAAATACTTAGTAATGTATTATTAGTGCGACCAGAGGAAATTAAACCAGCGCATTGAACAATAGCATAAAGGAAAGCAAAGGTTGAGCCAGAACAGCCGAAGAACTGTACGGACTGAGGCGGACATGCCAATCAAACCCCGACATCGTTACCATGGGTTCGTATTCCGTCGCCATTTCTAAGAACTACCTACTCACCATAATCCAAATACGGATAAAGTACAAATCCTGTAAAATAAAATTAATTGTATTTCGTTGTGTTCAACATAAACTAATAAGATTTTTAGAATCCGTTGGGTTTGCACTTTTGTGAATTGTTACACGATGTACATCACTCAGCTATTCGAAACCTATATAATCAAATGAAATCGCAACGGTAGTGTTCTCTAACTTCAAACAGCATTACAAATATCCATAAAAAACTGATTCTACTGCAGGGAAAGGTCAAAAGAGTAGGCGGAACGCTGCATTGCTGTTATCGGAAAAAACATTTATTTACATTTAATGCTTTAAAGTTGCCGATCTGGCCTAAAAGATGGTATTATTATAAAGAATTGTGTATATCATAAGGGTACTGACTAGGGTATTTTGTCCCAGCAGTAAATAATATTGCATTAATTAACATATTCTGTGTGTGTAAAATAATATAAATCATTGTACAATCAGATGCACGTTTTAATCAAGAGAGATTTGATGGGGTTTGATGCGATTTTGATTAATTTCATAGGAATTAGTTGCAGTTACTGTCACCACCATCGATGTGGTCACCACCACCATTGGGAGGTTTACTTAGGTAGGTAACAGAATATTGCAACATATTTCAGCTTGGTAAAGTGTATAGCCTATGATTGCTTGTAATGCCGGCAAAATCATTGTACAAAATATGTCAAAAAAAGTTATTTTAGTGCTAATATTTTTTATTTCCATCATGAAAATTTAAAATATTGGAATTACTTGTTGTATTATCTGACTTATGGTAATAAAGTAGTGTAAAACTAATAAAAAAAGTTTTATTATTTAGAGGATTATTCCTGCAGTTACCTCTTTCATAACAGCACCAGATAAGTGACTGTAGTAGACCAAACAGTTAATTTATACAACAACCATTATGTCTAGCTGCATATAATTCTACAGTTACATGTATGGTATAATTGTCATGGTTACGTGACTTAAGATGTAATAATCTAAATTGCAAACCGTTTGTGTGACACGTTTTTCTATATGAATGCCCTTTAATGCCAACCCCTTTCTTAACACGTTGTCTGTTACCTCTGTATGAGAGGCCTAAGTCACCAGGTGCGTTAGACTCACTGAATGTTCAAATAAATAATGACATTACATTATTACTATAATTTCTTACGAAACCGTCTGAATAGGAATTCAATTTATATCAGGCACTAGTATCCTAACCGGAATTGACTATTGGACTTACACGTAAAAGAGAATCTTATACAGTTCGGTAAAATTATCGAGAAAAATTATTTGCACTACCTTGGGTAAAAAAATCACCACTGTTTCTCTCTTGTAAACAAATTATTATTGTTTGCCTGCATGAATCAGAGTAAGAATCAAAACATAGCACGTATTTTAATATTAATAAAGAGTAGATTTAAATGTATGAAATTGAAATGTGATGCCATTCTACTGATATATGCAATATGAATTTTAAGCGGTACGGTTAATTTACACGGTTGTTGATGGAAAAAAGTAAATAAATGTATAGGGTCAGTGTACCTTGTTCTTCCTTAACAGTAAAAATCCTCAAGATAATTTCCAAGAAGGTTTTTGTTCATATACTACTGAATAAATATTTTGCTTGTTATTATAAATTAACAGCCTCAGTTATACAACTAGTTTAGAGAGGACTTCACTCCAATATTAAAGAGTTTGATAATAATTATGTTTTCGTTAAAAGCTGTTTAGGTTAATGTACACTTCTGTAAATTAGTGTTTTAGTTCAATTATAATGATTAGCTTGAGTACTAAAATATTACCAAACATTAAAGACTTAATAAGCTACGTCTAGAAGATGTTGACATAAAATATTATCATTTCCACCTTGACGCTGAAAAGTGGGTTTGAGTTTAAATGTAACTTTGAGTTGAAGAGTTGCAATTAGAAACAAACTTTGCAATATTTTAAATGAGCAAATCACGTTTCTAACTCTAAATGGAAATTTCATTAGGAAAGATTCTTGTATTCGTGCAAAATTGTTTTGTCGCCAGACTGCGTAAAACGGTCATTTTCGATTTATGAGTTTTGGAAATAAAGTAGTTCTTTTCATACTGAGAGTTAAAGAATCAACTAAAGTCGAGTAAATTAATTGCTTTCTAGTGTTTCCATTTTAAATGTTTTTACCGAATAATCACTAAGTACTCCCGTAACTATGCCAATATTGGCGAATGTTTTTGTTTTAAAATGCTCAAACAGGGACAAAACACCCTCGTTTACCATGTTAAATCTAACGATCCGGATTTGGCGTGTCAATATATAGGTATGTTAGTTGCTTTATTGTCAAAACTAGATTATCTCCTAAACCGGATTAGTAAGAATCACATAATAATTTGTGAGTTTCGATTGTTAACCAAATATATTGAGTAATCACAACTGTGATCATATATGTTGATAAAGAGTAATAAAGTGTTGAGTAAAGTCAACTTGGATTCCCTAGCAAATAATATGATAGCTATATATTAATATTCTTAGCCAATAATGTTTATGTATATTCGTAATGATTTTCATGAAAAATATAGCGAGGAAAGGGTGACCATAGACGAAATTTAAAAACAAAATTGTTGATAATTCGTTTATGAGTTTTTTTTATTAAATCATACAGGCCTAGTTATAGCATGAGCATCAGTTCATCAGTTACTGTTACATTTCGTACTTAATAGTCCAATAATTTGTTACCACTAACCCTTGAATTGAATACAAGAAACTTGTATTAAAATAAGCGGTTCAATTAAATTTTGGTTCTAAAATCAATTACAGATACGTATCTTTTTATACATCGTATTTTCTACGGAAGGTACATTAAATCACTGCAACAACGGTGGTAAACTAAATCGATGTGGAAGGAAGATAAATGCACAAAAATGCAGGTATTTGTACAAATTTGTAGTACTCATCTTTCTCTTAACTTCGCCTTTAACTCGAATCCTAACCACAATATTGTGGTGTTAAGTAAATAAGTGCGTAAGTTTATACTTAATACTTGTCAAACATTTGCTCTGCAAGACTACCTTCCCTAATTCATTTAAGCGAGTAGGTGCAGCGTAATTCCGTTCCAGACTGTATTGTTCAGAAAAACAATGGAAATGTTAATTACATTTGACAAGTTAGTCCGTAGTTCTTTCCAGACTTCGTTTCAGACTTTCATTTTGTTCGTGGAAAAGGAGGCAAATGTATTCAGCCCTTTAAGGACCAGTTCAATCTCATCACATTACCAATTTTATTCGTTTTGGCATGCGTAGGTCACACAATAAAATATATAAATAAACAATACAACACCAATAACCATACGCATGGCTACATTTTTCGTTTGATATAAATAAGACCTACCTGGTTCTATATGTGTAGAAAAATAAGTCGTAGATTAAATAAGCTGGTTCGTGGAGCTACGTTTATAACCAGGTTGTAATAAAAGATTAGTAGTGAATTTTTAGAAATTAAATCTAATATTAATTTGTCTTAAATATTTTCGTCATTAACTTGAGTGAATTACCATAAGTATTCGCTCATTTTTTATGGATATTCCTAACAAGCCTTAAAATAACTAAAAAAATAATTTAAACTTATTTTTAATAAATATAGTTCGTAGTATGTGGTTGCACGTTTTGTAGGTTCAAGGGGGTTTTGGAGGTTGTATATCAAAATATAAATTGTGCTTTCAAAGGTGTTACATGTCTTTCTATAATTTAACACGAGTTATGGCATTTCAAAGTGTAAATATTAAGCCATTTAAACATGATGATTTAGAACTTTATTTGGTTGTGTACACTTAATCATTAACACTCATAAAAGTAATTCTAAGCTTTTGACGGTGATTTTCGTCTTAATTAATCTCGTTAGTCCATGTTGGAGGGTTCTCATTATCACAGATATCGGTTTAAGCTGCTGCTTATATTAATTTGCATTTGTTATCAAGCTTGTTACAACGTTTAAAGGTGAGATGAATTATGTTCAACAAAAATAATTATGAGAAATATAAGTAAAGTTTGCATTCTCATGCAATTCAATAGTTTCACTGTACAATTTTGGCTCTGAACTTGAATAAGAAAGTATAACATATTGAGTTAGAGATCTCTGGTTTTCACCGATATTCTTTTGAACTAATGGACTTTAAAATGATGTCCTACTTGATAGGGGTTGCTATTTAAAAATGTTAAGCAAACCCCAAAAACCCTTATTTGGGAGTGGGGTGTGAATTTCAAAATGCCCCCAAAATGTACATTACATTAGCCTAGTACCGTGTATAAAGGCTCGTTTGAACATATGCAGCCGTTTAAAAATTAACCAGGGGGCCACCCGGTATGTGAGTGTTATAAGTTATCTCACCACCCTAAATCATAGACTATTAAAATAATATCCACATTTACAGAAAAATAACTATTTAAAAACATACTAAACAAGAAAACTTTTAGCCATTTGATCAATTTACTGTGTGCTTGAGCAAAAGCCTTGTATTATTAAAAAATACAAGGCTTTTGATTTTTTTTATTTAATACATTTTCTTTTTTATACATTTTTTAATACACTTGCTTTATCATTTAATACAAAATAAAGGACCTTTTTATTAACTGTATTATTAAAATCCTACATTGGTGATAATGGTCAATGTTAACACAAAATTTGTATGACATTTTTACAAAACGAAGAATTTTTGAAGGTATTCTCTTAATTTTAATTCAGTGGTTCTTTTCTCCCTTCAATAGAACAAATCTTTTAAATTCACTTACTATTTGTACAAATTACGAACCTTCCAGTAGGTTGTTATTTGGATACCCATTTCTTATAATTTCACTCAACAAACAAAAGGAATGTAGTAGGAATACTCACTACGTATTTTGAGACGGCAAAGTATTTTGTCTATTAGCTAACTATTTAGATCATAAATTGGTGTGCCGGATCTAAATTATTAAAAATTGAGGTAGAATGACATAAGGGGTGAAAAGGTTAAATCTATGTATGTAAAATCGATACAATGTTGTAGTGTTTTGTGTAATTAATTTACATGAAAAGATGCAAAAGCTTAAAATATTAGTTTCATTAGTACCTAATGGGAAGATTTCATTCGATATTCTTTTTTAGCTATGAAATACGTAACGACCCTAGGCAGACCACTCTAGCAGTTGTGTTTATTTATGAAATACGTAACGACCCTAGGCAGACCACTCTAGCAGCTGTGTTTATTTATGAAATACGTCATGACCCTAGGCAAAACACTTTAGCAGTTGTGTTTATTTATGAAATACGTCACGACCCTAGGCAGACCACTCTAGCAGTTGTGTTTATTTATGAAATACGTAACGACCCTAGGCAGACCACTCTAGCAGATGTGTTTATTTATGAAAAACGTCACGACCCTAGGCAGACCACTCTAGCAGTTGTGTTTATTTATGAAATACGTACCGACCCTAGGCAGACCACTCTAGCAGCTGTGTTTATTTATGAAATACGTCACGACCCTAGGCAGACAACTTTAGCAGTTGTGTTTATTTATGAAATACGTCACGACCCTAGGCAGACCACTTTAGCAGTTGTGTTTATTTATGAAATACGTCACGACCCTAGGCAGACCACTCTAGCAGTTGTGTTTATTTATGAAATACGTAACGACCCTAGGCAGACCACTCTAGCAGATGTGTTTATTTATGAAATACGTAACGACCCTAGGCAGACCACTCTAGCAGTTGTGTTTATTTATGAAATACGTAACGACCCTAGGCAGACCACTCTAGCAGTTGTGTTTATTTATGAAATACGTAACGACCCTAGGCAGACCACTCTAGCAGTTGTGTTTATTTATGAAATACGTAACGACCCTAGGCAGACCACTCTAGCAGTTGTGTTTATTTATGAAATACGTAACGACCCTAGGCAGACCACTCTAGCAGTTGTGTTTATTTACCCTTCGTGACGCTCAGTGGAAACACACGCCTGGGCTTTTACAGCCTCGTTCACACGGCGCGAGTTTACACGCTACTCGCCAGCGTGTAAGACGCCGGCGAGTCGGCGAGAGCGCTTGTAGTCGTTCACACGATGCTTTTTCCACTCGCTCAGTAGCTGGCTTGAACCAAATCCTACAACATCTTTGACTAACATGCGCACAAGCACAAGCAACTGTGTTCACACTGGGCTACTTTACACGCCTACTCGCTCAAAAGCTGGCGAGTTGGCGTGTAAAGTAGCGGCAGCGTCAACTTTTTCCAGAGCTTTTTTACAAACAGCTTTTGAGCGAGTACGTCGTTCACACTGAGCTATTTTACTAGCTGCGTGTAAAAAAGCCGACGTGTAGCTTGTAAACTCGCCCCGTGCGAACGGGGCTTATCTTATTATAGTAGCCTTTTAAAATAAAACATGTTACACATCAAAATATAAAACATGCAATACAAACGTTCAAAATCAAATAGTTTTAAAAGCCTTTGTCACACATGTTTTACCTTCAACTACATTTCATGTGTTATCTGTTAAGAAACCAGTTAATTTTTTTCTACACAGCTAATGCTTAATGAACTATTTATTAGTGTAAGAGTATGGATTATGGTACACGGTATTTTACAATATGTTTACCTAACGTTACATAATGTACACAATATCTGGCCTCGCTGTTACATAATGTACACAATATTTGGCCTCGCTGTTACATAATGCACACAATATCTGGTCTTGCTGTGACATAATGTACACGATATTCTGGCCTCGCTGTTACATAATGCACACAATATCTGGCCTTGCTGTTACATAATGTACACAATATCTGGCCTCGCTGTTATATAATGTACACAATACCTGGTCTCGCTGTTACATGATGTACACAATATCTGGCCTCGCTGTCACCTAATGTACTCAATATTTGGCCTCGCTGTTACATAATGTACACAATATCTGGCCTCGCTGTTACATAATGCACACAATATCTGGCCTTGCTGTCACATTAGCTTGTAACTACGACTGATAGTAACCGTAGGATTACGTTTGTAATACCTCGAACAGTAAGTTTCTTATGGATTAAGTTAACCTAATGGTTGTACATGTTTAGCAAAATTATTTGTGATAGTTCTATCCATGAAAGTTATGACTACATTATGAATAGTCTACTTTAAATAAATCTACAAAATGAACCCATAAAATTTGTTCTAATGTTCTAATAAAACCCACAAATTTGTACTGTGATAAAAGTTTGGAAGCGACTATAAAACTCAGGATTACAAAATCCATATCACTGAGGTAGCGCGATAATCCCAACTTGTGATTGACATCTGTAGTGTAGTTGATGTAGGCTATTCACACAGCTCAGACCCAACAGCTAACCTGAAACGCATTCTTGTCATCATGTTGATTGTGTCCTGTCAATGAACACAGAACAGTCTGTTGTGATCAAAGTATTTTAACAGTAAAAATGTATAAGTAAGATTTGAGTGTTAAAATTATATTACTTTAACTAATATTTGCACAATTTTTATTGTGTGAATTTGCAAATATTACCTATATAATTTTGTTAAGAAATAAGAACACACTTCCGACGTGTATGTTCCTAAGTGGTGTTGCTTTCCGATTACAATTGATTCGCCACACTATATTAAAAGCATTAGTCAGAAACTAATTGTTAAATAAAACGTAATAGCTATTAAGGATCGGGATAGTGTTACATAAACATTACAGTATGCAACACTACGACTAGTTTTATCAACATTTCCTAAAGTATTTACACTCAAAGATATGCCTTAGTAAAGGATTTCTTATCAAAATATAGCTTATGTATTGTGTAATATAATACAATATACCGTGGTGTCACATTACACAATACAATACGTTGCACAAGCTAGCACAATATATGTTATGCAGGGTATAATAATCGGGTTGTAATATTATTTCTGTTTTCATTACAATCCTCATAAAAAGATCTTTTAATATCAGAGGGCGTTCGATGTATCCATACAGTTACAACACATTGTATTAAAATGTGTTTTATTATATGATACGAGTCGTATTAGTAGGCCTATGATACGAGCTGAGGGCCCGTCCTACGTACGGCAATCGAATAGTCAATTAAAACAGAATGTAATTCGGAACAGCTATTTTCCACGCATAAAGACGAATTCTGGCAGTTTAGAGGGGAAAACTTATCTTCTAAACAGATTTCACGTGGCCACCTATTTATTTTATCCGATAATAGTCCTGTACTGTATGCATTTTAAATCCGGTAGTTAATTATATAGGGCGGGAAAACCTCAGTAACCCAAAAATATGAAATTAATATCAAATCGTATTTGTTCTCTTGGAACTTCAGTTTTATCACCAATTTCCAATAAATATATCCTCTGCATTGAACAGTCTCTGTTTTACAGGCAACCAGTTGTATGCAGGGTAGACGAACGATGTTTTGCATATCAAAAGCTTGGTTTCTTAGTCCGCTGAGTGCATTTGCATACGTAGCGCAAAATGTGAGAATTGAGAAGATTCCTTTTGTATTGGAACTTTAAACTTTCAATCAAACCTGGTAATTAGTAGTTAAAATTGTAATAACATTTACCTCATTTGTAATAATTGTAATAACATTTGTAATAACGTATTACGTGTTATTACTTTTTCTGTTCTGAAGTAGCGGAGTAATCTTTATGTAACCCCGTAGAGCTAAACTACTTTTTATTTTCAGCTTGTATTACTTTTGAGTTTTTACAGAGCAATGGTTTAAACGACAGTTTAAAATAAAAGAAAAATGTACCACACTAAATTATATTTATTTGTATCTACGGTGTTGAATATTTTTTTATATGTTCTGGGTACTATATTTATCGATCAAAACAAAGTTCTTTGCATAGAGTATTTTTAACAAATACGGTTAAACAACAACCCTAAAAAGTACAAAGTATGGAACACAGGATGGACGTTTGGATACAATGACAAGGGGTGGACGAGAATAATTAATAATTGTAATTATGTGTCGAAATTTCATTTTCATTTTCTAATTGCCGAATCACTGTAGTCACAAAGAAAACTAGTAATTTATCCTTTAGAATAAAATCCCACAAGCAGAATTTGAAACATCAACTGTGTGTAATTAGGTGAGTTACATAATGTATTGGGAGTGGAATGGTAGAGCAGGGTTAAGGAGTGGAGGGGGGAGTTGCTTTAAATCGACAGCCTAACATACATGCTGCAAAGGACAACCTACAATTGATCACATTAAATGATCTGGCATGCTTATATTCCTAAATATAAACAGATCAATTGTGATTGTTGGAATGCCACTATGGCCTTATAATTTTATCTTTGGTATTATGAGCTATAGCAACTGTTGTGACCCAGCAACTATGTCATACCAGGCTGAATCAGAAGTTGCTTATGCCTTGTACATCACAGGGTGAGAAAAAAGTCTCGGTAGAGTTAAATATTAGAAAAAATAAACGCTATCTCCTCAGAGGAAAAATCACAAGCCTAAGAATGGGTCAATATGCACATCAAATTATATTTTTATTTAAGAGTTTTCATTACAGCAATCAAATGTTGTAATGTAATGTAATAAAAGCATTTTTTTAATTATAATTCGATTGTTTTTTAACTATAAATTGAATCAAATTCCATCGAGCAAGGCTCGGTGACCTAGTACCTACTAGCATTTGAGAAAGGACACATTAAACGTAAACATTGTGCGTTCACGTATCGTTTCTATGGGCACCAAATAGTGTTACCCTCCATTGATAGCCCCAAACTAACCTTGTAGATATTGAAACGGGAATATGACTAATAATAGTGTATTACGTTACTAGTCCTAAAAATACGTGTTTACCGGACGAGTGTGGTTGTTCCCGTGCGAGATGAAGTCGAGTGCGGGATTACCATACGAGTCCGGTAAACACATTTTGGACGAATTACGTACGATAGTTTACGCCATACTACTAAATCTGTTCAAATCCTTACATATCACCACCAACTAAAAGGCTAAAAATCACTAGTCATAACCTTTAAGAGAGGTTATGTTTTTTTATAACCACTCATTGTCACCCAAATACAGTACCTCATATCATAGATTAAAAGAAACTCCTTTTATCTATGCTCACATTTATAACAGTATAGACATGAATAGCGATAAAAACGGGAAATATCCAATAGATAATAAACACACGAATAAAAATAGTCTCTTCACACTGTGATGTGTTAGGATTCTGGGATTCTGCAATCGAAAACAAAAAGGTGTATAGTCTTAAAATATATTTACCTGTAAATCGTCGTTAAATATCGTAAACAGATCTTGCTTTGTTGGTACATTCTGCCTGCAAAAGCGACATAGATCAAATATAGTGATTGGCGTCCAGTCCAGGAGTTTGGTTAGTGTCAATTAGGCTTAACTAGAGTTTATTTAATTATCTTAAAATGACACAAAGCTATAAAACACAATTAAATAAATGGAAATTTAAACAAGTACAATGTAAAGAGTCTTGTGAAAAGAACCAAGTGTTCAAATATGCCGGTGTTGGTTCCCATAAACAACTTTGTTTTCTACATTTACCTCACAAGCTCCTCATATTGGGGCTTACACATTATCGTAGAATTTAGATGTTTCAATTTTGTATAAAACATAGGTTGTACATATCACGTATAAATATTACTTACTTTTCATTTTTGCCTATTTGCAGTTATTAGGGTTTGTATAAAAATAGACGAATGTTTTGTCAGAATCTATAGTATTTTATTTTTTTATTTTATCTACCCTTATGATAATTAAGGTTGTAATTTTTACTTAAGGGTCCACAATATGCCCATTAACACTAAAACCATGTACAACAGTACAATAACAAGAAGGTTGGCCCATGGATGCAACTCATTGTCTTGTTTTGTCCCCTCTTTATAGGGCTGCTTCTAATTTGGGTTGCGTTTTACAAAACATATTCTGAATTATGTAATGTGGTAAACTCTATAAATAAACAAGTAAATCGGTCCCGTGGATGGATCTTATCATGAGACCTACGGGAATAGCTTCTTCCCTACAGATGAAATTCCTAAAAATGTACATATCAACACAAAAGTTTCAATGGTGTCTTTGGTAGTTGATGTTAAAAGCTATGAAATGGGTTTACAGCGCACTTTTTTCAGATTCAAACAAAAGTTGTAGACTGGTAACTGGTTAAGGGTTTATGGATATCGGTTGATATTCGCCTCTTTTCAGTGGTCGTTATATAGTTCACTGTGCCCAGTTGATAGTTTACCGATAACCGATTATCGGTAAATGGTTGACAGTTATCAGATCAGTTGACATTTGATGGTAGACAGATGAAGGTTTATGGTTGTGAGTGTTGTCGGTTGCCACCAGGATGAGTCACAAAGGTCACACAAGGTCAGAATGGTTGTCGTGACAACCAGGCTCCCCCCTCCTCTGACCAACCATCCCATGCACAATGCATTATTAAACTTTCTGTTACCTAATTACATACAAACTGGGGCGTTTCATATACAGCTTGTTTGATTACATCAGAGAATTGATTTTACTTGTTTAACTACCTTTATTAAATTTATTTCTGAGTCTGATTTTACGATTTGTATTTGTGTAGAGTTAAAATTCATATTTTTTTTACTTTTGTTAGTAATTATTCTATTAAGGTATACAAATTAGTGTTTTTCTAAAGTCATTGCTAGAATTAGTTTTGAACTTAATTTAATTATGATCAAATGTTTTAGATAAATATGAATATGTGAATATGAAAACAGTATGTATAAACGTATCAACTAAAAATAAAATTGTCTTTTACATCTCTGAGGTTCCAATGATTTTGTGAAAGTGCCCAAAGAAGGTTTTAGCTTCAAAAGATATTGTACAAAAACATGTTCTAACACGACGTTGCGTCAAGCATCTGAGTGAACCAAGCGACCAGTCAATCAACCAACCATGCAGACAGCTACGCATATCTTCGGTGGTTGCATAACATAGCATAGAACGATTTTTTGCCCAATTGTGTAGCAAAACATTAAAATTAGTTATAACTCGAAACCTTAACGGAGTGAGATGCGAGACCGTTGTCTTATAATTTGGCTTTACAGGTGTTTGGTTTGCGCTAACAACAGTTGTTAGCTTAATTGGAAATCCTTTGCCATATCTTCTGCTGGTCATGTTTCACACTCGTTTTAGTTCAAGATAATTGGTAAACCAGATAACATCATTATGTAACCCCACCTAGAGTTAAATATGATGGAGAACAAGTAGGCAAGTAATTTATTTTAAAGTATTAAACCACTCCAAAACAGTTTCTGATAACCACAGAATATAATATAATATAATGTATATTTTTAATTAATCTTCTTAATGCTAGCATGACAAATCTGTTGGAAAGATAAATCTGTTACTACTCCAGACTACGTATTTTCAAAGTACAGTAACAGGAAAACTTCTCCATAGATTTATTTCTAATTATAGAAAATCCATTAGATTTGGCACGTGTACATTAATCATAGCATAGATAATTTTGTATTTTGGTTACAGTTATACACTAGATATGTTGATTATTGTGCAACTTTTAGGCATTGGAGACTGCTTACGATTTTTTATAGAAAAGGCGAGATTTTTATTACGAAACTTTGCACACATGCTGATTTGAAGAGCTGTATATGGAATTTGGACATGGATAATAATGTGAGATTTAAATTGAAACCCCCAATTACTTGAGACTTTGTAATTATGATAAGATAATACTGAGTTATTTAATTACGTAAAACGCTGTTATTATCAACAGCGGTCACAGCTTGGAGCTTACTCCAATTAGTTAAGCGAATGATGCGTAAATAAAACTTGCGTCCCAGATGGGTGCAAATGTAGTGTCTTGTTAAGCTTTGATACTCGCTAAGATATTATTCAATCTTAATCAATAAATGTTAAGTATATCCAAAGTAGTTAAGTAGTAGTTAACTTAAGTTGTTAAGTATAAAAAAACTATCAACTTTATATACCTTGGTAACGATTTTATTCTGAAATCCAAACTTTGTGACGGTTTTCTGTAAAAACTTTGAGAAAACAAAACTGTTCGGTCAACAGATACATCACAGCCAACTACATAGTATTGACGTACATCAAGTGATCCCCCAATCAAGATTATTATTTCCTTAGTAGCAATCAAATTTATAATACCTAATTTACTATAAGCTGAGGCCTATTTTTTTATTGTTTGTAAAAGTGAAACATCTATTATCAAATATTTTGACTTGGGTAAACAAACTTAAAATTCTTTTTCTTCACAATAGATGCAAAAACTAATTGTAATTTAATGTGATTACGAATTTCCTTTTGAATTATACAAATTTAAACAACACGTTGGATAAAAAAATTTAGATTATAGATAAGACAACTTATCAAGAAAAATTATGACAGAAGCAAACTGTTGAAACGGTTCTTCACAAACAGACATTGTGATGCCACATGACGTGAAGCTTAACATTTCATAAAAGCTTATCCTTGATTTTCAGACATTAAAAGAGACGTTGTTTCTGAAAACCTTGCCTATATTGACTAGGTGGTCATGCATCATAGTTTAAATTATAATTTCTGATTATGTTTTGCCACTGGAATTAAAGTAGGTAATTTGTTTACAAAACTGAAATATATCGTTTTAGTTCATTAGCAATATTTTTGCCGCTGAACAAAAGAAGCAAACATTGTTTTAATTTTTTGTATACAGTTACTAATCAAATAAGTAACAAAAATAACATACACAATTATTTCAGAAAAGATTGAAATGTGAGAAAAAATTTATTTAAGTGGATGAACAAATATTTAGCTAAAATATTCTAAAATTAAAAATGTAAGAGCCATCTAAACATTTGTCAAATTAATGTGAGTTTCTAAGTGAATTAGAGCATATTTTACATGTTTCAATCATTCATTTTATCTTACACTATAAATTACCTGTTACTTTATTAATTTGCAGCCTTGGGTATACTGTAAAAATATAATAAAGAACAGGTTCAATATGTTCATGTCTGTATTAAATTTTAGGGAAAATATTACTCGTCTATGGAAACAATTTAGTTACTGGTGTTTCACTTCGTAATACCCGCACCTGCAAAAATAATATTAGGATATTGTATGTTCCAAAATATAGTAATATGATTTTTGATGGGATATCAAAGACATCAAGGAATGATGAAAGAGCTCCCCCCATCTCCTCTTGGAATTTATAAAATGAGAATTAACACATTAATTGTATACATTGTGCATTGTAATACATTATGTTCTAATTGTGTAATTATATACATTTTAATTTGCTTACTTAAATGAATAAGACCAAATGCAATACCGTATTTAACACTGTCTCAAAAACTTTATGAAATCTATCTCTTATTTGAAATATCCATTCAAACCCAAGTACATTTGTCACATGACCTCACATGTGTGTTTACATGTCGTGAATAGATTTGTGTCTCTTATCTCGATGATCAGGCAATCTCAGATCAGATACCCGTCTCACCCCAGTTCAGCCCAAACCACCTTAGAATGGCTCTGTCTTTCCAACACGGTTTCCCAACATGCACTTCAAACTTGCCGTCGCGTGTTTTGTCGTCAACCTATGCTACGCGAATGACAGCAAAGAGTACAAATACTTTCCGTTGGTCCAGGACCGAGCGTTCATCGGAGGAGAGTGGGTGGAAGCTGACAGTAAGCTTACGTTTTCAGTTTTCAACCCCTGTAACATGTCCGAGATAGCAGCTGTTCCTGATATGGATGTGAAGGATGTCACCGAAGCCATTGTTGCAGCCAACGCCGTGTTTGGTAACTGGAGCAGGTCTCCATCACAGGTAACAATAAGGAATTAGTTTATAGTGACAAAAATCTTTCTTTTTTTTGTTTTAAAAAATTGGTTAGTTTGTCAAAAGACTAGAATATTTGTGTCTTGGTAAGTTGTCCGAGAAGATCTTTGAAGTTGGCCGGAGAAGAATAGTAGGCGAAGTTATTAGTTGACTCTCGATAAGCCAATAAATACTTTTGGGACTGGAAGGGTGTCGGATTACCGAAAATGATGAATTTCAAACTATAAGCTAAATAAATGTAGTTTTGAAGCCTTATGATGTAATCATCAACTAATGGGAATTAAGATTATTCAGTTTAGGAATTATACTACATAAAAATATTTGTTTATTGAACACAAAACTTTGCTTTGAATACAAAAAATATTTTAATTAAAATATAGCCTACATTCTTAATTTTTCTAACTAAATTCTGATTCCATTGAGACCTATTTGTATTAAATATGTATATGCTAATAAGGTTTTGTACTTTATTGGATATATTTGAATAAGGTTCACAGGTAATAAGTTGAACCAAGTAATCACTAGGTGCTGTTTATTTTAAAACTGAATCGGACTGGAAAGACTCGAGACTCCTATCACAACTGGAATTAGAATCTGGTACTGGTATTGTGCAGATCCAATGATACAAAACAGCTCGTCTTTACTGAGTGTGTCATACTCATGATGTATAATAACTCTACATCTATAATTATACATCGATGGTCATACTATCAAGGGTCGGATAGTTATGAGACAACTGTAAATCAACAATAAACTTTGACAAAAAAAAAGACATATAAGTCATATTGCAGTAGAAATTATTTTTTCCTTGAAAGAGGCTACTTAGAAAAATTAAGTAACATTTTAGTTTTCAATCGAATATTACAAAGACTAAATTTTAAAGGATCAGAGAAACATTTAAAATTCCTAGTTATTCAATTACAGTAGCTAATGTAGCTCCAACGAAGTGTTTATCAAATTACAAAAATGAGATCCATCAAAACAATCTGAGACTGAGAATTGTTTTCACAGGATGCACATTAATTCATTAAATTGGTAGGAACTTTTCAGTTAATATTATTTTTATTTTTTTCATTTTATTTACCACATGTTTGCCAACACCCCACTATAAATTTGTAGATTTCTGCTTTTCTTACTTTACATTAATTCCTATATGTATCCAAACATGTGACAGGAGAGAGCAATGCTTTTGAGGCAATGGCTGGAGCTGCTGAACCAGAATGCTCAGGAGATAGCCGAGGTCATAACATTAGAGACAGGCAAACCTTTAGCGGAGGCGATAGCTGAGGTTGCCTATGGAAACTCCTTTGTCGATATGTTTGCTGCTGAAGCGACCAGGATACAGGTAAATGTCATTTATGACTGAATTTTCAATAAGTTTTGTTAGTACAGTCATAATGGAACCCCTCTAGAATTTGTGTCTGAACGTATCAGCTTAAGATTATATTAAGCCATGTTTGTTTTTATTTTTTTAAGTAAAGTGTGTTTCAAAGTTTACTTCCAAGTTTCTGTTGGTATTTATTTATCATTTTCTCTTTGTTTATGTGCCTAAATAAACAGTAATGAAAATTAATAAAATATGTTGATTTCAGTACTGGTTATTTTGGCACATACTGTACCTTTAAAACTTTGTTAATGAAATAACTCAATATTTATTAACCACTGATTTGTTTAGTGTACAACCAAAGGGTAAAGTGCACACTCTTAAATATACTATACATTAGAGAAATACATTAATTCAACATCAACAAATCTAACTGCTCAAAAAATACCCAAAAATGTACTAGCACTGTCTAAAGTAAATATCGAAGGAACAATATATATAGTGACTAGCTGTAACCCGCGGGCTTTGCCCCGTTTAACTTCTTAATTTTCAAGATTATCTCGTTCGCATGGCTCAATCACGTCCTGGTTTAAGTTTGTTCGCTACGCTCACTCACCTTTAGGTTGGAGCTCGTTCGCTACGCTCACTCACCTTTAGGTTGGAGCTCGTTCGCTACGCTAACTCGCCTCCAGGTTGAAGTTCGTTCGCTACGCTCACTCACCTTTTGGTTGCAAATTAGCTGTTGTCATAAATGTAAAAGAAATAATAGTGCTGCACCCTGTTGGTAATCCTTGTAACTTTAATGCTATTGAACATCATAGAACAGAACCAACTTGTTTAATTGAAACAGCTGTTAAGATTCAATAATTCCATTTCTCATAAGGTTAACATGGGAAACTCCAGAGCCACTGGGGCGGAGCCCGAAAGGATTTTTGAAATAAGAATATGCCTATATGTTAATCGGGAATGTGAGCTATCATCATGCCAAATTTCAGCCCAATCCGACCAGTATTTTTCGAGTTTACTTTTCCCATACACACATACACACATACAGCAACCACCTCTTTTTTATAATAGTATAGATAGATAGATAGATAGATAAAACAACACTTTTTTGCCCTAGGACACTAGGCACAAGCCCAAAATTGATTTACACATTACTTCAGGCTAGACCTAAGTGGTTGTGGCATTATAATTTTGATAAAATCCATTGGTGATTTGGCGGGACTTGAACCCAGGACCTTTAACCCAGGACCTTTACCACTAGACCAGCTCGCTCCCCCCTTAAAAATAAAACAACACTATAACATATATTTTTTTGAAAAATACTTTAGTAAGTTGTATGCTTATAGATAATATTTAAACGACTAACTACTCCTATTCTTTCAATTTTCACCAAGTTATTCTTTCATTCCCTTTTGTTCCTAAATCATTACAAACAGCAGTTTTTCTTAGGGAGAAACATTAACCAGTGGAGACAACAGCAAACAGCTTGTGTACCTCAGACAACCAATAGGAGTCGTAGCCATCATAACTCCAGTGAGTATACACTGCTTTGTGTATGGTTAACTAGCCTTTTTACCCTCACGGAAATAGAGGCATGAGGGAGGGAAAAAGGAGACATAAGATTATAATTGTTCTGGTAAACTGCATGAAATTGTTATTTGTTACAAACAAGTTAATTTGGAATCAAAACTGAAGTACTCCTCTCCACCGCACCGCTTCGTTTAATCAAAATTCTCTTTCACTTAATTAGGTAAGAGGTTTGAAATTCCTAGACTTCCTATTACCTTTGACCATAGTCAATGCTATTATGCTTTACAAGGTCGGGAAAATAAAATTATTTAGATTTAACGGGTTCAGTACCGACCATCACACATCTCAGTATTTGTAGTCCCTAGACACCCAGTACTGTGTTAAGGAGATACTAATTCAGGAGAAACCCAACTTACTATTTGGGGAGAGTAATTAATAAACAAATATTGCGGGACATAAAATGAGGAATTGAGAATGTACAGAACAGAGACGCAGTGTCTCCCGTTCAGGAGTAGAGGAGACGCTGATGATTGCACAGGGCAACGACGCTCATGAGTACCTCAAACCCATTGACCAATAAGGAATACGATCAAGTGATGATAGTTACCAATTATCATGTGTTGATTCTTTCTCTTGTACATATATATTCTTGCGCTCTCTAATTTTAACCAAACATACTTGAAGCTAAATTCTTAACTACAGTTGTTCTTTTTAAATACTAGTACTAAACACCAAACAATGTCCTATCTCATATATCAAATATATAGACTGATTAAGGATTAAAAAACGCCTCTTTTGCAGTTTAATTTTCCATACGCGCTGCTGCTACGCAAGACGGCGGCCGCCCTGGCAGCTGGGTGTTGCTGTGTCATTAAACCTGCCGAGGATGCACCTTTGTCAGCTCTGGCTGCAGCCTCCACCCTGCAACAGGCTGGTGAGTTCACCCCTTGACAGTAAGGGTTAGTACATCCGGTGTCAAAGTTGTAGCCAGTTTTAGAGTAAAATTAACATTAAGCCACTGAAAAAGTAGTCTGATGTCAATTACTGGTATCCATACTGTACCAAGCTGCACAGGCCAAACATTCAGAAAATATGTTCAAGTTTGTTTCTCATTTTACGAAAAATTTATAAACTTGAATTGAAATGTATCAACACCTTTATCAGTTTAGACGATAATGAATGTGTCTAAAGCTCTTTGTAGCAAATAAGTAAAACATTATATCTTGCAACTGTGAGTATTTCATAATTAATTGGTACTTAAACTTTGTTTTAATTTGTTTGTCTTACTTTTGTTCCAGGTTTTCCTAAGGGAGTGTATAATGTTGTTACAAGTTCTAAATCAAATTCTGCAGCTGTGGGTAAAGTTCTATGCTCTCACCCTTCAGTGGCCGGGCTTTCATTTACTGGTTATGATACTTCCACCTCCTAGATGTACCAGTAACTATTAGAGTATTGGATAACCTTTTAATTATTACAATAATCTTTAGTATAAACAATTATATGAAAAATTGTAATATTTCTAATATGAGCTGATTTTATCAGACATTTTTATATTGATATTCTAGTGAGATTATTATACAAATTGTTTTTTATATATATATATATATAAAGCAACAAAGCAAAACACTTTAATATATCTTTAGAGAGTTTGAAGATGGGGCTGGAGTACCAGTTATTTATTAATTTAAATAACAAATGTAACATACTAAATAACTCCAATGACGTATGGTATGGGGAATATTTTATTCATTGAATGATCAACCAAATTTGGCAACTAACGCAATTAATATCATTATTGTTTTTACACTTATTACTCTTTAAACAATGCTAAATGCTCAAAATATGTATATTTCACTCAATTTATCGCAGTTAGACGAATTAACGTAAGCCTTGAAAGTAACCATCAATTTCGACGGGTTTCACTTAGTTGTTATTTAATATCAGATTTTTTATATAATATTGGATGGTATCGTTTAATACACCGTACTAAAACGGCTTCATCTTCCTTTGTGAGCACTACTAAACACTATGGATTCTCTAATGAAAATACTAATCATTTCATTATAGACATGTCATGTTTTGTGAGTTGGTGGTATTGCACTTGCAGCCGGTTTTTTTTCTTAGAGGCATTTTTTGTACAAAAATCTTGAATTCTCAAGAAAAAAGCTGTTCAAATCCATCAACCTTTCATAAATTGGGTGGATTAAAACCTGTCCCTCTTGAATTAGGCGTCTTAAAGTGTGAGACGCTAACCACGAGACTAGCAACTCACTTAACCATCTGGGTTATGATCCAGAGAAATGTTGAACATGTGTGATTCACATTAAAGACTCCCTCTTATCCGGACTTCTCGGGACCGAGGCCAGTCCGGATAACGGTTTTTCCGGTTAAACAGCCGTCCCCAAAAACTCATTAAAACGGACAGTTTTAATGCATCCTGTATACAGTAATTGACTTAAATTTAGGAGAGCATTGTATTTAGAGTCTAAATTTTAGACACGTGATCACTGGTCTCAAATCTTTTCCACGAGAACAGTCGTTTCAGTACCGCCCACTTCCTGCCGATCTAGTCCGGTTAAACCGATGTGCTGATAAAATTTGTCCGGTTAAAGAGATGTCATTACCGCCGAGTGTAGTCCAGTTAAACCAATGTCCGGTTAAAAGGTGTCCGGATAAGAGGGAGTCTACTGTACTGTTAAATACTGTTCAATGAAATGGAGACCATACATATTAGGTATTTTAAGCCAAGTATGGATGGAGATGAGTGTAGGATGAGTGGCGCGATTTTGTAGTCTTGTTAGTGACTAAGGCCGACATTCCTTAGACACAGCTGTTAATTAATAGCCCATACAGCTAATGGCAAATAAGGGACCTACAGTTTATAGTGCAATCCGAACCACATTTTTCCTTGGTGTATACGAATTGGTCTAATTATCAGGATAGTACTGCGGATAGTCGTAGTACTCACTCGTGCGGACGTTAATCCACACCAGGGAGTATCACATCCACAGTGCATGCCTATAAATATCCACAATTCGTGACCTCCTAGTAGCTGGATTACAGGACGACGCCACCCGTCCCAGTCAGTGTAAACCATCCATGTGATCAAAGTAAGGCAATAAAGGAAATGATTTTATCTTTGATTTGCATAGGATCCACTGAAGTAGGCAAGTGTCTGTATGGTCAGTGTGCCACTGGGGTCAAGAGGGTGAACCTAGAGTTGGGGGGAGATTGCCCCTTCATTGTCTTCCCCTCTGCTGACCTGGACCATTCTGTCTCCTGCGCTCTCTACACCAAGTTTAGAAACTGTGGACAGGTAAAGTACTCGGCTAGTCAATATTTACTTTGAGGATTTCCTCTGTTCAATTTAAAAAAATATAGGTTGAGACCCACAAGCATCTCGCCTATGGTGTTCCACCAACTTCAGGATCTTCATTCACTTGAACACTAAACTAAACTGTAGAAAATATACATTAGTTAGTTAGTCTATTTACATGACACACACACTTTAGTTATTGTTCACTTGTCACTATGTTGATGTCTGCGTGTATCGGTTCATGTATTACAAGGGCATCTTTGTAACAGAATAATTTGAAAGTTACAAGAACAGATAACATAACAAAGAACAAGATACTGTCTAGTTCAATTTTTTTAACAGGAACAATGTAAAAAAATCTGGATACCACAGCAATTACTTTTTTTATGAGGTCAATTTATTTATTAGGCAACAAATTTTGATCAGTACACATAAGAAAACTTCATGTGTTTACAGGCTTGTGTGAGTCCAAACAAGTTTTTGGTGCACATCAACTTTTTTGACAAGTTTGTAGAGCAGCTGGCATGGAAGATGAAGTATGAACTTAACATGGGCAGTGGCTATGCTCCTCTCACCAACATTGGGCCACTGATCAACTCTGATCAGCTTGATAAGGTAAACATTATCAACAATTTACATTTGTTTGGAAGATTGTAAGTTTTTAGCGTTTTACTCCAATTGTACTTTTTCCCACACCCTGGTCTTTTTAATGTCAGACAGATAGCATAATTAATTGGTAGTCAAACGAATAGTATCCGGGTCAAGCTGCGCTACATTAATGATTTGTGAACTTCAGGAAATAACTCACATATTGCCCATATTGGTGATATATTATGGATGACAAAAATATATTCTCCAACATGTTACAACATTTAGTGATGGTGATAATGGTATTAAAGATATAACTGTATTTTTGTTTGTTTTACACAGTAACCATTTCTTTAAAATAACAAAAGCTAAAATATTTCAATCCATTTGTATAAGATTTTTATCCATTTCATTGTGTGTTTTGAACACTATTGGCATTTTGAAAGTGTATTGAAAGGAAACAGTCCAAACCCTAGTCTTGTTACTATACTATGTAATGTCAACCTTATGTTAGATAGGCTTAAGGCACAATAAGAGCCTTGAGGGGTTTGTTCAGAGATGAACAAGTACTAAACCAAGACCTAGGTTAGCTGAGTTCACAACTACACTAGATCTAAACTGTGTCGCAGGTCAAGCGGCTCGTAGACGATGCAGTCAGCAAAGGTGCGAAGGTCCATGTTGGTGGAGGCCCCGCCAGCTACATGGGGCCTCTGTTCTATGAGCCAACGTTACTCACAAATGTGAAGCCTGGCTCTGCTATGTTGTCAGAAGAAATCTTCGGTCCAGTTGTCGTCGTGATGCCGTGAGTTTTTGAATATACAATTTTTCCAAACTACAACAACCACAGGCTAACCCCTATACTAACATGGATTTACAATACATGTCAGCAGGTCTAATCAAACATTCAAAATATAACCCATGTAGGGATGGATGGGGAAAATATGTTCAAATTTAAAACTAGATCAGCACAGAATTTTTCTAATCATCATCAACTGCGAGTGACGATGATGACTTCTCTGCGACTCCGGGAAAAGTCACCGGTTTAGCCGGTAACGATGATTTTTGGCGATTGTGAGAGGTATTCGTAATGGATCCCCAAACCCAGGAGGAAAAGACCATGTCTCCGTTATTACAGGAGACGTTTTAGGGTTGCGCGGCAAATGCGGGACATGTTCACAATGGGTCGTGACCGCGAGGCATGTTGACGATCGCACCGTGAATGTGGGACAGGTTGACATTAGCGCCGTGGCCTCGGAACAGGTTAATGATCATGAAATTATAATATTACATTATTTATGGTGTATTTTTTATGACCCATAAGACCCATATATATAATGGGTGGCTCTACCCAACCGCATCACTTTTCATTCTAAAACTTCCTACAACTTACAAGGATTAATAATGTCTATCAATAGTTAAAGGTTTTATAAAATTCATCGATTTGTCTTTTAAAGATTCACGACAGAGGAAGAGGCTTTAAAACTTGCTCACAACACGTCCTACGGTCTGGCAGCATACATGTTTACCCAGGACATTCAGCAGGCATGGCGAGTGGCCAAGGCCCTGGACGTAGGCATGGTGGGAGTCAATGACCCGGTGTTGTCAACAGCGCAGGTCGCCTTCGGGGGATTGCGCCAGTCGGGCCTCGGCCGCGAGGGCTCTCACCTTGGCATACAAGAGTTCACCTTCGTCAAAACCATCTGTTTTGGTAACTGCTGACACCAATAAAGGTCTTAAAACACTCCTAGGATTATAATTTCTTGCTCAACTCCTCTCACAACAATGGCTACATTCAGACTGGTTAGTAGTTACGATAAAAATAGTGTTTATGAAACAAAATAAATATTTGTTGGAAAAATAGATATGCATTGAACTTCACTAAATTTAAAACTAGGAGGAATTAGCTATGAGGCAATATGTGAATCAACTAATAAAATACATTTAATTATAAAATGTACAAAATAGAGACAAAACAGATATGGTTATCGAGAATACTTATGGCTGAGTTCAATAGATTTCACAAGTCCTTTGCCTATAATGTAGAAATCTTCAATGATAGCATCAAAGTTGAGGGCAAGCAGCTGCTTCTTGTCTTCTTTTACAGGCTTTCTGCAGTTGACTTGACTTACCTGCAAAGAATTTTAACAGTCACAAACTACAATAAACTAAAATATTAATGTAGTAATCACTATATGGGCTGAATAGGAAGACCATGCGGAAAGTGGTTGGCTTCATCAGCAGCCACTGGGTACATCTACGCAAGATGGGAATTCAAGTTGAAACCCTCTTATGTAGAAAATGTGGTGAGGTGGAGGATACAGTCTGTTTTGTAGGGCCTAGCAATAAAACAACTGTCTGGGGTGTGCAATAATTTGACTTTTCGGATGAAGTGCTTTATGGTCTCGGCCTGCCCCTGTTAGATAAGATAAGATAAGAGGAGACAGTCTTCCACTTGATATTTATGTGCCCAGCCCTACACGGTCTGCGTGTGAGATCCCTTGGCCTATCAACCGGAGATCAAGGGGAAGAACAGGTAACCATAGTCAAAAGGATCTCATGGTTCACTAAGAACCTGGGATTTAGGGTGTACAATAAGCTGTTTCAGCTGCAATACAATCTCGTGGGCTACTTATAAGCCTAGCCCTCTGTTAAAAAAAAAGAAAACGAGCATTACAAGCTTTGTTTGTGAGAAACAAAACAAGCTACTTAAGATTTATGAAAACATTAAGAGAAAACAATCTTCAATCATAGCAATATTACATCTAGAATTATTTTAAGAGTGTAAAATCCTTAACCACACAATGGTCTGATTGTTGTTCAAGGCGCATCAGCAAACAGTAATGTTAAACCTAATAATAATATCAAAAATATTTTGTATAAAATGCTAAAATCATTGAGTGCTGTTAAAGCCATTACAATGAAATTCCAAATAGTTATACCTTAAACTCGTGTTTTTCAAAGGCAGAAGGTTTGAAAAGAACTCCAATCATTGATCCACCATAAGTATCGTGGAAGAAAAGAGCATAGTCACTGTAGCTTTCCTGAAATGACAACACACTTAAATTATTTTTTTTAATCGGCTACAATCACCAAACAACATAATTTAACAGAGTAAAAGTTCCGGAAGTAACACTAACGAATGTAAGGTCGGTGGATAACAGGTGATGTAACTTTATTTTAAATCGGTAATTGCAGAGGTGTCAACAATTAATAATTTCCAAGCTAAAAAATTGCTAGTTTGATATTAAATTAATATTATGACTATTATACTATAAGATTTGGGATCTTAAACTGCAATAATTCAAGCAACATAATTAAGGGCTACCCCTTGCATTGATAGTGTGTAAAACCTTTTGGTAAAACACTCCTCCAGAATTAGTGAGATTTCAACGTATTGGGTATGAAAAATGTTGAAAATTATTTTACGTGTACATGTGTGTTTTGAATTAAATGAAATGAAATGTGTTTATTGTCTTGTGAATTTATACAAATTATTGACAATGTCTGAAAAACTGCTAAAACTAGCATAGTCAGTTAATGAATACAATATACAATATTTACAAGAATACTACACACAAGGAGACATGTTACAATACATACTTTAATATTACAACCAAATAATCTTATTGTTCAGAAAAATGCAAGGCATTTAGAATAATGAAAGTTATTAAACCCCATAACCAACTAAATCCAACAGTAATTTGATAAATTTGCTAGCTCTACTTAAAAATTAATAAAAGGCATTTCAAAAAAATCTTTAAGAGAATAAAAAGGGTTGTTCAAAAGCCATTTGTAGAATTTAGATTTAAAAGTTTTATTAGGATACTTTGTTATTAAATGTATTAGCTTGTTGTATATTTTTAGTGAGATTACAATATGACTTTTAAGAGTTTTAGACAGTCTAAAAAAATCTATGGTAGCAACGTTTTTATTCCTTGTATTATGAACATGAGAATTTTGTTTGATAAGGAATATATATATACCCTGAGGAGCATGAGCCGCCCAGGTTTTGAGGACTAGTTAACCATCACATCGATTTAACCAGATAACCACATTCTTGCCGTACATTATTTTGTTTGAATATTGTCCCATATATAGCTGTGTTGTAAGTTTATAATCAATGGTATGAGTAATCATATGCCAATTGGGACTGAACCATATCAAGATATTCAAAAATCTGGATACTGTAGTTGGGTTTGTCAAGCTAAAAGTAATACAGTAGTATTAGGTAGATGACTAATTGTCTAAGGATTGATAGAACAATGAAATCCACTCACATCAAGATGGACACAATTGGCACACATAAAAATATGTTACTGATTACCGTAAACTGCACTGAACTTTGTTTTTCTATTTCTAGTCAATTTTTTTCTCCTTGGATGATCTTGATAATTAGCGATCCAGATGATTGGAGTTTAAGTGTACCGGTACCTATTCTTTTCAAAAACCTCTAGAAATCTGTAATTACTAGTTCAATTAGTTATAAGTGAATGTATGTTGAGCCCTAAGAAATAATTTTCTCACCCGCAACTCCTGCAGATATAACTGAGGTGGATCAAAACCAACAACAGGAATCTTCTTGCGGACCTTAGGCACCTTCAGAGTGACAGGTTCCTTGACATTGTAGTCCAGAGAGTGAACCATACGAGGACACTGGAGTGGCTTTAGTCTTATCAGGGCGTCGTACAGCTCTAAGGGAGGGCGGAATGCCATCTGGAATTGAATATAACATGCAGATGAAGACACAAGTAACCGATGTCTTCAGATAGATATTAAACACTAAAATCATTCCTGTTTCTGTTGTATGTTTCCACACCACAGCTTGTAACTCAACTTTAGGATTAGCAACCAAGAATTCAATTTAACCATGGGAAATTCAAACATCATAGAATAAAATATTTAGATCTTGGCATGAGTTGTATCTGATTATATCAAGGCACCTTGTACTCCTCCTCGGCAGTGTGTTGCAGCAGTTGAGTCTCCAAGACAGAGAGAGCCTGTCGTGCCAGGTCTGCTGTCCGGGCCAGTACAGGCAGTGAGGGAGCGTCACGGGTGAACACAGAACCTCCACGGTCATACTGAGTAGCTATGAACAGGGGCGGCAGAGACGACCTGTCACTGCGGAACACTGACTCTATCTCCACCAGGTCCTCACCTGCTCAACAGAGAATGTTTGTCACTCTCAAGCATTGTAGTTACAAGCAAATATTTTTGTAATATTTTTTAAGACCATAAACTGGTTCTTCCGCCTTATCATGTTACTGTTAGATATCATATTTACTGTAACTTGAACAGGTAAAAACAGAGGTTGAGCACTTCATGCAACACTTATTATCTCAAGACTCCCAGGGGACAAAATATTGTGTATCTTCTCTGTGTAGGCCTACTATGATCAACTTAGATTATTTCTAAGGCAAACTAGCTTGTCACTTTATTCTGAAAAATTATGATTCTGACCTACAGTCTTTCCTTCAACAAAGCTAAGGAGGCTAAAAAGTAATTTTTTAGTAAAAACTTCAAACTATCAAAGTAATCTGAACAAAATGTAAACGTACGTTTCAAGTCACCATTGAAGTTAACAATGACAGGCTCCAGATGCCAGTTGGTGTGAGCCAGGAGGTGAAGGAACCTAAGGAACATCGGCTGAGGTTGTGTCAGAGTTCGGAACGGCTCAGGGGAGAGGAATAGAGACGCCACCAGCAGCTCTACAACCACCTCAGGTACATGAGAGGCATCTAACAGTTGACAGCAGAGCCACCTCTTGGCCAGCCTACATGCCACACTGTACGCTGGGAACTGCTGCTGCAACCTGTCAACCAAGTATATCATACATCATCTACAGTCTACGGCTCAGGGGAGAGGAATAGAGACGCCACCAGCAGCTCTACAACCACCTCAGGTACATGAGAGGCATCTAACAGTTGACAGCAGAGCCACCTCTTGGCCAGCCTACATGCCACACTGTACGCTGGGAACTGCTGCTGCAACCTGTCAACCAAGTATATCATACATCATCTACAGTCTACGGCTCAGGGGAGAGGAATAGAGACGCCACCAGCAGCTCTACAACCACCTCAGGTACATGAGAGGCATCTAACAGTTGACAGCAGAGCCACCTCTTGGCCAGCCTACATGCCACACTGTACGCTGGGAACTGCTGCTGCAACCTGTCAACCAAGTATATCATACATCATCTACAGTCTACGGCTCAGGGGAGAGGAATAGAGACGCCACCAGCAGCTCTACAACCACCTCAGGTACATGAGAGGCATCTAACAGTTGACAGCAGAGCCACCTCTTGGCCAGCCTACATGTCACACTGTAAGCTGGGATCTGCTGCTGCAACCTGTCAACCAAGTATATCATACATCATCTACAGTCTATGGCTCAGGGGAGAGGAACAGAGATGCCACCAGCAGCTCTACAACCACCTCAGGTACATGAGAGGCATCTAACAGTTGACAGCAAAGCCACCTCTTGGCCAGCCTACATGACACACTGTACGCTGGGAACTGCTGCTGCAACCTGTCAACCAAGTATATCATACATCATCTACAGTCTACGGCTCAGGGGAGAGGAACAGAGATGCCACCAGCAGCTCTACAACCACCTCAGGTACGTGAGAGGCATCTAACAGTTGACAGCAAAGCCACCTCTTGGCCAGCCTACATGCCACACTGTACGCTGGGAACTGCTGCTGCAACCTGTCAACCAAGTATATCATACATCATCTACAGTCTACGGCTCAGGGGAGAGGAATAGAGACGCCACCAGCAGCTCTACAACCACCTCAGGTACATGAGAGGCATCTAACAGTTGACAGGAGAGCCACCTCTTGGCCAGCCTACATGCCACACTGTACGCTGGGAACTGCTGCTGCAACCTGTCAACCAAGTATATCATACATCATCTACAGTCTACGGCTCAGGGGAGAGGAATAGAGACGCCACCAGCAGCTCTACAACCACCTCAGGTACATGAGAGGCATCTAACAGTTGACAGCAGAGCCACCTCTTGGCCAGCCTACATGACACACTGTAAGCTGGGATCTGCTGCTGCAACCTGTCAACCAAGTATATCATACATCATCTACAGTCTATGGCACAGGGGAGAGGAACAGAGATGCCACCAGCAGCTCTACAACCACCTCAGGTACGTGAGAGGCATCTAACAGTTGACAGCAAAGCCACCTCTTGGCCAGCCTACATGACACACTGTAAGCTGGGATCTGCTGCTGCAACCTGTCAACCAAGTATATCATACATCATCTACAGTCTACGGCTCAGGGGAGAGGAACAGAGATGCCACCAGCAGCTCTACAACCACCTCAGGTACGTGAGAGGCATCTAACAGTTGACAGCAAAGCCACCTCTTGGCCAGCCTACATGACACACTGTAAGCTGGGATCTGCTGCTGCAACCTGTCAACCAAGTATATCATACATCATCTACAGTCTATGGCACAGGGGAGAGGAACAGAGATGCCACCAGCAGCTCTACAACCACCTCAGGTACGTGAGAGGCATCTAACAGTTGACAGCAAAGCCACCTCTTGGCCAGCCTACATGACACACTGTAAGCTGGGAACTGCTGCTGTAACCTGTCAACCAAGTATATCATACATCATCTACAGTCTATGGCACAGGGGAGAGGAACAGAGATGCCACCAGCAGCTCTACAACCACCTCAGGTACGTGAGAGGCATCTAACAGTTGACAGCAGAGCCACCTCTTGGCCAGCCTACATGCCACACTGTACGCTGGGAACTGCTGCTGCAACCTGTCAACCAAGTATATCATACATCATCTACAGTCTATGGCTCAGGGGAGAGGAACAGAGATGCCACCAGCAGCTCTACAACCACCTCAGGTACGTGAGAGGCATCTAACAGTTGACAGCAGAGCCACCTCTTGGCCAGCCTACATGTCACACTGTAAGCTGGGAACTGCTGCTGCAACCTGTCAACCAAGTATATCATACATCATCTACAGTCTACGGCTCAGGGGAGAGGAACAGAGATGCCACCAGCAGCTCTACAACCACCTCAGGTACGTGAGAGGCATCTAACAGTTGACAGCAAAGCCACCTCTTGGCCAGCCTACATGACACACTGTACGCTGGGAACTGCTGCTGCAACCTGTCAACCAAGTATATCATACATCATCTACAGTATATGGCACAGGGGAGAGGAACAGAGATGCCACCAGCAGCTCTACAACCACCTCAGGTACGTGAGAGGCATCTAACAGTTGACAGCAAAGCCACCTCTTGGCCAGCCTACATGACACACTGTACGCTGGGAACTGCTGCTGCAACCTGTCAACCAAGTATATCATACATCATCTACAGTCTATGGCACAGGGGAGGCTCTTTCAGGATGACTTTCTTGGGATTCAATAACAATACAAGTGGGATAATGAAATGTGATACTTATGAGAACATCAGATATAACTCTATGATTGATATTCGGCAAAGCTTTGTTTGTTCTGATACCACTATCAGTATCATGGGAATAAATTAGGTTGTCAGCATCAAAACTTAGAAATACTAAGGAATCCATGACAAATTAAATTATCAGATTTTCGATTGGGATATAAATGTACTGTGTATCACAGGATCCATAATGTGTGTAGTAAACTAGTCATGTCATAAGATTGCAATGTGTGTGGTATTTCCTCACCCGTGTAGTGCTCCAGTCAGTTTAGGTAGATGCAAGTAATCCCTCTCTAGTGCCAGGGACTCAGGAGTATCCCGGTAACAGAGCTTCCCGTCTGGAGTGGTTGTCGCCTTCAGGAGAGATACTTCTCGTGGGTACACAATCCTCACCCGGAATACAAACCCTTCCTGCACCAACGACATTGTTTTCAAAGTTTTTTATGATATTTACATCTGTTTTACATTTTACCTCAAGAAGGTTTTCTTTCATGTGGTAAATGCTTTATATATGTTCAATTAACTGCAAAAATTATCATAGCAAGACATAGAAATATAGAATTATTCATTTGGTTCAGTTTGCAAGTATTTGAGCAGCATTAGTATAACACAAGAAAAGTGTTTAATCAATAAAAAAGTTACGTTATTTTTAGAGAATTCAAAATTAACAGAGGTTGTCCCACGTAATAATTTGTTTCAGCTAATTTATGTCAATAATAAACTGATGTCCGTACCTTAAATATGTGTACGTAGTCTGAGAATGCCTGAGTTTGGACATCATACTTCTCTAACATCGTTTTGGCAATTTGAATATAAAACGCAGCCTTGATTCTCCTGATTGCTTCGATGTCTTCTGGCCACTGACGAGAAAGACCCAACTGTACAACACCTGCAAACAACAAACGCTTGTGCAACTTTCAAGAACACTGATAATTTATTGTAAATCGTTTTGTAATGAGCAACATTTATTCTCTACATAGGCAGTACTAATAATGCTTTAAGAGCATTTAGGAGATCCAGACTAAGGTGGACATTTTAAGTATTATAGCACTAATGAGGCTTACAAAGATTGGATGGCACACAAGGAATGGTTACACAGCTCACTTGCAAAAGAAAGAGGTCCAAGCAGTTGATATGACAGCATACACAAAAATATACAACCAATTCATTTCTACTTATAACTGTCCTTCTATCTTTTCCTTATATAGAAACCTCCTTGCAGTGGTGAAATATCAAATATCAAATAAATTATCTTGTGAACTTTTTGTGTGTAGTTAACTGCATGAACAAGTCTTGGGTAAGTTAGCTGTCTATTCGTTCCTTCTGCACCTTTAGTAAAAAATACTATCTAAAGAAACTGGTTCAAAAATAGGGTATTTGCAAGGAATTGTTTGCGAAATTAACAGGAAAGCAGGCTTACACTTAAACTGCTCGTATTAGAATATAGGATAACGTTAAATTAAATTATTAAGTCTATAAATAGAAATGCATAATCATCACAGAGGTAGACATTTTCCCATTAAAGAAATTGCAATGGCAGTTGTAATTTGAAATTAACCCTTACAGGACTATAGGCGGATATATCCGCTAGCATTTTGTACATAGCAAACATTTTGTGTTGGAAGGTAGGCAGATATATCTGCCGATTATTACGACAGTTATTGATTCTCTATAACATCATACATACTATATGCTGTCTGGGAAGGGTTAAATCTATTACACTTTGTTGTCAGGGTTGCCAACACAGCTGAAGAAACAAAGTATTCTTACTGTTGCATATGTATTAATATGTTTACTCGCAAAATCTACTAACTTTTCTATATTCAAAAACAAATGTACACACATATACATAAAATACACTGGCCTACTATGAAATGTGAGGAGTGGTGATTATATTATATTAAGGTTTTGTAGTTTCTGGAGTGGGTGAACCATTGGTAACTTAATTCCAATTTTCTAAGTTCTGAGAGGTTGCAGTTTGGAGGCGGGTGTTTTATTATTTTTGAAGAGAAGTAACTGTTGAAACTAGATTTTGAGTGTGATGAGACATGGTTGACTATTGGTTTGTCTTTGAAATTATTTTTTACATCTAGACGATGACCGTTTATTCTGGTACGGAACTAGTTCTTTGTTAGGCCTATGGGGTGGGCAGTCTTTACATTGGAGCTAATAAATCACATTGCTGGTGCTGCAGGTGTTATGTCCTTGAATTTTGTAAACACTCTTGTTATCTCATAATAATAATAAAATCTAACCTTCAATGGGAGCCACGTAATGTGGAGGTTGCCTGAACGTGTCGGAGAGCAAGAAGCACTCAGCAGCCTCCACTCCTGTTAGTGACTGAGGCTTGTGGTGGCCAGGGAGAGGTGGGAACACATCGGTTGCCCTCAGAGCAGCTGCGATGCCCTGCACTGAGGCGACATCCAGTGGTAGCTCAGGCAACTCCCTCAGCTGCTTAGCCAAGGCGTCCCAGGCTCTGACTACAGCAGCACACGCCTCCTCTCCAGCGCCACAGTGAAATGACTCTGGGACAAACTGTACACAACTTTTAGTGTTTGTGTTTGTAGTAATTTGTTTTTGAGAAGTTGGCGGTCTGCAAAATCTAGATACGACGGGACGAAAGTTATGAAAATAATTTTGAACCCGGCTGATCCAATTTGACTCTGCTGGATTGAAGCAGTGCCACTGGTGATCCCAAATACAATTGGTCAGGTTTAGTGGGTACAAACCTCACATGCAAGGGGATCCAAAATAATTTAAAAAATAACACAAGACTGAAAAATTGTTACTTAACTTGATCTTGATACTTAACTAGACTGATGTTTTAGACTGATAAAATTAGTATTTTTCAAAGTTGAACTATATCTTAACTGAAATCACCATGTTTCCTATGCGTAAGAGTTATTTTTAATATGGTAGGCCTAATTCATATTTGTATTTGTTTTTGTCTGTTGTTTTTCAAATAAAATATTTTTAATAATCTTGCCTATTTTTTTCTTTTTTTAGGTATTTAACAACGTTACAAAATCTGGTTAAAATGTTGAACGTGCATTTCCTGTTATATACGAAATCAAAAAGGAAAATTCCGTCTCGATATCGTCTCAAAATTTAATGAGGAATAAAAAAATACTGTCTCGTTTTAACTCAAACCAAAAACCCAATCCTGCCCATCCCTACTAGTTTGCTAATGTGATTTTTACCATCACAGTACCTCACTGTGATCATCTTACAGACTTGTAGTCAATGGTGAAAGGCAGTTAGCGACAAGCGAAATTTACAAATTTGTTCAAAGTTGAACATTCCATGTCACAGAAAGTACATTACATCTCACCTGTTTCTCAGTGACAAGGGTCTCCAGTTGGTCAGCCTGGTATGTGATGTCCTGAGAGCGCAGCTGTAGTCGTGACATGAGCAGATACGTGACCATGTCACGTGTGACCAGCCGACGGGATGAGAGAGGAGCATCAGGATCACGCCACACCACCGTCTCGCACACAGTCCCGTCACGGAACCTTCGCAGCTCACAGCGATCTCCCCACAGCGCTCGGAACTTTGCGGCCTGAGACATTACACAGAAGCTCAGTCAATATGATATAGCTTGGTTGGGGCTGTTTATAATAAGTTAGATTAGATTTCTACAACACTAACACACCATTGTGTAGATTTTAAGATGAAGATGAGTATTGAATTAATGAGATGATACCTTTGTTACAAATTTCATCAACGTATTTTTTTGTATGTTCTGCAACGGAGTTGTTATTCAGTTGGACTACCTGTGGCTCATTAGCAGGAGGTCCCTTCTCCACAATGCTGTATGCAGTTTCTGGGTTGAGTCTCAGTCCCACCACAAGAGTCAAGTCACTGAGGGGAGCCTCCACCCCCACCCCCCACTGTGGTAGGGGGGGTAGTTGAAACTCCAGGTGAGCCAACCGTCCCCCCACCCCTCTCTCTAGCAGCCTTCCTACAGCGACAGCCACCAGCATGTCAGGGGTTGCAAAATGTTTCATCCGCTCTTCTTTGCTTGTCTCCTTTTTCAACACACTTTGAACGACGTTCCAATTCTTCTGAATGCTGGAAAGAGATTCATAATCATTTAGAAAGATACAAAAGAAGTAAGTGACTGATAAAATATTGAAGTTGTTCGACAGAAGTAAATAAATATGCATGCATAATAAATATGATGTTTATCTTGTGTTTGACAGCACAATTCCTTTTTGGACTAAGAATTGACTACTTTTAATTAGGGGTCTGCGGGTCCCCGATTTTTTCGGGTCGGGTCGGGCCAGCGGAAGGCCCGAGAGACCGGGTCGGGTCAGAGATTTGATCGGGCCAAGATCGGGTCGGGCCAAAAAAAAATAATTAAATTATTATTTTCAAAGAAACACCCTTATATATATTATTACAGAGGAATTAAAACGTTAAAATTCAAATTAAATATTAAGTTTGCTCACGATGGTTTAAGAACAAAGACACAACAGAGCAATTGCCGTACTGTCACTAGCCAGAGCCAGTCGTCTACTGACAAAAGCCGTGACGCAACAGTGCAAAGAAAACGAAGTCAAAAGAAAGACTATTTATCCAGAGGTAGCAGTTTAATTATTTATTGTTTATTCCATACCTAGTTTAAAATATATTTTAGTATTTTACATAATAAATTATAAACAAAAGAAATATCTGATATAGTGTACAGATCTGTATCTTGTTATTTTATTTTCCTATTGTCCTTTTTGTCATTCAGTAACAAAACAAAACAACACTTCTGATTGTCTGGTTCTGCATTGTATGGTCACCATTTCATTTTTAAAAAAAGTATCAAGTATCAGCAAGACTACAAAGAGGTTAGGCCTAAATATTTTATAATTTGTATGAAAGTTTTCATCAGTAAAATTATTTTTTCTTAAGTTAGATTGAGTTTCAAAAAGGATATTTCTAAGATCCAATACAACATTTACAAGACACATACTACCATGAATTAATTTCTTTGGAAATTATCTGTAACAGTTTTATATTTTTTAATAAAGAAATAATATATATTTTTGTCTCTACTTCCTTGTTTCGTTACTTGCATTTTGTCAGCAATTGGACAACCGGGTGGTGTAATAGGGCAGGGGAGGGGGAGGGTCTATGACCTTGAGTGTCCCCGAGCCGGGTTGTGCAAGAGGGGAGGGGAGGGGGAGGGTCTGTAACCTTGAGTGTCCCCGGGCCCGGAACCTGGCTGTGAGTGTGATTCATGGTTTTTTGTTTACATTCTACTACCCTTCCTTCCGAGAAAAAGACCTTACAGTTTCAAAAACATTGACTTACAGTATAAAAACATTGAGTTGTGTTGCTAATTAGGGCACTATAATTTCTGTGCTGTCTGCTTATGTTGCCAAATTAGCATTTAACTTTCTTTTCTCTTGATTTAATATAATTTTCTATAATTATATTAAGAGTTCCTTTTCAGGTAGGCTACCTAATTAATTGTGATATTAATTAAATAACTTACGTCATCAATCCATAAATTGCTGTGGAGTACGCGTTTCAACCATCAGGTCATCCTCAGCTCCACTGTCACTAGGTTGAATTTGCTTCTATGTTGCATTATAGCAACAGCGTCGATATGTTAAATAAATAGTCCAAACATATTTTACATTTATCACACATACACGACACGTACGAAACATTTAGATAACAAATACTGAGTAACACCGTGCGCACGGCTGGACGGGCTCAGGTTTGCGGCTACGACTATTTATTTAACATATCGACGCTGTTGCTATAATGCAACATAGAAGCAAATTCAACCTAGTGACAGTGGAGCTGAGGATGACCTGATGGTTGAAACGCGTACTCCACAGCAATTTATGGATTGATGACGTAAGTTATTTAATTATTTGATAACTCAATCCGTTGTGCTACAATCTCAACATTATGAATTGTGATATTGTTTGACTTGAGTTTATGGATTTTTAATTCTTTTCATTTATTAGCTATCAAAATCAGTTGTTTTAGGATTTTAATCTCTTGCAATACCGTAGGTCTATACTACTGTGTATGACATGATATGCAATTTTTACAGCCTTTACTATAACTATACCATAAACAATGTATGTGTGTTATTTACTGTTTTAGAGTGTTATAGTAAATTAGTTTACACAATATCTTTTCTTCAATGAGTTCTCCACTTGTCATGTTGCTTAGCCTATTACTATAAAAATTACCTAATTCCTATGTAAAGCTGTAGAATAAATGCCAATAATAGATAATTCTTTATTTATGATGATGTAACTAATAATGCTATTGTAAATGTGAGGTTTTTATACTTGGGAGGTTAGGAGGCAGGGAATGAATGATTCATATTGCATGGTGGAAACATAGAATTTTTATTTTCTTCTTGCTTGCAGTCTTGAAGCCAGTCCACAGGCCCTAAACTTGTGATAAGGTTAATTGATTTGTTTATGATCCTTTTATATTAAGTTCCATTTCAAACTTGTTGTAATATAACTATTTAGATATTTCAACAGTTATAAAAATGGGAAAGAATGGCTTGATAAAAAAAATTATTTTCTTCTTTCTTGCAGTTGATTCAACTCCTAAGCTGTAAATAAGTTATGAACATGAAATAATATACATAAATACAATCTTTTTTCATATTTTATTTTCAAGTAATATTATAAACACAGAGTTAAAAGAAAAAAAATCCGGTAATTAATAATTTTTGGCCCGACCCGATTTTGGCCCGAAACCCGAGGACCAAAATTATCGGCCCGACCCGACCCGACCCGAACCAAAAAAGTCTGACCCGCAGACCCCTACTTTTAATTGACTAGTTGATTAACAACATACCAAAGAACGTGGTCAAACTGGCGTAGGAAAGGCATTGGGGTCATGAACAATGCTTGGAAACTGTTCATGTTGGGATTGTCCAGACAATCTACTGCCAACTTGGCTTCTTGTCTAATCTGTAAAAATTATAATAAATTTCATTACATATAGAGATTTAAAAATAAATCTAATAAATAACACTTTAAACATAACACTTACTACGTTAGCTTATAACAATGCATTATAAAATATGGAAAGTGGTTGATTTTATTGATTTTATTTAACATTCCCGAAGCATCGAAATCGTTACAATCTTCATTTTTTGGATGCAGTATTTCACTCATAGTATCTGAGTCCTAAAAGCTATTGATATAGGCTACAAACATTAGAAAGGGTTGGAAGCAGGCAAGTGTCGATAGAACAAATCCAATCCTGAGAAAATCCCGAATTAAATTTAATCCCGACCAGAAGATCAGGGATATATTTCTGATTTCTCCCTGTCCATACCAACTGAATATGAATGCAGGCGTGAGATGACCTTATAGATTTGTCAATGATCAAGATGGGCCATTTATGACATGCTCAATGATCAAGGGAATCTATGACTAGACCAGAGTATTCACTTACCCTGAGATACGTGAGGCGATTCACACTGGCAGCCAAGTTGCAGTAGCCTGTAGCATCCACAAACACAACATCAAAATGTTCATGGAACTCTTGTAATTTTGGAGCGGTCTCTTCTTTTTTTGTAGAGCTCATCGTATATCCTTCCTTGGTCCAGTCTGACTGACCTGGACAAATTTTTTTTGTAATATATGTATATATTAATGGTGCAAGAAGTTACATTATATTTTGTATATTGGTTTCACTCCAGATAATAATCACTTTTGTTTTGTTCTGATTGTTGTGTTTGTTTAAAATAATAACTATTCACTTGTGATTTTTAATGGAGAATAGATTGAATGCTCTAGATTTTATCTTGTTCTTTTAGTCTAGTAAAAGTAAAATTATTATTAAATATCCTGAAAATGGTCAATTTAAACATCCAGAAAGAATAGAAGTAAACCACGTTGAGTGCGCGAGACGGGAATTTCTGCCCTGCGGTAGCGGCACCACTGGCGCAGGGCGAGATTGTCATCCTCCTTCCATAACAACAACCTTGCTTCAGTGTGAGCTCAACCTTGCCCGGGGAACGTTTTGTTGAATTGCCACGCTACGTTTCGCTTCGTGTTGTTGAAGCTACGTTTCCATGTCAATCATTTTGATCTTTTTCGGTACCTCGTGTTCGTGTCAACTACATTGTGTGGAGTTTTAACTTAGTACTATTTTTTTATACTCGTATTAATGTTTTAGTTATAGCTTTAATTATTTCCATACAAAATATTTCTTATATATTATAAAAAATGTTTGAAAACAATTTGTGATTGAAATTTCTGAACACTAAAAGACTTTATATAATGGTGGGGGGGAGGGGGGAGTTTGTAATAATATTGTTGGGCGTTTATTTTCAAATAACGTTTTGTAGCCTAATCCGACATATACTTTAGCACATTATCATAAATTCTTTCTTATACATTTGAAAAGGAAAAACTAAAACAAATATTTCAAAGGAGAATATGTCAACATATTAAGCGAGACCTGAACAAAAGCGAATAAATGTCATGACTAACTATGTAGATGTTTGAGCATAAAAACTGACAACATCCCTTTATATAGTAAAGTATATGTAAAATCCTAATACAGTATATGTAATATATGTTTGTGTAACTGATTGCCCTAGTCACATAGCCACGTTTTGCTGCCTCAATTTTTGTAATCAGATTTGTTTTTTAACAATTGGTTTATCTGAAATGTACATGATTTTTCTGTAAGCAGGTGTTGGAAGTACACTTACTTAGCAGAAGCCAGACGTTGCGTACCACCTGGTAGCTGCTCATGAGTGAGTTGAGTTTCCGGGACATCAACATAGATGTCACCAGCATACTAACCAAATGTCCGCTAAAACCACCGAGGCCCTGCAAGCATTCATATCAGTGTTGTAAATGAGACGCAAGACATACAAAAACCAACTCAAAATAGTGAGAGCAGTATTTAGTTTGGCTAGGCCAAGGACCATATGACTAGTTAATTATTTCATTTCAACTATTTACTGTGCCTGTATTCACATCTTCTGAATCATCAATCACATTCTATTCTCAGTGAATTATTTAAATTGAGGTGGTCAGTAGATCAGTAGATGTATTGCTCACCTACCAAACAGAATCCATTGCCAGTTTGATGAAGAAAAACCCAGAAGCATTTCTGGTTTCAATGTGGACTTTGCTGTCCTTGATCATGGAACCTTTAGTGAATTGCCGAGCAAATAAGTAGCTGGTCTTAGACTAACATCAAGCTATAAATGTCACCTATCCTACATATCTTGTTGTTGCTTATTTATAATTTAACATTTTTAACCTAACTTTTTCAGTTTTTTAGACCATAATTTTCATTAATCTGCAATTTACAAACATTCAACTCAAATCATTTGATCTTCATCTTGTTAGTCTTGTCTTACTAAACACAGCTAGTCTTCCTATCCAAATAATTAAGCTACTTCCAAACCTTTTTATAACATGTTATCAACTGAAATGAATGTCTTGTCTTACTTACATGACTGTTAAAAAAAAAAAAAAAAAAAAAAACGCTTACAGTGTCAAGTTGGCGTTGTCTCAGCCACACCCTCAGCAACAACACACCATCTTTCAGGTTGTTGTTGTTCTCCAGAACTTGTGCTTGGACTGCGTCATTACTAGTTAACACCAGATCACCGACCACGCTAGCATTGTACACTGATGACGCTGTCTGACAATCTGAAAACAGTGTTTTTGTATATCATCTAGTGACAAAATGGCTGGGTAGCTCAGTGGTTATAGTGCTCGCCTCGTAATCAACAGGGGCGGATCCAGGACATTGTTCAGGGGGGGGGGCGCACTTCATTTTTTACATATTATATGGACAAATAAGTTATGAACGAAAATGTGGTGAACTTTTGTAAGGGTTCAAAATAAAACCCATTTTTGAAGATAGGTTCCGGTTTACTGGTATTTTTAAAATACCTGAAACCAAGAATTGGTGAAAAACATTCTGGTTTATTGGTTGTTATGCAATAGTTTTGCCGCGATCATGGAAGACGAAAATGACGTCCCAATACGCTATTGCTTATTTTTGATACAACAGCTTATCTTAACCCATAAACCTGTTATGGTGTGGTGTGTTAACATAAACATTACAAACCAACAATTTATTCAGATTTTAACTCATTTTATATGTTTGTGAAATTTTATTCAGATTTTTATTTGCTAATTTGTGAAACAATTTTATTTAGGTTTTGATTTATTTGTGAGACAATTTTATTTAGGTTTGAATTTTTTAATTTGTGAAACTGCATAGGCCTAGAAAAAATTTACTTGCACATAAATACAACTAACCATGCTTTATAGTAACTGTAGGAAAATATAATGTGTAACACAACAGTTACCCACATAATAACTATTTATCTTTTTAAGACCCAGTGAGAATGCAACAAGAGAATAGTTACTATTATCTTGAGAATGCACCACAGGTTTTGTTATGAATAAAAAATATCTCTTTATTATCACAATAACGTTCGTCATAATAGCGTAGCTACTAGTGACATTGTCAGTACCTAACTCACGACATATTTATCAGATTTTGGGATTTAAAAGGTTACGGTTATTTGTACACTTTGTGTTTGGATTGAGTTTTAAGATTTCCAAACTTAAATTAAAGATTAAAATTCAAACATAGAAAAATTAAATTGGCTTTTCTTGAAGAAGCAAAGGTGATGGAGAGAGTAGTAGATTAAAATTCAATTTTCATCAAAATACACAAATTTCTAAACTAAATCCAACTTCTCTCTACTAAAACTTACCTTTCTTCTTCCCTTTCGTGAGCCATGACTCTCTTATGTTATTTTTACATGGAGTGAAGCGAGAGAGTTTGAAGGTATTTCCCTGAGGAACTGCTGATATATAAATGTTAACCTAAAAATAGAAAAAAAATCAAGTGATACCACAATTAATTCTGTTACCAACATGTTTTACATATTTGTGTGCTTTGGGGTTTGCTAACTAATTTCTATGTTATTTAACATTCTGAACACCTTTTTTGTGTGAAGTGGTTCGATGTTAATACTCGTGAAAAGAGTGAACAAAACAGTTGTTGAACAAACTAATAAAGACTTAGAAGGTTGAACAAGCCAAGGCGCATAATTGAGAAGTTCAAGTCGCAGATTAATTTGTGTCAGTTGTACTGACATTCTTCTTCTGATATTCTTAGCTTTTTCCAGGCAAAAGTGGATGTGTCATTTTTGGACTTCATGATCCCAAGGTAATGTTTTTCCCATATTTTTTTACACCTGTCCAGGAATCTCATGCCAAAAAGGTGAAATTCTACTTTTAGTGAAAAACTTTAGTGATTTACTATTACTCACTTCCAGAAGAGCAAACAGCAGAACACAAAATATTTAAGACAATGAGCAGTATAGGTACAAGTGAAACATTTGGTTAGTTTCAATCTCATTAAATTAAGTTGAAGAGTAACAAGCTCCTTAAGACTCCATGTAGGCCTATAACTTAGTAATTATAAATTTTATCACGGTCTGTTCTAAATTCTAACCCTTTCATTGAACTAAAAAAATGTGATTTTTTGCATAATTTGTTTATGCTACCATAAAATCTATATATTTAATACACAGTTGTAACACTGTTTTCTCAGTAATTACTAGACCGATCTACAAGATTTATGTCTCAAATTAAAGGGGATAGTGTGTAGATTTGCCGAACTTCCTTGGAATTTACGTTTTTTCTAAGGGCTACGACCTACAGCCCTTTAAAGTTCGAGTCAATACAATTCTTATTGAAGAATATAATACACAGTTTATAAATTATTCGTCAGCTGTTTAATGTTTGTCAGACATTTGTTATTATTTTTATAACCTCACTTTCAGTATGCAATTATTAAACTTGGAGTTTCTGTTTATAAACACACGATTTTGATCAAGGAAAACGTATTTGTTAACTTATTTTTGAAATGTTTTAGTTTTCCTGCAAAGTATCTGAAGGAAAGTGGTAATTGAGTTTAAGTTTGAGTATGGAATGTGAAATAATACCCATAATAGGGAAAGGAAACTTATTGTTTTGATTGATATAATTTATTCTCTACGGCCACCAGAATAATCATGGGGAAATCCGCTTGCAAGTTGTACATATAATTGCTAATGAGTGGGAAACATACAAACATTTTATAGTTGGTGACGAATCTTACTCAAGATCAGTGTTAGACGTTCAGTGGTACCAAACTTTACCTTCTCGAGATGGCGAGTACGCTGGGATACGTGGAACTACAATATATCAGTGAATTTTTTTTCAAGTACACAGGGAAGTTGCTTGAGAAACTGTGACTTACCATTCGGTTCTGGCGAAGAAGTATGTGACTTGATGTTTAATGGCAATGTTGACTCGGGTCATTATAGCGTTATAAAACTTTATACTGTAAATAACCCCAGGGTGTGAAAAGTACAAAAAGAAAAAGAAAAGGTAATCATTAACTGGGCGTAAAGAGACATACCGAACGAAAAAAATGTAGAGAACCATCGAACTAAAAAGGTAAAGAGCAGTGTTGGTGTTAAATGTGCTCTGGAAGTCCCTACAAAAAAATACCAACTCTTTTGAATTGGGGTCATTAGATTGGATCTGTCACTACTTCAAATCTATGAATTTCGAGTCAGAACAGACTAACTGGGACACAGAAATGTTTTAGTTTTCCTGCAAAGTGATCTGAAGGAATGTGGTAATTGAGTTTAAGTTTGAGCATGGAATGTGAAATAATACCCATAGTAGGGGACGGAAACTTATTGTTTTGATCAATATAATTTATTCTCTATAGCCATCAGAACAATCATAGGGAAATCCGCTTGCAAGTTGTACAGATAATTGCTAACGATTGGTAAACATACAAACATTGTATCGTAAGTGATTAATCTTACTCAAGATCAGTGTTCGACGTGAAAATTTTACCTTCTTGAGATGGCGAGTACGCTGGGATATTTGGAACTACAATTTATCAGTGAACTATACCCTATATATATTTGTTCGAGTAGGCCTACACAGGGAAGTTGCTTGAGAAACTGTGACTTACGATTTCGGTTCTGGCGAAGAGTATCTGACTTGATGTTTAATGGCAATGTTGACTCGGGTCATTATAGCGTTATAAAACTTTATCATTAACCCCATGATGTGAAAAGTACAAAAAGAAAAAGAAAAGGTAATCATTAACCGGGCGTAAAGAGACATACAGAACGAAAAAACACGTAGAGAACCATCGAACTAAAAAGGTAAAGAGCAGTGATGGTGTTAAATGTGCTCTGGAAGTCCCTTCTAAAAAATACAATTTTTTTTGAATTGGGGTCGTTAGATTGGATTTGTCAGTAGGCTACTGCAAATCTATGAATTTTGAGTCAGAACAGACTAACTGGGACACAAATATTTTTTCCTTATGTTGTCACAAGGGGAAGGTAAAATGAACTCCTTATCAACATTTTGAGTTAATGGCAAATCTTATCAACAGCGACTATAAAAAAAGTATTAAGGGTCAAAAGAGACAAAAAACTATTTGAGTAAAATATAATACAAATCTGCATTTGAAATGGCCAGTTCTAAGTCTCACTTGAATCAACATCTTTCTGGTAGTGGTAGTCTACATAGTTTTAAAATCCACGACTCCTTTTCCATCAAATTGGACCGTTAATACCCTCTAACATTGAACAAAGTATGCCCAACTATACGACATAAACACAGCTTTTACTCACAGTATGGGTCAAAGATTCGTGAAATGCGACCAACTGCTGATGCGTGATTTACATGTAGGCTAAGTGACTATCTTTATTCCATACAACAAATGTAATGAAAAAAACGACGAATATAGGAATATACTTGAGCAAATTATCTAAATATCATAAATAGCTGCTTATTAGGTTATCAGCATTGCCCAGTTCGTATACTATTTATTTTTCAAATGAAACTCGAATTAATATTAAACATTCATTTGGTTAAAATAATATATAGGTTTGATTAACATAAAATAGTTTATACAGGCAAACTATCAGTTCTATTTCATGTAAAAAATTAAACAACCCCTAAATAAAATACAAATAAACAGTATTTGTAATTATTATTTCTTTTATTGCTGACAATATTCCCGTGGCGGAGCACGGGCGGTTAACTAGTACCATCCAATCAAAACTCTAGACCAACACAAAGTATCCAAGGCAAATTTATAGCCATGGGAAATATATGTAGTTGATGGAGATTAGTTGATGTCCTAGAATTTAGAAACTGGGATTCCCTTTGATTTTTTTTAAACCAACATTGTTGTTGGGAAAGCATTTGGTCATATTAAAACAATCCAGGAAACATCAACTGAAAATTAGGATTTTATAATGGATAGGTTCTTAGCAGCCTTACCATATGACAAAAATATATGAAAAGCCCAAATAAACACATGGACATATGTTGGTGTACATATGTGTTTTTATTTATACATTTTCATTAAAATAGGCCTGCAATTAAACCTATTTATTACAAACTCCTTAAAAACACTGGCCTAAAGCCATATTTACCAACACGTAATATGATTAAATTTTGTTTGCATTTGAATTGTTTAAAAAAATCATAAGTTAAATATTTGTTGAACGGCTTGATATTTTGCAATCATGGCGTTGAGATGAGGAAATAGTATTTTTATCTGTCTATCCGACAATTAATGAACGGTTGTCATCGAAAATTCAAAAATCAAAATAGTTTGAAGGCGAATGTGAGATAATTTATGTTTGAAACTGACCAATCCTGTGAACATGTAACTAGGTTATTAGTTACCTTATTGAGTTTGTCCACGGCAGGATGCAGTAACAGTCTGGGACACAACGGGTTTCCTCCGAGCAAAGACCAGCTTACACCTTGCTGCTTACATACAAGCTCGCTTGTCTGCAATAGTCTAGCGAGGTGTCCCAAGTACACAGCTCGCTTGAGGTGGTAACGAGCATTCAGGTAGTCCTCTTTCAGGAAACATTTCTATTACAAACAGAAAAGTAAAAAAAAATTTGTATGAACTGTAAAATGTGTTTGTCCCTTACTAGCCTGCAATAAAGGAATAGGTAAATATTTTACAAACAGGGCATTTAACTGAAAGTTAAATTCTTATCAATATCAATTAACATAACCAACAATAGGCTAAATGACAATTACAAAATAAAAATATAATGTATACTGCGCCAAACAGCATATAATATAAACAATTGATAATTTTTTAGATCTTTGGATAGTCTCAGCTGCTATTTTCAAGTGATTGCAGAAACAACTAATTTAGTAGTTGTTTGAATTTGGGAGGTGCTACGAGCAAATTAATGAGGTTATCCACACTCATCGGCTATTTAAATTGTTAAGATAACATTCAACTTGGCTCTGGCCCAACTGAAATGCTCAGACAGTGTCGAGAAGAAGCGTAACCAGTAACCATGCTAACTTAATAACCCTCCCAAAATAACACATTTATTGAAAATTTAACAAATTGATCATGCCAAGAAAAGACTATGTGAAATAATCCTATCATTATTCCAAAACCTGTTATGGAACTTACGTTACAACAATGAGGACCTATTTTAGGTAAAATATACATCCAGTTTTAGTAAAATATTAAGATCTCAGTGAGTAATGAAAACTGATAATCTAAACCTGACTAATTTATGTAGAAGATTTATCATTTTCTATCAAATGTAATCACTATGAAGGTTTTTTTAACAAGGTAACCAGGTCATTCAGATAAGAACAGTATATCTGTTGTTTTTTGCCTCCTGATCACAAATTTAACTTATTCTAGAGGTAAAAATACCTTTCATCTGTCAGTGTGATCATATGTCACCGATGAGCGGCGACCGGTTTCAACCTAGCAGTGGGGCCACCCCACACTAGCGATACAGTTCTCACTAGTACCACTACTACAACTGACACAACACCCCAATAACACACAAATAGGCCTAGCTATTGTACATTCCCGAAGCATTGAAATCGTTACAATCTTCTAACGAATATCAGATCTTTTCGTTCATATCAGAAATATTCAGTTGTGAATATTTCTGATAAATATCACTCCTTAGAGATTGTCAGAAAGTTTATAAATATGTCATGAGAAACAACACTTAAATACATTTTTACAAAAACACATGTGGCCACAAATTGACTGCGCGGCGGACGGTACGCGTACATTAAGTTGCTAGTCCAGACACGCGTACCACGTACCGTTCGCCGCACAGTCAATTTGGGGCGACACATGTTTTTGTAAAATATGTATTTAAGAGTTGTTTCTCGTGACGTATTTATAGACTTTCTGACAACCTCTTTGGAGTGATATTTTTTATGTTCTTTCATCGCCTGAAGATGGCCCCACTGCTGGGTTGAAACCGGTCGCCACTCATCCGTGACATATGATCACACTGACGGATGAAAGGTATTTTAACCTCTAGATTAATTTAAGAGCAGTATGTAAAATAAGAAATTTCAGGTTTAGAAATAAAAAATAAAATAATTTTAGAAGTGAACTTACTTTTGGCATTTCAACAGTGATATCCACAGACAATGAAGGACCCAGACAGCAGCCAGAGTTGTACGAACCCACCACTGAGGCTGATACAGGTCTCAAGAAATGGGTGACGGGTCGGTCCTCCTCCTTTGGCATTTTGGGTAGAGGAGATTTTACATCCAATAAGCATTCTGTGTCCAGCTAAAAAAACAAAAAAAAACAGGTAGAATGCCCTAGAACTAACAGTGATATACAGAAAGTAGGCTAGGCCTACAAATAAAAAATACCAGTGATAAAAGCTTAGATAGTGTAGGCCTATTTTAAAGTTTATTCCTAGATATAAATTTATAAAAACGTTGATCGATTTGTTTAAATTAAAAATACAGTACAGTAAGCTCATTAATTTTGATTAAGGTTAATTATCTCAATAGAATTAAGTAAAAGAAATAGGTCTTAACTCAGTAAATAGCATTAGTTTTACTTGGAGTGGTAAATCTTGGGCCTTTTGAGAAAACTCCCCCTGGTTAAGAAAAATGACGTATTTTAACACATCTTAGCACTTATGCAGTTGCTGAACGACTAACATGTTTATCAAAACCCTTAAACTGCCTATTAGACATGCAAATTGCAAGTTAAATGGAAGATGTCAGCACATGTGGACTGGTTAGAGATCACCAGGTATTTTACTCATGCTGGAAAGAAGCAAATATCATGGCTTTAGGACTGGGAGAAGAATTGGTTCTATTTTTGAAGAAGATTTGAAGTAAATAATTATTCTGGTATTGTATAAAAACATTAAAAACTGGCAATTTGAAGATTGATAACACCATGTTGTAAACCAAGAAATAATGCCTGGTGTTTGAGCTAAATAATGTCCCTGTTCTAAAGTCCTAGAAGGGTTAATCAGCCTGCAAGCTACCACCCCAAAGCTATTCGGAATGTTTCTTAAACACTTAATGAGAATTTAGCTAATCCATAGAACTTTTCCTATATTCAATGTCAGTATATCTAACAGGTACTCTATTAGGTAACAGGCTATTCTTCTAAAATCACTTGACTTTTATGGAAATATAGATTAAATGTCCTTGATGTACAGATTTATCTAGCCTTAGAGGCCTTTCTTCTGCAATGATCACTAAGATAAGTCCATGTTTCCTACTAAAAATTGTAGCACTTCGCCTAACATCCTCGTTCATCGTTTGTAGGAATCTTCAACTTGTAGGTGTTCTTCATTATATAAACTAATAAAGATAATAAATTCTTTAAAAAAATTATCTCTATTTCTTCTACTTGGTGGTGTTCTATGACTTTTTATGTTTCCATAGCTTGCACTTTGCAAATGGGTTCTTTCAATGATTGTCAAGAAATACAGTATGTAGGCCTACTTATTTGGATAATATATCAAATCGTCCAGGCTTTCTCACATTTTTCCATTGTAATATGTAAGCAAAGCAGACCCAAATTCAAAGAGTAAATAGGCCTATTTAATTTCAACCAGGTCAGTAAAGTTGAATTTTTGTAGGACGCATTTCCTTGAATTGAAACTTAAATATTAACAGCAATTAAATTATCCAGCTTATCATAATGTAAACAAACATGTTCTTCATAAAGATAACATGAGAACATTAAAAGCCACTGGGCAGAGCCCAAGAGACTTTTTCATAAACTTAAGGTCAGTTTGCTAATCTATGTGACACGCTCTTTACAATGAGACGTCAATGGTCAAAATAGGTTAAGAAATGGCTGAGGAGTTCAAAGGAAAAATTTTGTGTTGGCGTATTAATTATATGGATAAGTAATAAACAAGCTTGATCTATACCAAGATGAAGTCTAGATTTTCAAGAGTCTATAGTAATACATTTAAGAGATAGGTAGGTAATGTTCTAAAAACTAAGACACATTTTCAAAAACATAAAACAAACTTATAATAAGTTACCTTGATTTTGTCTGAATCATCAACTTTCATCAGAAAATCTTTAATTTTCTCTAGCCAAGGTTTTATTTGTTTACGCTCTACTTTTTTGGGTTTCACTTCTTTCAACATCTCTTCAATTTGCATCCTGAATAAGTTTGAATGGAATAAATTTTCCGTTTCACGTAAACGGATCATTTCTTCCGCTGTGGGTGGTTTCATATCAGCCGTAGACACTTTCTTCTTTTTCTTCTTCTTCTTTTGGGTGACTTTTGTATTTTCAGTACTTTCCTCTCCATTTTCACTTGCGTCTTCATCTTCTTCTCCATCCTAGAAAAAAAAATAATCAAAATTACTATCAAAAGCCAAATTAATTGTTTTTTTTTTTTTTATATAAGTAGGCTATACTGTAGGCCTACACCTACCTAAGCTAATACACACGGGCATGATTTGTAAATGTGGCTAGGCCTATAAATTTGTTTAAATTACCTACACCATTTTCCAGCTCCGACTAGGCGCTATTACTGATCATTGAGTAAAAAGCCTTAAAAACATAGGAACCTATAAAGAAATAAAAAGTTAAAAACCTACATAAACTTACAGTATTTAACCTCGATAGTTCGACATTTAGTGGACTGAAAGGATGTTGAATTATCGAGATGTCGAACTATAGGGAGTAAATGGAGTTTACTGTATAGCTTTTTTCTTTCTTTTAGAGAGTAAAAAGGTCTCTACATCAGAAGTTGGTTTTACAAAGGTACCGTAGGTGATGTTATTATGTGTTGTTAAACGGTGTACTTTTATTTATGCTCAACAAAAGTTTTTTTTTATAAATAGTTTTAACATTTTACTAGACAATATACTGTAAACTTAGCTAGGGTTCGTCAATTAATTTGATAATTGCTACATAATAATAACAATGTGGTTAAATAGATAAAATGTTTAGATCGGTCCCTTTCAAAAAGTAAAAAATGTCACTGGCATGAAAACAGGTTTGTACAGTCCAACCTCAGTATAACGAATCTGAAGGGACCGAACTGAATATTCGTTATATCAAGGATTTCGTTAAAACGGGGTTCGTTATATAGAGGTTACTATATGTTTGCAGGAATTTCGCTAAGTCGAGGTTTAGAACCAGCGTCGGTCAATATAGGTCGGGATTAGACATCATTAAAACACAATTAAAGTAGCATATGCTACAATACTTTACAGTACAGTGTTTACATTGTACAGTAGAACCTAAATTATCCGGCATAAAAAAGGGGAGGGATCTTGAATATTGCGCAATCATGAAAATGGCATTGACCTTGATACAGGTTAAAAACTGTAAGTTTAAAATCAAAGCTTGTTTTAACCCTCCTAAAACCTAGCGAAACACTGTATTGCGTAGTCAAAAACCTTGTAAAGAACAAAACAAAACAGTAGTAGAAAGTTTTGTATGCTACTGCTCGTGATAGGCCGGTAGGCTACTTAACTGATTTATCACAACAGAGGAATGTCAATAATAATCATTAACTGTAGCATTGGTGTTACTAGTTGACAAAAATCGTATTGAAAACAATACATTAAGTCATTATAAAAGTGTATAATCATAGCCAATTTAAAGATAATAAAACACTCGAAAAAGGAATGTTAAAATAAGGATGTTGCTATTCTTTCTCTTTGGTTTTGTTTTTATATTCTTTTTAGGTTTCTCTTTATCCAAAAATTGTACAATTCACCATAGTTACTTAGCCCAATCACAGCTTACTAAACATTACGTCGTCATCAGTCCTCAGTGAATAATATCAGTTCTCGTTCTCAGTTGCAACATAGCGCGCGCAGCGACAGCAGACGGAGATGTGTAAAACGGAGCAGACGAATGTTAGCGCAAGCGATGACGTCACCTTTCCATTTCATTTGATAAAGAAACAGATTTTTCAAAAACAATAATGGGGTGGGGGATTTGTTATATCGAGGGAAAGACGTAGACAATTCGTTATGCAGAGGTTAAATTCGCAATGTAGAGGTTCTGATAATGATAAATTCGCTATATTGAGGTGTCTTATTTTAGCCGAAATCACTAAAAATTCGTTAAATCAAGGTCGTTGTTATGGTTTGTTCGTTATGTAGAGGTAAAATATACATTGTGTCTTATGGAGAGTTCTAGGGGATTTAAAAAAATTCGTTATATCAAGGAATTCGTTGTATCGAGGTTCGTTATATCAAGGTTAGACTGTAAATACAAAAAATAAAAATAAATAGGCCTAAGTCTAACAACAAAGATAATTTAAATAAATAAGTTAAAATAAGCTGGCCTACTTTAAATTCTGCTAATGGCAGGTTCGTATAGAAAGACTTTTAGTTACCAAATTTAAGGATAGGTAAAATACAAGACCTGGCGTACTCCTAAGGGAGATTCATTTTTTACCATCAAATTGCTCACATAAAAAAATGGATTAGCCTAAATCAGTTGTAGAGGCCAATCAAAACAGGTAAGATTGAACAAAGGGGGGGGGGACTATAATGAGTTGTGAAGTTAGGTGTTGACTTACTGATTCTAACTTGCGTTTCTTTGAAGAAGCTTCTGTGACAGCATCTAAGAAGTCATCATCATCATCATCACTTTGAACTTTAGACTCACAGTCTGACTCTTCCTCTTCGTCATTTTCTAAAATTTCTTCTTCTTCAAAAACATTTTTAGCCTGAATGCATACAAAAATATATGATTTCTTCACTATTTTTTCAATAACATAAAACACATATTTCATAATAAACTTGCTAAGTTAACTTGTAACTCTTAAACCTAGTGTTGATCATGCTATTTAAAAAAGCTTAACATTGCTTGTGAAAAGAGTGAAAAATAGCCATACAGTGACCACTTGGTATGGCTTATCAAGCTTTTAGAGAAATTCTTTCTGGATAGTTCTGAAAAAGCTAGATAACTAAGTCCTGTCTTAAAGTAGGCCTAGCTGTTATTGAGGAAACAATTATTAATATATAGGCTATAGAGTCAAGAGGACTACAAGAATCAATATCAGCATCAGGTTATTTTTTACATTTGATTGTACTGGTACTAACTTTTTAGTTTGCCCAACGCCTAGAAACACTTTATTAAACCAGATTGATGTTCACCCCTTAATACTTTTATCTGATTGGCGACCATACGAAGGTAGGTATTTTAAGCCAAGTATGAATGAAGATGAGTGGCACGATCTTGTACCTAGTCTTGTTAGTGAAGTTCGACATTTCCCTTAGACAGGACTGTTAAGGAAAATTACTTAATTATTAGCCAATACAACCAATGGCAGCAACTTAGGGACCTACAGTTTATAACTTAATGGAATCTGAACAACATTTTTGCCTTGAAATGAACAAATTGGTCTAATTGAGATCAGGATAGTACTGCGGAAAGTCGTAGTACTCACTAGTGGACCAAATATTTCAGTTGACGGGTATTTTTTTATTCTATTTTGATGCTGATAACCAGCTATTAACTTAAGGCTAATTTAACTTAATCATGACTAGCACTAACCTTATCTCAACCACCAAATGGGGATGGTTTGGTAAAAACTGCTTTAACTGGGTCCGGCGCGCTTAATAATTCAACCTTGAAGGGTTCTATTTTAAGGTTAAGTCTAAGTTATTGGTTTTTCTTTTACATTTTAGTGGAACATATTAGTGTTGGGACATTGAACCAGTAACGATATTTGTACCTATCGATAAATATTGGAGAAAAACATTGATAGTAAAACAAAATGATACCTTGTAAAAAATAAATATCAGAGTATAAATATAACTTACTAATTTGCCGTATACGCTACTAACACAAATTATTGTCCGGTGTAAAATATCAATAGTAGGCCTTGGTGGTCATACCAATATCGGAGTGAAATATCGATACCAAAAATATATCGGAAGACAACTATCGATGGCAAAAACATCGACTATCGGCTTCAAAACATCAATATTTTCGATATATTGACTATCGATAGGCTACCCAACACTAGAACAAATCATACACCTAAAACTTACTCACCTTTTTATTCTGCTTCATACTGTGTGTAAACGTAGATTTTGGTGCCATGTGAATTATCGATGTTAAAAATATTCTACTCCATGCAGGCCTACTATAGATAATAGTTAAAGCTAGATGGGTGTAAAACTTAGGTTAACCTATAGGTTAGGTATGTTTTTACTTAGGTACTGAACTGCAGAACTAAGTTAATTACAACTGTAAAATGGTCACTAAAGGCCGTCAAGTTCAAACCAATTATTAGTAGTCAGGCACATTTAACACCTCATGAGATGTGATATTTATAACGATCCATATTACACTTAAATACTAAAAAGTATATTGTCACATGGGATGAAAGGTAGGACTACGACGACTACGCCTGTTGTGTTTTGTATTTCGTATTTGTATTGTAATGTTTTGTTGGTTATGTTATGGTTAGTTTTTTTTATTTGCTGTCACGGTTCGTTGCGGATGCGAGCGAGTTGCAGAAAACAAAACAAATCTAAGGCAAACGTAGATGCATGAAGAATGCAGCTTTAATTCACCATGCATGAGGTCGCTGATCATCTAGGGAGGTAATTAAATTAATTTTTAAGTCCATTGTCCAATGAGTTCAAGCTTAGATTAAACCATAGATAAAGAATACACTTTGTGTTTGGTTAGTCTATTGTGTAATTAAAGCTGATTAAAACAACAAAATAAAAAGCTCACTGAACACATACTGTACAAGATGCTGATTTTAAATTATCAAACTCGGGTCGCTGTCAAGGCGCCACCACGTCAAACCGCCACCTCGGTGTTTTGGTCAGAGTCGTCAAAGCGCCACCACAAAAAAACAGAGGTGGCGGGTTGTGTTCTTTTAGCAATATAATACCATAGAATAACTAGCCCAAGTAGACTACCCGTCCCATTTTAAATTTTGAAGCTTGTTTTTCCTGTCTAGTTCATGTCCGGTGACGCTGATCACTAGTGTAGACGAAATCTTTTCCTATTAGATGGACATTCTCTTTCAAAAGTATTAGGATGTTCAATGCGCATTGACTAAAGACTGTAAGAACGCCCAGGTCAAGTTTGCTCCAAAATTTTCAAAGGAAAAGAGTGATTAGAATTTCCTAAGTTAGCTAATTAGCCCAGGTTTGGAAAAAAGTATAAGTTAAGTTCATAATTACCCATATTTCTTTAATTTATGGAAACATAAACCATCAACTCATAAGTAGTAAAATAGGAACTTATAGGCCACAAAATATTACAGGGAAAGGGATTCATTTTCTCCCCAGTCTTATACATGAAGGAGGCGGTCTTGTGCAGAGCTTCTTCATTCCAAAATTCATAACAGGTGATATGTTCAACATATCAAATATCAAGCATAATTCGAAATCGCTAGTGAAAGAGAAACACTTCACAGTTCACGACACTGACCGCACTGGATGATGGGGGTAGGCAGAGTCCCGACCCGAGTTACGAATGGCGAAGGGAGGGACGAGGGAATATTTATCAGTAACGGCTCATCCAATCTGTTCCACAGAGCGACATTTAACGCAAATGTAACAGTTGCAGCTAAAAAAAAATGGATTTATTACTGCGGTGAGACGGTCGTGCTGCTGCATTCATTTGTACGAATGAGATTTTATAGGTCTATGATTTCGTCTGGATTCAAAACCAAAAGCCTCGGAAACCCAAATGTCAATCAAAACGTCAAAAGTTAAGTGACTGTGAACCTTTCCTCTAGGCTAACTACCTCGTCACTAGTAAACAAACCTTATCTCGTACTACTCGTACTTTGAATGATAAAAGTTGTTCGATCGTGAGTCACGATTCGTGAGCTCTATATCCTGTTTTCCAGCTCCCAACACGGATTTTTTTAAGGCTAATAAGATATTTCCTTCTAAAAATGGATTATTCTAGTGATATTTGTTATCCTATATTAGATGTTGGCAGTGTTATGCAGTGGAAATGTAATGGAAACTGTTGGATTGATAAATATGGTGTCAGTGATTTGTGTGATAACACCAAATTTGTTAGTGTAGGTCAATTGCTAGATGTTAGAGAAAAAACAACTGTATTTCCTGAATACAAACTAAAGCAATGCCTAGTGCCAAAGACTGTATTTTGTCACGATTTCAAAGGGGGCTACCTTGAAGACAAGTAAGTTCTAGCTGTGTTAGTTTTGTTTGTTTTCTAATAGCCTACATAAATTATAATTCAAGGTCCTTATTAGATTAAATCGGCAATTAGGGCCCAATTAGTATTTCTACATTGGGATATGATCGTCATTTTTCGGTGTCTACTTATAGTTTTTTTCTCGCAGAATCCAAAAATCAAATCAGTTTTTGTCGGAGAGATTCATAAGAGGCTGTAAAACGAAGGTTAAAATTACGAATCTAAGGTTCCGTTTGGAATGTTTCCAACGATTCATTGCATTCGAACAAATTCATTTGAAATAATCCGTTTGTTTTTCTGCGAACACGGCTGTAAGTTAATAATAACATCCCTGTTAATCCTGTTCCAACACGATATTTTACAGGCATCGTTGTTATTGATTCCTCCAGTCATTCCAATGTCCTGCCTGCATTAAATGGTCAATTTAGAGTCGCCTTAGGTTATGAGCAGTGCAATTTTTGTATAAATTAATTGTGTTAAAATCTTACCGTACTTTTATTGATTTCCCATAACGATATTAACTTATATAAAATAAAATAATTATTGTCATTGGCCATTTCGAATGCACATTTGGAATGCAGAATAACCATTCGAAAATATTTTCGAATGGCAAAAAAAAATCGAAATGTTTGAATGGTACATCTTGCAATCGCGCATCACTAGTTTTAAAACTAACAGCTCTTATTTAGGCATGTGGGGAAGGTAAGTCGGATTTTATGCAGTTTCGTGACTGTATTAAAAGTGTTTTGAAGTTAGGTTAGATTAGGAAGGTAAAGTTAAGGTTAGGGTCAATCCATCTGAAGTGATCCAATATAAAAATACTTGGTTGCTCGACCATTTTGTATTTTCATACTTTTTTATATGTTATTACCCTTATAATTATGACCTCAAAACAGTTTTTAAAATGTTTTGATCTAGTTCCGTTTAGAAGTTGCGGCCATTTTTGTCAGGCCGCGCACGGCGGTTTTGGGCTTTGCAGGCATCAGCGATAAATTAAATATCTTTTTACAGAATAGAGCTACAACAATGAGACTTGTACCATTATTTTCAGTGAAGTCCCCTCTATATATAAGGTCCTTTAAACATTTTCTCTAAAACAATCAGTAATGCCTTAAAATATTCATCTTATTTTGAAAATACTTTTCAACAATGTGCTCTTTTTAAAGCATAGTTTTACAAAGAAGGAATAAAGTACCATAGCTAATGATTTTTATCCTGTAAGGTATGGTTAAATACTTGCATATGTCAGAATATTAAGTCTGAATTCAGTCTCCTTAACTTTTTATAAGGTACTAAAAATTTAAATTTTCCAATTTTTCAAAAGTTTGAAGTGCAATATTTCTGGTGGGGCAAACTATAAAAATCCAATTTTTACATAAGTGATGTGCCTATATAGTAGGAACATACAGCAAAAATTTGAATGTTGGTATTTGATCCTAAGCCGAGTTATACAATTTTGAATTTAAAGGAAATTTCAACTTTTGCGCCAGCTTAATCACCAGATTTAAGTGGTATAGAAAATCTATACACAATATAATAACAATGTGATAGTAAACTTGTTACATAATTAAAAGCTAGAACATGTCCAGAAAAAATTATCAAGAACCAAAGTGGTTATAAATGGAAATAAAATATAAAAACAAAAGCGTTCGGTTCTATCTTAAGGATTTACAGTCAACGGTTCTATGTAACTTAAATGGACTGGATTTACTTAGCACTCAAGAAGACTCATCCAGAGTGTCAGTGTCATAGCCTACATATGATACATTACAAAAACTTTGGCAGATCAAAATTTTGTGAGCTGCGGCCTAAGTGGTGCATTAACTCCTCAATAACTGATAAATTATCTAAGAATAAAGAAAACTTTGTTATATCATGCTTGAATGACAAGAAAAAACTGGCACTTTGTTAATTTAGTTTTTAACCCTTCCAGGGCTAAATTAAATGAAGGGCTGGAGCTTAATTATTTTTTGCCAAAAATGAAAAACTAAAGTGGTTGTGTTTTGTATTTATTTCACTTGAAATAATTCATGGATCATAAAAAGATTTTCCTTAGGGCTGAACTAATTTTTGTACAAAAGTTATGAAGAAAATAAAATTTGATTTGACGGATATATCCGTCTTTGGCCCACAAAAAACATAAGGTGGACGGATATATCCGTCTGCCGCCCTCAGTGATAATCACAAAATATGAACACTGCCAATAATCTTGAGTATTCTTGTGGGCGGTAGACGGATATATCCGTCAACCTTAGGCTATTCCTTCCCTTGTTTTATTTTTATCCATAAAAATGTATCTATCATTCTGAAGTAAATCTAAACCACTCAGTTTTGCTCCCATGTCCTCAATCCCATTCCCCGCCAAGACTTCCACTACGTAAAGACTGTTCTTCAGGTGCATCATATCCATCACATTCAATACTATTATTTTCCCTGCCAAGTATAAAACCCCTCTCAGACATACTTTTATTAAGCATCTCAATAACATCTTCAATTTTCAGATTGTTTGCATTAGTAACTTTAGCTCAATAACATAAAAATAAACTACAAAACACAAAATGTAATCATCACTCACTTACAACCATGTGTGAAGTGACAGCAGTATTTACTTAGGCACACTCTATGGTGCAAAATAGCCGAAACAGCTGCGGCAATTGTTATTGCCAACCACAAAAACAAAATAACCCATTTATAATGCAGTGTAATGTTTATTACCGTATTATAAACATTGTGTATCAATTCGCTTTTTGGACGGATATATCCGTCTTTATCCCAGAAAAGAAATTTCTCGGGACGGATATATCCGTCCATAGCCCTGGAAGGGTTAAGATTGAATATAGGAACATTCAGGGCCTAAGTCAATTACAATTTAAAATATTAAGGTTTTAAGTTACTTCACCGAGCGGAGGTTTACGAAAACCTGTTAACTAATGTAGGCCATAGTTTAAGATATTATTAAAAAAACAAAATAAAGCTCATTTTCTGCTCTTTGAGACTTAGTAATTGTTAGTTCAATGAAATAGTGGAATCATAAGGTTTTTATTTCTTTAGAATTTAATAACTCTGGGGTTTCCGTTTTCCCTTGCAGAGGTTCCCAAAATAGTTTATACCTCCTGAACCGTTTGAGGTATTTTGAAAAATCAAAAATCAAAAGAAAGCTAATTTTTTCCTCTAAAATCCACTTGCCCCCAACATCAAGTAATATGCAGTGTAGCCTAAATCTACAATAAGAGGAGGGGGGGGGGTGTACACTTACCCCAGATCAAGGGGGAAGTGCACACCGCAAACATCATTTTACAAAAAACTCTCAAAAACACAAAATTCATATTTTTAACAAAATAAAAAACCACATATACAAAACATTCTAAAGAATAACAATTTGATTTTTATAGCACCTACATGCCTTTTTTTAATCTGTGGTCAAAGTTGTACTACCGGTATGTGATTTGGATTGCGTACACTTACCGGTACCCCACTTAACCTTACCACGGTCTTAGACTAAAGCAAATCGTGGTATGTATTTTCAACATGCCAATAGGCTATGCAAGCATAGTTTTGTGACTATCTCAACAGAAACTGGTTGTTGTCTGTGGCCCTCAGAACTGTGTCGTTTATATCGTTGGCAAACCTTGCATTTTAAAAAGTTTGTCTGTAAAAGCAGGCTTAAACCAATCACTTTTTTGAGTACAGTAGGCTACCTCAGTTACAGTTCTTTATTTTAGTGCAATACCAAAATCAATTAGTACTATATCACAGCAGTCTTATTTTATTTTCACTGATAAGTCATGTTTTTCAGATTTTGTAATGGCTCCCCTGACATTCATACCTACCGCTTTTTCAATTGGTCTGTCATTGATATCTTCATTTACTTCAGTCACAAGCTTGTTACAATACCACCACATGGTTGGCTAGATGCGGGACACAAACATGGAGTACCAGTATTAGGTTGGTGTCCTAAAAAATGTAAATTTTAAAGATATTCCTAGGTTGATGAAAAAATTTATGAAAGTCAGCCAACAACTTATCATTGAAGCGGTAGATTTCTTTTAAACCTTTTAAAAATATTTTACATCTACTTAGATAAACTTTTGAGGGTATCTATACTGTAACACACAGGCCATAACCAAGAGGAAAAATGAAATATTCTTGGTTTATGCTTCCCCTGTCTTTATATCTTAAGATTTGTCCATTCCAGTATTTCTTTAGACTTTTATCAATTAGAATTCATTGATTACATCTCAAATCTGTATCTTCTTTTACTTTTTGAGTTTTCTTTTGAAAAAATCTAGTAATATACTATATTTGTTTTTACTACGAATTCATCAGGCCTTTTCATTTATTAAGCCTCTAGTAAAAGTTATTCTTGGTCCTTTTTAATCTCGCACTTCTCTCAGATTAATACATGTTCATTTTTACAGGTACCTTGATTACAGAATGGGGTGAAGGAGAGAATATTTGGAATTACATTCTCTCAGACCCGGAAAAGACCTCATTGTTCTCTCAAAAGCTTGCTGAAATTTGTGCACATTTTAAGTTTGATGGATACTTATTGAATGTTGAAAATAAAGTTGCACAAGATTTGGTTGCGCCACTGGTCAATTTTGTAGGTTTATTGAAATCACATTTGGACCTTTATTGCAAGAGGAAAACTTGGCTTTTGTGGTATGATTCTGTCACTGTAGAGGGGAAGTTAGACTGGCAAAACAAACTATGCCCATTGAACAAGTGAGATACTTTCTATATCTAGGTAATTTCTTATACTTCTCATACTCTGTTGTGTTGTAATAAGTCATTCGATTAAAAATTGAACTATTAGTTTTTTTATTAGGTGCAAAAACCATACAAGGTTTGTCTGCACCGACATGTTGAATGAAAATATATACCTTTTAGTTAATTAAAAGCTTATAAAAGCTCAACCAACAATCAACACAGTTCTTTGTGTGTACTAAATGTTCCATTGAGAGTTACCATGCAAATTTCAATTTAAAAAAAACACTGATAGTTATTTTTTTCATTATCGTTCCATTATTTTATCTATTATTGCACATTATATTGATAAGACGGTAATTTTTATATAAATTTTGGTATCCTGATTTATCTACAGACCAAGACCTTCCCTCAAAATCCTACAAAAAAATCCTTGTTGTCTTGTGGCTTGGTTCCTTTCTCTAGCCACCTCTATCAAGCCTTTACGCCTAGACCTTCTCTCAAATTAGCTGCGACAAAAACCTGGGTTTTTCCTCCATAAGGATAACACGGGAATGGAATTTTAAAGGCCGCTGGGGCAGAGCCCCAAGGGAATTTACCTTGTTTCTCTTTTGATGGCTCATATACAGACCAAGACCTTTCTTTAGATACCTCTACCAAGTTTCTACACCTAGCCGTGGTTCTCTCAAATTAGTTGTCACAAGAAAAAACATGCAGCGTATTAAATATATAGATTTTTTATAACTGTCATTTTTGTCATTTGAGGAACAAACAAAATTTTGTAGTACAGTAGAGTCCCGTTAGTCCGAAATGGTTGGGACCGGGCCCATTTCGGATTACCGAATTTTTCGGATTAAAGGGTTTTTTTTTAAATTTTTTTCGTCTTACTTCTTACTACTTTTTTTCGGGCGCAAACACGAGCCCGGGATTGTTTTTCACATTACTTAAGGCTAAACCTATTGGCTGCAGCATTATCACTTAGTAAAATCCATTTGTGATTTGGCGGAGGAGAATGTAAAATGTTACAGTAATAACAAAAATGGTGAAATATTTACTAAAATACTCTACAAAAACAGTCTATCTCGCCCGGCCGCTACAGAATACTTTGACGAGGTACAGCTAACTGTGTCAAAAGTTTAATAAAAAAAATTCAAAAACATTTCAAACAATTTCCACAAAACTTAAACAAATTTCCAAAAAATTTTCAAAAAAGATTTTTTTTTTTAATATATTTTTTTGTTTCGGATTAAGCGGACTTTTGGATTACCGAAGTTCGGATTATCGGGACTCCACTGTATTGACCAATCAATATTTTTATGCCCAGATTGATCAATTTATTATCTAGTTGTTTTTTCTTAGAAATATTATTCAGGTTTAAATTTTCCTCTCCTACATGAAAATTCAACAGGAAAGGGTAGTGATCAGATATCTTTATCTTGACCACAGCTGACTTTGGCCTGCTGTTGTTTCCTCTAATGTAGATATGGTCAATAAGATATCAAACCAGTTGTCCTAGTCTTACTTCCTCCCTAGTATACTGGTCAATACATGATTTCAAACCATTGGCTGCCATTAGTTTTATATTAATTCACATTCATACAAAATTTATCTTTTAAGTTAATATTATAATCTTCAAGTAAAATAACATATTTATTTTTAATAACTATTAATTGAGCGGAGCGAGCGAAGCGAGCGAAGCTCTTATACGTCGACTTTTATGCATTTCGTAATACGCAAACTCCTCCTAGACGGCTGAATCAATCGTTTTCAAATTTTGCATGGTGATAAAGACCATATCGGTGAGTGCCAACATCTATATGGCGTTAAAAAAGTCTCTCAGGAATCCGTAGAAAAATGAAATTGAAAATCACATTTTTTAACATTAGTCTTATGGGTTGCTAGGTAACCATGTTGGCTGAATTAAATAACAAGTAAAAAGTAAACAAAAGATTTGAAGTTTTAGCATGTGCTCATAATAAGCCAACTACCCACAGTATACTAGGAAATTACAAATACAGTACAAAAGGAAAAACATCACTTGTTAATATTGAGCAAAGATTATACTTAAGATTACTCGATACATTGTAGTCAAGGGTAGCAGTGCGAAGTCTAGGATCTGTTTATGACGAATACATTAAGGTATCTGCAATCCTAAAATGCTATGGGAAGGGAAGGAAACAGGTCCGTGACGTAGGAAGTAGTGAAGGAAGTAGTATAGGCAATCATAAAATGCTATGGGAATAGAGGGAAACAGGTCCGTGACGTAGGAAGTGATGAAGGAAGTAGTAAATGCGAGCAGTCCGGAGTGTGGGGACTGTTTATGACGATAAGATTAGGGTATCTGCAATCCTAAAATGCTATGGGAAGGGAGGAAAACAGGTCCGCGACGTAGGAAGTGGTGAAGGAAGTAGTCAAGGCGAGTAGTCCGGAGTGCGGGAACTGTTTATGACGATTAGAATAAGGTATCTGCAATCTTTAAGTGCAATAGGAAGGGAGGGAAACAGGTCCGCGACGTAGGAAGTGGTGAAGGAAGTAGTCAAGGCGAGCTGTCAGGAGCGTGGGAACTGTTTATGATGATTAGATAAGGGTATGGGCAATCCTAAAATGCTATGGGAAGGGAGGGAAACAGGTCCGTGACGTAAGAAGTGGTGAAGGAAGTAGTCAAGGCGAGCTGTCTGGAGCGTGGGAACTGTTTATGATGATTAGATTAAGGTATTTGCAATCCTAAAATGCTATGGAAAGGGAGGAAAATAGGTCCGCGACGTAGGAAGTGGTGAAGGAAGTAGTCTAGGCGAGTTGTCCGGTGTGTTGGAAATGTTTATGACAATTAGATTAAGGTATCAGCAAACCTAAAATGCTACGGGAAGGGAGGAAAACAGGTCCGCGACGTAGGAAGTGATGAAGGAAGTAGTCAAGGTGAGCTGTCCGGAGTGTGGGGACTGTTTATGACGATTAGATTAAGGTATTTGCAATTCTAAAATGCTATGGAAAGGGAGGAAAATAGGTCCGCGACGTAGGAAGTGGTGAAGAAAGTAGTCTAGGCGAGTTGTCCGGAGTGTTTGAAATGTTTATGACAATTAGATTATGGTATCAGCAAACCTAAAATGCTACGGGAAGGGAGGAAAACAGGTCCGCGACGTAGGAAGTGATGAAGGAAGTAGTCAAGGTGAGCTGTCCGGAGTGTGGGAACTGTTTATGACGATTAGATTAAGGTATTTGCAATCCTAAAATGCTATGGAAAGGGAGGAAAACAGGTCCGCGACGTAGGAAGTGGTGAAGGAAGTAGTCAAGGCGAGTAGTCCGGAGTGTGGGAACTGTTTATGACGATTAGATTAAGGTACCTGCAATCTTTAAATGCAATGGAATGGAGGGAAACAGATCCATGACGTAGGATATTGTGTAGGATGTAGATGTGTGGATTTATGTATCTCCAATACTACGGTGCTTTCAGAGTGAACTAATGATTTTCCCCGAGCAAAGCTCAGTCCCCAGGTACTATAATCAAATGACGACACTAGCTTGAGGTTCGTGACGTATGAAGAGGTTAAGTGAAACACACCCACATGAGGGTGTAGTAAAGGTGAACAGTCTGGAGTATGGAAACTGTTTATGACGATTAGATTAAGGTCACAACATTCCTAAAATGCTACGGAAAGGGAGGGAAACAGGTCCGCGATGTGGGAAGTGGCGAAGGAAGTAGTAAAGGCGAGCTGTTCGGAGTGTGGGATCTGTTTATGACAATTAGATTCAGGTATCTGCAATCTTAAAATGCTATGGGAAGAGAGGGAAACAGATCCGCGACGTAGGAACAGGTGAAAGAAGTAGTAAGGTGAGCAGTGTGGAGTTTGGGAACTGGAAACCGTTTGTAGCAGTTTTAATGTATCTGCAATGCTGAAATGCTATGAGAAGGAATGGAAGCATGCCCAAGACATAGGAAATTGTGAAAGAAGTAGTAAAGTCTAGCAGTACGGACAGTGGGGATGTTTGTTGCAATTAGATTAACGTATCTAAAATACTAAAATGCTATGGAAAGCGATGAATACAGGTCCACGACGTAAGTGGTGAAGGAAGTAGTAAAGGCTGGCAGTGCAGAGTGGGGGAACCGTTTGAGCAGATGGATAAATGAATTTGTAATACTTAAATGCTATGAGAAAGGAAGGAAACAGGCCAATGACGTAGTAAATGGTGAAGGAAGTAGTAAGGCTAACAGCGCAGAGTGTGGGAACTGTCTTTGGCAATTAAAGTAATGTATCTGCAATCCTAAAATGCTATGGGAAGAGAGGGAAACAGGTCCACGACGTAGGGTGTGGTGAAGGAAGTAGTAAAGGTGAGCAGTGTTGAGTTTGGGAATGGATTAATGTATCTGCAATGCTAAAATGCTACGGGAAGAGACTGTAGACTGTAATATGTTAAAATGATTACGAAGCACAAATCGATACATATTTTCGATACATGCAATCGTTTACAATCGAAATTTACAACTGAGTTGACAACAGCTGATTTTTACTCCATAGAGGCTAAAAACGATTTTTACTCCCTAAATATTAAAAATGCTACTTTAGACCCGCAGCGCATGCATGAAAAAATACTGTTTTTACTGCAGTAAGACAAAAACAATATAATATGAACCCTTGATGACTCCGCTCAATTTTGTGGATTCCTCTGCGAACGCCACCTAGTACTTCATTTAATTCATTTATTAAAACTTTCTCATCCTTATATACAATACGTGAAGGCGATTTATACAAAACACTACTCCTCTGTGGACGGATTTTTACAAACGATGTGTCAAAATTAAGTATTTTTGTGTAGACTTTTACCAATTCCTGTAAAAAAAGTCCTCGGGCTTTGCCCCACAGGCCATCAAAACCCCAATGTATTTCTTATGAAGAAAAGATTTGTTTACTTATAAAGACGAATAATTTTTATTAATTACAGCTGTTCATAGTGAACACATGAGAGCGTTCCGTTTTCAGTTTCGATAACTGGAGTGGAGTGATTGATTACGCCTACATTATCTTTGAGTTGACTCTTTTAAGTCATCTGAAATTATGACTGTTATTCGTTTTGAAATAACGCCTGTAATACTTCATTCAATTGCTCGAATTCAAGCAACAGGTTCACTAGTTATTTTTAAATGGATGAATGAATGAAAATTACTCATTATTTTTAGGTGGTTTATAAACAGCTAACATGCAAAATAGACAATTTGAAAGTCAGAAACTTGGTCTCTTGTTGTAACAAAGTAAATATATTATATAAGTAAGTATATTAGTTGTACCCATTAACTTACTTCTCTGACTTGGGCGGAATATCATTGGCAGAACCATGATAAAATGGCAGCATGATAGGGAGTTTTTTTAAATTTCTGTTTCTCAGCCATTAGAAGTTTTTGTTGTTTTGTGAAAGGAAACGGTCCAATCCCTGGTCTTTTTACTATCAAATTACGACTTATTTAGATAGCAAATAGCATCTGGGTCTAGAAACGATCTTACTTGGAATCGAACCAGTGAACTTCAGATTTAAAAATAATCACTTTAACCATTTGGCTAACTAGGCATTCAATTCATTAATGTATTTCTTGATAATACCATTGTGCTATGTTTTTATAGTCAATACCCTTCCAATAAATTGGACAGTAGGTTAACAATATACCACGGGAGAGCTGTAAAATCATACATGTTTTTGTGACACATAATCTTCAAATTTCACTATTAAATACTTATTCAGAGGAAGTAATTTCTGGTTTTCAGACTGTTCTTTGACAAGTGCGATGGCATTTTCCTTAACTATGTGTGGACCCCCAGTGGCCTAGCAGACACACTGACAGAGGCTGGAAACAGGAAACTTGACGTTTATGTAGGAGTTGATGTCTGGGGACGAAACTGTTATTATGATGGAGGCTTTAATCTTGACAAGGTAACATAATAATAATAATAATAATCTCTTTATTGCTTTTTGACAATTGTACATTGTATAGCAAACGTCAGTCAATACAAAAAATGCAACAAATAAGATAAAATATAATATGTAGCTGTGTAAACTAAGGTCGGAAATTGGGTATGTATTTATTTATAAAATCTCAGGTATGCTATCTGGTTATGGTGGTGTGTACCTTATCTTTGATTCTTAAAGTTCTTGATTCTGTGATGTATCACTAGATAAAAATCACAGGGGGATGTCCAGAGATCTTAAGAGGCCAGTTCAGGAGTGAGTCATCATTCGGACCACCAGGCATTCAGCTACCAATCTCTCAGGCAGCAGTGGTAGCACATTGTCAAGCTCAGTCCTAACATCCAAGTGTTAATGGGGAGGTGTGTCATCCAATTGTAGAATGGAATTTGCAGAATCTTGTTTTAATTGCGGAAGAAACCACTTTGCCACCATGTCCAAGAAAATATTCGCATTTACCCTTTTTTTTCAATGAAGAAAAAAGGTGTGAACACTTTATTTATTTATTTATTTACTTTGTTGTAAGCGACAGCACAAAACACAGTAACTTTCATGTACGTGCTCAATGTAAGCGTGTGGGTTCTCTCAGCCCCATATTCTGACATTATGCCTGTTCACATTACTAGGAGGATCTTCATTAAACCTGGTTCTAAAGTGTCGTTGCACACTAAAAACAGATTGGTTAATGTGGTATCCCAAAAACAAAAAGCTTTCCGGTTTCAAATTCAGCCATTATTCAACACTTACAACAATTTACTTGACAAACAGCTGATATGCACCCAAACCAATGTAAATGACACTTAATGAGTATTTCTTTCCAATGGTACCAACTTAGATATTCTCAAAACAAATCAACCCAGTAATACTTAGTCTATAATAAAAATCAAGAACACCACTTGTAATAACCCTGTATAACCTTTTATTGGTGCCAACCATATTTAACCAAAATGCTATTAGTATCAAAACTGCTATTTTCAGGCCTTGGGTCTCCTTCGTAGTATGAACATGTCTGTAGCAATTTTTGCCCCAGGATGGACTTTTGAAGCCGCTTCTCCAGAACTATTCATTGAGAGGGAAACAAGCTTTTGGAACAAACTCTCACGTTTTTTGTTTGTCCATGGACCAGCGAATTTGCCATTTCACACAAACTTTTGTCAAGGAATAATTATGAATGTGAGTATGTTGAATGAGATATTTTAGTTCTACAGTATAAGCAGGCTTTGAACTGTGTGTAAAGCTGTGATTACACCTGAGTTTGCAACAAAACGTTTAAAACCTGAGTTTGTCGTTTTCAACAAAAGTGTTAAAGATATTAGAGATGGACGGGTCTCAAATTTTTGAGAAATTTGCTAGTATTAAAAATTTTGTTTCGTTCCTGCGAGATTGACTCTTTAAGACATTTATGAGACGAGATTATTAAAAAAAATTCATATATTTGATTATTACTACACTAAAACCTCGTTTTTTTTTTATTCATTTATGTGCAAAGTTTCTGTTTTAACCTAAAAGTCTCTTGTTTACAGTCTGACTGTGGTTAAAAATTCTACTGGAGGAACAGCTGTTAAATTACAATTCACATTTAACCCGCTATAAAGAAAGTTGGTCAGCATAACTGGATCATTGAAATGTACTCTGGAAATAAATTAAACATCAGGGTGACGAAGCACTGAAGACAATTACCTTTCTAATTACCATTCGCAGGCTCGCTAGATCATAAGCTTCAAAATGACACCTCAACCGTAAAAATTGGTTTATTAGGACAGCTGGAAAAGGGATGTAACAGGGAAACCCTTATTTATATAGAAGATTTAAGTCACATTTAGTTCTGATCTGTGTTTGTCGCCAGGGCAACACTCCATGGTTCCAACTGAGTGCACAGCAGTACCAACCCTCTTATCAGCCCTGTGGTACAACAGCTGGCTGTGTGTCTTTCTGTGAACAATCATGTTTGCAAGTGAGAGCTACGAGTCACAACCACTCAAAACTCTTTCATAGGTGTGTGGACAATTTATTTGAATTTAAGAACTATATTACATTCCTTTACAATTTTAAGAACAAGCGTAGGTGACAAGGTTCAAGATATCAAAAATGAGTTGCTTGACATATTAATGTAAAGAAGTGATGGACAAAAGTAGATAATGACCGACTATAATGGAGAGTAGGTTGGGCAAGCTAGATAGATAAAATCTGGTCAGACCTAGCAGGCAAGAAAATTTCAAATCATAAAAAAGCTACTGAAATTTCACAGAATCAATTCTGTTATCATCTAGCCTAACTACCAAACGAGAACCATAGCTGGCTGTATTGAAAAGTAATAAAGCTATACCGTAATATTAATAAACTAGCTGTGTGCCCGTTCTACGCACGGGGATCTTATAGTAGTCAGTTGAAACCTTCTTATATTAAGATTAAGAACAGCAGTTAGTTTGCATATTTGCAGATATGCTGGCAAAACTATTATTTATTTATTTATTTATTTAGATAACAATACTACATTACAGGCATAGAGCCCAATTACAATGCAGCATTAATCTTTAAGTCCATTATAGAAAGTCCATGCAGTCTTCTTGGTAGGTACACACAACATCACAATTTACATAATATTTAACTACTAAGACAAGATAACAACCAATAAATAATAATAATAACATTTCATAAAAACAATAAATAGACATATCAATAAATAAAGTAACGAAAACAAAACTCTCAGAGAACGGTTAAAAAAATATTATATAATAGTTTTATGTGCAGAAGCAACCAGTTGGGACGTATGCCAACACTAATCCGCAGGCCAGCTCGCCAAGTCCACCCCGCAAGCGCGCACCAAACGCGCCGGCCGACCAATACGGCACAGTGCCGTGTAAAAACACAACACAGTACAATCACTCAGTCAGCCAGCACCCCCAGCACACGCCCGCGGAATAAACTCAAAGAGTAGCCAAACAAATCAATATCAACACACGCCGAAACAGAGTTATACAGTTTTGTCATTACATTTACAGGCGAATTTGCTCCAAGATTTGTTCGAGAGTAGTGAGGGGAGAACAGGAAGCGACAACGAGAATTGTGCCGAGGCACATTAAACTGGACTTTGGACAACAAGGCCCCGCTATCCAGCTTACCGCTCACCAGATTATGCAGGCATACCAACACAGACACTCGCCGCCGCTTATCAAGGGAATCTAGTTCAAACAATGATAACAGCTCAGAATAGGGGACACTAGTAGTATAGTGGCCAAACTCTTTGTAATACAAAAACCTGAGAAATTTTGTCTGAACCTTTTCAATAGTATCAGACAGATAGCGCTGATGAGGGTTCCATACAACTGACCCAAACTCCAACTTTGATCTTACCAACGAGCAATACAGTAACCTTATTACACCAGTATTTCTCAAGAAATTACTCGACCTACGTATGAACCCCAGAATAGAAAAAGCGGATTTACAAATGGAAGTAATATGGTGAATGAAAGAGAGTTTTGAGTCAAAAGTGATTCCCAGATCCTTAATAATTGATTTGACAGAAACAATTCTACCTCTCATTGAATAATTGAAGACTATTTTATTCACTTCAGATTTTCTTGTAAAAGACATTACAAAACATTTATCTACATGAAATTTCAAGTGGTTATCGCTCCACGATAAAAGACGATCTATATCTTCCTGCACTTTCAAACAATCTGACACACAAGTAACTTTACGAAACATTTTCAAATCATCAGCATATAACAAATATTCACAGTTTCGGATGCAATCAGATATGTCGTTTATGAATATTGTGAACAGCAGTGGGCCTAAATTTGAACCCTGAGGTACCCCTGAATATGCACGGAATTCAGAAGATGAAAATCCGCCATAGCAAACATATTGAACTCTATCATGAAGATATGAAGAAAACAATTTAACAAGAGGACTAGAAAGTCCAAAATAATTTAGTTTTGAAAGCAGTGTCAAATGGTTGACCTTGTCAAATGCCTTTTCGAAATCTGTGTAAATTACGTCCACCTGATCTCCAGAATCCATTGCCGACAAACAATATTCAGAAAAATTAATCAAGTTGGACGTGATCGATCTACCAGGAAAGAAACCATGTTGGTGCGGGCTGATGAAACTCTTTACATGAACAAATAACCTAGAATGTATTATGGTCTCGAATACCTTGACAGGTGAGCTAAGAATTGCCACTGGCCGATAATTTTTTATTTCTGACTTCTGACCCTTTTTGAAAATAGGGACAACCTTAGCACGTTTCCAAAATGTAGGAAAGTAAGAGTTGTAAATAGAAAGATTAAAAATATACAACAAAGGAGCGACAAAGTGTTCCGCACATGCTTTGAAAATGTAAGGAGGAATACCATCTGGTCCTACAGAACGTTTTGGCTTTAATTTGCGAAGAGCTGATTGCACCTCAGAGCGAGTGATCCCTACGAGTGTCATGGTCGGGACCCCTGGCAACACCGGGGAGCGAAGCGCACGGCTGCACAACTCCGAGCCGTCCAACTGATAAGGATCATAAACAGAACTAAAATATTTAGCAAAGCTTTCCGCGATCTGCTCTCCCCCCTCCACCTCCTCACCATCTATACACATTGCAGCTGGTAAGTTAGATACATTTTTCAACTTATTAATTTCACTCCAAAATACCTTAGGATCAAAATTACATCTATTTTCAATACCATCAATATGATTTCTATAAGCAATTTTTATATCCTTCTTGATAGTTTTACGTAGTTCCTTGTACTCATTATAAAACTGTGGGATCTTATATTTATTATATTTTCGCAACAATTTCTCTTTCCTCTTTACTAAGGCAATTAAATCTTTACTAAACCATGGAGGAAATTTAGACTTAAACTTTTTTACCACAGGAACACATAAATCAATTACATTATTGATTTCTTTATAAAATAATTCCACAGCACTATCTACATTTTTCTCACTATAAAGCTGTAACCAAGATATATTTTTAAAGCCATTATACATTGAAAGAAAATCAGATCGTTTATAATTACGGAACCAACTATATGAATTAAAACCACACTTAGATGAATTGAATATTTTAAAAGTAACATGTAAAGGTGGGTGATGCTTATCGACATTCACTAACGCAGTCGCATCTTCAGTTACATCAACATTATCTATGTCAGATAAGACCAAATCCAGAGTTCTTCCATTCACATTCTTAATGTCATTGTGTAAACGTAAACAATAACTTTTCATAAAAAACAACAATTGCTTACAAATTTCACCACTTGTAGCTAGATCAAACATTTTCCCCATTATTGGTAAATTAAAATCTCCTAATATTAAAAGCTTTTCTTTTTTTATATTATACAAATCGATTTTTTCAAAATAGTTAATATAATCATTGAGAGAACTGTTAGGCTTAAAATAAACAACAGACACAATTAAAGATATGTTATTAGGGAATTCCAACTTCAGTCAAATATTTTCTCCCTCAGTTTCCAAAAAATGAAGCCTACGGGATTTGATGTGAGAAGCTACTCCAACTAACACCCCTCCACCCCTGGACATTCCAGTCCGCAATTGACATCTGTCCCTACTCCCTACGGTACACTTGGTACTGGTCGGGGAACAACTCTGCACTAAAAATGGAGTCATTAAGCCAAGTTTCTGTTATTGCAACAATATCCCAATTATACTCCAATATACCCAATCTAAACTGTGTGGTTTTTTATCTTAATCCTCGAACATTTTGGTAATAAACTTGAATTAAATTATTAATACATGCCATGCAATGAGTTAATTAGGTACTGATAAATAATTAATATAATAATAATAGAACTATAAATATCTAATAACAATAATAAACTGTAACGGGTCAAATGTGTAGGGGGTAAAATAACGGCTAAACCACGAAACTTAAACAGCTGAATGTAAGCTGTTGTTGTGCCCTAGTCGCGACGCTAAACTGACATCGCACCTAACCTCCAATTCCAAGACAGCAGACGACGTTGGTGTCAGTTTGGTTGTTTGGTTGTTCGACTGCGTCTGAGGGCGGGCTACGGGAGAGAATAAGAGCAGCTGATCCACTTTGTGAGCGAGGCAGCTATAAAGCATGTTAAAGCTATCATACGCCTGCCTTTGCTGACACGGGACTCAGCTGACTCTGTTTGTGCTGACCAATCAGGAAGCGTTTTAACTTTCGTCTCGATTCTGAGACGAAGGTGAGGGAAGAAGAAGAGTGGTGGAGGAGATTGTCATTCGTAATCCCGGCTTTTCGTAAGTTTGTTTCGTTTTTGGTTGGCTCTCGAAAATTCGTGCAAGTTTAAGTTCGTATCGTAAGCTCTGAAAGCTTAAGTTCGTACGTATTGTTTCGTAGTGAATATTTTGATATAATTTCGTCATCGGGTAAGTTTTGTAACTAACTTACAGATTATTGTATATTATTTGACCAGTTTTCGTGTACTTAACTTGGTTGAACTTGAAGGCTAGGCCTGATTCGCAGACCTAGTCATACGCCTTAACCAACAATTTGAGTAAAGTACTGCAGTTGGTGAAATATATTTTCAATTACGTTTCATAATCCGTCTTGGGACTTTCTTTTTTAATTCTGAAAACCCCTTTTTTAAAGTTCCCCAGACGTACCAAAGTCTGTTCCAGCAGACAGGTTTCTGCTGGACAAGTTCTGTCGAAGTTGGTCTAAGTTGAACACGTGAGGAAGTTAAAGTTTTAGTTTTTCGTTTTTGGCTCAAGGAGCAGTTTCACCTTTTTAGTTTCGTTTTTTTTGTTCGTTCCTCACCTGGACCACTTAGGCTAACTTGTTTTCTTTTCATTTTAGTAAATTCAGACTCTGTGGGAGTTAGGCTAGGTTAGGCCTATCTTGTACTAACCTTGTTTGTTTCAGGGTGACGACGTAACTCCGTAGGTAAGCGGAGTGCCTACTTAGCTTACTTGTTGATTTGTTAAGTTAGCTAGTAGTGTGTCATTTAGATATTTGCCCACAGAGTCAAGTCAAAATTATTTATTTCCCCACAAGCCCTAGGCTAGAGTGGTGATTTCGAGTAGGGTGTTTAGTAACCCGCAACGTTCGTCTCGAGCTCTGACAACCAGGGCTATCAAAGTTAGGCTATCCGAATCACTATCGACTCCTGGGAAACTCCCCGCGACCAGACTAGGGCGAATCCTGGGATCTCGTTTTCTTACCGGTGGCGTAATTTACCTCTTGTCGTCCGCCAGGAAAATTACGTCACATAAATGGCGCCCGAAGCAGTTGGACCAGTGATTGGATAGTCTGATAGTACTTGGTGAGCTCAAGCTAAGATCGCTGTAACAGCTGACGTCGAGTTGTAAGATTTTAGCCTACGTTAACCGCTCTAGCCTATCAAGTGTTTGCCTAGGCCTACTGTTATTTTTTATTCTACGTTAACGTTCTAGCCTAGCATTTCTAGTTAATTAGGTAGCTTAGGCCTAGATATTTTCTAGTTTCGTCACTGTAGCCTATTGCTAGCCTAGGCCTATTGGTGTTTAGCGTTTAATATTTTAGCCTATTTGTGTGATAGCCTATTTATTTCAGGTAAAACGTTTACTTTACAGTAGCCTATTGCATTTTAGCCTTTTTATTATTGGATTTTGGAGCAGTTTGGACTTGGTCCTATTTTAACAAATTTTCTGGGTTTTGAGTACCTGGTTGGGACTTAGGCTGAAAAAAAAAAAAATAAAATTTTTTTTTAAGTTGTCTTGTTTGGACTTAGATAGTTCTGTTCAACGTTAGGTTTGAATTTAAATAGGCCTATTGTGGATTTTTCATAATTGTTAATCAATTTCAGCCTTTTAAACTATTTTTGCAATTTGTTTGTCTTGTTGTGCACTAATACTTTGCAGCTATGCCTAACTCACTCCCTGAAATTTTGACAACGACGCCAGGAGTTCTAACCATGGCTGGGGCCGTGGTGACTACGTCATCGGTTATCCCTACCTGCTCGTGTGCATCAACAGTTACTACTACGTCAACGGTGTACACACGACCGGTGACCTCGACCGGCTATACTGCTCCGCTCTACCCAACGGATGATCCACGTGTCGGCTGGATACATGAGCTGTCAAAGCAACAGTTGATGGTGGAGATGGCGCGACACCAATTGCCATCACATGGTACACTGGCAGAAATGCGCAAACGTCTCTGCACGTACTGGCGAAGCAACGCTGGTGCACCGTCTTCTCCAACCTCCCAGGAGGAGGTGTTTACGACTGGCCAGGTGTTAGATAACCAGGCCCGGAGTTCGATGCAGGAGCCTACTCCACGCCCATCGCCTTTCGACTACCGAACGGGGTCAATGCCTCAGCCTACTGCGTGGAGACCACCCGGTACCTATGGACTCGTAGGCCTACCCCCTGCTACGTTCCAGCGTCAGAGCCCACCTGCTGCGGTCACCTCGGCATCACATGAACCCTCACTCGCAGGACTGGAGAACTTGACTGACGCTCGACATGCCTTCGACTTCGCTCCGAGGTCTTCGCTCCCGGAAAATTCTGATGCCGATCCGGTACGTCACACTTTGGACCGCATGCGGCAGATGCTCGGCCTATCGCCCAATGCTGACATGCGCAGCCTAGAGCACACGTTAGCCGAGGTGTTGAACCTCGAACAGCGGGGCTCACGACGTGAGGAGGACTACGCCGAGCTTCCAGTCCACGGGATCGACCCGCTAACCTCCCGATACACAGTCCCGTCTCGGCCAAGGGATGGATATGGAGGTGTCCGGTCTTCGTATGTCCTACGGAGTGATGACCGACCTGATGACGTTGCTAAAACGTCGTCCGCCCTCTGTGACAAGGTCCGGAAGTGGAACTTGCGCTTCGACGGCAGACGAGATGCGGTTTCGTTTCTGGAGCGTCTAGAGGAGCTGCGCGAGGCCTACTCTCTGTCGCCAGAGGACGTTTTGAAGGCTTTGCCTTCGCTTCTACATGGCCAAGCTCTCCTCTGGTACAGGAACAACAAAATGATGTGGCGTTCCTTCCTCGACTTTAGGCGGGCATTCGAGGTCCAGTTCTTCCCTGCTGGCTATCATCGCCACTTGGATGACGAGATACGGAAGCGCACTCAGGGTGAAACAGAGTCATTTAAAGATTTTGTGATTGCTCTGACAACCCTGATTCGACGGAGCGGACAGTTCTCTAACCAGGAAACCATCGACCTGGTGTACTTGAACATGAGGCCGGAATACAAGTTCATGATACGACGTCATGACTTTGTCACGCTACCCGACCTCATCGAGCGAGCCGACGAATACGAGGAGCTGCTACGGGAGCGCAAGCTGTTCCGCCCTCCCCCTCCGGTCGCTCAAGCATTGGTGCCTGAGACTGCCTACACGCCCAGGCGTCGAATGGACCGTTTCGTCGATGTCGCGGTGATGGACTATTCTGAGCCTGACCGTAAACCGCAACCTACCTCGCCAAAGACCGGCCGCACTGGTGATTACCCTGCAAGGAGTGGGGGTAACCAGCCAAAGCATACGACAGCCACCGTTCCTAACAATAGAAACCGGGGCCTACCGTCTACGAGCCCATCCAGATCGTCGAGTAACCGCAACCCTCCAGTCTGCTGGAATTGTGATGCACGGGGACATGTCTTCCGAGATTGCGATCAGCCGAAGGTGTTGCGGTGTTACTATTGCAAACAAGTCGGAGTGGCCACTACAAGCTGCGGTTGTCGCGCGGGAAACGCCAGACGGACTCAGGCCGCCGGAGGTCGCCTGAGCCCACGTCCCGTGGCCGCACTACCTCCGAAGAATGGAGCTCATGGCTCCAGTACATAACGGCCTTCACTGAATCGGGTTCAGGCATCGTGAAGTCCCTTGAGCCCGCAGCGCAGCCATCTATGACCTCTACCAAGCTCAATTACGTGAGCACCTCGTACGTGTCGGCTGGAAAATCGTCTGAGTCGACCGACATCCGAACTTTTGTCGACGTCACGCTCCTTGGAAAGGGATTTCACGCTCTGTTGGATACCGGAGCAGTTGTAAACCTCGTCGGGGATGAGGTTGTACGTCACTTCGACGAGTGTGGGGTAAAACCTGAGATATCTTCGGCGGACCTGAGGATGGCTGATGGTACACGTTGCCGGATTGAGACGAAGTACCACATCCCGGCCCAGATCTTAGGTGAAAACCTCATACTCGGAGCCTATTTCGTGCCTGGGCTCACCACGGACGTCGTATTAGGTATGAGGTGTATTCGAGACCTTAACCTCATACGAATAAACGTCAACAACGATGGCACATTCGACACGACCACGACTCTTCCTTGTGCGACGGGCACACTGGAACCGCTGACGTCAAAGGAAGAACGACATCTCAAGAATTTTCTCGAGAAAGAACTTCCTCTCTTCGATGCTGTTGCGGGACCCACGGCGTTGACTGAGCATGTCATCCGGCTCAAACCAAACGCAGTCCCGATCAAACAGCGCCACTACCCTCGTAACCCTGCAATGCAAGCGGTCATCAATGATGAAGTAGCTGCCATGTTGAAGGATGACGTAATCGAACCATCCGAGAGTCCATGGAGCTCTCCGATCGTGTTGATCCGGAAGTCGACTGGGAAATACCGCTTTTGCATCGACATGCGCAGGGTGAACGACTCCTCGATCAAGGACGCCTATCCTCTGCCTAGGATTAATGCCATCCTTGAGAAGCTCAGGCAGGCCAAGTTTATTAGTACCTTGGACCTGAAGCAAGGCTACTGGCAAGTGCCATTGGCCGTCGACAGTCGCCCCGTGACCGCCTTCACTGTGCCAGGCCTAGGCCTTTTTCAGTTCAAGGTCATGCCGTTTGGCCTACACTCTGCCGGTGCCACCTTCCAGCGCCTTCTGGATAGAGTCATCGGGCCTGAGCTGGAGCCGAAGGTCTTCGCGTACCTTGATGACCTTGTGGTGGTGTCGACGTCTTTCGAGGAGCATCTAGAACTTCTGGGGGTTGTATTTCGCCGCCTACGCGAGGCGGGCCTTCGTTTAAACCCCGAGAAGTGTCACTTCGCCCGTAGGGAGCTGAAGTATCTGGGACACATCGTGAGCCAAGATGGAATCGCCACGGATCCTGAGAAGGTCCGCGCCATTCAGGATTTCCCCGCACCCACGAACGTCAAGGGACTTCGCAGTTTCCTAGGCCTTGCGTCGTGGTATCGGCGATTCGTCGAGAAGTTCGCTTCGGTAACCATACCACTTCGAGGTTTGCTGAAGAAGAACGCCAAGTGGCTCTGGGGACCCGAACAAACTAAGGCATTCGAAGCTCTGAAGCACGCCTTGGTGACGGCCCCGATTCTCGCCTGTCCCGACTTCAGCCAACCCTTCGTGCTCCAGGTCGACGCCTCGAATTATGGCCTGGGAGCAGCGTTAACTCAGAGTGTAAACGACCGAGAAGTGGTCGTTGCGTATGCCAGTAGGCTACTCTCTGAGGCCGAGCAGAACTACACAACTACCGAGAAGGAGTGTCTCGCTCTCGTGTGGGCTGTTCGGAAATTCAAGGCTTATCTCGAAGGCTACCACTTCATTGCGATAACCGACCATGTCGCCCTAAAATGGCTGCTTAAGCTCAGTGAGCCTAGTGGGCGCCTGGCTCGGTGGGTTATGGAGTTGCAGCAATTCGACTTCGAGATAAGGTACCGCAAGGGGACAGCGAACAGAGTGGCCGACGCCCTGTCTCGTCAGCCGGTCCCTGAAGTGCCCAGCTCGTCTGGTGAACCCGATCAACCTACGTTTGAGGTCGGAGTTTTAACCAGACGCGGTGCTAGGGAACAGTTGCGGTTACGACGCCTAACCGATGCTGAAGGTGACGAACCTTCACTCGGTGATGATCCGGCGGGTGACGTTATCGATCACGAAGCTCCTGGTCCGACGCAGCAGGAGACTGACGACCCATCTTCCGACGTGGACAACGATGGTAACCCGCCGGGCAGCCACGGTGCTTGGTATGACCGCCTTCGCAACCTGGTCAGCAAACACCCTGGGCGATACTCGAGATACCAGCTTCGCGACGGTAAGCTGTATCGTGCTGTCTCGAAGAAGGATCGACCTACGACATGGAGGGTGTGTGTGCCAAGCGACCAAGTATCCGTGGTACTGCACGAAAACCACGACACGGCTACGGCAGGACACCTTGGGGTGAAGAAGACGTTAGCCCGAGTTGGTGGGGAGTACTTTTGGCCTAACTGGCGTCGTGAGGTGAAGGCCTATGTACGGTCTTGCGCCCAATGCCAGGCCTATAAAGTACCCCAAACGAAACCAGCTGGGAAAATGTACTTCCGACAACCCCAAGGACCGTGGTACGCAGTGTCTGCTGACCTAGTAGGCCCATTGCCTAGATCACAGCGGGGTCAGCGATTTCTGCTCGTGGTGCAGGATACCTTCAGCAAATGGACGGAACTTGCCTCCATTGCGTCTGCAACCGCAAAGAATGTGGTGACAAAGCTGAAGGCTATCCTACTTCGACATGGAGCTCCGGATGTGTTGATTACGGACAACGGCACGCAGTTTGTCGGTAAACTGGTTCGGGAGTTGGCGGCGGAGTGGGGCATCACGCTGCAGACGACGGCCCCCTACAGCCCACAGTCGAACCCAGTCGAGAGGCAAAACCGGGTGGTGAAGACTATGATTGCGCAGTTCGTAAAAGGCAACCATAGGTCTTGGGACAACCACCTGGTGGAGTTTCAGTACGCCCTAAACACAGCTGTCCACGACTCTACTGGATTCACTCCTGCGATGCTGTGTTTTGGTCGCGAACTGAAGCCTCCCTGTGCCGTCCGTGGCCCTTCGTTTGAGGTGTCTGAAACTCCCCAAGGTCCCTCGTTGAGCGAGACCCATCGCAAACGACTGGATGAGTTTCAGTGTCTGTTCGCGCAGACACACAAGAACCTCAAGGCTGCCTATGAGAGGCAATCGACATATTATAACCTCCGTCGTAGGGAGGTGACTCACGAAGTTGGCACGCAGGTGATGAGAAGACTCCACATCCTGTCTTCCGCTGCTGACGCCATCGTAGGGAAATTAGCACCAAAATATCATGGCCCCTGCATTGTGGTCGGTCGTCGAGGTGCTAATCTCTACGAGGTACGAGACGAGGATTCTGCTGCGGTGCACGTCGTGCACGTGAAAGACTTAAAACCTTTCTGTGCACGTGACTAATATGCAAGGATCCCGCAACCGCAGCGACGTCTGGTGATCCGTTGTTCGTCAGTCCTTTCGGTCACGTCAAGCTGCCGACAAGCAGCCATAGCTAACCCTCGTCTGGGGGTGACGTATCCTCGTGAGTAGCTCTTCGCCCCGCTTCCAAGACTCCGAGCCTGCCGTACTACCCTACCTTTGTAAACCCCACGCTTACTCTTCACCTTTGGTTACTCTTCGCCCCGATTCGTTTTCGCCCAGACCTCTGAGGCAACTCGGCCTCAGACAGTCTACATCATTACTAATTTCGCCCACTTTTCGTCGTTAACACCCTAGAGCAGCCGGACCAACGGGGTCCGGCATCGGCTTCTGTCAATTTTTCCTGCCCACGATCCTACTGATGTGTCATCTGCAGGAAAGTTCAACAGCTTTTTTCTTTTTCTCGTTTTTCTTTTTTTCGTTCCGAAGTGTGGAGGGGGTGTAACGGGTCAAATGTGTAGGGGGTAAAATAACGGCTAAACCACGAAACTTAAACAGCTGAATGTAAGCTGTTGTTGTGCCCTAGTCGCGACGCTAAACTGACATCGCACCTAACCTCCAATTCCAAGACAGCAGACGACGTTGGTGTCAGTTTGGTTGTTTGGTTGTTCGACTGCGTCTGAGGGCGGGCTACGGGAGAGAATAAGAGCAGCTGATCCACTTTGTGAGCGAGGCAGCTATAAAGCATGTTAAAGCTATCATACGCCTGCCTTTGCTGACACGGGACTCAGCTGACTCTGTTTGTGCTGACCAATCAGGAAGCGTTTTAACTTTCGTCTCGATTCTGAGACGAAGGTGAGGGAAGAAGAAGAGTGGTGGAGGAGATTGTCATTCGTAATCCCGGCTTTTCGTAAGTTTGTTTCGTTTTTGGTTGGCTCTCGAAAATTCGTGCAAGTTTAAGTTCGTATCGTAAGCTCTGAAAGCTTAAGTTCGTACGTATTGTTTCGTAGTGAATATTTTGATATAATTTCGTCATCGGGTAAGTTTTGTAACTAACTTACAGATTATTGTATATTATTTGACCAGTTTTCGTGTACTTAACTTGGTTGAACTTGAAGGCTAGGCCTGATTCGCAGACCTAGTCATACGCCTTAACCAACAATTTGAGTAAAGTACTGCAGTTGGTGAAATATATTTTCAATTACGTTTCATAATCCGTCTTGGGACTTTCTTTTTTAATTCTGAAAACCCCTTTTTTAAAGTTCCCCAGACGTACCAAAGTCTGTTCCAGCAGACAGGTTTCTGCTGGACAAGTTCTGTCGAAGTTGGTCTAAGTTGAACACGTGAGGAAGTTAAAGTTTTAGTTTTTCGTTTTTGGCTCAAGGAGCAGTTTCACCTTTTTAGTTTCGTTTTTTTTGTTCGTTCCTCACCTGGACCACTTAGGCTAACTTGTTTTCTTTTCATTTTAGTAAATTCAGACTCTGTGGGAGTTAGGCTAGGTTAGGCCTATCTTGTACTAACCTTGTTTGTTTCAGGGTGACGACGTAACTCCGTAGGTAAGCGGAGTGCCTACTTAGCTTACTTGTTGATTTGTTAAGTTAGCTAGTAGTGTGTCATTTAGATATTTGCCCACAGAGTCAAGTCAAAATTATTTATTTCCCCACAAGCCCTAGGCTAGAGTGGTGATTTCGAGTAGGGTGTTTAGTAACCCGCAACGTTCGTCTCGAGCTCTGACAACCAGGGCTATCAAAGTTAGGCTATCCGAATCACTATCGACTCCTGGGAAACTCCCCGCGACCAGACTAGGGCGAATCCTGGGATCTCGTTTTCTTACCGGTGGCGTAATTTACCTCTTGTCGTCCGCCAGGAAAATTACGTCACAAAACTTTCAACCATAAATACTGTAAAAAATCTAAGTGCAATAAATACATAACCTCGTACATGCAATATATAAATAAATACTTGCTACATATGCTGAGAAATTCACACAAGCTTATCAAGATCAGATTTATCACTGATAAACACAGCTGGTTCATTTTCTCGTTTCCGGAGAAACATCTTGCCTGCGCTGGTGATCCATGCGTACTTAAAGTTGTGCTTGTCCTTGAAGTTTCGCACCTCCGCCCACAGCACCCGGGACTCCTTGGTGAGTGATAGGTTGATGTATACTCGTCTCTCGCTGTTGAAGCCCAACTCCGACGCGGGGAACGGTCTCTTCACCCAAGATCTCCTGCGCATCTCCTCCATATCGAGTCGCCGACAAAATTTAATGATAATACTTCGTGGCTCAGTAGGCTTGTTTTTGTTTTTTGAGAGTCTATGTGCAGCATCCACCATATTATCTTCAAATTTGAAATTCAATACCTTGGAGATTTGACGGATTATAAGAAATATGTTTTCATTGTTCTCTTCAGGGATTCCAGAAATCTCCAAACAATTGCTCCTCGAGTATTGTTCTGCAGCAGCCAACCTTCTTCCAAGCTCAGTTACATGTTTTTTTAAGGTAATATTTTCGCTCTTCAGATTATCTATGGTATCAGCGCATTTAGAAATGTCTGCTTCATTTTTCTTACTAATAGTCTTACATTCTCTTATTTCGCTGAAACACATCTCTATTGTATTATTAATGTCTTCTTTAAAAGTTAATAAATCACTCTTAATAGAAGAAATGTCATTCAAGCATATTTTGTTATCTGCTTTAATCTGTCCGACATCATTTAATAGTAGATTCAGTTTTTCATCTATTGACAGAGTTTCATTACTTACGCTGTTGTTGCGAGTTTTGGGCCGGTTTCCATTCGGCATGATGACAGGTGAACGTTATCAGCCGTGACCTTGAACCGACTTTGCCGTGCGAGCCGCCTCGGATAACCTCAAAACTGCATTCGCAGATATTACACTAAAATAACGGGTAAATATCGATATCACGTGCACCAGAATATGACAGTTTTAAATATTGATACTAGTATAACAGTCACATGCACTTTATAAATACTGTCCATGCATATATACCCGCACTTAACAATAAATAATCCGAGCACGAGCAACACGTGTCTAGTCGACTTGCATGCTTCCCCCTCTCATCATTATATAAATATAAACCCCCTCTCATTATATATAAACCTTCGCAAATACAATATCTGACAGTTCAAGCCAAAATAAATGCTTCGCAATTAAATGTCACCCGGATCGTTATGGTCCATATGTCCAATGATTAAACTAAAAAATGTTTTATAGATCCATGAAGCGTAGCCCTAAAGTAGGCCTATAATTGAAAGTTACTTTCCACATCGGTTAACTTAAACGTATTTAAAGTACTACTTCAACCTCACCATTTAATAATGATGAGCTATAGATCAAGCACACAGTTTGATCATAGCTCATGTTTAAACTACACTTGAAAGCTGCGCAATACACTGTTCCGACATCATTTGTAATGCCTGAGATGGCGAACTGGGAATCTACCTGAGAGTTTCTCACTATACCCCAAATGGCTAAATTTGATTTTAAAGGCGTTGAATCTCTTAAGTACCATTTCTTTGGTTTACTGGTAGTTATTGGCGTTATTTCGGTTGACATTTTCAGTATCAAAGGTGCTCTTGTCCATTCCGTGAAACACTGAGAAATAAGGACATTAATGCGTTACCAACAGACATACACACAACAATCCAAAAAAGGCCACGAACTATTGATACATAAACAATATAAAGGCGTAAACAATTCATGATGGTTTGCCCAACAAATGTTTTACTCAAATAGGTTATCATTTTCTTATCATACCGGGTAAGCTAAGATTTGGAATCCAGACAGAAAAAGCAAAACTTATACAGAGTTAAGACATCACTTAAATTGAATACGGACGGCTCTAATAAATAAGGTGCAACACAAACGATAACTAATTTGTAAACTACAGTGATGTGTTGGTACCTACGTAAAAATGATTCTAGCAGCTACCAACGGTTCTAAGGAAAAGAACCAGTACCCACGTAAGAACCTACCTAAGAACTATAGTACATCCGACCAAAAAAATACATTAATATCTAGTCCCGAGGTTATTGATCTCTTGCTTTTGGATTTTCTCGTAAAAGGTTATAGCGTAAACTTATCGGTGTCAGTTTGAAAAAAACAACCTTACCCAAACAACTTTTTGTTATTTAATAGATTACGCATTCTCTAAACAATGATTAGTATTTCTATTAACATTAGAAGGGAATGTGACGAAAATCACACAATGTTGGGGTTTTGGTCATTTGTAATTATATTTCTTAAGTAGGTAGGCCATGTATTCTATGGAAAAGTACCGGTATCAAGGATCGTCGTCAAAAAGGTTGTTATGAATAAATATGTAGGCTTACGTACCCAAGATATGAGCTATGGGCCTATTGGCTGTATGGTCCAGCGATTGCATCACACGGTGAGTAGAAACAGAAAGTGACACATTGGAAAAGCGAGTTTAGCACTTCCTCTGTTAAACCTCTGTTACAATCACCCACTGCAGTTGTGATTTTTTACTTTACACTTTACACAACCGCCATTGAAGCGCCGTCAATGAGTGGAAACCTTTTTTGTAAGCTATTGGCGACTATCATTTCAGTGTCCCAGCCCTATACAACACTGATTCAAGGTCTTCTTTCTGGTTGTCAAAACTCAAGAAACATTTTATACTCAAAGAATTTCTGGTTCCGATTTGGACGATGTCTAGTTATTTAATTTCATTTACGGTTACACTATTAGACTATATTATTGCACTTGCGATTAATTAAATCCGTTATGTAAGAAAAACGTTTTTAATCTCACTTGGTTGGGATTTGCTTTCAAAACGTGATTCGAAATGGTTGCGGTATTTGTAAACAACATTTGTAAACATATCATTGACAGCTAGAAAAAATAATCTTGATCCGAACAGCTGTTCGTTATTTCATAGACGATTGTGTGATAAAAATTGAACGAAAATTTGACAAAAATCGCACAAAACTGCATTTTTGAACGTCCGTAATTTTTTTTACAAAGTAGTGAGTTTATATTTAAATCACTAAAGACACTCTCGCCAATCCAGTGAATACATTAAAATGACTTGGATCTTGATAGGTACTCTGGTTTTCACGGAGAAGATTGCGTAAAATGCCATCTTGAGTGTTACAGACAAAGGGAAAGACAGACAGACAGAAATAGAGATAAGACTCGTTTCTGCTTCTTTAATGTATAAAACGTAAAAATAACCTAAAAGTATATAATTCTGAGCAAAGTACAGACAAAACTCCAATTTTATTTATATAGATGCAAGGCAAAAGTTTAAGTAAATATATATGTTTATTAGCTCCAATAAACTGAGTTTGTTACTTGATTTGCAGACGAGACTGTAAAGCTAATCATAAAGCCCAAATCACACTAAAAGTATCATCAATCTTAATCATTCATCTTTAAATCATGCAATGTTTGAATATTCAATTCTTTACAGGGTATTTGTTTGTGATTTCTCTGGAAATGGACAAGATTTAGACGTTGAATTATGCCTCAGAAACTCACCAACAGAACCTGCAAAAAAGTTCCAAATCTACTTCATATTAGAAGATAAACGTGGGTAAGTTGTACTGTATTACATAGGCCTAGTGAATTTTACACCAGTGTCAAATATTTGGGGTGTTGTTAGCGTCCCAAACTTGGGTGAGGGTTTGATTACCGGCACACCCACAATACATATGGGTTTGGATCGCATGCCCTTAAAGTGTTTGAATCCTTCCTCCCGTACAATCGTTTGTTGTCGAAACACTTGTACAAATATCCTTTAATACTCTGTTCGCTTTGTGCCAATAAATATCATTTATCATTTTATCATTGATCCCGTAAAAAGACACCGGCATAGACAACAAGAGAAAAATACTTATAAGCTACATACCAAGTTCACAATTAAAAGTAGGCATTATATCCTATATATTAATGGGCATCCTATATATTAATGGGCAAGCATGTTTCTTAAAAACCTTTTTCTCAGCTTGTGTGCATCGCAGGGAAAATCCACGCATACTGTTAGAAAGATATTTTCCTGTAGATGTGCAGAATCCCTTTATAAATTTAAAATAGGCTCTAAAATAAACACAAAAAGTAAATTTAAAATTAAAAAAAAATTTACATGGACCTTATGGGTTGTCATGTTGGTGGCGAAACACTAAATATAAACAGAAAATCAAAACAAATGGAAAAAATTCCAATCACATGTTTTATTTACAGCGTGAGGTGAAAATAGAGAAGTCTGGACTAGACATATTTTTTATCAAGTTTTTGACCACTGGACGACCTCTAGTCCATATAAATGTATAAACAATATATGTCAGCTGGTAAAAGTTGTATTAATTTACCATTTTGATTTGTAATTATAACCTAATTATTTTATGTTTTACAGTATCGAAGGAAAACAAGGAGTCAATATGTCCACTACACCTAAAGGCTACAGGTCAATGGTAGAGCTGGAAGGCTTGAGAGTTGTTGCATCAGTGATGGATTTTACTGAGGAAAATCTTTGCAATGAAAGTAAAATACTGAGCAAACCAACAGAGGAAAATGGTACATGGCAGAGAGTGTAAGTGTATGCAATATTTTGTTATAAATAATGGTTTTTATTTTAATCAATGCACGATGCAATTAATGGATATCTCATTTTTGACTGCAGGGTTGTACAACGGTTATAATATAGGACCTATAACTTTTTGTTAGCGATATAGCCTCCAGATTATTCATAAATTTATAATGGTGTAAATTCCTGCTTTATGATTATCCTTAAAATTGCTTCCTGCAGCAACTAGTTTCACTACTGAGCTGTTACCATTTTCAGGCTGCACAATAACATACTATTATAGTCATCCTCATCTAGAGACCGTCAATTTAACAAATTTTAAACATACAAAACAGTTCATAGTTAAGTTCAACCACAAACGACCCGTATACACATCAATTAATTTTTTAAACCAGCTGATTTACTTAGATGGAAACCCAGAATAAGTTGAGTCTGGAACGTCAGTAATCTAGGCTCAGCGTCTGCCATTCTCCATCTGATCCATAAAGGAGTTGATTGTAAATTACAAATATTCGTTGCATTAGGTTGGTATCTGTCTATTGCATGATGTGTTTTGTCTGTTGACAGGGTATTTACACTTAAGATGGCTCCAAGCTCGTCTTTGACAGAGATATTAGTACTTCCGCCTCCTAGCGGATCTGTGCTCTGGGGCACTGTCGGCGTTCATGTCGCTTCACCTTCCGTCGCCGAGCTGTCAGCTTGAATATTTTTACTTTTAAGTTTATATAGAAACTGCTCTCTAAGACTTGCAAAGTTTAAAATCACAACTGTAGATTATTTTTGAGAAAAGCCAAAAAAAGTAGCTGGTTAAGAGTGTCTTTTGGGATAGAGTCAGCTAGCTTGCCTGAGAAAATTCGAGTCCAACGGCTTATAAATTTAAGGTCACAAAACATAGTGTAACACTCATATTTTCTCCTAACATATGGTTTCTTCAGAAAGTAGGTTGATTTTTCATTTCCCTTCAACCTACTACCTATCTGAAGAATTCCTATGTCAGGAGAGAATATCAGTGTTGTTTTGTGTACTTTTACTTGTGTAACTCTATTTTATCAGGTAAGCTTGCTTAAATTCTATCCCTTACTTAATTCACAAAAACAATAAATAGTAATTTTAACTGCGTAAAAATTATGTTAGGTTGGTATAAGTAGGTTTTAAGAAAGAAAAATTTGCAATAAAAATAAATATAATTAAAATAAAAAGAATAACAAATAACATGATTTGTTCTTCTTGTGTCATGCATTTTATAAAATGTAATCTACTCTTGTAAAATGAACAATTTTATAACTTTGAAACTAAGCCTAGGCTAAAAGATGACAATAACTTTAAGATTTTAAATACATACAGGGTGTATACAGGGGTATATAGATAAATATGTTGTTACATATTAAATTACAATACCAAGTGATATTTTTGAGACCTTCTTTAAGAGCAGTTATAATGTAAAGTAAAACATAATATTTCCATACAAGCCTTTTGCAAAGAATGTTCTTTTCAGATACTGTACATTGAAATGCTGAGATTGTCTGCATTAGCTAAATCCCTAATTACAAATTCATGTATCTATTCACTCAATTTAACCTGTCAGAGGTATTGAAATAGTCTGACTGATGTGGTCAGAAAAAGAGAGCTCACTGTCTTAAGTGATTCCATGAGTTTATATTTTATCGTAGAATTAATACCGGTATTTATTATCCATATGCAATGTATACATTATCAATTTATGCATCTTTATACCTTAATCAATGCGTGTTATTTCTGAATAAATTATATTTTCTATGATCTAGTCTGTACTAAATTTCCTGATTATAAAACTCCTAGTATTTTATTTATTTTGTCATACAATAGCTAAACTTAAAGTAAAGTATTCCTCTATCGACTCTGTAGTCCAGGTTCATTTATCACTTATCAGTACGGTAGGTCTTTTTAAATAGAGGGCCAGGCTTATAAGTAGACCATAGGATTGCATCGCAGCTGGGGCCCTATTTTTGAAATGGTTGACAGTTGAGTCAATCGTCAGCACTCAACTCAACCAACAACAGGATTTGGTATTTTTGAAACCCAACAGTTGGGAAGCGAGTTGGGAATCACTAGTTGAGTGACTCGTTTTGGAAATGTAGGGCATACGACTGCCCGAAATTCAGATTACGTCATTTTGAACTAATCACAATGCAGAGTTCTTGCGATCTTTGATTTAACCTCTTCTTACTCTAAAATCTGGCAGCTTATCTCAATCTACCATATTTCGAGACACTGAGGTAAACTGTCAACTCCGTTCTTGAGAGATTGAGGTTATGCCTTGCTTAATCTTAGTGATTGCAAAAGTACCTTAACTTATATAAACTTAAGTAAGTATTAAAAATAAAATTTACTATGGATGTTTGTTTTAGGGTGTAGCTAATTATAAGTTTAGGCATATCCTAAATACATTATTATTTGCTTTCTTCGTCTCTATTTCGGAACACACCAACTTATTTTAGTTTCCTTCATCGTTTGTTTTATGTTATTTAATTGTGTTTTTATTTAGGTTAAAGCGGCTATTTGCCATTGCACTGAAAGCATATCGTAACTTAAATTAATTTGATCCCTTTATTAGGTGAATGGTATTGAAACAAACTATGATATTGTTTCTCTCTACCACAATCTTTTCAAACATACCAACAAGGATAAAACCCTTGATTAAATAGTCTAGTATTGACCCAGTAAATAAAATTAAAATGCAATTATTCTACAGAAAACAATCGCATAAAGTATTGGGTGCTAATACATTGACAACAAATACATAACCTCTAAATCACAATTAATAAATTAAAGCAATAACAATATGGCGTCGACTCAAAAAGAGCAATTGTTTACCGAAAGAGGAAGAAGAAAGTGCAGTCAACCATCCACTCAACAGCTCAGTAGGTGGTGAGTAGTTTTGGTTGGATAAGTCGACCGTCAATCGTTTCAAAAATACGAAACGATTGGAAATAGAATGACTCAACATTCAACTCAACAGTCAACCATTTCAAAAATAGGGCCCCTGGAACAGCTTATTGTGCACCCATACAGTAGGCCTACTCACTACTCGGCGAATTCTTCTCAGTGAGTGATGTGTGTTAGTTGCTAAAATTGGGAACAGGTTTTGTACCCATGGGTAGGCATAATTTGTGACTGATGAGGGTGAAACTCAAGACAGTTGGGTCTTACAGTAAACAATTTAATTTAACTAACATTACATTGGTGGGTTTAGCTTGACTCAAAATTGTTTAAAAGCAGCACAAACTTGGATCACAGAGCTAAACTTGGCTTTTGTCTATTGGGACTAATGTTTCTCTCAATATTTCTTTTAGATTGAGAAGATTTGACACAGCCTACTTTTACCACAGATAATTATTACACCAAATTTAATTAGTAACTTGTACCATTACAACATATTGAGTAAGGAACTATGATAGTTGGACAGTCTGTATACTTTGAAAAGTCCTTGACAAGTTTTGCCAGTCAGTGACCAGAGCCCACTTCTTGTTTTCCCCATTGTGCACCACCTATAAATAACTCATCCTTCTCCCAGTAAGTCAAAGTCAGACTTTGATCTTCAGTAAAATCCCTATAGTTTTACATGTTGATAGTTATACACCCCTTTAGTCCATAAGTCTAAGCTATTGAGGTACTACTGTAATTTGTTTTTATTTAAATACATTCTAAATAACCTTAGAGGGTCTTTTAATTTATCTATTTTGAAAGTCTAAAAAATTGTTACGCTACAAAATATGCCTTATTTGAAAACCATTTGTGAAACTCTTTTAACAAGTTTTTAATAGAAAAACAATAATAATGTTTTAATAAATATTATTAATTAAAATACATGTTAAATTTGTTTAATGAGAAGCTATAATATGCTGCTTAGGACAGATTTAACAGCACTACAATCAATTAGCTACATCTTACTCAGGGAATATGAGTGATAGTTCTAGAATGCACTTTCTTTTTTAGTCCCTATGAGTCACATGTTTTATATAGCCTGATTGCTAGATAAGATTCATATCAAATTGTCTCTTATGTGATTTTAATCTAAAATTCAATCAGTTTGCACCAAAGAAAGGGTACTACTCAGAAACATTCCATGTTCAAATGCTTATTTCTCCTCATCTAACTGTTTCATTTAGTAAGTAAATAGTATTTTAATCAAAATTGGATTGTTCTTTTTGAGTTTTTATTGCAACTTACTCATGATTTAGTTTTTCTTCAGACCAAATTTTACAGGATGATAGATAAGTGTGCGAGCTAGTAGTAAAAACATATAGTATATTCTTTAAGTTGTATAGCTGCATTTTTAGACTTAAAATTTTACAATTGTTTGAGTTAATGATTTTTACAAAATTTGTTACACTTATAGGGTAAAAGGCCATCTAAAATCTAAGACACTTTAAGTAATATAAATCAAGAAACTATTTTGATAATCCAAGTATATTGTTGCAAAAAACAAGTGTCGGCATCTAATTTTAGATTATATATTATACTGTATTTTGTTAATAAATTTAAATAATTTTAAATAAAATTCAATACTGTACTTGTTTTACATTTGTAATGATACTAACCCTTTCCGGACGGGAAAATGATACATTTGATCGGGTGACTCCTTATTGACTGAATCCGCATAATTTTTGTTGATGTTGGGGCTGAACAGGGGCATTTGCACAGTAACAAGCAGTTTGCGCTACTTTCTTGCTCTCTGGAGAAACCCTGTGAGCTTGTACGATGTACGTGGCATATAACCCTTTCCGCGCTAACCATGTTCATTTTCTAACGTCAATCAACGTCTTTCTAGAACACAAAATTATGTTCAAATTTCCCTTATTATGTTCTTTTCAAATAAAATGTTGTCCAATAAAAAAAAGTAATCATTTTTTATTTTGTACTAGCTGGTCCGACAGACGTCCTGTACTAATGTGGTTTTATGTCAAATGCTCGTTCATTTTCAAGATGAGCTCATTGCAAGATGTTTTGATTAATATAAAATCATGTTGTCAAGAAATTTCTTATTAAAAAAAATTTAATGTTTTAATGTCTGCTAAACTAGTTACGGATTTCGGTTATACATACAAACTATTTTTCCAACAGTAACCCGACAAAGTGGGCTTCCATGCACAGATTATAGTACAGAAAGCCTTACTCTGGCACATAGTTTTTACTTTGGTGCACACCAGTATTCCAAGCAAACAACACAAAACAGTGTGCTTTAATTATGCACGCAATCTGTGTACGCTTGAAAATAAGTTGGCAACACTTAAAGATATTATAACTACGATCAGCTGGTGCAGTGTTTCCCATTTCGTTCAATGTTTGGATTTAACCTAACCTAAAAGTGTTGTACAGTGTTTGAAAGACTAATTATTTATATATGATTTATAGTAACTGTATGAAAAATATAATGTGTAACACGAGTGCAAACTGCTTTTGCTGCACTCGAGAAACTTTCCACACTCGCCTACGGCTCGTGCATAAACATTTCTCTTGTGTGCAGCACTAGTTACACAAATAACTATTTAAATGTTCTGTTGTATTTACTGTATCACATTTATCACCGGTACTGTTGCTTTATTAAGTAAATTTTGACCAGTGTTATGGCAGGTTGTATAAATTGATTAAATTATTTTCAATTGTACAGGTGTGTATTTTGCAGTATGCCCCTACTAAAATTTTGAGTGAAAAACTAACAAATTTTACGGCTAGAACTCAAAGAATCAAAACATCATCTAGTGAATCTCCAAGTTATACTGAATGTTTTACAGTACAAACTTTGGTTTTGTTTCAGTTGTTGCTATATCATGTCTTGCATCAGCATTCTCTACCCTATTCGTAACGGAGGGGGTGGGCGAGGTGAAAAAAACGGTGGAAATGGAGACAAAAACTCCAAAAACGGAGGAAAGCAACGTCGGTGACCATGTGGTAGTGGAAACTATACCATTCTTCACAAATGTAATCTCAAAAGTTGAAGATGCGATGAATCTCACACCGTTAAAAGTAGCAACTATCATATCAGCCCAACATCTGATTGACTCTGTAAACAACATCCCGGTCTCAGGCAACCTTCCGCAAGACAATCTCAACATGCTGACTAACATTGTTGAGGAGTTCAACAAAACAACACAAATAATCAAACTCACTGCAGAATATGTCAATATATCAAGTCATTATGTGTTGAACTCCTTAAATCAATTGGCGAAAGAGAATTGTGACAAAGATTATATCGCAACTACTATGAAATCTATCAACGCTAATTTCTTGAACATAATTTCAAACAACGTGAAAGTTGCTGTGAGAGAAATAACAGAGAAAACCGCACACAGGGAAATGACAGGTACTGATGTACTTGTGTCTTCAGCTTACCACATTGTTCAAGCTTTCCACGAGATGACAAGTCAAGTGATGTCTTTGAACATAGACAACTCTAAATGTGACCTTCCAAAAACACCACAGAACAGTGATGAGATCATCATAATCGATCTGGATAAGAAATCAGGTAGTGCCAAACACGATGGAAAACATCAATCAATTAAAAAGGATAAGGCATTACATGACAACAAACCAACTTTTACATTCACCAATCATGTGAGCTTGGATGATACTTTAACTATCAAGAATAATGACGAAAACACAGATTTGACCATTGAAATCAACCCTCATGAACCATTGACCTTCAACAATAAAGATAAGGAATCTGCGAATCAGCAAGTGGAGATTCCACAAAGTCTTAGGGTAGCTTTCCTCCCTGAAACAAAAACTACAGAAGTTGGAGATAATCAAGATGAGTTTTTGAAGTTAGGATCAAAGAAATATGATGATAAACTAACAAAGAAGAATCTCCAAAATCACGGTCTTAATGATTTTCTATCCATCAACGCTGAAAATCCTAAAGAGGGACCATCCGTTGGACTATTTTCTTCCAAAGATACAGAAAATGCTGAAAATAAAAAGGTGCAGAGTGAATCAAATAAAAATGACCAGCAAAAACTAGAAAGTTTGAATGTGTATTATTATCCATTCAAAACAGTTACCCTAAATAGTCAAAATGAAAACCACTTGCCAAACTACCTACAGGTACCGCCCATTGTAAACAAACATTATATTCCCCAAAACTTGAAAACCGAATCAAAACATGACACACATCTGCAAACATTAAAAGAAATTATTGCACCATTCAAAACATTCTCCCTTTTTGGAAATTCAAATTTTTGGAATAACAAGAATATGAAACCACAACAAAAACAAGAAGACAAAAAATCAGAAGGATCTCAAACAAATTTTAAAAACTTTGATGATACTCTGACGATTGAAAACCTCAATAGGCAAGACTTGACAGAAGAAGTATTTTCTCCAGAAGCTTTTGAGCAACAAGGAAAATATTTATCATCCGGGCAGAAAAAAAGTTATGTGTCTAATGTGGACACAATAAAATCCTACCCCAGCACAAAATGGATGCTTGGAGGTTTCAAAAATGGCAATTTAAAACACCAGAGGCACCATAACCATTTAAATAATAAAAATAAAATAAATTATCTTGATAGAGAACTAGCATCTTCAGCAGATGGAAAAATTACAAAAACTAAATTAAATGTGCATGATGGATCAACTGTGTTGATGCCTTGGGACAAACGATTCTCTGGAAACCAGCATGCATCACTGAAAAGACAACAGGAAAAACCAAGATTATGTAGCGAAAGAGTTGAACCCATTTGTGGAGTTGATAGAAAAAGAACAAATTTTATTATATTCATCAATGACTGTGAGCGAAAGAATCACAACATTTTGTATAAAACAAGTAAGTAATTAGGGCCTACTAATTATTATAGGATTGGGTTGGTCAGGAAATTGAGTTACGTGTTTGGATAAGAGATGAGAGTTGTTAAAAGTTAAACACTTAGAAGTTAAAAGTGTTCAAATTATTGTGAAAGAATTGAGTTTTTTTTATCAAGCAGTAGCCTGTACTCTCTGCTGATAACAGATTATAATCGTTAAAGTGTTAAAGTTCCTAATTGTAAATGCATAGAGGATTTTGTTGCTGGAACCTTCATTATTATTTTCTCTACTGACTGGTAAACATGTTTTGTTCTCTCTGCAAAAATACAGACTAGTTTTGTGTTTACTGTTAATAAATGTTAGGAATATTTAAATTTGGAAAAGTTAAAATATAAAAAGAAAAAGGGTGTCCATTATTGAGTCTAATAATGTAGGCCTAGTAAAATTTGTACTTTCTGTTCATGCTTAGCTGTAAAAACTTTGCAACCAGAGTTCGAAAAATGTCTAAGAGATGGTAATATCTAATATGTATGTTGTTTACAGTAATATTTGATGTTGGTGTTATTATTTCTTATTAGAATTATATGAAAATTATAATTATTGAATTTTAAAAACTCACTTTTGTTATTATGTTTACAGATTTTCAATCTGAAAATATGGACACATGCGTAGGATTCCTTCTGAAGCATTCATCAGGCAAACCAACAAAGTATGTGAATATTATTCCACAAAAATGAATATACTTGACAAGACAAGCTGTTTCGGGAAATTCAAGTAAATTAACTTACATTCCACTTTCACATGTAATAAAATTATTAAAGCAAATTTTTAATAAACTTAATTTTTGTACCTTTCTTTTCCTTTGACAGTCATTGATCTAATTTATGAGACTGAAATACCTACTAAAACCCTATTACAGCCAAATTGTACAGTAAAAGACTAAAATAAATTATTGTTTCAGAAACATCTGGATTTTTGGCAGATGAATAAATATTTTGTTTGAAAGATATGATACTTTTAGCCGGCAATGAATTGATGATGAGTGTTAAGATGAATTGGGCCAAATCTGTTTGCTAAGACTACCTTTTCCTTTCTCCACGATTATTAGTAATAACTCAAAAGACAAATAATCTAAAGGTTAAAATACCTTTAATCCGTCAATGTGATCAAATATCCAGACTAGCAACTTAATGTACGCATACCGTCAGCTGCGCAGTTAATTTTTGGCCACACGTGTATTTGTAAAAAATGTATTTATGTGTTGTTTCTCGTGACGTATTTATAGACTTTTTGACCTCTTTGGAGTGATATTTATGTTCCCTCATCGCCTGAAGATGGCCCCACAGCTGGGCTGAAACCGGTCGCCGCTCATCGGTGATATTTGATCACATTGACGGATTAAAGGTATTTTAACCTCTAGATTAATTTAAATTTGTGATCAGGAGACAAAAAACAACAGAAATGAAGACAAATAATGATCAATAACAGAAGAGAGATCTGAATTCTAAAGGTGAAACCAACTTGTCTTGTTGTAAAACTTACTGTGAGTATGAGGAAAGAATCATCTCATTTAAGTTAATGGTTTACTCAGGTTTGATAAAAAAATAATACAATAAAGTATCAGATATTTATTGAATTTGTCTATTTTTTCATTATAGATTAAGATTTATTATCACTAAATCGCTTATTATTTTACAACTAGGCCTAATTATAGTAATAAATTGTATTAACAACTGAAAAACAATATATAGGCCTAACCCAAACCAAGACAGCCTAAGCATCGGCTTTCATCTGGTTGTCGGACAGTTGGATCTTCTCCCCGGGTTTGAATGCTGGCATGCCGAGGTAAGGGCACGAGGAACATCTGAACGCATCGCCCAAGTAGCACTGCAAAATTAGTTTTTTTTTATTATCAAATATTATAATTCATAATACATTATTAGCTTTGACAAAAAATTTATTTTATTTAAGGTTGTTCAATAGTTTAATGTTCATGTAGTGAATTCAAGAGTAAAATCTTATTTTGCACCTTTGGAATAATTCTTATGTGTTTAACATGGATTTGACATTTTATATTTGCAACCTGGTCTCAGGCGGCCGCCACACTAGAGCAGCTTCTAGCTGTTGGAAAAGGACGCAGCAAACTAAGAATGTTCATGGACATGGTTGTTTTTCTGTCGCAAGTGGTCGTGGTTGACAACTCCCCCTCAACCCCCCACCCCGTAAAAAATAATCCATCGACTAATAGTTAATATGAAATGTTGCAATAACATGCTATGTATGATGGATAAATTGTTGCATATTTAAAGAATTTGTTGAAAAACACATTTTACAGAGCATAAAAACAAAGCAGTAGGGCTTCCAGTAAGGTCAAATATATTGGTAATTAAAGGGTTGAACCAGAATGTTGTTTGGATTACAATGTTAAGTAACCACATGTTTTACTTACATTGCCACATGATGATGTCTTGGTCTCAGCTGGTTCTTTCTTTTCCCCTTCAGATGCCAATTCGTCTGCTAACCCACAGGAACAGTTCTTACAAGCCTTCCTCTTACCTGTCGTTCCACATACTGAAACAAACCACAAATGTCAATCATATATATTAAAACCTGACATAGTATTATATTTCACAGTTCTGAATCAACATCTTGACGGATTTACATGATTTTTGTGTTGAAAGAAAGATAATTTTGTAAGGACGCGTATATTGAAGCCATAATTATAGTTTAGAGTTACAGTTTTTTAGATATTGAGTTTTAATTTTTTTTTTGTCTAGTAGCCGACGCTAACAATTTAAAGTCGTTTCAGTGCTGGTTTAATTAATAGCCAGTGTCAAACTGTCATTGAATTGTTGATGTTACAAATTATTTGTTTACAAAAAATATAGATTGTCGGTGTTTGCCTACATGCTGTTTCACTTTACAATTCAGTTTTTTCCTACCATAAAGAACTTGCGTTATCTAGAAATGTTTAATTTTGAACTATACATCTCAAAAAATTGCGTAAAATCAAGTTTTGTCGTAAATTCAATATATGTAAGTATAAGTTTATGCCATTTAAGTTTTAACTCATGTTTGGGAAATATTTTTTTCAACAAACTATCGCTTAATTGTTTAAGATATAAGAGGTTTACGTGTTTATACTTCTTTTTCTTTTTTATGTTTGGATGTGCGTATGAGAAACTTGGGCACTGACCAAAGAACCAAAAAACCTTATTGATGGGTTTGAGAATAGAGTACAGAGAAAATATACAGACCAGTTCAAGATAACTGAAGTTGAGATACAAAAGAACAGTGAGCTAAGAGAAATGTGAAAAGACCAATATATAGGGGTGCTTTCCAAAAGTAAAAGGCTTGGATGGGCAGGCTGTGGTGGAGAGAATAAATTAACTTATAAAAGTGTATTCCAAGGAGTTCCACAAGAGAGACGACCACTTGGAAGACCAAGAATGAAGTGGAAAACCCGAGTAATGAATCAAATCTTCAGACTGAGATTTACATTAGAAGAAGCAGGGGATAGAAGAGAATGGGAGGTCTAAATCCTCTTAAGGTTTCAGTGGCCACGGAGGTAAGATAAGGTACAGTAAATTATAGTATGCAATGGAAGGTTAGGTGGTATGTAGCTTTTGAACTCAAAACCAGTGTCTGTAAATTTTGGCCGCCAATCTCACTTCAAGGCATTTCAAATCGACACAATTGCTGTTTTATTTTAAAATTATCAGATTTAAAATGCATATTCATATTGTAGAGGCCTATAATGGGATGAAAGAAATAGGTGGCCAGGTGACATTTTGTAAACAAGATGATTTATACCATTGAAACTGCCAGAATTTGTCTTTAGGCATCTAAACTAGCTGTTCTGAGTTTTATCAAATTACTCGATTCCTGTAGGTAGGGCCAATAAATCGTATTGTATTAGGTTATTTCCATCTTGTGGAGTAATCGGTATGAAAATCTAGGGGCGTGCGATGCATTAATTTAATTAGGAAACATAGTGATATCAGTTACGATATAGATCAACTTTGAAAGATACCAAATTTACCAGTCTATCAGTCTTACTAGTTTAAAAGTATTAAATTACAATAGTAGAACTTAAAAAAATACCAAATTTAAATTTATCAGTATAAAACATCAGTCTTACTAATTAAATATCAAGTAACAATGTTTTTTAGTCTCGTGATATTTTTTATTATGATTTTGGGGTGACTTGTTTTAGCTGGATGTATACAGTAGTAAAACATGTCACACACTGCTTACACTTAACATAAACTTCTCATCATTTGTGATGTCAAAAATAAATTATAAAACAATTAAAGCAATATTTACATGTAAATAATTAGTTAAATAAGAACGCCTTCGCAAAGGAAACACAACAACAACCATGTGCTCCTGTACTGCACCCATTGCATTGACTTTCTGCAGGTGTTAGCGGCAATACTGATTCCCCCATGATTTGAATAGTTTTTTGATCACCACTGAATCAAATCGAATCGGAATTTTGATGCATTTTCTTTGGGTACTAAATTAGGCATCGACTTGGACCGGCTAAGTTATAACATGTATGAGCTTTTCAACAATATTGCCCTTGTAACAATATGTAATCTTCAGTGTCCAACAAAGTGGGTTATACCTATGATTTAATTGTCTTAAGAATATTTTACAAAGATTTCCATTAATAAAGTATATAATCTATATTTGAATATTTAATTCAAATATCACATAAAACTATATCGAACAGAATTTTTTTCAAATCCCGCCAAATCACCAATGGATTTTATCTAAGTGATAGTGCCGCAACCCCTAGGTCTAGCCTGAAGTAATGCAAAAAACAATTACGGGCTCGTGCCTAGCATCCTAGGACAAAACAAAAACAAGAAAAACTTAAATATGAGATATTGAAATAAAACTAACATTATGATAACACTTATCACTTAGCATTCTAAGCAATTTTAATCTTAATTTTCAGAGACCTAGTAAAGCCTCGTTCACACGGGGCGAGTTTACAAGCTACACGCCAGCGTGTAAGAAGCCGGCGATTTGGCGAGTTTGCTTGTATTCGTTCACACGGAGCTTGTCCACTCGCCAACTCGCCGACGTGGAGAAAGACGCCGGCGAGTCGGCGAGTGCGCTTGTAGTCGTTCACACGACGCTTTTTCCACTCGCTCAGTAGCTGGCTTGAACCAAATCCTCCAACATCTTTGAGTAACAAGCGCACAAGCACAAGCAACTGTGTTCACACTGGGCTACTTTACACGCCTACTCGCTCAAAAGCTGGCGAGTTGGCGTGTAAAGTAGCGGCAGCGTCAACTTTTTCCAGAGCTTTTTTACAAGCAGCTTTTGAGCGAGTACGTCGTTCACACTGAGCTATTTTACTAGCTGCGTGTAAAAAAGCCGGCGTGTAGCTTGTAAACTCGCCCCGTGTGAACGGGGCTTTAGTGTATTATTTACATTTGTAACTATTATGCCAACATCATTGTTTTAAAAAGAATTTAAAAGCTTGATATATTTTGGGATGAAAATTTGAAATGTGTAACATTTTGATTGAAGTGGAAAGTAGTTATTTTTTAAGTATACTTTGATTTTGTATTGTTCAAATTGATTAGTATGCTTGACATGTTTGGTTAAAAATAAAATATGATAAATATGAAAGCGTGTATGCCGGTCACAGCACTATGACCAAGTTGATGAATATAAATAATGCAAAAATTTAGCTAAAAGATCTAGCTTTGAATTACAAACTAAAACAACTATTTAAACAGAATATTAGGCCTAAATTGCAATTCTAAGATGTAATAGTGTTCACTAATAAGTAATAATTTATAGAATTATATTGCTGGACACTATCATGAGATTTTTCATTATATTTTTTTTTTTCTTAAACTAGATTACAATTTATAGAACGATGTGGGTTTTTCATTACTAAGCTTGCTAAAAATGAGTTACTTCACTCTCATTTCCTATTTGATATTTTGTGCTTCATTATATAGGCCTAGTATTGTTTATACACACACCACAAAATTTAACAACTAATTTAACAGATCATATTTTAATTCAATCAACTATTCAGAATAAAACCCAACTTTTTATAAGTAAATTTTGTTCTTAACCTAACCTAACAAAAAATGTGCACACACATTTTACCACCACTGAATTCATAGGTCTTAATCCGTTTAGGCTTTTCACGCTGAAATAAACTACCGGTTACCTTTAAGAGATGCAGGGTCTGGTTTCTTCAGATCTTCCTCGTCCAAGAGTTGGTCGTCATCGATGAGGTCATCTTCCACAGTGTCCTCCAGTTTCCAGACCGCAGCTACTGATGTTGGCACTGCCTTCTTGAATGATAACTGGCTTGAAGCTCCAACCTGCAGCAGACATTCGGGGATGAGCTAATGCTGTAAAACAGAAGGATCTTCTGCTGTTTTTACACACAGCTAAATATTACCCACAATTAAGCACCGAGGGACTTATACTTAAAGAATGAATGAATTGAAATATTTTTTTATCAGGACAAGTTAATCAGTAACGTAAAGTGTAAATTATCTGAATACAATGGTGTAGCAGTGCATTCATGCCAGTTTGTTGATATTCCTCCAGTGAATTTTGTTCAGTTTTAAAGATATAATTAGCCTAGGTGTTATGTCCAAGAGCTCAATGCTTAAGAAACCCAAAGTTTCCAAAACTTATTTTTGGATCAATAATTTGTCTTCATTTTGGCAACATACAGACTTCTGATTAAGATTACCTAGCCTCATCAGCCTAAGTTTGCCTCAGCATGATTAATTCAATTCAATTCAAATATCTTTATTCGTTTTTATGTACACTGTACAATAAATAGTGTCAAAATAGTTCAACAAGATAAAAAACAGCAAAACATGAGGAATGGTTATAAAAACAACAAAATACATTTTACAAATCTAGTAAGATAATTTCAACTATCATAGCGACTGAGGGAGGTGAAAAAATCGTCAAAAGAATAAATTGCTAAATTTATTAAAAACTCTATCAATATTTTTTTAAATTTGTTTGGATCTGTTTCTTTTTCAATATTTTTTGGAATAAATTTAAATTAAGGCTGGTTATAGGCTACATTAGAAAGGGGAAAAGTTTTAAGTAGGTAGCCTACATAATTGATTAAATAACACACAGTAATTATCTTTTTTTATTATTATTTTACTTAGGCTATAAAAAAATTGTAATTAAATTAGTTTACAAAAGTTTTGAACACAGTTAGTCCCCAGCCTTACATTAAAAACATAAGGATTGCTGAATCATAAGTTATCTAATTCAAAACTTTAAAGAGACAACAAATTATGCAAATATATTCTCCTATAGGCTAAATGAGATACAAGACACATCCTCTAAAATGAAAACTATACTTCTCTTTTTAAAAATTAGATCATGGAATCAAAATTTATTTAATCTGTAAATTTTACTGTTGAAAACTGATTTTGAATTGTAGCCAAAGTGGCATTCTTACCTCATATTTAGGTTTTTTGCTCACAACTTCAACCACTTTGAATGGTTCAGAACCCTTCAAGGAAGATGTTATTTCTGACTTTTCCTCGCCTGTCAAATCAACATCTAACAACTTTGTTTCGATCCAGCCACAAACTTTTAATGAAGACAAGATTTCAGTTTCTGTCCTGCAACAATGTATGCTACATTTAGTGGAGAGCAACAAAATTAAGCTAATATAAAGAGTATTATATTGCACAAAGTTGTTAGTTTATAGATATTGCAAGAAATTGGTGTCTTTATTACTACTGTTGGAATTTTATTTTATTGAAGAAATAACTCAGAAACTAATGAAAAATTTATAACATGTGTCAAAAAATTTCATCAAAAATCTGTGAACTATCTTACTTATCTTTTCTCAGACTAAGAACATTTTTCTTGGATCTCAATTTGTTATACCTTATCCTGGCTTCTAGGGGGGGGGGGGCAGCTGCCCCCCATGCCCCTTTCTGGGTAAGCCCATGTAAGAGTAAAAAACAAAACTGGATTTGTTAATCAAGAAAGTATTCAAAGGTATCTAATTGATTATGTAACGTACCTGTGCCCCTTTTGTACAACAGTACGAAAAACAAAAGAGCCAGAAGGTTTCAACAGTCTGAGAACCTCCCCAAGTATCTGAATCGAATGGATGTATGTGTACGGCTTTCCCACATTAGACAAGACTATGTCAAACGTTGAATCGCTATAGTTTGCTGAAACAAGAAAAACTAAGTTAATAACCTACATAAAAATAACCAATATAGACTGTGAAACATGAAAACAAAATCTTTAATGTCCGGGATTGAGGCTTACTAAAACACCTTAAAATTCAAATGGTCTTTCCAACCATTGAAATTGGTCAATTTACCATCTTTGATTATCAACACGTATGGGTGTCATATTGTACTTTGAAGAACCGACAAAAGCCTCCAGTAATTGAGAAAGGACTACTGTAGACATCCAAGTTCAGTAAGAGTTTAAAGATTTACCAAGAAAAAAGCTTTTTCCATGCGCCAAGGAATCTGAATATCCTAAGGAGAATTCAACCGTACCAGGTACTTTATACACAAAAATTGACCTTTGAACAATAAATATCTCAAACGATAATCAGGCCTATTATTGACAAGGGCATGGTTTTGGAGATTGTTGTTTGTATTTGTTATTAGGATTACTTTGAATATATTTAGATTGTACATTCAAGACAATGGAAAAACTGTGTTGTTTAATGGAAAAAGCAGGAAATAATTTAAGGTCCACATTTTAAGTGAATCATAGTTTAAGTTAGACATGATTATTTTTTATGATGTTGCCAGCAGTTGGCTAAACGTGACAATATAAGCTAGTCTCTAAAATAGATAATGCCTTACACCCAGCTTTGTGAATGGAGGTATTTTCTAACTTTATTGTTAAAACCAAACCCAACTTTAAGATTTACATAGTAACGTTGTGAAATGCTTAAGTAAACCCTCCATGGGCGTAGAAGGGAGGTTACCTCTGCTCTGCAGGCCTACACGTGCATACGGTAATCTGGCTGTGAACCCTTTAGTGTACCTTTTTTGAAGAATTGCATTGCATTCAATTTTAAGTGGATTTCATTAGTGAAAATGACTGTTGTTGGTTTTTGTTAGGTTGCGGAAGTAGCTTCTACAGTGTGTATAGATACAGTGACTCTTGAGTGTCTAGTTAACTCCCACAAACGTGGGAGGATGGATGGATCTGATCTTAAATGTATGTAGTACAGAATTTTTCATTAGTAGGCCTAAACTTGTTTAATTTAGGGGTCTTACCAACTTGGGTCATAAATATTTGTATGGCGTAATTTGCATTAACTTATTAGGTTGCTGTTACGTACCTACCTAAGTTAACTACCTTTTTCAAATTTGACTTATTGCTTATTATTAGCCTAATAAGCTTTAAACCTACGCCAGAGTTTCCAAACTTTTTTATTTAAAGGCTACACTGAACATTTTTAGAAGGTGGGCTGGGCCGGGCAAGCAATGGAAAACAATGAGCTGATTTTACTTTGCTTTCAATCAGTCCTCCATTTTTCCCTACCCCATACCCACTTGACTTACTAGTTTCGATTGGTCGTTCATTCCTTCCTTGAAGTAATTGGTGTCAGCTGTGCAATTAACAATCGAGTGGTTTGTAAAATAACAAATTATAAACAGTAGTATACGATATCTATAGCCTACTCCCAGTACGGCAATGGAAAAAGTGTTCACAGCCTAGGTGACTTAAATCCCTTACCGCCCAACAGATATGTTGGATGGCCTTGACCGTAAAGCTGATTTTAGCGAATTTCCTATATAGGGAATAAGCTATAACCGTAGTACTCATGGTAAGACCTGGACCCAGGACCCATTTACTTTTTGGTTTTGAGGTCCCTAGAGGCCAAAAACACCATCCGTTCAAATTCATATATATATATTTTTTTATATACATATATGTGTCCGTTAGCACGATAACTCGAACAAAAATGATCCGATTTTGATGAAATTTGGTACAAACGTGTAAACCTACGTTTATTCTAGCGAGTTTGCGAACCAGCATGATTGGACCATGGGAACGGGGGTTTATAGGGGGTTTTATGGGGTAAAAATAGGTTTTTCTCATTTTGACCCAGAAAACAAAAAATTTTGCAATTTCTTTTTAAACCGTTTTGTAGAGCTTAAAAAAGAAATCATTTTAGTATATTGAAGCACTGTTGTATGCTTAACGGTCACGGAGAAAATTAAAAAATAGTGTAATTTAAAATTACCATGTTATTCTTACTAGAGGACGTCCAGTGGTCGAAAACTCAACCAAAAATATGTAAATGAAATTAAATGAAAAAATAACAAATGAAAGAAAAATTCTTTATTTATTCAGGCAAAGTTAGGGTACATGGCCGTTTCTTACAATATGTAATGTACCTTAATAACCCCACACTGTAAATAAAAAATGTGATAGGCCTAGGAATATGTTTTTTATTTTCTGTTTATATTTTGTTGTTATTTTGTCACCATCATGGCAACCCATAACTCCCATGTTATTTTTCTTAAGTTTTCAAATTCATTTTTGGTGCTTATTTTTTAGCCTATTTTATTTGGGATTCTGCACATCTACAGGAAAAAATCTTTCCAACAATACTTGTAGATTTTCCCTGCGATTCACACAAGCTGAGAAAAAAGGTTGGTTTTAAAGAAACATGCTTGCCTATTAATATATAGATAGATGGAGAAAATGAAAACTGTTGTAGTTTTCTTGTTTATAGATATATAGGCCTATTGATAAAATTTGGCAAATTTATTTATTTCATCCTATACTATTGACGTATGGTCAAAAAACACTTTTTACCTTCCCCGTAGTAGCAAACCTATGCACTCATTAAATCTAATGTTACCGGTATTTAAATTTGTTAATAAATATGTCTTATTTATGGAAATATTTGAGTATAAAAATATAATCAGACAAGTTGAAATTCGCATAGTCAGCAGGTTTGCTTTGGCGGGGGTATTTTTTTATATAGGTCCTAATTATAATAATAATATAACAACACTATATAATAACAAACGCATGCAGGAATTAATTTTTTTGCGGAGTCTGCAAATGAACTAGGCTAAGTTAAATAGGCCTAAGGTAAATTGCCAAATACCGTGACTCGCCCAAATACCGTGATTCTTGTATTTTCCCGTCAATAACAATAATATTGCTGGTCAAAGACGTTTAATCTTTATATAAAAAGTAAATTTAACTTTTGGAGTTTATTTTAAATGTCTTTGATGGCTGCTGGTGCCATGTCGTCTGGCTCATTTATCAGTTTTAATGTTGACGTTTCTTGAAACAGGTGTTTTCCTTAAGGTTCTTAGTGATTGAAACAAGGAAAGAGGTGAGTGGAATAAGCTTTAGTTTAGTATATTTTTAACTTATGTTACATAGACAATAGACGTATATTTTGAACAAATATGTGTTACTGTTTTGTTATAAACCTATTTTAAGCTGGTCATTGAAATTATATTTTAGAAAACTGCATCACGGTGATTAGCAATGTAAGATTGTTATTTTCTAAATACCGTGACAGGATCACGGTGTTTAGAATGCACATGATAATTTTAATTTAGCTAAAAATAATAATATTTTATGAAATAAGACTATTAAATGTGGTAATAAAGTACTTTTGAGTGGGCTGAATTCACTGCCAAAGTCCGTTTTTAGTTTGGGTTGTCCAATAAATATGTACAACCAAAATAAATCAACCTCAATTCTTAGGCTAGGCCTATTTAACAGACAGGCAAGCTGCAAACGTGGATTAAAACACTTTTAGTTTAATTGTAATTTCAATAAGTTTAATAATTTTCAACTAGAAATTAATTTTTTCTTTAATAAATTGGTGTAGGCTACTTTAGTTTATGGGCATTTTAAGAATTTTAATGCATTTAAATGTTGAAAAATCACATCCACGGCAGGGCCATTCTTGCTATGCTGGGGGCATAATGGTGACGGGGCTGGAATGCTACACCCCAATTCCCTCAACATGAGTCACATGCCATTGCTGGCATACCAATCAATACTCAAGATATTGAAATGAAAAAATTCTGCCCAACATACCAGAGCTCATACCCCAATTCCCTCCTGCATGAGTCACTGGTGGCTATGCATTTCATGTTCAATACTTTTTATAGTGGAGTGTAGGCCTACATACAAATGTTGGGTATTACCTATGTATTTTCTTTTTAAATATTTTTAAATTATTCATCTAATTTAACTTAGCCTAACTTAGTATGGTATTGTCTGTGATTTGTTTAGTTATTGTTTAGTAGGTAACCAATTTATTGTAGACTACTCAATAAATTATTTTTACACTTTCTTCTTGTGTTTTGTTATATTATTTAGGTACCCTAACCTAATATTCCTCCTTTTCCAATCTCCATAAAAGTTTATATTTATAGATAAAAAATGGGAAAGTAATTTATTAAATAGAATTGGAGCAACAACAAAATATTTTTATTGGAGTTTAGCCTAGCCTCTATGGACGTGATGCATTTAATCCTTCTTCTTGCTCTTTACAAACATCTTTATTTCACCTGTCATCGTCATCTGCTGGTACAATTAAGTTTTTGAGGTTACATTTTCCTATTTTTTAAGTGAAATTAGGCAGTTTCTGGTTTTTTTTAGTAACTTTTAGCTGCAAAATTGCTGTATCACGGACTTTTTTTCTGTGAATCACGGAATTAGGAAATAGTAGGAAAATTGAGTGTTGATAAAAAACGGCCATAGAAAATACATTTTTTGGTCATAATACAACCTGAAACCATCATTTTGTTGAGAAAATTGTTCTTATTATAGTGGTAAAAAATATTTGTTCCAAAAGCCGTGGTTTTATTTGTTATAAAGCAATTTCAAGAGAACCGTCCTTAAGGTCACGGTATTTGGGCAGTTTACCTTAGGCCTACTTGCGAGATAGTCCGTCCACAGCCTGGCGACTCCCATAGCAGAGACCAGCAGGTGTTTTACCGCAGGAGCGCACCGCCTGTTTTACATTCCCGAGAACAATCGGATGTACATTGGATGGCGTGGAACGTAGTTATGGTGATTTTCCATCATGAGAGATGTTCCCAATAACTTAGCTGCTGCACTCTAAAGGCAAAACTGGATTCCAGCTTACCAAGACCAGCCGATGCACTCTGTTTTAACACGTTCGCTACTGCAACAGTACGAAATTTTTCATTCATATGGACCAGCAACGCACATATGCGACGGCCAGTTTCCACTCATAGACTGCAGTCGCATACATGCGACGGTTAGTCACATTAAAATAGTCTGCCGTCGCATATTTGCGTCGGGGTTCTAATGCTATTAAAATGCTTATATCTTTGTAACGGTCTATTTAAAGGCACTGAATTCCCTGTAGTGGTCTACAGAGATGTCTGACACACAACTGCGTCGCTTAGTCTGTGGATATGATGATTGGTGACGTCATAATGATAGTTGAAAAAACTGGTCTTTACTTTTCTGCATCACTGTATGTAGGCCTATGTATGCTGCATTATCCTATGTAGCTTTTATATTATTGTTCAGTTATAAACTGTTTTGAATAATCTGTTCTGTTAACTTACTTTCACCTCAAAGCACAAACAAAATTGAACTGTCGCATGGTCTATTTCAAGAAAACTATGATAATTTTCACTGTTGTCTATACTGTAAACAGGGCGTCACAAATATGCGACATTACAAAAGGTTATAAAAAATACAAAAAAACAAGAATGAATTATTTACAAACACGATTGTAGCGTATTACAATGTAAATGATCACTGTTTTACAGGTTTTCGCTCGTGGTCTGTGTGTACTGTTAACCAAGTGACAGTCGGTCTATGCGCAAGATTCAAAGGGATACCTCGGTCTGTGGCAATGACCGTGGCGTCGAATATATGCGAAGCTCAGTAGCGAACGTGTTAAAAGGCGAGTATAGTCGTCCATTGCTTTTGCACAAAGGGAATTTCGATGAATATATTCATCTGCATTGCGGTAAGGGTTAATTTTTGTAAACATACTTATGCGCAAGCTGGTTTTTCGCATGTGATACAAACTGTAGCCTAACTTACATAAAGTTAATTAAGTTGGTGTGACCTAGGCCTAGCAAATCTACAAATGAAAACATTGACACTGTTGAAAAGTTTTGGTAATTATATCGACCTCCGGACCTCACGCGAAATTAAAATTTTTTTTTTCCAAAATGTTCGAAATTTCACGCTGATTTCAAAAATGATTGTCGTTTTTTTCGGAAACGTCCCGTTTTCCCGGAAAATGGGAAAAACGGGAAAAATACTTTTTTGCTCAAAACCCATGTTGTGGGTACTCAAATTGTGCGGAATTTCCTCCTGAACAAGAATATGTAAATTTTATTACGATCGGACCACTATTAAGTAAAATATCACCGAAAAACGGGAAAACGGGGAAATTTTTCTTTGCTTAAAACCCATGTTGTAGGTACTCCTGAACAAGAATATGTAGTTTTTATTACGATCGCTTTTAAGTAAAACATCACCGGACAGGTTACCTAACCTAACATAACCTAACGTAGGTTTAGATTAGGTTAGGATAGGTTAGTTTAGGTTAGGTTAGGTTAATTTAGGTTAGGTTAGGTTGGTTTAGGTTAGGTTGAGTTTCGTTAGGTTAGGTTAGGTTAAGTTTGGTTAGGTTAGGTTGGTTTAGGTTAGGTTGAGTTTCGTTAGGTTAGGTTAAGTTTGGTTAGGTTAGGTTAAGTTAGGTTAGGTTAGTTTAGGTTAGGTTAGGTTAAGTTAGGTTAGGTTAGTTTAGGTTAGGTTAGGTTAAGTTAGGTTAGGTTAAGTTGGTTTAGGTTAGGTTGAGTTTCGTTAGGTTAGGTTAGGTTAGGTTAGGTTAGGTTAGGTTAAGTTTTGTTAGGTTAGGTTAGGTTAAGTTTGGTTAGGTTAGGTTAGTTTAGTGTAACCTAACTTAACCTAACCTAACTTAGGAACTTAGGTTAGGTTAGGTAAGTTTATCAATAACATGAGTATTGTAAGTAAACTAACCTAAACTAACCTAACCTAACCAAACTTAACCTAAACTAACCTAATCTAACCTAAACTAACCTATCCTAACCTAACCTAAGTTCCTAAGTTAGGTTAGGTTGGGTTAGTTTATCAATAACATGAGTATTGTAAGTAAACTAACCTAAACTAACCTAACCTAACCAAACTAACCTAACCAAACTTAACCTTACCTAACCTAACGAAACTCAAACTAACCTAAACCAACCTAACTTTACTTAACCTAACCTAACCTAAACTAACCTAACCTAACCTAACTTAACCTAACCTAACCAAACTTAACCAAACCTAACCTTACGAAACTCAACCTAACCTAAACCAACCTAACTTAACCTAACCTTACCTAAACTAACCAATCCTAACCTAACCTAACCTAAACCTAAGTTGGGTTATGTTAGGTTGGGTAACCTGTCCGGTGATGTTTTACTTAAAAGCGATCGTAATAAAAACTACATATTCTTGTTCAGGAGTACCTACAACATGGGTTTTAAGCAAAGAAAAATTTCCCCGTTTTCCCGTTTTTCGGTGATATTTTACTTAATAGTGGTCCGATCGTAATAAAATTTACATATTCTTGTTCAGGAGGAAATTCCGCACAATTTGAGTACCCACAACATGGGTTTTGAGCAAAAAAATATTTTCCCGTTTTTCCCATTTTCCGGGAAAACGGGACGTTTCCGAAAAAAACGACAACCATTTTTGAAATCAGCGTGAAATTTCGAACATTTTGGAAAAAAAAATTTTTAATTTCGCGTGAGGTCCGGAGGTCGATATAATTACCAAAGTTTTAATTGATATTGTTTGTAAATACAATAGGGCCAGATATTGGTTTTGCCATTTCAAAGACTAGAAAGTAGATAGGCCTACTTACCTAGTGTCAATCTATCAATATTTTCTAGCTGAACATTTCCAACTTTAACGTGATTTTTCTTTATATTGTCAATAATCTCCTCCAGATTACCTTCACCGTCTTGCCAAATCAGTAGTGCTTTTTCTCCAACTAATTCGCTGGAAAATAATTGACTCGTAGTCATTGTGCAATTTGGTACCTAAGCCTTAACCTGTAATGACTAATGACTGAAATTCAGACGACACTGAATGACAGAATGAATGAGAATGCAATGAGAATGACTGACAATCTATTTTATTTTGACAACACAATTGAAACGAAACGGCACACGGAAGATTTCTCAGGTGCCGTTTGACGTCACTAACTGCTGATGTCACTTTGAGGGAACACCAATACCGCAACGATACGGTATGAGCCATCGGCCTCGGTGGAATAGTGGATAGCGTGAAGGGCTGATAATCCTATTGCACCGGGTTCGAATCCCGCTGATAGCATTGACTTTTTGACAAAATTTTTTTCATATCAGCAAGTTTGGTTGGTTTGGTTAGGTTATGACAGTTTAATTTTATAATTAAAAAATTATAAAATTCAATTTTAGGCATTTATAATTTCATTTTATGAACAAAACTATTTTTTAGATTAGTAAACCTTTATTCGATTTTTCCATTATCAGCACGTTTGGTTAGGTTATGACAGTTTAATTTAATACGGTAATAGAAAATTATAAAATTGTCTGTTTCTTCAGACGCAGCAGTTAGTGACGTCAAACGGCACCTGAGAAATCTTCCGTGTGCCCCACCGGCCGCCCTTAACTCCAGGCCGCGCCCTTCGAACTGGCAACATCGCAAGTGGTGTCGTAACAGCTGTTTTTGTTTGGAAGCAGCTAAAATGGTATTTGTTTATTTACGAAAGATTGGTTACTGGATTATGACAATATTGACTCCGCTTAAAAATGTACAGATATAGATTTTAATTCATATTGTTTCGGTTTTCATTTCTATATGTTTTATTTTCAATATTTTAATAAATTTATGTTTAAAAATTTAAGTTTAAATCAATAAAGTGCGAATTAATGAGCTGATGTCACCTGTCTGCCATGTTATCTTATGGGACGTCTGTCACTGAACAACACCACTTGCGATGTTGCCAATTCTACCAGGCCGCGGCGTGTAGTTAAAGGCGGCCGTGCCATAGCCCTGTCCACGGCCACCTTTAAGTCAAGGCCGCGGCCTGGTGGAATTGGCAACGTTGCTAGTAGCTTAGATTAAACATACTCCTGTATGTTTAATCTTTGCTAGTAGTTGTTCAGCGCCTGACGTCCCATAGATAACATGGTAGACAGGTGACACCGGATCATTCGCGTATTGTTCATTTAAATTTATGAATATAAATTAATTAAAAGGTTGAAAATAAAACATATAGAATTGAAACCCAAAACAATATAAATTGAAAATATATTTCTGTACATTTAAAATGGAGTCAATATTTTCATAGCCCAGTAACCTAAGTGTCGTATTGTTAAAAATTACGCAAATGCCATTAGCTGCCTCCAAACAAAACATCTATAACAACACAACTTGCGACGTTGCCCCTTCGAAGGACGCGGCCTGGAGTTAAAGGTGGCCGAGTTGTGGTCGCGGGTGCCCGGCGACGGCGATACGAGCGGTGGGGTACAGTTCGGCCAAAGTTTCTGTGCGCGCGACCAGATCTGGTTGGGTCTAGGCGAAGGGGTTAGTGGAGGTACTATTGTGAAAACATTAGTGTCTTACTACTCACTCGCCCCTACCCCATAGACCTGCCAATAACCGGTGTATGTTTTTTTGTTTTAGTTCGGCTAGTAGCAAACCTTCCGCGCGCACATAAGTTTTGGCCCAACTGTACCCCACCACTCGTATCGCCGTTGCCGGGCAACCGCTACCACAAAGGGTATAAGAAGATCTAATGTAAATATGAAGAGTACAGTGTAAGAAAATCTCCATGAAGATGCCGCACTGAGCGGAGATTGAGTAGTTCGACAATCCACAAGACCTAAAAAATACAAAACAACAACACAAAATGGACAAAATGGTCCTAAATAAATAAGTTGTATATCTTTGAGTTCAGTATCCAATAGTCAATGATGATAGTCATTAATTAGTTTTATTTTTGTGTAGTCTTGCGTTACTTAACATATAAATAATATAGGTTAATTTACCTCAACACAATTTACGTCATTGTGGCTCCTTTACCTCCTCTGGAGTGGATTATGATCGTTACGGCGACAATATCACCTTCTTCATATCCTCGTCAAGAACATCAACTAATTATCACTGTTATCGAGGTCGTCAAAACATTTACCACGAACACACGAACTAACATTGTTTAAGCGGAACACAAAAAATATTTAACTACGACTGTGGCCACAGATTTGCACTGCACGAATGACATGTCCGGGCAGTCCGCATTTATAGAAAACCAATTTTGGTAAACTTGGCATTTACAGAACAACGCAAAAAATAGTTGTTTATTACTCAAGATTATCTTCACCCTCCTTAACAAAAAAGATTGGCTTTTAACTCAATGTTTTATCGTCTCTTAAATACCCCACTGTCTCAGAAAAATTATAATTAAGGAGTAAAATACATAAAAGACGTGGCAAAGTATAAAGGGTATGTGAGACTAAAATCGTAGACAATATGTTGACAAAATCTTTAAAAAGAAATAACGAAAAGAAAAGAACTAAAATAGAACCGATCAAAGAAAATAAAAAACGTCGATAAGCACTATCCCAAACCATATAAAGGCATCAAGCAAACGTTTTAGAAAATTTTGAATTAATGGTTCTATTTGAAGTAAAACAACCAAATTAAAAATATTCTTTGAAATCTTAAAAGTAAATTAAAATCCATGCCTTCGTACTAAACTTAGATTTTTACTTTCTCCCCATTCTATACCATAGTATAGTAAGTATTGTTTTCGTCAAAATTTTCGAGTTTTAGTTTTGGGTGAATATATCCGTTTTAGGAGTGGTTTGAGGTCCCTATGAACCTAAAAAGTGGGTTTCGTATGCGCACGTGTGTGTGTGTGGATGTGTACATAGCTACAGGCCACATCTGTTGTCCTATTTTGATGGAATTTGGTTTGGTAAGTATAGACACTAATCAGTGTTTTTTTTTATTTTTAATGGTAATTTTCCCATATAAACCCATAAAATAAAGGGAAAATAAGATTTTCTCGAAAATGGAATCTCTCGATCGATTTAAATAAAAATTTAGTATGTTATAGTCCTTTAAATTCTTAACAAAATTGTGGAAATGCCATTTCCATAAAAAAAACTCCAGAGCCACTGGGGCGGAGCCCTTTTGACGGATCTGCACCAAACTTCACACAAACCATCCTTGAATAACGCTTAATAATGCCTGAAAGTTTCATTACAATCCGTCGAGCGGTTTTGGAGTCCATAAAGGACAAACAAACAAACAAACATACATTGGATTTTATCATTGACTATATAGTCAATGATTTTATATAGATACTGAGTGAGTGAGCACGAATGAGTGAGATGAGTGAGATCGAGATGAGAATGAGATTGAGAATTGAGTTTGAGACGAGAAGTGAGCATTGAAGTTGATTGAAGTGAGCGTACTGACTGGACTGTACTGAGCTTAGCCTCCTACCTACTCCACTCCACTCCTCACCACAACAGTCCTCACTCCTCCCTCAGTAGTCAGTACGGTCAGTACGTCCGTAGTCCGTATTAAAAAACTGCAGCTGAAATAAAAATCGTGCAGTCAGTACTACCATAGATAAAACATACTCCCTTAGTAGATTTCTCATCCTTATGGAACAGCTGAAGACAATTTTATTGTTAGTTCATGTACGGTTTATGTAGAGGTCGTGTTTTGTTTACAATTTGTTTCCCGTTATTACAGCCATTTAAAACCTCGTTTAACCAAATAATACGATCTAATCATAAACAATAACTTGTCACCTAGTTATATAACCAAACAGTAAAGCACAAATCAAGAAATTAACCCTAAAATAATGGAAACAAAGTTTCATCGACACTAGCGCCTTTGTGTCACGTACATGAACTAGATACGAAAAACGTGCTTCAAAATTTACAATGGGATGAGAAGTCTACTTGTGTTGGTTAGTCTATGGTACTACTCCTCAGTCCTCAGTCCGTTCCGTTCTGTCCTCATTATCATCCTGAATGAACTCAACTCGTTCATATTGTTCATAGCATTAAACTTGTTGACCGATTTGTTTTGTTTTAAGAACTTTTAAATTATCGAGACAGCATTAAGCAGCAATCGTGTATAATTACAATATTTAACATGATTAAGTAATATTTTTATTTCGAAGAAATTACGTTTATTGGTAAGTTTACTGAAAAGTGTCTTTCAAATGTTGTTTATATTAGGCCTATATTCGCCATTGTTAAGGTGATTATCTAATGGCGAATTGCTTGTTGAATGTTTATCAGGTATTTTAACTCTAGGTTATTGTTCAGTTTCTTTTCCCCAAATCCTGAAAACATTTTTAAAGCCTACAGCATCTTGTAAGGTAGGCTAGTCGAACTTAGAATTTGTCTCACAATTAGGCCTAGAGACTAGGCTAAGTTAAACCATTTTGTTATGGTCAGGGGGGACTCAGGTTTTCCCTAGGCTAGGCCTATGTACAGTAAGTTATCTTAGTGCAGTCATGTTTTAGAGGACACAAAAAACATAATTGAATGCTTGAATTTGATTGCTATAGGGCTAACCCATAGCGTTTCATTTAGCCAAAACAAACCCGTTGTAAGTTAAACAAATCAAAGTTCTGTTCATGTAAAAGCAATCCGTATTAGGCCTAGGCAAAGCCTGTAGCCTTTGTGACTTGCCAGAAGCTTACCAAAGGTAAGTTAGAGCCTACTGTTCCACAGAGACCCTACGATATAACTTATCATCGAATGAAGCATTAACACATTCACTGCGGGCGTATCCGATTGGACACAGGCTGAGCGGTGTTCAGGTGCTGCCGTAACCGGTCGGATAAGCTCAGCAATGCCTTTCGTACTTAAGATCTTTGTACATCTATTGCTCTAGCGTCGGTCAAAGGCAGACCTATACCACGTTAGCATGTAGGCTAGTGGGTGACTTGCTTTTTGTTGTGTTGTAGGTTGGTAGTAAAATTTCCCCATAAAATCCCCGTCTTAAACTTAAAAATAACTTGTTGTCCCGTCTTTCTCCCCTGCAATTTTGGCAATACAATGGAACCAGCAACGTTCCAAGCAGTGCTGCTATCTGTGGGTGTTTGGCAAACTACGTCGACTCTTGTCATAAAGCAGGACATCACCGCACGTTGTTAGCTATTTGTTATAGGCCCTACTGAAATTTGAAACCCAATCACCTGGCAATCAGGTTTGTTCGACGCTGCGGGCTGCGCCGCACTGGTTTGAAAACTAATAATATTTGTCTTAACTGGATTAAGAAGGAAATTAACTTATTAAAATTAACAAAATGATTTAACACTGCTAGCCTACATTGAAAATTGCCTTAAGTTCAATTTCATCATTTGATTTTGCAGTGGTTTTCAAATTAGTATCATCCGCATTCCCCGCATATAGACAAAGATCACTCAAGTCACTGAGTTGGGGAAAGCTCTAAAGTAAAAAATTAATAATAAAGGGGCTAAGATCGATCCCTGAGGCACTCAAAATGTCAATGAATTTTATGGTTTTTGTTGTTTTGGTGAATTATTTCTACAAACTGTTTTCTGTTGGAAAGGTAAGACTTCAGTAACTTTAATGCATTGTTCTTTATTCCTAATTTGCTTAGCTTTGAAAGTACCTATAAGGTTACGTGATATATACAAAGGCTTTAACTTAAATACACAACACACTCTTTCCAATGAGATGTGAATGGTCGAAATCGGTTAACAAATGGCGGAGGAGTTCAAAGGACAAATTTTGTGTTGGCGTATTAATTATATAGATCATACTTTAATATTTACTTGAAGCTATTTTCTCTGTTTTTTATTCTCCCGTATAGTGATTTTTGATAACGTGTAGCCTACAGTAAGAACACAATCGCCTATATTACTGTGATAAGCATGGGAAAGGAATGCCTTAAACACATTAAGCCCTAAATTCCTATAAAAATCTGTCAAGTCAACCAGTGTCAAATGTCAGGGCGGTTAAAACCAATCTCTATTGTTTTGCTGGGGCAGATACATTTTATATGAAATGCATTTGATAGGGTAGGCTACAGATCTGGTCTATACGAGTGAGTAGTTGAAGGAGTTTCTACCGTAAATAACATTTATATTTTATAGATTGTGAAAATGTCCAATTTGCAATATCCAAGCATCTTTGGTTGGAGATAGTAGCAGTAAATATCTATTTATGGTCATATTTTATGATACATACAATTTGTTTGTTTAAGGGAAATATTAACTTCTTCCAATAAGACAGAGTAGAGAAATCTACTATATTGTATTAATTGATCTAAAAATAAACATTAAAACAATATTTGTTTGTATGGAAAACATGCCATTAATTTAATGCATTAGTAAGAAACACAAAGAGTTATACTATTCCATTGTCTAATAGTACCGGTAAGTAATAAATTATTCAACAGTTCTCACATTGTTGTAGCAATGGCAACATTGTTAGCTTACTTTCATGAATCGGTACGCTTCATGAAACAACAAAAAAAACCATGAAAAACAACCAGTTATTTACCAAATTATATTGCACTGAAATAAAATGTTAGCATTATCTGTAGGACTTTTCTAAAATTTCTAAAAAATAACCAAAACCCAAAGTTGTAGTAGTAGAAGTAGGCTATAGTATAGGCTTAATGATTAAAAATTTATTTCACACAATTTGACTCGATTAAAATATTTTAACATTGGTAAAAGAAAACGCTTCAAATTCTGTTTAAAAAATAATCCCTTCACTGATTCTTTTCCATACAGGGTGTTTTTTTTTTAAACTTGCATCTTTATTTATGTAAAAACCGCAATAGAGAGAAATATGCAGTTTGCGGGAATCATCTATTGTCGTAGGGGGCCCAATTGTTTTGAATTCAACCTTACATTCACATTCCCCCCCTTCCCCCAACTTAATTTTTTTAAACAGCAAGGTACCCCTTGTGACATATCAAATAAAAGAGCATGAAAAAAGTAAATGTTTGATGAAAAAAAATTAAAATCGGTTCATAAATTTGCGAGATATTTCCCCCCCCCCTCCTCCCCAGAACTTAATTTTTTTTTAATCGCAAGATACCCCTTGTGACATATCAAATGAAAGAGCATGAAAAAAGAAAATGTTTGGGGAAATTTATTTTTCATTTGATATGTCACAAGGGGGGGTACCTTGCTATTAAAAAAAGTTATGGGAAGGGGAAAAGGGGGGGATTATCTCACAAATTCATGAGCCGATTTTCAATTTTTTTTTCACCAAACATTTTCTTTTTTCATGCTTTTTCATTTGATATGTCACAAGGGGTAGCCTACCTTGCAAAAAAAAAAATAAGTTGGGGGGGGGGGAATGTGAATGTAACGTTGAATTCAAAAAAATTGTGCCCCCTACGTCAATAGATGATTCCCGCAAACTGAATATTTCTATCTATTGTGGTTTTTACATAAATAAAGATGCAAGTTTTTAAAAAAACACCCTGTATATAAAATCCAATGTATGTTTGTTGTTTGTCTGTCATTTGTCTTTTATGCGTTACCAAACTGGCCATCTGATCGGGAGGAAACTTTCTGAAGTTTTCCTAAACACTTACGGGAATTTTTCTGCCCCATTCCCATTCTGAATTCCCTCTTATTTTTGAACTGGAGCTCTGCCCCAGCGGCTCTGGAATTTCCCAGGTTTACCTTATCTTATGGGTGTTCATATTTTAAAAGAATATATGCTTTTTGACAGCTGTTTCAAATAACAAACCAATAAGTTGGGTTCTATGGTTCTATGAAGTGCAATAGCATTAAAAATTTACTGCAAAGCACTGGTACAACAGTTAGACCGAAAAAATATTCCCGCCGCAGCAAACCTGCAGGCTAAGCGAATTTCCATTTGTCTGATTTGATTTTCAATTAAATTTATTTCAATAACATTAGGTTTAACGAGTACCTAGGTTTGCTGCCTATAGGGAGGGCAATAAACTGTGTTTTTTAATAAAACATTAATAAGTTAGCTTTTAAAATAAATATATTTGCCAATTTTGGTCAAAATACACCCATCTAACAACAAGCAAACTACAACAGTGTATTTATTCTCTATGAGAATAACGTGGGAATTTTCAATTTACAATTTTCTCCGTAACCAATAACCATACAAAAACACTTTCTTCAATATACTAAATTATTTGTTTTTTTAACCTCTTCAAAATGGTGTGGAAAGAAATTGAGAAATTTTATGTTTTGAGAGTCAAAAACAAGAAAAAACAATTTTTACCCCATAAATCATCCCATAAAACCCTGTTCCCATGGTCCGATCCTGATTCACGTAGCTTTACACGTTTGTACCAAATTTCATCAAAATCGGATATGATTATTTAAAGTACTTTAAAGAACTTATTTAAAGTATGTCCAAGCAAGGCTGAGGGGCAACAGCTAGTGTAAAATAAAATCTAGGCTAATTCTGTTACAAAAACTAAAAAAAAACAAAGTAGCTATTACAAAGGATACAAAGTCCCGGTTTGCTAATGTGCTTGAGTGAGGACTTTGAAAACACATGTTTTAGTTGCATCAGATACAGTAGAGTCCCGCAAACTCGGCACTCGATAACCCGGCAGTCTGGATAACTCGGCCATCACCTGGCTCAGAGAATTAGTGATTTTTTGAGTCCCAGTTAAACATGAACTCAAGCCAGCTCAAGTCAAATCATTCGAAACTCATACCAAGGATTTTTTGTACTATATCTTATGACTTAATACTGACTTTTAATATAAATATAAATTAAAAAGGGTGGTTAAAAAGCTAAAAAACTGTATTGTTCTCATTTTTGACCCTAGTTCCCGATAACCCGGCATTTCACAAACTCTGCACCCTTCCAGTCTACATTACGCCAAGTTTGCAGGACTCTACTGTAGCTGTCTCTATTATTGTAAAGTATTAAAACTTGTTGTTGTTGCAGGTTACTTTGACCTTATCTTTTAAAGCCAACTAACCATCGATAACATGGAGGCTATGGATGCTGGAGATGCAGAAAATTTGAGTATAAATTTTGGAGATGATGTTGGTGATGAATTGAAGTTGGAAGATGTAGAGTACGATACAAGAAGTGAAGTGACTTCATCTTCAAGTGGAAGCGAGTCATCCCAGCCCAGCATCAGTTCAGTCAGCACCAGTTCATCATTGGACCACAAAAGAAGACACAAACGCAGTCATTCAAGAGAGAAAAAAAGCCCTTCAGTTGAGCCAAAGCGTCCAAAGTCTCGAGAAAAGTCATCTAAATCTTATGATTATTTTACCAAACTAAATTATCTGTTTCGGGATGCTCGCTTCTTTGTCATTAAAAGTAACAATGCTGAAAATGTGGCACTGTCAAAAGCAAAGGGAGTGTGGTCAACATTGCCTCAAAATGAAACCAAGTTGAATACAGCTTTCAAAGAGTCTAGAAATGTACTGCTCATATTTTCAGTCAAAGAGAGTGGTAAATTTGCAGGGTTTGCAAGACTTTGCAGTGAGTCTAGGAGAGATGTGGCTCCCATATCATGGGTTCTTCCTCCTGGTTTGTCTGCTAAAGCACTTGGAGGTGTTTTCAAAGTTGATTGGATCTGTAGAAAAGAATTGCCTTTCAACTCTACAATGCACCTTTACAACCCTTGGAATGAAGGGAAACCTGTTAAGATTGGCCGAGATGGGCAAGAGATTGAACCGAGAGTAGCAGAAGAGTTGTGTAGACTGTTTCCTGAAGATGAAGGCATAGAACTCACTCCTATTCTACGCAAGTCCAAAGAAGCAGCGAAGAATGTTCGTCCACGTAGTTCAAGGTACAGACGTGAAGGTTACGGTAGATCGAGTCCACGCTTCTCCTCTAGATCCGCACCTTACCCCAGCTGGAGAGGGAGGGGTAACTCTTTCAGTAGAGGTCCTCGAGGGAAATTCTTTTCTAGTGGTAGAAGCCGTGTGAGTAGCAGCGGAGCTGTCTATAAAGGTTCATCACCTCGCCATCGTGATAGATTATCATTATGGTTTAGTGGTTCAAGAGATGAAAGAGGAAGATCATATGGAGGAGTAGCTGCTGCAGCTGAGGCGTATGTGGCTGATTATATGAGAAGTCTTCATCAACTACACCCGATGACTTATGCTGCTCCACCCGGAGTATTCTCGTCATCGTCGTCGTATGACGGTATACCTCCTCCCCCTCGCTACTATGATGGGCTCCCTCTGCCTCCTGAGTATCCAGCCTCTTCAAGAAGCAACGGATATTCTGACAAACGCTCTTACGACCGCTCCGTCGATGAGTTCCTTTGGCGAACCAGTGAACGTCCAAGAGATCGAGACAGAGATAGTCACCGCTACCGTGATCGTCGATAAAGAAGACGGTTTTTTATGACTTGCTTCTAGATGCACCATAAGCTGTTATTTTACCATTGAATTTGAAATCTGTGTTTTAACTCCATTCCATAGATATAATTTTTAAATCTGATTGGTGCAGTATTATTGGCTTTGAACAGATTTTTTAGCGTAGTATTCTAGTTGAGCAGTGAAGCTACATATTTTGTATATTACAATTTGCAAGGAACTAATTGGTTTTCTTTTTATGTTCTTAGTGAAAATATATGTTGATTTACAATATTGAAAGGACTTAATTAAATGCAAAATCTGTGTTATCTACATAATATGCACAATGGACAATATCCCAATCCCTGTGTGTGTGTTTGTGCAGGACTTAGTTTACCCTGTCAGTTCCTCTTATGGACAATTCTGTCTGGTTAAAATTAGGCCAGGTGATCTCTAATGGTTGTTCACGGACTGTGATATTAATTGTTATTTTATAATTATCTTACATTTTTAAATGTAATCATAGACTGAAACTTGCATTGATGCAAACTTGCTATATAAATTATTTACGGGTATATAAAAACTTAATATTAAAACAGTGAATTATATAAAAAGTGATCTCAGTGGACAGATCTCTGCAAGTATTTTTATATCTATAGAAGTGATTTTTTTTTCTATTTTAAAGTATGTATATTAGCGTATGTATATATTTTTATATTTATAATGATGTATATAATTGGAAATCCTTTAGAATTTTTCTTTTTTTCATATAAGTTTGCCAGTTGAGAATTCATTATGATATGTAGGCGTGTTGACATTTTTGCTAAGTTACTCCGTTTTGATTATGTTTTTAATGCCATTTTTAACAATTTACCAAACATAATTCTTTTCAAATTTGATTTAAAAAATAAAGAAGTTATTTATAGATAACTGAAATGAGCTCGTCAGTAGCCTTATGATGACTAAAATTAATAAGCATATATTGGTTTGACTGAGTATAAATAAAAATTGCCTACGGTTATACTTAGAAAACAATTCTCGATATTAAAAAAATGTAATGTTATATTCCAAATAATCTATTTTCATACAGGTTCACTGTGACTCGGTTTAGTTGGATAACTTAGTGATTACCCAAATTTTACGTGCTCGTACTAGTATAATTGGAATATCGGTATAGTAAAAAATACATTTTCCAACACTATTTGATATATATCAACACATATACTGTAAATTAAAGGTATTACACTGGCGTTTGATTTTAACCAGTTACACTGTTCATCTTCAGACCCAATCAAACACTAGTGGGCTTGATGAGACTGGTTTAAATGGAAACTGTATAACACTGTAACACCATTATATATTTACGGTCTGGCAAAATTTTCAGTACCTATAAGTTATATATACAGGATATTTGGTAGTCAGTATCAAAGATTTTAATTTTTATGCCATTATTACGTACGCAAATTGCAATAAAAGTACACAATTTTTATATCTCACTCCTACTTCCGGCAACAGTCGTTTTTAGATTTTTTTAACTTTCTTGACATTGCCTAATAAAATCTAATTTTTCTCAATTGATAGCCAATATATTAATATTTTTTTATGAATTTTTTCTATCAGAAAAATGATTGTTTGCTACAGCCAAATCCATGTAACACCTTGTAAATTTGACTTGAATAATATTTCAAACAAGAACACATTTAGTGAAAAAAGTGAGTAAAGCTAGCGACAATAAGTAAACTTGTAGAATATAATATTTTAGTATAGGAAGCTCAAACTAGTCATAGTGTGTTGAATACCAGGTAAAAGTAGAGTATTTTATAAATAAACAAGTTAGAAGTAGGCCTACTGTAATCAAAAGAAGAAGATACTATATGCAATTTAAGTTATTTTACCAAACAAATTTAAATACAAGGTAATATAATATAATTAACTGAAAACAGACAAAAATCATGGAAAATTGCATTAAGAATTTTAAAAAAGTGGTTAAAACTTTGTGTTCTTCAGCTTTTCTTTATTGCTGCAACTAATCTTAAAGGAAATGGCTCCTCTCAACGTTTCCACAGCTACTGTTAATTTATCAGCTACTCTTAACCTTATACATAGGTAGTTAGTATACAATTCACTTTCAAGAAATCCCCAAACAAAGAATTCTATAGGCATAACTTGAGATCAGGACATCTGGCTGGCCATGCAAATAAAGGGTCTGCTTCTTTCATCCAAAAAATCCAGAAAACCAATTCTCTTACCTCATTAGTTTAATTAAGAGGAGTGCTAACCTTTTGATACTTTATACTTTCTATTTAAGTTTGGCCTAAATGATATTACCTTCTATTTTAAAATTTGTTTTTTTCGTAAAACAGTTCAAATTACAAAAGAATGCCAAGTATTTTTTAAAATAACAACTAACTTGTGTATTTTATAAATACTTTTACTTTAGTCTGGTATTCAATGCACTACGGCCAGTTTGGGCTGTACTACAATATTCGATTTTACAAGTACTATATTTTTAAAGTGATACATAATCAAATTTTATGTAAATGGTTAAGGCCATTAACCAAATAAAAAATGAAATTATAGACATGTGGCACATCAAAATGAAGCTCAGAGTGTGTAGATTAGCCGAAAAGTATTGGTATGAACGAATTATCTTAGGGCTCTGCCCCAGAGCCCGATTTCTAAAGGGCTACGCCTTACACACGTTATTCGATTAATTTAGTGAACAGCAGCTGGTCAATGCAATTGACATTAGTTGTTTGTTTACTTATATTATTATTTACTTTTATGTTCTTAAAAGAGGTGCGGTAAATGAACACTGATGCTATTTCTAGCTGGTTGATAAAGTAGCTTTGGGGTGTTTAAAAGACGATGCACATGAGATGAACAATACATGTCTCTTGGTCGTTCAAGAGGCTGTCACCGATTTGTATCAGGACTTCGTGAAAGAGGGCGACGAGTTCAGGTACAGACCTCGCTTCCGCTTGTTGCACAACATTCACCTGCGTGATGTAAAAACGCTCTTACTACACTTGTAAGGTAAATAGCTATTAATGTTTTCTTTGAATTTATAAATCAAAACGAGAAAAGTTTTTATACCATAATTTATTTAGTTGAAGGCTAATGTATAAATATTACTACAATTTTGTCAACGGAGAGGCGTGATTAGGGAGCCTTCCCACCTTAAATCCTTCATTTAAAATGTCATGTAGTGAGAATTTTTATGTCATCAAAAAATTAAATAAAATTAACAGGCATGTATTGGTTTTGCCACAGATAAAAAACCTGATTTTTAATTGTACTTTATAAAATACTAGCTGGCCCGACAGACGTCGTCCTATCCTGATGTGGTTTTATGTCAAATGCTCGTTCATTTTCAAGATGAGCTCGTTCGCATGGCTCAATCACGTCCTGGTTTAAGTTTGTTCGCTATGCTCACTGACCTTTAGGTTGGAGCTCGTTTGCTGCGCTCACTTGCTTTCAGGTTAGCTCGTTGGGTACGCTAACTCTCCTTCAGGTTGAAGTTTGTTCACTACGCGCACTCTCCTTTTGGTTGCAAATTAGCTGTTGTCATAAATTTAAATAGTGCTGCACCCTGTTGGTAAACCTATTAAACCTAGTTTTAATGCAATTGAACATCACAGAATCAAATAGTTTTTTTTTTTTTTTTTGAACCAGCTGTTAAGGTTTTTTAATTTCATTTAAATATGAGTACTCATAAGGTTAACATGGGAAACTCCAGAGCCACTGGGGCGGAGCCCTTTTGACGGACCTGCACCAAACTTCACACAAACCATCCTTGAATAATGCTCAATAATGCCTGAAAGTTTCATTACAATCTGTCGAGCGGTTTCGAAGTCCATAATAGGACAAACAAACAAACTAACATACATTGGATTTTATATATATAGATGAATTCTAATTCAAACAATTTATAATGTTACATTTAATTGTGTTTTTTATAATTTAATTTACTAAAAGCAGTATATCAACGAGGGATGTAATATAAAGTATCGTATCTAAAATCATCCATTTTCCTATACATTAATATCAAGTCATTATTTGGCCAAAATTTTAGAGTAACCTAAACTTTCTCATTTCTTTTATGATTGGCCAGGAAGTACTCTATAGGCCTACACACAGACAGACACATACTCTTTACACAAACTATTTATTGAGCGGAGCGAGCGAAGCTCTTATACTACACTCCTGCTTTTTTATTACAAATACTCCTCCTGAACGGCTGAAGCGATCTTCACGAAATTTAACACAGTCATAGTACCCAACCATGGGAAGGTATAAATCTGAAATGGTACAAATCGGACCATAGGAATATTCCCTACATGAATGCAAACTTTTAGAAATTTAACATGGGCCTTATGGGTTAATTGGTTGCCATGACATTATTTGCGAGTAAACAATAAAAAGTAAACAAGAGCCTCGACATATGTTAGTCAACAAATCTACCACATTATAAATACAGTACAAAAGAAAAAATCTGATGAATACTAAAGAGCATATTAGTTAATTGCATGTAATACGAAGTGATTAACAATCAGTCATATATTGAGTGATTAAAATCATGACGTTTATATTTAATTGTATAATCGTTCTGTTCTTTTTAACAACAATGAATAGTCAACTAATTAGGCCTAGGCCTATGTAGCGTGGAGAAGGAGAAGTTAAAACGAGGGCATTAAAAAACACTATAACATAATTATACCGACAAAAATCACACTGCCCTTGATTTGCAAGTAAATTTGTAAAAAAATGTACCTGTAGCTAAAAATACAAAATAATTTTACGAAATGAAATCACAATCACTTGGTTTACAGATAAGGTTTACAACTAAATGGTGTAACTTAGACAATAAAATCCCAAAGGATTAACACTAATATTGCTGTGTGCACTTCGAAAAGAATTAATCATTAATTAAATTAGGACTATATGCTCCTCTGTCAAATTCATGAGAAGATGTAACAACGTCGTTTTAAACCAAATATGCCTACTGGTAGGCCTATTGTCTACCACCTCGCTTTACTCTGCGATACTAACTTACAAAATAGTTTTAAACATTGCCATGTAGTAGTCTAAAGTTAGGTTGGAAAAAATATATAGGTTCCAGCTACTAGGAATAATAAGGTTTCAAGTTAAGCAAACTGCTTATTTTGATGTCATTATAAATGTTATGTAACGTACCGGTAAACCAATTCCTAAAGTTTTCACTTATTCTTTGTAGTCTACATTATAGTCGTATTGATAAATTTTATTGCACCAAAGGGAAATTTTGAAAGTGGTTGACAATATATTTCTTACTTTTAACTGCTGAAATAAAACTAGACCTAATTATATTATCGATTAGCCTATCTCAATTATTCGCTGTTAGGAAATTATTACAAACAAAAAGTTAATGTATTTATATAAAAAATGCATTCTTATCACAAAATTAAATTATAAATGTCTCAGATAAAAAAACTGATTAGTGAAGTTAAGAGAAAATCATATTTTAACAAAATCAGAAGCAAAACTTTAAGGCCGCCGAGGAGATTCGAACCTGGGATCTCAAATAATGCACGTTATTGCCTTTTAATAATTCAGGTATCGCATAGGTTTACCATGATTCATTTGCAGGATATAGAAATTATTGAGCAGAGCGTAGCGAAGCTCTTATCATTGACTTTATAACTTCTCTTATACTACACTCCTACTTTTGATTAATAGCATTGAGCATAATTTACTACAAAATGAATAACCATAAGGGTTGCCAGAATTAGGCTAATGCACCATATTGCGTTTGGATACTGTAAATAACTTTTACAGTATTTTATGTGAGCAAGACGTGCCATTAATGTAGACTTTGAATATGTACTGCAATTCCTATTTGCAGTGTACAAATAGGAATTCCATTAAGGTGAACCAAATATAACACTCATAGTTTCGATACTGCAATTACACAATTCGTTGACATGAACCCGACGCATAATTGACTTTAAATACTGCACATAGACATCCCATATAAGTGAAGCAGAAGTATAGGCCTAAGCCTACCATTGACTTCGGATACTGCAATTCGGCATTTTATTTAAGTGAACGAAATAAATGGACCATGATTTAGGATACTGCAAGTAGACTATTCATTTACATGTACCATTGAGTTTGGATACTACAAGTAAACAATCCGTCTACGTGAACCGGACGTACAATTGACTTTAGAATCCTTAAATTGGCATTACATTTATGCGAACCAAATGTATCATTGGCATTGGTTACTGAAAGTAGACATTTAACTTATGAGAACCAGATGAAACATAGAATATGGTTCCTGCAAGTAGACAATTCATTCACTTAATCCTGACTTATGATTGACTTTGGATACCTACTGCAATTAGGCATTCTATTTAAAATGCGAACCAAATATATCATTGACATTGAATTAATATGCTGGCTCCGCTCAATATTGCAAGCAGAAAACTGCATTGTACACCTAGTTTTAAATGAAATCTAGTTATAATTTCAATGATTTACCTAATTGTACTCAGTATTGGTATTCAAGTCCAAGGTGAGTTGGTATACTATTCAGTGCATGACAAAACCTAAACCTGAATAAGACTGGATGTTATATTAAGTTGATTATTCAAAATGTTGACAGCTCCTCCAATTCATAAACCGATTTAAGATGAGAAAAAATAAGATAAGATGCACAAGACTTAAATTCACATTACCAAAAAATGCCAGTGAAAGACATTGAAGATTGGTTAACTTTCCATGCCAAAACCAAACTAATATTTGGTAATTTGCAATATTTTAAGGAATTTGTCTAGCTTTAGCTTATTGAAGAAAATTGCTAAAAGAATGAGCTTCAGCTGCAGTATATATGTGTGCTCAGTTCAATTTACAACAGAAAAAGAGTTATTTGCTGCTGTTTCCATATGTTAAATTTATAGGCTGATGGTTTACCTTATTTGGTAAATTTGATTTTAGCTAATTTTTCCTCACCCAAACTTTTACCATTTATTATACAACTCCCAAGAGCGGGAGTTTGTGTTGGCCAACCTTGTACAAGGCATCTGTGAGTTAGGACCTTTCAGTCACATTCTATGTTTAGACACAAACTAGGCAACAAAATTATAAAAGTGAACTATAGTATGTGAAATGTGACCAATACCGATAGAAATATGAGTAGAGGGATTTAGCGGCTCCGGCGGCAGTGAGCGTGAGTGAGCGTGTGAGCGTGTGACGTCACACGACGCCGCCCCCGCCCCCGACGCCACCCCCGACGCCCCCACCCCGACGCCACCCCCGACGCCACCCCACCCCCGACGCCACCCCACCCTCGGCGCCACCCCCGTCGCTAACCCCTACCACCATCGGGCAGGTTCAAGGTCATCCTTTGTTGTCTGGAACCACCCTACGCATTGTGGGAGGTCTCCAAGCCAACCCTCCCTACACCATCACTCACTGTCAGCCGCAGCTGCTCCCCAACACCTGCTCTCCAAGCGGCCCCCACTCATCCCTTGTATTCTTTGTTCTCCCCATAGCGCACACTTATTTACCACCAATAGGATGTTAGCTTATTTTGACCAATCAGAGAGCAGTATTTCACATATTTCAAATATTTTAACCGTTTTACCTACCAGACTGTTTGAACGACCAACCCAACTGAAAAAGTGGTAGGAATAGTGATGTAATAGACTAACTATGAAAACTATGAAACTATGAAAATAGCATACATATGACACAAAATTGTAAGAAAAGTGTATGTTTTTCAAGTCCAATAGTTTAGTTTATTTTACTTTGCGGACTATGAAGAGAGAAGATGCTACTCACATTTAGATAGTTTCGTTTTAAACTAAGAATAGAACAGACTGAAACATTATTACGTTAACATATTCTGCTAAGGTTACAACATATAATAGAGTGTTAAATGTAAACCACGAGTTATGTGGGAGGTCTCCAAGCCAACCCTTGCTCCTCCCGCTCACTCACGATCCTCCCGCTTACTCACGCTACCCCCACCCGCCCCAACACCAACCCCCCCACACTCACACCTCGACACCCCCACCGCCCAACGCCTCACCACTATGCCCCCACCCCATTCTTCCGCCTTCGCGAAGGTTCAGGGTCATCCTTTGTTGTCTGGAACCTGCCTATGCATCGAGGGAGGTCTCCAAGCCAACCCTCACTACACACCATCACTCACTGCCTTAGCTCACTGTCAGCTACAGCCGCTCCCCAACAACAGTGCTCCAAGCGAAAGTGTTTCACTAATTAAATGCTGTTTAATATTCAAACCATGACACGTAAAATTAATTTTTAGCTTAATTTATATAAAAAGTATTAAACAAATTATTCTATAGTTTTTTTTTTCAATCCATGCAACTAATGAGAAAGCAATAACAGGATTAATCATTACGATTTGGCAGGTCACCAAGAATCGATTTTACTGCCCAACAAATTTACTAATTCTTGGGAGAGTAATTAAGGTGTGAAATACAAACATTATCGTTATTATATCACTTTTTCTTCAAAAAAATAATTATCATTTAATGCCTACATGACCCGTAATGAGTATAAATTTATCCATTTTCCACTAATTAAACTGTCACTCTTGTTCAAGAAATTTAAGAATTTGGATTTGTGCCTATACATAAAGTTAGTAAATAAGATAAATTACGTTAAAAACTTCAAGTTTTTATGGTTTAATTTAAATTGTTGTCGTACATTTTTCTTTTTTTTTAAAGATAACTAGGTTTGATAATACACATCTATTTTGTATAGGTATGAGTACAAAAATATATTGATTCTAGTTTTGGCTTAGACTGTACTCAAAAATTTCACTAAAATTAAAAGTCGTATAATTTAGCTGATAACGTTACATAATACTATAAAACTAATATTTTTACAGAACTATTATCTGACATTTTCTCACTTGAGGAACATCAATTGTCTAGGCAACGCACATTCAGAATAATATACGGGCTTTGTTGGTTGATAGTTAATCAGTTAAAAAGTAGGTTACGTAACTGAATAATTTCACCACGGAGATAATATTTGATAAAACGAAACTATTGTCCCTGTTGAGTTTTGCTTGTCTTCAAAAAGGTGTTATTGAATGATTATTTTTTGTTAGATTTCTTGAAAAAATAGTTAGCTGTTTTGACAAAACATTTAATTGAATTAATTTCAGACAAAGATATCACCAATATTTTAGTTATGTTTTATTATACGTCATAACGAAAACGTTACAAAATTAAATCTCACTTATGGACAATGTAATATAAAATATAATTTTGTTTGGTTATTTTAGGTAACATTATAAAATTATCTCTAGTTATAATACATGGATTTATTAATGTCATACCTATAGTTTTATCAACGTAGAAACAATAGAAAATTCTAAAAAAACAAATAAATACGGGTAAATTGTTTGGGAGTGCAATTTTAACGTTTGTTAATCAAACCAGTATTGCAAAGTTGGTCACACATGTGTTATTTATTTTTCTCCTAAACTTAGTTGAAAAAAAAACAATAAACAAATGTAAATGTATACCAACTCCTTTGCACTATAGTCGAAGCATTTGTATGTAATTTTGTTAACTCCTTTTTACAATTTTCGTCTTTTACAGAAAATAGTATTCATTTATATTTAATGGGTTTTACGGTTTGTCTTAGGAAAACAAAGATCAATATAACTTAAATATGAAAAGCTAGATCTCCACTCTTTTCTTCGTGTTTAATTAGCTTGTTTGGGCGTATATTGGATTATACTTTTACCAACTCATATTGCAATAGTAAAGTGATTAGGCATAGCTATCACATTAGTTTTAAATATTATGCCATGTTTATGTAAATACAACCATGATGGTAGGCTAATGTTGCTTAAAGGGTTATTACAGACACTTTTCATCACACATGTAAAACACTCTACCCAACGTTTCAGCATCTAAAAACTCATCTCGTACACAAATGAGAAAAAACTTAACACATTGTAACATTGTAACTTAACATATTGTACAACTAACAATACACAAACTCCAACCTAAGTTGGAATACACTTCAGAGAACATTCAAGTATAGGCTATCCACTGTATAGCAGTCAAGTCATGATCCTAAATGCAAAATACAACAAATCAAAACACAACAAAATCTAAAATGTAATAAAAGAAAAAAATAAGATATGTGGTTTCAGCTGTTGGCCTATGATAAATACATAATACAATAAAGTTAAAATAAAGTTATATAATAACTAAAAAGTGAGAAATAGTGACAAGTTCTCACACAATATCTTTCGTCAAAGTTTGGCAATTTTTGGTGCAGGTTTTGCCTTTTTTGAGCTGTCATTGGTTGGAGGAATAAAAATAACTTTAGATGAACGGGATTTTATTTCTCCCACGGTCAACGTTCAATTAAATATGCATTCTCATATACAGTCAATTTAAATATAATTTCAAAATATAATTGCTTTATTTTTCTTGAAAAACAATCTTTCTTTTATTTTCATTATAATTTTTCTATATTTTAAGAAATATATGGGGTTTTGTAGAACTATTTAGTTTTAATTATTGAAAAGTCAAGTAACATTACTGTGCGCAAAACCTATACAAACAATTGATTGCAAAGAAGATGCTTTGTTCTCAACCACAGTTTATTTATCTTTCATATTGTCCCACTTAGGTTCGTATTTTAACTAACTATGAATGTAGAATGAAGTATTCACCTTTCCAAGTCGATGTCAGTACTGATCACGATACCGTTACAATCGACACGTAACTAGTCTAAACCTTGTTAATAATTTTAAAATAAACTAACTACAATTCCTTCTATAAAAAAAAAAAATAATAATTAAAAATTTATTTAAAAAAACTTGTATTCGGTTTAAAAAATATTCTTTCCAAGCTAGAGATGTCTGATATGTCTAAAATAGGTCAAATTGTTATGAAGTTTATGTGCAGTTTTATTTTATTGAATGCTACAGAGAGTAAAATGATGATTTAGTTCAGAACGCGTTTTATACTCAGATTTATAAGTTCCGCTCGAGCTTTAATAGTTTATGAAGCAATATAGCATTTAATAAGTTTATACCATAGCATACCGTGAATTTAAAGAACCAAATTCTATCAAACTGTGTCCACTCCCATTGAAAACACAAAGCTTGAGTATAACTGCAATACGCATTTTACACCTATATGCCAACCGCGTACAAAGGACGGATACTCTGCTATTAAATAAATAAATAAAGCAAATAACTCAAAACAACATTCGATAACTTCCATTCACATAATAGTGCAGCTTGATTATCAGCATACTTGTAATTCCTTAGCATCCAGAACCTAGAAATTTTCAAATATATTTCCATCCCTGTTTTATTTATCAGTTAACTAAACCTGTAAAAACATGAAGAAATAAGGGTTCACTAACTTAATCCGTTACCAAAGACACCACTGTCGAGTATAATTATTTATCTCATACGGCAACACCCAGTCGTAAATATCCATTACTTTCAAAAGATATAAGAAATCATCGCGGCCAATTGTATCATTGTTTGAAAGATTGGTATATCAACCGCATACTCCTCAGTGTTGTTTGCATACACATTCCTTTCACAGGGTAGGTAGACAATAAGAAGCGATTGTTGTATAATAAATTTATTCCTGAAAGACGAATATATACAAATAAGAATCCTTGTCCCTGGATCAAGTGTGTTAGGTAAAATATTTGATAAACTTGTGTTTCAGCAAATCTCTAGTTATATTTGTGATATTAATAAGTTGTATAAATACCGATCAGGCTATAGTTTTAACTATAGCACCCATACTGCATTGGTGTCAATAACTGATGATGTAAGAAGAGCAATGGACAGTCGTGAAGTTACTATTATGGTTTTGTTAGATTTTTCTCGTGCTTTTGATAGTGTCCATCATAAAATGTTACTGGCATTTATGAGATCTTTTTCTTTTAGTGATAGCGTTGTTAGTTGGTTCGAATCATATTTATCAGATAGACAACAAAGAGTTAGAACTAGTAAAGGTTCATTGTCAGAATGGAAGTGCAATCCCATTGGCTCTACCTTGTCTGCAATGTTATTTTCTCTATACATCATTAAAATTTGCGATTCATTGGTTTTTACTAAATCTATTCTCTGCGCAGATGATTTTCAATTGTATTTACATGCTCCTGTTAAAAATATTAATAATGCTATTGATATGTTAAACACTGATTTGGACACTTAATTAGAGTGTTGCAATGGTCATGACCTAAAACTAAATATAAATAAATAAATATAATTTTAGGTACTAGCAGACTATTGAACACAATAGATTTGGAAGTGGTCCCTAAAGTAATGATAGATAACAATGCTTTAGAGTATCAAACTACTTTTAAAAACTTAGGTTTAAGAATGATGAACAGCTTATCATGGTCCGAACAAGCTAGTTACATACACAGAAAGGTATATCAGTGTTTATACCAGTTAAAGCGCATGTGCTTCAATCCCTCTGAAAAGTGAAGAAAAACTTTAATTTTAACATTGGTTTTTTCCCATTTTTGATTATGATAGTGTAGCTTTTTGTGATATCAGTAATGGTCTGTTAACTAAACTTTAGAGAGCACAAAACGCTTGTATTAGATTTTTTTAGATTACAATTACATGAACACGTGACAGAATATTGTAAAAGATTAAATGTCCCGAAGGTTAAAGAGCGATTAGAATATAATACTCTCGTCTTAGCTCATAAAACAATTAAAAGACACGAACCAATGTATTTATTTGAGAATTATAGATTTATGAGGAATGTTCATCTTAGACAGACACGTTTTGGTGATAATATTTTACATTTTACTAGACACAAGACAGTCATATATACTAATTCTTTCCATGTTCATCAATCAATACGTTTGTTAAATTCCCTCAATGATGAAGTTAAAAAGTAGTATTAGTGACAAGATTTTCGCAAAAAGACTCAAAGCTAAACTCTTAGAAAAATATAGTTTGTAAGATGTTCAATATAAACATGTTTATAATAAGAATCCTGACAATTTGTTTTCTTTTTTTTTGTATCTATATATAGTATACTAAACATAGTTGGGTTTCTTTTTCTTTTACAGTCCAATTGTATAAAATAGCGTGTTTGTATTATAGCTACAACATTTCATTAAACAACTTGTGAATAAAAAAAAAATCGGCATTGTAATAAATATTTTATTGAGTGTAACCACAACAATGTATTGTAATGTGTTTTTTGTGCCTGTTGTGATGGAAGATTGGACCATCGAGGTCTAAATCAAAGCAGGTGAAATAAAGAAATGTCAATTGTCAAAATGTCTCTCTCTCTCTCTCTCCCTCTCTCTCTCCCCCTCCCATTCTCTCTCTCTAATAGTAATATATGAAGAGTGAATTTTGATATTCACTCTTTTTCATTTCTTATCGTCATACTTTCATTACAACATTTTAGCCAAGAATTAAATAGTATCCTGTTTTATTATAATTAATTTTAATCACAACGTAAAAAATATTTAATTTTTTGAAATTTTTTATGCGGCTGCCGGTGGTGGCATTGCGCGATAAGACAACGCGTTACGCGTAAGGGTAAGGCATTACGCGAAAGAGTAACGCGTAAGAGTAACGCGAAAAAGTAACGCGAAAGAGTAACGCGAAATGCTTAACGCTTAAGACTTCCTCGAAACGCGCCCGCGCGTAGGAGTAACGCAAAAGTGTATGTAAGACTTCCGCGAAATGCATTTCACAAGCCCTCTATTTTGCTGTCCCACGCATCAATCACCTAGTCTAGACAACGTTAATCTCTTGACACAGGTGGCAAGGGTAGCGAGGGAAGGGGCGATGTAGACACCCCTTATCTCCCTGTGAGTTCCACATCACTGTGGAATGCGGATTAAAATTTATTTTGTTTTTTTTTTTACCATTTATTTTACTACAAAATCTTGAAACGCTCAAGACTTCCGCGAAACGCATCCGCGCGTAAGAGGAACGCGAAATGCGTAAGAGTAACGCGTTACGGAAAATACTTCCAAAAATCGAGCCAGCACATTTTAATGTATAACTTCCGCGAAGCGCATTACGCGAGAGAGTAACGCGAAAGAATAACGCGAAAGAGTAACGCGTTACCCTTACGCGTAACGCGTTGTCTTATCGCGCAATGCCACCACCGGCAGCCGCATAAAAAATTTCAAAAAATTAAATATTTTTTACGTTGTGATTAAAATTAATTATAATAAAACAGGATACTATTTAATTCTTGGCTAAAATGTTGTAATGAAAGTATGACGATAAGAAATGAAAAAGAGTGAATATCAAAATTCACTCTTCATATATTACTATTAGAGAGAGAGAATGGGAGGGGGAGAGAGAGAGGGAGAGAGAGAGAGAGAGAGACATTTTGACAATTGACATTTCTTTATTTCACCTGCTTTGATTTAGACCTCGATGGTCCAATCTTCCATCACAACAGGCACAAAAAACACATTACAATACATTGTTGTGGTTACACTCAATAAAATATTTATTACAATGCCGATTTTTTTTTTTATTCACAAGTTGTTTAATGAAATGTTGTAGCTATAATACAAACACACTATTTTATACAATTGGACTGTAAAAGAAAAAGAAACCCAACTATGTTTAGTATACTATATATAGATACAAAAAAAAGAAAACAAATTGTCAGGATTCTTATTATAAACATGTTTATATTGAACATCTTACAAACTATATTTTTCTAAGAGTTTAGCTTTGAGTCTTTTTGCGAAAATCTTGTCACTAATACTACTTTTTAACTTCATCATTGAGGGAATTTAACAAACGTATTGATTGATGAACATGGAAAGAATTAGTATATATGACTGTCTTGTGTCTAGTAAAATGTAAAATATTATCACCAAAACGTGTCTGTCTAAGATGAACATTCCTCATAAATCTATAATTCTCAAATAAATACATTGGTTCGTGTCTTTTAATTGTTTTATGAGCTAAGACGAGAGTATTATATTCTAATCGCTCTTTAACCTTCGGGACATTTAATCTTTTACAATATTCTGTCACGTGTTCATGTAATTGTAATCTAAAAAAATCTAATACAAGCGTTTTGTGCTCTCTAAAGTTTAGTTAACAGAGCATTACTGATATCACAAAAAGCTACACTATCATAATCAAAAATGGGAAAAAACCAATGTTAAAATTAAAGTTTTTCTTCACTTTTCAGAGGGATTGAAGCACATGCGCTTTAACTGGTATAAACACTGATATACCTTTCTGTGTATGTAACTAGCTTGTTCGGACCATGATAAGCTGTTCATCATTCTTAAACCTAAGTTTTTAAAAGTAGTTTGATACTCTAAAGCATTGTTATCTATCATTACTTTAGGGACCACTTCCAAATCTATTGTGTTCAATAGTCTGCTAGTACCTAAAATTATATTTATTTATTTATATTTAGTTTTAGGTCATGACCATTGCAACACTCTAATTAAGTGTCCAAATCAGTGTTTAACATATCAATAGCATTATTAATATTTTTAACAGGAGCATGTAAATACAATTGAAAATCATCTGCGCAGAGAATAGATTTAGTAAAAACCAATGAATCGCAAATTTTAATGATGTATAGAGAAAATAACATTGCAGACAAGGTAGAGCCAATGGGATTGCACTTCCATTCTGACAATGAACCTTTACTAGTTCTAACTCTTTGTTGTCTATCTGATAAATATGATTCGAACCAACTAACAACGCTATCACTAAAAGAAAAAGATCTCATAAATGCCAGTAACATTTTATGATGGACACTATCAAAAGCACGAGAAAAATCTAACAAAACCATAATAGTAACTTCACGACTGTCCATTGCTCTTCTTACATCATCAGTTATTGACACCAATGCAGTATGGGTGCTATAGTTAAAACTATAGCCTGATCGGTATTTATACAACTTATTAATATCACAAATATAACTAGAGATTTGCTGAAACACAAGTTTATCAAATATTTTACCTAACACACTTGATCCAGGGACAAGGATTCTTATTTGTATATATTCGTCTTTCAGGAATAAATTTATTATACAACAATCGCTTCTTATTGTCTACCTACCCTGTGAAAGGAATGTGTATGCAAACAACACTGAGGAGTATGCGGTTGATATACCAATCTTTCAAACAATGATACAATTGGCCGCGATGATTTCTTATATCTTTTGAAAGTAATGGATATTTACGACTGGGTGTTGCCGTATGAGATAAATAATTATACTCGACAGTGGTGTCTTTGGTAACGGATTAAGTTAGTGAACCCTTATTTCTTCATGTTTTTACAGGTTTAGTTAACTGATAAATAAAACAGGGATGGAAATATATTTGAAAATTTCTAGGTTCTGGATGCTAAGGAATTACAAGTATGCTGATAATCAAGCTGCACTATTATGTGAATGGAAGTTATCGAATGTTGTTTTGAGTTATTTGCTTTATTTATTTATTTAATAGCAGAGTATCCGTCCTTTGTACGCGGTTGGCATATAGGTGTAAAATGCGTATTGCAGTTATACTCAAGCTTTGTGTTTTCAATGGGAGTGGACACAGTTTGATAGAATTTGGTTCTTTAAATTCACGGTATGCTATGGTATAAACTTATTAAATGCTATATTGCTTCATAAACTATTAAAGCTCGAGCGGAACTTATAAATCTGAGTATAAAACGCGTTCTGAACTAAATCATCATTTTACTCTCTGTAGCATTCAATAAAATAAAACTGCACATAAACTTCATAACAATTTGACCTATTTTAGACATATCAGACATCTCTAGCTTGGAAAGAATATTTTTTAAACCGAATACAAGTTTTTTTAAATAAATTTTTAATTATTATTTTTTTTTTTATAGAAGGAATTGTAGTTAGTTTATTTTAAAATTATTAACAAGGTTTAGACTAGTTACGTGTCGATTGTAACGGTATCGTGATCAGTACTGACATCGACTTGGAAAGGTGAATACTTCATTCTACATTCATAGTTAGTTAAAATACGAACCTAAGTGGGACAATATGAAAGATAAATAAACTGTGGTTGAGAACAAAGCATCTTCTTTGCAATCAATTGTTTGTATAGGTTTTGCGCACAGTAATGTTACTTGACTTTTCAATAATTAAAACTAAATAGTTCTACAAAACCCCATATATTTCTTAAAATATAGAAAAATTATAATGAAAATAAAAGAAAGATTGTTTTTCAAGAAAAATAAAGCAATTATATTTTGAAATTATATTTAAATTGACTGTATATGAGAATGCATATTTAATTGAACGTTGACCGTGGGAGAAATAAAATCCCGTTCATCTAAAGTTATTTTTATTCCTCCAACCAATGACAGCTCAAAAAAGGCAAAACCTGCACCAAAAATTGCCAAACTTTGACGAAAGATATTGTGTGAGAACTTGTCACTATTTCTCACTTTTTAGTTATTATATAACTTTATTTTAACTTTATTGTATTATGTATTTATCATAGGCCAACAGCTGAAACCACATATCTTATTTTTTTCTTTTATTACATTTTAGATTTTGTTGTGTTTTGATTTGTTGTATTTTGCATTTAGGATCATGACTTGACTGCTATACAGTGGATAGCCTATACTTGAATGTTCTCTGAAGTGTATTCCAACTTAGGTTGGAGTTTGTGTATTGTTAGTTGTACAATATGTTAAGTTACAATGTTACAATGTGTTAAGTTTTTTCTCATTTGTGTACGAGATGAGTTTTTAGATGCTGAAACGTTGGGTAGAGTGTTTTACATGTGTGATGAAAAGTGTCTGTAATAACCCTTTAAGCAACATTAGCCTACCATCATGGTTGTATTTACATAAACATGGCATAATATTTAAAACTAATGTGATAGCTATGCCTAATCACTTTACTATTGCAATATGAGTTGGTAAAAGTATAATCCAATATACGCCCAAACAAGCTAATTAAACACGAAGAAAAGAGTGGAGATCTAGCTTTTCATATTTAAGTTATATTGATCTTTGTTTTCCTAAGACAAACCGTAAAACCCATTAAATATAAATGAATACTATTTTCTGTAAAAGACGAAAATTGTAAAAAGGAGTTAACAAAATTACATACAAATGCTTCGACTATAGTGCAAAGGAGTTGGTATACATTTACATTTGTTTATTGTTTTTTTTTCAACTAAGTTTAGGAGAAAAATAAATAACACATGTGTGACCAACTTTGCAATACTGGTTTGATTAACAAACGTTAAAATTGCACTCCCAAACAATTTACCCGTATTTATTTGTTTTTTTAGAATTTTCTATTGTTTCTACGTTGATAAAACTATAGGTATGACATTAATAAATCCATGTATTATAACTAGAGATAATTTTATAATGTTACCTAAAATAACCAAACAAAATTATATTTTATATTACATTGTCCATAAGTGAGATTTAATTTTGTAACGTTTTCGTTATGACGTATAATAAAACATAACTAAAATATTGGTGATATCTTTGTCTGAAATTAATTCAATTAAATGTTTTGTCAAAACAGCTAACTATTTTTTCAAGAAATCTAACAAAAAATAATCATTCAATAACACCTTTTTGAAGACAAGCAAAACTCAACAGGGACAATAGTTTCGTTTTATCAAATATTATCTCCGTGGTGAAATTATTCAGTTACGTAACCTACTTTTTAACTGATTAACTATCAACCAACAAAGCCCGTATATTATTCTGAATGTGCGTTGCCTAGACAATTGATGTTCCTCAAGTGAGAAAATGTCAGATAATAGTTCTGTAAAAATATTAGTTTTATAGTATTATGTAACGTTATCAGCTAAATTATACGACTTTTAATTTTAGTGAAATTTTTGAGTACAGTCTAAGCCAAAACTAGAATCAATATATTTTTGTACTCATACCTATACAAAATAGATGTGTATTATCAAACCTAGTTATCTTTAAAAAAAAAGAAAAATGTACGACAACAATTTAAATTAAACCATAAAAACTTGAAGTTTTTAACGTAATTTATCTTATTTACTAACTTTATGTATAGGCACAAATCCAAATTCTTAAATTTCTTGAACAAGAGTGACAGTTTAATTAGTGGAAAATGGATAAATTTATACTCATTACGGGTCATGTAGGCATTAAATGATAATTATTTTTTTGAAGAAAAAGTGATATAATAACGATAATGTTTGTATTTCACACCTTAATTACTCTCCCAAGAATTAGTAAATTTGTTGGGCAGTAAAATCGATTCTTGGTGACCTGCCAAATCGTAATGATTAATCCTGTTATTGCTTTCTCATTAGTTGCATGGATTGAAAAAAAAAACTATAGAATAATTTGTTTAATACTTTTTATATAAATTAAGCTAAAAATTAATTTTACGTGTCATGGTTTGAATATTAAACAGCATTTAATTAGTGAAACACTTTCGCTTGGAGCACTGTTGTTGGGGAGCGGCTGTAGCTGACAGTGAGCTAAGGCAGTGAGTGATGGTGTGTAGTGAGGGTTGGCTTGGAGACCTCCCTCGATGCATAGGCAGGTTCCAGACAACAAAGGATGACCCTGAACCTTCGCGAAGGCGGAAGAATGGGGTGGGGGCATAGTGGTGAGGCGTTGGGCGGTGGGGGTGTCGAGGTGTGAGTGTGGGGGGGTTGGTGTTGGGGCGGGTGGGGGTAGCGTGAGTAAGCGGGAGGATCGTGAGTGAGCGGGAGGAGCAAGGGTTGGCTTGGAGACCTCCCACATAACTCGTGGTTTACATTTAACACTCTATTATATGTTGTAACCTTAGCAGAATATGTTAACGTAATAATGTTTCAGTCTGTTCTATTCTTAGTTTAAAACGAAACTATCTAAATGTGAGTAGCATCTTCTCTCTTCATAGTCCGCAAAGTAAAATAAACTAAACTATTGGACTTGAAAAACATACACTTTTCTTACAATTTTGTGTCATATGTATGCTATTTTCATAGTTTCATAGTTTTCATAGTTAGTCTATTACATCACTATTCCTACCACTTTTTCAGTTGGGTTGGTCGTTCAAACAGTCTGGTAGGTAAAACGGTTAAAATATTTGAAATATGTGAAATACTGCTCTCTGATTGGTCAAAATAAGCTAACATCCTATTGGTGGTAAATAAGTGTGCGCTATGGGGAGAACAAAGAATACAAGGGATGAGTGGGGGCCGCTTGGAGAGCAGGTGTTGGGGAGCAGCTGCGGCTGACAGTGAGTGATGGTGTAGGGAGGGTTGGCTTGGAGACCTCCCACAATGCGTAGGGTGGTTCCAGACAACAAAGGATGACCTTGAACCTGCCCGATGGTGGTAGGGGTTAGCGACGGGGGTGGCGCCGAGGGTGGGGTGGCGTCGGGGGTGGGGTGGCGTCGGGGGTGGCGTCGGGGTGGGGGCGTCGGGGGTGGCGTCGGGGGCGGGGGCGGCGTCGTGTGACGTCACACGCTCACACGCTCACTCACGCTCACTGCCGCCGGAGCCGCTAAATCCCTCTACTAATATGTGGTAGATTACAAAAAGAACAATGAAATTGAACCAATATTTTGTGGGCACCCTGTAATAATGCAATTCTGAGAAGGTATTTAGCTAGAATTTTTAAACAGTTTTGGACTTCACATGGTTTTGCCCCATAAACTGTAAGGTCAGGGAAAGTTTTTAAAAAAGGCCGAAAGTCAGGGGAAAATTTTTAAAATTAAGTCAGGGAAATTTTCTAAAAACTCAAAGATAACGTTAAATTTGTGGATGATTAGTTGTTTTTAAATTATTTAAGTTCTGAAAAATCTATGGTGTATGTAATTTTTTACCAATTTTGGGGTTTTTTGAGCTGTAGCAGTTTAGAATTTGATTTCTCATTTAGTTTTGTATTAATAAACACCCCTGCCGCAGCAATCCTGCAGTCTAAGCGAATTTCCATTTAGCTTACCTGGCTGGATTTCTACAAAAATATTCCCTTAAAATTTATCAGATTTATATCCTATTCAAATAACATTAAATTTAATTAGTAGGTTATTTTGGTTTTCTGGCTACAGGGAATGTAAAGGAGTGTTTATTATCAAAATATTGATAGCTCAGTGTGCAATGAACAAATTCGCCAAAACAAAAAAGCAAACCTTCCCGGGTCTAGGTTTTACCGTGAGACCTGAAGTTATAGCTTATTCCCTTTGTGGGAAATTTGTTGAAAGGTGTACGGGGTAGTGGAGACTGTATGAAATAAAAAGAAGATGTTTTTAAGCAAAACATCATAATTTATATCTAAATATTAAGAAAACTGACAATACCTAAAATATAATCGACCAGAAAACATAATTTGATTTATTTTCAAATTATTACTTCAATTTAAGATGTATTTCACCAGTTATAATTATATAATCCTATATATTTTGGTCTAAGAACCTTCAGTGAAATACCAGCTTTCAATTAAGCTATTAGTTATTCAAATCGTACAAGTTTCAAGCAAACGCAAAATGAACATCCAACATAAAAATTATTTTTCATAAGGTTTTTTTACGATTAAAAATCAATAGCTCCAGTATTCTTGTTGTTTATATGTTTTAGACTCAAAATAATCAGATAATTATAGGCCTGTTTGAATCAGTTAAGCTCAAGATACTGTAATACTCAATCAAAAATCGTAATTTTTTATTATTTTCGGATATTATATTTATTTTAACGCTGCGGAGCAGCATGGGTCCTCTAGTCTTATATAAATTTTAAAAATTTGGTTTTTCTTTTCCGTGTTCGTTTCGCTCTTCTACCCTACCAATTTTCATGATTAATTGAAGGTATATGCATACACAGATTTGCCATCAAGCATCGGCATATATTTATCTATTTTTTTTTCTCGTGTCTACGCCAGTGGCATTTTTGTAATGATGTCAAAACAATTTTAAGGGAAAGCGGTCCAAACCCATTAAAGTTAATCCATAATCCCACTCGGCTTATAGGTAAACGAAATTTGCTCTCCATGTATTTCTTATGGAAGTTAAATTTGGTTTCTCTTTTACGAGTTCATTTGGCTCTTTTTTACCCGACCAATTTTCATGACTGAGGTCTCAAATTGAAGGTTTATGCGCACACGGATTTCATTTCATATAACTTTATTTATTTAAGTACAATACATGAATACAGGAATGGTGTCAAGAGTAACTTAAAACTAACATAACTAAAATACTCATCATTATCATGCATGGCGTAACAACATACCATCAATATTAATAGCTTTTCAGATCTAATAAATTAAAACAAGCAGTGCAATATGAAAGTTTATAGTTGAAAATATCAAAATTAAAATAGTTAGATAAAATTATTTTAAAACCAAAAGTTTCAATTTAAATTAAATAAAGCAATCAATAACTAAATACTTATAGAACTAAAACTTTTCAAAGGAGTGCATAACCTTGTTGATAAGAAACTTTTTCAATTTTGATTTAAATTTAATTTTGGAAGTTTCTAATTTGATTTCTTTAGTAAGTTTATTATAAGATTTGCCATCAAGCATCAGCATATATTTATCAATAATCCCATTCAACTTATAAGTAAACAAAATTTGCACCCCAAGTATTTCTTATAGGAGTTAAATTTAGTTTCTCTTTTCAGAGTTCGTTTGGCTCTTTTACCTGACCGATTTTCATGATTGACGTCTCAAATTGAAGGTATACACTCACAGATTTGCCATCAAGCATCGGCATACCGGTATGTAGTATCTAGGTACTGGCTTTCAATTAAGATATTAGTTATTTAATTTGTACGAGTTTCAAGCAAACGCAAGGTGAACATCCAATATAAAAATTATTTTTCATGAGGTTTTTCTATGATTAAAAATCAATATATGAATATATCAATTATTTAAGATGGGGACGCCATTATGTGCATATTTTAACCCAATAGCTCCAGTATTGTTGTTGTGTTTTATATGTTTTAGACTCAAAATAATCAGTAAATTATAGGCTTTAATTTGAGCTATTGATCGTTTTAATCAGTTAAGCTCAAGATACTGTATTTTGGTACTCAATCAAAAACATAAATTTGATTATTTCTAGTATATTATATTTTATACGCTGCGGAGCAGCATTGGTCTTCTAGTGTTATTTAATTAGATTTAATTGAAAATCAATCAGTTCAGACAAATAGAAATTTGCTTAGTCGGCAGGTTTGCTGCAGAAGGGTATTATTTTTTTATGTTCTTATTGCATTAGCTCTGTAGGTACTGCTAAGTTGTACTTAATTGCTAAGTGCACACTTATTTTTTTTTAAGAATCCAACTCAAAATCTTGTTGCTAATAATAAACCTAGAGTATAATATTACCGACTTCTGGGCGATAAAAAAAACCACTGTTTTTATCTCCATTTCAGTTTACTTTGGCTATAAGATATGCTAGCAGAACAGTGGTGTTAGTTTACAAAACCATCCAGCATGACAGAGCCCAGGCTCCGGAACATATGGGTATCATGTGTCAGCTGATATATACACCCTTGGTCAGTGCTACCACCGTTACAACACCACAACACACCATGGCGATGTTTACTGCGCAAGCTGCCAAGCGACAGAAAACCTCATCCCTCCGAGACGCCTCCAGTCGTGCCAACATTCCAGAGGCTAACGAATTTTTCCCTGGTAAGCATTATACCTACGTCAAACCCATATGTACAGGGTGTTTCCAAATTGTCATATTTGTTCCTTGGGCTAAGACAAACATAAAATGTCATATAAGGATGGCATACTGTTTATTATTTGTTATAATACAGATCAGTATGGTATTCCTATTAAATTGCCGGAAAGTAAATGAAAGAAACGTCTTATAACACTTAAAAACATATATTTACGCTTATACTGTTGGAGTGTCCAATCGAAATCAATCACCACAAACATCTATTTTAAGGCATCTTTTATATATGTATATTTACCGTCTTGTGAGTAACGGTATAAGCGTAAATATATGTTTTAAGTGTTATAAGACGTTTCTTTCATTTACTTTCCGTAAATTTAATAACACGTACAATGCTGATCAAGAAGTTTTTTATTAAATTGTGTAAACGAATGCAGAAAAAAACTGATACCTCGGGAGTTTGTCATGCGATTTTAACAAACAAGGTTTCATTTGATTTGGATTTAAATTATCTTTTTACCTCAAGAAAGATTTTCTTAATACGTAACGGTTTTCGTGAAATTTGCCATTGAAGATTTTAAGTGGCCACCATATTGAAACGGCTTGAGATATTGTATCAAAAATGTTTAAGTTCTTTTTACCTTCTAAAGTAAACATTTGTACCAATTTTGAAATTTTTATATTGAAAAATGCCCAAAAGATATAAAATAATTCTTAAAAATCAGAAACCGAAATCTAGGAATTTTAGACCCATACTTATATGGCATTTCATATTTGTCTTAGCCCAAGGAACAAGTCCAAAAATATATCCAAAATATGTCCAGACAATATGGAAACACCCTGTATGGTTTGACATACACAAACCGTTTTTAGATACTAGAAGAATAAAACTTTATTCTTTTAATTTTAAGCTACTTAGTTAGATGCATGTTTCATGCTCAGTACGCTCATGAGGGAAATTTTAGCTTGTGCTGTAACTCCTTAGCTATATACAGGGTGGAAAAGAGGAGGCACGGGACTGTTAAATATTTAATAGTAGTAATAAATAATATAGAGCTACAAAACATGTTATAAGAAACATATTATTCAGTGATGCGCTACCTATTTTTGAAATTACTGATTGATATTGAACATTTTTTAAATTAGGCATCAAACCGCAGTTTTAATACAGTCTGTGATATTAAAAATCATAACAAGGTTATCTTATCATCTCTCCTCTCATTTCGTTATGATCAATTTTCATTTAGGATTAAATACAGATGATTTATTTTTATAATAAACTAGCAGTTACCCGGCGCACGTTGCTGCGCTAACAACTATTATTTTAAATGTTAATTTGTTCTTTACAATCTATATCTTTATACGTACAGGGTGTCCCGGAACTCTCTACCAATATTTTAGGGCATTTCTCCTGGGAAAGAAACATACCTAAATATCATATTTAAATTGTCCGGAAGTCCTTAGTTACTCACACAGCCGCCATTTTGTTTTATTTCAGTTATTAGTTTGTTTCTAAATAATGGTTAAACATACGAAATTGAAACTTTGCACAAACATTTATGACAACTAGACAAAGCTACCAAAAAAATTATGACGGTTTTTAAATTCATAAAAGAAAACCGTTAATTTTACAAAGATTATACAAGGATAATTTTTTTAAGGCGATTTCATTACAAATCGATTTAAGAAAACTTAAGGAAATTTTAGGAAACGTGTGCTACAAACATTTACTGACTTGGTTGAAGTGAAATATTTACTTTTTGAATTTGTGTTGGCATAAATAATACAATGGAAAAAAGCGAGAAAGCCTGCACAATTTGATATACTAAAAAGTAAACTGAATTAACACCGTGCTGCATTTTTTTGAGCGATTTGCAAACTATGGAAACAGGAAAGTCGTAGATTTTTTAAGAATTTATTGTTATTAGGGGGGGCCTATGGACAATCTAATGCAGCTATGAGTGGGGAACATTTGTAGAAAACACTAAAAAACAAGATCAGTTTTTGAAATATGATAAGATATTTAAAAGAAATGTTGATTATATCGAACTCTTATGTACATCGTGAGTTTTTTATCATCTTTTGAGTCGCTTCTTTTAAGGTCATCAGAAATTATGACCGTTATTATTTTTAAAATAACGCCTGTAATACTCAAATTGCTTGAATTCGAGCAACAGGTACACTAGTAAAATATAAACCTAAATCTGCCCATTTGAGTTTATGTACGCAAAACTAATGCGCAACATTTATTTTATCGTAATTTTCAAAAACTGTGATTTTTTTAGAGATTGAGCTTGTTTGATCTAGCATGATCTAGTGTAAGTTGAGGAGCCCGAGGCTCGTTTTATCTAGTGTAAGTTTATGAGTCCAGGGGGGGGGCGGCTTAAGCCCATTAGCCCATATGGTAGATTTGCCACTGTTTCGCCTTACACCTTCAAGACAAATTTAATCAAAATGGAACCAAAATTACTCGAGATATCACGTTCACGTACACGCATATAACAAAATGAAAAAGTGACTCGGTCCTGGGTCTGGTAGTCTTTCTGCACCGTCTAGAGTACATCTCATAGTAAGAAGCATTTATAGGGAAATTTAAAAAAATTAATAATTAAGTACATTAAAGTATGGTTGTGCGCTTGACAACTAAAGAGAAAATTTTAAAACCTGTAAATTTAAGATTACAACGTTTAATTATTCTTGGGGAGAATCAGTAAACTGTTGTAAGTTTACTGTAACTTAAGGCTGACTTTTCCAGCTGATTTTTCCTGTACCTTTCCGTAAAAAACATCGTCAAAAAAAATAACAGAAAGAAATAAGCTGCTTGCTGTGTAGTGTAGCGAAGAGAATGATTTAATTTGGATTTAATAGACATAAGTGTCTATCTGTTTTTATAGCCTTAAGCAAAGTGGAGTACAAGCCTGAGGCAGGAGTGGAAGACACACTTAGTTATCGCTACTACAACGCTACAGAGAGGGTTCATGGCCGTCCCATGGAGGAGTGGCTGAGACCAGCAGTGTCGTATTGGCAGGCCTTCCACCTCCCCAGCACATCTCACGGTGAGTAGACTATAGTAGCTTTCTGTCATTGCTTCTACAACACTACAGAGATGGTTCATGGCAGTACAGGGAACAGGGTGTTAATGGTATGTGGCAACGTCGCACCGGCCGGCCTATTACGGTGTTATGACAGTAATAACAAACGTGCAAAGATAAACATTGTGCAGACGCTCCATTTATGAATGAATGCAACAGCTGTTTCAGTAGGACGGGATTGCAGTGTTGCCACTTTTGTCTCACCGCAGCCTTGTATTAGAAGAGGCCATGCTCGATCTAAACACGTTTGATATTGATATTGAAGAAAATAACATATTTTAGTCCACTAATTTATATGAATTCAACAATACAAGAAGAAACATTGCAGAATTACCATAGTAGACACGACTCCATGGTACAACTTTGTAGACAGGATTGCCATAGTGAAAACTGACAATGATAGATTTAGATATGTACTGAATGGAGATGGTGTGCTTATAACCACAGTCTTTTCTAGGGTTCAGCTTCAATGAGTCGACGTATTCCAGGCCTTGGGACGATGGAACTCAAACTTTAGATTGTTACAAGAGGCGACTCAGAGCTGCATTTGAATTTTACTCCAAGTTAGGTAAGTGTAGATTCACAATATATAGAAACAAACCTATTTTATTTTCTTATAAAAAAATAAATATCTATACTTATTTAATACGCAAGCAGGTTTTTTGTGATAATTACTCCTCCGAAACTACTGAACTGATTGACATGCTTTTGGTGTCATTGGAAAGAGCGTAACGTGAAGTTGTGCAGTAAACTTTCTTTTTAGGGAAATAATTAGAGAGTGAGGCCCTGGGGCCCTTTAAAATTTCGTGTTTCTCCATAAGATTAACACGGACAACAAACATTGTTAAAACCAGCTGTGGTCAGAAATTAAAAGTGAGAAGAAGAACATTATGTTGGTTTGGTTAGTTTGGAACAGTTTCATTTATAAATATAAATAAATACAGTTAAAACTTTAAACAGTCAATGTTTACTAATTTAACAGTTTGCTACAAACATTTACTGACTTGGTTGAAATTAAATATTTACTATTTGAATTTTTGTTGGTGTGAATATTACAATGGAAAAAAGCGAGAGAGCGTGGATAAATTGATGTGCTAAAAAGAAAACTGAATTACACTGTGCTGCATTTCTTAATAATCATTGAAAGAGCTGATTTGCAAACTATGGAAACATAGGAACGTCATAGAACAGCACTAAGGAGAAGAAATAGAAATAATGATTTTTTTTATTTTATAATCATTATTATGGACAACCTTATGCGGCTATGAATATAAGACTATTTGTAGAAAACACTAAAAAACAAGATCAGCTTTTGAAAAATGATAAGATATTTACAAGAAATGTTGATTATATAGATCTGTTAAGTACATCTTGAAAACTTCCATAATCTTTGAGTCGAATCTTTTAATGTCATAAAAAATTATGACTGTTATTCGTTTAAAATAAGGCCTGTAATACTTAGCAATTGCTCGAATTCGAGCAACAGGGACACTAGTATGTATGTAATATTACAAAAAAAAATTGTTAAAGTCCAACTAACTTTTTCCTCGGCTACTTCTAATTTACCTCCCTTCATATGTAAATCTTATATTTGTCACATCATCACAGTCACACTACAACAATGTTTAGATTCAGATTGTATAAGTACTATTAAGGGCAGGGAAATATGTATTCTAGTACAGTACTGGAATACACAATTCCCTGCCCATAATTTTTTACTTATCAGACGCTAATACTTTTATTTAGATTCTACTTTATTATAGCTGACACAAGGGTGCTTATTTTATTGCGAAGATGAGTGTTAAATGAACGAGACGACAGCTTTGTTACTTACAAAGATCAGCTGGTTATTATATGTCCAGTGATTAAGAACAGCTGGGTCCAGTTTTGAACCATGAAAAAACTCCTGATCCTTCTCAGGATCAAACTCTAGCGACATAAATTGTAGAACATAAAGTCAATTTATTGAATAATGTGAGGATACTTTACCGAATCAGTTAATTTGGATATACTTATTTAATACTTTGGATTGGTGTTAAAAATACAATGTCATCCTTAGTAGTCATTCAGGCACAGTAAAACAATGTGATAGCTTTTTGTCTTTGCAGGTTTAAAGATATTAAATAAATGTCATGCAACTTTAAAGCACAGCCTAGTTGTAAAAAATTGTATTGGGTAAAAAAAGTCATAATCATATGTTATTTTGTGCAATCATGAATCATGAATATCTAGTAATTTAGTGTACCCTAGAATTAAAAAAGAAAGAACACTTTTTTTATATAGAGAATTTTACGGAAGGGGAAGGTCCAAGTTTAATAGCAACAAATCTCAACAGCTAGTCCATAACGATGGGTTGTCTACTTCAATATCCAAAGGTATGTCATCAATGATATGAAACCACAGACAGTTTTCAAGGTTACAAAGAATATTTAGCAATGTCTGAAGTGATGATATGATGACGATGGTTGTCAAATAAGCGAATTTTCGCAGGAGTTAAGCATTGGACAGTGTGGGACAGACAGCTGGCTCCAGAAAGTGACTCTCAGGAGGAGTTCAGTCACAACCTGGACGAGAGTGTGGAGTTTGTCAACGAACTGCAACACCGATCAGGAGTACGTCCCTTGTGGCTTGGCGTAGATCTCTACTCCCAGCACAAGTAGGGTCTACGAACAATTTGAGTTAATAGAATAATTAATTGAAAGTTGAAATCTTCAATCATATTTAATTTCACAAAGTTCATGGTGAACTGAATGTAACCCAACCATTTAAATTTAAATGTACGTGAATATGTAAATGATTTATTGGATGTCCAACACCGATTAGTAAAACTCAAGTTTCACAATATTTCGTGATCTAGAATTTGATCCCGTGCTCAGGTGGGAAGAAACCTGAGAAATGTTATCAGAACACTAACCAAGTAAAGCCAGAAAACTCAGTAGCTAAGAAAAATATGTTCATAACATTCAAATGGAAAAAAAAATAATGGAAAAAGTTGCAGTTGTCATCATTTTTCAGCGCTAATGTTGCCATTGTTATAGCGACCTTGCGGACCATTACAGCACGAGTAATTAGACTGTTGGTGTGTTGAGTCCTCAATTGATATTTGTTTTTATTTTTTCATTATTTCCCCCTTTCCTTTTTTATCCGACTTTATCAACATTTGTTGTTTTTATGACGTTTCCCAACATCACCTGGTTTCCAAACTAACTATTATCTTTTCATGTCTGATGATCTTTTCCACCTGAAGACGTTCGATTCCGAACAATATGAAACTTGTTTTTATTTACCACAAAGCACATATTACGGATTGAATTTACTAAAAATCTTTTTGCGCATCAGTGCAAGACTCTGAATGTAATCTTATTTCCAAAAATCCTGTCCCTATTGATAAGGACCATTAGCTAAATCTAACCTATGTATAGTTATATAGCATAATTATTATGTCTTCATTTGTACATTAAAATCCACATTAAATAGCACCATAATCTGTCATTCATTTAAGGGGTTTGTTTAACACTCAATAAGCCTTCCAAGATGCATTGCCAGAAGTTTTAAAGATAATCAGCAGACATCAAGTAGAGTTATACTTACTCAGAAAAAAGCCTATTAGTACCTAGTAATAGCCCTTTTGACACTACGGCTATTATCACAATAACGGTGAATTTTAATTAGTTCACAGGGATCTGACAATTTGGCAATCTGGCACTGCCAAAGTCCAGTTGCATCCACGTTAGCAAGTTTCTACTGTACTTGCATGCAAACTAATGTGTATTCAGTAATATTCCAGAATCTTCATACCCACAGTTTCTCCAAGAGTTTATTTTAACTGATTTACCTTGTTCTCCAGGTACTTCAACGGAGCAGGCACCAGTTCGGACGCAGCGGTGGTCAGTGCTGCAGGCGCTCAGATTAAGAAGGCGTTGGAGATCGCTCAAAAGCTCGGAGCAGAGAACTTCCTGTTCCGAGGCGCGAGGGAGGGCTTTAGCTCAACACTCAACACCGACCACTCCCGTCAACTGCGCAACTATGCCAGACTGCTGAAGATGGCTGCAGGTAGAGATTATAACTATATATTTTGGAATAACCCTATAAACGTTCTTCGAACGCAACTCTGTTAATGAAATAAAAATGTTCTTATTTATTTGAGAGGCGAAGTTAGAACTTGCAAGTCCTCTCTACCTCTAAAACATAAATAAAACCATCCACTTATAATAAATAAAATGAAATAATCTATGTACCATCAGTCAATGGTACCATATAATAATATTAATAATTTAATAATAATAATGATATAAGATAATAGGATTAGCCAAGAGCCTAAGGCTGATCAACTGAACCAAAGCAGCTGATACATCAAACCTTTTCCCCCAAGAAACTCTAATACTGTAGTATGTTTTGTTATTGTATGCTACAAAGCTATGTTTTGTTATTGTGAGTTTCTAGCACACAAAGTATGTGGAGGTAGAGGTAGAACTTAACAGAAACATCAAGTTTCATTTGCAAGGCAAATCATAGTGGAATAATTGATGCGAGAAGAGCATTTATTCGAATTGTGGATATTTATAGGGATGCACTGTGGATGCGATGCTCCCTGGTGTGGATTAACGTCCGCACTAGTGAGTACTACGACTATCCGCATTAATATCCCGATAACTAGACCAATTCGTAAATTACAAGGAAAAAATTTGGTTCGGATTCCACTATAAACTGTAGGTCCCTTAGTTGCCATTAGCTGTATGGGCTATTAATTAACAGCTGTGCCTAAGGAACATATCGGCCTTAGTCACTAACAAGACTCGCAAGATCGCACCACTCATCCTACACTCATCCTTCACTCATATTTGGGTTAAAATATGCACATAGTGGCGTCCCCATCTTAAATAATTGATTGATTGATTTCTGATATACGGTAAGTTAAAAACTATGCCTCTGACTTTTTGAGGCTGAATAGGCAAAGAATTAAATACCCCCGCCGCAGCAAACCTGCCGTCTAAGCGAATTTCCATTTGGCCGAATTGATTTTCAATTGATCTATTTAAATAACATTAGGTTTAACGAGTACCTAGGTTAGCTGCTACAAGGAAACTAATAAAGTAGTGTGTTTTTAGTAAAATATTGATAGCTTACTATAAAATAAATAAATTTACCAAGTTTGATCAAAATATATCCATAAACAAGCAAACTACAACATTTTACAATATTCTCCATAAGAATAACATGGGAATTTTAAATTTACAATTTTTTTAGTTTTCTCTGTAACCAATAACCGTACAAAAACACTTTGATATACTGAATTGTTTGTTTTTTTAAGCTCTTTAAGACGGTTTAGAGAAAAATTGGGAAATTTTGTGTTTTGAGGGTAAAAAGTGAGAAAAACCAATTTTTACCCCATAAAACCCCCCATAAAACCCTGTTCCCATGGTCCGATCATGCTGGATCGCGAACTCATTCAAGTTTATCCCGCCTTACACCTTCAAACCAAATTTCATCAAAATCGGATAAAAATTACTCAAGTTATCGTGTTCACGGACACATATATATATATATATAAATCTATATATATATATATATATACATATATAAAAATTTGAACGAATGGTGTTTTTGGCCATCTTAAATAATTGATTGATTGATTTCTGATATACGGTAAGTTAAAAACTATGCCTCTGACTTTTTGAGGCTGAATAGGCAAAGAATTAAATACCCCCGCCGCAGCAAACCTGCCGTCTAAGCGAATTTCCATTTGGCCGAATTGATTTTCAATTGATCTATTTAAATAACATTAGGTTTAACGAGTACCTAGGTTAGCTGCTACAAGGAAACTAATAAAGTAGTGTGTTTTTAGTAAAATATTGATAGCTTACTATAAAATAAATAAATTTACCAAGTTTGATCAAAATATATCCATAAACAAGCAAACTACAACATTTTACAATATTCTCCATAAGAATAACATAGGAATTTTAAATTTACAATTTTTTTAGTTTTCTCTGTAACCAATAACCGTACAAAAACACTTTGATATACTGAATTGTTTGTTTTTTTAAGCTCTTTAAGACGGTTTAGAGAAAAATTGGGAAATTTTGTGTTTTGAGGGTAAAAAGTGAGAAAAACCAATTTTTACCCCATAAAACCCCCCATAAAACCCTGTTCCCATGGTCCGATCATGCTGGATCGCGAACTCATTCAAGTTTATCCCGCCTTACACCTTCAAACCAAATTTCATCAAAATCGGATAAAAATTACTCAAGTTATCGTGTTCACGGACACATATATATATATATAAATCTATATATATATATATATATACATATATAAAAATTTGAACGAATGGTGTTTTTGGCCTCTGGGGACATTAAAATGAAAAAGTAAATCGGTCCCGGGCCTAAGTCTTACCATGAGACCTACGGTAATAGCTACTTCCCTATAGGGAAATTCGCTAAAAGGGTAAGATAAATGGATAAGATAAAACAGTGCCTTGTCAGCAAATGGAAAACAAATCGGAAAGAAGGGAAAATCAAATGATCATTTTCTGTTGCTCTAAATCAAAACTTTGGAATCATAACCTTTTTTACATAAGCTGTTAACGATAATCGCTACCTTCCACATAGATATATTAGTTATGAAAGATTTTGCTTTTACTACTAACTTACTTGATTCTTTTTAAGAAACCGATTATAATCACCATTTATAAACCAATCAGGCATATTTTAAACATTTCTCTTCACAGATCACAACGTCTCCTCCTAGGAGAACAAAGCTAGGAATAAACATATTTACAAAATAACTATTTCCTCACAGATTACAAAGACAGACTAGGCTACAGAGGTCAACTACTTTACGAGCCAAACTATGAAGATTGGTTCAACGACAGCAACTACGATACAGAGCAGAAAACGTTCTTCCGTTACGAGTATGACTCTACGAGCGCAATCTGCTTCCTCAAACACTACGGGCTGGACCGGCAGTACAAGTTGAGTGTGAGGCCTGGACATCAGCTGACTCTAGCGTCTGTCTACGGAGCTCTCGGATCTGTCGACACGACCTTCACAACAACGCCTCCTCATCTACCCGACACTGTGCTGCTGCTCAAATCTGTGATTGAGAACGGAGGACTACAGCCGGGAGGAATCAACATCGGGGTGAAGCTTCGTCCTGACTCTGTAGACCTCAAGGATTTGGCCGTCGCTTACATATCTACCATCGATACTTACGCCAAGGCTTTGAGAGTTGCAGCTAAGATCATCGCTGATGGAGTGTTCATTAAAAATTTGCAGGTGAGAGTATAGTAACATTGTTATAAGAACGTTTGTTTTATAACCCGTTTAAAAAAAAATTATAAATACACTTCAATCCTGATACTGTAAACATTTACAGTGGGGGTGTAGGTTAGGTAGATATATTGAAAAGTGTAGGAAGGCGTAGTTATATTCTTAAAATAGCACCAACATATAAATGTTCATGAAAAAGATATTTTTGAACATATTGTAAACTAGCTTTTGTACCCGTGCTTTGCAACGGGAAGAGGACCTGAAATAGAAACATTTTGATCTTTACATCTGTTGTATAAAATATACACATCCGCCAATGCTTTTACAAACAAAATTCAACCCTAATGGCCTTTGTGCTCAATGGGAAAGGGACCAGGTTTCTGCACTGTATGTAACAACAGGCCTAATGAGAGTTTTGTATACCTTCATCTTTGTCTTGGGGGTCATCAGATTGGATTTGAGGTTAGCGTAATACGCTCTGTTACCAGCCATGATTCAGTTTGTGATTTTTTGCGCAACAGTGTTTTTGCTATTCAGCTCTGCCCCAAAGTAAACAAACCTATCCACACTCTTAACACATTTGTTTCATATGTTTAGTACATATTATTTAATTTACAAATGAAATTGGGCATTTAAGATGGCAGACAAAACTAATTATTATCAAAACATCGGAGAACAAAAAAAATTAATAGTAATACGGTATATGTTTCATTGCATCTATGATTTTACTCTAAAAAAATTTCAAAGAACAACATAATATAGAAACCAGTTCTTTTATTTAGTTCCATAGTCTACTGCCTTTACATTTTCACACTTACCATTAAGTAAACATAATAACAAATATTTCATTGATTTTAGAAACAAAAGAACACCGTGTAACTTACAGCTAAGTTTTATGATATTTTCCTTAAGTTTGATTTAATCAGTGGTGTAGTAAAACACAACTACTAAATTTACCTAAATATAAAAAATCTATGTGAAGTGCAAGTTGTTTATCCAACACATTTTAAGCAGTTCGAATTTATAAAAAAAATTCCTCCAAATTCATACAAACCATCTATACATTATAATTTTCATACTGTTTCCATGAAAACATATCAATAACATTATTTTCATAACTTAGACGCTTTAAAAAATCCAAAGCAGAGCCGAAGTTGATACAGCAACGGTTATAGAATCTTTTTTTATAATCATTGACATAGTTTTAGAATAAATAATCCATGATAAAACTTAAGATTAAAATATACCTCATTATAGTTATGGAAAATATATTTAATTTCTTTGTATCAGCTGTCTGAAATTGTGAAATATGTAATTTAGCAGTTCTTCTTGTTTACATTGAAATGTCAAAGCAAATGTAAACAAACATTATTAGTGTTCTCATCGCAGCCATGGAGACAAATCAATATTTACTTTTAAAATCCTCACCTTAGAACTTTTAAAGCCAAAGGGGCAAAGCCCACGGTCAGTATCAAAGTGTGAATAGTCCTATAATGGTCCTTGGTATGGTAGCTATATTATTGTAAAATTTAAGCCCAGTCGGTTCAGTAGTTTTTGAGCCTATTAGTAATACACATACAGACAGACACCATTAGATTTTTATATAATAGTATGGATATAGATATGATTGCTTGTCATATTCAATTCATTTGTAAAAAATGAATAGTTAAAAAGTTTGTCTAGAAATTTATTTTTTTAAATTTTACTATTAGGTACTAATAAATTATTATTAATTCATTTAAAATGAGCTTTGCATGTTTGGATACAAGATTGTGCATTGGTTGAAATTTAACGGTGTCATCGATATCACAAATTATATAGTCTTAATGTCACTTAAATAAGTACACATTATCCCAAACTATGTAATTTAATTGTGTATTTAATTTAACTTCAGTTTATTATTTGAAATGGAAACAATTATATATATTTTGGAGCTGTTTAATATACAGGGTGTCCCGGAACTCTCTACCAATATTTTAGGGCATTGTAACTGGTTAAGAAACATACCTAAATATCATATTTATATTGTCCTTAGTTACTCACACAGCCGCCATTTAGTTTTTTCAGTTATTAATTTTTTTCTAAAGAATGGTTAAACATACGAAATGGAAACTTTGCACAAACATTTATGTCAACTAGACAAAGCTACCAAAAAATTCGACGATTTTTTGACACAAAATGACAATTTTTCAAATTCATAAAACAAAATGGCGGCTATTTAACATTTTTGTAAAAATCAACGGGTTTCGAGTTATTTAAGAAACACAATTTTTAATAGCCGCCATTTTGTTTTCAAAACCTTCATAAAATTCATAAAACACCTTTAAAAATCTTCATAATTTTTTGGTAGCTTTGTCTAGTTGACATAAATGTTTGTGCAAAGTTTCCATTTCGTAGGTTTAACACTTCTTTAGAAAAAAATTAATAAAAAAAATGGCGGCTTTGTGAGTAACTAAGGACTTCCAGACAATTTAAATATGATATTTAGGTATGTTTCTTTGCCAGGAGCAATGTCCTAAAATATTGGTAGAGAGTTCCGGGACACCCTGTATAGGAATGCTAAACTTCAAATTTAAACAGATCCGTCCTACATTACTTTTACAGCTTGTGGGAACAAGTTCTTTCTATTAACCTCAATCTATTAAGTAAATAACTAATAGATTTAACATCGCCAAATAATTTCTCAAAAAGGAAATAGAAAATCTCCTCCAAAAAATTTCATTAAAATAAAAATAGTTCTTTGGCTAATTCGTTTTCAGATCGTCAAAAATTTATATTTTTTACACATACAGTATACACTAAACGACTAAACTATAAACTGTTTTGGGTGTTTGATTAGCTACAACCATTATGCTATTGATTAACCCACATGTAATTTGACCCCAATTGTTGTGCTGTATTTTTGTTATCACTATTTTGATTGCAGCAACGCTACCTAACATTTCACTCTGGCTTCGGCAGCCGATTCATGAATGGAGAAGCAAGTTTGGAAGAATGTGACGAATACACTAGAAAACAAAACGGAGAAAACATTCCAACATCTGGACGTTCCGAACACTGGGAAGCTCTGTTTAACCGTTATGTAGACTCTAGATACTGAACAGGTGATCACAGTAACAGCTGACTCATCAGGAGATACAACCTATAGAGTAGAATAATGTAAAGTGGATGGCACAAAAATTGTCTGAAAGTCATTGTAATAGTTATTGTATTCTATAGACCTTTGGCAACAATTGTCAACTTTCATCAGACCATATTCAAAGGTTCCTCTCAAGAAGCATCAATTTGAACATGATTATTATAACTATTGGATACTAGAGTAGACACTTCATCTATATGGACCATCTGGAGGAAAGTGTGTGTGTGTGTGTGTGTGTACTAATGTAAAATTCCGTAATCTCTTAATTGTTGAAACTTTGATCATTTATGTGACATAAAAGATTAAATAAATTGAGTTTGTAACAAGTTGTCCATTTGGTTTGGCTTGGCTTACAGTTTGTTGAAATGACAGAGATTAGTATTTCATGTTGTTAGCCTCCAAATCACTTGTAGGATATATAATAGTAGTTTAAATACTTAACTGCCAGAGTGATTCTTGTAGTCCAGTCTAGGCTATCGCATTCAATTTTCAATGGGACAAGATGTTAATTTTCAATCGGGTCACAAGGGGTCAATTTTTGTTCATTTATTACACCAGTTTATTAATGAAACAGCAACACATGAAAATACACACACTAACACTAACGTTTGCAAATATGTGTGTATATGTGCGGAAACTTTGCTCCGTGTGATGACCAACTATTTTCATCATACTGTTGAAATAATCTTCTAATCGTTAAAAACTTAGACCACCTAATTTGAGGTCATACCAATGGGTTAAAAATTGGGTTTTCCCATTTTTTTTTCCAAAAAACATTAAATTTAGCAATTTCTTTCCAAACCATTTTGCTGAGCTTAAAAAAACAAAATAATTTATTATATTGAAGCATTAATATGCGCCTAATGGATATGGAGAAAATAAAAAAAAAATTTAAATTAAAAATTCCCATGTTATTCTTATAGATATAACTAGCTGGCCCGACAGACGTCGTCCTGTCCTATGCTTTTATGTCAAATGCTTGTTTATTTCAAGATCCTGGTTGAAGTTCGTTCGCTACGCTCACTCACCTTTAGGTTGGAGCTCGTTTGCTGTGCTCACTTGCCTTCAGGTTGAAGTTCGTTCGCTACGCTCACTCACCTTTTGGTTGCAAATTAGCTGTTGTTGTCATAAATTTAAAAAATATAATTGTGCTGCACCCTGTTGGTAAACTTATTAACTTTTAATGCTATTGAACATCACAGAATCAAATTGCTTAGTTAAACCAGCTGTTAATTTTCTTTAATTCCATTTTAATTTGAGTACTCATAAGGTTAACATGGGAAACTCCAGAGCCACTGGGGCGGAGCCCTTTTGACGGATCTGCACCAAACTTCACACAAACCATCCTTGAATAATGCTTAATAATGCCTGAAAGTTTCATTACAATCTGTCGAGCGGTTTTGGAGTCCATAAAGGACAAACATACAAACATACATTGGATTTTATATATATAGATAAGTAAACTGTTGTAGTTTGCTTGTTTATGAACATACTTTGATCAAATTTGGAAAATGCATTTATTTTTCTAAACTATTAACATTTTACATTTTTTTAACTTTTTTACCCTCCCTGTTGCAGCAAACCTAAGTACTCGGTAAACTAATTCTATTTAAATAGGGAAAATGTGATATTTTTAAGGGAGACAATTTAGTGTAGATCCAATCAGGCGTATGGAAATTTGCTTAGTCTGCAGGTTTGCTGCGGCAGTGGAATTTTTTTATTCGATTGCACTCTATTGAAAAAATAGAGTTTTGTATTTTGTTAGGATAATTGAAAGACTTAGTTGTTGATAGCATTTACTGATCTCATTTTTAGGTAGAAAAACACCTTTACATAAATAATTGACAATTTTATTTATATTTATATTTAATATCAATGCTGTAAATCATAGCGCGTTGAGTTTTTAAGTTGAACTGGTAAAAAAAGTGTTTTAGGCTTGTCAATTTCACCAGAAAATCGTAGATTTTAGTCTACAAATTCTAACATGTTTTAATGCCGCTATTTTGCACAATTGCAAAGATGTTGGTTTTTAGCACCATCATTCTCTTAATCTGCTACTTTTGCATTTATTTGAGATTGTGGATTCTGAGTGCCATAATGTCTTGTATGTAATAAATAAATGAAGTGAATAAGGTTATTCATTTGTGATTTTATAATTTTTATTACTATGCCTGATTATTATCCGTGACCATAATACCAGTTAATTAAAATCTTAAAAATAATATTCATTAGAATAACAAAAACTGATTGTTTACTGTTATTACTGTATAACCATTAACTATTGGAATAGTCAAAGTTATAACTCTCTCTATCTTCTGTACAATGTTTAATAACCAAACTATTTACTTATTTGTCAATGTTACTTATGTGGAAATCTATCACTACTTTATTAATATAAACTTTTAAGCGCAGTGGTTGTTTGATAAGATTAAAAATTTGAAAAATCCTCAATAACTGACATAGTATAAAATTGTATGAAAGATAAAATAACATAGGTAAAAAAACTCATTTTAAAATGTTACTATTTACTTTTATTTATTATAAAACACAATTTGATCACAATTTAACTCTTGTTTTTTACTAGTATTAGATTTCATAAGTTAGTTTTAGTTGTTTTGTTACATTAGTTTATGGATATTTTATAAACTTTGTTGTTATATAAATATTGAGGTTTTTATTCAAGCTGTCAACTTTTTCTATCACCATGTAAGTAAAGTAAACCAATACTTATTCCCAGACAATTGTCACACGGTTTTCAACTATCTCCTTTGCCATTGACTGAAAAAAAATTAATATACATTTTACTCAACATATTGTCAAAGGTTGAGCTGTGACAAAACTAGATGAATATATAATTTTAAATTGGTCGTTTTATTTCTTTCTATGGGTTTAAAATGTTTATAAACCATTATGTAAAAGTATTTTAAATAATGAAAACATAATGATGAATACTGAATACTACCTCCACAGCTAACAAGCAGACTAAGTAAATTTTGTATTGCCTGATTGGAGTTTTACTATTATACTAATTCTTTCAATATTTCATGTTAGTATTATGCTTGAAAATGGAATTAGTCTCATAACATGCAACTTCAAGAAAATCTATTAATTTCAGGGAGCACAGTTGTATTTAATTTACAACCAAAATAAATATATATGGAATATGAATTTGAACAGAGGGTATCCCTGGCCTCTTGGGACATTGAAACGAAAAGGTAATCAGTTCTGGGTAATAAATTATTCTCTAGAGGGGAAATTTTCTAAAAGCGCTAGCAAAGCAATGTGTGTCACCCACTTCAATAGGTCACACTACATCTTATTTTAGAGAACGAGGTAAATTAAGGCTTTTAAATTCCATACAGTCTATATATTAAATCATATTTAAAATAAAAACCAAAACATTTACCTTCACTTAATGCGGTGGCGGTGTTTTGTTGGAACCGCACGGCCCTAAAATAAATAAACTCTTCAAAACGTTATACAAATAATCTCTTAGTTCAGCATGCCTTGCTTAGCTTTGTAACTTACTAGGATCAGCTGTTCTTTTTAGCTAGGATCATTTAGTCAGTTCACAAAATTTAGGCAGTTTTTTTGAGGGGAGGTTCCCTAACCACTTTTTTCGCTTAATGTATGTTGCAGCTGATCAACGTTTTGGAGAACCTCAACTGTTGAGCTATTGTTTTAAAGGTAGGACCAAGTGGAGGGGATGGATTTCTTCCCCTAAAACGGCCTAAATTATGTGAACGGTGGATAATGAAAACCCAATGAATTATCACAATGAGGACAGCTGAGTTAAGTTTCAAACTATCAAAACATTACTGACTACTCAGGATTGAACTGATAACACTTAGATTTTCAGGCGAGCACTTTATCCTCTTGGCTACCCAGTTTAAAAAAAATCTACAATTCAACTGTTAGTGATTGTATATGGCAAATCGTATCACAACCATGAATTTATATTATTCTTTAAGGAATTTTCCAAATCACTCAATGCTTAAACCGACCATTTTCATATTTCCAAAAATAACTCTCACAGCATATAAATATCATTTAACTTTTATTAATACACTGCTATGATATTCTAAAACAGGCAAAATATGTATAAAATCTTAAAGAAAACATATTCAATGAACTTTTGGAGAACACAAAGTGAAAAAAAATCTTCTTCGGCGACGAACATAGCCTGAGGGCTGGAGAGGTTTCTGTAAAATATTGCAAGCATTAGTAAAGTTTGTATCTAAGTATGTATACCTTATGTAAAATGGAAAGTTTGAATCAGTATCACACAAATGTATTTAAGTGCAACTACTGGAAATTTAATTCAAGTACGGACACTATGAACAGATCCAATGCTCGATTTGTGGCGGAACGGCGTTCCGGTACCTCTCTTTCGAAAAGATAAAAATATTTGAAAGTACAAAAATATGTCAAATTACATTTGTAATATAGTAGTTTAGGCAACAATCATGTAAAGATAGTGTTAACGACACCAGGGACGTATTTAACTATCTGCCGCCTCCAGGCAGTGACGTTGGCCAGTTTGCCACCCCTCCTTCCACTTGTCAGCGTGCTCCTCACCCACTGATTACCCCGTTAACGTCAGATGATTTTGTAGGAAAGTAATCGGCAATTGCATGCTGCATCAACAAATCTAATAACATTTTGATCCATTTTTTACAGACGTTTTTGTTTTGCATTTGTTATGCAAAAGGTGATTCTGTCTTGGATACATGGAATGCAATGTTGTATCTAATCAGAAGTTATAATCGTGTTTTGCAGCCCGAAAATGGTACACAAAAACGTTTGTATACAAGGGCTCTTATAATGCTCTTTATTGAACACTTATAGTGGACGTTCCAAGTTGGTATTTTTGATAAAACAAATACATTTCTTTACAAAACTGTTGTGATCAAAACTAAAAAAGTAAGTGAATCTTACAAAAAATTGTTTAATGAAAAGCATTATAAGAGCCCTTGTATGGCCCACTTACGGCCGCAAAACACGATTGTGACTTCTGATTGGATACAACAATGTTGCCTTCCATGTATGATTCAATTTCGAGTTCAATATCAGTTTTGGTTCCCATCTTGGCTGGGGCTTCCTTTATCTTTCAATATAGGATTTAAAGTATATAAGCTCATGAGAGAAGCTATTTTCAACATCTGAAGAGTATAAGTGATGAGATCGATCACCAACTTATCTTAGCTTACATTATTATACAGTATGTCCATTTTACAGCAGATATCATACGAGCTGTCGCTGTGTAATGGCGAATGGAGTAGGTAATAGTATATTTTGTACCTAGGGCCGAAAATGAGACGGTTTTGCCGGCTCGAGATAATAATAAATAGTTGTTAGACAGCGATGACAATAAAACAATTCTAATTCAATGCTATGGATACGGATTGGGTATTTAATATGCATTCATGTTTGAAGAAAGTAAGCGGGCAGCTGATTTTGCGGCCCTAGGTGTGTAAAAACCTGCTCAGTCCCCAAATGACGATGACAGCTGGCATGGCCAACAAAATGTAAATTTCAGCAACCAATTAACTTATGTAAAACAGCTTGGAAGCTCTATTGAAGCTCCTAGGATTTTAAATTTTTTTGTTTACTATGGGGTATTTGGCCACAAGAAATCTATTCAGGGTGTCTAGTTTATTTCCATTATAAAATTCAAGACTAATTCCAGACTTTTCAAGACTAATTCCAGATTTTTCAAGACTAGTTTTTTCCACAATTAGTGGGTGTTGATACCAAAATGTATCGATTCTCAATTCTTGATACCGATACCCGGTACCTATTTTTATAGCTTTTTCTAACCAAATTTTCTAAATAATACTACACCAACCCTTTGTCTTTGACATAAAGTAGTATTATGATAATGTGGTGTTTTCAAGTAAAGAAATAATGCAGCAATAAAAAATTCTAACTAGCAAATTTGGTTTTTTTATCATGAAATCTTCTGCGTACCATACTTTTAGACATCATCATTGACTGCAGCGGTTACAGAAACGTGATCGTCGTCTCCCGCGGTCACGGAAACTTCATCGTCATCTCCCGCGGTTACGGAAACGTAATCATAGTCCGCGATCGCGACAAAATCATGAATATTTCCCGCGGCCGAGCAGATATCATCGTCAACTCCCGCGGTCACGGAAACGTCATCGTCATCTCCCGCGGTCACGGAAACGTCATCGTCATCTCTCGCGGTCACGGAAACGTCATCGTCATCTCCCGCGGTCACGGAAACGTCATCGCCATCGTCCTCAATCGTGGCAAAATCATGAACAGTTCCCGCGGCCGTGTAGGCATCGTCGACTCCCACGGTCACGGAAACGTCATCGTCATCTCCCGCGGTCACGGAAACGTCATCGTCATCTCTCGCGGTCACGGAAACGTCATCGTCATCTCTCGCGGTCACGGAAACGTCATCGCCGTCGTCCTCGATCGCGGCAAAATCATAAACATTTCCCGCGGCCGTGTAGACATCATCGTCGTCTCCCGCGGTCAGGGAAACTTCATCGTCATCTCCCGCGGTCACGGAAACGTCATCGTCATCTCCCGCGGTCACGGAAACGTCATAGTCATCTCCCGCGGTCACGGAAACGTCATCGTCGTCTCCCGCGGTCACGGAAACGTCATCGTCGTCGTGAGGGATCGCGGCAAAATCATGAACATTTCCCGCGGCTGTTTAGACATCACCTTCATCTCCCGCGGTCACGGAAACGTTATGGTTGACGTCCGCGATCACGGCAAAATCATGAACATTTTCCGAGGCCGTGAGGACAATCATCATTGGCTTTCGCTGTTACGTAAACGGAAGACGACGATCGCGGCAAAATCATAAAAATTCCCGACTTTGAAATCAAATTTAATACTAAATCCCGACTTTTCAAGACCATTTTGAAATTCAATACTAATTCCCGACTTTCCCGATTTTCCCGACTACTAGACACCCTGTCTATTGGAATTGGTTACAAGGCTGGGAAAAATCCAGCTTCCGCCCTACAGCCCTTTAAAGTGCCCATGTTATCGTCAATACGTTTTTGTAGCTGCAGTTAATAAAACAGCTGATACAAGTAATTTTTATAGAAATCTATGCGTTTATAAAGGTGTATTAAAAAAAGTTTTCCTTGTATCATCTAAAATGTGTTCACATTGATTACAGAACATAATAAATATCTTTAAATTAGCTAAATAACTTATCAAATAAATTTAATGTGTAATTCAATCCGAGCAAAGCTCGGTCTCCTGGTACTAGCTAATAAAATTCTACCAAAAAAATTAAAACTGCCAGAATTTGTCTCTGTGCGTGTAAACTAGATGTTCTGAACTATTCCGTTTTAATTGACTAGGTACTCGATTCCCGTACATAGGACGGGCCAACAGCTCGTTATTATTATATTCCGTCTACAGTCAGTTGAAAATGAAATAGTTGGTATCAATGACCCCCTGCTCTCTCTAGGTGAAACAATAAATGCACAGTATGAGACTAGAATAAATCCTTACCATCTATAAAATGTACTACTCTATTTGATTTTCTTACATAACGTAGAACCACTCATTCATAGTCGATACCACCCCAATAAAAGAATAAGTGAATTTATTTAAATTTACAGCATGAAAAAGAAATTCAGTTTAGGAATGAATATACTAAATAAATATAAGTATTACTATGTTTTGGCAATTTAAATTCTCACACAGCATGCTTAAGAAAACAAATTAGTTGAAACTTGTGAGTTCACTTGATCAAAATTAGCAAATGAGACTAAACTAAAAATGGACGAGGGCAAAGGAATGTAAATGAACGAATTCAACTAACTATACAAGTACAAACATGTTTATTCAAGTAATCCTAGAGTGCCATCAGTAGGCTGTTAGGCACTCTCATCACAAATGGAGTAACAAACAATGCAACAGCAACTTGCAACATTGCTGCTGCTAGCAACAGCAACAGTTGAATTGTGTACATATATAAACAACTGTGGAATATGCAACTGACGTTTTCAGTAACAGAATGCAATCATTAGAGGATGTTAAAGAAAGCAAACCTTTTAAAAATGTTTTACCCAGGGTTCAAAATGAATGCTTTGCAATTTTCAATTCACCAATTAAAACCGTAAAAGATTGGATGGCTATGCGTGGACTTTAATTATATATGTGTGTGTGTGTCCATTGGCACGATAACTCGAGCATAAATTATCCGATTTTGATGAAATTTGGTACAAATGTGTAAGTGTACGTTTATTCTAACAAGTTAGTTTGCGAACAAGCATGATCGGACTAAGGGAAGGGGGTTTTTATGTAGTAAAAATTGGTTTTACTCATTGCGACCCTAAAAACGCAAAATCTAGCAATTTATTTCCAAACCATTTTGTAGAACTTAAAAAAGAAAAATTTAATATATTGAAGTGTTTTTGCACAAAATTATTAGTTATGGAAAAATTTTAAAATTGTAAATTTAAAATTTCTATGCTATTCTTCTGGAAAATAAGTAAATTCTTATAGTTTGCTTGTTTATGGATATATTTTTATTAAACTTGGAAAATTAATTTATTTTATACTAAGCTATTAATATTTTAATAAAAAACAAACACTATTACCCTCCCAGTACCAGCAAACCTAGGTTCTCATTAGAACTTATGTTATTAAAATAGATTTAAGTGAAAATCAAAGACACTATTACCCTCCCAGTAGCAGCAAACCTAGGTTTTCATTAGAACCCTAGGTTATTACAATAGATTTCAGTGAAAATCAAATCAGGCAAATGGAAATTCGCTTAGTCTGCAGGTTTGCTGTGGCAGGGGTACTTAGAAATGGTACTAATGGGCAAAGATTTGTTACATTATGTACGAAAATTTTTAAAAATTAAATGTTGTTCCCATTCTTTTTGAGGACCCTGTATGGGCTAATTCTAGGGAATTAAAGAAGTTTTTGAATTAGTATGTTAAAGGAATGTTTATGTTAAAAAATGTACCATTATTAGAAAAATTTTTGTTGTTTCGCCTATGGATTCAAATTCACTGAAAAGAAGACCATACAATATATTTACGTTACGTGTTTTCAATCCCATTGACATTTTTCACATTTCTTGGAATTGGATGATCCAAGCCCTTAACTTATATGGGAACAATTTTGTTTCAAACAAAAGGCTTATATTATAAGACTTAAATGTTGAAATTACTGTAAATGTCAAAAACAGATAACAAATATCTTTCTGTGTAATTTCTATAAGTAGCTTGTCTTTTAATGTGTAAGGTTGGTTTTTGATCAGGGCAATTTTGATGACATCTTTGCATTGCTTTAACAACATCATAAAAATTGACAAAGGCAAGAACAAAAATACTTTTTATATTTCAAACTTTAAGGAACAAGAGCGCTTAAAAGAATATTAAGGATCACAGAGATTAGGATTGATTTTCCTTTTGAGATCTCTATATTAACAATGTTTTTGCCAAAAGTATAGTTAAATATAGTAATGGGCCGATTCCAGGATAGGATTACGATAACGATTACAGAACTTTGGTTTCGATTCTCGATTCCACACTCTATACCGATACCTATTATAAATTCACTTAATAACACATAGATGTGTGCTTCTTGCAAAATATATGTTGATGTCAATAGATTATATGGCTAGGCAATGTCACAGTAGGCCTATATGTCAACATCACGTAACGTATATGGATACGGATAGTCATATTAATTCAAACATTGTCATATATATGTTGTCACAATGTCACAATATATGTTTATTTTATGTCAATAACTTATATGGCTTGGCAATGTCACAGTATATGCCTTATAATCGGGATCCTCCATATAAAGTTCTTTTGTTTGATGAAACCAAATCGGATCCATCAAAACCGAATCCAGCCTAAGATCCAATTTATTGTGGATCTGATTGGGCGTAGGTTCTAGTTCAGATCTCATTGATTCAGTAGTCCGATATCCGGATCTGACCATCACTATAACTAACCCCTTTTTCGGAATCGGTATCGAGTACAATCAAGAGAAGTATCGAGGATCGAGAATAGGAATCGGCCCATCCCTAGTTAAATAATGAGAAGGTAAATATATCTTTGGATGCAGCTAGGAAAACGTTTGTATGTAGTTTAACTTTTACTAGATTTTGCTCAAGAATTATGAATTTTTTTATCAATTGAAAATTATGCAAGTTTTATTTAAACATATAGATTATATTATGGAAAAGATAGCTAACAGTAGCTATGTTACAATTCAGATTAGACATAATTGTACTTGATTTCATCTGCTAAAACTACAGTATGAGACTAGCTCAAGTACTATTTGACTTTTCTAACTTAATTTTAAGCAATGAATTGACACTGTTATTGGTTACATGAGCAAGCACTTTCTAAAATACCTGTCAATGTTTTAGTATATAGGCCAAACAAATTATTTTAATACTAAAAAGTACATCAAATGAGATAATACATATTATGATGGCAAACAGGCATAAAATATGTCAATACTTGTGAAAGTAGGGGCCTGCGGGCCAGATTTGTTTACTTTGGGCCAGGTTAAAAATGGGTTGCTTTAGAAAAAAACAATTAGTATACAAAATTATCTCCCGCTAATGTGATGGTATTAGGAACATCTCCTGTAATCACAGCAAAATTTTCAACATCTTTTTCAGTCAAGGTGCAATTATTGTGAACATCTCTTGTAAACAACTTCTGTGGTTGCAGTGTCATCATCATAGTCTTTCGCTATTGCAACAAAATCATAAGCATTACCACAATTGCAGCAAAATCGTCAATTTTCAATTGCATATCATTGCAGACGCTTTCTGTGATCACCAAAAGCTTAGCTCAAAAGTCAAGCCGCTTGCATACCTCTAATATAACTTGCCTGGCATAAATCTAGGCTACCCAAACATTTTTTCGACCAAAACTTATCTCTGGGGCCAACTATTGACTGTCACGTAGAATAGACTTATTTGGGGTTCCTTTATTTAATGTTACTAGGCGAAACCCGTCAAAATCGACGGTTACTTTCAAGGGTTACGTTAATTCATCTAACTGCAATAAATTGGGTGAAATATACATATTTTGAGCATTTAGCATTGTTTAAAGAGTAATAAGTGTAAAAACAATAATGATATTAATTGCGTTAGTTGCCAAATTTGGTTGATCATTCAATGAATAGAATATTACACATACCGTACGTCATCAGAGTTATTATTAGTATGTTATATGGCATCTCTTCCTTTAGAAGAACCTTTAAATAGTATTAAAATCGTATTGGCGGATCTTTTGTAGTTAAACACTTCCGTGATTTTATCAGTGTAATATGATTTTATTTCAAAAGAAAATATTTTTTGGGAAGACATATTTTAACTTCAAAGAGAGGTATATATCCGTTACAGTGTAAGTTTGATTTTTCCTTCGCGTCAGTTTATATCGTACTTCTGTGCCAATGAATGAACCCTCTAGCATAGTTTTGAGAAATTGATTGTGGGGTTACTGTTAAAGCTGGAATTCCTTGACATGAGGGATGTCAGTTAGTTGCCTCAGCCTTATCAATAACATAAAGTTGTCAATATAATCTCTCTACGGAATGTTAAGTGTTAGGTATAGTGGAACACTTGAATTGAAGTTGGCTTTTATTATTGAACTGTTAGAGGCCTCCTAGTTAATATGGTCTTCCGGCTTCATTGGCAACAAATAATGCAAATTACATAGCAATGGGACATTTCCATAAAGCAAAAATACTGTAAATTGACTGTTACGTAAATAATGAAGTTTACATATTGTTAATCAACGTTACTTATAAAGGATTATTTGATCTAGTTTAAAAGGAATATGACCTTTCTGTCATTACAGTAGCTGCTTAAATAGTATTTTCTCTTTGTACCATATTTTACAACCAAAATGCCGTGTTATTTTCAATAATGTTACCAACCCAGTAGGCCGAAGTTCGTAATATAGGCAGGTGCAAATAATTTGTCAAGATTTATACCATTTTTGGCAAGGTTTCTATGTTTGGATTTTATTAGACACGATAAGAGCAGATATTTCTACATAGATATTTGATATGTGTAGAATAATATGATAAAAGTAGGTGGTGAAAAAGGCAGACACCAACCCGTACAATAGATATAAGATAGTTCAATAAGGAATAATTTGAGAATTGCTGTGATAAAAGGATTTTCCACTGATTTCGTAACGGAACGTTATATTTCAAAACATGACATGATAAAGAAGAAAATCTATTTTAAAATCAGAAAATAACATTGCAAATACTGATTTGGTAGAATTCAGTAACTCCCAATATGTGTGTTGTTTGAAATACAATTTAAAAATGAACAGCTGTTTCATTAAAAAGTATTATTCATGGCCAAAATGTAAACAACTCTGTGGAGGGATCTTTAAAGGCTTCTGGGGCAGAGTCCTAAGGGATTTTGCTTCGTTTTTCTTTTGATAACTCATCTAGAGACCAAGACCTTTCTTTGGGCACCTCTACCAAGTTTCTACGCCCAGCCGTTCTCTCAAATTAGTGGGGACAAAGTTTCCAATTAAATATTTAGATTCCCCCATGTTAATCTTATGGGAGAAACTCCAACTTTGATGGCCTGTGGGGCAAAGCCCGAGGATTTTTATTACAGGAATTGGTGAAAGGGGGCGTCTACATAAAAAATACTTTATTTTGACACGTCGTTTGTAAAAATCCGTCCATTATTAACGGAGGAGTAGTGTTTTGTAGAAATCGCCTTCACGTATTATATATAAGGATGAGCTCTACATTTTCCTGACCCAACTTGAAAATATCGGAGACCCGCAAACCACTGTTTGAAAGTATTAGTAGACAACTAAAAAAACTTGAATTGCATTCAAATGTCATAAATCAAATAACATTAATTGACACAAATTCATTACTAATATGTATGCTTGTTGATGTATGACAGTTGACTCTCAATAATCCGACACTTGATGGTCCGACAAACTCAGTAACCTCAACCTGACTACATGATTGATGATGGAGTCATTGGATGATACCCATTGAATACAGGAAGTAGGCTTGTGTTGTGACAGAAGAATTGCATCTTTTCATGGGGTAAAATCTACAGCGAATCCATAGTAAATTCAATCAAGTACCTCACTTTTCTAGCATTTAAATTAGGAATTACAGTTAGGATATAGCTGCAATAGGCATAGGCTTAAGATTGTTATTGGGGAGCGAGCTGGTTTAATGGTAGAGTGTGAGACTTCTGTCCCAGAGGTCCTGGGTTTAAATTCTGCCAATCACGAAAGGACTTGATCAAAATGTTGATGTCATGACCCTCTAGGCCTAGCCTGAAGCAATGTAAAAGTGGTTCCAGGCTAGCCTAGTGTCCTAAAATGTGACAGTAGGAGATAAAAATAGGCTTTAGGTATATATTATTCAGGTCCAATATTGAGAGTCAACTGTAAATCCATATAACACTTCTAATGAATGATCTATGAAAACAACATATTTTACTTTAAATATTATGTCTCTGGCTTAAAACTAATGACTTAAGTGATAAAACAGAAAATATCACAAGTTTATAAGTGTTGAAACTAAAAGCACCGATACAAAGAGATATTTTAAGAGAATGTAGATCTAGATAGTAACATCTGCTCAATGATCACAAATGAGTAACAATAATATTTTTCAAATGACTTAAAATAATTAAAATAACAAAGAAGTGTCAATTTGTACTGGCCTTTCCAACAAAGTACCCATATTATGTCTAAATATGTATTTATTACAACCATTTGATTATAATTAAATTTTTTTTTTGTAAATGTATTTCATTTACTTCATCCCTCGAATTTTTTTAGGAGTAGAATAACATAACAAACTTGGTCATCGTATAAAAAGTTATATCATAAAAAATCAAACTTAGTTATTTTCATTTCTAAAGTTATTTAAGTAGCATAAGTTTCTTCCTTAAATATTGTAATATAGTAATCCTAAACTAAAAACAAGTAGGAAATAAATATGCTTAAAACCGAATAAGCTCTTAGCTTTGGAATACTGATGAATAATATAAGGAAAAGGAAAAACTTATAAAATAAATAAAACCATACCAAGCTAACTTTGGCTTGATGTTAAGAACTAAAAATTGCACATCTAGTGTAAAATTCCTACAAGTATAACATTTCTGACAAATAGATGGTTAAACAATTAGTTGAATATAAAGCATAGTAACTATGAAAAAATTAAATATGTATTATGTCAGTCAAAAAGGGTAAAAGTAAGTTTAAAAAGGGTAAAATCAACCTACAAGGACATAGATATTTTGGCCAGTAATTAAGGTTTGTTTAGGTATTGTTTTTTAGTTTTTACTACCTAAAAGCCACGTAGATCAAGGGATAAGTATTTAAACTGAAGCAATGTATAAAAAATTGATCAATTAATCTCAAAAAGGGAATGAGCCAAACTAATAAATAAATCTCAAGTAATCTAAAAGGATTGAAATGTTTGTACACTCAAATATTACAGATTAAAAAGATTAACTTCTTGCAGTATAAAAAGTTACTCTCGATAAATTAGCCCTGGAATATTTTCTGTGGTAACAAATTTTGGCAATAATCAAAAACTCAATAAATGCAGACGTAAAAGTGATGACCTTATATTTTAAAAAAATCAACTCAATATGAACTGGAAAAAGCTTGAAGAAAAATAGTTTGTGACTTTGTACCTTGATAAAACATATCACACTTTCAAAATAAAACTTGTATAATGTGTATAATGGTAAAAAAAATAGTTAAAAAACATCTTTGGATTCCTCATAACAATCTTTCTTGTTTTGGAAAATTATGTTTTGGAAAAACACCCTGTTTCCAACTGTTTTGTGGAATATTTTTTTTCTGTAAAATAAAGTTTGAAACAAAAAAAAAACATACTTTTACGTTAGACAACATTTTCCTACACAAATACACATCACTTTTCCAGTGATATAGATAAAATAGAGAAAATCTGTGACGTAAATTCTTTTTCTAGAGAAGAAATTTAGCCTGAATAAGACTATTTACGTTTTGTCAAAAGGCATTGCTTTGTCAACAACTGTTCAACAAGATTACCAGAGTACAGTCACATTGGGGTAACTGATTTCTCTTGTCACTAATGTAATGTTATTCAATTATCTATCTTACGACTAGGTCTCAAACCTGCCCGGAAGGCTCAGTACCAAAATAGCGATCTCCGAAGTTTCCGATGCCTGGGATAACATAGAACTTCTCGTTAATGTCCGGGTCCACAGCTGATGTTACGATTTTCACTTGTGGGAAAGCATAAGCAATCGTGTGTACACCTGGAACCAAAATTGTGATTACAGAAGGAAGAAGACCTAAATGCCTGTAATGACCCCTTTAATAACTTTAACTTACCAGCACCCAAAATTAAATCCAAACAAAGGAAAGGAAGATGTTTATCAAATCTATGCCCCCCCCCCCCTCTATTAGGCTTCATACCAACTGAACTGTTTGGAGATGTGAGAGTTTGACTACTACTTCAAACATGCCGTTGGTTTGTAAGGCTGGTAAGGTGTTTAGTCTTGCATGTATAATCTTCAACTATTGATACAACTAGACAGTCCATCCTCATGTTAAAGTTGTCGCCAGTTTTTTTTTCAAATTCTTCGTTGTTTATGAGAGCCACCGAGAGATTAAATTGCTAATTTATGTTGATGTACAATGTTTTTTACTATGTCAAACTGATGGAACGTCTTATTATGAGCTATAGCAACTGTTATGACTCATCAATTATGTCAGCAACAGATAATTGGGTAGAAAATAAAATGTTAGACACTCACAAATTCTGTGAATGGCTGACACAACTACATTCTGTTTTAATAAAAAATTGGTGACAGCTGGTCTATATAAATGGGATTTCTACTTTAGTATCCTAAAATCAATGGTAGAATGTAATAGACAATCCTGGATTTACAATCTCAGTGCACTACAAAATGGCCGCCAGCAGCACATTATCCTATCAAGAAGTGCTACCTCTAGAGATATTTATTATAGCTTAGTGTTACAATGGATTGCAGCACAGCTATGCAAGAATATTGTAAAGAAATGTACCTAAAATTCCAGCAACACATCGACAGAAAAAAAAGTATTCGGCAAAATTTTGTAAAACATTTTCTTGTGAGTTAGTACTTGCTTTTGACGAATCTTCCCAACCACAAAGATGAAGAAGATTAAAAATGATTTGCCACTCAACTTAAAAACAAACATTGATGTTGGAAACCAATGAAACAACAAATATTATAATCCTGGTTGGTCTTTCTATGACCAACTAGGCTTATCAAAAAAATAGCTCAGTCTTTAGTCAAAATTATGGATCAACAGAAGATTAGTTATGATAGAGCTATTGTGTTTTGTATCAAATCAATGCTTTTTTAGAGAGAGATAAATTAAACCTATTCTAATGGGTTTTTTAATATTTAAAGAATGATAACTTGTATGAAAGAAAAGCTAACATAAATGTTGGAATACATACCTGACTCAGCCATTAGCAAGGAGACAATGAGAATGTTCTCTTCAGGCACCTCGTGGTCAAGAAGGACACGGATTGCCATCATGGCTGCCGCGCCTGTCGCCACCGTCGCATCCATCAGGATCACAAAGTAGTCCTTGATGTCCTTAGGGAGGCGCAGATAGTAAAGCTGAAAACAAACACAAGAGATATTAAACATAGTCATCATACAAGAGGTTCTCAAGACTTGAACTGCTTCAACTAGATTGAGCAAATTTTAAAACGGCCACAAGTACCAGCAGATAGTTATTTAATATATTGCCTGGTTATTTAATATCTGTAACTTTGATCCTAAATGCTCTAAACTCACTTGTCAAGATGGCTAATCAATGAAGCAGATTACTCCTCAACAGAATTTTTAAATAACAATGAGTTCTTTGTTTTATAAGAAAGGATTGAAAGGAATAGTATATTTTTAAAATAGCCTTTTCGTTGTTTTTATAATATTTTTTTGTATCTATTAAGTTTCCTGTTTAAATGTTAATTTTATTTACAGAATATCATTTTAGATTAATATGATTTATTTGAATGAAATTGTTACTAATACTACTGAGTGTTTAAGGACAGTAAACTATTATTCTTCAAAGGTTTATTGCGGACATTTTTCATCACGATTGTAAAAAAACAATACACAACGTTTTGGGATCTGGAATCTGATCCCGTCCTCAGGTGAAAAAACTTAACTAACACATTACAACTAACAATACACAAATGCCCAACCTAAGTTGGAATACACTACAGAAGGTAGCAGTCAAAAATATGCACTGTATAGCAGTCAAGTCATGATACAACATGCAAATAATAACCAATCACAAAACACTATAATCTATAAAAGGTGTAACGTAAAAAGCTCACACAATGGAACACTAATAGCACCGTTCGCAATGACTCCACCAATGAGACTGATGCAACATGGCCGACCAACAATCATTTTTGCATCAGTCTCATTGGTGGAGTCATTGCGAACGGTGCTATTAGTGTTCCATTGTGTGAGCTTTTTACGTTACACCTTTTATAGATTATAGTGTTTTGTGACTGGTTATTATTTGCATGTTGTATCATGACTTGACTGCTATACAGTGCATATTTTTGACTGCTACCTTCTGTAGTGTATCCCAACTTAGGTTGGGCGTTTGTGTATTGTTAGTTGTAATGTGTTAGTTAAGTTTTTTCACCTGAGGACGGGATCAGATTCCAGATCCCGAAACGTCGTGTATTGTTTTTTACAATCGTGATGGAAAATATCCGCAATAAACCTTTGAACAACATTAACTCACCATCACCAACAATGAACTTCAAACAAAGGAAAAAACTATTATTATTATTATATATTATACACATCTATCTATATATTAATAGGCAAGCATGTTTCTTTAAAACCTTTTTCTCAGCTTGTATGCATCGCAGGGAAAATCTATGCATACTGTTAGAAGGATATTTTCCTGTAGATGTGCAGAATCACTTTATATTAAAATAGGCCCAAAAATAAACACAGCAAATGGAGTTTGAAATTGAAAAAAATACATTGGCCTTATGGGTTGCCATGCTGGTGACAAAATAACAACGAAATATAAACAGAAAATCAAAACAAAATATTTATATGCAAGCATGTTTCTTTAAAACCTTTTTTCTCTACTCGTGTGCATCGCAGGGAAAATCCACGCATACAAGAAAGAAATTTTCCTGTAGATGTGCATAATACCTTTATAAATTAAAATAGGACCAAAAATAAGCACAACATGTATTTGAAATTTAAAAAAAAACATGATGGGCCCTATGGGTTGTCATGCTGGTGGCAAAATAACAACTAAATATAAACATAAAATAAAAACAAATTGAAGAAATTTCAATCCCATGTTTTGTTTACAGCACGGGGTAAAGTTAGAGAAGCCTGTACATTACATATTTTTGTTTGAGTTTTCGACCACTGGACATCCTCTAGTCTATACTTCTATACTAATATATATAAATGAGATGGTGTGTGTTTGTGTGTGTCTGTCTGTTACTTTATAACGCAAGAACCACTGAACCGATTGAAATAAAATTTTGTATGAAGGTAGCTTATATACCTGGTTAACTTATAGGCATATTCCTGTTATTATATTTCCCTTGGGCTACGCCCCATGAGCTTCCAAAGTTTTAATGTTTAACCTTCACCTGTAACTGTGCGGTCGGACATTGTAAGTTTTCGTCGGTAGGCCTACTCGAATTTACATCCACGTTTGTACATAATATGTTTCCGTGTTTTGTATGTTACAAACGTTTTAATGTTCTTGTACAAGATCTGATGATGAAGACTTCGAAACGCGTTATCCGTAAGGAACAAACAGGATCACTCTGGCAGTACTCAGGTAATTTTATACCTTTCTTTTATGGGTTGTTCTGTGATCCAGAGACAAAACAACTCAAAATATGAAGTTATCATTTCAAAATTGAATCGTATGGGTACATTATTTCTATAAATGCATCAGCGCCTCATATAATTCGTACTAGGTAGCCTTAAAGAAAGATATTTTTCAAACTAAGAGTTTCAGTTGAGTTATGTTCCTGAAACCAAAGGGGAATGTGTAACTATTTTATAGAACGGAATTCAAGATAATTTTTTTTTTTTTATATTCTTTTTTGATTTTTGTCCTCTCCGTTGCGAAGCACGGGTACAACAGCTAGTTTACACTAAAATTCACATTTGTATTTCTTCACATTTATTAATAACTATAGATGACACACCTCAGGCTCTCCAGTCTGTTGGTTCGTCTGTATCAGTATCTTTCCTATTCTGATATCCTTGCAGACGTCCCTGACAGCCTGCTCCATGGTTTCTCCAGCCCTCAGGATACTGACTCCACAGATCCTGTCACTGGCACAGCGCTTCCCTTGGTACAATACTCCCTGGGGCGTCTCCACCATCATCTCCTACAAAATTCATACCCCGCATTACAGAAAACCGTAATGGAATCTTTACTCAATAGAGATGTTGATGCCTTATTATCTCTTTGCAAGATTATACCTGCTAAGTGAAGTTCAGTTAACCCAGTCACAGTAGGCAATCAGCTTGTTTGGGACTTTGACTTAAGTGCAAGATTACCGATAATGTTTGATTACTGACCCTTGTCTAACATAGAGGTCAACACAGGAATAGTGAAACCTAGCAATAGAGAGTTAAAAGGGCTAACAGTAAAGATATCAGGCCACTTTTTGTGTTTTTCTTTGGGATTTTTCAGTATGCCCAACTTACACTAATTGCTCGCAAACAATATAGAATGCTCCTGAAATCTTAAAAATGTGGTTGGGAGGCAGTGTAAAAAAAAACCTTACACCAACATAAATTATTGAATTAGCTGGAATATTGGATGCTGGATTAAGGAGTTTTACTGCAATGGGACCGTGTGAATGAAAGTAAGGTCAATCATTTTATGCGTTGGAGGTTAAGTGAGCAGCAAGAATGATTGTGAAATCAAGGCAGCAATGTTGTGGGTTTCTGTTCCAGGGCCACATCTTTATCAGTAGAGTTCATTCTTGTACTGAACCAGCTCATTACTTGCTTTGCTCAAAACGTTCTATGCACAGAAGTCCCTCGTGGACGAGCAAATACAAGGCTAAAAGAAGTCACAAACCTATTAAAAAAAGTTTGTGAATACCGAATTATCAGTAGCTGGATTAATTCGATTTTACTGTAATAATAGGATTATGATTACCTAAAAAACAAACAAATTATACATCTAACACTAGTAATGTGTTATTAGTTAGTGTAGTGTAATAACACTAGTAGTAGTGTTATTAGACGAATAATTTGTTTGTTTTTTCAGGTAATTTCATAACACGTACGATGCTGATCAAGAAGTTATTCAGATTATGATTAAAAGTAAGAATGGTACCTTGAACGGGAGCAGTGAGAGTGCATACTCTATGACAAGCCTGATCAGCCGTTTGCTGTAGAAGATGAACTCGTCACGCGGAGTCTCCTTGTTGCGGATAAACGTGTGTAGTCCCTTGATCTGAGGAGTGTCAGGCAGTAAGTACATGGAGCTGGGCAGAGGTTGGCCGGTGTTGCATTGGGCTAACTCTTCTCTCAGCTTGAAGCCTCTCTGAGGATACCAACAACAATAGTTAGTTATAGGTATGGGTCTGTGTTTAAAATCAGTTGTCAATGATACTTAACAAGGCTTTTAGTAAAAAGACTGAAACTGAGAATTGATGGAAAAACTCTATTTTGGTTTATCAATAACCATGCAATAATTTTGCCGTGACCACAGGAGACAATAATGATGTACCACGATAATATATGTCACGATAGTGGGAGACAATGATGATATCTTTGATCGCAGGGGATGTGTACTATATTGCCTTGATAGCAGGATACAATGATGAATATACGATCATGGGGGAACAATGTTTGTTACTTTACTGCAATTACAGAAGATTATGATGTTTTCTTTCACGATCTATGAGATATATGATGAAGATAACATCCAAACAAAAAATTAATAGCTAACTAACAGTATAAATGGGTAGTGAAAGGCTACCACGTAGCTGTGTTGCTGAGAGTTAAGCCTATGAATCACATAATCAAGGATTGCCTGTTCATGGCTCTTCATGAAGAATTACCTAGGACTCATAGCATGAGCAAAGCTGTACATCTATGGCTTATCATCTCCACTTAAGATTTGAGAGAATTTTGTTGTTTGGTTTAAATATTTAAGATTAGATGACTATAAGTACATTGCACTAAAGGATTTTACAACTTGAGTTATCATTAGCAGCTGTTTGAAAAAAACCATACAACATGTGTGCAATTTAACTATGACAAACACAATACTGACCGTTGGTCATAATGCAGTACTTGAACTGAGAGTTGGGAAATTATTCTTTAAAAAACCCCCAATTAATTCACATCAGAAATAAAATTGCAAACCTTTTTCTTTATCTTCGCTAATTTTTTCATGTTTCAATCAAACTCATTTAACAAGTTTCCTGACAGTTTTGGAATTGATTTAATAAAATCTCCCAGACTACAGTGCATTTTGCACACTAATTGTTTTTAAATAAACTATAGGAATGTGAAGCTTCAAACTAAAAGTGTTTTTTTTTTTTTAGCAAGCAAAAATGTGTTTGCATACTGACCAGAGTCAACTGAGTGTGGACGTGATGTACGATGAGTTCAATAGCCACTGCATTGTCTCCACCTCGAGGTACAATGATGTCTGCATGTACCTGCGCATACAACATAATATCTACCACACAGTATACGTGAGGGGTGGGATTTGAAAAAAAACTTGGTCATTGTTTAAGATAAAGATAAATAAAATAGTACATTAAACTCTTATTAATTTAAACTAATTTGGGGTTTCAACTACAAGCTGTTCGTTTAAATGAAACTCTAAATTATTCCTTTACATAAAATCCTTAACTAAGACAAATTGGGAACTCAAGTCATCTGGATTAAAAGAATTAAACTTAAAATTAAGAGAATTGGTACAGACTGATTATAGGTAATAAAACACATATAACAGAAAAAAATATAAACTTAGTTTATTATGAAGTAGAAAAGACAATACCGGACACCGGTACTCAACTGAAGCTTACAGAAGGGCATCGCTAACTTGGTTGTACTACATTTTTACAAGCTGCTGTAAAATGACAGTATGGATTAAGAAGACAAATCTATATTTATTGGTTTTGATTTCTGAGGGTTTACTCCAAGTATATCAGACCTTTTTGTATAGGCTACCTCCTTGAAAGCCAGGAAGCACCTTTTAGATAAAATCTAGGTACAAGGGATTGAAAAGTAGCAGCTTAATGTACACACAATTTTCTACAAGTTACCATGGATGGAGCGATGTAGTGGTAGAAGGCAGGCTTGACCATATTGGAGTACTGTTTGAGAACTCCGTCCAGATCTCTGCCTCGCTCACAGATATCTCGCTTGAGTCTCCTCGCTAGTCTGATGTCTGCGTCTGTGTCTACAAATATCTTCATGTCCAGCAACTGTAAAACAGACATAACATTTGAATTTGTATCAAACTACTTTGGTTACCCTTGGGCAAAAAAATTTTCAGAATCAGGTGTTTAAAACAGTCCATGGATAGAAATTGGTTTAATTCTACATATAAAGAAAAATTAGCGCTCTTTAACTGTGATGATGTGGAGTAGTATGATTGTAAATTAAGATACCTGGGCCCTATATATCTTCCTCTGACCACTACCAAATCACGCACATTTCCTGTCGTTCAAATGTACAAACTTGTACAACGAATAAGATTTATTGGTTGATTGATTGAAGATTAACTATAATTTACTAACTTGGATATTTCGCTTGAATAAAAAGAATTAACTTACTGTAAAGAAGTTTATACACAAGGCGTTTATTCAGTGGCATCATGTACTATCCTATTACTCACTTTAGCAGCAAGTCAACTCAACATACATACTTGGTGAATAATGCATTAGTATTAAGTGAACAAAGTTGGAGGTACAAGCAACCACTCTTAGTGGCAAAAAATATATATTTTTTACATTCTAGTTATAATTTTTGTTGTAATTTAGTCCGCTAGTCATCAAACAAAATAGTATAAAAATCAACAGTTATAAAAAATATTAAATTTCTTATTCAATATTTGTATAATACCTTCAATACTTCACTGTTGTAGAATGCCAAAATTCCTTCAAAGATTATGACATTGGCACCATACATGGTTTTCTGCAACAAATACAATATTTTAAAACAAACCATTAGAAATAAAACCAAAAAGTAATTTTTTATTTGACTGTCATTGTTTTTTTTTAAAGTGCAATACTTTCCTAAAAAGAGATGAAAATTTTGTTAAAATATTAAATTAAAATTAAAGTTTAATGATTTCTTCCTTCCCTAATAGAAGATACTGCTCTAAATACAATGAAGAGAGATGTCATGTTAATCTGTTAGTTTTTAATTACAGTCTGAAGGAAGTATGGCTTAAAAATATTTTCTTTTTCATTAATTTTTCACTACATTTTGTAGTCTCTAAACAGTCCCACTCACCGTCCTGGACTCTCTACGGTGGGTAACAAAGTTGTAGATGGGAACATCCACTTTCTTGCCTTTCTTTAGCCTCTGCAGTGTGGGTATCAGTAGTTCAAAGTCAAATGAATCTGGGTGGTCAAAGTTGTATTCGTTCTTGGCTGCCAACTTATGCTGCTCTTCGTTCAGCACCTGAAAATCAATTTCATTATCATATATAACTTTGAGACAGCAATACTTGTTAATGTCCAGCAAATGTTTCCCTATTTTTGTATAAATTTTACGGCAAGATAGGCATTATTAATCTTCGGTTTTAAACACCAGAGGACAAGCGGTAGATTTACAGATATTTTTGTAATAATAATTTCAAGTTTGTAAAATAGGGGTGGGCGAATAGTGGATAAATCAGGTAATAGATGCGACTTCTTGGGTACCGTCACAGACAAAAAGAATTAAATTATAGACTGTCAGCCTGCTGCGACAATCTGGACCTGTAACCCAATGTATGCATACCATCCGCAGCACAGTTAATTTGTTGCCACACGTGGTTTTTTGTAAAAATGTGTTTTAAGTGTTATTGTTTTTCGTTTCGTGTTCATTGACAAACTCTTTGGAGTAATTCTATGTCCATTCTTTGCCTGAAGATGGTCGCCTTTCATCGGTGACATGATCACATTGACGGATTATAAGGTATTTTAACCTCTAGTAATAATTTATATCGTGATCAGGAGGCAAAAAAACAACAAAAATTATGTTGTAGTTTGCTTGTTTAGGAACATATTTTGATCAAATTTATAAAATGCATTCATATCTTACTAAACTATTAACATTTGAAAAAATGACTTTTTTACCCTCCCTGTTGCAGCAAACGTAAGTACTTGTTAAACTAATTATATTTAAAAATGTGATATTTTTAAGGAGACATAGTGTAAATCCAATCAGGCAAATGGAAATTCGCTTAGTCTGCAGGTTTGCTGCGGCGGGGTTATTGGTCTAATGGATTGTATTTAGTGATGTAAAATACCCAGGTATTTAAAACTCGGGGTAAATACCCTGGGTATTTACCCGGGTAAATACCCAAAATCCATAAATACCCGGGTATTTTGGGTATTTATGAAATCGATTGAAATTCATTTTTATCCACACCTAAATATGTTATTGTTATCATTACATGATAAATTAGGATAGTCTATTTCACCTTTTACAGTAACTTGAAGCTTTGCAGAATTGCTAGTACCTTTTATTTAATGATTTAGCACTTGTTTTTATGAAATCAAGACAACACCTCATCAGAGAAATAGTGAACCTAAATCTACTTCTACTGTTAATAAATTATGTTAGTTAAAATTTGTATTGTGTAAATGGCTTGGAAGGCTGGACAGACCCAAGGCCTGATTGATATAGGCAGAATGGCAGAATACTGAATGTACAGTAGACTCCCTCTTATCCGGACTCCTCGGGACCAAGGCTAGTCCAGATAACGGGTTTTCTGGTTAAACCAACGTCCCCAAAAACTTGTTAAAACAGAAACCGTGTACTGGTACTGTCATATTCGACTTTAATTTAGGAGAGCATTGTATTTAGATACGTGATCACTGGTCTCAAATCTTTCCCACGAGAACAGTCATTTCAGTACCGCTCACTTCTTGCCAATCTAGTCAGGTTAAACCAATGGGCTAATACAAATTGTCCGGTTAAAAGGTGTCCGGATAAAAGGGAGTCTTCATTAAACTTTTCTATGTTACCGCTTAGTTGGGAACAATAATATATTTGGATAAACCTATTAAAAAATGTATCTCCTGTTTTTTGGTCTAACTTAGGGCCTATAATATAATTTTGAAAGATTTATTGTGCTATAGATTCAAATTTTTTGTATCACAAGTTTATGAAATTAGTTTTTTTTTATAAGTTTACCAACAAAAGATCTAGAACAAAAATATTATTAAATCCTGCCATCCTACAGATTGAATTTTAATTATTTTCTTAAGTTGTCCACACATAGGCCACTACTAGGTTAAATTTTCCTGTCTTTCTAAATAATAATTATTACTTTACAAATTATTAGTCTTCACTTTTAATAAAATAAACTCATCTATCTATCATAGAAATTAAAAAATCATAAGTAGTCAGGACCAGTGCAACCATGCGACCAGGGTATTTATGCCGATTATGCTTTATGCTCAGACCTGGGTATTTATGGCGATTATACCGAGAAGTAAAATGCTAGTAGTGACCATATGAAATTTAGTTTAACACATTTTATTATCATTTTGCTATCCTTACAAGGTAATAATTGCAAAAAAACATCTCAATCTTCTCTAACTTTAATACAAATTATAAATACCCAGTTTTTGGGTATTTACCCGGGCCTGGGGTAAATACCCAGGTAAATACCCAATTTATATTTACCTACCAACTGGGTATTTACCCGGCCCACATCACTAATTGTATTGAGTCTAGTAGGTAACTATTGTCAGTTTTTTCTTGTGAAATGATTTCGGTGAAATCTCAATTCCATTTTATCGCTTCTATACACTATATATTTTTATCGCACTAAAATTAGTTATTCCAAACATGTAATGTTAACATTATTTATACTGAGCCAAAAAATATTTTTATATTTAGAGTTTTTTTTACAGCACCAACACACAAAGGCGTGTATTTTCAGAAGAAGAGTGTCAAATGAATCAGTTAAAGATTTGTTATTGACTAAGATCAGCTAGTTCTTTAGGGGAGTGTTGCACGACGTCCAAGTGCCACGACGTCCAATAATATTTTTCCAGTGCCACGACGTCCAAAACATAATTTTTGAGTTGTTGCACGACGTCCAAGTGCCACGACGTCCAAAAGTACAGTAACTGCCAAAAATATAGTCTTTCTACAAGCTTTGGACGTCGTGGCACTTGGACGTCGTGAAACAGCGCACTGTAGAATTGTAAAGAAGTATCATTTGCACCACGTCCAAAGCCTCTGCCAGTTGCACGACGTCCAAGTGCCACGACGTCCAACCAATATTTGACTGTTGCACGACGTCCAAGTGCCACGACGTCCAAAGTGCCTGCACAGTGAATACTGTTTGCCGACCTCAATGCATACAGTTTGCATTGCAATTATTGAAATATTAGTTTTGAAGGCAACTAGGCCTAGTCAACTGTTTGAAAGTTGTCAACCGCTTCGTCTTCGATTAATGTTTAAATTATTCAATATTCAATGGTTCTAATTGAACTAATTATTGCATTAGCTTAAAAGTTTTTATATGTAAAATAAATACTATGTCACCGTAAAATGTAATGATGCAGTATTTCTGTTGTTATGATTGCATAATTGATTTCTACAAAATAGAGCTATGTCATAGAAACGAAATAAATAAATGACTACACTATTCACTATATTGTATGATTAATACAAAAAATTAATCACTAGCCCAAAAGTAAATGGTAGGTTTAATGTGAGTAGTGGTAGAATTCTAAGTACTGCAGTAGAATAGAATTGTCATACTATATCAATTGGTAGCAAATTTACTCGTAAGATAAAATGTATGCACAGTTTTATAACAGCTGTAAGACTTCCCATTTAAGTACCGGTATCATTGAAATTGTATAACTTCCATTGAACAGAAATGATATAAGTAGATATTGATACACAGATATGAATTTTCATACACTTATACACAAGGCTAGATATGAAAAACGATAAAACACTTGAATTAACTGCAAACAAAAATGCTTGTGGTTGTGTCTTAACACGTTGAGAGCTGAAAACCTTTAAAAAGGCGCTCGCCAATGGCGTTGAGGCCCTGGCAAAGCCTCGGCGCTCCACTGAATCAGCAAACGTAATTGGCATTCAAATATTTTATCGACGAATCACAAAAGAGCAGAGGTGATTGAGCTGCGTTGCCCCGAAAGTGGACGTAGTTCACTGAAACACCTAAAGATAGTAGCACTGACTGGATCAATAACCAGTGTCTTTGTAATATGGCTCGAATTGAGAAAATCCCCAAAACCGGGACAAAAGCATTGCCAGATGGGATTTTACAGGAATTTTTTTTACCAATCTACACCAAAATAAAGCTGGCATTCTAAGCTACAGCCTGGCAGCGATTATAAAGTTCCCTGGCAATTGCTGAGCTCATACTGAACTAATGTAGTGAGAGTGGCGCAACTACATCATTTGATGTAGCCCGATAGGAGCGCTTGTGATGCACTACATCAATTGATGTAGCCCATACTCAACGTGTTAAAATATCAGATATAAGTTAAGTATTTTATTTATCGCTTTAAAAACGTCTTTTTTAATTTAATACAGCCTCCACTATCCACATAGCCGCCCTTACGCCTCCTTTAGCATATTTCCCATATAGGGAATAAGCTATTACTGCAGTTCTCATGGTAATACTTTTTCCAGACCTAAACCCTATGTTAAGTGATTGACCTTGTAGAATGAGTCCATGCTGAGGAGAGTGACCCAGGGTACGTTGAGGCTCTCTATGATCTCAGTGGCTACTGTAGTCTTCCCAGACGCACTTCCGCCACAGATACCTTTTAACAGCACCAAAAATTTATGTTGCCTTTTAGTTTTATTTAGCCGGTTTTAGAAAAATATTTAACATTGGGTAAAATAATTATAATTTTTTTTTTGTGATTTAGGTTGTCTCTGTATGGTAAGAGGGTTTTGAGCATACAATTTTATCTGTACATTTGTGTATGATAATGAAGTTTTATTTTTATTTTTATGTTTAATGGCTTAAGAAAGCCAAAAATGGCAGTTTGCACTGCTTATTCCGATAAAACAACAAATCAACATGTTGAAGGAAATAGTTGAATGAAAATCCAATCAAAAAAATAAAAATTTGCAGGCTTGCAAATAGTCTGCAGGTTTTTTGCAGTGGGTGTTTAATTATCATACTACATTTAACTATGGGGTGATTGAGTAAGGAATCATTTGGTCTAGTGTTTGGATCTAGTCTATAAGTAATAACTAGTGTACCTGTTGCTCGAATTTGAGCAATTGCAAAGTATTACAGGTATTATTTAAAAAAGTCATAAAGTCATTTCCGATGACTTAAAAAGAATCGACTCAAAGATTATGGAAATACTCACGATGTACATAACAGTTCGATACAATCAACATTTCTAGTAAATATCTTATCATTTTTCAAAAGCTGATCTTGTTTTTTAGTGTCTTCTAACTTACAAATGTTTCCCACTCATAGCCACGTTAGGTTGTCCATAACAATGATTATTAATTTTTTTTAAACCATTATTTCTATTTCTTCTACTTGGTGGTGTTCTATGACTTTCCCATGTTTCCATAGTTTGCAAATCAGCTCTTTGAATCATTGCTCAAGAAATGCAGCACAGTGTTAATTCAGTTCTTTTTAGTATTCCATTGTAATATTTACACCAACCCAAATTCAAATAGTAAATATTTCATTTCAACCAAGCCAGTAAATGTTTATAGCACAGGCGGAGCCCAGTGTTTTTTTTTTCAAAAATGTAAGGTCAGTTTGCAAATCTACACACCTAGACGAGAATTTTGGTATATACTATGTGGGGTTAAATCTTAAAACAAAAATGCCTTATTGTTCACAAAGTTTCATGTAGCGTATTAATAATATAGATGGCGTGGCCCTCTAAGCCTAGCCTGAAGTAATGTGTAAAACGGTTTTGGGCTAGAGTCAAGCAACCTAGGTAAGACAAAGGAAAACAAGATAAAAAGGGTGATAAAGTTATGTTTCTAAAATCAATCACACCTTTTTAAAGCTACATTATTACTTTTTTCAACCTCTCCCGGTTGAAAAGCATGGGTACAGTATCTAATTACCTATAACAAATGGTTCCACTTGTTGTCCAGCGCTGTTGTACCAAGGGGGTCGCCCGGCCGTGTAGATGGTCCGAGTCAGGCCCCTGATGACCGACTCCGATGACGTCTTCTTGCTCTGAGACATGGATGTGGTGCGTTGTCTACGGGACCGAGGAGACTTGCACGACCCTGAGCCACATTATAAGATATTGTTTTTTTCTATGCTGAGAATTTTAGAGTGTACAGTGTTATTGAGTTATAGTCTTCAATTGTAAAGTGAACTGGATAAGAGAGAGTCCAAAACAGTTGTGTTGACAGTTGATGTTGGTAAAAGTTATGGTATTAGGGAGCAAAGTGGCATTTTTCAAAAGAGAGAAAAATGTTTATAGAGTTAAAAGGGACACTTTGAAGACAAATTGTTTTTTATGGTATTTTGTCTACAGTTTTGGTATACAACAATTCAAAAATTATTATTTTCTTGACAAACGTATTTACAACATTGAAATTAGGATGATTTTATATTTATGATCAATATTGAAGACAAGATAAACAATATCACAGCAAATCCAAAAAATTTTAAAACCAAAATTACTCTTCAATTAGTTATATTTGTAAATAAATAATTACAACTTTTTCAAAATATAAATCATTGTTTTTTATGTGTTTTTTTTAACATTTTACTATTGTTAATGGAAATTTAATCTACGTATGGCCCATTTCCTGTTGTTTATCATTCAATTAATTAAAATAAACATAGCCTGGATTTGTTTTGCTCAGTTGTCATTCGGAGTGAGGAAAGTCCATGGGGCAAAGTAAAATGTTGAGAAATCAGCTGTTTTGTAAACCAATTTGAGTGAACAAAATGCCCCTTTGTTTGACAACTGTAGGCAAAGTACTTTTAAATCACTCACAACAAATCATGACTGTCCCATTGGATCAAGGCTACTGAAAAAAAGGTTGCCTCAGTTGCGCGTGTGGCGTCATCCGCCGACCCAGACGGTGCTGATTTTAATTCACACAGCTGCCACCTGTTAAATTCATTGTTATTGTTGTTTGTTTTTGTGTAACTTCTGTGAAAATAAAAGAATGAAAGAATTCCATTTTTCAGTCCGTCCTCGAATCTAGATCTGAGCCTGACGGACTAGAGGAAGTCTACTGTTGCTTTGTTTGTTTTTAACATTTTTTTAACCCTTTGAGTGTCTTGCTACGAGACGCTCCATTGTCGTAGCTTGAGTACCGAACGTATCTTAACGAGACGGCTGAGGTTGTGCGAGAAATGTCGGAGAGAGACAATCGGAAAATCAGTTCTTTCAGTATCATATTTTGGCATAACTGGCTGCAAATTGTACCAAATGCAACAGAAGAAGGTTGGCAACAAGTATTTTGCTCTTTTACTGTACATTGGAGCTGACAAATGTGGTTAACTAATCACAAACCATTACGCATCAACCAATAGCAGACGGCTTTAGACAGCTGGTTTGTGTGTTCTTTTAACACTGTTTATGTTTCAGTAAATGTTTGTTTATAAGTTGAATTGATGATTGAATTTGAGGTTATAGTTGTGAATAATTCCAAAATACATTTTAATGCTTTAAAACGAAGTAAAAACCATAACTTATTAGTGTGTGTTTATTGATTGTATGTGGATAATCAGATGAAGCTTTACAACTGGACTTGGTAGCTTAGGCTAGTTGCATGATTTTATTTGAACACAGGGCACAAGTTTTAGTCACACACTAACTACGGTTACATAACACTACTTCTCCAAAAGTATATTTCAAAAATAAGAAGCATTACATGAAATTTTTGTAATAAAAGGTTCTACTCACAATATTTTTCAGCTTTTTTGTTTTGGTTATATGTTAAAGGCTAATTAACGCTAGATTATGCACGATAGTTCTTTGTTAGAGAAAATTAGGATTACAAAATTATAAATAAATTTAATTTTTCATATCTACCATAAGGACTACTCAAAAACATCTACTACAAACCCTTGTGAAAACAAGTTTGTTAGTAATCCCAATTAAACATCAGGGCCGTCGCATGGGAGGGATTGTCTCCCCCAATAGCTCATCCCCTCCCCAATCAAACTTTTCATGATATAGTACATCTACGGGTTCAAATATAAAAAAACTTTTGGACATCATAGAGCTAGTTCTGCATGTTGTTTTTCCACTTGTTTGTAAAGATGCATTGTTTTGCATTACTATTTGTTTGAGGAGTACACAGGGTAGAGGTACTATAAGGGATTTTCAGTTAGAATCCCTACCACAGTAAGCCTCTCAACAGGGCACCACTCAGAGTAGGAGCCAATATCCACTATTCAGCTGAGTTGATTATTAAGCTAATATTACTTACAGTGTTTATGCAAATTCAGTGGCTCACTTTAACGGAGAAACAATCTGATGTCAATTATGAAGTTATTACCGTCATAACATTCAACACATTTATTCACCAATAAACCAGATGTCATTAATTGTGGGACTTTGTTTGGACTCTAGCTTGCATTTATCATGTTCGGTTTTAGGATGATTAATGCCAAGTATATTTTGAATTACTGATTTGGGTTTAATTTCATTACAGTTCAGTAAACATGAGCAAAGTAATGTTTTGTTTCATGTTCGGTTATATAAATTACAAAAAAGTTATGAAATGTTATATTTTCCTATTTTTGTCGTCTTCTTTACCTGCCCCCACCCAACCCTGCCCAGCCACGACCCTGAAGATTTGCAAACTATAAAACCAACCTTTAGGTATTGGGCTTGCACAACCTGGAAAAGGACCTGGAAACAAATTTTGTGACTCAAATTAATTACAAAGGAATAAGTTACAAAAATTATTTTATGGTTGATATGTTTTATAAATGTTATCAGCCTAATTGCCATGTTAGACAATGATATGACACTGACAAATGTGAATATACTGTATTCATGATTTTATAATATTGTTGAAAAATTGTATTTTAATTTATTAAGGAAATTGACAGGAAAGCAGGCTTACCTTTAAATAAGTCCATAGAGACACATAAAACATCACAAAATTAAAAGTAGAAATTTTCTTCAACCACTGGAGATTGGAGAAAAACAAATTGAGAGATTGGTGATTTTCTCCAATCTCCAGTGGTTGAAAAAGTGGTCAGTGACCACGAAAATTTCTACTTTTAATTTTATGATGTTTTATGTGTCTCTATGGACTTATTTAAAGGTAAGCCTGCTTTCCTGTCAATTTCCTTAATAATTCCTGGCAAATGCCCTATCTTTTTATAAGATAACCTTAAAATGTATTTTAATTTATGTATTTTCTAATATCAAGCTTATGAGGAGCAAGCTGGTCTAGTGAGGTCCCCGGTTCAAACCCCACCAAATCACCAATGGATTTTATCTAAGTGATAATAACGCAACTCCTTGGTCTGGCCTGAAGTAACGTGAAAATAGTCCCAGGCTAGTGCCTAGCGTTCTAGAAAAAAAATTAAGCTCATGATTGCCATCAATATCTTTACTGAATTTGAAGCCTACCTTTTTTGCTTACTCATTTTCTTTGTGAAGTGCATCAGGAAGAAACAGCCTGTGAAGAAAAACTCTTTTCCAAATCAGACGAGTAACTTCCAAAGAATACTGTTCTTTCATTTACATTATAATGGTTTTATGTAAACTAATGTTTTATTCTAGAAGATAAATATTTTGTTAATCATTGAGGTTTGTAACAAAGTAACACTTTTCCAACACAATGTTGTCCATCCGGAAAGTAACAAGCGTTTTGGCCTAACGAGGTAACAGGCACTAGACAAGAACATGAAGTCTTTGGCATCGGAATGGGTTGATAATCAAATTTGTCTCGTGTATGGTGAAGGAATGATGGGTGAAAGCCAAGAAAAGCACAGGTGCATTAATTTGTAAATCTCTGAACCAAACTTCACAATATTAGTCTACTAGTAACTGATGGCACCTCTCCCTTCCCCCCCCCCTCCACAATGGGAATTTCAGACAAATCTGGCAGCAAAAATTCAAATTGTTTGGTAGATTTTGGTAATCACAAACCTAAGGCTGCTAGTACATTGGAAGCAAAATTTGACAGTCTGGGTGGGTGTGACCGAGTTTGACGAAAACAAACACATGTGGTGCTGTCTGCCCTCCTACACTTGCGCTTGTTGTAGTGCTGGAAAGGAGAGATGGGTCTGAGCTTGTCTGACACAATTAAACTAGGTGTACAATGCAGTTGTCTGCTTGCAATATTAAGCGGAGCTAGCATATAGCATATTAATCCAATACTTTTCTAAAGTTAATGCTACATCTGTTCCTCGTAAATGAGATTAAATACTTGCAGTATCCAATGTCAATGGTAGGCTATATTTGGTTCACATAAATGGAATGTCCATTAGCAGTATTCAAAGTGAATTATACGGCTGGTTCACGTAAATGAATTGTCTACTTGCAGGAACCAAAGTCTATGCTTCATCTAGTTCTCATATATTAAATGTCTACTTGCACTATCCTCTGTCAATGATACATTTGGTTCGCATAAATAAAATGCTTATTTGCAGTATCCAAAGTCAATGGTATGCCTGGTTCACTTAAATGGAATGTCTATTTACAGGTTGAGGTTCTAAAATGAATGGTATCCAAACTTAAGTACATTTGGTTCACGTAAAAGAATTGTCTACTTGCACTATCCTAAATCAATGGTACACCTGCTTCACATTTATGAGAAATCTACTTGCAGTATTCAAAGTCAATGGTCCATTTGGTTTGCATAAATAAGATGCCTATTTGTAGTATCCAAAGTCAACGGTAGGCTTACTTCTGGTTCACTTAATTGGAAAGTCTATTTGCAGCTTTTAAACCAATGATACGTCGGGTTCACGTAAACGAATTGTCTACTTGCAGTATCCAAACTCATTTACATTTGGTAGTACATTTGGTTCACGTTAATGAATTGTCTACTTGCAGGATCCAAAGCAATGGTTCATTTGATTCGCATAAATGGAGTTCCTATTTGCAGTATACAAAGTCTATGGTACGTCTGGTTCACTTCAATGGAATGTCTACTTGCAGTATCCAAACTCAGTGGTATCTTTGGTTCACAATAATGGAATTCCTAATTGCAGTACCTATTCAAAGTCTGCATTATTGAATGGTAAGTCTAGTTCACATTAAATGGAAAGTCTACTTGCAGTATCCAAACTCAATGGTAGGTCTTTATTTGGTTCACATAAATGGAATGGCTATTTGGATTATTTAAAGTCAATGGTACATCAGCCTTATTCCAGCAACCTTAATTATTGGTAATTTGAGCATTTTGTAGTAAACTATGCTCAATGATATTAATACTATTGTTCTTCCCTTTTTCTCTGTACAGTATTTGTAATGTGCTATTTAGATGATTCGTTGACTAACATATGTTGCAACTCTTGTTTACCTTTTTGTTGTTATCTCGCAAAATAATGTCATGGCGACCATTTAACCCATAAGGCCCATGTTAAATTTCCAAAAGTTTAAATTCACGTAGGGAAAAGCCCTGTGGTCCGATTTGTACTATTTCAGATCCATACCTTCCCATGGTTAGTTAAAATTCCCATGTTTGTGCTAAATTTGGTGCAGATCGCTTCAGCCGTTGTGCAGTTGAGGGAGGAGCCTATTTACCACGGGGTTTTCTGGAAGACCACGCATATGTAAGCAGGTTGGGTAAAGACTGTTTACTTGGCCTGTGGTCTTCATTAAACTCATGAACCTACTTTCTCGTGGGTATTTTAAGTAGTAAATTGTTGTCCATTAACGTTCAATCGAAAAGTTCCTCATTTATTTTCCAAATCGGAAGCAAAACTCAATCACAAAATCCAAACTAGGGTAAAAGTAACTTTGCTTTTGCTGCAGCTAACATTGTACTGTGACTGTAAGACTGACTGGCTGCGGTGTAGGTGTGCCGACCAGGCTTCCTATGGTTGGGTATGTCCTGGTCAGGAAAAATCTACTCCCAATGTAACCTTACCGCACCACACAGCTATTGAGATTTCCAATCACAGTCATGCTAAAACTCTACTCCATGAAAGTGTAAAAAGTCATAGCAAGAGAATAGTGACAGGTTTTAGGAAATGAAAAGGCTGGTGGAAACAGCCGGTTGTGTAATGAATGTGTAGAAACATTATGATACCAAGAGACCAGCACTACTGTACCCATCCACTGCTGGGACAGGCTAGATAATCTGTTACTTTCTGGTAATCCTGCATAGGCCCAGTTTAAAAAAAATTATGTTTTTGATGTGTTGAAAGCCAAAGTGTGATGGTCTACTCACCAGCGGAGGGTGGGCGTGGGGACTGTGGTGGGGGAGGGGGAGAGGTAGACGCAATATAGAAGTCACCACTGCGCTCCTCCTCATCTTCCAGACATCCCTGGACAAACACCTGGTCTTCCACGTCTCGTTCACATGCATCACTACAACACAACATAGTCATGTCATTCAAACAACAGTACCTAACAGTGTTAAGGGAGAGGTAGACACACTCTGATGGGGTTTCAATTCAACTCCCTCCATTTTGATTTAAAATTGGGTGACAAATTTAACATGGTGATGAAATGTCAAGTTTTATCAATAGTCAAAAGTATAACCCACCTACTACACAAGGATACACTCTGAGTATGTCCTGAGTTCCAAAATGGAGATTGTAGAAATCAAAGTTGGCAAGAAAGAACCAAACCACCACTTGAACGCCATTTGAAAATAAAACAGACCAATGTTTAGGAACCATCTTTAATAAACTTTCTTGTCAATCTTAAGGTCAAAAAAGGTAGGTTAATTTTTCTATTTGACTGGATAAAAGCAAAAGATACTGTCTCTATAGACTTGCTACATGGTGTATAGCCACACTACTTGGAAATATCATGTGACTTCACAGTACTTGATCTTCCGCAGCAAAGGTCGGATATCTGAAGATCGGATAATGAATACCAAACCGTAATCAATGTGTGCAACTGTTTTAGTAGTTTTAGCAACATTAGCCTGTTCTTCATCCTCACCTTGCTGAGAAATCCATATATTTTATAACATGATTCCTTTCATTTATATAATACTTGCACAAAATTAAAACCCCAATTTAAAGGAGCTTCTTGAAAATGTCTTGGATGACATTTCAAAGTGCTAAATCAAAACATTTTACAATCAAAACATTGATGTAGCTTATTATTAAAATTATGTTGCTGTAGTGTTTAAAATTATTTATTACAAACATATCTAAAGTAATATTTCAAGATTTTAAATAGGTTTTAGGCCTACTTGTTATTAAACTAAAAGCAGCGACAAACAGTTTAAATAAATTTATTTATTCTTTATGGTATAGGGTAGCATTTTCATTACATGCATTTTATTTTGAGCATTTGTTTAAGAGCTGCACAAGTGATTAAAAGTTTGCATACAGCCAAAGGTGAAAGGATTTTTTTAAATAATAGTAATAGGCGGAAGAGTAAGAGTAACGAACCTGCACATGATTGTGATGGGCTCATGAACACAATTGACGATTGTGTTAACTAGTAGCAAACGAGCCCACAGACAGCTAATTGTGGTTACAAGGTCACACATTCGCCTTATCAAAATGTCCCCTCTTGCTTATCATACAACTGTCAAAATCATTAATCATGCTTTCAAAAATAATACTTTGAAAGTAGTAAATATAACTTTTTCACCATACAACAAAACATGTTTTTAGCCGTTTCACAAATGGTTTTGGAGGCCCATGCTAGCTGCCATCGTCAATTGGGGACTGAGCAGGTTTTGAAAACCAGCTGTTTGCTTATTTACTTGAAAAATTAAAGTATATTAAATACACAAGCAGTATCGCAGCAGACTTCTTTTATTGTCACCGCAGATAAGTCAACTATTTTATTTTTTAACTAGTTTTATTTTTTATTTAGATTTTAGAACTCTTTAGAACTCAATGACTCTTGGTTTATGTAGATATATGAATTTATAAGTTACTTGTTTTTGTTTTTATTCTGGTGCAACTTGACAATGCCTATTCCTTTTTGTACATGGTCAATGGCAATAAACTATTCTTATCCTCATTCTTTTCTTTGTTAATTGTTATTTTTGCTGATTCCTTAAAATATTCCACATAACCTTAAAGTTGTAGTTGTGTGTCTGTTACTGTGAGAATTATTATTGTAAAGTGAATAGTGGTGATAGGGTATAGTGTGGGAGAAAATAGCGTTCGGAAATAGTTTTGCAGCTCATTTTCGGCCCTAGGTACTACAATTCTGCAGTAATTTTTTTCTGAAATGAATTACTGTCTATAATATGTGACTTAGCAACAGCCACACATAGTAACAATTATTATAACAAAATAATAGAGACATTTTTAGTACCTATGAGTTGTTTAGTAAGTAAAATATGAGAGTGTATAAATGCACTGTGCTACTATACAATCTCTTATTTTTTTTTATTTATTTTTTTTTTTTGCTGAAAATACATAAAGTATATCAGTAATAAACTATTTCACTTTACATTTTAATGTCCTAAGAAGTCAAAAACACTAGGCCCATTAGTTATTAAAATTTGTATGTGTGTGTGTGTGTGTGTGTGTCTGTTAACACAATAGCTCGAGTAATTGTGATCTGATATTGATTAAATTTGACATAAACATGTAATGGTGGATAGCAAATTGTTTATAAACTTTGTATTAATGACACATGTAGACTTGTTGTTCATTGTCATTTAATTGTTTAGAGAAAATACAAGGTGCGTCAAGTAACTACATTAGTTGTTGTTGCATACTTGTGTATTAACTTTATTTTGAATAAAAGGCAAAATCTCATATGCGTTAATTAAATAATGTACTATAACAATGATCAATATCAAGTGTTCCTAACTAGTAAGGCACAGCTATTTGTTAGTTATTTGGATAATAAAGTAAAAGACTTATGATTCTTTTTCTAAAGACAGATTGCATAAGACAATTTTTATGTAATAAAACCGTATTAATAAGCAATGTTTTGAGAAGAAATACTAACTTGGATTAGTATTTTATCTCTCAAGGTTAGGTCATAGGCAACAAAATACTATTACACAGCACTAATCAAGCAACTGACGTTGAAACATTGATAATTCATGTACAGTAGAAACCCGTTTACACGACCCTCAATGACCCAACAACGACGATTACAAGTGTACTTTTCATGTCCCCTTAAAAAAGCCAAAACACCCAATGATTTATTAACCTCTATAACACAGCTATTTTTATTAAAACAGTCTCAAGAAGACACCTTATCAAACTCGATGTCTATATGATACGGTTCTCACGGGGATTCGCCAGAGTGTATGTTTTGGGGGAAACAACGTCAATCCAGACTAGAACAAGTAAAATTCCTACTCCACACACAAATCATTCCTATTTTATAGAGCATAGTTTTTATCATTGACAGATCAGTAGCGTGTCTGTTCATTTTAGTCTTTACTGTATTACTGATAATTTGTTGTTTCATTTCATGTCCAGTATTATGTTTTTTTGTGCTTGTGAGCTGTAAATGTTTTGTGTGTTTTATGAGTGGTAATCATGTCTGGAAAACAAACTAAATTTATTAACAGTAGAATTTTTAAGAAAGATGGTAAAGCATGCACAGTTCCCAAATAATTCCCAAATAAAAAAGAAATCTGAAATTACTAGGGAATTTAATATTTCGTCAACTGCGTTGCATACAATTATTAAAAAAAATTTACTGTAGTGTATTTTTTATAATACTCACATTTTATTTAATAACTTATCAACATTTCATACACAATATTAATAGTAAGGCCTAGGCCTACTGCATTAGGCCTACATAGCACCTCGATAACAAGACTATTTTTCTGATCCCTTAGAAACACGTCTTATCGATGTTCTACTGTATCTCGTTTCTTGAAAAAGATGTTTGCTAAAATGCTTTTATTAGATTAAAAACAATACTTTTTATCTAGTTTTCTTTTTGTAGCAGACACACTTCAGGTGTGAAAAGTATAGGCTAATAAGTTTTCGTTTAACTACTACAAATATTAACTATATTTGTTTTGGATCGGTTTGAGTTATTTTTTTTTCATTCGGGCTTAAAGTAAGCACAATAAAAAAGACATTTTGAGTCAAGTGGACTTACGTTCTTTAAAACTATTGTTTTTAATATTACAATAGTAGCTAAAGTGTAGTAAAACAGATAATGTCAGAAAATCTATAAAATTGTTAATCCGTCACCAACATAATATAGCGTTTAAAAATTGAAATAAAGGTCGCTCGCCAGTTTAAGTACCTAACATAAGTTAATATAACAAAGTTAACATAAGGTACCTTACGTCGTCAATCCTAGTAGCCTATAGTCTTAGGCAACTAGTTTCGAAACTGATGTTTCATTTTCAAGCCTTGTCGTCTAACATAAAAAATAAAATTTGAACATGATGTCGTCATCAAAATACACAAATTTAACATTTGAAACACACTCAGATACATTAAGCTAACGAAAAATGTGCGGCCGGCCATAACAAGCACGACGGACACAACTCAACTAACTTACCGACAGCTTGAAAGCTACAAGTTTGCTGCAGAGGCCCTTGTGAGCAAGACTAGGCTAAGTACTGTAAGTTAGATCATTGCTTGTATTTCCTAGCTTAAGAGGTTTTGGAGTTATATCACTAATGTTATGGTCATGGCTGAAATAATTTTTTTAATGGTTAAGATCAAATTCACTGATGCCACTGGTGTAGATACGAGCAAAAATAAATGAAATAATTGAAAATATTATTTTATGTTAGCCTACACCTTTAGGCTACTACAATTAGGTTACAGCTTCCTCTGTGACGCCTCAATCCCTTTTAACCTATATTTTTCTTATACTGTAGCCTTCCTACGAATGCTAAGTTACCGGTAGCAAAATTGTAGTTAAATAAAATGTTCCCAATTTCTCAGTTTGATTTTTATATCAGCTTACAGGTTAGAATTTAACCTGGTATCCAGTAGGCCTTCCCTGTTTTAAGAAACGGCTGCACTTTAGTTGACGTCCTACACTCATTCGAATGAATTAGGCCTATCGATTATTTAATTCGATATATCAAGTTTGGCTAGTTAGGTTAACCTGACCCAACTAAACCGGATGAAATAATCGATATATCGAAAAATCTAAATATCGATATTTTTCATTCGAATGAGTGTAGAACGTAACGCAAGTGCAGCCCAAGAAACCACTGAAGGCTAAATTGAAACTGGGTATGGTGCAGATAAAAGTTTACTTATCAATTTTAGCTAAAAATATATTTGATATAACCTAATTGTAATCCAATTGTGAAAAAAGCAATTAATATTTAAAAAAAATACTATATTGAAAAAACAGATTAACTTCTATCAAACAGATGAATAGGTACCCGAAATAGTTGAAGATTTTCAAATATTACAAATAATGAATATTCCTTGACCCCGCAGGAAATAGAATGACGTCACAAACATGTGTACATACGTAGCAGAAGACAAAATGTATTATTCAATAAAAATACTAATTAAAAATCAACTTACCACAGGTATTGATATATTAAACTTCAAGAACATAAGAAATTAACTAATGCGTATTTAAATTGCAGGAAACCCAATTAACTTACCAGTCAGAGCTTCCAGAGCTTGGAGGATCAAATTGAAGCAAGCTTGCGGCCATGTTTATGTTTGTTGGTTTCGGTTTGTTGTCTTGTTTCTTTTTTTTATCTCTGTCTGTCAGCTGGGACGCGTTGCAGAAAGTCAACAGTCCCGGAAGGTCAAATAATTTAAACCTGTGCCGCTAGGTCAAAAACTACAATGTTTGCAGTGTCTGTAGATCAAAAATCCCAGAAAGTCAAATAGTACAGTCCGGGCTAAAAGTTTAGTCTATTTTAAAGCAATTGACTTATTGGGAATTTGACTTAATGCAACAGCAGTTTTAATATAACGAAATAAGATAAAATATAAGTTCAGTTTCGCTGAGTCAACAGTGCCGGAAGGTCAAAAGTATAATCTGTTAAAAACAACGATAGTCCTCTCGACGCATGTCTTCAATAATTTCGTGTTTTGGTGTTCTTAAAGTTGTGCTAAAATTTTGAAATTTGGCACAGAGCTTCTTGGTTAGTCCTACTCGATGACTATTTTGTTGGAACTTTAAACTATTTACCGATCTAATTAATAAAAAATGATTTGTATGGTGAAATAGTTTTAAATCGTGATTTCTAACATGAAAAAGTTAGCATGCGAGATTTTTTTTTGTTTTTGGGTTAGAGAGGTTTTGTCTGTGGCAAAGTTGTAGCCAAAAGTGTAATGCGTAAAATATATTTTTTTGAATTTTTTTACAATCAGTGGTTCAGTAGATAACTTGGGTTGAAGAGGACGGCAAATGTAGCATTTCGCAAGCATGGAAAGAACTACATCGTACGATGCGACTGCTGAGTGGACTTTTAATTTATCTAATTTAATTTATCTAAGGACAAGAAAAAGGTGAATATACAGATCACCAGTACATTCATATTATTTATAAAACATCTTTCTTTATTACCAGCTAACATTTTTCACTTATAAGAATACATCATAAACAGGGTGTTAAAATAAGCGGGGAGATACTTTACCTAGTAATTCCTTGGGTCAAAATAAACAGATCAAGGATAACATTTTTTCCAAAATAATTTCGTTAACCAGATATCCGCCATTTTGTATTTTTTACATACAAATATTTATCTTTGCACTTTTCCAACCGATGTTTATCAAACTTGGTATGTATGTTAAGGTAGGAGAGACCCATGTTATAAACAAAGATTCATCTCGATTCACCCTAAAATTTCAAAATTTAACACTTAACTACAATATAATATACTCTACTACACCACAATATTTACGTATCACCATAAATCTTTAACAAAATAAAACGTTAACATTTTTAAAAACCAAAGTAAATCAATATAATATTTCTTTTTTGAAAAATATATTTAAAAAACAGGCGATGGTAAAATAACGACAGGCGAGTTTCGATCTGGGTGTTTCAGGTTTGAATCTAGGAGGATTTAACATTAATTAACATTAATGTTTAATCCTCCTAGGTTTGAACTGATTGAGAGGAATACATGAAACCGAAGGGGGGAGGTAGCAACAAGTGCACTAGTATTTACTAGTGTCCAATTACAATTTGATGGATTTAACCAAAACCTTTTCTATTTCACTTATTTTCAGCTGTTAAATTTCAAACGATACGTTTTAGCGACATCATTAACGTTATTATCATCATCCTCGTTTGAGTTTGGGTTTGCAGCAATGTATTTTTATGAATAAAACCTTTAATTTGATACCAAACTTGACCTCTGCTGCTATTAATTGACTGTATGCACTATTAATTAACAGCTGTGTCTAAGGATTATGTCGGCCTTAGTCACAAACAGGACAACAAGATCGCTCCACTCATCCCACACTCATCTCCATTCATACTTGGCTTAAAATGCATACATTTTGTATGGTCGCCATTTCAAAGCAACATGGCTACATTATCAATGACAAACGTGGAAAACCTTATACGAGTGTGAGTAAGTCCGAAAACAACTCTAAAAAACAATAAGCAATAAATTGCAAGAACCGTTGCTTATATCATTGGGTATACACGTATGTACTGACGTGTATACTCAATGCTTATATCGAACGAATGTACATCGTGAGAATTTCCATTAGTTGTTCCATTTAGTTGTGTGTCCATTAGTATAATAGTTTAGTTGGCTCTTTTAAAGTCAGCGGAAATTGTGACTGTTATTACCCTTGAAATAATGTTTGTGTAGTACTTTGCAATCCTACCAATGCTTATAGAATCATACGATTACAATATTCTGGCTAGAATATGTCGCATAGAGTGGTGACTACTGTATCTTTTTGGTTTGCTTGTAAAACAGGATCAACAGAGATTTTCCATCGACTTAAACAATACGATAGGTACTCTCAAACTGTTCATTGCTATAACAAACTATCACACAGTTTGATGAATATTTGTGTGTAAACCACATACAGTACACCTGTAGTCTATCTATTTTTCCTTTTATTTTTCCAAGACTTTATAGAAAATCACGCATTACGTGATCAGTGAAGAAAGGTGTCAACCTTGTTTTATAGGTAAAGAAGAACACTGCTTCATGTCAGAGCATTCAGTTATCTTTCAGTTATCATTCAGTTTACCAAATATTTGGTGAGAATTGTAAATGCTAGTCGACCTGTACCTACCCTTCTAGACCTGTACGTAAAAAGAAATGTACTGTACACTGTTTAAGCTCGTCAATTGTACTCTGGATGAATGGGCAAGAGATAAGAGGGGCCCAATCAGCTGTTTGATAACGGTATTCGTGCGGTTTACTATTTGAGTTTCCTCGTTCATAATTCTACTATAGGCTTTATTTCTGCATAATACAACCGACTTGCTTGCCCGTAAAATATTTGGGATTGAAACTGTTTAATAGTAATAGTATTCATTAACGTATTATTATTAAATATCTTGTTGTCCTATTATTCAACAGCGACTCGAAAACCCTTGTTTCTCTGTAGTACAGCAATATTGTTACGCACAAGTATTAAGATTGTTTAATACTGACATTGCATTATTATATTTTAATTTGAGCCTAATTACGACGGTCTACGTACACGTTATTAGTGATATAGTAACATTGTTTATTATCATATTGTTGTATTACACGAAAGACATTAATTTACGACGATCCTTCGGCTTACATATTATTGGATCATTTGTTTACGTATCACGATTGTAAACGTTGATTGTTGGGGTATAATTTTAGCGATTTAAATATTATACAGAGCACCTACGGTTAGGAACAAACTCCTACAACAGTTTTATTGTTATTTAACATACTAATCAACAATAACGTTTGCCGCCAATTGTATTAAATCTAATATGGGTCCTTGGAACCTATTTTTGTTAGTTTGGATGTACTATCTCTTCCCGATGGTGTAAGTGCTGACTGAGCCAGAAGACAGGCAAAAAACAGCCTTGCAAGAACAACGACTCATCCGTGCCTACCACGACCACTCCCGCCGTTATCACCGTGACACTGGCGTACTACACCCAAGGCAATAGTTTTAGCATAGATTTATCATTAACTTTAGATACTGCAAGTAGAGATTTCATTTAAGAGAAACAGATAAAGCATTGACTTTGGATACTACAAGTAGTCATCCCATTTATGAGAAACAATTATACAATTGACTTAGTGGACTTGTAGGAGACATCTCAATTACGTGAACTATATTTAGCATTGACTTTGCAAAAGTATTGGATTACAGTACTATGATAGCTCCGCTCAAAATTGCAAGCAGGCAACTGCATTGTACACCTAGTACATATTAGTACACGCAAAATAATGCAAGGGACCTTGAAAGAAATATTGGCAATGAATTTTTCATAATGGCAGAAAATAATTACAGTACAAAGCACTGTGGTGCATAATCAACACAGTAAATCAATGAAAAAAGAAAAAAGTTCAAAATCTACACATTTCTTTCTACATCTATTATTTCTTACTTTACAAAATCACCGAAACCACGCTCTCCTCGTGTAAGTATAGATATATTGTGGGAACTACATCTGCCCTAGGTTGAATTAGCATAATAGCGCAAGTTTAAATGAGAACAATTGTATGACTAAAACTAGTAAAAATAATTGATTTGGTAACTGATGACGTTGTTTAGACCTATCAGGAAACTACACTCCTTTACCACGTAAATATCTAACATAGTTTGTACCTCTGTGATTTCGTCTAATCATATTCAGTGATTCATTATTTACATAGTTTGACTTTTTCGTAGGCCTGGTTGTAATATAGCTTATGTCTGGTTTTTCATAGGTGTTGTCGTTGGTTATACAGTAGTACTTGCACATATTCGCGCCTTTTTTAATCCCGCGCTTTTATCGAGTGCGTTGACATTGACTAGTTATTCCAACTATTGTCATCAGTTTCTTGTTCTGTAACACACATTCTAATCCTGATGTATCCCTCACTACATTTCCGCCTTGAACTGCATTATTTGACGAGCGTCTGGTTTAAATACATTAATCGATTTACAAGCTACATTATGAAATATTCATAATGTACCTTGCAAATCGATTAATAGATAGTCTACTAACTAATTTACTCCCTACAAATAATTAGGTAATACATTATTTAATACAGTGATATAAATGACAAATGTATATGATACTTTTACTAATACAATATTCTTAAATTTATTACACCTATTTGCAAATGTTTCAGCTACCTTGTCCACAGTAACATTTACATTCGTGTAGTTCTTGACAGAAGACTTTAATACAAAACTAGATGTATGTCTCTTGGACTTGACATAATTTCAAAAAGAAGTGATATTGTATACAACTCACAACAAAAATCAAATAGTTAGTATACGCTGTCCTAATTGTTATTTTTACTTCCGATTTTATAGTTGTAAACAAGGCAATAATGGTGGTTGGAAAACTTAAGTTTTTCGCATACTTGTCTTAATTTACAGATTCGGTTGCATCCTTTGTTAACCAAAAAGGATATTTACATTTATTGACAAAATAAAACTTAGACTGATCGATGATTATAAATTCGATGACAACTGCATTTGCATCACCATACTTATGCAAATAGGTCCAAAATAAATCTCTCATAGACAATATAACTTATAAAGACCGGCCTCTGCAGTAATATGGTTTACCGTACTTATTAATTGCGTACTTATTAATTTACCTTACTTATTAAAAAATAGCAAAGTGCCGAAAATTACCAATTTGTGGGTAAACCAAAGTAATCCAACCTAGCTTACTCTAACCTAACCTAACCTAACCCATGCTTAGATCAGCAAAGTGCCGAAAATTACCGATTTTGGGTAAACCCAGCTTAGGTTAGGGCTGAGGAGCTCAGCTAAAGGTTATTTTAGGGAGTCCTTGGAGGCTAGTGGCCATTTTGGATAATTTCAAACAGCTGCTGAAGAGCGATTTATCGTCCAAAAATATTTTTTCAAACACCAAAGTGATTATAATTTAACATCGAGTATAGTGTGAGATTAGAAATGTTCTTTGTAGTTTTTTATTGTTCTCCAGTGGAGTCAATGAAAGCTAACAGCCATCTTGGATTTGTCCCCCATAAGAGCGATGTTAATTACGTTAATTTCAGACAGCAGCTGGAGATTTATTTACAGTCCAAAAGTATTTTTTCAAACATCAGAGTGATTGTAATTTAAATATCTAGTATATTGTTAAATTATAAATTGTCTTTGTAGTTCTTACATTGTTTTATGAGTTACAACGTCTAGGCTCCAAGGACTCTTTTACACTCTTTTATTGACACTTACCAGTCAAATGTGGCGATATTAATGATTTATAACGCTTTTAACGATTTTCAAACGTGTTTTTCGTGGTGAAATATGTGTTTGCTGAAAAAGTGCAAGAGGAAAAGAAGTTTGAAATGACTCGAATAATAAAAAATAGGCTTCCATTAAAAGAAAAAAAGATTTTTCAAGCGCTTATAATCGCCGATTTCTAAAGCTTTTCTCGATTTCCAAACGTGATTTTCAGGGTGAAATAGTCGTTTCCCCCTAAAGTGCCAAAGGAAAATAGCATAATTTTGGTAGATAAGGTAAAAAATGCGATAAAACATAAGTAGTGCAAGTTCAGTATTGCCTCCTGGATTTCACCAATCACGTATTCAGACCCTAATTCCAAAATTTAGTTAACCTTGCGCTGAATTTTGAGATAAATATTGCAAACCCACAACGGACCTTTCCAGTTCTTGCTTATCTTTCTTTACCGCATATCTCTCTTTCTCCAAGACTACAGACTGCGCAATGAAGGAGGGTCTCGTGCCTATGCCTAATCTGACGAAGAATGAGCAAGAGCAATCGTACATTTGTTTTTTTAATTGTGGTGTAAAACTTTTTAATTTATGTTTGGATGTTATTTAATTTCTTGTTATGTGAGTTTGAATTTAGTATGGTAGCCATTTCAGAAGAAAGTATTAAAGTAATTTGAGATGTTAAGATTATGAAGAAATGTCATTTCTTTAACAGAAATACTAAGATAACTTCTCAAAATGACTTCTAAATTGTTATTTATTTTGCTAATGCAAACAAGCATCTGTTTAGTAAATATAATTAAATTATTTCGTTTATTACGATTGTGTTAGTGTATATTACTATCGATATATCGAACTATTGACAAGAATGCCACATTTAGCTACCCCATTCAGTTTTTCATATTTAAAAATCATATCTTACAAACAGAACTTTCCAAATTAAACATCAAAATTATTTAACTGACCTTTACCCTATAGAATCAGGAATCCCCAAAGGAAGCGTACTTGAACCATACTTGTATATTTCCTTTACATCGGACCTACCAGAAATTGTAAATACTATCGTTGCCACATTTGCGGATGATATGACCATTTTATCTGTCCACGACAAACCGGTTCAAACTACAGCAAATTTACAGTTAAACTTGGATGAAATTTCACATTGGTTTAAAACATGGAGGTTCAAAATTAGTGAAAATAAATCAGAAAACATTACTTTTACCCTAAATCTGGCTACATGTCCTCCAGTATCCATGAACAATATTTACCACCCTAAAGTAACAGAAATAAAATACTTGGGCATGCACTTAGATGCAAAGCTTAATTGGAAGGCACATATCTGGACTAAAAGACAATATCTAAATTTTAAAATAACTAAGCTTAATTGTCTTCTTGGATCTAAATCAAAACTTAGTACACAAAATAATGTTACTTTGCAGAAAAGTTATAAAACCAATTTGGACTTATGGGATCCAACTTTGGGGATCATCAAGTACATCAAACATTGAAATTTTTCAACGATACCAATCAAAATTGCTACGTAAAATTGTCAACGCACCTTGGTTTGTTACTAACAGAACACTTCATAATAATCTTAGAATTTGAAAAGTCAAAGAAGAAATTACAAAATCTAGTGAAAAAAGATAATCAAATTGGAAAATCATTCAAAATCGTCTTATACAAAACAACTTTTGCAAAACTTATGACAGCTAGCCTGATCATACTACTGGAACGAATTACACGCGGTTGGTACCAAATGAAAGATATTTTCCTGTAGATGTGATGAATCCCTTTATAAATTAAAATAGGCTCAAAAATAAACACAAGAAACTAATTTAAAATTTTAAAAATAACTTGGGCCGTATGGGTTGCCATGTAGGTAACGAAATAACAACTAAATGTAAACAGAAAATAAAACCAAATAGAAGAAATTCCATTTACATGTCTTATTTATAGCATAGGGTAAATATAGATAAGTTGGAAAAATACATACTTTTGGTCAAGTTTCCGACCACAAGGCGAGCTCTCATCTTGCACTAAATTTATTGGACAATCACAACACCATTTACGACATTAAACCTCCCATTCAGATTCGGCTGTGTTATCAAAATTATCTTTGTCAGCTAGTGTTGAGAGTGGTAAATCACTATACTTTTAACGTTGTATTATTGTTAATGTATTTGCTTATTTTTCTACTTTTGAAACAGACTGTAAATTAAATAAAGTTGAAACCCGATTAAGCTACAACCCATTTAATAGTATATTTCGTACCTAGGGCCAAAAATAAGGTTTTGCCGGCTCGAGATGGTTCGACTTCGTCTCGATCGAGAGCTGCAAAACCATTTCGGTCCGTTGTACGAACGCTATTTTGCACCACACTATACCCTATTGCCACTATTCACCTCTATAATAATGCACACTGATGGTTAGCACAACTACAACTTTAAGGTTATGTGAAGAAATAATTCGAGGCATCAGCAAAAATAAAAATAAATTGTTGCTAGGCAACGGTGACAATAAAATAATTCTATGGATACTGATTGTGTATTTAATATGCATTCATGTTTTAATTCTGTGGTCGCTGCTAGGGACCTGCTCGGTCCCCGAATAACAATGACAGCTGGCATGGCCAGCAAAACGTAACTTTCAGCCACCAATTAACGTATGTAAAACCACTAAAACATCATAGTGTGGTGAAAAAAATTATACATACTTTCGATACATGCGATTGCATACAATCAAAGCTCACAACTGAGTTTAAATCAGCTGATTTTCACTTCCTAGGGAGAAAATAGTGAAAAGACCTACTTTAAGCTCTTTAAATACGGCTGTTTTTGCTGCAGTATGACTCAGCGTTTGCAGTATGCTTCAGTGTTTTAATAAATATTTGATAGTTAATTTGTCGATAGTGTAATGCAGGTTAATCTTATATAATTCATTACAATGATCAACCACCAAAACACATACTTCAGATTCAGTTAAGCCTAAAATTATTCAAAGATCCCGTGGGTGATAACATAGGTACCAAAAAGATATTTTTTAGATTTTAAGATGAAAAATTAACTGATGAAGAAGCGGATGAAGCAACAGTCTGATCTAGAGTTAAGTTCACAAGAACAGTGGGAATGAAGCTAGTAATTAAGTCTAGTAATTAACGGTAGTATACAAAATACGAAACGTGACATTGGATTGGGCCGTTGAGTATTTTGAATACAATAGGGGTACTCGTCAAACAGTTAAATAATATTATTTCTATGAATTTAATGGGTAACTTTAAAAGATTAGGTGGAATTTCTAACAATACTTCACCGTAATCAGCAGCAAACATACATAAGGAATTCCAGTTATTACAACAGACGCTCTGACAGCCCATCAACATAAGACCTGCAGACGGGTCAACGAATATGCTGAAAAAAATAACGAGATAAGTGAGTGTTAAAGTGACTATTTATATCCAGTCGTCATACGCCACGAGACATTCCGTCAGTGAATGGGAGGCCCACACAAGGGTGAAGATCGATAACGCGCTGCATTTGGAATGGAATAAATTGCACAGGTCCTCGAAAAGTACTAAATTCTCGAGTCCCGAAAAAGTCAAGTCCCCAAAATGCCTTATACACTTACATATATATGAATTTGAACGGATGGTGTTTTTGGCCTCTAGGGACTCAAAACGAAAAATTACATCGGTCCCGGGTCCAGGTGTTCCCATGAGTTATACGGTAATAGCTTATTCCCTATATGCGAAATTCGCTAAAAACCTAATAATTCTATAGAATAACAAGCTGTACCCGCAGGCTTTGCCCCGTTAAACTAATTAATTTTCAAGATTAGCTCGTTCGCATGGCTCAATCAAGTCCTGGTTGAAGTTCGTTCGCTACGCTCTCTCACCTTTAGGTTGGAGCTCGTTCGCTGAGCTCACTTGCCTTGGGGTTAACTCACCTCCAGGTTGAAGTTCGTTCGAAACGCTCACTCAGCTTTTGGTTGCAAATTAGCTGTTGTCATAAATTGTTAAATTGACACAGCTGTTATGATTCATTAATTCCTTTTAAATATGAAAAATCATAAGGTTAAGATGGGAAACTCCAGAGCCACTGGGGCGGAGCCCGAATGCCCGATCATAATAAAAACTACTTAGTTTTCCTATTTAATGCCCAAAGAATCGGTGTATCGAATTTCAGCCTCCTAGGTAAATGGGAAGTGGGAGAATTAGTGATGATGCGTGAGTGAGAGTGAGTGTGTCAGTGAGGGCTTTGCCTTTTATAAGTATACATAGCACATTCTACCAGTTGTTAGTTTAAACAAGTTATATTGGACTAAAACAAATCGATGATTGCAAAGAATACTTTAAAAAATAATTTGAACATCCTACTACTGTATTTTACTATGCACATTTAATTAAACTGCCATCCTCGTACCGAAGAATTAAATGTATCAATGGTCAGCATTACACATACATAGTATAAATAAGTCAACCATAAGTATGTATTTGAATTTTCTTCCAAATGCTGAATTTGTGTCACAAATACTGAATGTTACAGCTGTTATTTTAAGCAAATTATAATGTACTAAAAGCTAGCTAGAAGCATTAAGGTTAGCATCGGCTGCTAGACTTTTTAAAAACTAAAACTTAATTTATAAAAAACTGGGACAATAATTTTAAATTATGGCTTTGAAATTATCTAGTTCTCAAAATTGTCTTTCTTTCAACACAAAACTAATGAAAATCCATCGACTGGTTGATTCAGAATCGTGAAAAAACCCCATTTACGTTATAATAATATATATGATAGTTTGGACAGGTTTCAACCCTTCCGTGGCGTAATACATTACACAGTTTATATGTAGACTACATTATAACTCATAAAATAGTTCTACAATTAAATGGATCTCCTTTTACAAACGTATATAATAACCAGAAATGTTCAGATCGTCCTTGCGTGTATTTTATGCCACAAATTTTGACGAAAGGCTTTTCATTACATAAACTATACCTATTTACAGTGTTGACCAAACAGTTGGCAAGAAGCATTAATAAATAAGCTATGTACCAAATATGATAATTTTAGCTCTATTCTAATTATGACAAAACACGAAGTAACTAAAAGCGAGTTTTGTTGGTGTAGTAAGCGTTGCAGGAGGTCTACTTTACACTGAATCGACGTTCACTTTTATTGCTTTTGATCTTCCGACACTTTTGACTCAGCGAAACTGAAATTGTATTTTACCGTATTTCGTTATATTAATCCTGCTGTTGCATTAGGTCAAATTCCCAATAAGTCAATTGCTTTAACATAGACTAAACTTTTAGCCCGGACTGTACTATTTGACTTTCTGGGATTTTTGATCTACAGACACTGCAAACATTGTAGTTTTTGACCTAGCGGCACAGGTATAAATTATTTGATCTTCCGGGACTGTTGACTTTCAGCAACATTCCCGTCAGCTGTATGCATTGCATTCGGCGCATTGTGTGTAAATTTCAACATATGATTTAAGTAGAGTGGATAGCACACCACGAAAAAATACCATTACGTTGAGTCATTGATTATGAAAATAAAATTATCAATGACTCAAAATTTCCTTGAAGCTTTAAAACTAAAACAATTAATTAACTTGTTGCAAAACCATCCTTAAATTATGTTTCCTGAATTTTCTGCACCAGGGCTGAAATGAAAACTATGAAATGCAGAAGTGACGCGCACCTGTCCGTTCTTCTTGGCGATGTGAAGCTCAAAATCAGAATTTGTATTGCCATGAATACAAATACCACCGACGCAGTAAACCTGCAGACTCGAATTTCCATTTACCCGGCTTGATTTCTAATCAAATATTCCCTAAAAATTTTCAGATTTATTTCCTTTAACATTAATTTTAGTGAGTAGGTTTGCTGCTTCGGGGAAGATATTGAGATGGGGTTTTTTGTATATATTAAAATGTTGATACTGTAGCTTAGTATGAAATAAACAAAATTGCCAAATTTGATTAAAATATACCAATATATCTGCGATAGTTTATTTCATCTCCTTAAGAATGACATGAGAATTTTAAATCTACGATTTTTTAAATTACTTCCGTAACCGTTAGGCATACAACAACGGATTCAATATACAAAATTATTTCTTTTTTAAGCTCTACAAATAGGTCTGAAAAGAAATTATAACATTTAATAATTTTAGAGTAAAATACCCCCGTCGCAGCAAACCTGCCGACTAAGCGAATTTCCATTTGTCTGAATTGATTTTCAGTTATATTTTAATAACATTAGGTTTAACGAGTACCTAGGTTTTCTGCTACAAGGAAACTAATAACGTGTGTTTTTGAGTAAAATATTGATAGCTTAGTACAAAATAAATAAATTTGCCAAGTTTGATCAAAATATATCCATAAAAAAGCAAACTACAACATTTTACAATATTCTCCATAAGAATAACATGGGAATTTTAAATTTACAATTTTTTAAATTTTCTCCGTTACTAATAATCGAACAAAAATACTTTCATATACTAAATTATTTGTTTTTTTAAGCTCTTTAAAAAGGTCTAAAGAGAAATCGGGAAATTTTGTGTTTTGAGGGTCAAAAGTGAGAAAACCCAATTTTTACCCCGTAAAACCCCCCGTAAAGCCCCGTTTCCATGGTCCGATCGTGCTGGTTCGCGAACTCATTCAAGTTTATCTCGCTTTACACCTTTAAACCAAATTTCATCAAAATCGGACAAAAATTACTCAAGTTATCGCGTTCACGGACGTATATATATATATATATATATATACATATATAAATACCCCCGCCGCAGCAAATCTGCAGACTAAGCAAATTTCCATTTGACTGATTGGATTTACACTGAAATGTCTACTTTAAAATATAACATTTATTCCCTATTTAAATAGAATTATAGTTTAACAAGTACTTAGGTTTGCTGCATCAGGGAGGGTAAAACTGTTTTTTTTTTAATGTTAATTGAATGAACGAAGTGAATTCTCATACTGGTGTGAAATGCATCTTTTTGTTGATCGAAATCTCGAGAATGACTAAAGTTATCAACTTGATGTTTTGCACAAAGATTCTATACCACTTTATCTTGCGACCATTAGTTGTTCAAAAATATTTGTTCCGTAATTATTATAAAATCTTAAAAAAACATTTTTAATTTTGTCCCATAAGATTAACATTATGAGCTACCTTCTTCTTCTTTTTATTTGTTTACATTTTACGACCTACAATTTTGTCGTTTACTTGAGACAAAGAGAACGACTACTCTTTCATCCATAGAGTAACAGTTAACAGTCATACCATATTCACATTATAACTCTACAATTTTTAGGATAATAATGTATTTACGAAAATACTGGCAGGAGTTAACAAATTATCTACTAAAATGTATCGCAATTGATTGAAAAATAAATATTCTACAGGCTACGTTTCTTCAGTAGGCTCTTCTATATAATAAGTACGACGCGACGGTAAACAATGCCGTGGGTGAAATTCTACTATTGTTTCCTAACTTGCTAAAAGTTAAGTGTTATCTTTGACTAATAAATATTGGATAAGATTTCACTATCTAATAATTAATGGTTTTAGTTATTTTCGTTCTGGTTGTTCCTAATTAAATTTCAGTAAGGCCTCTCGTCGGTGGCTTTATCTATTCAGTCAGTCATTCAAATGTTGCCCCAAAATATATAAATAAGTTACAAGTTACTGTACTTTCATATTACTGTATAATGATATAACATAAGTACTAAGACTTTTTTATCAAATAAGGGTTTTTTTAATTTAATATATCTTTTTTTCATCGGTCGTCTGCAGTTCACTCGCTAACCTAAGACAGAATCACAAAATGCTGCCAGTGTTCTCAGACGTACGATAATTATCGTTTTGTACGATAATTTAGCCTCCCGTACTATGTACGATACGTCACCGTACGATAATGCTATTTGTACGATAATTTGGGCAATTGAAATACTCTTTCACAAAATTGGTTTGGGAGGTTATACCAAGTAATTCGGAAACATTTTTGCTGTTTTAAATCAAAACTCAGAATTTATTAGAGATGGGATATAAAAATCAATACATAAAAAAATCAATCTTATGAAACCTATAAGTTAACTGTTATTAAAAAAATTAAAAGGAAAACATTTCCATTATATGTGCTTCTGAACTTCTGCTTGAATGCTTCTGCTTCTTCGCTTCTTCTGCTTCCCCTACACCGCGGGAAAGTCTGTTACCATAAGAATAGACCTTCCGTACATAATCTCGCCCAATTGGCGAATTATTGGGCCGCGGCCTTCGAACTGGCAACGTCGCAAGTGGTGTTGTAACAGCTGATTTTTTTGGAAGCAACTAATGGTATTTGTGTATTTACGAAAGAATAATTACTGGACTATGACAATATTGACTCCGCTTAAAAATGTACAGATATAGATCGATATAGATTTTAATTCATAATGTTTCAATTTTCAATTCTGTATGTTTTATTTTCAATATTTTAATAAATGTATGTTCATAAATTAAAAATTAAATCAATAAAGTGCGAATTAGTGAGATGATGTCACCTGTCTGCAATGTTTGGCTTATGGGACGTCTGTCACTGAACAACACCACTGCGATGTTGCCAATTCTACCAGGCCGCCGCCTGTAGTTAAAGGCGGCCGTGATTATTGGCGTAGTGCATGCACAGAGCATAGAATAAATGGAATAAGAATGGTGGAAGGAAAATACAGGTGTAGTGTTTGTGTTTAGGTTGCTGGGTAGGTACATCATTAGAGTATTATATTGCCTGTATTCACATAATTTCAGTTACTATGATTATTACAACGTGCAAAACTAAAAATAATTTGGTTTTATGGCAATTTTAAGATTTATAACAAAAAAATATATAAGTCTATTAGGTATTTATTGATAACATCAATACTCAAGCCAGTTACGATGGTTATTTAAAATTGTACGATAATTTTGCCTGAAATACGATAATTTAGGACCGCGTGTACGATATTTGACTCCGGCCAATCTGGGAACACTGAATGCTGCTAAGTTTAGTGTAGAACATACTCCTCGGTTTAGTGCATTCTGCTATTAATAATAAGACGGCAACCTAAGTAGGTTTTAAAAGTTTGTGAATAAAATCCTATCCATTCAAATTACGTAGGTAAGTAATGCAATAAAACTGCATTTTAGATTGAACTCAAACCTCATCCATTAAGTTAAGGTTAGTGATGGGAGAATCGAATACAGAATCGAATAGTATTCGAATACAGCCCGAGTATTCGTAGATTCGAATACTTCAGATTCGTACGAATACTTTTTTGTGAATACTCTTGACCTCAGATTTTGCAGGATTTCTTGCATCTAGAAAGCGAATTCGGGGGATTCAAAAATGTATTCAACACTTTTTCAACTACTGAATTCCCTTTTGAATATCTTACGAATCCGTAGCATTCGTAAGAGTATTTAATGTTTTAACTGCAGCATTTGTTTTCATCTATTCGTTATAGTTTTACCATTAGCCCTATAATTTACATAAGATTATTATTAATCGTTAACATTTAGAATATATTGGATATTTAAAATATTAGGTTACTACCTACTGGTAGAGGGCAATTGAATAGAATTTATTATAACTACAACCGATTTATATAGTTACATGGCAAAATAACATGCATATCTGATGTAAATTATCCATACCAATGAATAAGACATATTATTTAAGATATTAATTAGTTAATATAATAGAAAATAATACATTAATAAGACTGTAACTGACCATGAAATAATTATAAGTCAAATTAATGTACCTTTTAAAAATCATATAATTTAAAATTACATAGAATAAATTATATTAATGAATTAATTACTGTAAAACAAAATAACAGTGGCCAAAAGAACGGGAAAAAAGAATTACACACTCATTTTCCATGCTTTGCATACTCAAAGGCGTTCGAATACAAGTATTCGTAAAAGTATTCGAATACAGGGGAGGCTACGAATTCACGGTATTCGATTCTTTAAAGTATTCGATTCTCCCATCACTAGTTAAGGTTAACCTAGAACAAGTAGACTCAGTTCTGATGAAGAGCGGATGAAACTCAGCCAATGGACACAAGAATAGGCAATAGGAAGGAGCTTTCCCGAATTTGGTCTGAATAAGTGACAAATTTTTGTGAGTTTAATATTGAACTCTCTGTCGACTATGTGCCAACTGAGCTTATGGACCCTTCATCAAGTATTGAACACTAAATACTGTAGGTCAATAAGTGGGAACCTACTGCTTCAAAGAGCTAGCCCACTTATAATAATGCTGCTAAGGGCCCATAACAAAACGACTACGCTTAGATAACCAAGAAGTGAAGATCAAGACGTACGGTACGAGCAGACATAAAATTGAAATTGGGCTCACAGGTCTTCATCGATTGTACCAAGGCAGTGGAAGAATGGTGAGACAGACAATCAGAATTCTGAGGTAGATAATCTTAACTTCAAAACATAGCCTAAACAGTATAAACTTTTAAAGGAAGGCGGTGAAGCGAGGAAGTGCTGTGTCATGTAAAGTTGTTTTGTGTAAAGTGTGTCTGTTGACATTAATTGCCTAGACGGCAGTGTTGCCTAGCTTAGGTATGGCCTGTCAAGTGTTTTGTTAAAATCTGTGTCTAATGATGTCACAGTACTATGTTTATTTATTCATACAACAATCTGTGTTTAATGTGTTTTTCACCGTCAAAGAATGTAGGCCTACGGTAGAAAGTTTAAACTAAGAAAGGTAGGCCTTAATATAACTTAACCCTAACTTACCTAAATAGACCAAAAAAAGTAATGTAGTCTATAACTTTCTTTTAGCTACTAGATCTGTGTCCTTATAGTAGGCCTACTTAGATTAAGTTACCCATCTTCAGGGGAACAGTTTCGCAGAGAACCTAGCCTACAATAATTTATCAGATGAAATATTTTTTGTTTAGGCCTAACTTAATATACCCTATATGTAATAACTTATCGTAATCGGTTCACTTTTAGGCGATACAACTTACCTTACCTATTTATCATGTAGGCCAAGGCCTATTTCAATATTGAACAATTAATGCCTAAGATCTTTTTTTAAGGAGACTCTTTACACTGTGTAGCTTACTTTTTAGTTTATAATATGCCTAATAACAAAGGTAACATTTCTAAAAATCAACATGAATCTTTTGTGTATGATTTGTTAAAGAGATAAATTTTTACATACATAAGTTAGGCTACGGTAAGTTAACTTTGATCTTTTTCATGAGTTTATAAAAATGTAGGCTACCTATCTCACCTACTGGGTAAGTTACAGTTCCACAGAGAACCAACTTACTTATTTTATCAGATGAATTCAATTCAAAGAAATTAAATACTACAATACTGCCAAATTACAAGTCCATAAGTTAGCACGTTTCTAAACGATTCAGATGACCATAACAAAGTCATTAAATTTCAATGTTATCCTCCATAAGAATAACATGGGGCTCGTAAAAGTGGTAAAAAACCTTCAAAGTTTGGGATTAAACCTAAGTTTAGTTAATTTAGTTAGTTTAGACTTATCGGTTTGATTTTAACTTAACTTAATATCGTAGGCCTAACTTAGGCCTATTGAATTTAAGTTCATCATACACTTACCATATGATATAAATAAAAAAAATAACGTTTAAAAAATCCCACTCCCCAGAGCCATAGGTACACCTACCGAGGTAACCAAACATTAAATAAGCATTTTATTGTTTTATCCTTGGTTGTTTTGTTATTAGGCAGGCCTAGGCCTATTTCTTTTGTTTCTTTTGGGTACACTTCCGGATATCTGTTGGCACAAACAACCGAATGAGTAATATCGATCAATATATCGAATTAAACAATCGAATAATCAATATTACTCATTAGGTTGTTTGTGCCAAAGATATGAAACTGTACCCTTTCTTTTTAATAGGCCAACTTAACTTATAATTTATTTTTGGTCAATTGTAAGTTAGTCCTAGACGGTAGTTTAGCATAATTTCTTAAATATGAACAAAAACTGTACCAACCATAAATCAACTTGATGTTTAGCGACATACATTGGAAAAAAAAGAATTTTTTGTAATCGAAAAATTGAATCAGATAAATATTGATATGCATTGTTAAGATTAAATGTATTTAACTTACTCATCCGATAAAATATTGGCAATTATTTAGTATGTCTACATTGAGAAATGATGTAATTTTTAGATGTTTATTTACAGTATTTTTCACGCTGATTCCAAAAATGCAATCCGTTTTTGTCGGAAAGATTCCTAAGTGGATGTAAAACGAAGGCTAAAATTACGAATCTGAAGTTCATTTCGCGGTTTGGATGGTAATATGGTGTGGTCTGGACGGGTCCAAATGTGGGCTGAGGACTGTGTGAGCAAAGCAAACAGCTGTTTATACTTGACTCAATGCGGAATTAAATTAATTTGTTTTGAAACTAAATAATCAGCTCTTAGTTAGGCATTTGGGGAAGGTAGGTTAGGTTTTATGCGAATTTGTGACTGTATTAAGTGTTTTGAAGTTAGGTTCGATTAGGAAGGTAAAGTTTAGGTTATGATGAACCAGCTCATTAATTTATGCTACCTACAGACTGTCTTTGCACAATTTGAAATAGTGGTCGAAACACAATGAAATAACGATATAAAAAATGCTTGCAAATAAAACAAATTGAAATATTTATCTTGTTATTTTTACCTTAAATTAAATTTCCATAGGTAGGCCTACAGTACCTACTTTATTTGTTTCTATATACAGGATTCTATTCTTTTGGTAACATGGTCCTACAGGTTAAAATACTTAAATAATAACATTGTTATGCATTTTAAATAGTAACATTGTTTTGCATCTTCCCTTAAGAAGGAGTTCCAGATTACTTATAAAGAAAATGATTTTTATAAAATAAAAAAGAACATAAGATGTTTTAAAACCTAATTAACTATGCATTAAAAATTCAATAAAAATTTAAAAGTGAAAAAACTGTTAGTAAAAGTTTTAAAACTTAACTTATAAAAACTTATTAAATTGAAAAGAGGCAGGGTTAAGGGGCACCAAAGACTAAAGACAGATTATATAATTATGGTAGCCTACATGGAATTGGAATTTTAGTTTAGTAAAATTTTTAGTAAAAGTTGTGGATATGCCCAACCGGGATTTGAACCAGGGACCATAGCATAGAACTCCGATCACTTAGCCACTACACCACGGCCACTTCTAATCACGTATTGTAACGAAAGCCATTACGAATCCGAGAATCTAGGTCTCGTAATTGTAAGATAACATTTCCCAAAAATTGTCTTGCTCGGTAGAACTTTTACCAAACGAAATTCGACTGACTACAACAGTTCCTACGATTTAATAATTTATTGATCTCATAGGCCTATCTATCAATGAAGTGAAAAATTGGAATATTTTAAAGAAAATGTCAAGAGGGGTTCACCAGTTAATTAATAATTAAAAAAGTAAGCCATAGATAAGTTAGGCCTGGACACCCAATGTTATCGTAGGCTAATTTAAGTACTTTAGGCTAAAACTTTTTTTTAATGGTCCTTTACTTATGCTAAAACAAATAGTTGGCAACCATATGACACAAAAACAACATTGATTTTGATAGGCCTACAATAAACAACACTCTACAAACTAAACAAATCAAAACTATTTTTTTACTCATGCTATTTAGTTAAAGTTTTTTTTCATTTTCTCTGTCAATGGTTACTACTTTTTTAGGCTTGGATTTTATTTATAAGAATAAAGTGTGGATAACATAAAATGTTGGTTTGTCTCTTAAAACACAAATTTTACCGATTTCATATTCCATATCTGGTCAGATCTGGATGCCAGATACGATCAGATCTGGATGCCAGATACGATCAGATCTGGATGCCAGATACGATCAGATCTGGATGCCAGATACGATCAGATCTGTGATGCCAGATCTGAACTAATTCCATATCTGGTTAGATATGGGTGCCAGATCTGGAATATGTCCAGATATGTCATCCCAGATCTGGCCAGATATAGAATCCAGATCTGGGACCAGTCCACTTTTCCATAAGGGTTACTAACACCATTTTATGGCATCAAACTATTGAATATTATTCATAAGAATTCCGAATTAACCGCAGTACTCAAATTGCCATTCGCGATAGACCTAGGGTACTCTTGCATTATTTGCTCTAGCTTTTATAATTAACATTATTTATTCAATTTATGATAGGGCCAGAGGCCATCACATAAGGTTTAAAATCTTGTAAATCTTATGTTTTTTTTTTTAATTTGTATGGTTGATATAGGGGATAGAGTTTTACTGTTATTCAGTGCTCGATTTGGGGGGAATGCAGTGGAACGGAGTTCCGGTAACTCTCTTTCAGAAAGATAAAAATATTTGCATAAATAGGTACCTACATAAGTAAATAGATATTTCATTACATTTAATTTGACTTCAGTTAAAAAAGGTAGCCTTAAAAAAATTGAAATGAATGATGCACGGTTTGCTGAATATAAGAAAGAATGGTATAAATATTAATAATTCTCTCAATGCACCGTAACAACGTGGTTACAACGACGTTTTTACCAAAAGGTTTGCCGAAATCTTTAAAATTTGAATTCAGGGGATTTTGCGGGTAACCAAGACTTTGATTCCGGCTAATTCCGGGGACTACCACCGGATTTTGCGGGTAAAATGAGCAAGTTGTGTTGGCAACGCTGGTCATCACTGCCACTGTCGCCGCACAAACTTGCGGCGGGCCGCAGAGGCAGGGTTAAGGGGCACCAAAGACTAAAGACAGATTATATATGGTAGCCTACATGGAATTGTCTTCGTCCATTCTCATACGCGACTTCGGAGCGTACTCCTAGTAGTTAGTAAGGAATAAAAACATTTTCCAAATTTGATCAAAATATGTTCATAAACAATCAAACTACAACAGTTTACTTATTCTCCATAAGAATAACATGGGAATTTATAATTTAAAATTTTTTTGAATTTACTCCGTAACCATTAGGCGCATAATAATGCTTCAATATACTAAATTATTTGTCTTTTTAAGCTCTACAAAATGGTTTGGAAAGAAATTGCAAAATTTTATGTTTTTTGGGTCAAAAATGGGAAAAACCTATTTTTACCCCATAAAACCCCCCGTAAACCCCCGTTCCCATGGTCCGATCAAGCTGGATCGCGAACTCGTTCAAATAAACGTAGGTTTAAACGTTTGTACCAAATTTCATCAAAATCGGATCGTTTTTGCTCGAGTTATCGTGCTAACGGACACATATATATATATATGTATATATATATATATATAAATATATATATATATATATATGAATTTGAACGAATGGTGTTTTTGGCCTCTAGGGACCTCAAAACGAAAAAAAAATCGGTCCCGCGTCCAGGTCTTACCATGAGTACTACGGTAATAGCTTATTCCCTATATGGGAAATTCGCTAAAATTTGAACGAATAGTGTTTTGGCCTTTAGGGACACCGAAATGAAAAAGTATATCGGTCCCGGGCCTAGGTCTTACCATGCCACCTAACCTACGGTAATGGTAATAGCTACTTCCCTATAGGGAAATTCGCTAAAATTGTAAAAAACAATTTTTATCCCATAAAACCCCATAAACCCCCAGTTCGTTCCCATAGTCCGATTGTGCTGGTTCGCAAACTCGTTCAAATAAACGTAGGTTTACAAGTTTGTACCAAATTTAATCAAAATTGGATCATTTTTGCTCGAGTTATCGTGCTAACGGACACACACACACACATATATTCATTTTACATACAAGAAGACGGTTTACCCATGGGCTCTCCCCTCTCTGGACTTTTAGCAGTACGTGAACAATCTAGAAACAACCGGGATTTTGAATTAAACAAATCCTTAAAAATCAAAACTATTATATTGGTACCGATATGTTTATGATATTCTTTGTCTATTTGAAGGCACTCAAATTGAAGCAGAAGAACTACATAAACACATAAATTCTCTAAAGAAGTACAAAATTCACAAATCAACTTTCTAGACATAACAATTTCGAAAGAAAGACACATGCATAAGTTTAAAATTATACCGAAAACCAACTACAGCAGAATCATACCATCAAATTCAAATCACCCGTGGCAGCACAAACTGTCAACTTTTCATTCAATGACACATCGATTAGTACATATACCAATGTCAAGCAAAGATTTTGAAAAAGAGAAAAACATCATCCTATATTTAGCCTTAAAAAATGGGTACAAATCTTCTACTGTATAATTGAAAAAAATATCCGAAAGAAAATTAAGAAGAAATTTAAAACACAAATATCAATTGAAGAAAACAATAGAAAAGAATATATTTGCATACCCCATAGTACAACCATAAACAAAGCAACAAGAAAAACCTTCCAAAACTCTAATATGAAAATAAGTTACAGAACTAAAAATAATGCCTTTCAGATGATAAAAAACAAAATTTCTAATGAAGCATATTATAACAACCAAGTTAAAGATATATAAACAAATCAGGCATTTATCAAATTAAATGTTCAGACTGTAATAAATCCTACATTAGCCAAACAATTAAGTCGTAGCTTTAAGAAAAGGTTCCAAGAACATATACAAGCGTTAAATCAGGTAACAAAACGACAATGAAATCAAATTTTGCAGAGCGACTAATCGAAACTCGACATGAATACAAAAATATAAATGAAAATTTAGAAATCCTAGAATATGAAACAAATAAAACAAAATTAAATGTCAAAGAAGAATTGCATATATACACAAATTACAAAAGATCTCCTCAAAATTTACTGAATACCATGAACATCAACAAAATATTATATAATATACGCAAAATTAAACAAAGAATATATCAAGATCCTCTAAATTTTAAGTTAGCTTAACATGACTATATTTATTCCTATCATTATTTTTGTTATTGTATTTGTATAAAATGTAAACATGACTATATGACCTAAGTGTTGAAACATGTCGTTTGTTAATAATTAAAATGAATTTAAAAGGGTAGCTACTAATGTTTCTATAATGTTTTAGATTACTAAAATAGTAGTAGCCCTAATCACAATCATAATTATATATATATATATATATATATATATATAAACTTACACTTAGGGATGGCAACGATATATCGATATTTTTGAAACATCGATATTCTGGCCCCGATATATCGATATATTGCCATCGACAAATTCTTCCCGATAGTATCGGAGACATCGATGTTTTTGGGTCCGATATATCGGATTCATAAAATGACAAAAAATTGTCATTTTATTTAAATTTTCTTGGGAATTTAAGTTCCAATCGTAAGCCCTTAATTTAATTTTTTAACTTAATAACTTAATTTTTTCATTATGTTTAATCTAAATTAAAGATAACATTTTTCGTGATTCTATGTACTTAAATAACACTTAATGTTCCCTGTGTCTGCACATTTGTAATTACAATAAGCAGTTTTCTTATAGAAAAGCGAAGTAAAATTTTCGATGTATCGTTGTCCCGATATATAGGGAATATCGATATTTTGGGGGTCGATATATCGTAGACATCGATATATTGCTTCCGATATATCGGAAACCCGATATATCGACAAAACGAAAAATTTTGCCATCCCTACTTACACTAGGCTGTTAAGGGGACAACAGAATAAGAGAACAGTTGACTGTTCTCTCAACAGCGTCTGGTATAGTAAAATTTGTCAGTATTGCCAACCTTCATAGAACAACCGCCAAATGAGAGGGAAAATAGATAATAAGAGGACAGCGATAGGTCCCTTTAACATCTTCCCACATGGCATGGCTGTTGAGAGGACACTTAACTGTCCTCTTATTTTTATGTCCTCTTAACAGCCTTGTGTAAGCTTAAAGTGTCCTCTCATCAGCTCCATGTATAGTAAGCCTGGTATTAACATTAAATTTAGTTTCCTTTTCTTGATTATGAGTTTAATTACGTAAAAGGGTAGAAAAAATGTCACATTAAGATATGGTCTAATATTAATTTTTATCACTGCCTATACACTGCCTATAAAAATGTTCTATACTACTGCCCAGCCCCATAAATATTTCCATTTTCCAATCCCCATCCATCCAATATATATTTTCAAAATCAAACTCTTTTCGCATCACTCACCCGCGTACCCATATAAAATAATGTTAATTTTTTTTTAGATTTTCAGATTTTTTATGCTGTATTATTGTTTTTGATCAAAAGTTGATACCCACGTAGTGTGCCTGAATTTTAACCGTTTTGCCGCATCTCTTACCGTTTTTAAGATATAAGCATTTCTAAAACAATAAAGCAATGCCGCTCTGCAGCGCCTGGAGTTTAACCTTTGCACCTATTCTAGAGCCAACGTTGACATTATAATACAGTGCATTGACATACAAATAAAAATGTTTGATATATTTAACAAATGGTACCCATATAAAATAATGTAAACTAGGTGGCTTTCGCAGAGGCATCCACAAAATTGAGCGGAGTCATCAGGGTTCCATATAATATATTGTTATTGGCCTTCACCATCGACCTTCATAATTATTTTTACCTACAATTTTAAGTGAAGAGAACATTTGTGTAAAGATAAATATTGGTGTAATTAGATTAGGTACACGTTGATTCGTAAAAAAGGGGGAGTAAAAATCACGGAGATGTAATTTTAGGCATTTTTGGAGACCTGCATTTACATTTTAAGTTTAAACCCTCAGGGTTAGTCATCAACTTATTCTAAAACAGGGTGGTACAGATTTAACTTAGAAATCAACCCTTTGCAGTTTCGAATTCTACCATTTTGGCTACTAATAACTGCATAAGAGGGCTTTATGTGATGGTTACAGTATAAGTGAAACCAAGAAATATATTATCGTTACAGAAGTTATATTAACATTCACATTTGCATTTATTCAAGCGTTTTAACTATAACCTAAGTGTTACACGTTAATAATTTGTATAATCAATCGGAAGGTGATCGAAGGCGAAGATTAAGCCGTCGTGTTTTGGCTAAAATGTCTGTGCTTCCTAGTCGTCCTTGTCACAGAAAACATACTACTATAACCATTATAGTAGTACTAGGTAAACCCCGTCGAAATCGACGGTTGCTTTAAAGGCTTACGACAATTCTTCTAAGTGCGAAAAAAAGAGTGAAATTACAAAAAATGTGCGCATTTAGCATTGTTTAATGAATACGGTAATAAATAGGTGTAAAAACAATAATGACTATTATGCGTTAGTTACAAAATATGGTTGATCATTCAATGAATAACATATTTCTTATATCGTCCGTCATAGGAGTTATTGTTCCTATGTTAACTGATTTATCTTCTTTTTGATGAATATAATATAAAGAATACTTTTGGAAGAACCTTTAAATAGCATTAAAACCGTATTGGTGGATATTTTGTGGTACACACTTCTGCGATTTCATCAGTGTTATGCAGATTAAATCTGTGTGTGTGTGTGTTTTTTTTCTTATAAAATATATGTTTGTTGAGAAGGCACGTTATTATTTCAAAGGGAGGTCCACCCTAAAGCTGTGAAAGTTTTATTTTTCCTTCGTCACGTCGGTCATCATACCGTACTTCTGTGCCAATGAATAAACCTCTAAATTTAGCAATTTAAGCATAACATTGATTACATGACATGCGGATGTCAGTTGTCTCAGCCTTATCAATTACATAAAGTGAATACATCCTCGAAATGTTAGGTGTAGTGGAATATACTTGTAGTGATGCTGTCTTTTATTCTCGAAATGAGGGACCTCGTTCTTATGGCCATGCGGCTTCATTGGCAACAAATAATGCAAATGACAAAGCAATGCTGCATTTTCAAAAAGCAAATACTGTAAATTGTTACGTAAATAGTGACGTTTACATGCATTGTTGTTAATCGACGTATCTTAGAAAGGATGAGGATATCTAGTTCAAAAGGAACACGACCTTTCTGTCATGACAGTAACTGCTTAAATAGTAATTACTCTTTGTGAAATTTGTTTTACATTCGAAGTGTAGTGTTATTTTCACAAATCTCACTTAAGGCCAACCAAGTAGGCCCCGGTCCGTAATAGGCCACTGCAAAACATCTTTCAAGATATAGGTACTATTTTAATTTTAGGCAATGTTTCTGTGTTTGGATATTATTAGACATGATAAGAGCACAATGAACTTCTTCTGCAGATCTTTATCATCTTTTGGTTAAGAGAAATATAAATCGAATTAATAAGTGTCACAATCCAAGCGCATTAAAATGGCTCTGGCATGAACTTTTTTGTAGTATCGAGTTTGGACATTTTGTTTATGTTACTATCTGGGTAAGTTACCGGTGCATTTTGAGATATTTTTGTTTGCTGAGTAGCGCTAGTAAACATGTACAACCCTTTTCGTTAGTTTAATATCAATCAAAGGCTCTATTCTGTTTTCACTAAGCTGAATGAATACATCGAAATAACACCTCTAAAAAGTCTGCAATAAATTGCAATTTTGCAGATTAATGACTTTCTAAATCATACACACATCTATATCTATAAAAGAGGAACTATGTATGTATGTGTGTGTGTGTGTGTGTGTGTGTGTGTATATATACGTTATGGACTCCGAAACCGCTCGACAGATTGTAATGAACCTGTCAGGCATTGTTAAGCATCTTTCAAGGATGGTTCGAGTGAAGTTTGGTGCAGATCCGTCAAAAGGGCTCTGGCCCAGAGGGTTTTAAGTGGGCCAATGTCAGACTTTTTTATCTACTATGTTTACAAATAAATATAATTTAAAAGCAGATGTTTACTTTCACCAACTGTTTAGTAGGTTTGAATAATCACAACATTCTGTATTAGTATTAGTCATGATTGATTTGAAATAGTGCCACAGTGTTTCTACAGATTGCAGCACAGAAAACTATTTTACTTTTGAATAAGTCCAAATGTATTGAACCCCAATCGCAGCACACTTGTGCACTTAACAACGTTTAAATTCTCCAATGTTAAATATTAAAACATAAAAACCTTTATCAAAGTACTTTATTATAAACAATAAAAGAGGTGATTTTTTTTTTAAAGTTATGACTACAGCTAATTTGCAACCAAAAGGTGAGTGAGCGTAGCGAACGAACATCAACCTGGAGGCGAGTAAGCGTAGCGAACGAGCTAACCTGAAAACAAGTGAGCGTAGCGAACGATTTCCAACCTGAAGGTAAGTGAGCGTAGCGAACGATTTCCAACCTGAAGGTGAGTGAGCGAAGCGAACGAACTTCAACCAGGTTGATTGAGCCATGCGAATACTGATGAAGTTAAGCGGGGCAAAGCCCGCGGGTACAGCTAGGGTCTTTATAAAAATTATTAAAATATTAATCCAGTTGCTGTAAACCACTATTAATGTAATAGCTATTTACCTTACAAGTGTAGTAAGAGCGTATTTACATCACGCAGGTGAATGTTGTGCAACGAGCGGAAGCGAGTTGCATAATTTACCTAAGTGATGTAATAAACTCTTGCGTAACGTGTAACGTACAAGATTTTACCTGACCCGACAATATACAGGAGGTTACGAACAATTTTTCATTATCCATTCCACTCATCTTCTAGTAACGTTCATTTACAAACATAAGCTAGGTTAGGAAAATTTTTCAAAACAACAATAAAATTCAAGCGCACAGCTGATTTCTAGCGTTGAACGTCGTTGGCTCCATGGAGGTATATTTTTTAAGTTAAGCACTCAATGTTATTTAAATGGGTTCTATTACCTCACCGAGTGAGTTTTGTTCAACTTTTCATCACTCGAGAAGTAATGAAGTTGTATACATCACGCTTGGGATAGGGAAGTTTAACATGGCGGGATAGGTAAACAAAATATGAACACGGCTCATATGGGCAACGTGCCCTTCTGCACTTGTATTATTTTGTATTGTATTACACAATCGAAATCTTTTTTAATAATTGAAAACATGTATGGAAATGATCTCATGAACCTATCTGTCTTGAATAATATGACAAAATATCGGCAAAAGTGGTCAAAAAGGCAGACACCAACCCGCACAATAGATATAATATAATTCGATAAGAAATCATTTTAAGAGTTTCTATAATATTAAGATTTTCCAATGATTTCATAACTGAACGTTATATTGCAAAACATGAGATGATGCAGAACAAAATAAATTTTAAAATCTGAAAATTACATTGCAAGTACTTCTTTTTGACAAACTCAGTAGTGTTGTTTAAAATGCAATTTAAATATTAACAGTTGCTTCATTAAAAAGTAGTGAAAAATTATCCATATGACGATAATGTAAACCAATCTGGGAAGGAAACTTTAAAGGATTTTAGGGCAAAGCCCTAAGGGAATTTCTTCGTTTTTCTGTTGATGGCTCTTCTACAGACCAACACCTTTCTTTGGACACCTCAACCAAGTTTCTACGCCCAGCCGTTCTCTCAAATTAGAGGGGACAAAGTTTCCAATTAAATGTTTAGATTCCCCCATGTTAATCTTATGGGAGAAACCCCAAATTTGACAAAAGATCCTGCCCAAACTAATAAAGATTTCAAAATATGAAAACCATTTTACAAATCTACAAATCAGGGTAATTTTTTTGCCACCTTAATCATCAAAAACATGTCAATCGGTTCAGTAGTTTCGGAGGAGTAATTGTCACAAAAAACCTGCTTGCGTATTAAATAAGTACTAGTGAACCTGTGCGGCTCAATGCCCCGCAAAATAACATAGGAATTTAGAAAACAAACTCATCGTGTTATATATTGACTTGATGTCGAAAATTAAATACAGTAATAATAAAGCTTTAGAAGGAAAGCAGTCCAGTTATTTTCAAGCTGTATGTGTATTATATTTAGTAAATTAATAAGTGCTCAAGGTCAAGTGTGTTCATAGTTATTTTTTAAAGATTTATAAAACACATTTAACAAAACATTTTATCATATCAAACCAATAGGCCTATGAAGCATATTTTGAGGCCTTGCAATGCTGTTTGGAGAATTAAACTTTTAAATATACACATTAAATATACAATATAATAAATACAAATATATATTAATTAAAGGGCTTGTGCTGCAAATGGCAAAGATAACATAAATTAGCATCTTTCCATTTTAAAAGGTAACTTAAGTTTGTTTCAGACGGACACATTTTTATCCTCGAAATCAAAATATCTCCCCACTCACTTGTCCCAGTTAAGACTTTACATTCTATTAAGTTGTTAACCATTCTGATCACATGAAGCTTTGTGCCATTAATGAGGCCCTTTTTGATGTATTAATATTCCACATCAATAAAACCACTGCCCACTTTTATTAGTCTAATCTGTGTCTTGGCAATCCACTGACCTCTATATTTAAAAACTCAGTTGGATTTTCTAGATGGGTGTCTCCGCCTTCGTCCGTTTTCGAGGACCCAGTCTTCTTCCCCTTGGCATACTGACAGTTAATTACCTAACTTATCAAGTTCATGAACTAATTCATTAATACCGTTAGTTTATAAAGAAAAATAGATAAAAGTTACTTGGCTCGGTGCTTTCATAACTGCAATCTCAAAATACAACCAGAAGTAAAAAAAACTCAAGTTATTGGTTAAAAAAACTATGTTTGTGTAATATCATTATTCACATGGAGTAGATGATTTGTTTGATTTGTCAATCAGCTGTTTTGTTTAAAATGATTTAATAATGTCAAAGATTTGTGATTTTAAATACATAAATTATTATAGTAAAGTTTTCTAAATCATGGTAACTTATTCTCAACTAAATTTTACTATTCCCAGCATTAAAATAAAGTAGGGCCTATTAAAATCCATTATGGGTAAACTTCAAGGTACACAATCCTTGATCCTTGATTGAAATGTAGTATACATTAACAGTCATAACACACAGCAATTATTATGTAGAAGACTTTGACTATTTTCAAGTAACAAACATATGTTTCTGTAAATAAAAATCATCTCCCATGTTATCTTTATGGAGAAATATGAAACTTTAAAGGGCCCCAGGGCCTCACTCTCTAATTATTCCCTTAAAAAGTTTCCTGCACAACTTCACGTTACGCTCTTTCCAATGACACCAAAAACATGACAATCGGTTCAGTAGTTTCGGAGGAGTAATTGTCACAAAAAAACTGCTTGCGTATTAAATAAGTACTAGTTGCTCTGCCCGTGCTTCGCTACGGGGTAAGAATGCAGAAAAGAATAATTAGGTTTTACTTTAAGATGCTATGAGAAACAGTTACAACACACTTACCAGGAAACATATAGGCAAAGGCTCAATCCTGCTTATTGATTATTTAAATTAAGATCTCTTAATGTATTACAGTATTATCATTTTATATAGTGTGTAGAATTTAAAATATATGCAAAAGTATAATTCATTGACCACATGGCACCAAGAAACAATTCTCCTTGTAAACAAATTAAATTAAATAGCAGAACAGCATTTCTGACAACAGCTGTAGTTTCATAACAATGTTTGTTTCCCTTGTTAATCTTATGGAGAAATACGAAATTTTAAAGGGCCCCAGGCCATTAATATTACATGAATATTTATGAAATATTGCAACTTTTTTGTTAAAAATGTCAATATTTCAAAATAAAAATATGAAAATGAAAAACGGATTGTGACATATCAAATGAAAAATAAATTTCACCAAGCATTTCCTTTTTCATGCTCTTTCATTTGATATGTAACAAGGGGTACCTTGCGATTAAAAAAAATTAAGTTCCGGGGAGGGGGGGGGGAAATGTCTCGCAAATTTATGAACCGATTTTAAATTTTTCCACCAAACATTTTCTTTTTTCATGCTCTTTCATTTGATATGTCACAAGGGGTACCTTGCTAATAAAAAAAAATAAGTTGGTGACAGGGGGGTGGAAGGGGGGGAATGTGAATGTAACGTTGAATTAAAAAAAAATTGTGCCCCCTACGTCAATAGATGATTCCCGCAAACTGAATATTTCTATCTATTGCGGTTTTTACATAGATAAAGATGCAAGTTATAAAAAAAACACCCTCTATAGATAACTAACAATATCTTCGACGATTTCATTCCAAAGCTGTAAATAATATATTTCTGGCCTAAAAACGTGTTTTATGCAGTTAAAACTACCAAGAAAAATCTAATTTCGTAAAATAATGAACTTGAAAGACAAAACTCTCTAACAGTGAGCCTTATGGGTTACTAATTTGGGTTTGGGAACGAAATAACAAACGAAAATAGTTACCGTAACATCAACAAAAGAATAGTTAGTACTCTCCATTCGAGTCACTTGTGTTTTCTCATAATCTCAAACAATATCCCATAGTTACAATTAAAAAACAAAATATATAAATATATAAATATACAGCTGATTATAAACAAACCTAATACAAACCAAAGAGATTTTCATCCATCCTCAGGTAATGTTTAACATATTACAAATAGACTGCAACATTTGATTTGGATGAACGGCAGTGACAAAACACTGCTCTCAGAGTATACTAATGACTTTCTTCGAGCAAAGCTCGGTCCCCAAGTGGTAACGGTAAGAGTGGTCTCGGAAACGGTAAGAGGTACGGCAAAGCGGTTAATATACAGGCCTACTACGTCGGTTCCAGCTTTTAATCAAAAACAATAATGCAGCGTAAAAATTATTGTAAAATTTTAATACGTGCCGCAACAGACGTTTTAAGAAACACATACTTTTTTGTGGGGGGATGTTGAAATGCGAAATTGTCTCTTTTCTGAATTTTCCTCATGGTTTGGGGCAGAGACCTGTCATCGTGCCAAATTTCTACTTCCTAGCCCGTCTAGAAGTGCCCAAACACTTGTATACCTGATCAGTGAGTGAGTTACACATCGTGCTGTATAGTTAATTAGATAAAATCAATTTGTTTATAAAAACACAGGATATTTTGGTAAGCACAAATCCGTTATGAGGACACATATTTGGAATTTATACACACGGCTGTTCAGGGGACATACCCATTTAAAATGTATGGGATTTAGTTGGGAAATTCATTCTCCTACAAGTGTATTGGTATGCCTTTTTTGCCATACACAAGGCTGTTATGAGGACACAAAATGTTATATACAAGGATGTTACGAGGACTGTCTTCTTATTAATAAGAGGACAGCAATTGTCTTCCTAACAGCTTTGTATATAAATTTTGTCCACTTAACAACCATGTACATATCTATATATATATATATATATATGAAACTGAACGGATTGTGTTTTTGGCCTCTGGGGACCTCAAAACCAAAAAGTAATTCGGTCCCGGTTCTAGGTCTTACCATGAGACTATACGCATTTATCCTATGTGGGAAATTCGCTAAAAGGTACCGGGCAAAAGCAAGTCACTAATGAGTAAGATCAGTCCCATTAAAAAATACAAACTTTAAGAGGTACTTAGGCCTACTACTTACATTTAAAATACACCCGCCGCAGCAAACCTGCAGACTAAGCAAATTCCCACTTGTCTGATTACATTTTAACTAAAATATTTCCATAAATAAGACATATTTATTCCCAATTAAAATAGCATTAGATTTAACAAGTGCTTAGGTTTGCTGCTACGGGGAAGGTAAAAAGTGTTTTTGACCATACGTAAATAGTATAGGATGAAATAAATAAATTTGCCAAAATTTTATCAATATAATTATAGTATATCCATAAACAAGTAAACTCCGTATTCAAGAGGGTGTAGGCGCCATGATCAAGGCTGTAATCGCCGAATTGATAAGTTTTCCTTAGTCTAAGATATTGAGAATATGTTCTAACTTTTCAGTAAAGGGGGGGATTAAGGGGTTAGGGAACTATATATTATTTCAGCTTAATATGTAAATTATACTCTAGAGCTCACTCGTACCCATAAGGTACGAGTGGAAGTTTTAATTGTTCTTTTCCTTATTATATTAATAATTAGATGCATAATAATATTAAATCATCAAAATGGCTGTGATATGGATGTGGTTTGGCTCAGTAATTAATTTAAGATCATTATTATTCAACTCAGAATGTTGCTTGCAACACTAGATTGATTATATTGAGCCTTAACGAGCCTATGAGTCCAGTAACGTTACTATAAACTATAGTAACACGCTTCATTATTTTTTTAATAGTATATTTCGCCCTCGCTCATTTTCTGACCTCGGCTTCATCTCGATCGTAAAACTTGACCTTGGGTCAATAAGAGTCACTTTAGGCCCTAGTGATATTTTTCTACTTATTGCATTACAGTATTAACTAGAATTGCTTTCATGGCAATGAAAGCCAGTTGAGCGGAGCAATATCATGTTTAATGTTTTTTAATAAAGCAATAAATAAAAAAATGCTTATAGATATAATACAAAATACAAATTTCCCCACACTCTGCACTCCTAGCCTTACTACATCATTCACCACTTCCTACGTTGTGGACCTGTTTCCCTCTCCTTTCCCATAGCATTTTAATACCGGGTGTCCGAAAAAGAACTAAACCATTTTAAAGGCAAATACTGATACCAAAAATAAGAGACTATGTTGAATGTTTTATATATGTGTTTAAAGCTTATATTCTCAAGTTTTATTATAAACTTAGTATAACTCGATATGAGCACCATTAGTGGCCCGGCATAAATCTAAGCGAAATTTGACCTCTTCCCAGGTATTGGTCAGTACTTCAAGGGATGTTGCACCAACACATGCGACTATTCTCTGTCGGATGTGATTCAGATCCCGAATCTGCACCGAGTAGACATAATTCTTTATTCCCCCAAAGGAACAAGTCCAAAGGAGCCATATCTGGACTCCAGGAGGCCATTGGATGGGCCCTTCCCCTGCCAATCCACCAATCGTCGAAACGAGTATCCAGCGCTTCTCGCACACGCAAACTGTAGTGTGGCGGCACTCCATCCTGTTTAAACGGCCACCTTTAACTCCAGGCCGCGGCCTTCGAACTGGCAACGTCGCAAGTGGTGTTGTAACAGCTGTTTTGTTTGGAAGCAGCTAATGGTATTTTTGTATTTACGAAAGATTGGTTACTGGACAATGACAATATTAACTCCGCTTAAAATGTACGGATATAGATTTTTAATTCATATTGTTTCGGTTTTCAATTCTGTATGTTTTATTTTCAATATTTTAATAAATTTTTGTTCAAAAATTTAAATTTAAATCAATAAAGTGCGAATTAATTAGCTGATGTCACCTATCTGCCATGTTATCTTATGGGACGTCTGTCACTAAACAACACCACTTGCGACGTTGCCAATTCTACCAGGCCGCGGCCTGTAGTTAAAGGTGGCCGTGGTTTAACACGTTGCCTACCAGCCGTTACACTCAGCTGTATGAGGGGCGTTACGAGACGTGGTAGTGAAGAAGCTTATTCAATTCAATTCAATTCATTTATTTCCACGGTAACACCATTTTTACAAGAGGTACAGTAAGTAGTAGCTATCAAACTCAAATTATAACAACAAATAAAGGCTGTCACTATTTCTGTTTGTTAAGTACTGTTCTATTTAAGTTCTGTTACACTTATCACGAAAAGTCGCCATTTGCATTGCGTCAGGAGTTGAATAAAAATTGTAAATTAAAAATTCCCTTGTTTTTCTTAAACTGTTGTAGTTTACTTGTTTATGGATATATTTTAACCAAATTTAGAAATTTTGTTTATTTCACACTAAGCTATTATCAACATTGCAATACAAAAACACACCTTCCCCCACACATGCTGTCCCTGTAGCAGCAAACATAAGTACTTACTAAAATCATTGTTATTTAAATAGGAAATAAATCTGACAATTTTTAGGAAATATTTTAGTAGACATCTGGGTACAAAGCCATGGTAGTCTGCAAGTTTGCTGCGGCGGGGGTATTTTAATTTTGGTCCGTGGTTTTGTCGCTTTCATTCTTCTTCTTCAACTTCTTATTTCTTCATCTTCATTCAATCAAGCAAGAACAAGAAGAAGAAGAAGCTGAAGAATCCCATTCCCAATCCCAATCCATCCAAGTCCCCAAGCCCAAGTCAAAGTACTCTTGCTTTGCGGTTCTCGAAGTCATTGTTTGTTGTTTTGCATTTCTGTATTTAGAGTGAAAATCATTTAACACATCGTAGGGTTTACCGAATCCGTCGAAATGATAAAATAGTTCAGTTCTCTTGCAGTGTAAAATCATAAGTTTGCTTCGTTGATGTACTGTTAAACGCATATTCTTACGATTTTATATTCCGATTTTTGACTGTCCTTCCTACCTAGGAAGCCGACTGCTCAGTGGCTAAATCCACACAGGTAAATATGAATTTAGTTAACGGATTATCGTAGATCTTAATTCATTTGTGGATTTTTATGTGTGAAACCTTTGTGCTGGTTCCAAATCCACTCTTAGTAGACTTAATTGCTTTATTATGTGACGGTTAAAATGGCGGTCTGGATTTCCCGCCATTTTGTACTTTGAATTTAAACCCTTTCTGCCTTAGCCTTACTGCTATTCAGTAATCAGTAGTATTCTTTCAGTCGAATCTCGAATCAGTAGGTTATTCATTGCTGCTGCTGCTGTGCCTTGCCAATTCACATTATTTCAGAGTTGATCTACTATAGGGGACTCATTGTATAGTAGTAGGCCTAAGGTATTACCACACAAGACTAGGCTCTAACTAGGCTACCTCTAGGCAGGGACGTATTTAAGTATCTGCCGCCTATAGGCAACAAAGTTTGCCGCTGCCCCTCCCGCTCCCACTTTTCAACGCACTCCCCGACCTCACTAATATCACTCCAATGGCCAATACATGCCCTGTCAGCTGGTTTTGTAGGAAAATAATTGGTAATATTGCATGCTGCATCAATAAATTTAATAACTTTTCACCACACTATGATGTTTTTAGCTGTTTTACATGCGTTAATTGGTGGCTGAAAGTTACGTTTTGCTGGCCATGCCAGCTGTCATCGTCATTTTTGGACCGAGCAGGTTCTTACATCCCTAGGGCCGCAAAATCAGCTTATCGCTTACTTTTAAAACATGAATGCATATTAAATACAAATCAGTATCCATAGCATTGCAATAGAATTGTTTTATTGTCACCGCTGCCTAGCAACTATTTATTTTAACTTTTGCTGATTCCTCAAATTATTTCTTCACATAACCTTAAAGTTCTAGTTGTGTTGACTATCAGTGTGCATCATTATTGTGGTGAATAGTGCTATTAAGGTATAGTGTGGTGGAAAATAGCGTTCGTACCACAGACCGAAATGGTTTTGCAGCTCTCGATCGTTTTAAGTTGACTTCGTCTCGAACCTAAAAACTATCGAGCCGGCGAAACCTCATTTTCGGCCCTAGGTACGAAATATACTATTTCGACCCCTTTTAACAGACTTTTTTGTGCCGTTTTTTTGCAAAACAGTCTGACTTGGATAGGCCTACACGGAATGCAACTTTTTTTATCTAGGCCTAATCAGTATTTTTACAATTCCGTTTTGCGGCTTGAAATGGCACACAAAATCGCCTGTATACAATGGTTCTTATAACGCTTTTCATTGAACACTATTAGTCAGATCCACTTGCGAGACATGCTTTTGGCTTTGATTTGAAATGAAAGAAATATGTTTTCTTATACTAGGCTATTTATATCTTCCAAAAGCACATGAATCGCAAAGAAAGATTACGTACTAATACTGAAAGAATAATATACAATTTTAAATTAGTTAAGTTTGGTACAGTGGTAAGTATTTAGTTCACACTTTCCTTCTTGATTTTAACCTAGCAAAAGAATCTTTCAGCTATAGTGCTGCCGCTGCGTAGTGGTGTATGAAGTAAACAGAAGGGAGTGTTATCTACGTTTGTCACTACGTAGCGGCCGTACCGGCGACCCGCTCCCGCGGCGAGCGTGTCCGCCAGACCAATAGGGCAGCACGGACAACTCTACACAGCTGTGTAATAAACTATTGACGTTTGTTTGACTTGGATGCGTTCTGAAATAGTTGTATACTTAATCAAAATATTGAAATGGCTAGTTTGCCGTTCCAAAAATTGTTTGCAAAATTTTTTTTGATTAAAACTTTGTTTTTTTATCTACCCTCAAAATGTTGCCGCCCCTAAAATTTGCCGCCCTAGGCGGGCGCCTAGTCCGCCTATTCGGAAATATGTCCCTGCCTCTAGGAATATAAAACCAAATGTTCCATAGTAGCCTATTGTGTGCAATAATCGCAAAAATATACAGTAACTTTACCTAGGGCACATAGGATACAGGCCTAGCTTAAAATTTAATAAACACTTAAAGTTAGGGCAAAACTTTAATATCTGACTCCACCGAATTATAAAATGATTGATTGGATCAATAGGCCTATCTAAACTTAGCCTGATCATAAACCCAATAGCCTACCCATTGTTATTTATACAATACCTAGGCTATTACTTAATTACGACTGAGTTGGATAAGCTACCTATCAAAGTTTTAACTTACAAAGATAAATTTCTATAGGTCTATTACGGACACATGTGATTTAACTAACTTTTAACCTTTTGTGTTCTGAGGTTGTGCAGAATTCAGTGGCGGATCTAGAACAGTCACAAGTGATATGTGTGTAAACTAAGTCTCCAAAATGGCAGTTTTATACCATTTCTTTGTCCAAAGTTAAGTTAGTGTGACAAATAATTTTACGCAATGTGTATGCTCTACTGTAGGCCTATTTTATGCAGTAAAAAAAGTATAATGTACACTTGAGGGGGGGGGGGGTGGTCCCTCCCTTCACCCCCCCTCTGGATCCGCCACTGGCAGAATTACATTCAAGCTTGATCAAGTAGCCTAAGCCTAAGTTAATTTATTAGGCCTTTTAAGCCTTAGGCATAACTTAGCCTACTGAGGCTAAGTGACCTAATTTTTTTTCGCACCACTCTTAAGTTAAAGAAAAATATGTTTAAATTTATTTTTGTACTAAATTTCATGTTTAGGTTACATTTGCCTTGTTTGAGAGTTGGACTATAGGCCACTAAATGCACTCTAGCAGATATGGACCGTGTAACTTAAGCTTGAACTTTAACTTAGCCAAGGCTTCTAATTAGGCTACTAAATGTCCTCCCCATTCATTAACTTAGTTTTTAACTGAACAAAATATTTAGTTATGTTTTTTCAAAATAGGTAAGTTCTTACGATAGTAGGCCTAATTAAACAGATAGGGCCTAGTAGGCCCCCTACCGGTAGAAAAAAATAGACTTTTTGCATTTAGGCCTAAGTTTGGTTACAAAAAGGTACATGTTGAAGTACCGGTACCTCCCAGATCGGTAGTGGGGGAGACAACGACGGAACAGCGTCTCAGTCGTCATCTCCCTAAACTTAGGCTAATATTTTTTAAGCAACGGTTATTTTAATTTTCAAATGTTTCCATTATGATTTGGTTTACTAATTTTTTAAATAGCAACACGGCAGACGCACAGGCAGCACTTGCCTATGTCTGCTGATTTTCTTAAATCAAATAACTTAAATGTTAATACAAAAATGTTTCTTTTTATTTTATAGTTTTAGTTTAAATATTTTTTAATCGCAACGTTAAAAAGTATGTATTTTGTATTCTGTATATTTTGTTTCATATTTTTAGATTTCTAGTCATTTGTACAAACATATATTAAATTGATGAACCTTTTGTATTATTTTAAGTTCATCATACATATTCGGCATCAAATGAAATTTTTAGCTTAATCAAATTTAATTTTTGACTTTCACGTGTGATAACAATGTTAATACTCAAAACCCCACTCATGTTATTATACCATTGGAAAGATAATTTTATTCTCTTTCCAGTGATATATAGTTTTATAGGTTAATCTGGAGAGAGATTTTTGTTATGAAACCTTTTGTCAGTAACTCAATGTTCCGATTTCGGAAAAATCTAATTATTTGTATTTAGGAATTTTTTTTGGGTGATAATAGGTAATAGTTATTATTTCACTTGTGTATGATTCTGCATTAAGTTTTGGATATATAAGTAACATTTGAAGCCCATTTCTTCAAAATTGTCCCTTTTACATAGAAAGATGAGAATATATGCATTTCAGTTTAGCGCAAAAATAAGCCTCGGAAACTGAATTTGTGTGAAACTTAAAATGGCCGTATCTCTGAAGCCCTTGATCAGAATGAGATAAAATTTTGGATTTCTTCTTATCTATATGTATATATTATCTATGCAAAATGTTATTGAAATCAGAAAACCTTGGGTGACAAGTCTACTTTTGGCTGGATGATTTGGCGTGGAATGACCCTATATTATTTGGAAAATAAACATATTATTTCATTCATTCAGTGAGTGTTGTGACTACGTTCATCTTGTCCATTGTCATGTATCAAGAACCACATCAGAGAAGTGGCTGGACCGCAAAATTGGTGCATGTTGAGTCTCGATATTTTACAAATTATAAATGAAGACGAGGTAGAACAAGGTGTACTTGACTATGTGATGGAGTGTGAGAAATGTGGGCAGGAATATTTGCTATGATTGTGAAACGTTTTGCCGGTGCATCCATCTGCAGTTTTGCATTCATCTGAAAGAACAGAAGCCTACTAGCCTACAAAGTGTTTATTAAATATAGTCAGGTAAACTTGACCTCACACAATTTTTCATTTTGATATTCTATTTAAAGTTTTATCCAGGCCTACCTCTTGAATCCTATTACCATCATCATTTTTAACACAAATATGAATATAGGCCTAGGCCTACTAGCTGATCAAATAGGCCTACATTTTTTGGAGGTATGTCATCTACAGTAGGCCTTATGGTGTAACTTGACTTCCACTGTGCTGCTAACTTATGCCTACTTACTTGAGACTGCTTACTGCTGTTTTTCTCCGCAGTCATCAAGATTGGGGGAGGCGCCATCTTTTTCTTTTCTTTTTTCCTTGTTTTCAGGTTTATTTTGGTTCAGGTTTATTTTTCTTTGGATTGTTTTATTGTCTGCAATTGTAGGCTATATGATCTTCTATGAATTAATTCAAGTTGTAAGTAGGAACTTTCCAGGAAAGTTGAGTGGAGAATTTTCTGTCATCTTGAATATTTTTAAGCCGGTTTGGTAATACCTGAGCTGTATAATTTTATTGCTCTAAATGTTGGCATTCTTGCGGTTTTTTACAGTTTAGCCTATGTTGGGGTAAGTCATTTTTTCCTTCTGTTGTTGTGGTTATGGGTTTGTTTAAATTAGTTTTATAGGATCCAGTTTTTTTTTAATTGTTTTTTTTTTATAACATTGTACATTGCCCCCTTTTTTACTCAGTTCTAACTGTATGATAGGCCTACTTAACAAATAAGTCAGTCAGGAATGGGTTGAAAAAATAAAGTAAACATGGACAGTGTGCAACTAAATCTGTGTTGTACTGTCTGTATTCAATAATCATTCAAAATCTTATCAGATCCATACGAGCTGTTTCTCAGTCTCTGCTATGATTACAACATGTGTTTTGTGGTTAGTTTTACATTTGCTTTGTTTTGTGTTTGGAAAGCCGAGTACGATGTCAGACAGCGACGGCAGTAGTCCAGTAAAGGAGAATGGCGCACCTAGCAGCGGCGAGGAGCCCGCGCCCAAAAAGGCTGCACCAGCCAAGAAACTCACAGTTGAGAAGATATACCAGAAAAAGTCCCAGTTGGAACATATTCTACTCAGACCAGATACCTATATAGGTAATGTATCTTAAAATTATATTTTTTAGTTACCCTACTAGGTTTTTATTTAAAAAAATTGTCTTCACTTTGGTAAGACAATAAATTATAAATATTCTCTAAAAATCTGTTGAAGTCTGCAGGCTTTATCAGATTACATAAAGTTCCTTTTCTGTTCATGTTATACAAGGGTTTAGTGTCAACTAAGCCTTTCTATCCCCTTCTTATTAGCCTTATTAACCATTTTAAAACTGTCTGCAACTACCTCTATCTCCTGATACATGTTAGATTTGACTTTGACTTTGAATCCTGGTTTGCAAAACAAATTCAGTTGTCAACCTCTTCAAGCAATACCGGAGGATAACACTAGGTTTAAAATTAACTTACCTTACCTCCTTGGCCACTCAAACCTAAGAAGGTTTTTGGCCTCGCCAACAAGTTGCCTCCACTGCTGCCGGTTTAAAATTAACTTGCCACAGCAAAAATTTGAATTTTTCAAAGAGAAATGTTAAAAATATTCAGTTTTAACCACGAATACTACAGGGTGTCCACGTTCTGGAAAGTCAGGTATAGTCATGGAAAAAAATTATGGTCATTGAAAGTCATGGAAATAGACAAAAAGTCATGGAAATCCCCAATGATGGATGGATTTCAGGGGACCTTTCAATGCTCTAGTCGGCCATAAGCGTGACTATTGTAGCATTTTTCACAATTTTTCACAAATGTATGACAATTTCAATTTATACAGTTGCCTTAGTTTAAATGGGTTTTGAGTTTGTATTAGTTCATTGTTGTACCTATTGTACTCCATTGTTATCTGTTAATACATATTTCAATATTTTCTGTGAAATAACTTGTCTAGGCAGTATTATTCGTGTGTGTACGGTATATTATAATTTTTGAGTTAAGTTCGTGAGTCATGGAAATCAATGGTTAATGGTCATGGATAGTCATGGAAAGTCAGGGAAATTGATGACAAAATTTCTGTGGACACCCTGTACTAGAACAGACCCGTTATAGATCATAAACATAAACAAATTATGTTACTGGCCCAAAAGTAAACATTTTTTAACATTGCTTAAATGGAACTGTTTAACGTTAATGTTATTAGTATAGGATTTGAGCCAAGAGCCAGGGGCGTCATTTGTTTATGTTTATGAGCCATATCGGTCTGTTCTAATATTCGTGGGTTTAACTTTTTTGCAACACCTGCCGGCTCCTATAGAAAGTGAAGGCAATTAAAATAAATTCAAAAGAACACAAATGATTTTTTTTTCATTTTTCATTTTATTCCATAGAAGACTTCAAAAAAGTTAGTAGCTTATATAATTTTAATTTGAGTTCCATAGCAAAATTAGGGGAACAATTTATATTTTCATCATGTGTAAGTAGTTTTTTGTTTTAATTTTTTTTAACCTTGACAATAGATTATATATTTTTATTTTATTTACTGCTCATGTTATTATGATTTCAATAGTTCAGTTACAAATTCCTAACTTTTTAAACATTATTTTGTTGACAGTACGGTACCTAAGTAAATCTTGTAGTATATTTTAAGCACTTTGTAATAGGTATAGCCTATATTTGACCCTACTCGATGCATTTTTTTGTGTATAACGTATAAATAATTATTTGATTTGATGTTCTTAGGGTCTGTGGAGCCTGTAACGGAGACAATGTGGCTGTATGACTCCGAATTGGAAGCAATGGTACAGAAAGACATCACTTATGTTCCGGGGCTCTACAAGATATTTGATGAGATATTGGTCAACGCCGCAGACAACAAACAACGTGATGCCAAGATGGACTGCATCAAAATTGATATTGACCCGTAAGTTATATTGTTGGTTTGTATTTCAGGTAATGAATGGTACCACAAAGAAAGAAGTTTAATGCAACCTACACAATTAATTGCCACTCTGCTTCTTAGCTCGACATTTTCCTAGATCACCCCTTCCAGCCCTGTTTCCCAAGCGTAACTTATTTGCAGATGATACGAATAATATATCGTTCTAGGTACTATCCCAATTCCTATTTGGTACTTGCTAAAACACTTAACATGCCATGGCAATTTTCTTGATTTCTGGAACATGTGGTAGTTGCCCATTACTTCTGTTAACCAACCTCATATTGGCTGAGGTTATGGGTACTTATGCCACGATAATCCACTTATTGTTCTCATTTGAAATTAAATTTTTAAGATAAAAAAAATGTTTTAAAAAGTAGATGTTCTTATTTTTTTTTATTTTAGATTATTTTCAGTAGTTTGTAGCCTAACATGTGCTAACAGGTAGGCTACACTACTATAGCACATGTTAGGCTACTAAACTACTGAATCTGGCTTGTCTCATTAGTTTAACTGTTGGATTTAAGGAAACCCCAGATAGATGGCGTCTCTTGTTATTCATTTCTGATTAATATTTTTATTACACAACGGAAATAGTGATTGTATATGTGAATAAAAATAGCTCAAAAACCTCAAAACGGTTTGTCCCATTTCAAAACTTTCTGAAATTATTTTACAGTTTAACTTAAAGTTTACAGTTTTGAGACAAGCCTGTTTGGCCTAAAGAATAAAATAGTTGTATCAAAATCTCAACTTGTCTTGCAGTTGAACTTTAAACATCCTATTGAAATATCCAATTAAAAACCTGATAGGTTAGAAAAGTAAATCACACATCTTACAGACTTGAGATTTTAACATTTAGATAAGTTGTTTTGTGACTCATAAGCTAGTTTCAGAAATAACTCTTACTTAAGATGTTAAGTAAATTAAGTGAATAAAATGAATGTTTGTGTTCAGAGAGAACAACCAGGTGTCAGTGTGGAATAATGGCAAGGGAATCCCAGTAGTGGAACACAAGGATGAGAAAATGTTTGTGCCTACGATGATCTTTGGCCACTTGCTCACCTCGAGCAACTACAACGACGAGGAGGAGAAGGTGACAGGAGGTCGTAACGGCTTTGGAGCCAAACTGTGTAACATCTTCAGCACCAAGTTTACCGTTGAGACATCCTCCTCGGAGTATAAGAAATGCTTCAAACAGGTACACTGAGAGATTGCCATATATCTTAAAGTTGTTTAATTTTTAAATTCTTTGTTTATTTTATATTTTAACCATGAAAAGTGTGAGCTTCTTTCAAGGTTTCGTTTTAATAACTACTCCTGTGTTCTAGCCGGACAAACTGTAATTTGTAGGTCTTCATTGCCACACTGTACATTCTTCATGTATTGTCCTGACCCACTGCACAATCTTGTAAAACAAGTCAATTGCTTTATCAATTACTTAAAGTGTTCTGTATCTATGAGCTATCGATTGTAGATTGTGATTTTTAATTGTTGCTGAATATTCTCAACAGAAAATTCTGTTATACAGACATGGGGTAACAATATGTCCAAGGCTTCTGAACCCAGAGTAAAGCCGACGTCAAGAGAAGACGAAGATTACACTAAGATTACCTTCTCACCAGACCTGTCCAAGTTCAAGATGGACAGATTGGATGAAGGTACACCTAACTCGTTATATGTGGAGTTTGAGGGATTATTGCGGTCATTTTACATCATGATAAGTAAAAAAAAACTAGTCAAAATTCATCCTATGACTTTCCATCCAGCGGTGATGGCAGATTTTTTATTTCTCTACCGAACCTTTTTCCCTTGTGTTCTTTTTTGTAGTGTAAAGCGGTATCCAGTAGAACTTTATATTTATCCGAATCAACTGGGACTGAAACACAATCGGACAATCAACAATTTGTATAGTCATATTTTTACTGAAATTTGAAACAAAATAGGCTGAGTCGAGCCGAGCTTTTAATATTGCTATCACAGAACATGTCTGCAAAGATTTCACGATATAAAAAATCACTCTTTCACGGGAAACTCTTTCTTTTTAAATAATTTGCATAGTTGTTGAAGTTCTACTATATTTGCCTTGCCTTAATTTTTATATGTGATATAATGTATAGGCTACAACAACCCTCAGGATTTTCCAAATGTAATGTATCAGTATTTTAACTGTGCACCAAACATTACAAAAGTATTGTGCTAAGACTTCCACTTTAATTAATTAAAGTATTGGAAACTGAAAACAATTTGTAAACGGGATTGATCTATGTAAGAAAAGTTTCTGAAGCTTATAATATATTTTTAATAATCAAAATCCCTATAGCATATTTTTTGGTAACTAAAGCATACAAGTTTATTGGTGGTACCAAACATTTAAATTTATTTTACGGTTGGTTTGTGTATGTACAATGTTTCTTAAATTATTGTATTTTGGTACAACAAGGGGTTTCCCACCATGAATTGGTTGAAAGTTAGGATTACACTTGGTTATTGTCATGATTGTGATGTTTATTGTCCAGGTATTGTCTCTCTTATGACCAGGAGAGCCTATGATGTGGCAGCATCTACACGAGGTGTCAAAGTCTATCTTAATGGCAAGCGACTGCCTGTAAGTACATATAAACAGAGGCTTATACACAAATAAAAGATCATAAAGCTTAACACTGATATTATTGTTATAACTATTGTTTCACAAACTAAAACTATACACTGCTATTACTATGTAAGCATGTAATTTAATCAATCAATTACCTTAGCAATTAACTTTATTACCTTTTAAATTAATGTTTTTGGTGATATTATGAGATACACTACAGTGGTTTTATGTTTGTGCAGATCAAGAGTTTCAAAGATTATGTGGAGCTGTTTGTGAAAGGCAAAGAGGACGATATGGGTAATGCCATCAAGATCATCTACGAGAATGTCAATCCTCGGTGGGAAGTGGCTGTCGCCTTGTCTGACAAAGGCTTCCAACACATGAGCTTTGTCAACAGCATCGCCACCATCAAGGTAACAATACTCCTGACAATCACAAATGGATTTTAGCTATTTTAGGCCTGTAGGAAAAACTTTCTTCATATTGGAAATTCAAATTTCCCTTCATTGAACATATAAGTAAAATTTATAATGAGAGATAATAACATCTAAAACTTTGCATCTCAACTAGCCTATTTAGAAACACAATAAAGAAGAAGGAATGAAACACAACTAACTTAGACATACCCAAGAAAAGAGTTCCACACAGTTGATAGCACACAAGTTCACTTCATAACACAATAAACTTGGTGTTGCACATTCAACTTCTTTCTTCTGAAGAAGGCTCTTTTGGGGTAAAATATCAAGTTTATTGTGGTTGAACTTTTATGTGTTCTTTTAACCAGGCCTACCTGGAACTCTTTCCTTTGGAAAGTTAGTTGTATATCCATACCTTTTTCCTCATTGTATAAATTATAATGTTAACGTTTTATATAAGTCTAGAACAAATTCACATTCAAATACAACACTATATGTTGTAATGTAATTTTATATTAATATATTGATATTGTAATATGTTATATTAAGTGAGCTTCTGTAAAATAAGACAGAAACTATTCTGTATTTTCTGTGTAAGGTTTCACACGTGTAAGGCAATTAAAGTCCATGTAGGCTACACTTTTACAGAACGTTTTGTATACCAGGGCGTGCTTTGGTCTACACCAAACTCACTGTAAAAGATGATTTATTTAATTATTGAAAGCTTAATATACTCACAAATACTACACTTTTTCCCATACAGTACTGAAGTCAATAATGACATCAGTCCTTTATTGAGACAGGGGAAAGCGATAGGTACTCTAAATGCATACATTTTTACATTTTCCTTGTTTTTAAATTAATTTAATGTGGTGTTTTGTTACAGGGAGGTCGTCATGTTGATCATGTAGCTGACTCCATCGTTAAACAGCTGATAGAAACCATCAAGAAGAAAAACAAAGGTGGCATGCAGGTAGAGTAATACTAGACAAGTTGAATTCTTGGTTTAACCTGGAAACTGTGTAATTATCATACACAAAATTCACACAGTATTTTGTATAACTAGGAACAATTATTTTTAATCTTTAGAAACAATGGTTACTGTTAAATCTACTTTCTGTTTTATAACCAATTGTGGTACTACAACTCTTTCTTTATAACTTTATTTCTTGAGGTCATACCTCTATGAGGACATGCGGTACTAACTGCAATTTATGTGGTTACAGGTAAAGCCATTCCAGATCAAGAACCACATGTGGATCTTTATCAACTGTCTGATTGTCAACCCGACCTTCGACTCTCAGACCAAAGAGACAATGACATTACAGGCCAAGAACTTTGGCTCCAAGTGTACACTCAGTGAAAAGTTCATTACCACTGTGAGTATCACTGTTGTATCCTACTTAGTCAACATTCATGTAAATCAGCATCAGCCATTAGATGGATTGTAAAGGTAAACCATTGCCGTTTACCAGCTTTTCAAGGTTAAGACCTTGTTGAAGCTGTGCTAACTTTGATTATAAGGATTAATTAAACTTGGTAAGAACAGGACAGATTTTTGTAAAGCTTTTATTTTTTATTAGACTTAAGAATTTGTCACAAACGCTGAATGTTTAAACAGCTGTTAAGTTAAGCAAATGGTATTATACGAAAAGCTTGTCTAGAATGTTGGCGTCAGCTCCTAGACTTAAAAAAAATTAAAACTTAATAAAACAAAACTGAATCCCTAAACTAAATTATGGCTTTGACATTCCCTAGTTCTCAAAACTATCTTTCTTTCAACACAAAAATGACGAAAATCCATCAAGTGGTAGATTCGTGAAATGAAAAAACCCAGTCTCGTTTTAATAAAAATGAGTTCTAGAGTTGTTTCTTGTTTCATGAGGCTATGGTTAAAACTTGTACTATCTAGTATCTAATGTATGATAAATAAGCATGTGTACACGTGATGTTGGAACCATATGAATGGCCAAGTATTGAGCAAGAGAGAGCCAACTACCTGTACTTAGTTTCTGTGATGAACAGGATATGATTTTTTTTATAGGATGTTTACAAAAATATGAAACATATCTTTTCCAATTTTCATCATGAATCTTCAGCTAAATGATTACGTGGTACTAGTATCACTCAGTGCTTTTCTAACATTTGTACTTGTTTTTCAGGTAACCAAGTGTGGTATAATTGAGGCAGTGTTATCTTGGGCCAAGTTCAAACAGCAGAACCAGCTGCAGAAAGCCTGCAGTGGGAAGAAACAGAATAAGCTCAAAGGTACATTATTTATTACTGTACACACAGATTACTTTAGTTAAACCTTAATGTCAAGGGAAGGCGCTGAACAATGAATCAGTTGTATTGAAGAATGTGTTGTAATGATTTTAGTTTTTCTGCAGAAAAATCTCTCGGCTTCAGAATTCAGCATAAGAAAAAAAGCTATCCACTAATAACTTGCTTAAGAATTAAGTTTAAGGCAAAGGCACACAAAAAGTATGTAATAGTTCACTTGGAGAGGCAACATGTATTATCTTAGATTCTTGGAAAATATATCTCAAATAGTATCATTTTTAGGGGTGGACAGGACTTTGCTTTTAGGTCGGGACAGGACAGGGGTGGATTTATATTTCTTTCCTGATTTATGAGAGAGGTTTGTGGCCAGATTTTTGCCTGTGCAACAAGGGCAACTTGAGTTTGTTTTTGTGTTTTGTTGTTTGTTTTGTTAAGGTCTTGAGTAAATGTTTTTTGCAAATGGCAATAATGACAAAAATACTGTTAATCTGCTGCGGCCATGTAGATATCATCATCGTCTCCCACGGTCATGGAAACGTCATCGTCATCATGCGTAATGGCTTCAAAAGTGGTAATCTTACAATCAGGCAATCTTCGCAGATTTCAAGTGCTAAAATGTTGTGAAAACTTTTAATTATGGCGATTAAAATTTTCTCCAATAATCTTAAACTAAAATTTGATTACTCCAGGTGTTCCAAAACTGGAGGACGCCAACGACGCAGGCACCAAGAACTCGCTGGATTGCACATTGATCCTGACTGAGGGAGACTCAGCCAAATCTCTGGCTGTGTCGGGTCTGGGAGTCGTGGGGAGAGACAAGTACGGAGTGTTCCCACTGCGAGGCAAACTGCTCAACGTCAGGGAGGCCACACATAAACAGGTGGGGGAACTAATGTATAGACATTCTATGACCCTGTGAAAGTTGTAGCCAGTAGGTAGATTTGTGGTCATCGGGCAACGAGTCAATGTGTCATAAACTACTGTGTAAAAGTCAAGTCGCCCTGAAGTAGGATACAACACTAGAATCGAAGCCGAAACTTCGGTGAATCAAAGTGGTTTTGTAGATTGACAAAGTCGCCGCCTGAAAACCATGAACGTACAATAAGTGAAGGTGGAAGCTCATCCTGGAAAAAATGAACATAGTTAAATTCATCCATAAACTTTACAAGTGTGTTAATGTAAATTACTGAGTTTTGTTAAATACTCCAACTGAGCCAAACCGTAAGAAACACGTCCTGTAAGCTGTGATGATTTTTTCATAAAGGGTAGAATTCTAGCTTACCTGATAAGTTAGGATTCAAGGGCTGATAGCTACACAATATCATACACACAACTTAACACAGATATTCCCTCCCAAATGAGGATTTCTCCAGAGTTTAGGTTGAAGAGAAATGTTACTACATTTACAATAGCATTTAAGTTTGAATAAAAAAAACACGCAATAAAAACTGTACTTAGTTCATTTGATAAGTTATAAGGTATTTAATAAGTTATAGTCTTTTAGCCTTGATCAGAATGGCACAACCCAATATATAAGGCTGTAAATTATATAGTTAAATGTTTTTTTTGCATTTTTTGTAAATGTCTCCTAAAAAAAAACATAGGTACACCCGCCGCTTGCGCATTATAGTATTAGGATGATCAACTATAATGTCAGACTAGGGAGAAAGTACATTTATTTTTGATTTTGCTACATTTTATCGATTCTTAAGCTTGAGACTAACTATGTCATCTGTTTCAGATTTTGGAGAACGCTGAGATTAACAACATAATCAAGATTGTGGGACTGCAGTACAAGAAGAAGTATGAGACTATAGATGATCTGAAGACGCTACGTTACGGACGACTCATGATCATGACAGATCAGGATCAGGTAGGGTCCAACAAGAGCACTCAGCATCACCTGTTGTGTACATTTTACCTGATAACTTAAAAGTTTCAAGTTGAATTTCTTGCTTAAAAACCATGCTTAACCACCAAATACTATGATATGCAAATATGTTTCATCCAGATCATTTCCTCTAAGATCATATGAACTTTACAAAACTTCTTGTGTTCTAGGACGGCTCGCATATCAAAGGACTGATCATAAACTTCTTGCACACCAATTGGCCGTCGCTGCTAAAGCTTCCATTCCTCGAGGAGTTCATCACTCCCATCATCAAGGCATCCAAGGGCAAAGAGGAAATTAGTTTCTACTCTCTACCAGAGTTTGAGGAATGGAAGAGAGATAAGGATAACTGGCATACGTACAAGATCAAGTACTACAAAGGTAATGTTTTTCTACATGTCCGTCTAAGGTTAGCAAGAGTGTAGATTATGTCTTTCTTTTTTTTGGGGGGGGGGGGCTTCCATATTTGTTTGATCATAGATTCACTTTTCTTCCTTGATGTCCAATCCATCTTAAATCTAAATGTGAGCTTTTTGCTTCCTCCATGTTCTTTTGTTAGTCAGAATATATCCCTGAATGCAGAAAAGTTTTTAGCTTTTTCTAGAATCTATGTTTCAGATCTATTTAAGACAGTTATTCATATTACTGTTTAGTGCATATGTTTTTTAGTTTTTTTTTGTTTTTTTTATTTGAGTTATATTAAATATTCAATTATATAGGCTAAGTTAATTTCCAAACTATAATTCCACTAATGAATAATCATAAAAACCCTAGATTGGTACTCAACAATTTCTGTCTCTTGTTAGGTTTGGGTACCTCCACATCAAAGGAGGCCAAAGAATATTTCTCTGACATGAAGAGGCACAGAATCCTGTTCAAGTACAGTGGTGAGGATGATGACAAGCACATCCTGATGGCATTCAGCAAGAAGATGGTCGACTCTCGTAAAGAGTGGCTCACAAACTGGATGAGTGACTGCAAGCGGCGAGCGGAACTTGGTGAGAACAAACCAGCCTCTTACTAACCTTGAATCTTCCCATTCTTTTATACCTTTGTGTGAAACGTATCAACAAAGCAAGAGGTGAGCCGGTACAATACCAAAATTAACTGCACTGATAACTCATTATGGGCAACTCCTTGGCCATCATTAGATCTGAAGAAAACTCTCTCTTCCTTAATTGAAAATGCTGTCAGTGGCAGTGAAATATTCTTGTTTTGTGTTTATGGTAAACATTTTTTTCTTGTGCCAGTTTGTACTCTTTCCCATTCAGGTAAGCCACGTTATCCCCATAAAAATCGTAAAACCCTAGGTCCTTGTGCTCTATGTTACATCCTTAACTTCTCAAAAACTTGTTTAACTTCAAGCAAGATCAACTATAGGGCTTGTGTCTGTTACCTCAGCAATGCATTAATTATGAAAGAATTTTCAGTATTTACCAATGACTATGGTAGTGACAGTGTATGTGTGTGTTTAGGTTTGCCCGAAGATTACCTGTACACCAAGACCACACGAGTGGTATCGTATAAGGACTTCATCAACAAGGAGTTGGTTCTATTCAGTAACATGGACAACGAGAGATCCATTCCTAACCTGGTCGACGGACTCAAGCCCGGTTCGAGAAAGGTGAGGAGAAATTTCTATTTCAAGAAATGAGTTACTGAAAAGTTATTTTAACCCACCATTAACATCCAAATGCCACAGATTAGACTATCTATTATTAACTGAGTAGTTGAGTAGTTATTCTGCTTGTCTCGCCTAATAATCAAGAGGTTGCCAGTTTGATCTATGAGCCAATGTGATAGCTTTTTGATGGTTCGACACTGGACACAACTGTCCTTGACCATTTGGCGTTTGACAAGATGTCCTGGATTATGACATCCAGGTTTTAGTCTGTAACACAGCTTGCTCAGGTCACCCTGCATTTAGCCTACATTCAGCTTAAAATTTGCATTGATGACTTAAATAAGTGATAAGCTATCAGTATATTGCTAGTTTACTCAGTTAAGGAAGTTAAATTACTTGTTGGCTCAGAAGTGTTTTGCCCAAGAGATATTCTCATAAACATAGGGACAGTGTAGTGAAGTTCATACAAGATTAAAGTACCAATCACGCTCTCCTGAAAAATATCAAAAGTGTGACTGAACATGTTTTTAGCCTGTGGTCTTCATTTGTTAGTGTTTTGAACTGCAGTAAAACTCCAATTATCCAAACTCCAACCATCCGAAGCACCGATTATCCTAATCACTAACAGATAGAATTCTAAAACCTAAAACTACAGTGATAAGAACCGTTTTCAAAGAAAGTTGAAACCGTAAACGCATCAAAATCTCCCACAGTCCTCTTGCTGACTTGCTACTTTGGGTAAACATTATAGTCTTCTGTGATTGCAGCAAAATCTTGAATTTCTTCTCCCGTGGTCTTGTACACTCCCGTGGTCACAAAAAATCATCCTCCTCCGCATTTACGGCTGAATTTAAGCAATTTAAAGCTGAATTTTTGATAGCAAAATCTTAGCAAATGTGTTCTGCTATCACAGTGGTAAAAGCTTGTTTCAACTTGGCCTATTTTATTTTCTATAAAATACTCTGATTTTCAGTAAAAAACTAAATTTCTGACTATCAAATGTGGTACGGTCCCAATTGATTCAGATAGTTAGAGTAAATAAATAAATATATCTTTATTGTCACATGACGTTTTACACATTAAATAGCAAAAGCTACAAAAACATTGTTAACATATTCATAATGGTACCTAAAATACTTAAAATGCACAGAACACATAAAATCACACACATAATTTACTTAATATTTCGCCTCTTTCAGAGGTAGGCCTAGATGGTAGTTACAAAACAACAGTTTAAATAGGATGACACAGTTTGAATTCAAAATGTCTGACAGGTTGTCCAACTGACACTGCACAAAGCACTAAATGCAGGCACATTGCAATATTGTATTTACATATAATATGTACATTGAAAAGCAAATTAGTTTTGTCCATACCCGGGCTCATAGACCGGGCTCATACCCATGCAATGAAAACCGATGTAAATCTTGCCAGATACACCATCCTACAGAAACTTTTACCAGCACATACCATAATAAAAATTACAGAATCCAAGGCCATCATACCTGCAGCTCAGAGAACCTTATCTACCAGCTTCAATGTTCACATTGTCCAGCCCAGTACATAGGCCTAACAACCGAGACTCTCCGAAAACGCATGAACGGCCATCGACATGATGTTAAAACTAGCAAAGAAAAACCAGTTGCACAACATGCCTTATCCCACCAACTTCTATTTGATGACTGTTTCACCATAAAAGCTCTAAAATCATTGCCAAAGAACCAATGCAATAGTTCAATGCTCAGAAGATGGGAATTAGCTTACCAGTTTGTGACCAACTCCAGAACCCCACCTAACCTCAACATTAGATAATATCCTCATATCCTCACCCTCACAGCTAACTCTTAAGTATTTATTTTCATGGACAAAACTAATTTGCTTTTCAATGTACATATTATATGTAAATACAATATTGCAATGTGCCTGCATTTAGTGCTTTGTGCAGTGTCAGTTGGACAACCTGTCAGACATTTTGAATTCAAACTGTGTCATCCTATTTAAACTGTTGTTTTGTAACTACCATCTAGGCCTACTTCTGAAGAAGCCTCTGAAAGAGGCGAAATATTAAGTAAATTATGTGTGTGATTTTATGTGTTCTTTGACTCATCTGCAACCTTTCATCAGGTGAGTTAGCTGTGTCCTCTCCATCCTATATTTATTTATTTAATCCAAGCTAAATGCTTTTTCCTAAAAACATAACCTTAAAGTGACAAATCTTTTCACTCTTTCCTTTACTCCTTTCTTTCCTTAGTGTTACTGTCCAACTATCCTATCCACTATGAACCTATCTTCCTTTTGGCTAAAACAAGCCAAACAACATGCTTTCAAATTATCAAAAATTATATGTCATGTACATTTCCTGAGTTCTTGCCTTACTCTAGGCCTAACTCCAGTGGGCCTAACTGTAAAACCAGCCATCAGTGGCATGCCCCCTAATATGTGGCCTGCTATATTAGCCCTAGCCTACAAACAATCAATAGATTTGACTAAATCTGTCCTACAACTGTACTCTGAACAAATGTATAACCACAGAAAGGCTCTTTCTGACCTCACAAAGCTGATTTTGAATGACAAACCACAACTAGCAGATAATCTCAATTCAATAGCACAGAAAGCCTTAATTAATATGAACAAAGAAGCTGAAAGAAAACTCAGAAAACTCTCTAACCTTTGTATCAAACATATACATCAATATGGATCTATAGGCCTAGCCCAACAAACCCAACCACATCAGGTTCCTCTAATCTCAGATAGGCCTTGTCTGGCCTCCCTCTTAGGACTACCTATACCAGTAGGCCAAAAACCCTTTCTACCTAAACCACCGAAGATTCCTACTTCCCCATTCAAGAGCAATTCTGTCCCAAACAACCCTGAAACCTCTACAAATGAACAACAAGTTTGCAACTTATCCAACCACCAGCTCTCAGAAATAGAAAAAACAGTTTTGACCAAGGGTCTCAGTTTTTGTCCCACACCCCGTTTTGACCATTTTGGCCTAGTTAAAGACATCATGTCGCTAGCTAGAAACCTACGTCTCAAACATTATTTCAACTCACAAGATCAAGACAACTCGAAATCCAACAGTGTGGCGCCCTCCCTAGCGAAGTTTGCTCCACCCTCGGACTTCGATCCCCCTCCGTTACCAGCAGACCATCCGATAGAACAATACATCAACTTCTTGGTACAAAACATCTCAGATCCCACTTTCGAAAACAACGTAACCTCTACAACACTCCATAACCTCACCGAAGCCGAGAAAAAAGCCATTTCAACTTTAAAATCAAATACTGATATCATGATCCTTCCAGCTGACAAAGGCTCGACCACAGTGATAATGAATAAATCTGATTATGTGTCAGAAATCCAACGCCAGCTCAGTGATTCTTCCACCTACCTCCCTCTGAAAGAAGATCCAACTATAAAGTACACCGCTGAACTCAAGGAAATAATTTACAAACACTCCAAATCCAACAATATCTCCCCAGAAACAACAAATCTGTTAATACCAGAAGAACCCATCTGCCCTAAAATCTACATATTACCAAAAATCCACAAAGGCATAACACCACCGCCAGGAAGGCCCATAGTATCAGGCTGCGGTTCTTTAACGGAACGTATCTCTTCATACGTAGACGCCTATCTACAACCGCTAGTACAAAACTTGGCCTCATATATCAAGGACTCCAATGATTTTTTGCAAAAACTTAACAATGTCAGACAACCACTCCCCGCTAACACTCTCATGGCCACTATTGATGTCACCTCACTCTACACAAACATACCTCATGTCCACGGCCTAACAGCAACAGAAAACTACCTTCAAAACAGACCCAAAGGATCCCTACCCACCACTTCGTTTATAACTCAACTGATAAAATTCATTCTGGAAAAGAACTATTTCCAATTTCAGGACAAACACTTCCTACAGATCAAGGGCACTGCCATGGGTACAAGAATGGCCCCATCTTATGCTAATCTCTACATGGGGAATTATGAAGAAAAGTTTTTGTCTAGCCGTGAACACCTCCCCATCTGCTGGTTTAGATACATTGACGATATTTTCATAATTTGGACCCACGGTGAAGAATCACTACGGAAGTTCCTGGAAGACCTCAACAGTTTTGGACCGCTAAATTTCACCTGGGATTTCTCTGAGACTTCCATCAACTTTTTAGACCTTACAATTCATCTAAGGAACAATAGCCTCACCACATCTATCCACATAAAACCGACCAACCACCAACAATACCTCCATTTTTCTAGTTGTCATCCGAATAACACCAAGAGATCACTTCCTTACAGTCTTGCCCTAAGGGGAAATCGCCTAATTTCAGAACCGAAAGACCGTACACAATACCAAACCCAACTTCAAAAAGCCTTCGAAAACCGAGGCTATCCTAGCACTCTCGTAAAATCTCAGATCCAAGCGGCTCAGAACCCACGTCCAACTACAAAGAAAAATACCAACCATCTTCAAGTAAATTTGATAACCACTTACCACCCTGGCCTGCAACAACTAAACAACCTCCTTAAAACAGGTTTCAAAATCCTAGAGTCCTCCAGCCAAACCAAAAACCTCCTTTCAAGAGCCCCTTCCATAATCTATAGGCAACCCCCAAATTTGAGGAATATGCTAGTCCACCCAAAACTCCCAAATCCATCAAAAATACCATCTGAGAAACCAAGACCGGGCTCATACCCATGCAATGAAAACCGATGTAAATCTTGCCAGATACACCATCCTACAGAAACTTTTACCAGCACATACCATAATAAAAATTACAGAATCCAAGGCCATCATACCTGCAGCTCAGAGAACCTTATCTACCAGCTTCAATGTTCACATTGTCCAGCCCAGTACATAGGCCTAACAACCGAGACTCTCCGAAAACGCATGAACGGCCATCGACATGATGTTAAAACTAGCAAAGAAAAACCAGTTGCACAACATGCCTTATCCCACCAACTTCTATTTGATGACTGTTTCACCATAAAAGCTCTAAAATCATTGCCAAAGAACCAATGCAATAGTTCAATGCTCAGAAGATGGGAATTAGCTTACCAGTTTGTGACCAACTCCAGAACCCCACCTAACCTCAACATTAGATAATATCCTCATATCCTCACCCTCACAGCTAACTCTTAAGTATTTATTTTCATGGACAAAACTAATTTGCTTTTCAATGTACATATTATATGTAAATACAATATTGCAATGTGCCTGCATTTAGTGCTTTGTGCAGTGTCAGTTGGACAACCTGTCAGACATTTTGAATTCAAACTGTGTCATCCTATTTAAACTGTTGTTTTGTAACTACCATCTAGGCCTACTTCTGAAGAAGCCTCTGAAAGAGGCGAAATATTAAGTAAATTATGTGTGTGATTTTATGTGTTCTTTGACTCATCTGCAACCTTTCATCAGGTGAGTTAGCTGTGTCCTCTCCATCCTATATTTATTTATTTAATCCAAGCTAAATGCTTTTTCCTAAAAACATAACCTTAAAGTGACAAATCTTTTCACTCTTTCCTTTACTCCTTTCTTTCCTTAGTGTTACTGTCCAACTATCCTATCCACTATGAACCTATCTTCCTTTTGGCTAAAACAAGCCAAACAACATGCTTTCAAATTATCAAAAATTATATGTCGTGTACATTTCCTGAGTTCTTGCCTTACTCTAGGCCTAACTCCAGTGGGCCTAACTGTAAAACCAGCCATCAGTGGCATGCCCCCTAATATGTGGCCTGCTATATTAGCCCTAGCCTACAAACAATCAATAGATTTGACTAAATCTGTCCTACAACTGTACTCTGAACAAATGTATAACCACAGAAAGGCTCTTTCTGACCTCACAAAGCTGATTTTGAATGACAAACCACAACTAGCAGATAATCTCAATTCAATAGCACAGAAAGCCTTAATTAATATGAACAAAGAAGCTGAAAGAAAACTCAGAAAACTCTCTAACCTTTGTATCAAACATATACATCAATATGGATCTATAGGCCTAGCCCAACAAACCCAACCACATCAGGTTCCTCTAATCTCAGATAGGCCTTGTCTGGCCTCCCTCTTAGGACTACCTATACCAGTAGGCCAAAAACCCTTTCTACCTAAACCACCGAAGATTCCTACTTCCCCATTCAAGAGCAATTCTGTCCCAAACAACCCTGAAACCTCTACAAATGAACAACAAGTTTGCAACTTATCCAACCACCAGCTCTCAGAAATAGAAAAAACAGTTTTGACCAAGGGTCTCAGTTTTTGTCCCACACCCCGTTTTGACCATTTTGGCCTAGTTAAAGACATCATGTCGCTAGCTAGGAACCTACGTCTCAAACATTATTTCAACTCACAAGATCAAGACAACTCGAAATCCAACAGTGTGGCGCCCTCCCTAGCGAAGTTTGCTCCACCCTCGGACTTCGATCCCCCTCCGTTACCAGCAGACCATCCGATAGAACAATACATCAACTTCTTGGTACAAAACATCTCAGATCCCACTTTCGAAAACAACGTAACCTCTACAACACTCCATAACCTCACCGAAGCCGAGAAAAAAGCCATTTCAACTTTAAAATCAAATACTGATATCATGATCCTTCCAGCTGACAAAGGCTCGACCACAGTGATAATGAATAAATCTGATTATGTGTCAGAAATCCAACGCCAGCTCAGTGATTCTTCCACCAACCTCCCTCTGAAAGAAGATCCAACTATAAAGTACACCGCTGAACTCAAGGAAATAATTTACAAACACTCCAAATCCAACAATATCTCCCCAGAAACAACAAATCTGTTAATACCAGAAGAACCCATCTGCCCTAAAATCTACATATTACCATAGATAAAAGGAGTATAGACACAGATACCCCACGAGATAGGGAAGTCGCGTACGCCGTATTTGAGCAAGTGCAGTCGCTGTTTCGGCGCTTCAGGCCCGCAGCGTTGCCAATTCGTGCAGCGCAGGGACGGCGGAAACTCCCAGATTCCCACGGAGTGAGAGAGACAGAATGAATGTGGCGGCGCATCGTACGTAGCGGCCACAGCGGCCCTCTCTACAGTTGACACTACACCTGATACGACTTATGTCCATAGCATCTCAACTACTCACTCCGAATATTAATATGAAATCGATTAAGTTCATTGTTTAATTTATATTTCAACCTGCATACGAGAAATATGACTTTGTTACTTTAAGTACCAGGGGAGTTTATGTTGATTGTAAAGGGGAGTTTATGTTGATTGTAAAAGCAATATAAAGAAAACTCAAGTATTTAACAACTAATTTTGGATTTCATTATTCAAGTTCCAGTGTAATTTCAATTAATTATTAATACAGCTGTCCCCACTATAAATCAAACTGTATCATTCGGTTAGTGAAAAATCTATATGAAATATAAATATTGATAAGAATTTAACCCATTTTAGAATTTGAGCATTAAAACCAGAGCTAAATCATGAATATTTGTAATTTTGTTTGCGATATCAAAACATTTGGGTATAAACAACAAACAAAATACAAAGTTTTCAATTTAATTTCAATTTTACTTTAACCGTACCATTAATGGAACAGTTTAGACAGACTTCTTTACAGTATATATAAGAGCAACAACAAAAGATGAGTATTTAAGAAAAAATCACGTCAAAGTACAAGAAAATGTACAAACAAATAACAAACAAAATAATTGAAAACCAAACCATTAATAACAATTTATGTACAAATAAAATATGAAGTAAACAATAAACAATGAAAAATATTTGTTACAGTCTTAACAATGAGTCATTTAAATGAACTATGAATTCTAACATATATTTACATAAAAATTGCGTAGAATCTGTACACGCATTGAAACAGCTTAATTTGTATGACTTATTTACAGGATATTATAGACAACAAAGAAAATAATTGTTAAATTAATAAAGTAAAAATACTTTAAAACATAATAACAAGTAAAATAACTGAAAATTAAACACGCAATAATTGTAAAACAATAGTGGGCCTATTTACAAATTAGCAACAAAGTAAACAATGTGAAACATTTAAAATATTGAATTCAATGAAAATGGTGTACCTACTTTCATAATATTACATGATTTTTTATTTTTTATAATAAAACTTGACATGTTATATTAAAAAAAACATACACTATGAAGAAACTGCTAACATTAAACTGATTTTGTTGTTACGAGGCATACAATTATATACATTACAGTCACAAATACACTATACATTAGATAACACCTTTACCTTGCTCAAAGCACTTGTCTTAAATTCTGTAGATATCCACTTGCACTGTTTGTGAATAAGGACACGAAACATATGGTAGAGGATGAAATCTTCTCGCCCGATGCAGTTTGAACAAGTGAGAGAATCTAATGAAACCATCGATTTTGACAACCGAACGAGCCTCTTGACAAGATGGAGTTTGTGACCTATTTTATGGAACCTTTTTTTGTAGAGTTTCAAACATGGGTCTACAACGTATTGTAGACTTTCGGAAGGTGAAAAGAGGCCGCTGGAAATGTCAATTTTCACATTAGAAAATGAACGGTTCAGCAACAACAGTTCTCTTTTATTTTTTAATTCCGAATCTACGTCGCACATTTTCTTAAGACAATCGTTGCACTTGAACTTTTTGTAGTAACAGTGAGCGAGATAACCGGTGAAATATACTTGAGAGCACTTTTCCAAAGTAACTATGTTGTTTTCAATCAATGCTGGACCATCATCTCTTGAATCAAATGAATCGGCCGAACTTGCATCGATGTTGCTTTCCTCGGACATAATGGAGGGGTTTCCTTGAACTGCTTCACCTGAAATAGACACATTTTTAAATTTATGCTTAAAATCAGTCGTTAATACTACTTCATAATCAGTCATTTATGAATCAGTCAGTTTCATTTAAACAGTCGTTAAAATAGTGTGTGATTATCCTTGGTACTCACTAGGCTTTCAACTTTAAAACCTGTATTACTATGTATCAACTTTAAATACAGGTTGTTCCAGAACTGTCCACAAATAGTTTTATGATTGGTTAATGGAAGATTCTGAACAAAATTCTCTATTGCCTATAAGTAGCTTATAAGTTGCTATTTTTTACGTGCTTATAACGCAACGTGGGAAAGCAAAGTGGTATTTAAGGTGTAGTTTCAACATGGCTTTGCAAGGTCTTGGTTCAAAGCTCACCACAACTAATTTAATTTTCTCTGCTTTTTAATAAAGGTTACAATAAGTGGACCAAACACATTGCAATTCATCTTAAATAACTAACATAGAACTGGAAGTGATTGACATGAAATACAAAAAAGTTAAGTTCCCGAAGCTAGATGAGCCTTTTAAGTAATTCTCATGTTATTATATTATTAGTGTGAATTCAGTACGCACGTTTTTAAATTTTAATTTTTTATTTAAAACCCATAATCGAAAAGCAGTTAAATGGTCTAAATGCTTTAAGGTAGTAACTTAATCCTCAGAGATTAAAAATTACAAACAATTTTCTACATTTTTACAACGTTTAATATAGGGTCTATTTATGGTTTCTAATTATAATAATATTTCTAAAAATGGTCTTACCTTCATTTACAACTGCATTGCCAATTTCAAGTAGCTCGTCAAGATCGGGGTCGTAAGATGTGCTTTTTGGTGGTTCCATCAGTTGTTTGAGTGTCGATATTCTTATTGACCCTCTGAAAACTCTAACGGTGGGGTTTTTATTGAATCCCCCCCTCTGCCTGATACTTGAAAACAAGTTCTCCAGAGGATCCTGATTTAGTCTTGATGTCAGGAGGAACTGACAATCCTCGTACTCAAAAAGTTGCAAAATAGCTTGTATTGTTAATCTAAATCCTCGAAAGCAAGGAGTTTCAGGATGAGTTGATTTAATCTTCTTTAGGCTCTTGAAGATTTTCATCCCTCCTTCTAAGACGTCTCTTATATATGGGTCATTTTTGTTCAAAGCACATGTAGCGGGATTTGGAGTTTTGCGTTTTTTGCTGTTCAATGCATCAAACAAATTGTTTATATCTGAAATAAAGTCTGCAGTGTTCGAAGCTGTTGATGATCTTATTTCTCCGGTGGCAACAGCAGTTTTCAGAGCGGCGCTTGTCGTGTGGCTGAAAACTTGTGCTGCCAGGGAAACTGATAGTTTTTGAAAACTGTTTGGCCAAATGTGAGCAGCGGATAGTTGGTGAGCAGCTCTAGTAGTTCCGCTTGATGTCTCGATCTTGTATAATTCTCTGATGTCTGAAAATGATATCTGCTTGCCATCTAAAATGAAGTCATGAGTGATGAGGTTGTTCCGGAGTGATTTTAATAAATGAGGAGAGTCATAGAGTGCAAAAATCTTTTCACCTTTACTGTTGAGGAAAAACGGCTTGTTTTCTGTTATATGTAATTTTTGATAGGCGGATACGTTTGAAGAACATTGGTCACATACAACGGCCTTAACATTTAAATCTGCTTTCTGTAAATAGTCAACTGTTTGTAAAATCAGGTCCTTTATCTCTCCAGCTGCCAGCCCTCGTTCGGTGACGAAGTACGCAACGGGCAATTTCCAGTGATAGTACAGTCCTCGCACCATAAAAACAGCTGCCTGTTTTGCGATTTCTGGCCCACGATTTAAACGCCCTGTGTCTTGAAAACCTTCAATGAAGTCATATTTTCGGGAATACTCTAAGCCCTTTTTGATGTACATCTCATCGAACATTAAAACTACGTCTCGTTCCATACTAGTCATAGTGGAAGCCTTTATCTGTATTTGGCCAAGAACAGTCGAGTTGAATCCCGGCCGAAATAGTTCGTTGCTACCAAGCCAACGTTGAATTGTGGATTGTCCTGGAAGGACTATTCTTTGTCTTAAGAATTTATAAGTGGACGGGGACTTTAAATAAAGAGCTGTGCTTAGTTTTCTTTCTTCTTTGCTCCACGATTGCCTGTTTTTGTGTAGTTGCATATTACACAGCACAGCAGCATCTCTAGTTTTGAACATATTAGTTTTCAATAGCCATGTTCTTTTTCTTGAATCAATAAATCTTTTTTTAAGTCTAGATAGTTCTGATGTTTTTGAAGCTAACTTACGTCTACATTGTTTATATTTACTTTCAAATTTTCGAGTCGGAGTCAAATTTGAAAATAGACTTCTCTTTAGCCGTACCAATCTGGTGCGATCCGGCCGATTAGTTGGCGACGCCTGATCAATCCAGTTTCTTACGGATGGAGATTGCTGCACTGTAAATTTGGAAGAAGATGTGCTAACATCAGGTGAAGCACGTGGCTCGATTGCCCTCCGATTCTCATACGTCTGCATTCTCCCGCTGTGTACTAATCGATTGACTGATTCATTTGGTTCTTGGACACTGTCACCAGTGTTTTCTCTTGTGCTTGCACATGATGGCGTTGAGCATTCTGAAGCAGAGTACTGCAATGGAATTGCGTTTCTCACTAATCTACCACTAGGCAAAATGTCTTCTTTTCGAAAATGTTCCTCACATATTTTTTTGTTTTTATACAATCTAGAAGGTGACAGTCCGATAAGATTTATATTTCCTGAAAATAAATACAATATTTGTACAATATATATGACCACTAAGACGCGCTAACATCCAGAGTGTAAATTAAATATGAAAGTTATTATTGTATTATTGTTTATTTACTGATTATATTTATTGTTACACTGTAATAAGCAATCTAAATTTGTTGGCGATTTTTTTAGAATAAAACTATTTTAGTTTATACACTTTCTCCTGTTATTGTGAACTTGTTTACCTTTTTCACCTATAAATAAATGTATGCAAGTCTCTCCTTTATGTGTTGCCAAACCATTCATCCGTTCGCCAACATTCGATTGTTTCATCAGAACAACAACATATATTTTTATATAGACAACAACAGTCACGCTTTTAAAGTAGAGTCAACATTGATATAAAAAACAATAAATACAACAAATATTCACGTGGGAACAATAGAAAAGTGATAGAATGTACCATAGGTATTGTAATAAGATAAATTTGTTAATATTTAATATTTATAGACAAGAGTAGCAATAAAATAATTTAAAAAATAATGCTAACAACCAAAGGTACACAAATGTTTATTGAAAACTTGCTTAAAGAAATCGTGCGTGGTTTGGTCTAGTTTTTTTATGTAATTTTAAGTACAATTTAGATTTATGAACCGTATGGATAAAAATTACAAATTTGAAAATTATAGTTGGTATATAAAAGAACCGATGAAGAACTACTATTGGACATTTTCCAACGGCGGTCTCGTTCTCGCACCTCTCAGCTCATAAGGGTAAGTGTGCGTGAAGGGGGTGACTGACCGGGTGTCCAGGGACTGATATACAGTTGTCGCAGTTAGTCTGGGCGCGCTGACCCTTGTGTACTAAACCGTCCCTTACGCCAAAGCCATGAGACAGCGCTGAGGCGCTGAACAACACCAGAGAGCCGTGTGGGCCAGATGTTTTTTGGAAATGAGCAATAAACACCCCTCTACACCCCCCGCCATAGCGCGGCCGCGCGCCCAGGCTGGCTGCGACTACTGTACTTTGCTAAATAAAATAGATTAATTGTACTGTCATTTCACCTGACCTTGAGTCACTAGCCTCACCACTATACTATTATGCTTTCGCTTTCATCATTCATGCCCACCTACATAAGGGTGTCCCTTCATGCGTCTTCATTCATACCAAAGATAATAAACAACTGCAATAGCTCTATCACCAGGTTAGGAGTGTTATGACCCTACTTGGAGGGTAGGGATGGATGACAAACACAGAGCAGTTTACGTTTGAAAGCAAAATGCATATATTAAACTAAACATACAATATTATAACACCCAACATGTAATATTAGGTTAAGCTGTTGGATATATAACAATAGTGGTTTTCATTACTAGTCTTGAAAGTGACTTATTGCGGTGAGTGTTTTCGCAGTGATGAAAATAACATTAATTACCTATATACAAACTATACTATCTTAATTGAAAGTAGATAAATCCCTTATTACATTCACTCAAACATGTTCTACGGATAATATCAATAGAAGTATTTTAAATACAAAACTATTGATATTACGAAATAGCCTTGCAAACTATATAATTAAAACATAAAACCAAATACAGAAGGTATCAAAAAGAAAAGAACATGTAGGACAAAGAAAATTGATACCCAATAATTATGCTTTGAGTTCGTAAACTATATCCAAACTATGATTTGCTTAATTATTTATTTGGCTAAAATAATTTACTTACCGCAACTTCTTACCCACTCTTGAGAGAGGTGTTTAGGAAATCTGAACATTCGCAAGTCCTTTTTCTTCTTATACGAATTCTTGCACTTTCTGTAACTACAAACTGTCGTAGTCGTTCTCTCCATGTCGACGTTAACTGAATTACTGAATGGCACAACTGACGAAGAAAGTGTACAGCAGCGCGGCGGTGGTCGTGCCAATAAACATTTTTTGTCTAAGGGTAGAGTTGGAGCTTGTCGGCAAGACTGTGGCGATAAACACTCGTTTCTACCAAGAAAATCCTAATACATTTTTAGGAAGTTAGCAATGTTTGTTTTTCAGTATTTTTACCAAATTCTATTTGGCATGTGCACTAGTAATATCAGCTATAACACAAATTACCACCCTTAATGTAATTTGGTGTATAGCTTTAACTATACTGCAAATTTAACGGCAAATTTACATAATTTGAGTAGATGCTAATTTTGATTTCCACAGGACATTCCAGTTCATAAATATATAACATTTCCTATAACTTGTTATATAAAGTAATTATTCTGCATATTTTCTAAAGCATATAGGCTACAATGTTAAATTAATTATTGTAAGCGTAAAATAATTCCCTTAATAATCTCATGATTATCACACAATGGCTAAATTTTTATAAATTATTTAGCTATGAAGAGAAAACTCATTTCATTTAAGCTCTAGGACGCAGAGTGAAGTGTTCGTGCACTGTATACTGTAGCGTATAGCCTGTGACGGGTGCGAGGGCAGGGAATCTCTCCCAGCCGGCTGAGTTGGCCGGTCGACCGACTGAGTTGCACGACATGGCAACCGCGCTTAGTCGGTTTCGAGACTAGCGCCGCCTAGGATCTAGTCGGTTTTTGGGCGAAAAATTGTTAACACATATTAGCATTGCGTGGGGTATCTGTGTCTATACTCCTTTTATCTATGATATTACCAAAAATCCACAAAGGCATAACACCACCGCCAGGAAGGCCCATAGTATCAGGCTGCGGTTCTTTAACGGAACGTATCTCTTCATACGTAGACGCCTATCTACAACCGCTAGTACAAAACTTGGCCTCATATATCAAGGACTCCAATGATTTTTTGCAAAAACTTAACAATGTCAGACAACCACTCCCCGCTAACACTCTCATGGCCACTATTGATGTCACCTCACTCTACACAAACATACCTCATGTCCACGGCCTAACAGCAACAGAAAACTACCTTCAAAACAGACCCAAAGGATCCCTACCCACCACTTCGTTTATAACTCAACTGATAAAATTCATTCTGGAAAAGAACTATTTCCAATTTCAGGACAAACACTTCCTACAGATCAAGGGCACTGCCATGGGTACAAGAATGGCCCCATCTTATGCTAATCTCTACATGGGGAATTATGAAGAAAAGTTTTTGTCTAGCCGTGAACACCTCCCCATCTGCTGGTTTAGATACATTGACGATATTTTCATAATTTGGACCCACGGTGAAGAATCACTACGGAAGTTCCTGGAAGACCTCAACAGTTTTGGACCGCTAAATTTCACCTGGGATTTCTCTGAGACTTCCATCAACTTTTTAGACCTTACAATTCATCTAAGGAACAATAGCCTCACCACATCTATCCACATAAAACCGACCAACCACCAACAATACCTCCATTTTTCTAGTTGTCATCCGAATAACACCAAGAGATCACTTCCTTACAGTCTTGCCCTAAGGGGAAATCGCCTAATTTCAGAACCGAAAGACCGTACACAATACCAAACCCAACTTCAAAAAGCCTTCGAAAACCGAGGCTATCCTAGCACTCTCGTAAAATCTCAGATCCAAGCGGCTCAGAACCCACGTCCAACTACAAAGAAAAATACCAACCATCTTCAAGTAAATTTGATAACCACTTACCACCCTGGCCTGCAACAACTAAACAACCTCCTTAAAACAGGTTTCAAAATCCTAGAGTCCTCCAGCCAAACCAAAAACCTCCTTTCAAGAGCCCCTTCCATAATCTATAGGCAACCCCCAAATTTGAGGAATATGCTAGTCCACCCAAAACTCCCAAATCCATCAAAAATACCATCTGAGAAACCAAGACCGGGCTCATACCCATGCAATGAAAACCGATGTAAATCTTGCCAGATACACCATCCTACAGAAACTTTTACCAGCACATACCATAATAAAAATTACAGAATCCAAGGCCATCATACCTGCAGCTCAGAGAACCTTATCTACCAGCTTCAATGTTCACATTGTCCAGCCCAGTACATAGGCCTAACAACCGAGACTCTCCGAAAACGCATGAACGGCCATCGACATGATGTTAAAACTAGCAAAGAAAAACCAGTTGCACAACATGCCTTATCCCACCAACTTCTATTTGATGACTGTTTCACCATAAAAGCTCTAAAATCATTGCCAAAGAACCAATGCAATAGTTCAATGCTCAGAAGATGGGAATTAGCTTACCAGTTTGTGACCAACTCCAGAACCCCACCTAACCTCAACATTAGATAATATCCTCATATCCTCACCCTCACAGCTAACTCTTAAGTATTTATTTTCATGGACAAAACTAATTTGCTTTTCAATGTACATATTATATGTAAATACAATATTGCAATGTGCCTGCATTTAGTGCTTTGTGCAGTGTCAGTTGGACAACCTGTCAGACATTTTGAATTCAAACTGTGTCATCCTATTTAAACTGTTGTTTTGTAACTACCATCTAGGCCTACTTCTGAAGAAGCCTCTGAAAGAGGCGAAATATTAAGTAAATTATGTGTGTGATTTTATGTGTTCTTTGACTCATCTGCAACCTTTCATCAGGTGAGTTAGCTGTGTCCTCTCCATCCTATATTTATTTATTTAATCCAAGCTAAATGCTTTTTCCTAAAAACATAACCTTAAAGTGACAAATCTTTTCACTCTTTCCTTTACTCCTTTCTTTCCTTAGTGTTACTGTCCAACTATCCTATCCACTATGAACCTATCTTCCTTTTGGCTAAAACAAGCCAAACAACATGCTCTAATTTTTTCCACATTTTCCGGTGAATTTAGCTTGCCATTCAAGCAGTCAGGAAAATGGCGCCCAGCGACCTATACTCACCATTCGGCTAAAAAAATTAACTTTTTTGATTTTTGAATTTTTTTTTCTGTCCTTGTATGTTGCCATTTTTGAGCAGTCGGCAAAATGGCGGGCGGCGACCTATACTCGCCATTCGACCGCAAAGGGTTAAGTAATTAGAAAAATTACCATCACTCAACAATTCATCAACACTATAATATTTTGTTTACAACAAATGAGGCAAGGCTGCTTTTAAAATAAGTTTTGTTAGTTAAATCTTTATATTTTGGTTGCAATTTATTAAACAATTTCTGTCCCATATATATATGTTGGTGTTTTTTCTATTAATTTTAATCGGTGAATCGGAAACTGAAAATTCTTTTTGAAACGAGTTCTACTGTGTAAGAAAATTATTCTGGAGTGTCGATTAAAGTTTCATTGTGCACGGTGAATCTGGTCACAAAAATAAACCATTTGAAATTTCACAAATGTATCTTAAATATTGTATACATTGTGTTTTCCACGTGCAAACAGATGCAGCCTAAGTTACCAGATAGTATTTTCCTTATATTCACATCAATATCAAAGAGTCTACTCTGCGAATCTACCTGGTTATCGTTGCTAACAGATGTTTTGCCGCTTGTGTAGGTGCTGTTCACTTGTCTGAAGCGTAATGACAAGCGTGAGATCAAGGTGGCTCAGCTGGCTGGCAGTGTGGCGGAACACTCTGCGTACCACCATGGTGAGATGTCGCTGATGACTACCATCATCAACCTGGCGCAGAACTTTATAGGCAGCAACAACCTCAACCTGCTACAGCCCATTGGTCAGTTCGGCACCCGGCTGCAGGGAGGCAAGGACGCAGCCAGTCCCAGATATATCTTCACCATGATGAGGTAAGTGATGTGCTTGTTAAATTCATTGTAGGGAGTTTTGGTTCTCTTTTCTTTACATTTCTTGTTTTTTGTCTATCCTGGTATGAGTAATTGGACCCAAAGATTGTAATGGAGCAGAAATGACATAGATCTCATACTGTGATATAAATAAAGTTCAAAAAACAACTGTTGAGTATTTTGTATATTTAGAGTAGATTTTGTGTATTCTGTTGAAGATTTTTAATATGACAGCAATTAATGTAAGTTAGATCCAGTTAGTTTTGTCTATTTTACTAGTGTTATATGAGAAAGTTAAATGTTTGAAAATGATGTGTTTCAGCCCTCTCACAAGGCTCATCTTCCATCCCCATGATGACCCCTTGCTCAAGTACCTCAAAGATGACAACCAGAAGGTAATCATTTTTCCTTGTGTGATTACTTCAATTCCCATTTGTTGGCCCTAATGAAAGTTTTGAATCGCTATATCTTGAAAAATCTCTCTAGGAGTTGAGTTTTCTCCACAAAATCTCTTTTTTTCTTAGTTTTGGTAAGAAAATACTATTAAGACCTGTTTTGCCAGAAGCGACTGGTGAGTCTGATGCTTAGCAATAATCGCTCAGCGTCTATCACTCGGGGCTTTTTTGCCAGAAGCGTCTGTTTCTTGCGATTATTTGATCAGTGAGTGGTTTTCTTTGGCGGCGAAAGGAGTGCTATATGTGATGTGAGATGTAAAAAGCAAATAGAGAGTATTTGTTAGCTGAGGAATTGGATGATCAAGAGATTACAGAAATTTTATGCGAACCCTGGAAAGAAGTACGTTCTATGTTTTTTTCAGGTAACATAAATGGTTATTATAAATTATTTAAAAAATCACCTCCTTTATAGAAAAGCGGGGTGTGCAACCCTCATAGGGTGTGCTGAAATGGCTTCAATCAATTATTCATCATACATTCAACTATCAATTATTCTAATATTTAGTATGTATGCTTCATTATCCTTTGTAGGTTTTATATTTGTTCAATTATAAACTGAGCGTTTTGGTAACATTGGAACACCGCCACAAATATGCGACGTCAGTCTATTTTAATGTGACTAGCCATCGCATATGTGTGTCGCTGGTCCGTGAATGAAAAAGTGTGTACTATTGGGGTAGCAAACATGTTAATCTTTGTCTTCATGCTTTTCTGCTCTCTGGCATTTTGGTAACATATTCTATGAAGAGATTTCCTCTTTTCTGTGGTTGTTTCCAGCCTGTTTAATCTTCCGCTCTGTACTTGGCCAGAATTTATGGATTAGTATGTATTTCTCTAGTGGAGAAGAAAGTCATGTAGATAAATTCTGAAGAGACAAAACCGAGGGGTGACCACAGCACAAATGGCAGAACAAAGTAAAGGCAGATTAGAACAATAAGTTGCACCAGAAGTTGTAATGAAAGTTTATCTTTTAATATGACAGCAATTAATCTGAGTTGGATCGAGTTAGTTTTGTGTATTTTACTAGTGTTTATGAGAAAGTTAAATGTTTGAAAATGTTAACCTTTATGGTGCTTGTCGGTGTGGCAAAATATCTTCTAAGATCTGCATGGCTCTTGGAATAAGAGTAAGTAAATAAATAATCTTCATAATGTTTTCAATAAATATTGTCTACTGTTTTATAGGTAGAGCCAGTGTGGTACTGTCCTGTGATCCCCATGACTCTGGTCAACGGAGCGAGTGGTATCGGAACAGGGTGGATGACCAAGATACCCAACTACAATCCCAGGGAGATAATTCAAGTTCTCAAGAACATGATGAGGGGCGAAGATCCACCTCACTTGGTCAGTACAAAGTCTGGAATAATTGTAATTTACCTATTTCTAAATAATTCTATTTGATTAGTTTCTCAATTTGCATACATAATACAGCGTTTAAAAATCACAACAGCTCTTCAATGAGTGTACATAATGTAGTTTTATTCATCAGACAAAATTTTACAAATATGTTCCTGATCTTTTTAACTTTCATGCAAGTCAAGACAAAAGAACAGCCTTACATTCACTGGTCATCCCCCATAGAACGTTCTCCTTATTCCTCTGGGATAAAACTATACAGAATGTTTGAGAACTCTCCACCTTTTAATGTATCATTCTTAGCAAAATCCTAAAACATCATGTAAAAAAATCCTAAACTCAAAAGTTACCTGTACAGTCGCCAATTTGTTTTTTTCACAAAAACTTTGTTAATGGATAGTTGCATTAATATTTTTCTCAAAATAAGCCATTCCGTTATTAATCTATGTACCAAATACCAATTCAAAAATGTGTTTACCCAATTTGTAACGTAAAATAGTTTGACAATTCATTGTGTAAATGCTTTATTTTTGCCACAGATCCCCTGGTATAAGAACTTCAAGGGAGACATTGAACCGTTTGGTGAAGGCTACATCTGTAGTGGAGAGATCAGAGTGATCAGTCATGATAAGCTAGAGATCACGGAACTGCCTATCGGCACCTGGACCCAGCAATACAAGGAATCTGTGTTGGAGGTGAGCATTGCAAAAAACATTCCATTCACGCAGAATAGGTGCATTGTCAAAACCATACTATGTGCATATATAATATTAAGCATAAAAACTGTAAACTTAATCAGTAAAATAAACTCTTGCAAATCAATGAGCAAAAGTATATTCAGATTTAAAGTGGTGTACAAATTTTCAATTGAATAAAGGTTCTGTTAATGAGTAAGTTATATATTGTGTCTTCATGTATGGAATTATTTTAATAAATATTAATATCCCAAATAAATGTAATCTTAAATCTTATGGGCAATTAGTATGATGATAAAACTATATTGATGTGTGTAGTATTAATAACAGTAATGGTGTTGTAGGTGATGCTTCACGGTGAAGGAGATAAGAAGCCTGCAGTGATCTCCGACTACAAGGAGTACAACACAGACACGACTGTAAGGTTTGTGGTGACTATGCCGGCTGACCGTCTGGTGAAACTGGAGACAGAGGGACTACATCAGGCATTCAAACTGCAGACCACCATCAGCATCACTAGCATGGTCAGCAACACTCCAGGCCAACTTAGCCTCCTTTAATACAAGGCTGTAAAAGAGAGAACTCTAGCACTAATTCATATTGCGCATCTGCACAATGCTAATATATACAAGTGTTTTATTTTTGAGTCATTCAAAATTAAAAAAAATTAAATGGGATTAACATACTCAAACATTTTAGAGGCATGATCGTCAATGTGTAAACCATACATTTGAAGAGGTTTTTATATCAAAGGGCGTAATATAGTCGTAGCATAACAGAACATTTGGCTGATTATTTACATTTGCAATCAAGGAGGGGCTTTGGCGAGTAGGTCGGCGATTGAGGCGGTGCCATAACATTGGGCACAGCCTTGTATTAGAGGAGGCTATGGAGGTAGTTGTGCTTTACTGGAAAAATCTGTTTTATTGTTCCATTAAACTACCACTGGTATCCAAATCCAAAATAAAAATTCATTAAAATAACAAGTATAATTTTAAGTTAGGTTTAGTTAATTATTATTTTTAAGGTAATTCTATGAATAGCTTCATTTTGCTTTGTTTTTATAGTACATTTAACGTCCTATGATATTGTTAAAGTATAGATTTTAGAAATGATATTTGTAAAATTTATCTGTATACATTTTATGCTATTCCTATTCAACACATGTTTCTGTAATTTTGAATGACAAATTATTAGACTTGAATTAAGTATGTAGGGTATAAGCATACAGAATCAAATTAATTGTTATTTACTCTGAAGCAGGTTTGTCTAATGAATTTCTCAACTGATGTTGTTCCAAAGATTTGTTTATCATGTTTGTGTTTCAGTGCTGCTTCGACAGGGACAGTGTGCTGAAGAAGTATGATAGCATCAAGACCATTCTACAGGAGTTCTACAACGTGAGGCTGGAGTACTATGACAAGAGGAAGGCTTGGCTGGAGGGTATGTTGGAGGCCGAGGCAAGGAAACTCTCTAACCAGGCAAGGTATGTACAGATCTCTATAGTAGATTTGGTGTAACAGTTTTTCACTTGTAAAACCATTATATTTTTTTTGTGAAACAACTAACTTTTGTTTTATTTGTATCTAAATTTTAGACATTTCTCTCGGTCCCTAAAACTATCATATTCAATAAATGTGAGTAAAGCGAGTATAATTTTTTGAATAGGGATGTGTCGATTCTCGATACCACCGATACTTAGCCCTTGCTATCGGTATCGGTGTTGAGAAACGATTGTTTAAAGTTAATTCTGATACCCCCCGCACAATCGGCAAATTACCGCTTTAGCCGTGAATGTTCAAGACGACGACGACATTTTCTTGACCGCGTGAGATGATGATGATGTCTACATGGCCGCAGGAGATGTTCATGAGTTTTCCGCGATCGCAGACGACGACAATCACATTTCCATGATCGTGAAAGACAATGATGATGAAGTCTACACGGTTGCAGGAGATGTTTATGTTTATGTTGCTAAGAACACACACCACATAACCCAGTCAAGGTTGCTTTCTCCTCTTCTAACTATCATTAGCCTTAATCATTCTCCCTCATCAACACATAATGTCAGTGACTCCGTTTGGCCACTGACCAGTCTCCTTCAGGCCTGCTCTCTACACCTACTAACCTTTACAAAAGTACTTAAGGTGTTGTCCCATGTCCATAACATCAGTGGATTTTTCACTGTGCATTTCTACACGTTGTATTTTTATTTTTTCATTGTTTTTATTTTTTTAGTTTTGTATTTTGTTGTACGGCTAGCAACAATGTAAAATGTAAATCTCAACCAACTTGCAAATCTTCAACTCTAGCTGGTCATTCCTTCTTCTCCATTATCCTGTGGAATCAGATTTTTAATGCTAAATCAAACACTAAAAATAATCCAAGCACACGAAAAATAAATGTGAGGCCCAAATAAAGTGTAATCATATAAAATATGTCAGTAACCTTTTCTTTTGTGTTACAGGTTTATTGTGGAGAAGTGCGACGGCATATTGACAATTGAGAACAAGAAGAAGAAGGCAATGATCGAGGAGTTGGTGAAGAAGGGGTATGACTCGGACCCAGTGAAAGGGTGGAAGCTGAAACAAGATAGGGAGGCTCTGTTGGTATGTTTAATCACAACTGTTCACTTTAAAATTTCATAATCACCACGCAACGTTTTACAACATAGCATAACTTTAAAAAGTTGTGGTAACGTTCATTTATGATTAATATATTACCTACCCAATCATTTATGGTCAAAAGAATTGTAGGGGTAACTTATATTAAAGTTTGTTCTTGAATTTGTTAATTATAATGTGTTCTAAGTGCCATTCTAGATACACATTTGTTCAGCCTGATAGAATCAGCTAATGGGTTTAACTCCCTAGGAATCGTTTGGATTTGATATAGGAGTTGTAGTGTTACAGTACATTAACACAGATGCTTAAGCCGCAAAATGGAATGAAACTTTTGTTCATGGTATTTAATTTTAGTGACTTCATAATCCATTTCACCTGTAGATAAACACTGGTAGTCCCATTACCCATGTTGACTAATGTTTATTTTTTATTTTGCTTTTCACCTAAGGATGGGGTAAGTAATTCATTCCTACATTAACGTTTAAATCAAAAACAGTTACAACTTAAATGTATAAAACAAATATTTGTGTATTCATTCCAAGAAATATGAGCTTATGTGATATGGTGTAATATGCAAACCTATTTCTTCCTTGCCCTCTCTTTTTTTCCTTTTCTTCTCTTACTTTATCATCCTTCGATAGAGTGTGTTTAATGTTTATGTAAAATACTGATTTCCGTCAAACACGCCAACTTTTTAATAAAATCTAATTGATAAGTCGTTTTATAGTAAGCTGTAGCATCTTTTATATTGCATCAACTATCTCGGTAACAAAAACTTAGAGAGAAAATAGAATTTTTTAAGTTGCCTTTCACTCTATCTTATCTCAAAGTTGTTGTATCCATTTCAATTCTTCATAAAAAGTTTATATGCTTGTTTGATTCCTTGCTGTTGAGTTTAGTTATGTTGTTTTAGCTCAGTGATTTAATTGTTATGATTTTTGTGCTCCTCCTGTTAGCCTATGTATGCTAAGTTTAATTGTTTGCAATGAGTTTACATTTGTTATTGCTATCCAAAGATAATTTTATCACAATTTTATAGCTTTCAGATCTTAGATGCCATCACTGTTTTATTGTTATCTTAACTAGTCACATTGAATTTTTTTTATTTTCTTATTTGTTATAACTTTCATATTTATTAACTTTAATATTTTTTTATGTCCGCACTGTTTTATCGTTATCATTGCTAGTCACATTGTCTTGTCTTAATAATGCCAACTGATTTTTTGTTTCGTTTCATTGTTAAGCCGTCAAGTATAGATTGGTTCATTACTTTAGGCAGTTTTGTTCTTCTCTTTTTTTTGTCACCTTTCTTTCATACCACTCTGCTTATGTTGCTCAGATTTGTATTTCTAGATTGTAAATACTGCAATTGTCAAAGTTGTTTGTGTTTAATGTACCTGCTTGCTACTATACGTATACCTGTTATCTTGTTGGTTTGTTAAATGCTTGCACTACGGTATTTTTAAGTCTTTTAAATTGTAAACTGGTTTATGCTGTTAATAAACTAATTGAATTGAATAGGCTACAGCTGATCCATATACATGGGATGACTAAGTACTTTAATCTATCTGCAGGAAGAGAGAGAGCCAGCAGATAGCCAGGATGAGGAGAGCGAAGCTAGTGATGACAAGGGTCCGGACTATGACTACCTGCTGGGCATGACCATGTGGTCACTAACCAAGGAAAAGAAGGATGAGTTACTACGCAAGAGAGATGAGAAGCAGACGGAACTGAGGGTACTGCAGGCCAAAACACCTAAGGATCTGTGGACTGAGGACTTGGATGTACTTCTGGAGAAGGTAAAAGCTTCTTTTCATAAAGTGTAACTGACAGCTCCAACTTGGATGAATTGATATTGATATTGGTTATCAATATAGGCTACTTAATACAGTGAGGGTTTTCTCACATCCCTTTTTCAGCCGTCATACTTTACCGATTTTGACAATTTAGGTGACATTGTAAAGCTCTTGTGAATTAAAAAGGTAATTTCCTTTATGTCTTCACCCTCTCATGTCTAATTTATTTTTAGAGTCCATTTTCAAACATCCAGTGATGCTGACTGACTTTTTAAATAACAGCTTAGATGTGCATTGTAATTTTACAGCTGATCCTCCAGTTGAATGATTAACCACGGTCAGATTTATCTCAAATTTGTTGATCATAATGACAATGGTATCGTATAAACGAACGTATAAATGAAGAGACATGCTTTTAACTTACTTTTATTGTAACTTCTTTCATGTAGCTAATAGAGTTAGTAGTTTATTTAAAATTATTCTCTTAAACTTTGATAAAATCATTACTGTGGTAAAAGCAATATAAATCCATGTTGACTTACCTAATATGTCATGAAGCTTACCAAGAATCTTAGTTGTTAATTTAGAAGCTGTTATCTCCTGAGTGTGCTGATAAACCGCTTTAGGCCACAGTTGTTTAACAATATGAACAACTATCGTTTAACCATCATCGTCCCTCTAAGTAGAGCTCCACTTACTGTAGACATCATCCTTTCAGCATTGAACCCTCTAATGTGTTGTATTACCATTTCTTTTGTGTTCTTTGAACTCTTCTCTTTGTCTCATATTTTTGCCTTCCTCCCATTTAGCTGGTCACACTACCGCAACCATATTTTAAACTACAAATTAATAACATGCCTTTTGCCAGCTGGACGAGGTAGAGGCCAAGGAGAGGGCAGACGACACTGGAGAGGCCGTGGGTAAGAAAGTGGCCAAGTTGAAGCCCGGAATGTCCAAAAAGGCTCACATGATGTCTGAGACAGCACCTTCACCTCAGGGTCGCAGGGTGGCGCCAAAGATTGCTGAAGAACAAAAGAAACGATTGGAGAACAAGGAGAGAGCCAAGGAAAACAAGGGAAAGAGACTGGTGAGATAACAAACAATCAAAAAATTCTAAAGAAGATCACTTTCTATTAGTTGCCTTTATTTTACTTACCCTAGGTTAAAACAATATGCCTGAAGCATTGTAACAATATTTATATTTTAAAATGTAGATAGATGAGAAATACAAAAGTACGGGTTTTTTTAAGATTTGTTTAGGAGGGGATAAATTATAGATAGTTTACATAGTAAAATAAATTGCTAGTACTAGATACTAGATCTTCTACTTGAAAGTTCGGAGACTAGCAGATAACATCAAAAAGAAAATAAGTTATGATTTATTTATAAATAAAACATTGTGTCTTTGTGTACAACTGCAACATAGCTTTACTGTTCTGAGATTTGTTTTTCTAATTCACTATTTATTTTTAGAAAAAGGTCAAAGAAGAAGATAAGGACAAGTTTGACCTTTTGGCTGAGGACACTAAATCTCTTGCAGATAAACTAGGAAATACCCCAGACAAAATAGAGAAGAAACTGAAAGCAGCCAAGAAAGGTTAGTATGAATACAGGTTAATACAGTAACTGCTATCAAGATTTATGTAACGTAACCACCCAAAGATAAATTAGTCTGATTTTTTATCCCAGTTATCTTTCCTTAACCCTAAATATGAAAACTACTTTATAAACTCACTGATGCAGCGTCTATGTAAGGGTTTTTCTCACCAAAGCCCTCGAGATTTGTTGGGCAACCTGGTAGGTCTCACTAATGCAAAGCCTCCTCATATATTTTGATGTTTTTCCCTACATATTTCAATCAGTGAATCGAAAACTAAAAATTATTTTTTTGTTATAGTTGATAAACAACTGCAGTAAAAAAAGATAAGGGGTTGGTAATTTACTGTGTGTGGTTTATATTCAGATTAAATGAGGGGCCATTTATTCCCAACTGACTGTATTATACCACTCAAAGACTGAAGTTTGTGTTGTTTTACAATGTTTGTGGATGTTTCAGACCTGAGCAAAGCCAAATCAAAGGGTTCACCTAAGAAGAAGGGCCGAAACCCCTGGAGTGACTCGGACGATGACGGAAGCGCCAGCTCCAACAGCGACTTTGAGTCGACTCCGGTGAAATCCGTCCCTGCCCGAACCATTTCAAGACGTTCGGCCGGTCAGTGAGCTATCCTAGTTTATTTAGGAAACAATTTAAAATTCTATACAAGAGGTTAAGTTACCTTGATTCTGTCCAAGTAATCCTTAAGTCATCATTAGTGCGACCGGTTTCGATGTCTATGGCATCATTGTCAAGCTGAACGTAAAAATACAAAAATACAGCTGAAACTAATTTACAACACGGCGGCGGGTACAGGGTGTAGGTCTAGACTAGACCGCCGCCGCCGTGTTGTAAATTAGTTGTGTGGCCATGCATTTTATCGTTTTTTGTTTGTGTACGTGTTATGTGTTACGTGTTTTTCAAGACTCATGACGACCTACTAGGAGCGATCTTTACGTTCAGCTTGACAATGATACCATAGACATCGAAACCGGTCGCACTAATGATGACTTAAGGATTACTTGGACAGAATCAAGGTAACTTAACCTCTTGTATACAATTCATGAAGTAATCCGGAAGGAAATACACAAGATGAAATTAAAAATTCTTGTTCTATGTTATTTTTTGTGATGATAAATTTATGTTATTCAAGGCACAGTGATCAGTCAAACAAAGTTTTTATGGTTCAGGATCTAGAATCGGATTCCTTCTGTAGGTGAGAAAACACCCAAAACATTATATGAATTGTGATCTACTCAATCCCAGCCAAAACACAAAAGGAAACCTACACAGAAAACTATATACCTCAAGTCAAGTCAAGTCAAAATTATTTATTCCATAAAATAAAAAACAATATTACAATACATTGTAAGTAAAAGGAATTATTCCCCCGAATAGACTATTGATCCGTGATCGGGGGAAGAGTTAACAATATCATCAGTCTATGGGTATTGTCAAATTGTTCGAGTCACTGCACTAGGATCAGAGAAAACACCTAGTTGTTAAAACATGAAACCCAAAACCTTTTAAGACACTAATTATAGGTCGGTCGGTTAGAAAATGACCTGCGCGAAATTTTTAGCGCATGTAGGTGAGGTAACGTTCCCCCTCTCCGCCAATGGCCGTTTTCACACTGCACAACACAACACCGACACGGCGCCGCCTGTGTTACCAAATGGAACTGCTTACACAATGATATAATAACATTTCATGATGCTCAAATATTGATGCGATTTAGGCTATACAATATTTTTTGCAGGACCTATTTCTCTCAAGTTATGAAGAACGTAATTGTTTACATTTTGATCAGCTGTATAATTCAATTTGATTAGCTGTGTTCGGGTAGGTTGGGGGTGGGCGGCAGCAGAGTGGGGGAAGAGCCATAGTCTGTCTCACTCCCACAGCTCGGTATCTCTCTCTCTCGCACCAATGCTACGAGGAGGACGCTTTCCAACCGGCCGACCTATTGTGCCAACTACAAATAAATAGATGATTGACAAACACAATGGAAACTACTGTACAAGATGTTGGCTAAAACAAAACTGAGACTGTAAAGTTGTTTACTAATAATTGTGATGGAATGTTAAGTGTAAGCAAGGCCACACTGAAAAAACAGACTGTAATGCTCGTCAAGCATGACGTCACAATAGAAGACGGCAATGACGTAATGTTTGTCGTTTGTGATCAGCTGCTTGTCTTTCCTCAGAAAATAAATACCTACGTCATTGCCGTCTTCTATTGTGACGTCATGCTTGACGAGCATTACAGCCTGTTTTTTTAGTATGGTCTTGGTGTAAGGTGTGCAGAATTTATTATGCAGAGTACTTAAATTATTTAATTTATGGTATGAAAAATGTGTTGATTTTCATTATAGCTGAAAAGGTGAAGTTCAACTTTGACGAAAGCTCAAACTCTGAAGAAGAATTGGAGCTGAAGGACAATGAGGGTATCATGAACGGAGGTGATGTCAAACAGGAAGTAGATGCCGACTTGGACGATGGAAGCTTCCAGTGAGTACGAAAAAATATTCTTTTCATCTTTATACATTTAGAATAATTGTCAGCAGGTCCAATCACATTTGTCTTACTTCCTCTTTTATGTGCTAACTAACATTGGTAATCTTTTGGATTTGGTTTATGGTACCAATTATAAAAAGATTATGATTTTATATTTAAAAACTTTTTAAAACACTCACATTTTTGTACTTGTGCTGGATTAGCACAAATTACGAGTATAATATAGTCCAAGCGAATCACAATTTTAATTATTTGCAAATAGGGTAAATAGTAAACATTTACCAGTGAATCTATGGTTCTACTGTGTTACCATTGGTTGAAATGTTTTCTTTCATTTACAGTTCCGACAATTTTGTTCCATCTGATCCAGATAGTGAAGAAGAGAAGGCAAAGAAGAAAAAGGGAGGTGGTAAAAAGAAAAAGGGAGGATCGGATGATGAGTTTGAAGCCAAGAAAGCAAAGAAAGGTATGTACATATTTTATTGATAATATAATTAGGCTACTCTTTTTTTTACTATTTCTTTGTTTTTTAATGCAATTTAGTAAACTTGGTTTGTTACTTGACTTAGGTGAGGATGCCTAGTATGGAATATTGGGTAAACTTGTTTTGATAAGTCCATAGTTTTTTCATGAGGGAACCCAAGAATCTGGACTGTTCAGTCAAACATTCCATGAGACTTGCCTGCAACTACATATTAGAAAGGTCCATGTGTAATATAATACAGTCTAAAAACTCAAGAAACTTTCTTTTCTCAAAACTTTCCAAATGAACGTCTGCGAATTTCAACGATAGATTCTGTTCTGGGTAATTACCCTCTTTACTTATTTTCACAATTGCACTCTGTAAGAGGTAGGCTACATAACACATTAATAATTTTGATTTGAATGAACATTTTTATTTGTTTATTTCATTAAAAATATCTTTAAAATTTTGTTTCCAGCTCCCGCGAAACCGAGAAAAAAGAAAGGTTCAGATTCAGAAGATGATGTAGAAGAGAAGAAACCAAAAAAGAAAGGTAGCTATATAAAAAGTTAACTACTGAAGCACTGTAAACTGTATGACAAAACTGTGTAATTAACATTGGTGCATGCCTAACTTAGTAGTATGCGAGTTTCATAAACTTTTGTCAATAGCTTCCCGGAATAAACTAAGTTTGTATCAATGGGTCCAGATTAATTAGAGTTTACTGTGCTTAAAATTATCACAGCACATAAGTCACTTGTTTGAGCATTGAATCTGATTTGTGTACGTTTCTGCAACTGATATTGTTTACCTTGTTCCAGCTCCTGCCAAACCAAAAGCAGTCAAGAAAGATTCCTCCGACAATGACAGCGATTCCGATTTTGGTGTTAAGAAATCTAATGCTAAGGGTGAGTCCCAAGTAGTCCAAAGCAATGACAACTTAGATAAGTTAAATAACAAACATAATAGTGACAAATCTTTTTACTAAATTAAACTGTCATCAAAAATGTAAAAGAAAATAATAGAACCAATACCATTACAATAGTCATCATGAATACATACTATAGGTCTGAAATTTAAGTTATCTATGTAGGGAGTTTTGGTATTAAAGCCTAAAATGCTTAATAATTTGCAGTGGAAGAAGACTCAGATGCAGTGTTTGACTCACTGTTATCGTCTGCACCTAAGAAGCCGGCAACAACATTGTCTGAATCAGAACCTGACTCTCCTGTGAAAAAGTCAAAACGTAAGTCAAAGTCCTGTGAATAGAATAAGTTGATTTTAAGACTACATACTCTTAGCATCTGGTTAAATCTCAGCTAGTAATCATGCAGGATTTAGTCTTAAGTAGGTATGAATAAATCTGGTATAGGTGAGAGAATGGTTCAGTTGGTAGGGCCACAAACTTTGGGTCCATGACTGAGATGTCATGGGTTTGGATCCGCATGCTTTTATCAGCTACTTTTTATCAGTACAGTTCACCCTTGTACTGTGCTGGCTCTCCTCTTGCTGTGGTGGATACGTTCCACGCACAGGCCCAAGGCCACCAACCTCTCTTTTTCTATAAAAAATCCTGATTCCCAAGTCTCTACATCTTTAATACCAAATGAATTGAGGTGTTGTTGATTCTCAATATTTAGTCTTCTACCAATATCAGGACGTTCTCATGATACACTGACCTCCCAGCTTGGTTTTGACGCTTAACATTAAAGTCTGTCTAAAATTATTGTGCGGTTGGAATTCAACATATGATTTCCCTATCATGGTAAATCTCCCACTCATTTACCCTTTTCTATACTAAAATCCCCCGTGACAATCATCTGTTTTATATTGCAGACAGGTATTTTAGAAAGCATTTGTTTATTATGATTGAACTACACATATAATAAAACTAAAAGAATTATTTTAACAATAATAATCTACGTATCAATTTTAATTTCACTAGAAGTGTTGTTATAATGTAATATTAATCCTGGACTAGCATTTTTATGCTTTTGATGGATTGTTTTAAATACCGGGTGTCCGAAAAAAAAACTGAAACATTTTAAAGGCAAATACTGTTACCAATTAAGAGACTATGTTTAATGTTTTATATATGGATATAATGATTATGAAAATCTGCCGAACGCACCTTTCCCCACCTCCTTCCCTATTTGCGCGAATCCTTTTTTGTAATAAAACATTTTTTACGCCCCCGGTCCCAACTTTAAGTCTTAGCTGTCTGGCGCCCCCCTAAAACACTTGGCTGACTGGCGCCCTAGGCTCCAGCCTAATTAGCCTAATGGGTAATCAGGCCCTGTTTTAAAGCTCAAATTCTTAAGTTTTATTAGAAACTTAGTAGGCTATAACTCGATATTAGCACCATCAGTGGCCCGGCAAAAATCTAAGTGAAATTTGAACTTTTCCCAGGTTTTGGTTAGTACTTCAGGGGATACAAGCGTTGCCATTTAATGTGACATGTTAGATGAGTATTTTTCCCCATAACTGGGTGGCATTGAGATGGCGAATGTCCCTGTCTATTTTCAACAGGATGGAGTGCCGCCACACTACAGTTTGAGTGTGCGAGAGGCGCTGGATACTAGTTCGACGATTGGTGGATTAGCAGGGAAGGGCCCATCCAATGGCCTCCTAGGAGTCCAGATATGACTTCTCTGGACTTTTTCCTTTTGGGGTCAGTAAAGAATTATGTCTACTCGGTGCAGATTCGTTATCTGAATCACTTCTGACAGAGAATAGTCGCATGTGTTGGTGCAACATCCTCTGAAGTACTGACCGATACCTGGGAAAAGGTCAAATTTCGCTTAGATTTATGCCGGGTCACTAATGGTGCTCATATCGAGTTATACTAAGTTTCTAATAAAACTTGAAAATTTAAGCTTTAAATACATATATAAAATATTAAACATAGTCTCTTATTTGGTATCAGTATTCGCCTTTAAAATATTTCAGTTATTTTTCGGACACCCGGAAGAAGTTTCAAAATGAATCAAACTTATGGACAATTTCAGGTCTGGTAAAATGATTAAATTAGTTGATATCGTGGTGAACTGGTTTCAAAATTCTAAAGCGATACTTCACTTCTTATTTGGTTATTATTTTAATACCGTAGGTAATAGGAACTTTGTCAAGGTCTCTAGCAAAGCCCTAAGGTCAGATCAGGACGAAAACCATTGGGTTATCCTGTTTATGCCTGAATAATCAGTGTACAACATTGAACTCGCTAGGTAAATGACAAGTAGGAGCATTTGTGTTGAGTAAGTGAGCTGGTACTTTGCCTTTAATATGTATCTATAGGTCTGAGGTCATGATCAATGGAGTCATTTCATTAGACTTGTTTTGTTATACAGAATATTGTTTGCTATAATTTTCTATTACTGAGGATAAACTAACATAACAAATTGATCATACTATATTTGAATGAACGAGTTATGTTTGGAGGTGCACACAAATTAAACCATTTGTATGTATCAGCTATATTACATTTTTTGCTTTTTCCATTGTTTACTAATTGTATAAATATTTCAAATCCCTAATAATAAAAGGCAAATATGCCTTAGTACACACCAAATAGAAAACAAAACTCGTAAAAATATATAAATATAATTTTATATATACAACCACAAAATGAACCTAATGATGTAAATTTAACAACTATTAACTGTAATGTGGACGTTAACAAAGTACTAGAGACGTTCCATTACATCATTCACTCTCATAACTGGAAAGATATTCACCATCATCTTCGCTTAAGCCATCAGAGTCAGTGTCATCATACAGATTTATAATAAATGGTTCCATGATTTCGTCACGAAGTCCTTCTTTAAAAAAATCTTCTTCCTGGATATTTTCAGCATGAATTACACATTTCTTCCAGTCTTCTACTGTTACATGGTTCATGGCATTTTCTAGAAGGTTCCTGACATCCTTTATTTTGAAAGACGTGTTTTTTTGCGCCACCTCCCCTTTCACTTGAGCCCAAATTAGCTCTATGGGATTGTATTGACAATGGTAGGGTGGTAGGCGAATAACCTCATGACCCATCTGCAACGCAAGCTCGTCCAGTTCGTAGCGTGGAGGAAAGCTGTGCCTATGCTGCCGCACGGTGGTGAGGAGTTCTGCTACTGTGTGGACTGGATTGTGTTCAATACCGTTATCTGATAGCCACTTCACAATGTCTGCCTTTCTAGATTTTGAACTTGGAATTTTGTTAAGTTGTTTCGAATGGTAGCTGGCATTATCCATTACAATAATACATGGCTCGTCTAGGCTTCTCAGTAAATCGAGAAACCATTCGTGGAAAACTATATGGTTCATTTCTTGGTGATAATCGACATTACTTTTTGATTGAAATACGAGCTGTGCGTCTTTTATAAAACCATATTTAGCTGACCCAGCGTGACACACGACAAGCCTAGAACCCTTCCCTACTGGAACCCGAAACCCTCCCTTGCCATCTAAGCTTTCCCAAATACACTTTCTTGCATGGTTTTGGTTTACCCACGTCTCATCCAGGTATACAATTGGGAGAGGAGTTTCCTGCCGCCTTAAATCGTGCATCTTTCTTAGAAATACTACCCGGGAAGCGACAATATCGAATTTTCGGCCGTTGTTAGTCTTTTTAAACTTAAATCCCACATCTCTAAGTATCTTACATACAGAATCTTTACTTCCACTAAATCCAATTTTTTCTTTTAGCACAATCTTCAACTTCCTGCAGGTCGGGTACTCTCCTCTTTCGTAGAAATCAAAAACAGTTCTTCGGACTACGTCCTTGTCGAATTGGTCTAGATCAGTTATCCACTTTTTGTGGGATATTTTCCTTTGAGATGAAGAAAATGTTGCTTCTTTTGATATATTTTCTTTATTACAATCTTCGGAGTCCATATTATGTGCTGCAATGGATTTGTTTCCTTCTCCCGTTATGTTTTGAACTGTTCGAAGAGAAACAGAACAAGCTTCTGCTGTAGCCTTTTGGGTTTGATTGAACACTTCCCTCACTGTCGCATTTGGTTTGCTGGTTACAAGCTGTTTTAAATAATTGTACACACTAAAAATTGTGTTTTTAGTTTGAATTGTAATGTCTTGGCACCTTTTGGCCATTTCTAATTAACACTAATCAAGTAATAATATTACACAGACTGAATAATATTAAACTGCACAAAATACTATCAGAATAATCACAATGTTGTTTACAACTAAAATGTAAACAAAGTGACAACTGTTGTAAAATTATAAACAGTATGAATCAGCTGTAGGCTAATATGTTGTGGTGGCAGGGGCCAGGGAGAAAGCAGGGAAAAACAAATTTGTCCTTCAACCGCACATTAAATTCAGACAGAGTATAATGAAGTACAGTACAACCTCCAAATTGCAGGATGCAACCAGCGAGCTAATTTATGGGTTAAATGGTTTTACTCTTAGTATACACTAGTTTAATCCATGAATAATATGATATGTTAAATTAGTTTTTTTTTAATACTTAGGCTACAGCTTTTTGTTAGGTAATTTTTTTTTTGGGAGGGGGGGGATTTTCAATCTTGAAATTTCTGTAGCCGCTTTCTGCAATCATGAGAATAAAAGCTTGGTACGGCCTGATTTTCATAGTGGTTGATCACTAGAGTTTTTACCAGCTTAACTTAGTCAAGAATCAGAATCCCATCCGATCTGGCTTTAGTCTGTAGAATTAATAAAACAACATCGAGAACATCACTGCAGTGTCCCTACACACTGCTTCATTTGTCTCTATTCCACCTGTTCTCTGCATAAGACCGTTGACAAAAATATGCTAATTATGACTGTGAATTTCATTAGTACTATGTTATTGCTAAATGTAATACTGTATAGGTTTAAATGTACACACTAATTTTAACATATAAAATTATAGTCAAAAATACTTATCTTCATCCACTTTTTCAGCTGCTGCTAAGCCAAGACCTGAACCAAAAGCCAAGAAACCAGCAGCTAAAAGGCCGAAAAAGTTGGCTGATTCAGACAGTGATGCAGATATTTTCAATTCCCAACCCAAGAAGAAATCAGCTGTAAGTTCTCTGTTCTTATTTAATCCTGGTTTAAAACAATGTCTGTTGATAAGCCTAATTTTTTAGATATATTAGTTTTATATTAGGGATGGGCCGATTCCGATACTCGATACTTCGCTTCATTGTACTCGATACCGATTCTGAAAAGTGAGGTTAATTATGCTCAACTCAACTGACATTGAAGGTTGTAAAGAGTGGCACATCTAGTGATGTAAAATAGCCGGGTATTTAAAACTCCGGGTAAATATCCAAAATCCATAAATACCCGGGTATTTTGGTTATTTATGAAATCGATTGAAATTAATTCATATTTACCCCTAAATATGTTATTGTTATCATTACATGATAAATTAGGATAGTCTATAACACCTTTTACAGTAACTTGAAGCTTTGCTAGTAGCCTACCTTTTATTTACCGGTAATGATTTAGCATTTTTTTTTTTAATGCATAAAGTTTCTAAATAAGCATGGGGTTTTGTGTCTTAAATCGAGTAACATTAGTTAAATTTAACTTACTAAAAAATAGTATATTAAAAAAGGCTGTGGCTATTTCAATTTTTATCATTGAGAATGCTAGATAGAGAATGCTAGAAACTAAACACTCCCTATGAAATGAAATCAAGACAACACCTCATCATAGAAATAGTGAACCTAAATCCATTCTACTGTTATTAAATCATGATAGTTAAAATTTTTATTGTATAAATGGCTTGGGAGGCTATACAGACCTAAGGCCTGATTGACATTGGCAGAGTACTAAAAGAGAATGGCGAATACTAAAAGTACCAATTAAACTTTTCTGTGTTGCCGCTTAGTTGGAAACAATATTATGGATAAACTTACTAAAAAAAATGTGTCTCCTTTTTTAAAGATAATGCTATAGAATCAAATGTTTTGTATCACATGTTTATGAAATTAGTTTTTTTTATTTTGATACCATTGATACCAACAAAAGATCTAGAATAAAACTATTAATTAATCCTGCCATCCTACAGGTTCAATTTTAATTATTTTCTTAAGCTGTTTAAACATAGGCCACTACGGGTGGCGTCGTCCTGTAATCCAGCTACTAGGAGGTCACGAATTGTGGATATTTATAGGCATGCACTGTGGATGCGATACTCCCTGGTGTGGATTAACGTCCGCACGAGTGAGTACTACGACTATCCGCAGTACTATCCTGATAATTAGACCAATTCGTATATACCAAGGAAAAATGTGGTTCGGATTCCACTATAAACTGTAGGTCCCTTAGTTGCCATTAGCTGTATGGGCTATTAATTAACAGCTGTGTCTAAGGAATGTCGGCCTTAGTCACTAACAAGACTACAAGATCGCGCCCCTCATCCTACACTCATTTCCAATCATACTTGGCTTAAAATACCTACTATGTATGGTCGCCATTTCATTGAACAGTATTAACAGTATGTAAACATTAAAACCTTTATCAAAGTAATATAAACAGTTAAAGGGATGGCAATGCCTTAATATTTGTATCTTTTTATTTAATTTTTTTTACATTTTGTTAACAATTATTGCCACAAACAGAATATTTCTCTATCTATTTCGCTTTAAAAAATACAGATTTGTTTCAAGACTTAATTTACACACTATATAGAAAATTATATGTATCAGCTAAATAATAAAAAATAAAAATAATAAAAATAATAAAAAAATTCACTTTCACATTAATTGATAAACTATTGATAGCTAAATGTTGGCGTGTAAAGAATCACTTAGAAATATATAATAATATATAATAATAGGTCAAGAAAATCCAATGATAATTTGATGTGGAAATACTAAAATGTAGTGAATAATAATTTTGTTATTTCTGACAGAAAAAGCAGAAGAAGGCAAGCTCCGGCAGTGAGGACGAGTTTATGGTCGAGTCAGATGAAGAGAAGGTTGTATCTGCACCATCAAGAGCAACTACGGGCCGTGCCAAGAAACCCATCAAATACACGTTTGATGATGAGGATTCCGATTAGAACACTGATTGTGCTTGTGTAAATGTGATTTTAACTTTAAGCCGAAGTTGAATAGTTTTTAACTATTTATTTACTTAAGTTTTATTGTTAAGTGAGGAACATTTTACTTAGGTTCCAGTTTTATACTCCCGGTTCTTTGAACAAAGTATTTGTGTTACTACCGAGGGTAAATCATGAAAATAAAATGTGATGTTAAGATAGCGTTAGTCTAAAATCCCTTTGCATTAAGGTATTGAAGATAATTTTTATCGACATCACTATGTTTTGTACTCATAATACATAGATTTAGTCTTGAACATTCTTGCTGTACATGAAAATGTCGATATTCCTATCCTGTTCATTTTTTTCTGTTTGTTAACAGTTAGTTGATTTTGTATTTTTATTAGTCTTAAGGTTAAACTGTGACATAAATTATAGCTAATTGTTTATTATTTTGTACAATTGTTGTTGTTTATTGTTCCTTGTTTGACTTTTGAAAGGTGTTTTTGTTTAAAACAACTTTTAGTTTTGTTTTTTTTAGGGTATAACAACAAAAAGTGAACAAATTTTAGCACTGTAATATATTTTTTTTATTAAAAAAATTTGATGAATCTTTTTTAATCCATCTTCAATTTAAGTTTTAGTTAAAAAAAATAATTAATTATTAGCGAATTTCCCATATAGGGGATAAGCTATTACCGTAGGTCCCATAACCTGGACCCAGGACCGATTTACTTTTGTATTTTGAGGTCCCCAGAGGCAAAAAACACCATTTATATGTTCATATTCATATACATGTATATATATTTATATTTATATATGTGTAAGTAAACCTTCATTTATTTTACGAGTTCGCAAACCGGCATGACTGGACTACAGGAACGTGGGTTTAAAAATGGGTTCTCCCCATTTTTGACAATTCCCATGTTATTCTTATGGAGAATAACAAAACCGTTGTAGTTTGCTTATTTATAAAGATATTTTGAAAAAAATAAGAAATGTTATTTAATTCATATTATAGTATTAACATTTAACTATAAAAACAATTTATTACCTTCCTCGTAGCAGCAAACCTAGGTACTTGTTAAACTAATATTATTTAAATACAGAATAAATATGACATTTTTAAGAAGGCAAAGGAAATGTAGAGTAATGAAGTGTTTTTAGTGAAATAAATATCTTAGTATAAAATTAATAATTTGCCATGTTTGATCAAAATATCTATGTGATGTGGAAAGTGAAAAGGGACCTCTTGTCAGGAATTTTCGATTTTGAGTTATACAAACTTTGTTTATATATTTGAATTCTGAATCACTTGGTACAAGTCCCATGCATCTAGGGTTTTTTTTTTATACTTTTTAGTGAAATGGCGACCATACAAAGTAGGTATTTTAAGCCAAGTATGAATGGAGATAAGTGGCGCGATCTTGTAGCCTTGTTAGTGACTAAGGCCGACATATTCCTTAGACACAGCTGTTAATTTAATTAATAGCCCAAACAGCTAATGGCAACTAAGGGACCTACAGTTTATAGTGGAATCCGAACCACATTTTTGCCTTTGGTATTTACGAATTGGTCTAATTATCAGTATAGTACTACGGATAGTCGTAGTACTCACCCGTGCGGACGTACTATACTCCACATTAGGGAGTATCGCGTCCACAGTGCATGCCTATAAATATCCACAATTCGTGACCTCCTAGTAGCTGGATTACAGGACGACGCCACCCGTTGTAAGTTATATAGGACTTTAAAATGTTATGAAAAAGGGCAATTTTGAGAAAAACTATTTTGAAAAATTAAATACGCATAAAAACAGTTTTATTCGTATTCAAGAAACAATTTTGGTATCAAAAGAAAGCTTAATGTCCTCTTTAGAGGCAGTACCAATTTGTGTCTTAACTCAAGGTAGTTTTCAATTAAATAATAGTTTTATCAAAACATGTTGTAAAAATCACATTTCAGAAAAGGTACCTCTTGTTGGCCCTATGTTATTTCTTCATAACATAAAAAAGGTACCTCTTGTTGGGACCGCAAAATTTGTGAGTTAATTTGTTCTCTGTAAACTGAACTTTGCTTTTATTTGTAGTTATCTACAAACTTCCACTAGAATGCAGGACTAAAGTCTGTTAAGTGAATATTAGAAATGGGACCTCTGGTCATTATGGTGAAATAACCTTGAGCAACAAGAGGTACCTTTTCTCAGACCGTGCAGGGGCTAACAAAAATTATTTATTTCAACCTTTTACATCTTCGATTCGATATTTTAACCGATACTGTCCTGCTCTATCTTAAATGAGGTATATAATAACAATCAATAAAACCCGAATGTCGATATTTTCGACCTTGATTACTTATATCCAGGACCGCCAAAAGGGGGGGGGGGCAGATTGCCACCGATCACCCCCCCCCCTGTATAGGAGAGCTGAAAACAGGAGACTCGAAGACGATGGGCTTCTAAACTCACCAGCCAGATCCCAGATCCAACAGTGGGTGGAACGGTGGCATGGCGAGACAAACTTCTTATCAGGCCACGGCTATTTTCAGTCATAAGGCCTATTTTTTATTAAATTAAAGATTTTTACTGTTATTAACCTTTATATTTTAGAACTTGTTATTTATTCTTTAAAAAAACTACCAGTCATGGTCCTGAATGAAGATATACGTCCCTACAATACTCGTGGTAGACATAAAATAAGTGCACCTCCGTTTGAGGAAATCTCTAAATAGCCATGTTGTTATGTGTAAGAAAGCTTATAATAAGGTTAATAATAATAATAATTAATGTAAATAAGCATCCACAAAAAATATTTTTTTTTAAATTCAGTGACTGGCTCTTAAGAATTCCTTTTTACAGTATTGAAGAGTTCCTGGAACAACCTGTGATAAGTCTTTAACTTTGCATCTAAATATGTTAATTATTTCTATATAGTCTATTTTTTTCTTCAACTTTTGTTAATTATTCATTTGTTAATCGTTTATAGTATATTGTGATTGCTAACCCTATAGTTAAAAGGAATTTGTACATCAGACTCATACACAAGTTACCTCTGATTATTTAGACAATGAACATTGAAATTTTATGTTCTGCTCCACTGACAATGTCAATGCATGTTTATGTCCATGATAATACATGATTTGATTTGATGGAGAGTGAGGATAACCGCGGGACTGATCGCATTTCGTTCGGAAAATCTTGCAATAAAAAAAGGTCGACCATTATTAGGTCTTGTAGGAAAACGAACTGATTAACAACACGGAGTACGGAGTGAGCCCTTTGGGCGTAGACAAACTCTGCTTAGTGCTTAGTTCTGATGAAGAGTGACGTGACAAGAGTGTTCCCAGACTAGTTCACGAAGAGTATAGTGGATAATCGATGGGTCTTAAGCCCGTTGCAATCATACACTAAAGGTTGGCTTCCTTACCTAAGTGCTTAAACGCATTTCCTCGCTTCTATCTAAACAAAATTGGGTTGACATGTAAATTACATTACAAGTTTTAATCACGCCTATATAAAAAAATTATATGTGACGGATTTGTAAGCACTGAAGTCCGTCCGGTTTGTTTTCAGATACGGCTGTAGGTAGACTAGAGCAGAGTGAGTGCCAGTGCCCTGCCAGTGCCAGAGACTAGAGAGAAGAAAAGGAACAAACGTCAAAAATCTGTTACCGCACTCGGCGAAGGATATCTAAAGGAAAGTTTTTGTGCTTTCAGATATTTTCTCTTTATTTTAGAATCAGTTTGTAAAATTTTTACTGAATAAATAATTGTTTATTTGTTCGCTTAAATATTCAAAGTATTTTTATGAAAAAGTTTGATCCGAATATTTGTTGTGTCTAGCCTTGCTTGTGATTGTAGTGTCATGGCGTGTACCACAGGCAATGTGGGTAGGTATAATCCTAAAATTGTATTATTAAGTTCTTGTTGTAAGTACTAGGCCTACACACACTAAAGTGGCCCAACATGTCGTAAAAGTATTTTTTTTACTCAAAACAGACTACACTCAAGACGTATTGATATTTTTTTTTTGGTTAAATATCTTGAGATCAAAAAATAATCATGGGCCTGAAGACAGAATCAGGTTGACCTATTAACAGATTAGATTTGGCACTTGGCAGGCAATTGAATTAAGCAGACCAGTTCATAGAGAGTTCCTTAAAAAGTATTGATTATTATATCTTTCAAGTACTATCTAGGTCCTAATTGTGTAGTCGGCCTAGGCCTAGGCCTAACTTAAGTTAACCTAGTGGGTCTAGGTTCTAAAATCAGTTACATGTCATGCCAGCCTATTGGTTGGCCTAAGTTGGTGGTTTACGGACACAGGAGGGCTGATAAAAATGTTGTGAGTTATGCAGGATTACGTATAGGTATATCACCACTGTTATGTTTTTTCCTGTGGCTCGTAAAGGATTTACTTATTTGTATTCCATAGGCTGCACTTTACTTTAGGTCCTACACTCATTCGAACGAAAATATCGATCTATATATCGATTATTCGATATATCATTTGGTTAGTTAGGTAAGGTTAACCTAACCTAACTAACCAAACGATATATCGAATGAAACAATCGAATAGTCGACATTTTCATTCGGTTTTTTGTATAGGACCTAAAGTAAAGTGCAGCCATTCCATACTTAAACTTAACACGTTCGCTACCGAGCGACGCACATTTGCGTCGCTCAGGTCACTCCTACAGACTAAAAGGAATGATCATGACGTTCCTTACAGACCAAGTGATATAGGAATAACATTGCCGACAGACCAAAAGAGAAATATCGTTTAAATGGACTAATTGACTTCATAATAACCTTAAGTGAATTAGTTAGCAATAAATATTGTTTTTATTTTACGTTATGAGCAAATTTTAAAACGCCGCATATATGCGTCGGTCAGTCTATTTAATGAAATCCAGTTAAAAAGATTACATTTTCGTTTCAATAGACCAGGCGACGCACGTAAGCGTCGTCGTAAATTTGGTTGTTTCAAGCTTTTACACAAACAAATAAAGAAACTCCGCTAAACACTAGCCAAAACTGCAAAGGTTATAACGTTTACATCTGTTCTCAGGGTTGGTACGGTCAGGGAAAACCTGGAAAACCTGGAAATGTCAGGGAATTTTGTTGGTCTGGAAAAGTCAGGGAAAAGTCAGGGAATTTTGGAAAAAATCTGGAATTTCTCTTGAAAGACTACATTTTTTACAGATATGTTACATTTTGCATCTACGTCTCAATACTTGGTCAAAAACATCGAAGTTTGACGAAAACATCGATGTAACAAAAACATCGGGAACCTACCATCGATATAAAAAACAACGAACATCGACAGACATTCTATCATCACCCTCTGATCACTGGCTTTAATTGAACGCACCGAGCTCCCAGTGTTTCTACACGACCAAAAGAATATAATTCCGGTCACTGGGTTAAGAAATCCCGTTTAATCCCTTAAGATTTTTGATGTTAAATTAGACATATTGTGTTTAAATAGTTGTTTTTAACATTGCTATTATATTTTGTTAAGGTAATTTTTTCGATTGGGGTTAGTTTTTCACTAAAATAAAGCATAGTAGCCTAAATAAAAACGGACGTCATAGCAAAAACTCCTGTTTTATCCCACAACCCCTTCAAATCCCGCTCATGCTCTAAAAATCCTGTTTTCGGGATAATAATCCCACGTATGGAAACACGGCTAGTACCGCGATGCATGGAAGGATAGGCCTACATTCATCGTTTCAATTTCAATGCCATACTGAATACAATTCCTCATTGAATTTATACCAATACTGATTCAACCTTTAATAAACTAAAAAAAAACTGCACTTCTAGGAGTTTGTAAACAAATTTTATTCTCTGTTAGTTGAAACATTTAATAGTTTAGTTTGGTACTACTTTTTGTCTCCGGTACAAGCATGGTAGTTATTTTTCCAATATCACATGTTTCTTCCGATATAAGCCGATGATATTGAAAGCAAAATATCGATATTTATCAGTATCAGAAGCACTGTATCGTCTATCTGCTAGTGTCAAGTCAAGGCCAAGTAGAACATAAAGTGAGAGGTTAAGTTAGTTGGTACTCTTAATTTTCCAGATTCCAGATGTTTAATTCTTTTCTTATTGGTTTTATGAGTAAACTATTTAGGCCTAAATTTTTTCTAATAATTCTTGATTCTGACTATTCGATATCGTCTTACGGTATACCTGGAAAAAGTATAATATCAGTCTGGAAAACCTGGAAAAGTCAGGGAATTTCATTTTCCAAAATCAGTACCAACCCTGGTTCTGTGATGTCGCGGAATACACAATGTAAAAAACAATGTTGCCAACTGTTGACGTAACCAATCGTCATATCCACAGACCAAGCGACGCACATTTGCGGCAGATATCCCTCTAGACCGATACGATAAAATCCGGGCTTTAAAATAGACCGTTGCTAAGAAATACGCTGTTTAATAACATTAGAACACCGACGCAAATGTGCGTCGTTAGTCTATTTCAATGTGACCAGCTGACGCAAATATGCGTCGGTGGTCTATTGTGAGAAACGAGTCGACGCACAATTGCGTCGCTGGTCTATGCGAACGTAAATTCCATGTAATTGTGGTAGCGAACGTGTTTTACATTTTGCCATGTTTGACTGATGGAACTGTTTAGGCCTACATTTGCTATGTTTGACAGACAGTCTAAAACTGTACAAAGTGCTTTCTAGCGGATATGGATACAACCAACCGGAATAGCCTAGAAATCTTTAGTCTTCGCTTGAGGCTGTTATAAGTAACTATAAATTAACCTATAAACTTACCTCCTGTTTTCTTAATTTGGTACTTTCCTGTTAAGTTAAGGGGAACATTCTTTATTACGGTATATCTATCGATGATTTTTTTTATACCTACATCGAAATTTTACTTTTTGATCCAATACATCAATATTAACAGATTAAAACATATCAGCTGATAACTACGATAACTTGCGCCTATTGTTCAGTATAAACATGAACAAAAAAAAATATTGAAATGAATCTGTTCTAAACTAAATGTTAACTTAACATAGGCTATTTAACCAAACTTTCTACCCCAAAATTTGATATTATTTACCCTCATGCCTTTTCTCTTATCAAACGGAATTTTTAACTAGTAAGCCAAGAGTTACTAAGTTACTGTAGTTAAGAGTAGAGTAAAACTAAATCATTCAGCTAACAATTAGAATCAGTAAATGTCAAAAAAATCTTCCTCTACTTACGAAAGTACGACCAAAGCTAGGAAACCTCTGTCCCGCCTCGCTTCAATGTGCGGTGACAAGAAAAAGTCTTCGCTCCCGCCTGCACCTCGCCTCGCTTCAATGTGTGGCGGGCCTTCAGTTGATTATTAGCTGGAACCATTTTTAGATTTATAAGTTTGAACGAGCTGCTAAGTATACCCGTGCTTTGCAACGGGAAGAATATGTGACAGGCATTGAAGTGTATAAGTGGTGCTGATGTGTGTTTTAAAAATCCAGCAAGTCTATGATTTAATGCGAAATCAAAAACTGATTTAAAAGTATAGGCCTAACTTAAACCTACTTACTTTCAAACCTCTACTATTAATATCAATAGATCCAAAATAATATGACTTGACTACATACCTTAGGGTCTGACTTAAGGGAGGTACAAATGAGGCAATGATGACATCATAGTTAAGTTAAAAATTCCTCCGTTAACAACGTTGTAGTAGAGAGCACAGCGCGTAATTTTTACTTCACTATTAGGCCTAGTTAATTATAAAATTAGGAAATTTTTTAAAATTAATCTTAAATTGTTCATTTCCTATCAAATTAAACTGTCATAACCTAACCAAACGTGCTGATAATGAAAAAATCGAATAAAGGTTTAGCCCTACTTATAAAAAAAAAAAATTGTTTGTTCATAAAATAAAATTATAGGCTAAATGCCTAAAATTAAATTTTAAAATTTTTTAATTATAAAATTAAACTCTCATAACCTAACTAAACCAATCAAACTTGCTGATATGAAAAGAAATTGTTGACAAAAAGTTAGTGCTGCCAGCGGGATTCGAACCCGGCACCTTCGGATTATCAGCCCGACACGCTATCCACTACACCACCGAGGCCGATGATTGAATTCCGTATCGTTGCGGTAATGGTGTCCCCTCAAGAGGAGATCTGACAGCTGACGTCATCGAAGGCTTTTCTGTACCTTAGTGTAGCAATCACATCAATTACTTGATATTGATGCTTCATGAATGAGATGTTTTACCATTATTCTTCAATTTGAGTCAAGCCTTTTTATTTTCATAATGTAGTTGTTTTTCTAAACCACGTTAGCTAATCAATAAAAGGTTACAGTACCTGCAGACTGCCTTGTGGGTTTTGTTAATCAAGTAGGATTACGTACGTTTCGGCAAATATATTGCCATCATCAGATCCAGAACTTGAAGGTTAAAATTTTGATTTTTCGACACATGGTCACGTCAAAGTTTAAAATAGAACACATACACAAAACGAACATTAAATACATGTAGGCCTACTATTAAAAAACCAAACAGGATATAATATGATGCAAGCATCTCTCTTGCCGAGTCTCGATTGGTGGTCGTCAGGTCCTGTGAACTGGACTCTGACCCCAAGGCATCCTGTATCATAAGTGTCGGTCTCTATCCAGTTGTATTAAAGTTTCAAATAATAAATTTGATTGAAGTGTGCTTTTATCATTGAGTAGGTCCTGTTTATTAGTAAGAACAATATAGGCAAACTAACAAAAGATCCGACAGCTTCTTTCACAAAAGACATTAATAAAACCATCTCTAGCTGTAAAAACTTGTCATCAGAAAAGGAGATTAGGCATCTGAAAACAATCAACCCTCATGCTCCCCCACTAAAAGGATTGCCAAAAATACATAAAGATGATAAGCCCATCAGACCATTAGTCATCTACATGCCCGCCCCTGCTTACAAGTTAGCAAAAAAACTAGAGCGTATATTAAAGGATGAAGTAAAATTAGAAAATAGTAATAGTTTAAAAAATAGCCTAGACTTGATTGAGAAAATAAAAAACGTAAATCTTAATCCTAGATATACTCTTGCATCGTTAGATATCACAAACTTGTACACAAATGTGCCTGTGGATGAAACCTTGGACATTTTACAGAATAATCTAAGAGCACACTCAAATTTGAGTAAAGATAAGCAAGAGGAGTTATTAACTTTATTGAAATTAGTCTTAAAACAAAATTACTTTTGTTTTAATAATGAATATTACATTCAACGTGAAGGTTTGGCGATGGGTTCGCCATTATCGAGTATACTAGCAGAAATATTCCTAAATGACTTTGAAAATAAACACATATGGTCTGACAAAAACAAACACAAAGGAAATGTTGTGTTCTTCTATAGATATGTCGACGACATAATCCTTTTATATCATGGAAGCCAAAGACAGTTAGCTCTATTCAATAACTACACAAACAACGCTCATCCTAAATTAAAGTTTACCACAGAATTAGAAACAAATAATGAACTAAATTTTCTCGACATCACCCTGAAAAAAGATAATGGCAAGTTCTTGTTTAAAATTTATAGAAAGCCCACGACTACAGATACAACGATTCATGCAACGTCTCATCATCCCTTATCACACAAAATGGCAGATTACAATAGCTTCGTGAATCGCTTGTTAAAAGTGCCGTTAAAACCAGAAGCTTATCAGGAAGAGAAAAACATACTAAAACACATCGCAATAGCCAATGGTTACAGCCCTGCCATTATCGATAATTTAATAAAAAAACAACTTAATAATATGTCAAAAACAAACATTGCTAACAGGAAAAATTCCGATTATGTCCCAGTCGAATACGGCAGCTCATTTCCTATGTCTCTGTGACCATGTGTGTCGAAAAATCAAGATTTTAACCTTCAAGTTCTGGATCTGATGATGGCAATATATTTGCCGAAACGTACGTAATCCTACTGGATTAACAAAACCCACAAGGCAGTCTGTAGGTACTGTAACCTTTTATTGATTAAGCCTTTTTTTAGCTTACTATAAAAATTTCAAATTAAACTGTGAGCAATACTCTAAAAAACGTGCACTACCTTGGGAACCAAGAAACCCTCTTACCAAACAACTCAATTATTTCTTCAATCTAAATAAATCATCGAAAACATCTTTTGGGAGTAAATAAACAAACACCAGTTAATTAAATTGACCAGCTGTTTCATTAAATAAATTGAATTACATCATTTAAACTTTGGAAGCATGTCAGGCGCAGCCCTTTGGAAATTGGCCTGTGAATACTTTTCGGCAAATCTAAACACTAAGCTAAATTTTGATGTGCTATATGCCTATATTTTTATTTGATAAAAGGCCTTAAGCGTTTAAACAAATTGGAATGTATCACTTTAATAATATAATAGATTGTGTTTAAAACTGCATGACTGTTACTGTACATTTTTAAGATTTACACTTATTAATAATAAAAATACCCCCACCGTAGCAAACCTGCAGACTAAGCAAATTTCAACTTTTCTGATTACATTTTTACTAAAATATTTCCATAAATAAGACCTTCTGTATCCAATAGTCAATGATAAGACATATTTATTCCCTATTTAAATAACATTATATTTACCGAATGCTTAGGTTTGCTGCTATGGGGAAGGTGAAAAGTATTTTTGACCATACGTCAATAGTAAGTTATCCATAAACAAGTAAACTACAACAATTTTAATTTTCTCCATAAGAATAACATGGGGATTTTAAATTACACTATTTTTGAATTTTCTCCGTGAGCGTTATGCATACAATAGCGCTTCAATATACTAAATTATTTCTTTTTTTAAGCTCTGTAAAACGGTTTAAAAAGAAATTGCAAAAAAAATTTTTTTCACAAAACCCCCGTTCTCATGGTCCAATTATGCTGGATCGCGAACTCGTTCGAATAAACGTAGGTTTACACGTTTGTACCTAATTTCATCAAAATCGGATCATTTTTGCTCGAGTTATCGCGCTAACGGACACATATGAATTTGAACGGATGGTGTTTTTGGCCTCTAGGGACCTCAAAATGAAAAATTAAATCGGCCCCGTGTCCAGGTCTTACCATGAGTATTACGGTAATAGCTTATTCCCTATATGGGAAATTTGCTAAAAAACTAACCTAGATATTTCTGATCACCTAATTATTTTAGAATTGTCTAACATAGCACCAGTTTATTTATAGGCCTAATCTTGATCAATAGCACCACATGTCAAGAAAAGCTTACTTTCATCAATGTTTGAAACACTTTGTCAAAAACTTCCGCCTGAGATCAGGGAAGCTGTAAAACAGATCTATTCTGCCTGTGTTACAAACAAGGTCTGAGGGGTTAAGACAGTATTTTTTGACAAGTTTCAGAGTAATCTGTTATTAATTTTGATCTGGTTCATGTTACAGTGGTGCCCCGTAACTTTCGGCTGTTGGAAGAATTGGAACAAGGCCAGCGAGGAGTGGGGGATGGAACCATCAGCTGGGGCTTGGAGAACGACGACGACATGACTCTGACTCACTGGACTGGCATGATCATTGGACCTCCCCGAGTAGGTTACAAGTCCTATATTTGAAGTACTTGTTTTATTAAAATCCCTTAGTAAGAAAAAAGCTTTAAAATTACATTTTCAAAAGGAAGTTATTAACTAAAGACAGTATCCACTGTTAATTCTCGATAGTCTGACACTTCAAATCCAATACATTCAAAATCCGACATGAGTCATCAGCTGATATCTGAATTTCATTTGCGCTGTGACAGGAGTCTCACGTCTCTTATCAGTATGATTTTGTGAGACCATACAGTGAATAGCAGCTTGATAATTGGGTATAATAATTTTATTACCATAGATTAAACGTACCCCCACAGTAGATTTGTCATCCTTATGGATCAGGTGAAAACAATGTTAGTGCAAGTTCCATCCAGTGCATCTAGGGGAGTTTTTTTACAATTTGAATTGTTTTTCTTGTGATTTCAGTTATTTAAAACCTCATTTATTACCCAAATATAATCATAAATAATGGCTCATCCCTTAGTTATGTAACCAAGTATAGGTACAGGATCAGCAATCCGTCACATAATTTCTCCCATTAGCTTGTCAACAACCTTTACCATGGGTAAGCGGTAGAAGTAACTGATATTTTATAGTGAAAATCACCAAAGTTGCAACAACTTTTAAACCATAATTTTTACAGCAATTGCACTTTTTGTTTAGAATTATACGGACCATAACAATCATATTATACAAATTTTAATCAGTTAAGTATGTTTAACCGGCTTTTTTTTAAAATCTGATTTTCTGTTATTTTATAGGGGTTTTATGAGATAATCTTTGGCATAACCTATAATTTGTTGTAAAGGGGAACATAGCTTATACAGTAGAACCTCGCTCTTCCGTCACCTACGGATTCTTGTTCAATCTTAGGCGTGATGACCATGTCACACCCTATTACATTTATGAATCAATTTTTAAATTAGAGGACGTCAGAAAAATACTAATACTTTCCATTACTCATTCAGTAATCAATCTTGGAATTCCAAATTATCTTGCAAAGAATTTTAAATTTTTGAATGGAAGAGGCGCAAGGGATACCCGCTCTGGCTCGTCCACGCTTCGCATTCCTCATCACAGAACAACTGTTTGTAATAAATCATTTTTAGTAACAGAATGCCACCTATGGAACTCCATACCTCTACCCAACAAATCTATAGAAAACCGATCCCGACTGATGGTGGCACTGAAAGAATATTACCTTGGCCGTGGCTTAGCGGGATGGCATGCATTAGGCCTAGATGCAGCAGAGGGTGTATGTGTGTGTGACTGTATGTTAGGGAAGATTAATAAATTTAGCTACTTCATTACTAGTTATGTTACAAACTTTATTGTATTTTTTGTTATTATTTTGTTGTTATTATTAGTTTTTTAGAGGTTAACTGTAAGAAAGGACCATGAGGTCCTAAGTTCGCCTCAATAAAGAAGCATTTTCATTAATAATGGGCAGAAATGGTTGAATAAACAACAAATTTCAACACATGACTAAAAAAAAACACAATATATACAGTTTTCTAGGTATTTTTCTTGGACAATAAGGTTATGTTAGTGGAAGCCTATTGTGTTGGCGGCACGGTCGGACCATCGGAGGTCGGATTAGCGATGTTCTACTGTAATTGATTTATAAAAAAAGTAAGCTACTGTAAAAGTAAGCTACTGCTGAAGCAGCTAGTGTAGCGGAGCTTTTAAATATTATTTATATTAATTATATCTGTTTTTTGCAGACACCCTACGAGAACAGAATGTATAGCTTAAAAATAGAGTGTGGAGGAAAATATCCAGATGATGCACCTTCAGCTAGATTTGTATCGAGAATAAACATGACTTGCGTTAATAATTCAACTGGACAGGTAAGTGGTGTCACATTACTGAGTAATATTCTAAGTAGCCTATGTATGGCCTAGTAAAAGTCTACAGATATTTGTAATAAAATAGCTTTTTAGTTGACGAGTGCAGTCGAATAAAACTGGTGATATTTTCTGTATGAATACTCAATACTAGTGTATCCTTATTCTAACTACTACTATTAATGAATGGTGATCTACAAATCATCCAAACAATAAGAAAAATTGTGTTAGCTGTCAAGCTTAAAAATTGTGACAATATCTATCGACCCTAGAATATTTAGTTGACGTCATCTCAATGATTACATAGATTAGAATGCGGACGGTTTTTTACCTGTGTGTCACAATTTGATCAGGGAATTCTGCGCAACAAACAGCTTGACCTTAACTGGGTTTTGATTTAGGCCATAAAAGACCAGAACTCACAATAGGTGTGAGCAAGGCCGCTCTGGATATACAGGCCGTGCTTATCCCCCACCACCTCAGTCGCTACGTCACAACTGAAGGCGGTCGCTATGCGGTGTTGTCGGTAGGCATATTGCGGGGCTATAACTAACGAAATCGTCCACAACCATTCAAACGTTTATGATATCATTGGAAATATTGAACAATAAAGAAGTGGTAGTGTTATTTCTTTGCAAAGATTCCAAATATAGCACAGGATAGTGTAGTCAAACTAGCACTAGCATTAAATAAGACAGTTACTCTACTGGAGAGAAAACATGTGAATTTATGTGCTAGATGGTTCAATAAAAAAGATTAAGCTACTCTAAAGAAATATCAATTTGAGAAAAAGAATAAAAAATATTGATGGAACTATTATTTTCTTAGAAATTGTACATAGGTGGTGTAAAATAAATCATGCTTTCAAGGGAGTGAAGTTGAATGATAGAGATTGTCAAGCAGCAATAACAACAACTGTTGATCGTGAGAAATGTCTTATTTTTAAGATGATTTGTAGGCTGGTTAGAGAAATGGATCAGTGTGATGGTACGAGAATAACCAGTAAATAATAAAAAAAGCAATGGGAAACTCACACGTCACACCTAATTTTGCACAGACACACACCTTCCAGTACGTAATAGAAATTGTAGAATATTATTTAATGTTGTACGTGCTGCTGGGGAAATTTCAAACAGATTATTTAAGGCTAGGTTCGGACTAAATTATCAGATGAGTTGAATACTGTATCTCTGTTGCGCAAGTTGGCGAGTCAGAGAAAAAGCTTAAAACCCCTACTATTGTTAAGGTGTGTCCTGCAAAAATTTGGGAGGTTTTTATAATAATAATAAGGTGATTTAAATAAATAATCAAGAATAATCATAAAGATAAGGGGATTTTAATGTTGAAGAAACTGAGGGACCAGAAGGGGAACAAACCTTGTGTAAAACTGTGTTGATATTTCCGACAATGGTGTTATTGGAAGTACTTACATAGGAGGGTTACCGATAAATTATTAAAACAGGTACCAATTGCTTTACCAATGCTTTTTATATTGTGAATTTTTTGCATAGGAATATACCATCAGAGATTTGAGATCTACAGGTATCTCTTCCAGTTTATAAACGTTCGGTAAGCAGTTGGCTGTCGGAGATTGGGCTCGATCAGTCTGAGACACTTATCAGTTCAGTATAAAATACCTAACAACAATTAATACACAAGTACACCAAACAATATTTAGCGTACAGACATCAGTAACTCCAACTCCATTCACTCGACTACCTGTTACTTAGCATTAACTGTTCCTGTAGCTGTCTCATAGCTTAGTTGTAAATAGTTTTTTTGAATAATTTAGTTTTAATTTTTAGATTATTTCAAATTTGTAATAGAGCTCGTCCCGCGCACAGGTCTTGTACGGCCTATGCAGGACTATTGTTTCGTAGTTTGTATGCATATATTGTAAACAATTTTGGAAATAAAATGGATTTTGATTTGTTTAAACATAAGTTAAAACTAAAATCAGTATTTTTAAAATTCCTCATTTTGTATATTTTTAACCATACGGTAGCAGTTTAATAAATAGTAGGACATATCCAATAGTGAAAAAAATTGTATAAAAACGTCTCCTTGAAAAGAAATAGGATCCTAACTGGTAAATGTTTAAATAAATAATAACTACTTTATTTTCTTGACAATATACATTGTATCGACAGTACAATTAATTACATTTTAACTTAGGTTTAGTATTATGTTAACGATGCACGAACAATTTTAAACGCGTAACAAACTAGCTAATCACTACACTACACTAATATAGAACATTACTACAAAATTTCATTACATTACGACATCATTTAATGGTTAAAATCACGGTGGGAACTAACTGAAGTAGTAAAAACGTATAAGCGCCTGTGTGTGTAGCGGCAGTAGGACCGCCTACAGTTGTGACGTCATACAAGTAGCAGCATGGCCTGTATATCTAGTGCGGCCTTGTTGTGAGCCCTAAGGGGTTAGGTGACCCTAAAGAAATGTGATGACTCCAGGTCAGTGTCCAACAGGTTAGAGGGATTTCATCAGTGTGTGGTCTCATGATCTTAGAAGTCTCACACTACAGGCTGTCATAAAAACATTTTCCCTCCTCTCCCTAAATGTAGTAGTTTTGTATAATAATCTTTTGCACTTAACTGAATTTTTGACAGTCTGAGCTTTCGTCATCAGGTCAAAAATTGATGGTATTATCCTGACTTATGAACCAGCTGATCTTAGTTAGTAACAAAGCTACACAAGGCATCTATCTCATCCTTAACTCATATTTGGGTTAAAATACACACATATGAGGTGTCCCCATCTCAATTGATGAGTCCAATCACAATAGCTGGTACCTAAAAAATGTTGTGTTCCTTTGTGTGTGTGCAAACACGCATGTAGGTACACACAACAGTGCAGTTGCTTAAGCTACATTATGCTATAGGTGGACAACAGACAAGTTCCGATCCTGGCGAGATGGCAGCGAGACTACACGATCAAGACAGTCCTGCAGGAGTTACGGAGGCTCATGACACTCAAGGACAACATGAAGCTGCCTCAGCCACCCGAGGGAAGCTCGTTCTAAACACCACTTCTGGACAATATCGTTACCTAGCTATGCAGATGTATTCAACAGTATGATTTATTTCACCAAAAATACTACATCGAATTGTATTCCTTTATTCACCTCCCCAATATGTCGTTGGCGGTACATGATTATCAGTTACGTCGTTGGCATTTGATTTTATCAGTGGTCAGTTATAACTTCAGATATAATCACAAAGTAAATAATTTATTTGAGCTTATCTCCAGGAATAGGCTATTGAGGAAAAAGTTGTAAATAAACTACTTTTTGTATCTATTATATTGTATTTGTATAAATTATGATTTCAATTTTTTAGTTAATCATTTGAGTTTATGCATTGTTTACCTAAATGGAGGTGATAATGATTTACCAGAACCTAATTTTTAAAATTTGGTTTTGCTTGGCATGAGAAATTTTATGAGATCGTGTGCTGTTTAAACCTATATTTAGTTTTGCAGATTTTCAAAGTTGTGTAATTTACCTATTTCGTTTGACAGATTGATGCTTCTAACATATTTAGTTGTCACATTCTCTTTCACATTTAGTCTTCACCTTAACCTAACGGTGTGAAATCACCTTTACACAATATGCTGAGACTCCATAGTGTAAATTTTGTAACATACAGTTTGGTCAGCTGTTTGTCGCCTTTTCGGTGATATACATTCCTAGGTTGACAAATAAAGACTCTTCAATTGCGATTGATCTAGAAATTCTACTAACCCGAGTGGTATTTAAGAAGTAAAAATTTTGTAATTTAGAATAGCATTCTCACGTTTCTTTGATATTTTTGGATCTGTGTTTCTTAAACATTTCAGACTTTGATGGAACATACTGGCCTTATAGAGATGGTACTTTTGGTTTAAGTAAATAATTGTATCGATGCAACTATTTTTAAATTGTTGGAATGGCTCACATAGGAAGTGAATATTTTTAACAAATGTAAATGGTCAATATCATCAGCTTTCTCGTTCTAACATATTCAGTTCTAATAGTAAAATAAATAAATTTTACTATGTTACTAGGCTTCTTATTCAATACCTTACCTCTTTAATATACTAGCTTGAGTAATAACTGTTCAGAAACTAATTTTGTTGAAAGGTATTTTGAACAAAGCAATGAAATAAGAATAAAATAAAGGAACAAGGGACTCAATCAGTCTAGGTAACCTTTGTCATTGGTTGACTCGCAGACAGTGAAACAATATTCAGATACCTAAACACAGGGCAAAATTCTTTAAGAGATGATATTTTAACAGCTCTAGATTCTGCAATGCACTGCCTGAACCCCTTAAAGTTAAACAATTTGACACAAGCGATTAGGGAGAGCACTGAAAGACCTACTAACAGAACTGGCTTCCGGATAGTAAAAAGAATATTCAATTCTTTTGGAATTAAGTAGGCCTAGTTAGGTATTATTTCTATTATAATCATTCATAATTATAAAAATAAGGATAAGTAAAAGTTCATACGGCCTTGTGGCTTCATTGGCAACAAATAATGCAAATGATATAGCAATGGGACATTTCCAAAAAGCAAAAATACTGCAAATTGGCTGTTACGTATATATTGACGTTTACATATTGTTAATCAACGTATCTTATAAAGGATTATGTGATCTAGTTTAAAAGGAATATGACCTTTCTGTCATGGCAGTAGCTGCTTAAATAGCATTTTCTCTTTGTACCATATTTACAGCCAAAATGTCGTGTCATTTTCAATAATGTTACCAACCCAGTGCGCCAAAGTCTGTAATAGGCAGGTGCAAATAATTTTTCAAGATGGTACCATTTTAGGCAAGGTTTCTATGATTGGGTTTTATTAGACACGATAAGAGCAGATGTTTCTACATAAATATTTTATGTTTAGAATAATATGATAAAATGTACCTAGGCAAAAGTGGTGAAAAAGGCAGACACCAACCCGTACAATAGATATAAGATAGTTCAATAAGAAATAATTTAAGAATTGCTGTGATAAAAGGATTTTCCACTGATTTCGTAAAGGAACATAATTGCAAAGCATGACATGATAAAGAAGAAAATCAATTTTAAAATCAGAAAATAACATTGCAAATACTTATTTGGTAGAATTCAGTAACTCCCAATAAATATGTGTTGTTTGAAATACAATTTAATAAAAATGAACAGCTGATTCATTAAAAAGTAGGCTATTATTCATGGCCAAAATGTAAACAACTCTGTGGAGGGATCTTTAAAGGCTTCTGGGGCAGAATCCTAAGGGATTTTGCTTAGTTATTCTTTTGTTAACTCATCTACAGACCAAGACCTTTCTTTGGACACCTCTACCAAGTTTCTACACCCAGCAATTCTCTCAAATTATGGGGACAAAGTTTCCAATTAAATATTTAGATTCCCCCATGTTAATCTTATGGGAAAAACTCCAACTTTGATGGCCTGTGGGGCAAAGCCCGAGGACTTTTATTACATGAATTAGTGAAAGGGGGCGTCTAGACAAAAAACACTTTATTTTGACACGTCGTTTGTAAAAATCCGTCCACTATTAACGGATGAGTAGTGTTTCGTAGAAATCGCCTCCACATATCTAATTAACTATACAGCCCGATGTGTAACTCACTCACTCACTCAATGAGTGAGTGATCCCTCCACAGAGTTGTTTACATTTTGGCCATGAATAATACCGTAGCCTACTTTTTAATGAAACAGCTGTTCATTTTTATTAAATTGTATTTCAAACAACACATATTTATTGGGAGTTACTGAATTCTACCAAATAAGTATTTGCAATGTTATTTTCTGATTTTAAAATTGATATATATGATGTCAAACGGGGTGAAGCCCGTGGGTAACAGTTAGTTATATATAAGGATAGATAGATAGATATATAGATTTGCTATTTCTCCCAACCCCTTGGGACCCAGACCTTTAATTTGAGCCCTCTCATATCATCATGCGAGCTGTCAAACCTAAAATTTTGATTTTACAAAATCGTTTAAAAACAGAATAAATAATATATAGGCCTACTCCCATGGCCATCGATTCCCAAGAATGGTTTTGCCCTCGCCAACAATTATTCGCCAGACCCTGATACCTTAGATGAAACAAACAAATAAGAACGAGAATAGTAGGCTACATGTACAGAACTTGTGAAAAATGAAAACCAAAGTTAACAGATTTAAGTTAGTTGGTTGTTTTATTGTTTGAACATTAAAGCTACCGTACTTGTAAAAAATTCATACATAGAAAAATCTAAACAAATTATGAATATGAATTGTTTCCATCATTAAGTACACAATGCTGATAGCAAATAGTTATTAGTCGGTGTACTAATCTATTAATGTGACCAAGTTAAAGATACATGCAAAAACGGAATCCAATGTGGCTGGCTGCCACTAATAAAGTCTAAACAGATATTCCACTCCGCCTGACTGCAGCACTTAAAAGAGGGTTAGGATCTGGTTCTTCAGTGATTATTGTTACTTTAACCCATTCTTTATTAGAACTTGATTTACGCAGAGCATCAATCACTGCTTGCACATACAATCCATCTTCAAATGTTGCGGCTAATGCTACAGGTTCTTTGACCCACCCTCGTTTGTCTTCAACTGGTAGGAATGCTTCTTTCAGTGCGCCCATCATTTTAAACAGTCCTTTCATATAAGGCTTAGGGATGGAATTGGCCACGACTGGATTGATGCTCCCACACTTTTGAAGGTCTTCAACGTCTAAATATATAACATCTTCTTTGGATGCCCCTTGTTTCATTCCATACAAGTCACCACCCCTAACCACTAAATGACCTTTACCACAAATTAAAAATTCTTGATGGAATTGGCCAGGTAAATGATTGTTCAAAGTGACGGTAACCAATGTTCCTCCACTCATTTCCATTTGAAATGAACAAAAATCAGGACTTGAAATGTTTCTAATGCCATTAACGTGCTCTGTTTGTTTGTTGAATGTTCTTACAACTCCATGTACTTTGACCGCTCTTTGACATATTAAATGAGACACTAAGTCAATTACATGACTCCCGACTAGTGTCAGAACACCTCCACCCATTGTCCCATCGCATAGCCAATCGTAAGTGTCATGCAATAAACTCCCCATTTGAACCCTGACATCACAAACAGTTATGTCTTTTTCTGTTCCTAGGTAACCATCAGCAATAGCCTTTCTCATCTGAGAGAAAGCGGGGAGAAATCTGAGACTATGATTCACTATAGATATTAATGATGGGTAGTACTGAGCAGCTCTTACCATTTTTAAGGCTTCACTTTGACACAATCCAGCAGGTTTATCACACAAAACATGTTTGCCAATTCCCAAGGCTTTCACTGCAATTTGTGAATGCAAATTAGGCGAGCTTATGATAAATATCAGATCAACATCTTTCCTTAAAAGTACGTCATCAATTTTGTTGGTGTAAAAAGGTATATCTAGTTCTTTGGCAACCTCTTCTGCTGCAGCTAAAGTTCGTCCCCAAATTGCTTCTATTTTGAACCCCTTTTCTCTTAGAAATGGTACGGCAATTTTTATTATGTTCCCAGTTCCAAATACACCGATACCAGGCAGCATTGTGTTTGCCTTTTGAAGTATGTTTAATAGTATAAATTTAGATGTCAAGTCACCCAATGGTTAGGTATATGCTATTAAACCTAATGACAACCATGTGACAAAAGTAACATGGTTTAATGCAGAATAATTTGTATTTAGTCCTACACTCCTACAACCTAAAACATGAGCAAACAGTTTCAACACATTAACTGCAGAACCGCAAGAACACATTCGACGAGTACGACTGATATGCTTCAGTGAATGAATGGTGTTATTGTTTCTATTGATTGACACTACAATTACACTTGAAACTGACTCATTTGATTTACATTATGGCACTTGACTGACAAGTCAATGAAACGACACGATAGAACTCAGAAGTTGACGTTGACGTTGACAGAAGCAGAGCAGAAGCAGAGCGAGCATACAATAAGCAGTTAAGTTAAGAATAAGAAGATAATGGAGAATGGCGATTGGCTCAATTCGATTGCTCCGATACGGTCACAGTACTCTATAACAAGTCTGCCACTCTTAGATTAACAAATTTTCTGAAGAAATTTAAACAGTGAAACTAAACATTGATTATTTCACGCTAAGCTGGACTATATTGATCTAGATGGATATAAAAAAGTCTTAAAAAGTATACTGATTTCGGTGTTATATATTACAAAAATTTTGACTGTGTTGTTCTTTACACCACTATTAAACCGTGAGCAACAAGTAGAGAAATGCCACCCAACAGTCAGTGGTGGATGCTGTTGCAAGGAATCTAAGTTGTGACATAGGTGCAAATCTTTTTTAAAAATACCCCCACCACAGCAAACCTACAGACTACGCGAATTTCCATTTGCCTGAATCGAAATACTATTAAATCTATTAGGTTAAACGGGTACCTAGGATTACTGCTACAGGGAGGCTAGTAAAGTAAAGATTAAGTACTAAAATAACCTCGCCTACGGCTCGTGAGTAAGTATTTCTCTCAAGTGAGTCAATCAATTGTTCACTTTACTCACTTGTTGCACAAATAACTATTTCTTAAGTGTATTTTCCTTTCACCATGGGCATCAAGCATAATAAAACATACTCCTTTAGCAAGTATTTTCCTCTTACAAATAACTTTAGAAAAGGGAAATTTTGGTTTGCGAATAGAGTCTGTAACTTCCGGCATGTTTGAACAGTGACGTCATTGTTATTTAATTGACTTTGTAAAAATGGCGAAGAAAACATACGATCTTCTGTTCAAGTTACTTTTAATTGGCGATTCTGGTGTTGGAAAGACGTGTGTTCTATTTAGATTTTCAGATGACGCTTTTACAACAACATTTATTTCCACCATTGGTAAGTTCTTGAATCATTATAATAGTACTACCTCAGTAATCGGACTCTTCAGGGAACAGGGTGGGTACCCTACTGTGACGGCAAATCGAATACCAATGCAAGTCATTCTTTTGTTTTTTTTACTGAAATATTTTATCACAAAATGTTAAGGCCTACATAAATAAAGTTAGCTACGTGGAATTTGGCTTAATATGCCATAGCTGTTAAATATTTGGCTTTCTCTTGAATTAGATGCAGACCTACCCCTGACTAATTTTTTTTCTAGGCTTTGAAGAAATTCAGGTTAGGTAGAGCTATATATCTAAAATTAGGTTCCTAAGTTATGTAAATATAATGTTATCACGAAACTTTTGGTCTTTGGTAAATGTTACCTTTCCTATCATAAGCTGGAACCGTTTGACCTTAGCACACCATATAAATCACTAGCCTAAGCTAAGTAAATACTTGGGCATTTTTCTACTTTAGGCCAACATGAGATGTCATTAAAAATGTTAGCCAAAGAGTCTGTACAGAATTAGGCCTAGTAAGTTAACTTAAGGTAGATCATCACCGTTTTTTTTCCTTAAAAGAAAAATGTGTTTTTTGTAGGTAGGCTAACTTATACTTTACATTGTTAACCCTCCAAGTGTCCATAGTTTAGGCCTTAATGTCCACCTATTTTTGGCGCATTTGCAAGGTTTTATTAAAACGGATCTGAGAAGCTTAAAACAATGTTAATTCTAATGTTCTATATACCATTTTGTTTGGAAAATCATGGGCTTCAATATTATATATAAAACATAAGGAACATTTTTTCAAAAAAAAATTTTTAGGTAAAAAAAATATAATTTCAAAAATTTTCAAAAAAAAAAAATAAGTTCGCGCTCAATGAAATTGTATAAATTATAGGCCTATAAATATTTGAAAATAGCCACTTTGTTCTAAATTTTAAGAGGATTACAAATTTATAATAATATAAGGAAGTAGATTTGCAAATAAATAAGTTATGGGCAAAAAACTGATTTCAGTACATAGCGTTTAGCTAAGAATTAATAGCCTAACCATAGCTAGGAATCTGGCTGATAATTTACATCAATATCACTACCTACTTCTTCAGGATCATCAACCAGCACTTCAAAACCACTTAAATCTTCTTATAATGCACCACGTATATCACTACTTTTGATTTTTAACACTAAAACAATGATAAACGTAATAAAACACATCAGTCATCGGTCCGGGGGAACCTAGCTGTTTACAAATACACGCACGTCAGCTGTCTGCTACAATATTTTCGGAACTAAAATGAATAGCGCTTAGAGACAGACCTCTGGAGAAAGCTTAGAATATTACGGAAAGAACGATACCTAACTCGATCCAGTTCAATCCGATTCAGTCAGTCATAGAGCCTTCGCCGTAAACGATGTCTGCGTGTCGAAAAATCGACAAGTAACACTACACAAAGTGTGCTGCTTGTCGAATTTTCGTCAAGTAACACTGGGAGGGTTAAGTTACACTACCTAGCTTACTAGATTTCATGTTTACATTTTTCATGGATGACAGGTATAGGCCTAGCTAATATAGCTATAGCCTAATATAACTCTAGATATCACCGTTCAAATATAGCCTACTTATACAGCCAAATGTAATTCACGCCTAACGTGTAACGCAGTTTAACGTTTTTAAGCGTATGGCTGTAGCAGATGCTCAGTTCTTAGAACTGAAAAATTTACTGAACAAACAACCTGTCCCACGGCATTGATAGTTTCTGCAACTCTGCATCATCTGCCCGTCAAAGAGAGAGACAGAAGACAAGTCTGCAATATTTGCTAATTATGTATGACAGCGGACTATCAAGTCCACGTGGACTATCTTGACCAATCAGAATCTAAGACACTTATTTCTAAGATGGTTCTAAAGTATCTAAGACACTTCCTTATGACACGTATTAAGTCAAGAATAGAAACGCCCATTCAACTAGACACTCCCTCAACACCTTCAGATCATCAATAAGACTTAGTATAGGCTATGTCCCGGGTCGGTCCCATATTTGTGTGTGTCTGTGTTTTTTATATAGGCCTATGGCCTGTTGCCTTTCATAGGCAGATTAAAATGTATGTTATGTCTTAATTAATTACCTATCTTTGATGATTATTCAGTGTGGCAGATTGTGTGTAATAAATCTAAAGGTTAGGCCTACTTACAGTCTTCGAAATCCTGGTTATTAAGCACTATGGCCGTTTTGGAGATACTCCATCGTCGGGTGCGTAGTCATCATATAGGTACTTAAATAAGTCACCTTTTACATATTTAAATTTTTTACGTGATTTCTTCATTTCCATTGCTCCAAATAAATAACACACAACACTTGACACGGACACGATACCTATTATAAAAACATTGAAGCTCGTGCACAGCTAAAAACTGACAACCAACCTTGGGCCTTATATCACTGCAAGGGTTGGGTAGACGACTCAATCGTATAGGCTATATATATATATATATACACGTATATGAATATGTAGCCTCTCTTTTGTACTTATGTGATTTATTGCTGTACAGCGATTACAAAATTTTTTTGTTGAGCTTCTTTGAGCTCTGTAATTTTAAATAACTTCTTGATCAGCATCGTACATGTTATCAAATTACCTGAAAACACAAAAATATGTATATTTTTTGTGCTTTCAGGTAGCTAATTTTAAAGAGAAAAAAGTTAATGAAATGGAAATATCATGATTGCGCAATACAGTCTGTATTGAATTTCATTGACGTAAAAAATCCCAATTATGACGATGATGGCTTTTTATAAGTTAAGTATTACAATATTTTTATGGACTGTTATAAATTTGTATAGCCTACCCATGGTTCTCAGATGTCCGTAGTACAGAATATTATTTCTTGCTAGAGACAAATCCAGATTATTGACAGTCCAGATGTCTGAAACGTCCGAAATATTGACATCCTTTAAACATAGGCTAGAACAAATTATCAACTGCCTTCCACCAGCAACTTTCAAAATATAGGCTAAATTAAGCAACATAACCACTCGGCTACCCCAAGTTTCCTAGTTTTTACTTTCCATCATGCCAGTTGTAATAATAATGTGTTTTAAGGCTTATTTCTTATGTTCTCAGGTATAGATTTCAAGATAAAAACGGTAGAGCTGAGAGGCAAGAAGATTAAACTACAAATATGGTAAGTTTGTACAAAGCTATTTTCCATACTTAATGTAATATTGACGTTGTTTTCAATTTTTAGCCTAAGCTTAGGTATACAATTTTTACTGAGTTTGTGCTGCCTACATGGACAGCAAAAATTTATCCTGATCAATGATCATTAAAAAATAATGAATTACAGCACCTTAATGGACGATCACTTAGTTTGAAAGCTACATATTTATAATATATGTAATATTAGTCATATTATTCTTAAGCATAACCGCTGCACTTTTTCTGACTGTGTTGTGTTTAGGGACACAGCTGGCCAGGAGAGATTCCACACCATCACAACATCGTACTACAGAGGTGCAATGGGCATCATGTTAGTATATGATATAACCAATGAGAAGAGCTTTGAGAATATAGTCAAGTGGCTACGAAATATAGACGAAGTGAGTATTGCAGATGGAACTGAGATGATTTAGATTTAAATAATATATCAGATGCTGGAAATACAGTTTTAATCTTGGTATGATTCTTCAAACTTGAAGATGGGATTTGTAAAATCTTACTAATCCAATCTGGAGTCCTGGAGTAGTTTTTCTAAAAATGTTGAAGTTAAGTAAAAGTTAACTATACATATCGGCTTAACTTTCATCAAATCTTGTAAATATGTTATTGTCTGTTATTGAGGATGTAAACAAATTACACTCGAAATTAATGAGTTTACAAACCACATTCTAAAGATAGGCTTGACAATAATATTTACAATAATGTTCTTAGAGAATAGTATATGTGTCTTTATGTAGGCTATTAGTTGTAATGTTTAAAGTGTAACTTTTGGTTTTTATCAGTTCCTGAAAACAAAATTTTATAATTAATCTAAAAGTGTTAGTTAAAAAATATAAATTATGCCATATTAATGCTACAGCATGCGAACGAAGATGTGGAGAAGATGATTCTTGGCAATAAATGTGATATGGAAGAGAAGAGGTGTGTCAGCAAGGATCGTGGAGAGGCGGTGAGTGTTGTAAACAGTATCAACCTTAAAGATTGTTTTTCAATTGCATTTTATGGACAAATTAATTATGATATCATTGCTGAATTGGCTCAGAGCTATTATTTCACTAATTTTAATGTTTTTTGTTCTTCATTATTTTATTACAAGTTGCAGTTTTGCTCGATTTCGAGCAACAGGTTATCTAGTAAGTATTTATTGGTTACCAAGATTTGTGTAGAAAAGGTTTTTCCTATCGAAGTTCTTTCCTTTATTATAAATTTGGAATGTAACCATTACTTCATATTGGGAACAAGAAGTTATCTTGACAATCTGTACTGGAGTATTTATTACACTCTAAAATGGTGGTGTGGGTACCCTATTTTATGCCAAAATGCTTCTTTCATGATTTTCATTACTGTTGTGATATCATTCTTTTTATTGTACCTATTTAAATTGAAGAAAAAGATTGAAAAGCCACTTGCGTAGCATGGCCTTTCAAACTAGACAGGATTACAGTACATGCTTGGAGACTGCTGGTGTGCTTTGCGAGTCTTCTTAAGGAGAGTTTTCATTTTTTACCGCTAAACTCCTCAACCAATATACCCTAATTAGTTTATTTGTCCAGATGACATTTACGGAAAATCTCAATAACACCGTCAAATGGTTTAGTGGCATATATTTTTAGTGCTGGAAATATAAATATTATTGGCTTTATGTTAGAGACCGCCATTGCTTGGTTTTGATTTATTTTGTTTTTAGCAAATTTTCCTATAGGGAATTTGATTTTAGACTGACACTAGTTATTGTGGGGAAAATTCCTAATGACAAACCAACTAAAATTAAGAGGAGTTTATGCATCTACTTAAAAATAATTTTTTGTATTATGTTAACAGATTGCCCGTGAACATGGAATCAGATTTATGGAGACTTCAGCCAAGGCGAATATCAACATAGAAAAGGCATTTAATGAACTGGCAGAAGCTATATTGGACAAGACACAAGGAAGAGACCCCACGGAGCAACCAGATAGAGTGTTGGTGGACCGAAGCCGGGTAGACCGAGGAGTGAACCGTTGCTGCTAGATCATTGCCACCGCCGCGTACAACGAACATGACATATCTACGCTGTACCCGCGCAGTGTTCATACAAACCGCTTATACTCAATAGGAAACAAACCGATTTTCTATGTAATTTTTTGTGTGATAATCTAGCACGGTGTAAATATTACAGCTTCAATACCGATTCTAACGTTTTAATCGCTACTATCTATGTGAGTCTGCGCCGCCTGACCGTTATTGTTGCCAAAGAAATCACGCAATAGTGTTCATGAGTGGTGTCGGAGGGATATTTACACAAGTTTTCTAAAGTTTAATGTGATATTTGAACTGTAATTCCGAGTTTCACCCTCGTCGTTTCCATAAATTAGTTACCAAGTGAGAAAATTTGAAGTGATTTGAGGCAAAGCGATGTATGTTTTACTTCCCTAATCGCTTGTTTTTTAATTCGAGTTCTGAAACAAACGGTTGCCTTAGTTTGCACGTTTTATACTTATTGTAAATAAATATATTGCTTAGAGATTATGTAACACCTAATAGAACCATACTCTTTTTATGTTTATAAAAATAATATTTTATCTTAACATAGATATCTGATCACTTTGATCGTAGGATGTTTTCAAATTACATTTGTGACTACAGAGTAAGATTTTGTAACATTTATTAGTGAGAAAAACCATCCAACATTGTGATTATAAATCAAAACATAAAGATGAATTTTTATTTGATCAGCATAGCAACATGGCAGACCTTTAGAAGTTTCCAAGTGAGTGAACATATTGTTTTCTTTTGTCTGTTAATTAATTGGTCTTAAAAATTAAAGCTTTTATCCTGTACAAAAATTGTAGTTTCATAGGGCCACATTTCAATTCAGGCAATCTTATTCATTCTATTACAAACCCAAAATATAAATTTTAACTGATTACCTACTAATAAAACCACTTATGCAATTACAGGTGTTTTAAGTTCTTGCAGGTGATATTTGAGGCACCCCATGTATTAATCTTAGGGGAGTGAGTTATTACTATGAACAATATTATTGTATTTTACTGTATTTACTCTTACAGTCCCTGAAAAATTGTTCAAGAATAGGGAATATTTATTGTGCTGTGTTCAAAAATAATGTTTAGGGACCGTTTCCAAGTATAAGTCCATGTTAAATTAAATTGAATTTATGTGCTTTTGAATTAAGTATGGTTAAATTTCTCAGACCCTTTTCATCCGGTTTTGATATAGGCTAATAGTTTCTATTGTGCCTGATATTTCTTTTATAATTTGTTAAACTTAGCTGGGCAATAATTAAATATCAGTGTCTGATTCTGCAAGACAAAGGTATTCAGGTTGTGAGAAGTATGAAATCCTTTTAATGAATTAGTCTCTAAAATGTTGTATTTTTATATTGAATTTTAAACTTTTATAATTGCTTTATCTTGTATTCAAATCTTGTAAAGTTAAAACATTTTTAAAGAATGATTTCAACAGTGGTTTTTATGAGGTTTAAGAACAGTAATGTAAAACTGAGATGTTATTCAGTTAATTTTTTTTAGATGTGGAAAAAGTGGACGATGTTTCTTTATTGAACTTTTAATATTTTTCAGTGTTGAAGTTATGTGGATGATTCCGGGGCTTTCTAATTAATTGCAGATAGACAAATCTAGTCACTTTACTTTTTGTGTATAGATGTATTAGGAGGATTGGCGTTCTTTTTCATTTCAAATGGTTTAGAATCTTTTTCTTAACAAGCCATTCACAAACATAAATTTCAGAAACTAAATATATGTACAGTTGACCACAGAAGGTCTAAAAGCCTTGTATTGTCAAATTTGCACAAAAGCTGAATTTTGTTGTGTACAGTTAATATGTTGCTTTTACTGAATTTCTTTTGGTATTCTGTATGCTATACTTTATTTCTTAAGTTATTTACAGATTTGAATATACAATGAATTGTAAAATATATATATTCTTCATTTAATTGTGTTTTTATTAATTATCTCTGTCTTGTGTAGTTTGTTAAAAAAAATATTTATTTAGTTGAAACAATTTCAATGTGACTTATTTAAGACATGGAAGCCGGGGCCACTGTAGACAAATAAAATAAATATAGATTGTCAAAGGAAGGTTCAGCGATGTGCCGCTAGAGCGTGTTCGGTGTTCGATTCGCTGTTGTCATCGGCTCCTCGCCGTATTCTACTAGCAGACGCTGCAGCAGTGTGCGTCAACTACACGGCCCTCCTAGCGGTGGACACCAGAACATATGCTAACCGCAGAACTGCTGCCGGTCTATATATCCTTTTGTCTATGCCGCTGGTAATATTGCCAGCAAGCAGCCAAGTCTAATTCAGAACCATGTTGAACATTTTTGTCTTTTTAGTGCTGCCTACCCTCCGCTGGCACTAACGTGACCTCCTCGCTGCTAAAATTAACACGCGTCTAGTTGGTTCATGCAATGTTAGTTTTGTTATGCTGTATTTGATACTTCTTTTTGTGAATATTGAATATGGTTGACAGCAACAAGTGGTCGGGCTAATACATTGCAACATTTCTAGATTTATTCCAAAAATATTTTTGCTTAGTAGGGACGCTTCGTCTGCCGACATTAACAGGAATGCTAAAGACTCAGCTTATAATGAGTTATTCCAAGACTTAAAGAACGAGGACTAAAATCAACTTTGGTCTCATTAATGAGTAAAAGGTCTAGAGGCTATTTAATAGCGTAGTGGCTAGTGTTAATAATCTGAACCCTACAGATCCACAGGCTGCTGGCGATATTTGCCAGCGCAACAATAAACAACAGCTGCTAAACAGCCTAGTGTGACCCCGGCCACAGTATAGGGCCATCAGCTAGTTTAACATTTAAGATTATACAACACTCAGGATGGTTTAGTAGGGTTGAGTAGAAAAACTAAGATCAGATCTATGTATCGACCATTACAGATATGCATTTTTCTGTTTCAATAATACTCTACAAACGAGTTAGTAATCGTTTGGAGGCACTCAAAATTATTACATGGTATGAATATGAAAAATTATTCAAAACATTTTTTGAATAGTCAAATCATATTTTAACTATTTTAAGACATGTAAAATTTTAGTAGAGCACTCTTCGGATGACAAAAATAGAAAATATATTTTTGAATCATTGTGGGTTCCAGCACAGTTGAATTAAAAACAATGACAATCTCAAAACACTGGACTATAAAGCTTTGTTTCCTTAAAGCAGGGATAATCTAAAATGAAACTCTTAAATTTTTTTACGCTCTTTATTTCAATTTTCAGTCATTATCTTCGAAATCATGAATTGTATTGATAGTCATCTACAGTTTGGTATGTTAATGCTTCATTAATACCCAACGGCAGATTTTGCATCTACTCCAATGGAGGCACACTTGGATCATCTTTGAAATCCTTAGATGGAAGTTTTTCCTCTATTTTCTCCCTTAGTGGTTTCATTTTTCTTTTATTACTTCTATCAAAAATCTTGCTAAAATCCATTTTATCATCAGGCTTACCTATTTCCAGGTATTGGCGCCTGTAAAGAAAATTTTACTCAGTGATATCTAAGTTACACTAATTCAAGTCATCATTACATTAAACAAACACACTGATGTATGATGATTCCTAAACACTTTAAACTTGTTGCTGACTACTAGGACGAGCTGTTTCCTTAAGCCACATTTACACCAGAGTTTACAGTAAAATGTAGTAATATTTGTTAGCAATAAGTGTTACCTAACTAAAATTTTGAACCTTTTTTTGTGAACATGGCTTTTAAAAAGTGCTGCCCAGCCTTGGTAGCATATACATATACTAAATATGCTACAAAGACCGGGAAGTAGGTGTTAACTGTACAAGATAGTAGCTCAACAAGATCATGCTAACATAAAATAGTAACACATAATAGTTGTTTGTGTTCTTTTGTGGAGTTTCCTGTGTGCACAGGATTTCATGTGAGTACGTAAACACCTTAAGGTGAGCTGTGTTTGATACTTTTTGCCATAATGCCAGCAACAAGTTTAACAATATAGACTAACATAGCCTTACTAATATTACTATAATTTTGCCCCTTGAAACATTAAATACTCTTTAACTTATTCCTGTTAGATTCATCAGGCAGCAGATTTGAGCTAATTCCTTTCAAATTGTGATTAATTCATGAGTAACTTCACAATGTTCTCTATCGAAATACAACTTCTAAAATAGGTTGATTAGTAAATGACACTCGTCAATCTGAGTGAAATCTCACTCTATCCCAATATTTGCATTGATGTGTCAAAGTCTATACAAGCTGAGCGGGGGAGGGAGGTAGCTTCAAAAACAGAATAGCATTGTTTTAGTCTATTACAAAACTGACTGTACTGTACGCCAGCTGACTTAACCAGTTCCTTTCTTGTATAATAAGAGTGTAGTAAGAAGCTATTCACGGTAAAGTGTAGCAAAAACATGTTTAACACTCGGTTTATTAAATCTTATTTTTACGTAATGATTTTTAATATCTTATGCAGACAAATGGCAGCTGGGTGGTTAAAGTGCTCACCTAACAATCAAAAGGTCGCTGGTTCTATCCTGAGAAAAGTCAGTAGCTTTTGATGGTTAAAAAATAGACCCAGCTGTCTCTGATCATTGGGCTTTAAAAGATCATTCTGACACAGCTGATTTAATCAGTAACAAAGCTACACAGATCATCTCACAACATTCTATACTCATCCTTCACTCATGTTCGTGTTAAAATGCACACCTAGGTGACATCCCCATCACAAAATTATAATGGTATGCCAGTGAGTTGGGAAATTGGTATGAATATATAACACACATCTAACATACCAGATAGAAAATCATACAGAAATGGATGTCTAACTGTAAAACTAGCGGATTATTACAATATAATATACACATACTTTTAAAAATATTTTAAAAATTAAATAGAAAGCATTTAGGTTTTAACTGAATAAATCCATTCTGTGAAATATGAATTTACTTTGACATATCACATCCTGAAGTCTGAGTAGAGGATGGAGTCGATGGGTTGACTGGTGGCTTCATCTTTACAACTCCATTAACCTGCAGAACAAATACAGAGAAATAAACAAACAAACAATGTCAAAAGCTGTGGTTAGTAAAACTATTTATTTCAACAACATATATGTAGTGTTTGCAGTGATAATGCTACTCGCGTGGTTTTATTAAGTTATCCACTTTGTTTGTTGTACACTCCATTCTGAAATACTCAACATCCCACTTTCTGCCGTCAAACTCCTCTATATGTGCAGGGAACAATTATTTATGATTATCTCTTTGGTATTTCTAACCATAAGATACCAAAGTCAAACTCCTCTATGCAACTGAACCCCATTTGATCATCTTAGGTATAATATTACCTTTTGGTACGACTGGACATTCCATCCCCATGTTTAAAAAGTTGTCGCCAGTTTTTAATCAAAATCGTCTAGTTGATGTGAGCCAAGAATTTTCATCTCAAATTTTCACAATACTCTTTGATGGGTTGTCAATTTCTTGGGAAAAACAAAATTCCTGTTGTGAACACCAAAAACTTTTGAATGTATCAACATATTGCCAACAAAAAATCTGAGTTCTTTGGATTTGTTATAAACATTGGTTTAAACATGTGTTTTAAACTCCGGTGTAAAAAACACAGCTTACAACTTTCATAAAAGATGAATATTGTATTTATTGTATTACACCACAATACAGTAGGCCTATATATACAGAAAATACCTTGGGCATTGTTACTACCAAGTGGCCTGTGGTTTGTGAACGTTGCGCTGTTGACAAGGACACTTGGACCTCATCTTCCAGTGTGATCTGGAACACCTTCCCCTTGACTCTAACTGTCACATACGTCGGCTGTACATCCACGTCTAACAAACTGGTGTCCAGGTGTCTGCAAATAACAGAGAAAACAGACAAGGTGTAGCACTGTTAACACTATAGTTTAGTCATTACCATCACTTAAGTGGTTAATCATGAACCACTGATTAAGTTAGAATTCACCGTAACTTCCTAATTAGAATTGAGTAAAACTAACTAAATTAACTTTCCTTTTTTGTGTAGAAAATTAAACTATTAAAGTTTTTTTTTTTAAATATAGAGTTTTAAAACCACTTTCTATTACCCAGCATCTCAGCAAGAATTAGTTGGTGCAATTAATAGCACTTAGTTAAACTTAGTAGTTTTTTATGAAAACATTTAAAATCTTGGTACACAATACAAAAATATATGAGAGAAACAAAAGAAATGGAAGAGCATAAAATACTATGATTATAATAATCACAGCCAGAGATGTCACTACTTTTTCTAGCAATTGTTAGGATTAAAGTTAGTCTAAGTAATAACAATAAATCCTTATTTGTCATTAGGAAACATTTAGGATCATACATCAATCGTCAAACAAAAACAACATCAACTTCAATATTATGAAAAAACAATAAACCTTACGTCAATATCAAGACTAAACAAACAACAATAATTAATTACCTGCAGGAGTGTTTTATCATGATAAAGCATCAAGTTAGCATCCAGGTATATGAATTCAAAGATTTATTTGGTCAGATTTTAAAAAATCGTCCAGGCTATAAGAAAGGGTTGATTATAAGCAAGACGAAACACAAACTTACTTGTAAATCCTTAAAGTTAGGACGTAGCAGTTTCTATCCTCGTCATCTTCAAATGAAAATGACAGTTTGGCCTCATTTATGTTGTTTGGTTTTCCATCTTTATTAAACAGATTGATTTCTCGTTTTGTTGAATTTTTCACTTCTTCAGGTTTTTGTTTTGCTCGCCTTGAGTGTTGGGCGATTTCAATCCTTGTCTCAGGCGTGTTTTCACTTATTTCTTCCCAAAACCTGGATCAGAAAAATTGTACTTTTACTACACAATTTGAAGCCAACAAACATTTTGCCCATTCTATATAGAGGAAGCTAGATTTTTAAAATCCAATATATTAAAATACAATTTCTTTGAAACATCAGGAAAAAAATGTAAGTTTACAAAATTATTTTTTAAATCCACAACTTACTTAGAATCATCCATAGTGGCTTTATCCCCAGCAGCGTTCAGACATTTTTCTTCGGCGCTTTTCTTTTGTTGCTCTCTTTTTTCTGTGATACAGACAGAATAAAATACATTACAATTATTAATTGATCTAGTGTCAAAGATCACTGCAAACAAGTACTACATTTATACTGTACGGCCTCTTAGGTTTAAATTCTAAAATGTCTAAAAAAACTTGTATAGGCCTACTTCTTGTTTTATATTGCTGCTGTTGGAATCATGTAAGCCATTACAATCGATGTGCCTTGCACAAATTAGGTACTTGTGTCACTCATAGATCTTTCAAGAGGAATTTTTTTCATTAATTCTTGTTAAATCTTGTATAAAATCTTGGTTATCCTTGACCTGTGTATCAAATGTGTGTATATTGTATATTAATTGTTTATAAACTATGGCAGAAACTTACTTCTCTGTGTAAGTGCTTACTGATGGTTCTTTAGAATCTAAACATTGACAGATTTTACTGCTACTGAACTCGGGCAAATAATTATGTGAGAATACATCAAACTTACTTTTGTAATCAAGCTGTTGAGCAATAATCTTTGGCCGAACAAGGGTGTAATTCTGGACAGCCCTGATGCGTTCCGAGCGTTCAATCTCCTTAGCATCAAGAGTGTGTAATTGTGGCAGTGTTGCCACTACAAACTCTCGATAACCCTCGTAATCTGTGCAGGGGTTTCCGGTCAGGTACCTGCAAAGTTGAAATGACAAATTTGTCACAATACGTTTAGACACAGAGGAGTTAAGAAAGCAAAAATACTAATTTCTCATTACAGAAAGTTAAATACAGTAGAACATCATCGCTATTTCGAATTTCAGAGGAGAGAAAATATATTTAGAATTATGGATAGTTTGAATTATAGAGGTGATTATTAGGGGCACTTCTTAGCACTCATTCTTGCTCACTGCACTAAAATAGTCATCAAATAACAATCACTTAACACCGCAAAATCTGACTGACCGTTAAAGACGTCAACTTGTAAGGTGTGCGGTGTCACAGAAAACATACTACTATAACCCAGAATGCTGACCGCGTGGAGCTTTGCCTGTCAATTCATATGCAGTATGTTTACTGTGGCGGTGTGCCGGGGTCGTGGCTTTTCCGATCTAAGCTCTCCCGTATTGCCTTACAAATAAAAATGCTCTGAGTCGCTCGAGCTGGGAAACCCCACGGTCTTTCCGCGATTCAATTTTGAACCAACCGTATCAACCTGATAAAGCTCAGAGTGACATCTCACCACAGGGGGTCATTGATGCCAACACACTCATCATCGCTTTAATACTCTAAAAAATTGTCAACTATATTTTACTCTTGCGTGTAAAGTGCCAGGCATATTCGCCGGTCTTTCTAGAATAAAATAGATGAATAAATTAAAATCGTAACTTAAATGCCAGGCCAATAACCAATACTAATCCCTAAATACAATTAATTATTGCCAGGCTCATTCGCCGGTCTTTCCTAAATAAAATATCTCAATAGCTGAAAAATATCTGCAAGTCTTGTTGATTGTTGAAGGTTGAGGTTTAGACATTTGGTCGGACTTCTCAACTGGTTTCAACTAACTTCCAACTGATCTAGAACGGCTACCGGCTCTGGTTTTATTCGCCACAGAAGTAGCGAGCTCCAGCAATGATTACAGGAACTACTTATTCTGTGTTCAGCGGCCGGCGACGTAAGCTGGTGACTCTTATCAACTGGTTGACCTTCGTCCCCGAAGCATCTTAGTGTCCACGCCGTAACAACTGTTTCTTGCTAACGGTTGTAAACATCAACTTTTTTTTAGTGCCATTCAATATTTACAACCGTTTCAAACTTTGAAAGAAAACGAACAGAAGCTAATGATACACAGTGGGAACATCAATAATAGCGTCAGTTGAAGTTTCAATAGGTATATTTATTATCCTGAATTCAAATTACAGAGGCTTACGGTAACACAGTTTGAATTGTAGAGGTTGAATTCGGATTTTGGACGTAACAGTTTGAATTACGGCAACAAAATTTGAATTGTAGAGGCTCGAGTATGTGCAAATTCGAATTGTAGAGGATGCATTAAGCGTAAAAATCCCATTGAACTATTGGTATATTATTTTTCTAATTTTAGAGGTTTTCTGAGGGGAACAGACAAACATTAGTAATACTAGAGGTTTTTGAATGATTAGAGGTTCGAATTAGCGAGGTTCTACCTTCACAGTATTGTGGTAGAAGTAGAGTGGCAAAAAAAATTATCTGTGTAGCCGAGTGGTTGCTCGCCTTCAAATCTGAACTTCACTGGTTTGATACCAAGCGAGATTGTTACTATGAACCCAGCTGTCATTTAAAGACGTGCATGAATTTTGTCAGGCTATCAATTAGATGCTATCTAACAAAACAGTAGTTAGATTAGTTACAAGATCATGGTTATTTGGACGGTTCTCTTACAAAAAAGGTTATAAAATGCTTAAAGCGTAGCTACACGAATACATTTTTTTTATCCTAGGAGTATTCTTTTGCTTATTATTTCACTAAAGCATACGATTCAGTGTTATGTTTTATTTTTATTTTACAGAAAACACTGCTTATAGACAACTTAACTATGTGAAGTGATTAAGATAGAGATATGTGCTGTTGAATTAAAAAGTCACATGGCAAGTCATTGGTGATCACAGTGATTAGATTCCCAGGCCTCAAAGTCCAGTCTCAAACCAAGAAACCAGCAATATTGTTATCTTATCAGCTCATAAATAAGAGGTTAATTTACCTTATATCCTCTTGTGACTCTTATATATACCTCCTCTAAGGGCGGATCCGCCCTTAGAGGAGGTATACAGTATAAAAGAGTCACAAGACGATACTAAGGTAAATTAACCTCTTATTTATATGTTAAGTGACTCGAGACTACACAAAAATGAAACCATCAAGGCGATACAACTTAACTCACATATTATGTTTGATAACTACCTATTTAAACTTTCTTGCAGTGATAACTAGAGAGCATATTCTTATATTTACAAAAATCTAAAATACATACAGATGCTGAAGATGTTGATTCGCCTTCAATCTTTCTACTGACAGAAGATCCCCGATAAAATTTAATGTTAGATCCAACTTTTGGAGGGATTCACATCCTTCAAGATTTTCAATAACTTCTACATTGTTTAAAGCAAGATTTAGATACTCCAAGTTTTTCATTTTATGTACATTTTCTGGAAATAAAAAGAATCAGAGGTATAGTAATTGATGATTTAATAAAATAAGCATTACTGGCTTTTGATGTATGTCAGTTTTATACTGAAATTTCAGGTTTTAGTTTTGTACCTTCTACCGTGGACAAAAAAGAATGAAATAGACTGACAGCAGTGCTGCAGTTAGCATATGATCTGGCGTCCACCGCTAGGAGTGCCGTGTAGTTACGGCACACACCCCTGCAGCGTCTGCTGGTAAGTTAGCAAGGCGAGGAGCCGACGACGGGACGGCAGTGAATCGAACGCCGAGCACGCTCTAGCGGCACATTGCAAGACCTTCCATTGACAGTCTATATTTATTCTATTTGTCTATGCTTCTTCATTCCATACCCAAGCTAACACTGTATCCAGAGATTTTGAATACAAATTAAGTCTACTTGAAATGAGGGTTTATTTTATTTTACGGCATTTTCCCTTAGCTTTTTCTATTTTATTACCTGATATAGTAATAAATCATTTTTTAATGATAGTTGTTATGGATTTTCACGATATTTTTGGCTTATTCAATTGTAGCATATTAGAGAAAAATTTCAATTGTCCATATTTAGTGAATAGGCTGAGCTTTATTGGTCTAAGTGTAAGTTTAATTTTTTTGAATCTGTCTGAACATAAACTCAACTAGAAATTCTCATGGTCTGTAGTTTTGCTGCCATGAAAGTAGTTTTTCTTTCATATCACTGGGTATGTTAATTGAATAAGAAAGAGTAACAACCCCTTTGGGAAAGTGGTCTAAAACCCTTAGGCTTGGCAAATTACTCTTTTTGAATATGCCAAAAGATCAAACCCACAGAACCACTGTACCAAAAGAATATAAATAATGTTTGTAAATGAATGTCCATATGAGCTATACTATACTAATTTACAATTAGGGCGCCGGCCTGACCTGTTCAATGATGATTTGATATAATTCATCAGTGATGTGATAAAAAGTAGTCTCGATTGTTCTTACCTATTCTTGATATTAAATTGGACTGTAACAGTAAAATTTTCAAATCCCTGCACCAGTTTTGAATGTGTTCAAACTTTTCAATGTCCTCTTGATGCAAGGAGAGTTCTTCGAGGGTAGAAATGACACATTCATTGTGCTCGCTTCTTTTTCTAACAAGTTCTTCTGTTACTGTAACAAACACTTACTATAACTTTACCACTGTAAACAAATTTACTAAACACTATTTTAAATAGTTTGTCTTCTTACCTGAAATGAGAGTCTCTAATGTTTTACTTAATTATCAGAGCTGCAGCAGCAGAAACATACACTTAATAATAAACAAAGTATAAAAGTAATCAATGAAATAAATCTTTATCACACAAGGGACATTGGGAATGGACCGATGTAATAATAAATCCAGCAAACAAATCTCACAATGCCAATAACTATACAGTGTACATTGACACTTTTTAATGATGAAGGATTGGGATATTGAGCTGAATAGCATACTTTTCTATAGAATGATATTGTATAACAGTATGAAATTTGCTAATAAAAGCAGTTCAAAAATACACTTTGTGTAGATCTATTGTAAAATTGTCTATTGTAAATGTAACATAAAGTGGTTAGTCAAATTACTGCACGTTTTAATGTTGTTCAAAACTCATAGTAGTGTCTAGTTACTGTAAACAATTTGTACACAGGCACACAGTATGGAATAAAATAAAATGAACTTACTCAACACCATAGCTTAGTCAGACCAAATAAATACAGTTATAATTATTTTCACAATAAAAGAAACTGCAGACTATTACAGTAACTGTTTGCATTAAAAACACATCAACCAAAACACTCAGCATTTAAATACAGAACAGACGACAATATTAAAGTTGTTGGTAGGTTGTTATGACAACTATCATCGCCACTCTCCAGCTTGGCGAGTCAGTGGCTCAGTCGGTATAGGGGTTCGGCGGTCGGCGGGTCAGTCGTGACGGACTTCGGGCCAAACACGGTACGTCCAGAGTGCAGCCGATTCAGATTCATATTTTTGGCGCGTGCCTGGCCTGAATAAGGATAATATTTTAATTAGGATAATATTTTGTTGGTGGCCACAGTGGAAACAGGAAATACGACGCCGGTACTGACTCGGTTAGCAAAAAAGCAATTCAGTTGTAGGTTGTAGTTATGAACTTGTTGAATGAGGAATTAACGTGTACAATTAAGGTAAACGCACCAGTAGCTGACAGTATAAGAAACTATACGCACTTAATAATCCGTGGTTTTGAATAAATAGGAACTAAAGAGATATTACGGATTTTATGTGATTCTAAATTTAGTGTAGTTTTCAAATTTGTCATACAAAAAGGGTTTTTAAAATATACTTTATAACATTTTTAAGCTTAATTCAACCTTTGTACGTGTTCCAGTGGCTGACAGTGAAAAAAGTGCTTGTACCAGTAGCTGACTGTCAGTTGTCCCAGTAGCTGACACTGGAACTATAAATGTACTAGCTGCTAAACCTAAGGGTTTTCTAATTTATAAGATGAATAAAATCTAACTTAATAGTTAAATTATAAAATCATGTAAAACGTTATTAAGAAAATTTATTTTACATATTTTAAAATAAAAACTATTTACATTAAAAAAATATATGTATTTTATATATATTAAAAAAATATAATTTTTTTAAGATAATTTGGCTTATTAATTAAAAAATTAAAATCATTTTATAAAAATGTGAGATCACATAAATTATAAATAGCATGCAAATTTCGATGGGTAAAACCAATTTAATATTGTGCAAGTAGCAAATATCCCCTGTCAGCTAGTGGAACTTGTATGGCTTTTGTGTACCAAAGCCTGACATTGATATAATTTTAAATCCTAAACCCCTAACACCCCAATTTTATCATGAAATTGTCAACAAAGGTATAATTGATAAAAATAATGAGTCTAATCATTGATATTATTCAAGAAATTTAGCGAAATGACAAAAAACCCAACTTACCTTCTTAACAGTTTCATTAAGGGAATCGACTAAATGTGATGTGTACAGACAGGGTCGCTTTCAAACCACCACCATTCAGCGAGTATGGGCTAAATTTCACTGATTTGTTTGTAAACAAATCAAGAATAAACATATGTTCTTCTAACAATGCAATCATGTGTAAATATTTTTAAGAGCCCACATTATATTGTAAAGAATCTTGAACTGTCAGCTTCTGGAGCACTGTCAGCTACTGGTGCATTTACCTTATAGCATCGCAAATTCTTGTGAAGTTACAGCCAGTGAAAAATTGTGTTCAGGAGATTTCATTTTGCTTTCCCCACCTAGAAATGATATGAGCACGGTTCTTTATAAATTGTTGAATAAGGGCATGAAACTGGTTACATTTTGGAAAAAATAAGCTTGACAAATCAGTATTCATTAGTTGTATAACAATTAAGTTATTTATATGTGTTGTCAATTTGTAATATTTATTTGTTGATATTGTTGCTTGCTCTAAGTTAAACAATTAAATTATTTATTTTTGTTGTCAATTTGAAATGTATTTGTTTTTATGTATTGTTACAAGGTTATGTCATAGATAAACATGTTTTATCTATTGTTATGTTTTATTGTTACATAGTCAAAAATGCACACATTTTTTGCTGTAGTAATTTAGACTTATTGTATGAATACAATGTTGTTGAATATTTATAGTAACACACAATAACTTTCCTTGTTTATTATTGTAATGAATCAATCTAATGGGTTTCCCGTTGGAATAAATAAACTTGACAATCTAGGCCTACTGCAGAATCAATGTTTTTTATCTATGGTAGAATCTTTGGAAACACATAATATGCAGCTACATGGTATAAAAAAAGCTGCTTAGCAATGTCAAAAACATGCACAAAATTCAAACTACTAAAATCAAATCATATGATTTAAGAACATAAACACAACACATAACCTCATAACCTCAATAACCTCATAAACATTAATTAATTAATAGTTGTGTTGTGAGTTGTGACTGACTATATGTGACTGTTGTGAGTTGTGAGTTTCTTGACTGTGACTACTTTCAAGCTCTTCATTTAAATAAGTTTTGGTTTGTAACTTTTTCTGATTCAAATGATGGAGTTATAATCACAATTAAGATATGAATAAACAGTCAAGTTTAAACGAATAACATGGCAGGTAATTTTATCCTTTTTGTTAATTGTTACATGTATTTTCCTACAGTAGGCCTAGCCAATGTAAAAAAAAAATATTAGTCCTGCATGTAAGTTCCATTTTTATAATGCTTCTCTATAAAATAAAATACAGCTCAACTTATTTGAACTTATTAAACAGGTCAACAATATTTTTTGCCATTAAATTACAAGGCCCAATTCTACAATTTATTAGCCTAAGTTAATGTTCCAGATTTCAATGTACCAGCCCTAGTGCCAACCTTATGACATAAGACTCATAAGAGGTTTATTAGCGAATTTCCCATATAGGGAATATTAGCGAATTTCCCATATAGGGAATAAGCTATTACCGTAGTACTCATGGTATGACCTGGACGCGGGACCGATTTTTTTTTTCGTTTTGAGGTCCCTAGAGGCCAAAAACACCATCCGTTCAAATTCATATTTATATATTTATATATATATATATATATGTGTCCGTCAGCACGATAACTCGAGCAAAAATGATCCGATTTTGATGAAATTTGGTACAAACGTGTAAACTTACGTTTATCCGAACGAGTTCGCGATCCAGCATGATCGGACCATGGGAACGGGTGTTTACGGGGGGTTTTATGGGGTAAAAATAGGTTTTTCCCATTTTTGACCCAAAAAACATAAAATATAGCAATTTATTTCCAAACCATTTTGTAGAGCTTCAAAAAACAAATAATTTAGTATATTGAAGCGTTATTATGCGCCTAATGGTTACGGAGAAAATTCCAAAAAATTGTAAATTTAAAATTCCCATGTTATTCTTATGGAGAATGAGTAAACTGTTGTAGTTTGCTTGTTTATGAACATATTTTGATCAAATTTGGAAAATGTTTTTATTTCTTACTAACTATTAATATTTTACAAAAAAAAAAAAAAACAGTTTTACCCTCCCTGATGCAGCAAACCTAAGTACCGGTACTTGTTAAACTAATTCTATTTAAATCGGGAATAAATGTTATATTTTTAAGTAGACATTTCAGTGTAAATCCAATCAGTCAAATGGAAATTCGCTTAGTCTGCAGGTTTGCTGCGGCGGGGGTATTTTTACCTTCTAAGCTGATCTTTTTTCTCTCTCTAAACATTGGAATTACCTTAAGTTAATAAGTTGTTATTCCATTTTGCTTGCACGTTTGTCTGTTAACCAAACTAGGCTGCACTTCACTTTACGTCCTAGACTCATTCGAATGAAAATATCGATTATCTGATTGTTTCATTCGATATATTGTTTGGTTAACCTTACCTAACTAACCAAACGATATATCGAATAAGTTAATCGAATTATCGATCGATATTTTCATTCCAATGAGTGTAGGACGTAAATTAAAGTGCAGCCCCAAACTAGGTACTTAAATGTTGACAGGTCCATTCTTCCGCCATAATGATCCAAGCTCAAGTTTAATTTCTTCTGTCAAATCCTCAAAATCAAACTGTCTGTTGAACCAGGTGCTTTGTACCACTTATTTCAATGAAGGTAAGTAGGCCTAATTTATTTAGTTCCCTTTCATTTTTGAGTTTAAGCAGGTTTACACTAAAATACACTGAATGAAATTACAACGGGAAATGAACCAATTATCTATACTCTCTTGGTCTTCGGGGTTCGATCGCGTCCTTAGGTTATGTACACTATGTACAGCAACTACTGACGTTTCGGCCACATAACAGTCAGCCATCTTCAGGGCGAGCGAGCACTATCACCGTAGTCACAGAACTCGACTGGCACGGGTGGGCCGGGCTCGTAGGTTATATACCCTCTTGATGGTGGTGGGGGTGTTCTGGAACTTTCCACTCCGTTCTAGCCCCACTGCGCTCCGGCCGCTTCTAGAACTTTCTTGGCTTTCTCTGGCGAGCGGGGTAAAACTACCTTAGTTTTAAACCTTACCTGTAAACCAAGTGGTTGTGATTTCGTTTCGTAAAATGATTTTGTATTTTTAGCTACAAGTACATCTTTTACAAATTTACTTGCAAATCAAGGGCGGTGTGATTCTTGTAGGTATAATTATGTTGTAGAGATTTTTTTTTATGACCTCGTTTTATCTTCTCCTCTCCACGCAACATACGCTTAGGCCTAATTAGTTGACTATTCATTGTTGTTAAAAAGAACAGAATGATTATCCAATTAAATATAAACGGCATGATTTTAATCACTCAATATAGAACTAATTGTTAATTAGGCCTAATTCGTATTACATGCAATAGACTAATGTGCTCTTTAGTATTCATCCGATTTTTTTCTTTTGTACTGTATCTATAATGTGGTAGATTTGTTGACTAACATATGTCGAGGCTCTTGTTTACTTTTTAGTGTTAACTCGCAAATAATGTCATGGTGACCAATTAGCCCATAAGGCCCATGTTAAGTTTCTAAAAGTTTGCATTCATGTAGGGAAAAGTCCTGTGGCCCGATTTGTACCATTTCAGATTTATACCTTCCCATGGTTGGGTATTCTAACTGTGTTAAGTTTCGTGCAGATCGCTTCAGCCGTTCAGGAGGAGTATTTGTAAAACAAAAGCAGGAGTATTGTATAAGAGCTTTGCTCACTTCGCTCACTCCGCTCAATTAATCTTTGAACAACTGTCATTATTGGCTCGGTTGTCCGTTTGAGTTCAAATTTGCGGCATTATATTCTCCTAGTAAAGACCTTTAATTTGATGTACATGCCAACCTATGCTTCTATTTAAGATTTCCTTCTGACTCCTTGCGGGACGTCCCCATGATATGACAGAAAATTGATAGTTCCTTGAAAAAGTAGATTTTTAGGTGTGGTGTTGATGTACCAAATCTTATTGATTTATCTGTTGTTGTTTAGAAAATATTAAGCCCGTGCGGGACTTTATATACACCCTGTATATTTTGTTTGCATGTATATGTATAACTGCATTATTGCGGAACAAAACTCCGCAAGCGCCCTCTCTCGTAACATACCTTTATACTAGAAAATTGCTCAATATGTTTATTTGAAATATTACTCATATTAAGTTAAACAAATAATGCTATTAACAAAGAAATTAGGTTTCTGATTAGGTTATTCAACACTTACATATAATACTTCGTTATAACAACAAGGAAAATGGGTAAAATTTATGCTATTTAGTTTTGCGGCATAAAACTCTGCATGCGCCCGCTCCCGTTTTACTGGTGAAGCGCCTCCTCGAGGGTTAACTTAAAATAGGTTGCAATAAAGTAAAAAAATAGGTTAGCCTAGTTTAACAAAAAAACTTGTATCCTCAATGGGGCCTTACGATTGCCTGAATGGGTTGGTATGTAATTTAAAAAAAAACATTTTCTAGGAACACTGGGTTCTGGGAAGTACTTTCTCCCTAACCCTTCACCCCTTCTTTTTTGGTACATCACTGATGTACCAAGATGTTTGAAATTATGGGTGCACTTTAGTTTATGCCCCACATTTACTATTAATCTATACTTATTTAATACCGTACGCAAGCAGGTTTTTTGTGACAATTACTCCTCCGAAACTACTGAACCGATTGACATGATTTTGGTGTCATTGGAAAGAGCGTAACGTGAAGTTGTGCCGGAAACTTTCTTTTTAGGGAAATAATTAGAGAGTGAGGCCCTGGGGCCCTTTAAAGTTTCGTATTTCTCCATAAGATTAACATGGGAAACAAAAATTGTTATGAAACTCCAGTTGTTGTCAGAAATGCTGTTCTGCTATTTAATTTAATTTGTTTACAAGGAGAATTGTTTCTTGGTGCCATGTGGTCAATGAATTATAGCCTACTTTTGCATATATTTTAAATGCTATACACTATATAAAATGATTTTACTCTAATACATTAAGAGATCTTAATTTAAATAATCAATAAGCAGAATTGAGCCTTTGCTTATATTTTTCCTGGTAAGTGTGTTGTAACTGTTTCTCATAGTATATTATAGTATCTTAAAGTAAAACCGAATTATTCTTTTCTGCATTCTCACCCCGTAGCGAAGCACGGGCAGAGTAACTAGTTATACCTTAAACTTATACATTAACTACCAGCTGATTATAAAATGAAACTATTCTAAACTAACCTAACCTAACCTAACATAAACTAAATGGCGTAAACTAAAGTGCTAAAGGGCGTAAACTAAAGTGCAGCCAAAATTATACCAACAATAAGTAAAGTATAAAATCATTTATTGGTGTGAATCTGCTAATAACTTGCCAATAACCATTCCTAGCAATAAGTAGTGTGCACACTTGTAAAAATCTATTGATGGCGCTATTTGAGTATTTAATAAGCCTGCACAGAGTAATATCTATATGGCCACGTGATAAAGGACATGTTCACGCACAGGACAGTATCAAAGTCATATCCCAGGAACGATTTTTGGTCATACATTAGGGGTAGATGACAAACCACTCACGCCAAAATCTATTGATAGCCCTATTGTGGAAAAATAGGCCCGCAAACTGTTATACCTATGATCATGTGATAAAGGACATGTTCATGCACAGGACAGTATCAAAGTCATATCCCAGGAACGAATTTTGGTCATACATTAGGGGTAGATGACAAACCACTCACACCAAAATCTATTCATGGCTACTTATTGGTGAGTTATTGGCAGATTCACAAGTCAATAATTTATGTAAATATTGGCCAATAGGGGGTCAATAAGATAGGTATCAATTTATGTAAATTGATTGCTTCATTTAGCACAAAATATTAAAAATCCATTTAAAAAAGTACCAAGTAAGTTATAGTAATATAGGCTAACACTTCACTAATAAAATGATGTAACTTATAAGCTGGCCGTAAGTTAAGCTAGATTTCAAAAACGTACCGTCCCGATAATGACTTGTAATATTGCTTGGAAACAACCAAGGCCCCACTAGAAAAAACAGGCCATGCTGCAGCGCGGGTAGCGCAACACTACGTCACAGTGGTGGATAGTTGTACTAAACTCTATCCATTAAAATTTTACAAACAGGCAGCTTGTTTATTTACCTAAAACATATGGGAATGGTGATGGCAATGAATTTATCAATGAAATCTATCCACTAGAGTGACGTCATAGATCCTGCAGCATGGCCTGCTTTTTCTAGTGGGGCCTTGAAACAACAGTTCCAATATTGTATTTATATCCAGTGTTGTATTTATGCAGCACTATTTATTTTTCAGCTGTTGAGGACCAAACAACTTATCCTTGCAACACAAGTCGTAAAGGTTCAGTCTCTAGTACTCAGAAAACCCCATCTTCTCAACTTGGAAACACTACTTCTTTTAAAGGTAGGCCTACATAATAAATTCAAGTTTCTTTATGATGCTGCTTTATTTCTCTGTAAAATAAAATATTAAGTCAAGCACTCTAAAAATCATCCAGGCCTATAGTATCTTGTTCTGTCAACTCACATTGACTGTGTACTCGCTGTTGTTTCGTGATGTTTCAGTCCAGGGAGCCGAAACTCCACTTGACTGAGGCTGTTCTAGGACCATGTCCTCGTTTGTTCATAACATAATAGCTTTGTACCTCGGACTTTTATAGAACTAAACATTCTATCCCCATGTTAAAGTCGTCTTCAGTTTAAAAATCAAAATGGACGTAGTTAATGTGAGCTACCAACAGATTGGGCTCATTTAAATTACTGGCTTCTGTTGGGGATTGGACTTTTTAACCAAGTTAAACCCATAGGACCATTTATAGTAAGCTATAACATGTCTTATGTTGCGTCAATTATCTCAGTAACAAAATACCCCCGCCGTATCAAACCTGCAGACTAAGCGAATTTCCATTTGCCTGATTAGATTTACACTAAAATGTCTCCTTAAAAATACCACATTTATTCCCTATTTAAATAGAATTAGTTTAACGAGTACTTAGGTTTGCTGCGGCAGGGAGTGTAAACAAGTTTTTTTTGTAAAATGTTAATAATTTAGTAAGAATTAAATGCATCTTCCAAATTTTATCAAAATATGTTCATAAACAAGTAAACTACAACAGTTAACTTATTCTCCATAAGAATAACATGGGCATTTTAAATTTACCATTTTTTGGAATTTTCTCCGTAACCATTTGGCGCATAACAACGCTTCTATGTACCTATGTATTTGTTTTTTAAGCTCTACAAAATGGTAAATAAATTTCAAAGTCCCAGGTTCAAATCCCGCCATCACCAGTGGACTTTATATGTCGATGATTTTCCAGGACTAACCTGACTTAATGTGTAAAACAGTTCCACACAGGAGCGTGGGCGTCCTAGAAAGTGTTGTAGGTGGGACAAAAAAACCTTTGAGGCTTTAAGGAGACTGTGAAACTAAATTAGTTAAAGGGTTATAATTTTAAAACAAAATAATCAAATAAATCATTGCCAAAACATGCAGTTTGACTTTCTCTTACAACTGCTGATATAAACTGTGTATTTTAGCTTCATCGTTCAACAATGACACTTCCAGGCCAGAGTCAAGCCATGCAAGCAATTGGTTATCCAAAAGCTCACCTGCTTCACAAGTTATTAATTGTGAGTTTATATGTTAATTATAATAGTTAAGGCTACCATCTAAAGGCTTGTTTGTCTATATAGATACACAGTTGAATTTAACACACAAAACACATTAGTTGATCTAAACTTCAGGTTTTTAATTTGAGGCAAAGATAAGTATTAAATGAATGCCTTGTTACTGGCTTTAACTTCAGCCAAAAACAAAAAAAAACAAACCTATTTTAAAAGACATTTATCAAGGGCAAATTCCCCCCTTTTTTTACGCTAGTGACATTTTTAAAATTGAAGTTGTAGCTATTTAAGTGTATTAGGTAACGCTTTTAAGGGAAAGCTGTCTAAACCATTTAAAGTTGTAGGCCTAAAAGTGTCTATCCTTAAAAATATATTCTTTAACTGTCAAGACTAGAGCGTGTCAAACAACATTGCATACCTTACCTTACCTATTAGGCCACTCAAAACCTCAGAAGGTTTTTGGCCTCGCCAACAATGCCTCGCCATCTCTCTCTGTCTTGCATCCATTGAGCCTCTGCCCCCAATCTTCTCAAGTCCTTTTCCACTTGGTCCTTCCAGCGAAGTCGTGGTCGTCCCAAGGGCCGCTTTCCTCTTGGTAGTCCTTCATTTATCGCTTTAATTGTTACATTTTGTTCTCATCTTGTGATATGGCCTGCCCACCTGAGTCTTCTGCTTTTTCTGATTTGGGCTATTATGTCCGGGTCTCTGTATAGCTCTCGAAGCTCTTTATTAGTGCATATTCTCCATATTCCATATTCATTTATGGGACCATAGATGCACCTTAAAATTTTGTTTTCAAACACCATTAGCTTTTTTTCAGCCTGTTTTGACATTGTCCATACTTCTGACCCATTCAATACTACAGGTTGTATGATGGTTTTATAGACCCGTAACTTGGTCTTTCTTGAGAGTAGTTTGCTTTTTAAAAGCCCTTGTAAAGCCCAATAACATCTGTTGACATTCATTATTCTTGTGTTGATTTCAGCCATTTCTTGGTTGGCTTGATCAATAGTCGCTCCTAAATATTTGAATTCTGTCACTCTTTCAAATGTGAGGTCCTCTACTTGTAAGTTGTCACTAATATTGTCCATGTGACGGCCTACCCAAAGATATTTAGTTTTCTGTTCATTTACCTGTAGCCCTACTTTTTTTGCTCCCTCTATTAGAGTTTTGGCAAGGCTTTTCAAGCTATGTTCATCTTCCGCGACTTGCGCAATGTCATCCCCGAAGGCTAAGACATTACATTTTGCTCCTACTTCTATTCCTTGGCCTCGACTTTTTACCTTTTGAAGGGAGTTTTATAAAGCCAAGTTGAATTATAAACGTGAAAGCCTGTCTCCTTGCAACAACATTGCATAGGTAGTACAAAAACAACTTTGAGGAAAGTATAAGTTTCACACAGTGTACTCTAATTATGAAGAAATTTTAAAGTTTAATTTACATTATCTTTTTTGTTTATTTACAGCAAAATCACAAAGACCTTCTCTTTCAAAAGCTAAGTCTAAATCAAATGTCAAGTCGTCCAACGTTCCTTTGACAAAGTTTTTTCGACCTACTCAGAAACCTAATGGTAAGTTTCTAACATATCTATATTATTAAAAGAATTTGTTGGATTTGTATGTGCAGCAAATCGATCCTGAAACATTTATTTTTATAGGCATATTGGGTATCTATTTAAAGCTCTTATCCTCTAGATGTGCCTTTTGCGGGTTCGGGTGATATACCGTGAAAGCCCTTCGTCCTATAGGCTTTTAAAATTTCAGAGCCAATCATCAGAACTTTTTTCAAGTTTACATTTTGTTTACATGAAAATATATGGCCATGATACAATTTTGTTTATATCCATAGGAAAATGGGGCTATCGGCATGGGGGTGTAGTTGGTGATGTTGTGAAGTAAAATGTTTTAATGTTATTTGTATAAAATGTAAAGAAGAAAATGACTTACGTTAAAATTTGTGTTGTGTTTTAGTTGTTTTAGGGAATTTAAGTAAAATATTGTAATGTTATTTGTTTGATATCTAAAGAAGAGATTTTGTGTTTCCATAGTATGTTTCATTAGAGCATTTAAAATTTTACTAAGATGCACTTTTTTAAAGGATTACTATAGCGTTTTTATTTATTTTTCCAACCGTTTTTCCTGGCATACCACGTCACATTGACAAAAATAATTTACGTCCCGCTTAGACAGGTGGAGGTAATTATGGATGGAATATGTTTATTATTTATTATTTTCCTAACCTAATTGACCCATTCCCCAGCCATAAGTATTCAACTTTCCGAGCAAGCTATATTTTTCCAAAACAAAATATAATCTCTTCCATGCTCCAATGTCTTGCTGACTATACAGTTGCCAATGGACCGTGAACTGGTGCCGTGTAACAGCCTCAACAATCCTGGACATACACTACTCGTACGTAAAACATCACCACGCACCACTGCAGTAGCCTCTAAGAACCATTAGTAGGCAGATGACCGGTAAATGTACTCCAAAGTGGAAAACACTCTCCAATAGCCAGTAAATGGTGTTAGTTTCAGATGAAAGCAGAATCAATTTTGCACCTGAACCTGAAAAAAGAGATCCCATATTAATAAGTAAGTTTAGAATTTTATGTTACCTGTTAATACGGAGGACAGTGCTCCGTCATGTTTTTTAAAAGTAATACACACTTTGCTTTAGTAATAAATAATTAATATCAATTAAGTATTGTGATTGGGGTTTTCATTTAAAATTTAAGAAATAGTCGTTTTTGCTGTTAGCTGTTACCCTACTTATTATAGTACTGTTCTTCCACAGGCGATAATGAAGAAGAAGACGCAGAAATTTGCTCCAACCGTGATGAGGTCATCATTGAAGATTCATCCAGTAAGTTAAGCTCTGAAAAAATAATATGTGATAAATAAGTAAAAATATTACAAAATTAATAACACTTTTCTTGAAGAAATTACTTACAATATACCTACACTTACTAAGCTCAAACAAGACTCAGATTTAAAAAAATACCATATTATTACATCTTGAGAAACTGTTTCATACCAACGATCATGATGAGCGCACTCGGCGGCCATCTGGCATTACTGCCCCCAGTACCCAGTGCGTTGCTCATCATGAACGTTGGTGGGGCTGTCTTTAAATGCCCTTACCCACTTTCGTTCCGTTCCGTCACTCAAAATGTTCTCGTTATACACTTCACTAATCTGTCAATGAATTTCAATGGCTTTCACCCCTTTAGCACTTAAAAATCTAATTACAGCGTGCACTTCACAGTTGGCAGCAGTCTCAATTGGCGGCACCATTTTGAATGCTCCAAAACGGATGTAAACGCGGCCGATTGTTGCTGAATTTCTGGTGCAGGCTTGCCAATAGATGCACATACACAGCACAAATGTCCAAAATGCCAATCACAGTGCTGGAACGGAGAAATTTAAAAACAGTAGGCTACTTAGTTAAAAAAAAACATGCCTTGTACTCATTAGCTCATTAACTCATTAGCTGACTTGGATAGCATGAATCGATAGACCATTTTGAGACGTATCTGCGTTAAGTTATTTGTTTTAGCGAATTTCCCTATAGGGAAGTAGCTATTACCGTAGGTCTCATGGTAAGACTTAGGCCCGGGACCGATTTACTTTTTCATTTTAATGTCCCCAGAGGCCAAAAACACCATTCGTTCAAATTTTTATATATGTATATATATATATATATATAGATTTATATATATATATATGTGTCCGTGAACACGATAACTTGAGTAATTTTTATCCGATTTTGATGAAATTTGGTTTGAAGGTGTAAGGCGGGATAAACTTGAATGAGTTCGCGATCCAGCATGATCGGACCATGGGAACAGGGTTTTATGGGGGGTTTTATGGGGTAAAAATTGGTTTTTCTCACTTTTTACCCTCAAAACACAAAATTTCCCAATTTTTCTCTAAACCGTCTTAAAGAGCTTAAAAAAACAAACAATTCAGTATATCAAAGTGTTTTTGTACGGTTATTGGTTACAGAGAAAACTAAAAAAATTGTAAATTTAAAATTCCCATGTTATTCTTATGGAGAATATTGTAAAATGTTGTAGTTTGCTTGTTTATGGATATATTTTGATCAAACTTGGTAAATTTATTTATTTTATAGTAAGCTATCAATATTTTACTAAAAACACACTACTTTATTAGTTTCCTTGTAGCAGCAAACCTAGGTACTCGTTAAACCTAATGTTATTTAAATAGATCAATTGAAAATCAATTCGGCCAAATGGAAATTCGCTTAGACGGCAGGTTTGCTGCGGCGGGGGTATTTATGCTATTTAAACATAAAAACTCATATTAAACTTCATCATATTAAACTTGTTAGTAGAGCTAACATTCTGCTTCTTCACATAAGCTCAAATGTTTACAAGTCAATGTAACTCTTAGTCAAGCCATTTTTGTATAATTTATTTGAAATATTCTAGGTGGAGATGAGTTTTTGCCTCCTCCCAATCGTAGTTTAAACAATTCCTCATTCAAGACTCAAACTTCTGGGAAAACCAATTCAAGTAAGAATTTTACTACATTTATACAATTTATATTTTTTCATCAAAACTTAAAACATTGTTTTACAGCAGAGAGTGATTGCTAGTAAAATTGACATGTAGTATTTTAACTTAAATTGATAATATTTAAAATAATTTTTACTGAATTTGGTTCTCTCCTGCAGTTTTAGAAACATATCTTGCAGTCAAGCAAACAATGATAATCGGCCTTTGGGTTAAGTGATGTTTCAGATTGCTGGGTTAATTGACCCTCTGCTGTAAATTTTAAATTTGACTTTTTTTTACACAATGCTAACTAAACGCTATTTGTTTGTGTACTTAAATTTTTATATCCAACCTCTGAAAGTTTGGTTACTTGTATTAACTCTTGATTTTAACAATTTGTACCAATTTGTACAATATGTTCTGCAGCTAGGTTGGCACCAACCACTTCCTATACCACCCCGTCCTCTGGCTTTCCTGAGACCTCTTTGGGTGAGTAGTTTTGGTATTTCTTTAGTAGGCCTATTCATTCCTATTGGAGATAGATTATTTTTATTTGTGCTAGTAGTTGTTTAAAAGGCTTAGAGGTTATCGTTGAATCAGACTTCCTCTAGTTGAATTTAAATGTAATAACTAATTCTGAGAAAAGGCTTAATGGTTTTAAAATTTAAGCTACTTATGCAAATTACTTAATTTCTCTGGCCGAATTTATTATTGTTGTTGTTGAGGTACGGTTATCTGGATGGTTGACAATCCGGATGATTAAAGTACAGGCCACAAAGTCTGCAGTTGGCGGCAGCCAATACCAGGACCAGGCTAAGCGTGACGTTGCAACATCGTTTGTTGACTACCACTCGCCCTCATCGCAGGCTGTTGCGGCACTAGGCCTAATTAAAATATACTAAACAATATTTCCAATTCAGCTGGTATAAATTTCCGCTGGGGAAAAAGAAGTTTGTCAAACTAAAGTAGCCTATATAAGATTATAGAAACAACAATAGCAAAGCTTGATGGTATGGCACTTAATGTAAACATTTATTAATCAATAATTATTTGATTTGGCAACAATGCTCGGTCCTCATTGGCTCCTTCATAATCACATGGTAGATAGGCTCCTCTCTCAACTGCAGACTCTGGTGGACCGTATATAGAGTTCAATTGTATTTGGATTAGCAGTAGCCAGTTTTTAATTAAAGGGAATATAGTTAAATTGACCTCTTAGAGTGTGATACTATTTGAGTTTTAGTTTCTTGTACTTTGATAGTTGATAAAAGGTTAAGTTTGGAATAAGTGGCATTTTCAGTTATACACAGCTAAAGGGTTGATGAATTTTACATTGTACACTCTCTCTACAATCAAACTTGGTTCTTTTTACACTTGCTTTACTATTTTAATCCTAGCAGCAACTTTGACTTATCAATGGCATGTATATTTCATGGTAGTAACACTAATCTTGTTTAGTCAAATTGTGAAATTTAGGTACTTAGTGTTGTATTGAGGTAGTTTTTTTATCAACTATTTATGTTTTACAGATTCCCATCTTCCGAGTGATAACACTGTTTCCAGATCAACGAATGTTCCTAGATCCAGCACAGCAAGTACAGGTAATTAATATAAACATTTATCATAGTTTTATTTAATTTTTTTAATAAATAAAACTTTTTAATTGTTCCCCAAGTAGAAGTTCTTTGATTCCTCACAAAAACTATGGTTTGTTAACTACCCCTTCAGGCAGAAATTACACTTTGTTCCATGTTCACTTTTCATGACAGAAACAATCATTAGGCTAGGCCTATAGCAAACCTACCACTTAAGTATACATGATAACTGTAATTACTTGTTAAAAGCAGTTCCTGCCTGATTGAGAAATATGTTTGATTTGATTCATCATACTCTGACTGTATACCTTCCATAATCCAGCTTGTTCAGAAATTTAGCAATGGCAAGTCACTGAAAATGTTATTTACTGAATGCTTTCTAATATTAGCCTTTATTTTTTAAGGTTAGCAAAAATGCTATTAAAATAGAGAGTAAAAAAGAGCTTTTATGAGACAATTTTTATCAATCAGCTAGTGAAAGTACTCAAACCGTAGCCGTGAAATATGTTCATGATTTCACCGCGAGTGTGGAAGACGATGATGCTGTTCTTGGTTTCATGGTGAGGAGATGATAATGTCGTCCCTGCAACGGCTGAAGATTTTCACTATTTCGCCGCGCTGCAGGAGAAGTTAACGATTTTGTCACGAAGACAAAAATTATGACTAGGCAAACCATTTCTGTGATTTTGCCACGAGCGTGGAAGACTGTGATAATGTTTAAGATTTTACCATGAACCCCGGGGGATATTATTAATTTCATTACAACCAAGAACAATGTTGAAGATTTATTTGCGTTTGCAGAAGTTGTTAACCAAGTGAAGTATATAACCAATTTTTAAAATCAATATTTTTCAAAGCAACTTGATTTGAACTCAAATTGAATCTGCCCCAATACAACCATATTTGACCAGACCCAAAATAAAATAGTCTGGCCCAAAGACTATTAATATTATAATAAATAAAAAACATACTTTATTGGCTGGTCTCATACCAACCTCTTACCTCCTACGTCCCTCTAGATTTCAAAAATACTTTATTGGCTGGTCTCCTAACCTCTTAAGTCCTAGTTCTGTTTGCTGATTGGATCATAGAAAAAAAAGAATTGAGTTCATCAAGTTGAAGCAATATCGTTTGTATTTCTAAATTCCTTGAGCTCCAGCCACCAAAGAATGAAAATATAGGGAGATCTCTAGAGCTGCTGGGGGCCACATAGATTCTATATAGGGCCCTGAAATTAATATAAAACAGACAATTTATTTAGATTGACTGTTTCAGGATTCATACACAAGGAGCCAAGCGTATCTCTGCTCAGACTAGTCAAACAGTCTCAGTCTGGTGGTGTCTCTAAGACATGGGCCAAACTACTGCATCAATGTAAGTATAGTTATATATGTGTAACTAGTTTATATTTAGTATACATTTTGTTATTTATAGAATTTAATATTTTATTGAGCTAAAAATAAATAAATACGAAGGCGGTATATTAAGTCAGGGCTGGTTTCGCTTAAAAATCCATAGTTTGCTTGTACACCGAAACGAGGTTCATACCATTTACTGGCATCATTTGTGAATAGAATGACACAAATTTCAGCTATGTAGCTGACATATACACGTAGATGTCTGTTTTTAAAGTTTTTCAAACAATCAAATCTCCCGCCACATTTGAAGTAAGGTCAGTGTTCAGTGATATACTTTTTGATTACAAGAAACATATCTGATGTCGACATTCATCGCCAGATGACTGGAGATTATGACCCTGATGCTCTGGGATAGAGTGGAAAATGCAGAAATAGGCTAGGGAGTTTAAAAATGACTCATTTCAGAAGGAATTGTGTTTTTGGCGGGTACCCAGACTTCTCAAAGATATCACTAAGAAAAAAGGATTTCACAGCCATTTTTACACTCCATAACCCATTTCTGCACATTACCCTCCCTCATTACATTAGGGAAATCACCTTTAGTCATTTGGCGATGAATGTAGGCATCGGATTTGTTTCTTGTAATTAAAAAGTATCACTGACCTTACCTCAGATTCGGCAGGAGATTTATTGCTTAAAAAGTTGTAAACACACTCAGCGAAGCATACATGACAGGCACAGAGCTGAAATTTGTGTAATTCTGTTCACAAATGATGCCAGTAAATAATGATGAGCCTCGTTACGGCATACAAGCAAACTACAGATTTATATGTGGAACCCCCCCCTTTCTTCCTTTCTTAAAAAACCGCCCTCTTATGTATATATATATATATATATATATATTTTTTTTTTTCTTTGAGGATTTCTTGAGATAACTATGAAAAATAAACCAGTGCAAATTTGTATTCAATAAAAATGTTTTCAAGCAGAGAGAAATTAATGAAAAGTAAAATGAAAAAAAAAAATATGAATGTAAACAGTTTACAAATAATTAAAAGTATAATTAATAACGCTTTTTTACCAATTTATTAAAAATAATAACATGTTTTTTTTAGACTTTGGGGCAAGTTTAAGAATTGCGGTCAGTAGAAATAAAGCTAAATCGTGAGATTAAAAAGTAGTGTGGTAAATAATAAGCTGACCCACTAGTGAAATATAATCCTAAAAATTTTTTCAGACAAGAATGAAATAAAATTAGCTGAAGAAAACAAAGTGGTCAGGAAGTCTGAGTCAATCACTCCTAGAGTTCCTACCACTTCCCATCCTCGTAATGCTGATTGCGGGAGATACAATGATGGTGAGTCAAAATTTGGTTGAATATATGAAAACTTTAGGAGTACCACTGATTAAAGCAATGGGACATCAGTCACTTGACACTGTTTGTAAATTGGAATACAATATACTGTATAGGTGAAACATACATTCAAAAGTAGATAATTCATATCACACATGCCATGACATATTTTATATTTTAATATTCATCAAATCAAATATCATTTCAATAATCAAATATCATTTATTCCATGAAAATAGCTAACAAAGCGGTTTGATATATTTTGTTCATAATTAAAATCAACAAGTGTTGTTCACTAATCTTAAGGAAATTATCTATTATATTCTCTCGAAACAGGCTTAGTGTCTTATATTATACACTTCAAACCATCATTCTTATTGTTGATTATTTTAACTTGCTGAGAGTATTCAGAATGCTTTGTCTCGATGTTCAAGGGATGTCACTAAACCAGGAGGAAGGCAGAGGTTACAACTTTTCCCCTCCAAAACAACAACATCACAACAATGGTAAGAACTTTAAATCTCATGTTTTCCTGAAGTTTTTTTATGGAATAAGGATGGATTGTATTCTCTAAATAACCATCCTTGTTAACGTAAGTCAATGCTAGGAGAGGCTTAGCAACTTTTCTCTTTAAAAGCTCTTTACGTGTGTGTAAACCAATTCTTTACTTAGGATAATTTTAACCCTAGAGTGTTTTTGGTCTAACTATTTCTTTGGCTGAAAAACATATTCAAGATATTTAAGAAATTAAAGTCTACAACTAAGACTTGAGGCGTGGTAAACAAGTTTGCAGATATGAGGAGTTTACAAACTGCATCATGCTGAAACAGTCAGAAAGTAAATTCATGAGCAAGTGACGAAAACTTACCTTCCCAGTACTGATGTACAGTAGTCGCATTTAGTCTGGGCGAGTGGCCGCAATAGTGCGCGGGGTGTAGGGGGGAGTGTTTATTGCTCATTTCCAAAAACATCTGGCCCACACGGCTCTGGGTTTGTTCAGCTGTCTTCACTGCTAACTGGGTAAGGCCTCGATCGGGTAGTGGTGTAAATAGGTGGTTGGGGTTCCCCCCATCAGCTTGCTGGTGGTCCCCTTCTTCCTGGCTTTGATGGCAGGCTCTGCCTGTCAGGGATTAGATAGGTCCCGAGTGTTGCTTGCACTAAATGCGTCAGGGCATTCCATTATGGTTCTTCTGGGTTTCGTACCTGGGGGAGCCCAGGTGGAGTGACGCTTAAACAAGTAGCCGGTATCCCTGGTTAGGATTGAGGGGAAACCCTCTCTCCGATGGGTTGCTTCGGCAGCCGGTGAGCCTGATGACCTTAAGTCATCCTCCCATGATGTGCCAAAGGTTGGTGCATTAGCTTCGGCCTACATCATGGGGCCCGGGTATGTTTAATTACAGGTACCGGGCTTGCAGTCAGGGAGCTTGCTCTTATGACAAAACGAAGTGCGAAATGCGAATGCGAATGCGAAATGTCTTCACTGCTAGGAGGGGGTGGGTGAAATGTACACAGGATGGCTAGTAGAGACGGAACCGCGCGCCCAGACTGCTTGCGCTCACTGTAGTTGTCACGACGTACTCGCCAAGGTTTGCAGGCATACCACACAGACAAAGTGTGCGATCTCTTGACACTGGTCAGATAACAAGGAAGTTGGATAAGCAAAGATAAGATGATAAAGATAAAAAATCTGAACTTTAGGTATATTTATCTGATATCATAGTCTCCTTTAACACTAAGCCTTGTAGAACAATGTTCCAACGCCACACTAACAACAACAACAACAGTTGCGTTTGCAATGGGAGAGGACACAGTTTTAATTTACGGTATACTATAGTATAGCACATCTACTGTAGCCATAATGTTCTACCACCGCACCTAAACAATAGAAAAAAGTAAAGTTCTCACAATTTTTTGTTGCTGATTGGTTTAAATTAGCTGTTGTCATAATTGCACAAAAAATAATAGTGCTGCACCCTGTTAGCCCTGTAACCTTATAACATTTTAATGCTATTGAATATCATAGAACCAACTTGTGTAGGTCAGCTGACAGCTGACGAAATTCTTTAATTCTTTTAAATGTGAATACTCATAAGGGTAACATGGGAAACTCTAGAGCAACTGGGGCAGAGCCCAAAAGGATTTTTGAGATAAAAATATGTCTATATGTTAATTGGGAATGTGAGCTATCACCATACCAAACTTCAACCCAATCCGACCAGTAGTTAATACCCGATTGAACTTCTAACAAACAAACAAATATACAAACTTTCACAATTAGGCATAATATTAGTATGATTTTTTAAAAAAGATTTATCATTTTGTATTTTTCCAGAGTACATGACATCATTAGAAGATAATGAAGAATTCTGTAATTTTTCCTCTCCTAGACAACAAAATGATGATAATAGTAGTAAGTACATAAGACATAACATTTCATATTATGATCAGAACTGCTGGATTTTAAATTAATTAAAAAATGTTAGGCCTAATTGTTTATTTTCTTGTGAAGTACGTAGTTCATTGCTTCATGGCTTTGGTGTTGTGGTACCTAACTGCGTCAGGTAGTAAGAAGAAAATAGTCATTACACCTTATCATTCAAAATATTTATCAAAAATAATAATTTAATGGATTATTTTGGTGTTTTTGCAGGATACATTCCTCCGTTTGTGGATAATGAAGGGGCTTCTAATTTTTCCTCTCCAAGACCGCAAAATGATGACAACAGTAAGTGCTTACAAATTAAGACATTATCATTATTGGGGACTTCATAGTCAGTAACAAAGCTGCACAGATCATCTCATACCATTCTACATCCATCCTCTTTGCTAACGCCCAAAAGAGATTTGTGGCCTAATAACTTACTATGTTATCTGAACTGGTAAAATTTGGACTACAGTACCTCAACATTATTTATCAAAGTATTGAAAATGTGTGTATGGTGTAAACAACATTTTATAATACTCAATAATAACAAGCTTTTTTCCTGTCAGGCTCTCTTTATTTTTTGTATGATTAGATTGAATACATAGACTCCCTCTTATCCGGACTCCTCGGGACGGAGGCCAGTCCGGATAATGGTTTTTCCAGGTAAACCGGCGTCCCCAAAAACTTGTTAAAACGGACCGTTTAAATGCATACTGTGTACAGTATTTGAATTAAATTTAGGAGAGCATTGTATTTAGACACGTGTTCACTGGTCTCAAATCTTTCCCACGAGAACAGTTGTTTCAGTACCGCCCACTTCCTGCTCATCTAGTCCGGTTAAACTAATGTGCTGATAAAAATTGTCCAGTTAAACAGATCGAGATGTCATTTCCGCTGAGTGTAGTCCGGTTAAACCTATGTCCAGTTAAAAGGTGTCCGGATAAGAGGGAGTCTACTGTATGAAACTTAAGGTGAATCTTTTAGATTTATTAAGTTATTTGTTATTTGATGACCTACATTATGTGTATGTTTTAAATATAAATTAGTTGAGTGTTATGAAAGTTTTGCATTTTGTAAGTTCCTTTAGTCAAAAAACATATAATGTAACAGATGTGGACTGGGGACCTGACTGGGGTCCAGACTTGGACTGTGATCAATTCCTGGAGTCGATCACTCACTTGGAGGCTTCTACTTCATCAGCGAGTAAGTAATCACAAAATCGATTGAACCCTGAATATATAAACAGTAGCCTATATTTGTAGGGTATACAGTGTTTTTTACACAAGCTCAAGTTTAACAAACGAGCCAAAGCCAATGAAAGGATATAAAAGCAGTTAGGAATTTTACTGACAACAAATTTAAACGCGCTTGTATGTACAATAAAACTAACTCGCCAATTTGTGGCCTAGAGGTTGTCGAGCTATCCGGAACATTGCAATTTTTAATGGGTTTTAGTAAATGGATACATTACAGATTATATAATTTTAACACATAAATTTATTACTTACATGAGCATTTTTCCATATTGAGTTAAAAATAATTAAAGAATAAGAATTGTGACGGTGCAATTTTGCCCTTGGGGACAAAATTGTACTGTCGTCCTCGGATAGCTGATCTAATTTTGAGTAAGTCCAGGGCTAGTGTTAATAATAATAGTATCTATATTATTAAAATAATTTGTTGGATTTTTGTGTGCAGCAAATCGACCCCTAAATATTTATTTTGATAGGCATATTGGGTATCAATATAAAGCTCTTATCTTCTAGATTTGCCCTTTGAGGGTTTGCATGATATCCCATAAAATCTCTTCGTCCTATAGGCTTTTAACATTTCATAGTTTGTGCTGAATTCTGTTGTCAATCATCTGAACTTTTTTAAGTTTACACTTGTTTACACCAAAACAGATGGCCATGATACAATGTTGTTTACATCCATACAAAAATTTTATTATTTTAGGGAATTCAAGTAAAGTATTGTAATGTTAATTGTTTAAAATTTAAAGAAGAAAATTACTTATGTTAGACTTTTCATAGTGTGTTTCATTAGTATTAGTTATTTTTCTAAGATACCTCGAAGGGATCACACTCGCAATGCAAATAAAAGGCATATGATGAGAATTAATCATTTTCATCCTAAAGTAGAGAGTCGAAAATCCGAACGTCAAAAATCTGAAACGTCAAAATCCGAACGGCTCCTGAGAGTTAAAAAATATTGAATTAGCACGGAGACACCGGTGTTTTACAATTTTGCGGGACAAACAGTGGGCGCTGGGCAGGGAAATGAGTGAATGCGCCGAGCCAATCTGTGTTTTGTTCCTTTCCAATGTATAAGCTCTACATATTTTTTTCAAGAAACGAATTGCAGTTATATAACAAAAATACCTAAGTAAAAAAATCATTATTTTTATTTCATTCACTGTATCCTAGAACTGTATTTTTAATATTGTAGGCCTAATTATGTGTCTATTAGGCATTTCTAGGCTACGTTTGAAAATCCGAACAAATCGGTTATCTGATCCACCAACGGTCCCAATTGGTTCTCTCTTCTGTATGAACTTACGGATTTTAAGTCACAAAGTGACACAGGTTGCTAGTTAAGTAAAAAAATGATGTATAAAAAAATATTTTTTCTTAAAATATTTTTGGAATTTTAGAATTCTCAAAATGTGACGGACATTATGTGGTATGTTTAATTCATACAGATAAATCAGAGTACTTCCAAACCAACAGAACCTCTCTTCCTAGCATCAGAGAGTCTCCTCAACAGCAGCCGGAGATCAAAGACGACTCCGCTGAGTTCAACCACACAAACTTTCCACACTACCAGGAGATGTTGAGGGTAATGTAGTGCAACTGATATACTCAAAACCACTTTCACCAATACAATCTCTCTTAGGTGTTCACTGTTCAGATAAATAGTTGTGCTATCTACATTACTGGAAACATTGTGTTTGTTCTTGTTGTCATGCGGGTTTTGTGAACTGCCAACACACTCATAAAGGCACTTAAATATATTTTATTTATTCCTGTAAATTTATGTTTCTTATTAGAATAAATTTGTATTATAGGTGATTTGAATTGTTACCTTAGTACAGTTAAAATTAGTCGTAAGCACTTAAGAATAAAGTAAAAACTGAAAAAATGCATTTGGACGGTTCTGATGTTTCAGGACAGCAAGTTTTGCCAAAACTGTTATTTAAAATACATGGCTAATGGGCTTTTTCTATTGCACGGTGAATGTGGAATGGAATTTACAGGGTGGAAAAAAGTCCCGGGACAGTTAAATATAAAAAAATCAATATATAGCTTACAAACTTTGGTACAAAGTTACTGGGCATTAAAATAGTTTAAACACAATCAGTGATACGCTACCCCCTCAGAGGGACTGCCCTCTAGGATTCAGAAGAAAAAGTGTAAGCATAGGTTGATATGTACACCAAATTAAAGGGCCTTTACTTGTAAAATACAATGCCGAAAATTTGAATTCAAACAACTGAGTCAAAAATGGTAGCCGTTCGAAGATTTTTGAGTTCAAATTTGCGGCATTATATTATATTCTACTAATAAAGACCATTAGTTTGATGTGTATGTCGACCCATGCTTACATTTATGATAATTAGTGAACTCATTTGGATAAAAGGGGGGAAGGACTTAATGTAAAAAAAAAAACAAATAAGATTTGCTAGTACTGTATTTGTGTTTGGTCCTTAAACTATGAAACTTAACCCATCCAGTCCAGTTAAAACTGAATGTAGTCTTTCAAATCCAAAATGAATAAAATTGTCTGTATTTATACTCCTTCTAAATTAGCAACATATCACTTAATTTAAGTTGTCGACCTGAATTAAATTAGATTATGAGTTTGAAATGTTCCATTTCAAATCAAAATCCAGAACCAGTTTCAGTCATCCTTGTCAGAGTTCTCTTGTTGATTTTCCTCTGAATGTGTCTGTAGTCTTCTCATCTCCATTATCCTCATTGCAAGTAGATCGTTTCCTATGCAGAGCAAGAAATACAAAATCAAGTAGAAAATTATAAAAAGTGTGCAATAGTGAGTAATTCCCTTCATCACATCATATAAAAACTGTATATATAAATCTGCCATTTGTAGTTTTAGTGTACCTTTTTCAGATTATATTTATTTTAATGTCTTAGGTAATGTTTATTCTTTTATTGTTATTTACATTTTTTTCAAAACATCAGCATGTTTAAACATTTGTAAACAGTACAGAAATTAATTCACATAAGGATATGAGTATAAACATATGTTTGAATAAACCTTGATACATTTTATTTCCATTTTATTAGTTGTTATAAACAAATAATAGAACTGCTGTTTGTTTCAACTGACTACAAGCAAGGCACAAGACAGGGGTCAGTAGAACCATAGATAAAACATAGTTTGGTAGAACCAAGGCCCCACTAGAAAAACAGGCCATGCTGCAGCACGGGCAGCACAACTCTGCGTCACAGTGGTGGATACTTGTACTTAAATCTTATCGTTACAATCTGCATCTATTTTGTTTAGTTGATTTGTTGCCAGTTGGTTTAATACGAGGGCTGAGATAATATAGTACCTTTTTGACTATTAATATATAATAGTCAATGGTAGTACGTGGTAAGTTAGTATACTACGTTAACTACTATATTATTTTTATTTTTAACATGTCTCTTTTGGAGAGCAATAAACAAAATTGACTTAATATTTATTCTTCTTCTTTATTGTCCCCCACCGTTTCCTGCATTTTTTTCTCATTGGATGTTTTTAAAATTGTGCTCCCATGTTTTGTTGCTGTTTTCAATTTTTTTTATGTACACCTCTGGTTTGCTAAAACTTCTTAAGAAGTTTTATATGACCATTCATTATTTCATAGATTTAACTTGTTTTAATTTTAATTTAATTCATTTGTTTTATATTTGTCTTTTTTTAATAAATTTACATCTACTAGTCAGTCCGCTTTATTTATCCTCTGAATGTGTCACTGTAAAAAGCATTATATATAGGCCTATATTTAAATTGTAAGAATAAATTACTTACGTCAAATAGCTCAATATCGGATGGTAAATTTTCAGTCGGAACACATTTCAACACATTGTGTCATCATCAGCTGAGTACTTTTGCTTGTAAAGTGATGTATTCCACCAGATGGCTTTGTCATTGTTCAATAAATTAACATAAATCACGAAAAAGACACGATACATATACATTTAAAACACGTTTAGATACATTGCAGGCCTGCATGGACGAACATACAGCCGCGCTGCGGGTCGGGGACAGACTGACTATTTCCTCATCCAGGCTTATCAGTGTTATCACGGAGGCAGTGGACAGCTTTTTCATTAGTGGAAATTAAAAAATGTAATATTGAATTGGAGCTGAAATTTAGTTTTGAAGAATATGAAATCTACAGAGCTCATAAAAATACTGACACAAACGAAGTTATTCCAAACAAAAAATAAATTTCAGCTCCAATTCAATACTCAATTTTCTCATTCCCATCAAAGAAACAGCTGTCCACTGTCTCCGTGATAACACTGATAAGCAAATAGCCAGTCTGTCCTGACCCACGGCGTGACTGTATGTTTGTCCATGCAGGCCTGCAATGTCTCTATAAGTGTTTTAAATGTTTATGTGTTGTGTTGTTTTTGTGATTTATGTTAGTTTATTGAACAATGAAGAAGCCATCTGGTGGAATACATCACTTCTCTGTGACCGTGTTTTCGGTGGGGTGTTCGGAATTGAAATCGATGCCGAAAATAGTTCAGTCTGCGCGGGTTCTCAATTTTCCAGGGGTCAGTTGAGATTTGTTTTTGTACGGTTCAACAAAACTCAAACACGGTCGCAAGAGTTTTGTTTGTAGGAGAAGGCTCAGAACTCTGTCCAGTCTCGAAACTCCAAGGTTTATTCTGTAAGGCTCATCATCACCAACTCCTACCTTCTGGGTGTCAGGGGAGCGACCCTGGTTCCCAAACGATTAAAACTTAAAGAGTTAACGTTTAGTGATAGTTGCTCGATAGCTAACGACAAATAAAGTCGACACAATGACCCTGGGTGTCAGAGGAGTGACCCTGGTTCCCAACACAATTTAAACTGCAAATAACCTCTATGCAAAACTAAAATGCAAACGAAAGTATATTCTTCTTTTAATTAACAAATAACAAAATAATACTTAAAGCAACGAATATATATTACACTGTCGAACGTCTAAGCTAACGTGAGAGCGGTAAAGTGTAGCTATGGTATTACTAACGTGTAACCAAATGGTATACTACACTCACCGGGGAGGATGTGACCTGCTGGTGGCTACTGGCTAGGACGAGACTGACCAACTGAACTGTTTGTTGCCACTCGCTCTTGGCTTCCCCCATTCTGCTGGAGGCCCGACACTAGCGCCTGGCAAGGCAGCGATCGCTACGAGATTCGTCTTGGAGTGAGGAGGGGTCAACGTTTACCCTGCCCAGTCTAGTTTCTTTTGTCACTACTTCGATAATTCCAATAAATAAATAAAAATAACCTTCTCTCCTTTTAATATGTATTTTATTCTGTATAAGGTCAAAAAATGTCTATTTTTGACCGTTCATCACAAGCAAAAGTACTCAGCTGATGATAACACAATGTGTTCTGACTGAAACTTTACCATCCAATATTGCTATCATCTTACCAAATTTCAGCTCAATCCGACCAGTAGTTAGTGCGGTATTGAACTTCAAACAAACAAACAAACAAACAAACAAACTTTCGCATTTGTAATATTAGTAAGAAAAGATAAGATTTTAAAAGAAGTTAGCATCTTTGCCAAAAATGAATATAGTTGAATTTAGTGTGTTGCTAACTTCTGCGGATTTCTGCCATAGACACATGTAGTATAGCTTTTAAACTGTAGTACATCACATTAGCCAATTGTATTATTAAAAAATGTAAACATATAATAGGAAATATAATTTTGGCAGTAAAACACTTTTGAGGGGCTCATTAAATTACGATTTATGTGAATACAAAATTTTCTTCAGCTGGTCCATACAAAATGAAAAATTATACGGCATTCCACATTCAACGTGCATGCAGTTCAGGTCTTTTTGGAGATCTTATTAATATTAAAATTACTGAAAACATCATGCTTATCGTCATGAGGGTTGTCAACTGTCTTGTACTCATTGTGAAGAGGGGAGTTAATTTTACTTAATTCTGTTACTTTATGTTTTTTTGTTTTTTATAGATTGGTATTTTGACATAACAATTACAATTTTGACCTTAGTGTAGTCAAAATTATTCCAATTGTAAAATGTAAGAAACAAGTTTAAGTGAACGAGTGTTTTCTATTATTATTTTGCTGCAGGTGTTCAGACAGCAGTTTGGGCTAGCCAAGTTCCGCATGAAGCAGCGTGAAGCACTGAACGCCGCCATGTTGGGGCACGACTGCTTCGTGCTGATGCCGACTGGGGGAGGCAAGAGCGTGTGTTACCAGTTGCCCGCTCTGTTGCAGAGGGGTCTCACTGTAGTGATCAGCCCTCTCCGCTCACTTATACTGGACCAAGTCAACAAACTCAAGAGTTTGGACGTAAGTTGCCCTACAATCTCCTAACCTAATATGATCAACTTGTTAATTAGCTTACTTTGTTTGAGATGTTTTCATGATGATATATTAATGTTATTTAATTTATTATTGTAGACATTTTCAATATTTCTTTTCAATGTCAATATTGCAGATACCTGCTGCTTGTCTGATGGGAGATAACACACAGACTGAGACGAACAGGATCTATAGTGAGCTGGTTAGGGTCAACGGACCTGGTAAGTACAAGTACACTTTAAATAAAGCTTAGATAGATTAGTTGTGGAATTGTCTCTTTAATTTAGATTAAATTCTACAGGTGTTTTACTCTTTGGCTACTACACAGAAGGGCAACCAAGAATATATTTGGTTAGGGTACAATATTGATTAGATAACAATCAATGAATACTGAATATCAAAATGCAATGCATGTATACCAAGCAGAAACACATTCCAAAATTGTCTTAGGATTCATAAGGAAGACAACATAAGGGTTTTTATTTAATTTGTAGATCAACTAACGTTTATCTACATAATGTGTGTATCAAAGTGACTTAACCATCTGTTGTCTGATAAAAATCAATACAGCATTCGGTAGAGAGCCATAGCACTAAACGGGTTGAGTTTTTAAAATGTCTTACAAATTTCTAATATATTTGTTTTCAAATTTATTAGATTTCCATCTGTTATTTGTTACGCCGGAGAAGATAGTTGCGTCGCAGCGGCTGGTCGGTATCCTACAAGGGCTGTTCAACAGAGGATTGTTGGCGAGGTTTGTCATTGACGAGGCTCATTGCGTGTCTCAGTGGGGACATGACTTCAGGTCAGTACTGCCACAAAACAGCTGTGCTGAGTTAATTGTGTGTAGGTTATGTTATTTATTTGAGGACTGTGGAATCTGATACTTAATACTTTAATACTTAATACTTTTCTTTGAAATGGCGACCATACAAAGTAGGTATTTTATGCCAAGTATGAATGGAGATGAGTGTATGATGAGTGGCGCGATCTTGTAGTCTTGTTAGTGACTAAGGTTATATTATTTATTTGAGGACTGTGGAATCTGATATCATAGTTGAGAAAGTACCTAATCGGGATGCAAGTCATGTTATGTTATGTTGGTACACCAGAGTCTGGCTAATCCACCTGTCAAAGAGAACATGTTACTGTATTTAAATTAAAAACAAAGCTATGTATTCTGAAATACTAACCAAGGTGTACATCCTATTAGGAAACCGAGAAATCTAGGAACTGCACTTTAATTTTTATGAACAGGCAAAAGTCTGTGAATTGTGTGTGAATTTAATGTGGAATAGTTTGATTTGATACAATCACCAATAGCCTGTGGTCGAGTGGCCATTCATTAACGGTGTTTAGTTGATATTATTTTAAGGTCATTGTTTAGTATCAAGAGCGTGATTGTAGGAGATGATCATTGATCACAGGTGTTGCTGCGATCATGGTAAATAAACACGTATATTTCCGCAATCATGGAAGACGGTGTAGCCCTGATTATTTCACCATGATGGTGGGAAATGATCTCGTTGTTGTTGTCTTTTTTGCGGAAGATGACCACAGTGTTGGCGTGATTGTGGGAGTAATTTAAAATAAAAAAGAAGCAAACAAAAACGCTGTATTAGTGTTTTAATGCAATTTTACTGCATTTTTGGCTAATCCAAACAATTTTTTTACCCTTTGAGTGCTGCAGCATCTCTCATAGTGACGCAATGTGCTTACGCATAAATTGTGCGCATAAAGTAATATATAAATAATATATTTTATGTATTACTCAAACACCAAACAACATATTGAAAAAATGTGAAAAAAATTTGGTTTAAATTTATTTTGAAATTTTTTTACGTCTTATCATTTCATAAAGAATTTATTCATGCTCAAAATAAAATAAATTACATGGATACATCTAAAATTGTGTTTTATATGACATTTGATATAAAATACTGCATTTTCCTTTGAAATTAGCTCGGCAATTTATGCATAAGAAATAGGCATGACACAGCGGCACTCAATGGGTTAGTCCAAACAGAGTCCAGTGCCAATTAGTTCTGATTAGCAGGACTCTGGTTTACTGTCATACACAAGGATGAGATCAGATGCCAAATCCTAAAAATTCCTGTAAAATTTTACTACAAATAATTGTGATTTAAATGCAATAATCCCATAAATGATTAGAAAAACTCTCCTTAACACATACGTTACAGACTTGCATGGGGCTAAAGTAGTTATTACCATTCTCAGAGTGAAAAATGATCAGCTGGAGTTGAAGAGATCAGTTGTAAATTTGTTACGTTATTAAACTTTGTCAGCTGTTTGTAGAAGAAAACAGTTCTGAGTAAATACAATAAAATAATAGTAAGTAAAAATATACAGCCACCATCAGTTACACATACACATGACCAACACTACGAGAGACATATTTGTTAACTGTGTACTGTGTAGGAAGGACTACAAGCGACTAAGTCAGTTGCGTGAACAGTTCCCTGGGGTGCCCATGATGGCTCTGACAGCCACAGCCACTCTCAGAGTCAGGAAGGACATCCTCCACCAGTTACACATGACTAATACCAAGTGGTCAGTATCAGGACTAGATAAACCCATACAAATTAAAATATACTTTTTTTGTGTTTGTCGGTCAGTCAGTGGCTCTCTAAGCAATTTACACTGCCTACTCTGTGGCAGCTATAGCACTGATACAGATAAAAATCTTTTCCCTGTATTCACTAAATGTTTCACAATGTCTTATACTTTTTAAACCTGGCCTAACTGAACGCTTGAATTCAGTTTTGCATGATACTGCACAAATTTTCTCCTGAGTGAGTTGTACATACATTGTGTAAACTTACCGAGGCTGTGTATTACAGGTTTGTCTGCAGCTTTGACAGACCTAACCTTGCCTACAGTGTCCGCTACAAGACCAAGAACACTCTGGAAGAGATTATTTCCTTCATCAAAAAACAATACCTAAGGAAATCCGGGATCGTGTATGGTTTCTCTCGTAAGGTTGGTGTCAACTCTTATCCGACAGTTATATCTGATCCTCTTTAATATAGAATATTCAATGTTTCCAGTTACAACCAACTTAAATACTTTATAAATGTATACAAATTTATTTTTAGAGCATCTTCTTGCTACGAAAATATTAATATTATGGAAGATCACTACTAGGTCAAAATTACAACACATTTTCTTCAGTGTTTTTCATCCCATCCTTCATAATTGGATCATCCAATTTAGAGGATGTGTCATAGAAGAGTTGTATAAGTATTTTCAAATTTAGTTTTTTGTAGTTTAGCTGTCAATTGTTGTAATTGTGTTAGTAAAATGAAGTATGGATTTTTTACTAGATTTAAGTTCCAAAGTTATATTGAGGATGAAAAAATTAATTATCTGCCAGGAGTCTGTGAGGCAAGATTGACCACAAATGGAAGAAAACCAGGACTGTAATTGAGAAAATATGTTTTATAAATGAAGTAATTTTTGTGTGACATAGGATGTGTTTTCCCCCTCATAGTTTTCTTTTTATTACTCTAAGATATCTTAAGAAAACTACATTAAATGTTCAACATGTTTTAGTGTTACATTAGTTATACACATGTCCCCTGGCTTGTACTATACCAGTTTGTATGTCATGTAGGAGTGTGAGACGACGGCTCGTGCTCTTCAGGCCGCTGGTATACAGGCAGATTGTTATCACGCTGGGCTCAGCGACAAGCAAAGAGCTAAAGTACAGACTGACTGGGTACTCAATAAGATTAAGGTAAATTTGTACAATATGCATTTGTTGATACATCTCCTTTTGTTGTGCTGATTACTAGTTTAAGGTTGTCCAGTGTGTTCCTATTTGGGTTTGTCATGGGAAGTTGCAGGTCTGTGTTTATATAAATAACTTCTTGATCAACATTGTATGTGTAAAAGTATAAGTAAAGAACTGTTTAAGGGTTATTAGACATATTGTTATGTACTTTCAGTGTGTTTATGTGTGTTATACTTAGTGTAGTTTATTTAATGACAAACCATGTGGCTGATCAAGGAGATGTTCATAGGGATACACCTTAACATCATCCTATTCTACTTCCAGCATGTCGTTGGATACAAATAATTTTTATTTATTACGGTAAACCACTTTTTAACTGCTCCCCGCTAAACTGAAACCACTTTGAAATAGCCTGTTGGATCTAACTATCAAAGATTCAAAGATTTATTTCAACAAGAAACAAGATTGCACACTTGTACAGTTGACGTCAAGATACTAAGACTAATAAATTAACAAGAGTGAATATATATCTAAAGATCAACAATGCCATCTATAAACAAGGTAACAAGGTGTAAACATAACAGAGCAAGACTAGTCAATGTCAATAATTAATTACTAAAACTTAAATTAATTCTGGAACATTTAAAATATTCTTCCAAGCTATAAAATGGGTTTTCAAGCAGCCAGGCCATTAGACTAGATTTAAAGGACTTCATGCTAACATGGTGTGACTCAAGAGGTAGCCTGTTAAACAATTTAATTCCAAGATAAGAAAAGGATTCTTGTGTTTTTGCAAGCTCTGCTAAATGAAAAAATAGGTGATCCAAAATGGCCTGACTTAGTTACCACAGACTACTTGGTTTGAGTAGTGATAAAAGACAGAAAAGTACAGTGAGAGTGTAAGTCACACAGACAAGCTAGTCCCAAACCAGCAATGTGTGGCTTATCAGCTCAATATTTCTACCATGTGTCTAATGTTGTAGGTAGTGGTGGCTACCATAGCGTTTGTATGGGTATAGATAGACAAGCCAGATGTGAGGTTTGTGGTCCACTGCACCATGGCCAAGAGTATAGAGGGCTACTACCAGGAGGCGGGGCGAGCTGGCCGAGATGGAGACACAGCTGTCTGTATACTGTACTACAGTGTGTCTAATGTTGTAGGTAGTGGTGGCTACCATAGCGTTTGTATGGGTATAGACAAGCCAGACGTGAGGTTTGTGGTCCACTGCACCATGGCCAAGAGTATAGAGGGCTACTACCAGGAGGCGGGGCGAGCTGGCCGAGATGGAGACACAGCTGTTTGTATACTGAACTACAGTGTGTCTAATGTTGTAGGTAGTGGTGGCTACCTTAGCGTTTGGTATGGGTATAGACAAGCCAGATGTGAGGTTTGTGGTCCACTACACCATGGCCAAGAGTATAGAGGGCTACTACCAGGAGGCGGGGCGAGCTGGCCGAGATGGAGACACAGCTGTTTGTATACTGTACTACAGTGTGTCTAATGTTGTAGGTAGTGGTGGCTACCTTAGCGTTTGTATGGGTATAGACAAGCCAGATGTGAGGTTTGTGGTCCACTACACCATGGCTAAGAGTATAGAGGGCTACTACCAGGAGGCGGGGCGAGCTGGCCGAGATGGAGACTCAGCTGTCTGTATACTGTACTACAGTGTGTCTAATGTTGTAGGTAGTGGTGGCTACCTTAGCGTTTGGTATGGGTATAGACAAGCCAGACGTGAGGTTTGTGGTCCACTGCACCATGGCCAAGAGTATAGAGGGCTACTACCAGGAGGCGGGGCGAGCTGGCCGAGATGGAGACACAGCTGTTTGTATACTGAACTACAGTGTGTCTAATGTTGTAGGTAGTGGTGGCTACCTTAGCGTTTGGTATGGGTATAGACAAGCCAGACGTGAGGTTTGTGGTCCACTACACCATGGCCAAGAGTATAGAGGGCTACTACCAGGAGGCGGGGCGAGCTGGCCGAGATTGAGACACAGCTGTCTGTATACTGAACTACAGTGTGTCTAATGTTGTAGGTAGTGGTGGCTACCATAGCGTTTGGTATGGGTATAGACAAGCCAGACGTGAGGTTTGTGGTCCACTACACCATGGCCAAGAGTATAGAGGGCTACTACCAGGAGGCGGGGCGAGCTGGCCGAGATGGAGACACAGCTGTCTGTATACTGTACTACAGTGTGTCTAATGTTGTAGGTAGTGGTGGCTACCATAGCGTTTGGTATGGGTATAGACAAGCCAGACGTGAGGTTTGTGGTCCACTACACCATGGCCAAGAGTATAGAGGGCTACTACCAGGAGGCGGGGCGAGCTGGCCGAGATTGAGACTCAGCTGTCTGTATACTGAACTACAGTGTGTCTAATGTTGTAGGTAGTGGTGGCTACCATAGCGTTTGGTATGGGTATAGACAAGCCAGACGTGAGGTTTGTGGTCCACTACACCATGGCCAAGAGTATAGAGGGCTACTACCAGGAGGCGGGGCGAGCTGGCCGAGATGGAGACACAGCTGTCTGTATACTGTACTACAGTGTGTCTAATGTTGTAGGTAGTGGTGGCTACCTTAGCGTTTGGTATGGGTATAGACAAGCCAGACGTGAGGTTTGTGGTCCACTACACCATGGCCAAGAGTATAGAGGGCTACTACCAGGAGGCGGGGCGAGCTGGCCGAGATGGAGACACAGCTGTCTGTATACTGTACTACAGTGTGTCTAATGTTGTAGGTAGTGGTGGCTACCATAGCGTTTGGTATGGGTATAGACAAGCCAGACGTGAGGTTTGTGGTCCACTACACCATGGCCAAGAGTATAGAGGGCTACTACCAGGAGGCGGGGCGAGCTGGCCGAGATTGAGACTCAGCTGTCTGTATACTGAACTACAGTGTGTCTAATGTTGTAGGTAGTGGTGGCTACCATAGCGTTTGGTATGGGTATAGACAAGCCAGACGTGAGGTTTGTGGTCCACTACACCATGGCCAAGAGTATAGAGGGCTACTACCAGGAGGCAGGGCGAGCTGGCCGAGATGGAGACACAGCTGTCTGTATACTGTACTACAGTGTGGCGGACGTGTGCAAGCTGCGTAAAATGATAGATAGTGAGTCATCAAACCTTAATGTCAAGCTTGGATAATATAGGCACTCCATAATGAAAAGTAAATTAACAAAATAATATAATTGTAATCTGAAACCTTGTCTATCGGCACGAGACCTTAATCTGCAATCCAACAGTAGCTAAAATACAGCTGCCCATTAAGGAGTGGATTTTGTTAAATTGTTTTCTCATCTATGCGTTTCCTACGATTCCGAGTGGGGACAGGTTCCAAATCAGTCGTACTCGTGTGGCTGAGGGACTGAAAGTCAGGAATTGAGTCATACAGTAAAACAGTTGCCTTTTACATTCATTACTTGGTGTGTTAGCTCGATCCACAACCAAAATGAAGCAGCCCTTACTTACAGTAGATTATAGAGCTAAATTTGATTTTACAACAACATAATTTATTTTTTTACACTTGTTTTTAATTGAATCTAAACCTTTTGCTTTATTGGTACATACATTTGACCATTGACAGAAATAGACATTTCATCCTCAAGTTTAAGTTACTGTTTGGAATCTAAATGAAGCCACAGGAGTGTGCTGATGTTACTGTAAGTCAAATACACCAACTTATTGACCGACTTAACTCATGAATAGGACAAAAAGCTTTGGCAACTTTTATGCCACATCAACCGTCTATCTCAGTAACAAAAAAAGAGAAAATTTAACTTTAGACTGTAGCACACTCTAAGAGTGGCACATTCAACTATGTTCTTACTTCTTTTTTAGTAAAAAAAGCTACAGCTAGTCCATATAGATGGGATGTCTACTATGGCATCTAAAAGTAAATGGTACCATCAATTAACAATTTTGAAAGTGTGTTTTTGAAATTTGTAAAATCTTTAACGGGGTTTCAAGCTACCGAAAACCACTTTTAGCTCATCAGTAGGAGGTTTAACATCATGTTATGGAGTAAACTTTTGCTGTAAACTTAGTCTGTAATATTTTGACAGTGGACTCTGAAGGAACGAAGTCCTCGAAGGACACTCACAGAGACAATCTACGACGAATGGTAGAGTACTGCGAGAACAAGAGCGACTGTCGGAGAACTATTCAGCTGCACTACTTTGGAGAGAACTTCAAAGGTCGCTGTCCGAACAATCCATTACTCGCCTGCGACAACTGTCTCTGCCAGGTCTCAATTATTCATGTTTTTAGGTCTATTTACAGAATCTTACTAATATTATAAATCTGAAAGTTTGTGAGTTTGTGTGTGTTGCTCAATCACGCATAAACTACTGGACGGATTGGGCTGAAATTTGGCATGATGATAGCTCACATTCCCAATTACCATTAGGCATGTTCTTATCTCAAAAATCCTTTCGGGCTCCGCCCCAGTGGCTCTTTAGTTCCCCATGTTAACCGTATGAGTTTTCATATTTAAAGGGAATTAAAGAATTTAGTCAGCTGTTTCAACTTTACACGTTGGTTCTATAATATACAATCTATATATTAATTTGAAACTGTTTTTCTTTGTGACAGCTATTTTGAGAGAACGGCTGGGCGTAGAAACTCGGTAGAGGTGTCTAAAGAAAGGTCCTGGTCTGTAGATGAGCCATCAAAAGAGAAACAAGGAGAATTCCCTCGGGGCTCTGCCCCAGTGGCCTTTAAATTCACATACCATGTTATTCTTATGGAGGAAAACGAGGTTTTTGTCACAGCTAATGTGAGAGAACGGCTGGGCATAGAAACTTGGTAGGGGTGTCTAAAGAAAGGTATTGGTCTGTAGGTGAGCCCTCAAAAGAGAAACGAGGTAAATTTCCTTGGGGCTCTGCCCCAGAGGCCTTTAAAGTTCACTCTGCAATGTTGTTTACATTTCGACCATATGGATAATTTTACACAACTTTTAATGAACCAGCTGTTAATATTAAAATTGTATTCAAAGGTCTACTTATTACTATTATTTATGATTTTAAATGGATTCTCTACTGCATGGCAAGTTTTTTATAGTTTCACCAGAATGATGAATTTATGATACGTTTTAAATGTTTTGTTCAAAAATCAATGCTTTATTGCTCTAGAAAATTTTGGGTTTAAAATTGTGTCATAGATGAGTACGTTGAGGATGAGAGCTGTGTTCAAGTTTTGGAATAGACTAACTACGGAGTCTATGGTTTTGGTAAAGTAGGTGAACTAATGTCAATTCAGGTATTTAAAAAAAATGTGTACACAGTTTTTACTTTGATGTACACATGTAGTGAGGTCGAACAACGCATCTAAACCTCACTACATACAAAACATTCGGAAACACAACAGTGTCATCACATCTCATCGCATATGCATAATTTGTTACCATTTAAAATTGATTATTCTCTACATGGCATGCTTTTTAGTTTGAACAAAATGACAAATTTATGATATGTTTTAAATTTGTTGTTCAGAAATCTATGCTTTATATCAGAAATCAGTTGGACATATCAATTTTAAAGGAACAGATTACTATCCCTTATCGGGTTAGCTTATATTTATTGTAGAGGTTTTTTTTTTTTTTTTTTTTTTTCGTCATCAAGATGGCGCCTACTAGATGTGGCTCGGCTGATTGCAAAAGAAATATTACGAAGAACAGTAAATGTATCAAGTGTTTTGGATATTGTCTGTCGTGGTTTCACATTTCGTGTGCCGGTCTATCAAACGAAGAGTTAAATATTTTTAAGGAGTTAGGAGATAAGGCTTTTTTCAAGTGTGAAACGTGCCGGTCGTCATCTGAAGCGATGCCGCCGCCGTCGTCTGCTCCCTGCTCAGCAAGTTCTGTGAAAAATGACGACGAATGTGATGTACCATATTCTGATGACTCATTTCAATCCCTCTCGGATAAAGTGTGCAATTTAATTATCACGCAAAACAAGATGAGTGAGCAAATTATGTTTTTACTCTGTGAAAATGACAAGCTGAAGAACGGACTGAAACACCAGTCTGAAATCATTGGTGATATCGTTTTTGACAAGTCTACTAATAACACGTATGCTAGCAAACTAAAATCACAGAATTTAAAGAGAGGTGAAGGTAGTATTCAAAATCTAACTTCCTTAAATTGTAATCTTATCGATAAGGATATTCTTAAACCTAACCCTAGTATGCTTGACAGTAATGAAAATGTCAACAACAACAACAACAACAACGTTGAACAGACAGCTAGTAACAAATCTGTTGTTAGTGGTCATAGAGTAAAAGAGTCGACTATGACGAGCTCGTTGCTTCGAAACCCAGAAGGCCGACCGGCTACATCCAAGTCTGAATCTGCAGCAGCGGAGTCAAATAGGAGTGAGATGGCAGCTGAATCCGATTCGTTCCAGACAGTCTCCTATCGGAAGCGAAATATGCGTCGTGACTTTCAACAACATCAACAGAAAAGTCAGAATAATGCAGGCCGTGGCGTTGGGAATGTCAGTTACAGACAAAATCAAAACAATAACAAACCTAAATTTATTACTGGAAGTTTAAGTGCAGCTGATGGCGATAGGCTTAAAACTGCCGAAAAGAAGTCGTTCCTGTTTGTATCTAGGCTATCACCGGACACTGACTCTAAGGATTTGGAATCTTTCCTATTAGAAAAATTTAGCAATGAATCGTTTAAAGTAGAATCACTAAATTCTAAGTACCCGGAGGAATACTGTTCATTCAAAGTCACCATTCCTTCCAGGATTGATGAAGTAGTGTATAAACCTGACTTCTGGCCGAAGGGAGTGTTTGTGAACAGGTTTGTTGTCAAGAAATCTTTAAACTTACAGGACAAACGAGTTGTACCTCCAATGTGACTGACTTTGAAAACCAGGTAAGCACAGACGTAGCCAACCCTTGTGCACATATAATTGACGTAGGCCTAGGCCTAAACAATTTTAACTTCAATACCTTGCTATGGAACTGCCGTAATCTTTGTGACAAGGTCAACTTCGTTGAAATATTTGCTAATGACGAAAACAGTGATGTTGTTTTTATTACTGAACATTGGCTTTTGGATTCTGACATAAAATCATTACATCTAGAAAACTTTACACTATGTTCAAGCTTTAGTAGGCCTCGGTTAGAAAGAGGAGGTTCAGCAATATTTATTAGGGACAACAATGCTATTAATTGGTCTCCTGCGCCTATTATTACCAGTTTAGCCTTGGTAAATGTTTTTGAAATTAGTGCTCTCTTCCTAGACAATCCGAAGATTTTATTGGTGTGCATTTATCGAATTCCAGACAAAGACAATACTGAGTTATTCTTGCTCAAATTCGAAGAACTTTTAACTGTAACAGCATCCTTGGAATGTGATGTTCTTATAGCTGGTGACTTCAACATCGATGTTAAAGATAACGTGTCTCATGTCTGTCAAGATTTTTGTAACTTAATTACAAGTTTTGGGCTCAACATTATGCTAAGAGACGAAGTAACTCGACCCAGCCTTTTAAATATGCTTGATGGTTCGTGCATTGACAATTATGTAACCAATTTGCATCCCTCGAGGTGGAAGGCTACTGTTATTCAGACTACGGCGTCTGATCACTACATCGTAAGTTCGTCTATGTGTTTGGACTTGGCTCCTGCTTCCACACAGTCACATCCTCCGAGGTCCATGGGTGCGTCACAGTCTAGGCGCAGGGTGTCAGACGATAACGCTGGTGTTTTTTGTAATCATATCAAGGATACAAACTGGAATGAAATCTACAGCGCAGATGATGTAAATACTAAGATATTGTTATTTCTTAATCTAGTCATTATTTTTGTAAATTGTTGTTTTCCTTACGTTAGGCCAAGATCTGCTAAACCACGCAAACACATTGGTAATTGGTATACTGGTGAACTTGGGAAGTTAAAAGAAGAATGTTTAAATTATTTTTATCTAAGTAAAGATACTGGTTGTGAAGCTTTTAAGGTTAGGTACAAGTTATTAACAAAGGTCTATAATAAGAAAGTAAAGGAAGCTAAGTTATTGTTCAATAACTCATGTATTTCTAATGCCTGCAACAAGCCCAGGGTAATGTGGAATATTATTAGAAAAAATATCTCAACAAATGAGCGCCCAGTTGTTATATTACCAGATGTTGATTCACCTTTAAACTCAGAAAATTTTAACTCTTTTTTTGTAAGTAGTATTAATGATATTGTTGATAACATTCCTGTTAGTTTAACCAGTGCCGATGAGTATATGTCTAGTGTTCCTTTGTGTAATGTTAAATTTGAATTTTGTGAGGTATCAGTAGAATGTGTACATAAAGCTATTTTGTCTTTAAGCAGCAGCAGCAGTCTTGATATTTTTGGTTTAAGTTCTCAGATTCTAAAGTTTGGTAGTGATTATTTATGTGAAGTCATTGCACACATCATTAACTCCTGTATTACGGGAAAAACTTTCCCAGACAAACTTAAAATTTCTAAGATAATTCCAATATTTAAAAAAGGTAATAGATTGGATGTTAGCAATTATAGGCCTGTGGCCTTGGTGCCCACTCTGTCGAAGGTCATTGAGAGGGTGCTTTCATGGCAAATAGTTAACTTTCTGGATTCAAACGGTTTGCTTTCGTGTGCGCAATTTGGTTTCCGCAAGCACCGATCCACGACGGAGGCGGTCTTAAATTACATTCAGGACACTCTAGAGGCCATGGAAAGAAAACAAGGTGTTTGCTCAAAATTTTTTGATCTCTCAAGGGCCTTCGACACTGTGTCTCACAGTGTTTTACTAGGCAAACTAAAGTCATTTGGTTTTTGTGATAATGCCGTGTCTTTGATTGAGTCATATCTGAGCAACAGATTCCAGGCTGTTTATTTCCAGGATTCACTGTCAGAGCTTAAACACACTCCCCACGGAGTGCCACAAGGGTCCATTTTAGGCCCCCTACTCTTCATTATTTATGTTAATGACTTACCTTTTAATGTCCAAAGTAATGATGTTTCATGTTTTATGTATGCAGACGACGTGTGTTTGAATATCAAGTCTACTAAGTGTATGCAGGACAGTGTAATTTCTGAGTCTGTTAAAACAATGTCCGACTGGTGTAAGGCCAATAAGCTGTCTCTTAACGTAAAGAAAACTCAAAATCTGGAAATGACCTATGGTAACTCTAAGAATTCTCAAACTCCAGTCAAATTCTTAGGTGTGATGATACAGAGCAACCTAAAATGGTTTTCCCATATTGATTTTATCGCTCCAAAACTCTCCAAAGGAATTTTTATTTTAAGAAATTTAAAATCAATTGTTTCTCCAGATGTATTGTTAACTGTGTATTTTAGTTATGTTCATTGTCATTTAGTATATAGTGCCATTCTCTGGGCTAATTGTAGCCATGCCAACATCTTGTTTGTTTTACAAAAAAGAGCCATTAGACTGTTAAGTAATGCTCCACCACGTAGTCATTGTAAGCCTATATTTAAGAAATTGTCTGTGATGCCCTTAACCTGTATTTATATTTTTCAATGTCTGTTATATGTTAAAAACAACTGTGATATTTTACTTTGTAATAAGGATGTGCACAAGTATGCCACAAGGAATTGTAATAATTTAAGAATAGATCAGTGCCTTTATGCCACCACTCAAGCTAGCTTCAAATATACCGCTACCAAATTGTACAACAAGTTACCAGTTAAAGTTAAAAAGTTACCATTAAATGTTTTTAAAGTAGCCATCAAGAGAATTCTTCTAAAAAACTGTTTTTATAAAATAGAAGATTATTTTGCATCAACCTTAGATTAGTTTTAAGTTGTATTATATTGTTGACGCAGCCTATACACTATTGTACTTTTCACAATTTGTGTCTATGGAATAAAGATGATTTGATTTGATTTGATTTTGATTTGAACTTGCCTTTATAGTCTACTTTCAATTATTATCATTTGTAGATGTATGTAATCATTTGTACATTGAGGATGTGAGCTGTGTTCCAAGTTTTGGAATAGACTAGGCACGGAGTAGGTTTAATCCATGGTTTGGTGCAGTAGGTGAATTAATGGCTGTTTAGGTATTAAAAAAGGGGAAATACGTTTAATCAGTCTAATTTTACAGTTTATTTTCATCACATCTCATCGCATTTGCATAATTTGTTACCAATGCTGGACTAGGTTATGGATTTGGTTCCGCAAATGTTCAAGATTTGTGATAAAATTTCCTACAATTATGGTTCATTCCAATCCACGAAATACATGCACAGCTTTATGTGATCTATATGGCCAAGGCAAAACTACCCCATAAGTTAATGAATTATCAAGTAAGAACAGGATAAATACATGGGTCGATGTGGCAAGAGAAGGATTTAAAATTGCTGAGATCGAAGTAAGAATGTTACTGCTTTCTGGAGAATCAGATATTTTTATCATAAAAAGATGAAGATTTACTTATAAATCCGGATACAATCTGAATGATTTTCCTAAAGCAGATGGAATTAGTGGTTAGTAATAAATATTGACTCTTTCTGTAACATGATAGACTAATTATATGAACTCATTCTCCCATATAGTGAAAGTGGCTTTGGTATGAAACAAACTCATGAACAAACAATTATAAGACTCCTAAAAAACCTTTTGGGCAACCTAAAGCCGATAAAAAGAAAGGAAGGAAATATTGTGTTAAACGAATTTATCAATCACGTTTTTTAGGGAACACAATCGTCATACTTATTATTGCTTATCCTCCCTTCATATAACTAAGATTTTAATGACTTCACTCTATCCAACGCAGTTAGCTGAATTTACATAAAACCTCAAGATTAACCGTCGATTTCGACGGGGTTCCACTAGTAGCATTAAAAAGAGAACTGCATAGAATAGCATAGAAAAGAGCACAATGAAAACTGTCAAAGTAGTATTGTTTACAGTTTGGTTTGTGTTTTTAATTTAATGAATAATTTATGATATTGTGCGAATGTTTGATAATTTATTTTTTTCTATTGTTTAGGTGCAGTGGTAGAAAATTATGGCAATGTTAGATGTGTTATACTATACTGTAGTGTAACTTGAATTAAAAACATCTTCAAGACATTTAAAAATAATTTATTTACTTCCAAAATTATAAACCTTGATACACTGACATCTTTTTCTTTAAATTAACTTTTATTAAGATCATTCTCTGATCAAATTTGATTTTTAACATTTACTTTTCTTTACACAATTTTGGATATTTCTTGAATTTGAATTATTATTTAGTTTCATGAGCCCTAAAAAAAATACAATAACATTAGAATTCTAGAATTAATACTGAATTGAGCTGAAAAGGAGCAGATGAGACATACATGAAAATAAAAAGGTTAAGACTATTAAAAATTCGAACAAACTTACCCAAATTGGGGTACCAGAGACTAAGATGGTTAATCACAAGTGAACTGATCTACAGTAATACCAAACTAAACCCGACTGAGGAAGAGCCTTGCAGCACGTGCTGTCTTATATACCTCCCCCTCCCCCAATGACGTCTCATCTACTTTACAAGAATTATTCTGAATGGACTTGTAACGTTTTGTTATTTGAGCAGAGTTGCAAATTATTTCTTTAATAATAACACAAAATTCAAATTTTATTTCAATACATAAACAAAAAATATTAACCTAATCAAAAAATGCTACAATACTATACCGTAAAATTATGAACCAAATTTTATTAAACTGTGTCCTCAACCCATTGCAAACGCAAAGCTTGAGTATTCCAAACAAAAGTTGCTAAGATGTATAGCACTTATTTCAAGGGATGATTTTGTTTGACTGTTTGTCAGGCTACAAATGTGTTTTATTAGAACTATAACAGTATTGCATTTAAGCCAAAATTTCTAATGGGTTTATTCATAATGAAGTTTTTTGTTTTATAGTTCACAAAATGTGAGGATGTGACAGATGTGTGTAGAGCTATTGAGGTGATGGTGGCTCAGATCTGTAACAAGTCTTTGTTGTTACAGGAGAGTTACAGAGTGGAGGATGTGACAGAAGTGTGCAGAGCCATTGTGATGATGGTGGCTCAGATCTGTAACAAGTCTTTGTTGTTACAGGAGAGTTACAGAGTGGAGGATGTGACAGAAGTGTGCACAGCCATTGTGATGATGGTGGCTCAGATCTGTAACAAGTCTTTGTTGTTACAGGAGAGTTACAGAGTGGAGGATGTGACAGAAGTGTGCAGAGCCATTGTGATGATGGTGGCTTAGATCTGTAACAAGTCTTTGTTGTTACAGGAGAGTTACAGAGTGGAGGATGTGACAGAAGTGTGCACAGCCATTGTGATGATGGTGGCTCAGATCTGTAGCAAGTCTTTGTTGTTACAGGAGAGTTACAGAGTGGAGGATGTGACAGAAGAGTGCAGAGTCATTGTGATGATGGTGGCTCAGATCTGTAACAAGTCTTTGTTGTTGCAGGAGAGTTACAGAGTGGAGGATGTGACAGAAGTGTGCAGAGCCATTGTGGTGTTTGTGGCTCAGATCTGTATCAAGTCTTTGTTGTTACAGGAGAGTTACAGAGTGGAGGATGTGACAGAAGTGTGTCAATCCATTGTGATGATGGTGGCTCAGATCTGTAACAAGTCTTTGTCTTTACAGGAGAGTTACAGAGTGGAGGATGTGACAGAAGTGTGCAGAGCCATTGTGGTGTTGGTGGCTCAGATCTGTAACAAGTCTTTGTTGTTACAGGAGAGTTACAGAGTGGAGGATGTGACAGAAGTGTGCAGAGCCATTGTGCTGATGGTGAATCAGATCTGTAACAAGTCTTTGTTGTTACAGGAGAGTTACAGAGTGGAGGATGTGACAGAAGTGTGCACAGCCATTGTGGTGTTTGTGGCTCAGATCTGTATCAAGTCTTTGTTGTTACAGGAGAGTTACAGAGTGGAGGATGTGACAGAAGTGTGTCAATCCATTGTGATGATGGTGGCTCAGATCTGTAACAAGTCTTTGTCTTTACAGGAGAGTTACAGAGTGGAGGATGTGACAGAAGTGTGCAGAGCCATTGTGGTGTTGGTGGCTCAGATCTGTAACAAGTCTTTGTTGTTACAGGAGAGTTACAGAGTGGAGGATGTGACAGAAGTGTGCAGAGCCATTGTGCTGATGGTGAATCAGATCTGTAACAAGTCTTTGTTGTTACAGGAGAGTTACAGAGTGGAGGATGTGACAGAAGTGTGCAGAGCCATTGTGATGATGGTGGCTCAGATCTGTAACAAGTCTTTGTTGTTACAGGAGAGTTACAGAGTGGAGGATGTGACAGAAGTGTGCAGAGCCATTGTGATGATGGTGGCTCAGATCTGTAACAAGTCTTTGTTGTTACAGGAGAGTTACAGAGTGGAGGATGTGACAGAAGTGTGCAGAGCCATTGTGCTGATGGTGAATCAGATCTGTAACAAGTCTTTGTTGTTACAGGAGAGTTACAGAGTGGAGGATGTGACAGAAGTGTGCAGAGCCATTGTGATGATGGTGGCTCAGATCTGTAACAAGTCTTTGTTGTTACAGGAGAGTTACAGAGTGGAGGATGTGACAGAAGTGTGCAGAGCCATTGTGATGATGGTGGCTCAGATCTGTAACAAGTCTTTGTTGTTACAGGAGAGTTACAGAGTGGAGGATGTGACAGAAGTGTGCAGAGCCATTGTGATGATGGTGGCTCAGATCTGTAACAAGTCTTTGTTGTTACAGGAGAGTTACAGAGTGGAGGATGTGACAGAAGTGTGCAGAGCCATTGTGATGATGGTGGCTCAGATCTGTAACAAGTCTCAGTGGGATAACTTCACCATCAATCACCTGGTGGATGTCTGTAAGGGCAGTCGTTGCAAGAAGGTGGTGGATAATGGTAAGTGTAAGGTAGAGATTGTATAAAAATTATCAGCTTTTTTACAGAATAAAATGTCTTTTATCCCGTTGTGCTCACTTCAGCAGTTGTTTGCGTATCCGAATCAATTTGAAAATCTTTTAACACTTTTGATTTGACAAAAATTTTGATAACTGGATTTCTACCCAAATTTGGGGTATTTTACAAAAAATAAACCGAGTAAAGCTGAGCTATTACTATCTTAATTAGAAAACGCGTCTGCAAAGATTTCGAAAGATAAAATCACGCTTTCGCCGCCATTGCGAAGGACGATTAAGATTTTACGTGACCGCGGGAGACGAAAATTAGGTCTACAAGACTGAAGAAGATATTAATTATTTGCAAAAAAAATTACATTACGGGAGACCATGATCTTGTCTAACCAACCACAAAAATTATTCATGATTTTGCCGCTACTACGGAAAACTATGACGATGTTTCCATGACTGCGGGAGACGATGATAATGTCCACAAAACTGTAAAAGATGTTGCCTTAATCGCGGAAAAGGATGACGAGTTTCCATGACCGTGAGAGACAATGATCATTTCTGCAAGACTGCGGAAGGTTTTCAAGATTTTAACGCAATCACTAAAACAATGCCGGGAGACAATGTAGAAAGACCACGAGAGCAGACATGACAACGAACAATATTTTCTGGGTAAAATCAGTTCTTTTGACCAGTGAAATGTATTTTATTGTATTTTACAGGTAGTAGCTCGTGGTCATCTAAGCTGAGAGCTGTTTTATGTTTTAGGACATGACACCTTGGATGCGTTTGGCAGTCTCAGTGTTTGGGACAAGGTAGATATCTGCAGACTGATCAACAAGCTGGTGATGGACAGAGTGTTGGAGGAGTACCATGTCACCAAGTATGACAACACCAACTCCTACATCAGACTGGGCCCGAGAGCTGAGAGCCTTGCTAACGGCCGAGACAAGGTATTTACTCTCATACTATTGTAATAGATATATGATAGGTAATTCTTCCATAGTGTATCTATACATTGGAATCCCAGTATATATTTTGGCACAAATTGAATTTAAAGTACGGTAAGTAGTTTTGAATAAAACAAAAACTTTTAGGACTAAATGAAATAGATTCGGTAGAAATTATTTCTTTTAAGACAATAACCAAATAATCTGAAATTGGTCGTTGCAAAGGCAAGATTGCATGCATGTTCCTAGTTGTAACATTAAGCCTGTAGTATATTTAGGTCACTGAGGTGAACCTTATTTCCTGCAAACTATCAGGATGAGTAAGCAGTGCCTACTTTTAGCACACTAAAGAACGATAGTCTAGTTCATTAGGCTATTCTTTCACTTACTTTATTTTTTATTGCATTATTCCATTGCTTGGTTGACCAGACCCCATTCAGACATAAATACGGTGCTTTTTGAAAGGAGAGTTGCAACTGACAATCTCTGTGTAATAGACAGTGGTAGTGTGCGTGTGATGTGTTATTATTTTTTCCTACAGTTACCTAACAATGTACATGTTCTCTCACTGATTTGAGAAAGCAAAGTGGCCAATTCGCTCATCAGTGAGACAATGTTAACATTGTCTCACTCTAATTACTTTGTCTCACTCCAGATTTGCAACGTGAAGGCACGAAATAGTGAGCGCGTAACATGCAGACAAGGTTGTATGCGCGCGAAATACGTTGGCAGCACTGGCTGTAAATCAGCTGGTCAGCTATTGTACTGTTGTATTTGTCATCACATTAAATGTCATATTAAAAGTTCACTTCTGTGTAAAAAAATGTTATGTTTCTTTACCAATTTATTTGTTTTATGGGAACTGTAGGAAAAATATAATGTGCAACTCGAGTGCAAAGTGCAATTGCTCACTAGTTGCACAAATAACTATAAAACTAATATATCATTATTTGACTGTTTATCCAGAGACTGATCCTCAGGACATATTGCAGGTGAAAGAGTGGTTATTTATTTTATTTGCCAATGAGTGAATGCTTGCAGGTTGAGTTCTCCATACGCAAGCTTGCCAGGAAGAGTTCAGTTGTGAACCCAGCGGAGGGCAATGAGGCTATGAGTGAGATGGATGCGATACATGAGCAGTGCTTCAGTGAGCTGATGGATGTCGTAACGGCCATCGCAGAGGTCAGCGGAGTCAACACAAACACCATCATGAACATACAGGTACAGGCATCATGTACATCCAACCTGAGACTGTTGGGTCATCTTCAAGAGATGACTGTGTCATTGAATTGGTAAAAACAGTGGCTGACGTTTTTGTTTTGGAAGAATTAACTCAGTTGAATAGTAGCTCGCCCGCAGATGGATTGCTGCAATACTTCCAAAAGGCCAGCTTGTATCGTCAATGGTTCAACGACACGGCTATCTTCTGACGACTATTTAACTCTCTAATTTTGTTCGTTTATTAACTCGACAACTAAAATACAACTAAAAATTGTTTTGTAAGATGTGTTATTTACTTACTTGTATACTCCCTTTAAGAATAGTCATGCTTGTAGATTAGCTGAAAACAACTTTGAGGTATGATTTGGTCTGGTTTGAACCGACTGTGTTTTGATATTTATTATTTCTTTCTCACTATTTTAATTTTATCAACATTAAGAAAGTTCCAACCAATTCAATAGATGATATACTAATTAATAAATTACTGTAACTAACTTGTCTTCAGGTATTATAACCTAAGTGTAAATTGCATCAAGCCTATGTAAAATTTACAGAAAAATAAAAGAAAAACATCCAGTTGACATCAGCATACCCAAACGTAGTCAGACTCATAAAAATGTTCCAGATTTTACCATAAGATGGGGATCTGCAATAATATTCAAAACCAATGTTGATAGTTAATGAAAGCATGGTTATTTTATTTGCCTTTTTTAATTTCAGTCTCTAAAAGGAATGTCTCTGAAATTACCTGAAACTAGAGAGGAAATGTTGAAGATTATCGGTGTGACACATGCTAACTATGAAAAATATGGCAAAGATTTGCTTAAAATCACAAGCAAATATGCGGAGGAGAGAAATAAGCTAAGTGAGTATAAGAACAATTATTGTTGTAAATTGAAGGTTGTTTTAGTTCATGAGTTTATTTCATTCGCATTCCTTAACTTTATACATTTTTGACTGCATTAATTTTAAATGCAATATTGTTAAATAGCAAATTCCAATAATGCACACCATTGGATAGAGTTAAATTTGATGTTGTTCCTGCCAACTTTTAATATTTTTAGATTATAGAAGTATCAGAATAGACCAATTTAAATTGTTAGAAAGCAGTCTTCATTAAGTGACTAAACACTATAGGTTTGGAGTTTTATTTAAAAAAAATAATAAATTAGTTTAAAACCCCTGTAGGCATAGGCCTATTTTTCCTGAGACTTCAGATATCATAGCATGATTAGCACTGGCAGCAATTTACCCTCAAGCTAACACTGTTAGGTCCTGAAGGCATCTTTCTATCTCAAACCTTCCTTGGTTGAAAGAAAATACTGTAAGTAACTGAGAAATGTTCTATTTTGTGTGTATGTTGTGAAGTTTTTTGCCAGGATATACTCTTTCCCATTCAGATAAGTTTGCTGTAAATCTGTTTAACACTTAGGCCCTTCTGCCCTATGTTGCGTCAATAACCTCTAACTGTTTTTAAGATTAATTAGATAATGAGCTGTGCTAGCTCCTCCCTAGTATACCTTTTTAAAGTAAAAACTAGGTAAAAATTAATCATGGATATTTTATAGATTTTGTCGAACCAAAGAAGAAGAGATCTTTGTCTCCTACGTCCTTCAGGCCACACAACGGCCCTTCAAAACGAAGAAAATCCTCTACAGAAGACTCTCCGGCAGGATCCTACATTGCTCCATATGCCGCCAAGATGAAGTAAGTGTCAGTCTTGAGAATTGGTAGTTTGACTTTCCATTCCTATGCTGTCACCAGTTTTTGAATCAAGCCCACCAACAAAGTGTGCTGAAACTACTAGTTTCAGTTGAATTCGTCCACCTTTTTAAGTCAAACTGATTTGACAACTTTTTGTAAGCTGTAGCATCTTTTATTTCACATCAACTATCTCAGTAACAAAAACTCAGGCAGAAAACAAAATGTAGACTGTAGCATTGGCTGTAAACAGCTCATTTCACTATGTTGTATTTGAATTAAAAATCCACATGGATGGGATGTGTAGCCTACTTCAGTACCCAACAGTTTTGTATCAGTGATAAGTGTCTGAATGATTTATTTCTATTTCACCTTCCCTTAAAATACATACAACACCACTCTATTAAAAACGCTTTTGTCAAAATTTAGAAGTTGAATTCTGCCTTTGCAGGTAGATCTTTGGGGATTTACCTGAGCTCCGCTGTAGTTTTTCTAAAGTTAAAATTTCACTTGTTCATATAATCAGTAGTTAGCAACTGTGTAGTGAAGTCAGTTCTTCCCTTTCCACAAGTCTGGCCTAGCCCGCCAGCCAGAGACAGCAGCGCTGATATATTCTGGTGTAGACACTAGCAGATTCAAACACAGTGTTTTTTTGTTCATTGAAAGTGCTAAAACAAAACCCTAGAATGTGGACCTATAATGCTGCAAATTTTGACCTTTTGAAAGAAATCATACTTTAATTTATTAATATTTAGGACCAATAGATGCAGCATTATTTGCAATGAGGTTAGAATATATAAGAATGTCTCCTTTTGAAGCCAGTGTTGAAAAGTAATTGCATTATTACCTAACTTTAATAGTTTATTTCACTACTCGTCCTGAAAGTAACCCATTTATGGCAAGATAGTGGTTTACAAGTGAGGAAAAGCAGAGCGCAAGAAATAACTATCGAGCCCCGGAATGGAAAATTAAAATAATGTTGAGTAGTGACAATACTTTCCATAACGATGAAAACAATCACACAAAGCTTCTTGGTTATTAATAATAAAACATTATTCCATAACCTAGTACTCTTTAAAACTACTCTTTAAATAGTACACTTTAAATAGTAAGTTTTACTATTTATTTTGAAGTTAGCTGTTACAGTAGACTCCCTCTTATCCGGACACCTTTTAACCGGACATCGGTTTAACCGGACTACACTCGGCGGAAATGACATAACTTTAACCGGACAATTTTTATCAGGACATCGGTTTAACCGGACTAGATCGGCAGGAAGTGGGTAGTACTGAAACGACTGTTCTCGTGGAAAGATTTGAGACCAGTGATCACGTGTCTAAATACAATTCTCTCCTAAATTTAAGTCAAATATTTGGGTTACATAACAAGTTTTTGTGGACGTCGGTTTAACCGGAAAAAACCGTTATCCGGACTGGCCTCGGTCCCGAGAAGTCCGGATTCTTAAGAGGGGGTCTACTGTAGAACATTATTTCTTGTTTCAAAAGAATACATAGATTAGTGCTCTGTTAGACTAAACGGGAAGATTGTTGGTTTCGGTTTGAGACGTGAAAAAGTCTGTTTTGTACAGGCAAAGTATTTTTTGGAACATGAAAACTAATGTTTATCACAGGCAACATCATCTTTGGAGGGATTGGAAAACTACGATTTTTGTAAAGCTCAGCTGTAGTCGAAAAAGAACTAATTTTGTATACACAGTGATGAAAAAATCTTCTTTGATCTTATTGAAACTATCATTATCATTTGAGTTTCACTAAACAGTTTTAGCAGTTATTTGTGTAAATATTTACTTTCTCCCCTATACCATAGTATATTCAGAAAAATTGTTTTCATCAACATTTTTGAGTTTGAGTGGATTGAGTGGTATACACGTTTTTTTATGTGGAAAAAAGTGGTTTTCGAAGTGATATCCGTGTGTGTGTGTGTGTGGATGTGTGTAGAGCTACAGACATCACCTATAAGTTTGATTTTTATGAAATTTGGTATTTAGGTATTAATTAATCCATTGCATCTCCAGGCATTTTTGATGGAGATTTTTCCATAAAACCCATAAAATAACAGAAAGATAGAATTTTCTCGGAAATGGCCTAAACCATTTTGATAAAATTTTAGCATGTTATAGCCCTTTGAATTCTGAACAAAATGGTATAACTCCCATTGTTGTAAAACTTAGGGTTCTAATTCTAAAGATATTATAACTTATATTATTTTCCCATAATCAGATTTTTTTTTAAACCGGTTGTGATTAAAATTAGTAATTTATGGCCCTTATAATTCTAAACAAAATAGGGCAACAACACCCTTTGCTGTAAAAATTACGGTTAAAAAATTATTGCAACTTTTGTGATTTTCCCCATAAAATGATGAAGGATTTTACAAGCTAACGGGAGAAAGTATGTGTCAGATTGCTTATACCATTTATTTTTATTTAGATCAATGTTTGCCACAGTATATTTAACTCAGAAACTGTTTCAGGAACAGAAAGTTTAATCCACGCAAGAAGAAATGGAAAACAACAAAATCTAAGAATGTTAGAGGTGCTAGCAACAGTAGGGCTAACCCCTCTAGTGGCTCTGGCTCAAGCAGTTATCGAGCAACCGCCAGTGGAAATCACAACACGTTGCAACCGAACCGGACTCTTCCTCCTACCAAGCGGCCCGGCTTCATGCCCGCACCAAGAGTGTCCACGATGAATAAGTGATGTAAAATGTCATCCTCATAACAAAATAAGAAATGGATTTTGGAAAAACGCCAATCTGTGGAGTTAGACCTATATTTCTGATTTTGATTACTTTACATTACACCTGCAGGTGAAGACAACACGGGATGCTTGTATAGTGTAATGAACTTTCTTAATTCATATTCAAGTTTGAAATGAATACCAATGTATTGCAGCTGGCTGAAAGGAACTGGTTTCTAGCAATGAGCAGCCAGGAAAAAATCTTAAGATACATAACATACTGTTTTGTCATAAAAATGTCTTGCAGGTTGGTGGGTGTGAGCATTGGAATTTGACTCATTCTAAGTCTGGTCCTAGAAAGATGATCATAATGAAAATACTTTGATTTATCATGAAACCAATAGATACCTATAGATAGATACCAATAGTGGACCTTTGGATCAACATTTTTTGGGAACAATACTGAGTTTTACTGCTGCCAACAACCTTGGTTGGACTTTAATTGTAATCTATTTTTATTAGGATAGTTTTTAAGTTAAAAATGTATATTATAAAAATTTTATTTTATTTTTAATTAGGTAGTTTTGTTAGTTTTGAAATGTATGTTATAAATTAGTTATACAAACAGCTCTATAGTATTATTTATTGTAAAGGTCTTGAAGACAAATTCAGCGTTACACATTATTTATCTTCCTGGACGTAACTTGAACCATTCTATGATAAATTGGAATTAAGTCATCAGAGACTGTAATATGTCATAACGAAGGATTTATGTATTGTGACTAGTCCAACAGGATAATCATTTGAGTTTTGAATTGAAACTAAACACACATGATATCAGTGTAGCCAAGCTACCATTCATATTTTTATATGTCGTTAGTTTGTAAAAAACATATTTATTATTTTTATAAGCAAAACGCCAAAATCTCAAAAAAATATTGTAATGTAAATAAATTGTTTTTATAAAACTCAATTTAGTTAACCAGTGCCTTTGTTGCATTCAATGTTCAGGACTAAGTGTAGTAAATTCTTTTTCCTACAGTCACCTCACAAAGTTGGCTTCCTTGTACTGTTTATAGTACAGATTTCAGAAAGCTGCTAATTGCTGCATATTTATACTTTATCGTACGTTTTATACTTTGGCGCACATCAGGATTCCAACGAAACAACACAAAACAGCGCGGTTCTATTATGCACTTAATCTGTGAACGCTTGGAAATGGGTTGGCATCACTTACTTTCTGGACTTTTCTTTTAAACGTTATTAAAACATTCCTACGATCTTAATAAACAAGAAAATACCTTTAAAGCATTTTTTAGGCGCGGTAACCACTGCAAATTACAAAAATATACGGAACTATTTTCTCAAGTCGCGGAGCACATTGCTTGTCGAGGAACAAATAGCGGAGTGATACGGACCGGGGACTACTTTCTCTAGGGCACCTATTTGTGTTGCCAGCTGAACCTAAAAAGTGATGTATAGTGTTTGAAAAACTAATTATTTATATGCTTTATAGTGACTGTAGGAAAAATATAATGTGTAACACGAGTGCAAAAGGCCTTTGCTGCACTCAAGATCATTCCGTAAAAGTTGCTCTTGTGTGCAGCAAAGTGCCACTTTGCTCACTATAGTTTGGCCGCTTAGAAAACGACCTGCGCGCTAATGCTAAATTAATGCTGGAGGAGGTCGCTTTCTAAGCGGCCGAACTATAGTTACACAAATAACTATAGTATGGATTTTTAATTATTTGTTGTTAGAATTAAATATTTGTAGTAAAATCAATAAATTAAGCATTTTTATTATATTTTTATTTTATAAAATCTTTTTAACTGAAACAGAATAATCCAGTTTATGATTTACTCCCTATAAATGACCCCCCCCCCATCCTTATTTTTTATTATTTAATCTTTGATCCAACAAGTTTAATTCTAACTAAATTGGATTTCTCAAGTTCAAGAAATGTATTTTCGCTACACTACTGTGAAATTACCTGTTTTCTGATGTTTAAAAAGATTTCATGTTTATCACCTGCAAAAATTCATCATTACATTGATTTGTAAGGAAAACGAATGTTTACTATGCAAAAGTAATGTCGACTATCTTTTTTGGATTTTGCCGACGTTAACAAAAAAAATTTGTTATTGTTTTGTTAACCGTTTTAATTCCCGACAACCAAAACCGTATATTATTATATTAATATTAATTTAAATTAAAAGAATAACCTGAAAATGCTATGAGTTTTGCAATGCTCCTAACTGTAATAAAGAAATATCCAATGTCTGTTTTAATTAAGAAATTATTTGGCTTTGTAGTGTAGCGAAAATTAACGTTCAAAACACGAGTGAAAGTGGGTCTATATTCTCAACCATTAAAAGTGCTCGATACTAGTTAATAGCAATAGCACTTCAAACATGGTCTCAAATAATATGTAATAACTCACTTTCTACTCTTGTTATGAAAAGATACTGTTCTACACATTTCTAAAACAAATAGGTAGTGGATGGTAATTTTAATTGCTTTTATTTGGATAGAACTGTTTACTTTGCAATCAAAATAATATTTTTTTATGAAACAGGAAGGAAGTAAATTGTCCTTACCACGTCAGTTTCAGTTTATATGTGATGTATAAAAACATTATTCTTGAAAATTCACATCAATTAATATTGTTGAGCTCGTCCTTAGATATATTATTTTATACATTATTTGCAATAAATTCCCATAATCAGTGAAAGGTGTGTAGACAAAACTAACTTACACCAGTTAGTTAGTTAAAATTTAGAACAAATCTCTGACTTTTCAATTTCCTTTGTCATACAACTATAATTCTATATACTGTAGTTGTTTGGCTAAATAACAATTTTAGAAACCTTGGGTTGTGATATCTAAGTAAACTTGAATGCACTTAATCATCTCACAATTTAAGAGTGTATTGACACACTGTGCAGTTTGTTTTAGTAATGATGTTTTGACCAAATCGTAGCTTGAAAGAGGAGGAGGCACTTACCCCCCTTCTTCTTGTGCCAAAATACATAGTCCATATTATGATCTAAGTAAAATTTTCATTGTCAATTTCAATTTGGTGGATGAAAAAATTAAACTTTTTTAACTACATCATTTTTGAGGCCCTTGACTTAAAATGCCCGTAAACTAATATGTATGACTTCCATGACAACCTAAATCATCAGAGTTCTGATTATCCTATCTAAACCAGTTCTGACTGATAACCAAGACGAAGGGAAGCAGAGATATATGCAGGTATCAGGAGTTGAGGAACGTTTAGTGTACAGCATTCTATAACAATACAAATGTACAGTCAAGTGTAGGTACCGAAATCTTGGCACATATCTTCCAAGTAAGTCGGTGGTAAAAGTGTGATACGCACTACGTACAGTCATATCACACGGAAATACTGTAAAGTCCCTTTCATTTAGCATTTAGATGACCAGTACATACAGTGTTATACTTTGGTATTTTAAAAACCACTGAAAATATTTTCAAACAAAATTTATTTCAAAACAAAATATAGAAAATAACTAACAGCACAATGCAACAATGTTCAAGACAAATTAAGCTTCTCTTTGAAAAGTTGAGGTATCTCGTATAGTTGGGGTGTCTTAGGTGTGCCTTTCCCTCCGTCGTAGTTCACTGACGGAGCTTCGCCATCCTGTGTTATTCTGTATAACTGGTCCTCTTCCTCCCGAATCACCAGCTTCATGCGAGGTTCCTCATCTACAGGAAGTCCCCTTGCCTTTCTGTCTTGGATTATTAGTTCCTACGATGAAATAAATAAATTGATTAACTACCTACTTGAGTTTATCAATCAATAGAAATATTTAAGATTCATTACTGAATAGTTAGTTCATCCAGAAACCACTATCAAGATATATATCCATAAGTAAACAACAACTATGTTTAGTTATAATAATAAAATCAACAATTTGAATTGTAACCCAGTATAGACTAAACTTCTGCCGATTCAAAGTGTTCATGTAAATCCTATTTGAGTCATCTTCTGCTTCAGAGCATCAAAGCAAAAACACACACAGTTAGTAATTTATTGTATGTGTTTCTGTTTGTTTGGTTTGTGTGTGTATGTGTATAGCCAAAATGTTTGTGTAGTGCCAAATGTGTGTGTGTGGGCCCAAATGTATAGGTATACATGCATGTGTAAGGTTGTGTGTTTTAAATTTGATAGTCTTCAGTGGAGGATGCCTAAAGATGGCTCAGATTTAGAGGCGAAACTAGTGGCTGATAGCAAATTAGGAGTTTACCAGAACCAGGTGCTTACACCATTTTCAGTAAGAATTTAAGCTGGCTACTTATATATTATGAAACTGTGTAACATGATATACGCTATTGATGTTTTTCTTAACAACACAGTGTGTTGATAACATTAGAAATAGTATTTCATTTAATCTTTCTATAGACTTACCTTTAACAGTGGTGGAAAGGAAATTGTTTTTGGGACAGTTTTCTTATTAAGATATACTGACGCTTCTGCTTTTTCTAATAAAGCCTTTTCTTCTGATTTTGGAACCAAAGTGAAATCGGGCGCCCAGGATTCTTGGCATATTTCATAAATCTTTTCAAACTTCCTTCCCCTGAAAACTCTTTCTGTATAAGCTCGTACTTTTCTGGCATCATCTGTTTTCTGCAATCAATCCCAAATAAATTCACTGAAGCTAGTACAAATAAGTAACATGGGCAATATCTATACATGGTGTAAAAAAGTCTTGCTAAGCCTGGGTCAGGCTACTGGGCATTGAGATCATTTGAACACATTATTTAATGATATAAGCTACCTCCTCAGGGGAACGACCTGCTAGGAGTCAGAAGAAAATCTTAAATGTAAACATAGTATGTATGTAGAGCCGGGTTTTCCAAGGAACGGGAGCGGAGAGCGGACTCCACTTGTCTTAGGTAATTTAATGTTACTGTTATCCTAGAAGCGGAGCAGAATGCCATTTTAATTTCTTTTCCGCTCTCCGCGTTCCTCTCTCCGCTCTCCGCTTCCGCGCGTAAGAAAATCCAGCTTAGGTCTACCCCCTGAGGGGTAACATATTACTGATTAATGTGTTCAAATTATTGTAATGCCCAGTATCTTTGTGTCTCTATCTATATATTATCCATCTATATATCTTGTTTTGTAGCTCTATCCATATATTAATAGGCAAGCATGTTCCTTTAAAACCTTTTTTCTCTCATCGTGAGCGTCACAGGGAAAATCTTCGCATACTGTTAAAAATATATTTAAAAAAATAAAAAAAGGTTGAACCTTTTTTAATGAAACTTATCAGCTGACATCTACGATAAAAATATATCTATATCTATATATATCTATATATATAATACGTGAAGCCGTTTTTTGTTAACGCAACTCCTCCCTAATTTGTGGACCAATTTCAATGTTTAAGGTGTCAAACGATTCGTCTCAATATGTAGTTTTGCAATAAGGTTTTAGAACTTTGAAATTCCTACTCTTAAGGGCGTGAGACCCTCTCAAAGTTTGGGTTTTCCCCAAGAAATACATAGAACAAATTTAAAAACAAAAACAGCTGTTTATAAAAAGAAACTCCTTAGCTTTTTGGGAGTAAATATTAATGTTTTTTAATATTGAGTAGGTTAAGACCAAGTTAAACCGGTAATCAGTTTTGTAGGAAGAACAGAAAATACCTCAAGTTCAAAGAAGAAATATTGAAAACGTGAGTAGGAGACAATTAATAATAAGATATCTTATGCGTATGAGGAGAGTAGAAATAGAGAGGCCTGGTCTAACAGACACCCATCCAGATACACATTCACTTGGTGATATGAATAATATTTGCCAGTTATGCTACACATCGATGGTTCTGCTATGCAACTCACTTTGGAAGTGAAAAGATATACGAAGCACATAGTGTTGTCACGGTGGTAAAGTATTTTTGCCTAATGTCCGATCAAATGAATGCATGCAAAAAATATTTACTTCTGACACTGACAAAACAAGATATTTCAAAACATTTAGTAGAATTTACCTACACAATCCAGACATGTCAAGTCAAAAATAAGAAGTTTCAACAACTCATTTGCTATTGAAAGTTTTAGGGGCAATATTAGACCAAACATAAGTGAAGGAATTAGTGTTTATGTATTCAACGATCGAGTTGTTACAGTCAAGTTTATTTTTATGATTTAGGAAAGGCAAATAATATACGCTGTTCAAAAAGAGAATACGAAAATTGCTATCCAAATCGTATAACTACAAGAGTTATCCAACCTATTTCGACAAATGAATCCATACTTTCAAAACGTTGGGACAGGTATTTTAAAGAAACTCAACTGAAAAACGTGATACTGGCAGACAACACGTTAAAATATGTTAACCAACATTCAATGGTGTTGCTGCTTTAGCCTATTCAAAGCAGATTATGACAGTCCAGTTGGCAAAAAATGGAGCACATGAAATGGTTGATATCACCTCACTTTTCAGGGTTCTCCACGAAGAAAATTCGTTTGATTTAGGGGATGTATCAAATCAAAGAAATGAAATGACCCAACTTAAATTACTAAACACAGGTTATCAGTAGGTCTAAGGCAACAGTTTTCTTCAATTCTCAATGCTGGAAAAACTTTGTTGCAACATTTTAACTCAAATCGAAGCAGATCGTTTAGCATTAATTAGAAGTTATCAATTAAAACTGAGAGCAGAAATAATGTAGGTGAACATTGACGACGCAAACAGAGATATTTAAAATTATTTTCTAACAAGTGTTTAAACAACTCTAAGATGTAGCTACAATTACTTGAATTTAAGCATAAAGTTTTCCTCGGCGTTATGTTTCATACTATGCGGCTCATTGAGCCGCACGGGTTCTTTAGTAGGTAAATATTGTTCAGTATCAACAAACAATAAAAAAAAAATATAATATTGAAATGAAACTGTTCTAAACTAACCTAACGAACTAAACTTCCTGTAACAAAATTCTGTTTGATAGCCTATTCCCCATTTGCCTTTTCTGTTACAGAACGGAATTTTGAACGGTAACTTAATTAGCCTACAGCAAGTTTGGTTAGTTATGTTAGGTTAGTTTAGAATAGTTTTATTTCTTAAATAGGCTAGGCTATTTTTTTTTGCCTAAACAAGATTAGTTCTCAATCCTATTCTCTAATACGAGCTATAACTCAATAACTAGGTAATTGAGCCAAGAATAACTTAGAAATATTTTCTATGTCTGTCTGTCTGTAATTTAAATGCGTTTGAATATATTAAAACAGATAGAATATGGACCGTAAAGGAAAACAAAAATATCGATATATCGAAAAGAAATAATCGATAATAATGAATGTTCCCCTTAACAGTAAAGTACCAAAAGTATTAAAGTAAAAAGTAGGCTATATATTAAACATTGTAGATTACACTTTTAACAACATTATAAGTATCTTATCTTATACTAGGCCTACTATAAATCTAAAAGTTTGTGAGTTTGTGTGTTGCTCAATCACGCATAAAAACTGATGGATTGGGCTGAAATTTGGGATGTTTATAGCTCACATTCCCGATTTAAAACATTTAGGCATATTCTTATCTCAAAAATCCTTTCGGGCTCCACCCCAGTGGCTCTGTAGTTCCCCATGTTAACCTTATGAGTACCGTACCTACTTTAAATGGAATTAAAGAATCTAATCAGCTGGTTCAACTAAACAATTTGATTCTGTGGTAGTGAATTAGGCCTAACGGAAAAGGTCCATACTCTCTGTTCCAACTCCTTTTAAAAATGCCAACGGTGCAGACCAAAAAATGTTGATCCAGCCTATCAGTTGGGAAAGAGCAGGGAAAGAACAGAAGGCAACGTACAGTCAAAGAGAATGCTGCAGACACCTACTGGTGCGATAGCGGCATATGCCCTTGGGCTGAATAGGAAGACCCTGTGGAAGGTGGTTGGCTTCATCAGCGGCCATTGGATACTCCGCGGACATCTACACAATATGGGAATTCAAGTTGAAGGCCTTTTATGTAGGAAATGTGGAGAGGAGGAAGAGACAGCCTTCCACGTGATATTTATGTGCCCAGCCCTACAAGGTCTGCGTATGAGATTCCTTGGCCTATCGACTGGAGATCAAAGGGAAGAACAGGTTAGCCTACTATAGTCGAAAGGATGTCATGGTTCACAAAGGACCTGTGATTTGACGGAGAATGAGGACTTGTAAATGAGGGTGCACAATAAGCTGTTCCAACTGTGATGCAATCGCTATCCCATGGATACTTGTAAGTCAGGCCCTCTAAAAAAACCCCTATCAGTTCAAAATACTATTAGTTAGGGCCTAGTAGAAACTCCGCATTACTACCTATAGTTAATGGAATTAACTAATATAGTATACACATTACCTGAGGAGGAGGAAGTGTATCAACTTTGAGAATTCTATAGTAGGTAGGTTCAGGATACCTCTCATAAATGCTGCGCCTCACGATTCTTCCTACCCCTAAGTTTCTCAAGTTTCCTAGAATTTCCCACAGTGTTTTTCCTACATACTTTGTACTGGGCCCAATTTTAATTATTTTTGGCATTTCTGAAAATATATATAGCTAAGTTACAAGGGTTTCAAGGGAGGATAAGGATAAAACTTATTTTGAGTTTTTAAGGTTATGTTTGTCTGTCCGGTAAATTGATAAACAAAAATTTTTATTCAAACTTCTTCGTGTTTTTCCTGAAAAAAGTATGCTGGTTAAAGTTCTATGTAGCTTCAGGGTAACTCTAACTGTAGTTCAGTGTATTATGGCAAATGAGCTATTTTCATCTATCGTCTGATTTTACACATTTTCTAAATTAAATCCAATCTTAGATACGACTGATTGACGTAAACATGAGCGCTGGCAGGAATACCCTCAGGGGAGGCAATAGTTATTTGTGCAACTAGTGAACAAAGGGAGCAATTGACTCACTCGAGAGCCAGAGAAATACTTGAGCCTGATTTACACGGGTCGAGTATGTCAGACGAATTATTCGGCCCAGTTATACTAGGCCCAGTTGTTGATTTGTTAAACTCTCCCGGTACTTGACTGGACCATGGTGGAAGTAAATAATGTAAATGTAATTCTGATAGAACACATTTTTAGGAAGTTAGCTTTCTAATTAATTAACAGCTGTGTCTAAGGAACATGTCGGCCTTAGTCACTAACAAGACTACAAGATCGCGCCACTCATCCTTCACTCATATTTGGGTTAAAATACGCACATAGTGGCGTCCCCATCTTAAATAATTGAATTGAATTGAATTGAATTGAATTAATGACCCATTGATTAATAAAATCAGTCCAGTATAACTGTATATCTTAAGTTGTTGTACAACAATTTTATAAACTAAATTCTATAAGAGTAGATTTACGAGACAATGCAACACAGTACTGTTCAACTTGTACTTGTACAAAATCACTTGTACTATTCAAATAAACCATTGAGCATTGAGGGTGAGTATGCCTACACGACTCACTGAACTAACCTCAATACTGATCGTTGTGTGTCAGTGTGTGATCGGTGATCGACTCCATCGACTCACTCAGTGACCACAAAAAAATATAAACATAATTCTATGGACGCTGGACTAACTTGATATCAGTAAACAGATGTTTCGCGGGCAAATCGTGGTGGTGGGGGTAGCTACTGGGCCGAGCAACTCGGTTTTCAACTAAATCACTCGACTCGCTCTCAACTGACCTCTTTTTATCAACTCGCCCGTTGCTCGACTCGTCTGCATGTCTACACCATGCGAGTTAGAGAGCGTCGCAGTCAGAGCGAGTGGCAATTCGTACACTGACTCGCCCGCTGTACTCGACCCGCGTAAACCAGGCGTTCACGAGCCGTAGGCGAGTGAGGACTAATTTCTCGAGTGAGGCAATTGCACTTTGCACTCGAGTTGCACATTATATTTTTCCTACAGTTACCATAAAACTAATAAATTGGTAAAGAAACGTGACATATTTTTTACACAGAAGTGAACTTTTAATATTACATATAATGATACAACAGTACAACCAGCTGACCAGCTGATTTACAACCAGTGCTGCCAACGTATTTCGCGCGCATAAGACCTTGTCTGCATATTACGCGCTCTCTATTTCGTGCCTTCACGTTGCAAATCTGGAGTGAGTGAGACAAAGTAATTTAGAGTGAGACAATGTTAACATTGAACATTGTCTCACTGATGAGCGAATCGGCAACATTGCTTTCTCAAATCAGTGAGAGAACATGTACATTGTTAGGTAACTGTAGGAAAAATAGTATTCTTTAAGGGTCCGGAGGAAAAGGCCCTTCGCCACAAACTAGTTAATGTAAAACACGTTAAAACATTATTACAGTGTTGCCAGATAAAAAGCAGGTATAATATAAAAAATAGTTTTTGTCTCTAAATCACATTAAAACCTTGGCCTACAGATTCTCAGGAAGGCTCGACCCACGGCCACCTTTAACTCCAGGCCGCGGCCTTCGAAGTGGCAACGTTGCAAGTAGGGTTGTAACAGCTGTTTGGAAGAAGCTAATAGTGTTTGTGTATTTTCGAAAGCACTTAATCTATATCTATACTATTATATAAAAATCTAATGGTGTCTGTCTGTATGTGTATTACTAATAGTAATAGGTGCAAAAACTACTGAACCAACTGGGTTCAAATTTTACAAAAATATAGCTACCATACCAAGGACCATTATAGGACTATTCACATTTTGATACCAACCGTGGGCTTCGCCCCTTTGGCTTTAAAAGTTCTGAGTTGAGGATTTTAAAAGTAAATATTGATTGGTCTCCATGGCTGCAATAAGAATACTCACAATGTTTACAATTTAAGACAGCTGATCCAATGAAGTTAAATATAATATTTCACACAACTATGTGGTTGATTTATTTAATCTAAAAATTTATCAAAGATGATTTATTCAAAAACTATGTCAAAGATTATAGAAATAAAAAATATATTCTAAAAGCATTGCTGTATCAATACAGGCTCTGCTTTCGATTTTTAAATTGTCTTAAGTGTTATGGAAACAGTAAGAAAATTAAACTGCTTAGATGTTTTGTATGAATTTGGAGGCTACTTTAAATAAATTCGAACTGCTTAACATAAGTTAGATTAACTTAACATAACTTGCACATCACATTGTTTTTTTTTTTATATGTATACTAGGTGAACCCGTGCGAATTCGCACGAATAATAAATTAGGATAGTATAGCAACGTCGTTAGTAGTTGCGTCGTTGTATCGACGTTGGTCTTGAGCTCTATCGTTGACTTTTCGCATGCTAAGGAATTTTTGCTGTTCAGTAGGAGTATTTTGCAGGACGGAGCTCATCATGTTGAAAACCTGCGCGTATGGATTAATATCAACCAAATGATGAGTCAAAATGTGCATGAGTTCAGTGCTGCAAGAGCCATTAGCTTTGTTTAGCATTCTTTCTTAAACAACGGTTTCGACGTCGTAGATATAAACTCTGGCATACGTGGGATGCTCCCCTTCTGACGGTTGAAAAGTGCCAATTTGAGTGATAAATTGTGTCGTGCACCTTATACATGAAATGTCCTCCAACGTAATGTTCTTCAATTTTAGCTAGAGTGCTGACCATTGCGAGCGCAGAGTTGTACGATCTAATGTTCTCTTTGTAGTTTCTCCTCAAATTATTTGCTCCAATAAGTAAGCTCTGGATATAATAGATTTCTTGGTATGGTGGTATATTCCCTTTTCCTTTATGTCAGTAGGATGAAAATCCTTCCCTTCGTCCTCTTTGTTCTTCTCTAAAATGTAGCGCACCACATATCTGACATTTTAATGCTATCTCGCCAAGTGAATGCTGCTGAATTCTTGTATTTGTCAATGTAATTTTGTAGGTACAAGTTGCCACTGACTGCTCCAGCTCCTCGTCTGGACTCCTTATGTTTTGCATTGCTTGCCGTATGTTGACTCGCCGTGTCCGACCGGCAATATTTCTTCGTCGTCGGGCCCTTGACATGTTTAAACGAAAATATAATTTAAAATTTTTTTCGCATCGAGTCCTATAGGTAACATTTATTTGCCGGTTTTCTTATTATTTTTAAAAACATTGAAACTGTCAACATTTCAATACCAAACAAAACAGCTGGGATTTAATATTTTTGTTAACTAATTTATTGACATCTGTTTCAGTCAAATCAATTACAATGTTATCCTTATGGAAGGAACTTTGAGGGCAGCCCACGCCCTTAAAAAGATATATTTCCAAAATATAAAGCCAGTTTGCACATCTACACACCTAGACGAACTTTTTGGTATATAATATGTGTGGTTTAATCTTAAAACAACAAAGCCTTATTGTTCACAAAGTTTCATGTCGCGTATTAAATATATAGATTTAGGTAAATTTAGTTATTGTGTTTTGCTAAACCTATGCTTTAATCAAACTAAAAAATATCATCAATAACTAAATTGTGTTGATTTTTGTGTTCTAAAATCTGTTGTATATGTATAACTATATTTAATTATCAAATGGTAATACAAAATACTCTTATTTTATCTTAACATAGCTTTCAATTCGCATTTACTTTATTTGATAAATTTACTATTGTGTTTTGCCACACCACTGATTAAATTAAACCAAGGAAAATATCATAAAACTAAGCAGTACACAGTGTTCTTTTGTTTCTAAAATCAATGAAATATCTGTTACTATGTTTACTCAATGGTAAGTGTGAAAATGTAAAGGCAATGGATGATGGAACTGATTAAAAGAACTGGTTTGTATATTAAGTTGTCTGTTGATATTTTTGGAGAGTAGAATCAGAGATGCAATGAAACATATAGGTACTGTATTTGCTATTACATTTTTTAGTCCTTGATGCGTTGATAATCATATTAGTTTTGTCTGCTGTCTTTAATGCTAAATCTATAATATTAAAACGAAACAGTGTTTTTTTATTTCACGATTCTGAATCAACCACACTTTGAATAAATTCATGTAAATATTCTGAAGGAAGACCAGAGTATGTACCTGCTTTTATTAAAGGAAGTCTCTCTTTTAAATCATCAGCATGTTTTTATTGGTTATATGTGATTTAGGATGAGAGACAATTTGTGTTGATGTAAGGGGTTTCCAGTTGGTATGATTTTGATGTGTTTCTGGATTTAAATTTAACGAATTGAAGCTTTGTAACAATTATTGTTCATGCTCTATTATTGTTCTGTTTTCGTAAAGGTTTTGTGAATGTTTAGTTTCAGGTTGTGTTAGGTCGTCAGAAGAATGTACAGTGTCATATGTTGGTTCTTGAAGGGTATTCTAGAATTTTAGAAAATCTCTAAACTGTTCTTTTGTTTGGTCTTCTAGAATGTTGTTAAGTTAAAGAACAAGTCTGAGCGAAACTAGCATGTCTAAATGCAGTCTTGAAAACATCTTTAGTGAAAGCTAACTTTATGTTATCAGATTAGCTAGGGTTTCGGTTTCAGGGATGGTTGGGAGTTGTATTTTATATTTACAAGCTTGTTGTAAAGCCTCAGTTTTGTTTAAGCTATAATGTCAATATTAACAATTTAAAAATCTAAATCCATAAATTATCTTTCAAGTTTTAGTACTACGATGAACCTACATAAGTAATTTTTACATTTGAGGGTTTTAAACGTTATGAGCCTAGCTACATTAATTAATTATGAGTTTTTGTATTTGTGTTAGTGGCCTATATTGTTTTGTTCATATTCTGACTTTAAGTTTAATCTTAAATTAACACCATATACATTTGACGAGTCGTAAGTCTGATATCAACTTAACTGACTGTAATTGACTATAAAATAAACTAAAATAATTCGCAAGTCATATAATTTGTTTTAACGATAATGTATTAAAATAAATGTAGGATCGTTATCGCTAAGGTTAGAATGAAAAGACAGTCTTCGCCGTGTGGCTGCCTCCACCATGTAACCCCACCATGTTGACCAACCATGTTAACCCTGTACCCACGGTGCTCATGCTACTGTTAATCTCTGTTCATCTGGTCGACTAAATGTAATGTGAAGTGTGTGTCTGCATAGATGAGCACCGTGGGTACAGGGTTTATCCCCTTTCTTACAAGGCATACAGAATACATAGAAAATATATGTTATATGCTGAGTTATAATTTAATTGTGGCTAGTATGATCTTCCTCATTAGAGGACTGTTGCAAAGAAAGTTTCGTTAAAATCGGTTAAACATTTATTGTAGAGTTCCATCATCAACCGGAATCTCTGTAATAATAATTTTTCTATCTCAAGTATTGGTCCTGAACTGTATTTTGGCAATTATTTCAAACCTTACTCGTTGATTGTGATTAAATGTCAAAGACGTGACTTGGGGTAAATGTAGCTTACACGGCTCATATGGGTTAACGGAATTATACAAACATTTACATTTGGCACAATTGGTTTAAAGAACCAAGGCCCCACTTAGAAAAACAAGAACCCCGCCAACTGCAGCAGGCGTACGTTTCGTACCATGTTCACTCTTGACATAGGTGTGAGGATCTAATAATAGATCTTATAACAGAAGTACCTACTAATTATAATCAGTCATGTAAAAAAATTAAACTTGGTACTGTTTGTACCTTTCTACGAGCAAATCGAAATTAAATCGATGAATTAACACTTGGAATGTTTGATAATAATGTTGAAGTGCTAGTCTGGAAGTTGGAGAATTAGGTAATGAATCAGTGAGTGAGTGAGGGCGTTTATATTTTTGGATGCCATGAAAAGGAACCAAAGGCGTAAAATCAGTGATTTTATTTTGAATAAATATGGTTTGGAACTAAGAATAACACTTTACGATGAACACCAAAATAACATCCTCAGCAATTTCCTTTTTCTTCTTCCGCTTCCTTTTCTCGGCTTCCTGTTACCATTATCCAGACGTTTTGAAGCATTCTTGAAAAAGATATACAGTAGTAATAGTTCAGCGACCGTATGGTTCAAATAGTTCTTTGTATTATGTGGTCGATGTAATAGATCAATGAATAGTTTCTTTAGAAATTACTTTTTAATTAATGAAAAAAAAAATTTTCTTGGTTCTAAAATATAAAATATTTAGTTTATACTATCAACCGATATAGCGGGAGCTATCAAATATATAGTTTCTTAATTGTATAGCAAATTTTAACCATGCCAAAATGTCATGAATTATAGGGTGCTATATTTTACAAAATACTATGCCCTGCTGCAGACTAGAAGACTATAGACGAATTTCCACTTGCCTGATTAGAATTTCTCAAAAATATTTCCTTATACCTGTCAGACGTATTCCCTATTTAAAGAGCACTAGGTTTAACGAGTAGGTACTCAGGTTAGCTGCTACCAGAGAGATAAATTGATGAACTGGAGTCACCATTCTGTGTTCACTGTGTTTTTACAAGTGTTTGCTTTTTTCGTGTTTTATGTTGGCCATATGATAGATTGGTTGGATAGCTGTCAAATTCGATTCACATTCGAGTCAACAAAACACAGCAACAAGCAGCCATCGATGGCACTCTTTTTTCTTTAATGTTTAAATGGTTTAACCAAAGAGTAGTGACTCTAGTTATAATCCTTTTATCTCTTTGGCTACTACAGGGAGGGTTATAATATGCTTTTTTAATAAAATGTTGAAAACTTAGTCAATATAAAAGTTAAAAAAATTCCAAGTTTGATCAAAATGTATCCACAACTCAAGCAAACTACCAACAGTTTACTTAGTAAAATGGAAATTTTTAATTTATTTTTTTTTCAAATTTCTCTGCAACCAATAACTGTACAAACACACTAAAAAAGATAGTAAATTATTAGGGTATTTGTGTGTTACAGCTCTTCAAAATGGGGTTTGAGAAAAAATTTAAAATTCTATGTTTTGTTGAGGAGGTAAAATGAGAAAAACAAAATTTTTACCTCATAAAACCCCGTTCTCATAGTCTGATAGTGTATGCGAATTCGATAAAATAAACGTAGGTTTACACAATTGTACAACATTTATTACTTTAAGTTTGGCTAGCAAAAATTATCCGATTTTGATGAAATTTGGAAAAACAAGTACACCTAAGTTTATTCGAACGAGTTCGTGAACTAGCATGATCGGGCTATGGGAAAAGGGGTTTATGGGGGTTTTAAGGGGTAAAAGTTGGATTTTCCCATTTTTGACCCTAAAACATAAAATTTTACTTCTATCCAAACTATTTTGTAGAGCTTATAAAATCAAATAATTCAGTATATTGAAACGTTATTGTGCGCCTAAGGGGTACGTAGAAAAAAAAAAAAAATGTAAATTAAAAATTCTCATGTTATTCTTAAGAAGTAAATTTGTAAACTGTTGTATTTTGCTTGTTTATGAGCATATTTTGATCAAATTTGGAAAATGTATTAATTTCATACTAAACTATTAACATTTTACAAAAACACACGTTTTTACCCTCCCTGTTGCAGCAAACCTAAGTACTCGTTAAACTAATGGGGAATCAATGTGATATTTTTAAGGAGACATTTTAGTGTAAATCTAATCAGGCAAATGGAAATTCGCTTAGTCTGCAGGTTTGCTGTGGCGGGGGTATTATCCTATACTGTAGACATTTCGAACTTTAATGGCAATTTTCAAGCTGAACACCAAGTTAGGATATTTCAAATAATCATTTACCCCGACGGGGAAAACAGGATGACTTGTCAGTTATGCAAGTATTTTTAGCCTCGTAGTTTTGTATTCCTTTGTGTGTTGCTATGTACTGTAGTCTAGTAGTATTGTACAAATCTAATACAAATATTTCACGTAAATTACATTATTGAATTCAAAACCTATAAAATAACCGATATTTAACGAATCATTAACACATTTTTAATAACTGTCAGTAAATTATTTTCGTGTGGAATATGGATTTCCTCTTCATCAAAATAAAATTCTTGGCTACCTGGTTTCAAGCGGTAGAACACCAATTAAAGTTCCGATAAAATGTTATCTTTTTAATGGTTTGAAACTAGACTTAGCTGTCGTTGATCATCGGACTGTTAATAAATGACCCTGGCTAAAGAAACAGGTGGTCACAGTTAATAACAAAGATGCCATTTCATCATCCACTCATCTATCTATAATATTAAAACGAAAGTGTGTTTTTTTATTTCACGATTCTGAATCAACCACTAGACGGATTTTCATGATTTTTGAGTTGAAAGAAAGATAATTTTGAAAACTAGGGAATGTCGAAGCCATAATTTTAGTTTAGGGTCCCAGTTTTTTAGAAATTAAGTTTTAATTTTTAAAAAGTCTAGCAGCCGACGCTAAGATTCTAAACTAGCTTTTGGCATAAAATAATTTGCTTAACATAACAGCTGTAAACATTCAGCTTTTGTGTCACAAATTCAGCATTTGGATAAAAATGTAAAGACATACTTAGGGTTGACTTATTTATACTATGTGTAATGCTATTCATTGATACGTTCAATTCTTTTGTAAGAGGATGACGGATTAATTAAATATACATAGTAAAATACTAGGATGTTCAAATTATTTCTTAAAGCAATCTTTGTAAACTTCGATTTGTTTTAGAGCAATATAATTTGTTTTAACTAACAGCTGGTTAAATATAAACTATGGAACTATGAGGTTATTTTATTTTTGTCATTGATTATAGGAAATAAGTAAGATTAGTAGAGATAATTAGACCACAGTTTAAACCAAAATTAATTAAACCAAAGTACAAATCGAGGCTCTGTACACGAGTCTAATAAAAAAGGATAAATGCAAATTATTTTACTGCTACACTTTTCAAGGAAAGATTAGAAAAATAACAATGTTTACATGTTTTAATTCTTCATGGTAGCTTTTTGTTTACAATTAATGTTTGTCTGCTTTAACTTTGTTTGGATTAGGCCCGGAAATATCGATGTCATAAAAAGAAGATCAAGAATAATCAGGAATCACGATTTTAAATTACCACCACAACCTCAGCCGGGTTTTATACAAAGATAAACAGATGGATGACATAGATTGAACACAACGTCAACATTGACCTAGGATACTGCAATTAGACAAACCATCCTTACATAAAATCGTGTTCATGGTTGTGGTTACGTTTGGGGACGCATATATCAGCGCCCCCAAACGTGAAAATATCACTTTTATTTCAACTATGAATATATTGTAGTTTAAATTAACTAATATGGGAAATTAATATGTACATTTATTCAATGAGGGTGTGTAATTATCAAGGATAGAACTGAAAACGGTATAGATAATAAACATTGACAATTACGTCATTAGCTTTACTAGCGTGTTAACTTTTTATATTCCTGCTACATGTGACCAGTTCTTATTTTCAAATGAATGTTATTTGAACCAAACAGCTGTTTCAAAACAAACTGATTGTTTTTACTTTTCTTTGTTTACGCTTATTTATTTAGCAATTAATGCAGTGAAATTTATATATAGGATAGGTGTGACGATTAGTTTTGATGTTAGGACACCAAAGTTAAATTATGTGTACTGTGAATTTTATCGGATACTATCGTTTTATTTTAGGTCGTTTCTATTCAGACCTACTGGAAATTGTGTATAGTAGTTGTATTGTGGTGATAATAATTATGGAAGAGGCAGGTATGCTATGAAAGGTGGTATCGTTGACTAGGTCTATGTCTATACACTTCTCAATTTTGACTATTACTCTCTCTACAATAGGCTACTTATAATCAGTGTGCGTCTGTGCGAATCGGCTGCAAATCTCACTTCAACGCTTTTCACATCGTAAAAATTGCAGAATTGCTGTTTTATTTTAAAATTAACGGATTTAAAATGCATATCGTATAGGCCTATGATGGAATAAAAACATATTTTGTCACACAACATTTGTTTACAAGATGATTTTTTACATTAAAACTGCAAGAAACTTTGTCTTTATATGTGTAAACTAGCTGATCTGAATTGTACACGGTTTTAACTGACTACTGAATTCCCGTACGTAGGACGGTCTAACATCTCGTAATCGTTATATTAAAATCCGTAGGCTACCCCGATGTGTAGGCGTTGTGAAAAGATCCCTATCTCTTCCTCTACATTTACAAATATTTATTTCGCCGTAGAAATAAAACACACGACACAATCTTGCGCCGGCACAGGTGCTCTACGTCTCTCATTACTGCCTTTACTTCGGAAATTGCGTCTACAAATTCAATTATGCGACTTGAAGATCCAATTACATTCCTGTTACCTGAAACAGACCCTTATATCTTATTAAATCATATTTATCTCTCCTTTGTACGTATTTTGAAACTAGCCCCTAAATAAAATTTCTCAAAATTTCCAGTAGATAAATAAATGTTGAAACACAAAATGACTTTCTATTTTAGAATTCAAGATGGGAATTAGAATTCATTGAATGTAATTTGCAGCTTATAGGCCTACAAATGGAGTTTTAAGTTGTAAGGTTTCTCATTTAGTAAATAGTAATATTGGAATAAACTAGATAATTATTTGTTGCTACAATTAGACCTATGTGTTATTATACTTCGGCTAGCTGTGAAACAAAGCTAAATATATTAAGTTATACAATGCAGTTTCGTTAACTTAACAAGATTTTGTAATCTTATAGTATTTAATATCAAAGACCGAAACTGAGGTTTTTGCAGGAGTATCGTAAAGTTAAAAACGCAATTTTTAATTCTGCCCACTTAACAATGTCGTACCGTAGATGAATAGATCGTGTACAGTAAACTTAATAGGGGGTCCTGTATAAATATCCGTTTTCTCCCGTCCTAAACCGATCGTTACGACTGAAGTATCATTTTAACGCTTCTATCATAATCTGGTGCAGTGGCAAATGGTAAGCAACGATACATCGTTGATGGTAAGTAACATGGCAATTTGCTCTAGGGCTTCGCCTCTAAGGCCATATCTAGAGTGATCTTTCAAAAGACCAGTGCTAGCTGACCAATTTAATTTACAGCGGGTGTAAACGTGAATAATTGTAGTTAACAGTCAGTTTAATTTCCAACCGCAGTCATGTTGTAAAAGGTATACAGCATTTTATCAAAATATATTTTTAATGTACTACTTCTTGTTCGGTAGTTGTAACCTGATTGATTTAGGCAAATCACCCTTTATTGTATGGATCTAAAATCGACACATTTCAAATTGAAAATTTTCAAACGCGTAGACAGTGTTGTCCGGTGAGTTTGTCTATTTTGTATCATGATGAAGTACCTTCTCCTACCTAAAGATGAAATCAGATTCCAAAACCTGAATCGTTAAGAAACATTGTTTTATCTTATTTACAAAGCTTTATTATTACAAAGCTTAGTTTAGCACTGGATGGATTTAGTAGTGCTCGCCCTGGATGCATGTTTTCAGAATATTGCCAGTTCAAACCACTGAGAAAAGTCAGTGGTTGTTCAAAACCGACCCAGCTGTCATTGATCATTGGACCCTTAGAAAAAGCTACGGCTAAATATTCAGATGATCTTAGTCAGTAAGGAAGCTAGATAAAATATTCATACTTCGCTCTTCACTATAAATTACACACTCTCATGAGGTATGTCGATGTCGTTGTCGTTTAAATCTAACCTAATCAATGACGGGAAATATACACTGCTGTAGAGATTTCAGTTCCTTAAACGACGAACACTTACACTCACTGATAATGAACTCAAAAAATTATACATTATTTAAATGCTAAACAATATGTGACACAAATCTGTAACGATCCATTACAAATCTGTTTTGGCTTACCATCCACAAGCTACCAACTTTGACTATTAATACAACTATTAATACTTCATACTTCAGGATCCAATATAGTTAATGCTACCAACCGATGCGGGTGAGTTGCTAGTTTGACACAAAACCCGTGTAATCCAACTATCAATCAGCTGTCTATGCACAAATTACGTCATTAATGCCACTTCAACCTCCTGTTACCGACAGGATGCATCTGTCGGTTTTCATTAGATTCCTCGCTGTTGGAAATTGCTCTTTTAATGGCTTACTCCCATTTAACCCAATCTCCTGTTGATGATAATGTTTGTCAGATGATGTCACAAGACGAGGGAAATGAATGATGTCAAGCAATTGCCTCAATGTAAAAATTACTTATCGCTATTTAAAAGGCATTCTTTATAAATTACAATAACTTGCAAAAGAACAATATTTGGTAACATGTTCCGTATGTAGAACCTTAATGTTCTCTTTGCAAAGGATGGCAAAAATCAGCTAAGCCGATCCCCATAGATGGTCAGCACTCTTAGCACTAACCTCGATCAGCACTGGGTTGTGGGGGTTTCCGATAGCCAATGAGAGTTGTCTGGACTTCTCTTCCCTCCTTCATTTTATGTTTAACTACGTCATTAGAATGTTTTATGTGTGTGAAAACGGTTCAACCCCTGGTCTTTTTACAATCTACGGCATTTTGTTGATAACATTAGTATAGATAGCCCAGTTACAAACGGCATTTAGGTACAGAACCGATCTTGCATGGACTCGACTAACGAACCTCAGAACACTCTAACCACTTGAAGGTGGTTTGAAGGTGAACACTATAACCACTCGGTTACACAGACAATTGTTTTCTTTTTCGTAATACAATACAAACAACCTCCTTTTTATTCATCACCAACCTTTCATTCTAGCCACGGGACCACCCTTCCACATTTCTTCGTGGTATTTAGCACTTTGCACGACCTGTAATATCTCGGTAGCTTATGGCCTAGAATAAAAGTGTAGAATATTATAAGTATTTACTTTCATCTATGAAAATTCTTTTACAAGAGTTTAACATTTTGACAAAAGCGTAAACAAATTAATCTTCTTTAGGTACAAACTTTTCTCACTAACATATTTTTCCACTGTTGGACTGAACTAGTTCACAAACTTACAAAAATTGAGGTTTATACTTAAGTTTATTCCGAATATACAAATTTAATCGAACTGTATTTTTTGTTTCTAGGGACCCTAAAAAATAGTAGTGTTCGCGGATCTAGGCCGTACCACAAAAGTATGGTAGTATTGATCAATAGAGAATAAGTTAGAAACATGTTTATCTAAGCACAGTAAACAACTAATTCTTCTCATGAGGAGATATTTTATTTTATAATTATACTTTAATGATTCATCTAATAAAAATAATTTCTTGGACCAGTAGTTAAGAGAGAAATGTGTAAAACTGCCACAAGGTGAACTGAGTTCTCAAGTAGTTAGGCATAACAAGTTGACCCCTGAGGCTGGTTGCTTGTCAATGGCTTGTCTCTTCCTTCCTTAAACTTCAAATTGACGTTTACATTTTTGTCGTGTATTGTACTTTGAACAGTTTATGGAAGAGAAACATGACAGGAAAGAACCTCGAAAAAAATTTGTTATAAGGAACCAAAGTTTGGGTAAGATTAGTGTTTAAAATTATATACTAAAATAGCAATTAATTTAGCAGTACAACAACGTTAAATTTAGACCAAATTTTTCTACACCGGATACATCTTTAAAATATGCGTTTGTTCAGATGGTTTGATCATCTTTGATGTCTAAGATCGGTGGTTGGTACTATTTATACTTACATTTATATAAGTCTAAGATATTTACATTTGTCTAAGATGTTTGATATATTGGTATGTCTAAGATGATTGATTTAATATAAAATATATTCAAACGGCTTAGATGTGTGAAATATGTCTAGTGTGTTATTTAGTTTAAGATTTTTTATACTTGTTTAAGATGTCTGGTGTATGGCCAACATATTTGATACATTGTCAAAACTTAAATCTCTCAGATTTATGTTATACAATTATTCTGGCTCTAAAAAAACTAGTAAACAAGTTAGCCTCGATGTTTTTAACTAGAGTTACAGGCGAGCTTCAACTAAACGTAATTAGTTAGAATAAACTTATAACTTTCAAAGAAGTGCAATAAGTTAGGGGTTAAGTACTCGATAAACTTAGTTCAGTTTATTGAAACTCTTGTTTTCATAATGAACTACTGTGAACTTGGATAATCGGCTAAAACCAAATTAAATAAACGGTTCATCGTTCTGTTGAACTACATAGTAAGTCAAAAAAGGTCGTTGAAATGGGTTTTATGTAGATAAATTGTAAGCTAATACAAAGTAAAAGGAACTGTATTTTTATTTCTAAAATTAGGCTAGAAAAACGCTTGGTGTACAGTATAAAGTAAAATATGGAGATTACAGGTAGTTTTTTTGAAAGTAACCTTGTGTATGGTGATTGGAGAAAGGGCTCCAGAGGCCACAATCAACACGATCTGGTTGCTATAAATTAGAAGGACCTTTTTAACTGTAACTATAGTTATTAATTATAACGAACGATTTAACCATACTTTTCTTAATGCCATGGAGCCCAATCAATATTTATTTACATCACCAAAAGCCTCAAAACTTTGTACGTCATGTTGAAGTTCATGATCTATCTTTGTGTGTAGTTTAAAGGTGAAACGGCTCCTAGTAGTTTTTGCTACTATCATCAGGAACAATCACTTAAAACCACATAGTTATTTGAAGGCAATGCACCTTTCAATATATGCCCTGTACAAGTGTACAATAATCAACATTAATAACGTTAAATAATCTATAGTTAGTGAAGTTTGTTAGTGTGGCAACACCTCTAGTATCAACACAGTGCTTCACTCAGTTTAAGCGACGGAAGACAGTTAATTATAACAGTTGTAGCTTTAGTGTCGTTGTGGGATTTGAATATCTAAGCAGTTCCCGATTCACTGAATTGGTACTATGTCAACGTACATGATTTTATAATTGAAAAGTACATTTTATGTTTTAAAACTTTAGTAACACGATTTATATTTATTGTTATATTTGAATAGTAGGCAAGCATGTTTCTTTAAAAAAAAATTGTCTTAGCTTGTATGGGTTTCCATGCTGGTGACGAAATAACAACGAAATATAAACAGAAAATAAAAACAAATTAAAGAAATTCCAATCACATGTATTACTTACAACATTGGGTGAAAAATAGAGATGTCTGTACATAACATATTTTTGGTCAAGTTTTCGACCACTTGACGACCTCTAGTTTTTAATTAAATTGTAGGCTTTAAAGCCGAAAAATAAAGAGAAAATCAAGAACGAATTCTTTCCTAAGATGTTTTGTTACCCAGATATCCAGATATTCAAAATTGTATCTATGAAAATCTAAATTAAACAACATAGAGAAGCATTAAATAAACATGTGCGTAAAAATTGAACATTTTTGTACCATCTGAACGGAATCTAGAGTCTTCCAAAAGGTTGTAGCCAATTTGCGGTCAGTCTATTTTGCGGCCTCTACAAAAATCACCTGGGGTATAAATTAAAATACCCCCGCCGCAGCAAACCTGCAGACTAAGCGAATTTCCATTTGACTGATTGGATTTACACTGAAAATGTCTACTTACAAATATAACATTTATTCTTGATTTAAATAGAATTAGTTTAACAAGTACTTAGGTTTGCTGCATCAGGGAGGGTAAAACTGCTTTTAGCGAATTTCCCATATAGGGAATAAGCTATTACCGTAGTACTCATGGTAAGACCTGGACGCGGGACCGATTTTTTTTTTCGTTTTGAGGTCCCTAGAGGCCAAAAACACCATCCGTTCAAATTCATATATATATATATATATATATATTTATTTATATATTTATATATATGTGTCCGTCAGCACGATAACTCAAGCAAAAATGATCCGATTTTGATGAAATTTGGTACAAACGTGTAAACCTACGTTTATTTGAACGAGTTCGCGATCCAGCATGATCGGACCATGGGAACGGGTGTTTACGGGGGGTTTTATGGGGTAAAAATAGGTTTTTCCCATTTTTGACCCAAAAAACTTAAAATTTTGCAATTTATTTCCAAACCATTTTGTAGAGCTTAAAAAAACAAATAATTTAGTATATTGAAGCGTTATTATGCGCTTAACGGTTACGGAGAAAATTCCAAAAAATTGTAAATTTAAAATTCCCATGTTATTCTTATGGAGAATAAGTAAACTGTTGTAGTTTGCTTGTTTATGAACGTATTTTGATCAAATTTGGAAAATTATTTTATTTCTTACTAACTATTAACATTTTACAAAAAAAAACACAATTTTACCCTCCCTGATGCAGCAAACCTAAGTACTTGTTAAAATAATTCTATTTAAATTGGGAATAAATGTTATATTTTTAAGTAGACATTTGAGTGTAAATCCAATCAGTCAAATGGAAATTCGCTTAGTCTGCAGGTTTGCTGCGGCGGGGGTATTTTTTTGTAAAATGTGAATAGTTAGTAAGAAATAAAAACATTTTCCAAATTTGATCAAGATATGTTCACAAACAAGCAAACTACAACAGTTTACTTATTCTCCATAAGAATAACATCGGAATTTTAAACTTACAATTTTTTGGAATTTTCTCCGTAACCATTAGGCGCATAATAACGCTTCAATATACTAAATTATTTGTTTTTTTAAGCTCTACAAAATGGTTTGGAAAGAAATTGCTAAATTTTATGTTTTTTGGGTCAAAAATGGGAAAAACCTATTTTTACCCCATAAAACCCCCCGTAAACCTACGTTCCCATGGTCCGATCATGCTGGATCGCGAACTCGTTCGAATAAATGTACGTTTACACGTTTGTACCAAATTTCATCAAAATCGGATAATTTTTGCTCGAGTTATCGTGCTGACGGACACACACACACACACACACACACACACACACACACACACACACACACACACATATATATATATATATATATATATATATACATATATGAATTTGAACGGATGGTGTTTTTGGCCTATAGGGACCTCAAAACGAAAAAAAAATCGGTCCCGCGTCCAGGTCTTACCATGAGTACTACGGTAATAGCTTATTCCCTATATGGGAAATTCGCTAATAGACTAGATAAGACTCAAACGCACATCCTTTGTCGACTCTTAACAACTAAACTAAACTACTTGCACGATAGCTTAAAAGTATGTTTTAAATCGAATATGTTCATCGTTTCATGTTGAAAAATAGGTAAAATATTTGTTAATAATTCTTATAGTCCAAACTAAAGGCATGTTTAGAAGGGGTAAAAATTAATTGTTGGAGTGAAATGCTCATCCTGGTATGCATGGTGTAATAATACAATAATGGGCTTAGGAGAGTTTGTTGTCTCCAATGAAACTACGCTGGGAATACTGGGATAAGGTAGACGAAAGGCGCTTACTGCGCCCTAAATGCTTAGAAAGCGAATGCCACTTACTAATCTGTTGTTGCGACAACAAACATTCTATTTATAACGTGTCGATTTTGATTTTAAAGGCACGATAATCACAAAAATATACTATCTTTCAATTAATGAAACATATAGTCCACTGTAAAATCTTTTCTGGAGATCGAAAACTCGTAGTATTTGCAAATTCAATTAAATTATCGGATGGGTTTTAGTAGAGTGGATGCAAGGACAATTTTCAATTTTCTGTCGATTCACTACTAGTTAGGTTAGGTTTTGGATAGGGTTTTATAAATTGGCTAAACAAAAATAAAAAATCATAGATGGAAATGAAAAGAGAGTGGTAGGCTAATGAGTAAATAGAAAATAAAAATAAATTATCTTAACTAGAGAAACATAACTTTTTTCTACATTGTAAACAGTTTTGTATCTGATTGTACAAACATATTTCATTCGGTTTGGCTGAAATATACCTAGAGACTTACCTACCTCACTTATGAGCATAGTGGCCTAATACATATAGTGTTAAATTAGTGTTTCATTTCATTTCATTTATTTGACGGACAAACCATTTCATACAGGATACAATTTGTGTTACAACTATTGAATTAAATTGAATTGAATTGATGAGTGATGACTAACAAACATGTATAGATAACAACAAAAGTGCATATAGTAATAACGATAACAATAATAATAATAATAACAACAACAACGAAATAACAAAAACAATAACAATGATGTAACAATAAATACTAAGATAACAATAAAGAGCAACGAGAACAACAAAACATAAAAAGCATTTAACAAATTAGTGAGAGATTAAATTAATGAGATAGGTCATCTTCTCTAATCAAGTGGAAGCGAGCTGATCAATCTCCTGAAGCATGTGGTGTTACAGTTGAAGAAATCAATTTCAGGTGGCAGAGAGTTTCCCATGGCTTGTATGCGAGCGATGGCACTGTGCTGTTCGTAGAGCGTAGCATGATAAGACCTAGCAAACAGCTCCCTCGATCTGGTACCCCCTCCTGGGACGTGGAAGCTAATCCGCTCAAGCAACTCCGGACAGAGTATCTCTCCGTTGACCAGTCTATGTAGGAACATCAGATCGAATACTTTCCTTCTATACACCAGCGTACGAAGATCCAAGACAGCTGCCAAGGCGCACACTGGAACATCTGCGTAGCGGTATCCAAGACGAAGACCCACTAGGCGGATAAACCGAGTCTGAATTGACTGGAGTCTCTCCTGAAGATAGAGTTGGTAGGGGGACCACACTACTGAGCAGTATTCTAAATGTGATCTGACGAGGTGACAATAGAGGGTTTTCAGTGCCAATGGTGACGAAAAGGATCGTGAATATCGGGTAATAAGACCTAAGTTCTTATTTGCTTTTGCACTTATATAGAGTACGTGCTTTTCTGGACTCAAGGAAGCAGTGCACAGAACGCCCAAGTCCTTAATCTCGAAGACTCTGACAAGGTTGCACCCATTCAAGCCATAGTTGCGGAATACGGGAGCCAAGGTCCGGTGAAAAGTCATGATAACACATTTTGAAGTGTTCAGAGCCATACAGTTCTCGACACACCATCTCTCCATAGCAGAAAGACTAACCTGGAGGTCATAGAAGTCATCGATTGAATTGATGGTTGAATACAGCTTGATGTCGTCAGCGAACAAGAGGTGCTTGACATGAATGACTCTTGAGATGTCGTTAATAAAGATATTGAAGAGTACAGGGCCAAGATGTGAGCCCTGGGGGACGCCAGATGTAGCAGAGAACGATCTTGAGGTACAGGAGGCAAACTTCACCACCAGTTTCCGGCCACAGAGGTAAGACGAAAACCAGTCCAACAATGGGCCGTGGATCCCGTGAGACGACAGTTTAACAAGAAGGTGAGGGTGGCTGACCCTGTCGAAGGCCTTGGAGAAGTCTAGGAATATGGTGTCGACCTGCTTTCGATCGGTGAACGAGGATATGATGTCGGAGTGAAACTTGATCAAGTTTGTCATAGAAGATCTACCCGGTGAGAATCCGTGCTGGTAGGGAGAAATAGAACTTTGGAGTAGTGGGAAGACTCCAAAGAGACATGTTTAATGTGTGTTTGTTGTGTGGGTGTGTTTAATAGAGACATGTACAACAACCGGGATATAAGTAATTCAAAGTTTCATTGAAATCAATTTAGGAGAGTCCTGAGCCAATGTTATAAAATTAAAATTATTCCATTATATTTGTGACGAATTTTTACATTTAAAACAATTTTTACGCAATTTATTATGAAACAGAAGTTTCTCAAAAGTGATTAAGATGTTGAACAAAAGCTATTGTTTACATTGTTTAGACTAAGCATCCTTAACAGCGTTAAATTTAGCATTTGCCATTTACCGAGAAGACTAATATTACTTTCAACCTCCATCATTTGTCATTAGTTTTATTTCAAAATAATCATTTGCAGACTTTTCCAATGGATATTTGTATATTTCCCGACAATGCAACAATAAGTTCATGATTTATACGTAATTTTTTCGAATAACATCGATAAAGTTAAGAGCTAAATGATTAAAATAAAAACTACATATTTAAGATTCCAAGTTAAGAATTAAAATTTACTCGTTATGGAGAAATGTTTAGGTTTAGGTAATCAACCGATTTACATATGTAAATAACACAATCTAAATACAACATACAGTACAGTACTTGGGAAAATGATAACAAATGAAATAACTCGTGTTATTAACATTTGATTTAAAATACAATTCAAATGATAAGTACTATTCAAATAGGTCCTTTAGCTATTAGGTGAATATGAATTGATGTAAAACTGGTAAAAATCGAATACATAACATTTTAGAATTATTTAGAGGACGTTTCAGTATAATAAACCGTAATAAACCATCCGAAAGAAGTAGAAAACTTTTCGAAACTTGGCCAAACTACACAAACTTGTTTTTTAATTCGTAACAATAATAATGTCTGAATGTTTCATTTTTCTTTATTTGTATTCGTAGGCCAAGGTAGACAGAGTGTTTAATTTTTATCACTTACTAATCTAGTGTTTCTATATTACAATACTTTACGTAAATAGTAGTAAAGTCTAGCTACATACCAGCAAAGATTATAAGTTTAACATTACAAAACATTGTGCCAGGTTATAGGATAAAATGAATTTAAAATGTAACAAAACTACATTTGATACAAAATGATAAAACGATGTAGTCTCATTCAATTTAATTACTAGATACAATTCGAGAACGTTTAGAGTACGTAAGCAATTTGGCCCTAAATTGCAAAGACAACACTCGGAGTTTAATTGATAAAAAGCACGTATCTACTGAGACCACTCTAGCAGCAAGTGTTGCTTTTACAGCGACTCTGTACACCTTCAACTGCCGTTGTGTTTATTAAGGTTAAACATCTAGAGAAGGTTATCATCATTGGAAATAAAAAGTTGTAACATAGAAAGTTTGATATAGTTTACTTTTGCCTTCGTCGTTTTGATATACTATTATCGTTTTATTGTGTACCCATATAACAATCATAATCTGGATATTTAAATTTATAGACCATTTCCTGGATTTACAACTAAGTTATTTTCATGTAATTTTTTTAATTTTTAAAAAAATTGCATGTAACAATATACAATTGAAGTTTTAGGCTGTGTTTCGATTCTAACCTAACATTAACCAACCCAATCCCTCAAGAGGATTTGTAGATAACTAAAACATTATTCAACCGAAAATATTAAAATGTTTTAGCAAATTTGGTGGATTTTGGAAATTCCACTAAACTTTTCAAAAGTTTAAAGAGGACAGTTCAACAGTTTTCAGTGGACGAAAGTGGAAACGTTTTCCGGTTCGATCATGTCGACTTCCGTAACTTTTTCATGGGTCGAGACTGGGCCCAGCTTTGATAATTAATTGTACACGTATTTCGTTAACAGAAAAGTGAGGGTTTGATATCCTTTGTGGATTTACCGTACTTTATCTTACCAATATCAATATTAATTTGATTGTTAGTTTTATGTTAATGTTTGTAAAATATAAACTCATTAAATCTTCAAACTTATAGTGATCTGCATAAACAAGTAATGTATTCAATTCCGATAAAAGATAAAAATAGTCATTGCTAAATCCAATAAACGATAATTTCTAGTTGACAATGCTTAGTAGTTTGTGAAATATGTGATTGTTACTGTTGAAACATTATGTTATTAGTTACCTCTAGAAACAAACACAAAAATAAATAACATTAATGTATCTCTTGGCAGTAACGTCTGTATAAATCTATGTACCTTCGTTTCCCAGAAAAATAATATTCCTTCCTCTCGCCTCCCTTAATTTCTCATTAAGCAGGGTTAAATTTAATTACAGCCCATAACTTTATTACAAAGTTAATTTCATTTTATGAAGGTGCGGTTTCTTCATATAGTAGACAAGGTCCTTTCTCAAAAAGAAGACAAGGTTAATTATTTGGTATATTTAAACTACATTTAAAATTACATTTCAACTGCTTACGATAGCAAACAGGAATATTTTTGGCATGGCTTATGAGAGTGACATATTTAATTCAATAAATGCCATAAAATAAAGGAAGCCTTGTCATTAAGTTTGATAAATATAAAAAACACAATATTCTGTGTTAGTAACAAAGGCTGTTTTCGTTTTTATAGTTTGCACATAAATTGATCTATGATAATTTATTATGAGAATTAGTTGAGTATCGTAGTCAACTATTGTTACGTCGAAATCGAAGTCGAAGTAGTCCTAAACGACACGAACCACTTTTTGATTACAGACCTTGTATCCAAACTGAAAATTCACGCTCCTATGCATTTCAATTTTCTATTAACATTTAAAACCAAAGTCAAAATTACTTTCAGTTGCCTAATCACTCCCTGATCACGATTCCAATTATATTGAACCTCGCAGAACGCGCGTTTTGCCATTCATGTTGTAACGAGCACACAATAACGCCTTCCTGTTTTTAGAAATTGACATTTATATTATTAAATTAGAATAATTTGGCCTTCATTTCATCAATCAATAACCATAAAACTATGAAAAAGTAAACGAGGTGTGTATATTTACTTTGTGTCAGTCTCTGCCATTCATATTGTATTTGTTAAGGGAACGGTACAAACCCTGGCATTATAAATACATAACGTCGACCTATTGTTAGATAACATCAATAATTGATAGCAAGACAAAATGGCATCTGGGTCCGGCAACTATCGCGCTTGGAGTTGAACTAGCGATATTCAGATTTAAAGGCGAGCATTATCAGTCGGCTACGGAGACATTTTCAATAGGAAAAACACATGTATTAGGATTAGTAATGATCAATGCCAAGTAAACCCCACTTGTAGGATTGAACCAGTCCTAACAGTTGAAGGTGAAACGTTATAACCTCTCAACCATACAATTGTGTATAGTGGTTTAAATTACCTTGTTCTGTCCAAAACGAGCATATGTAGTTCGTAGTGACTACAGCTATTTCATCCTGCAGCACGAAACAGCTGTAGTCACTACGAACTACATAGGATCGTTTTTGACAGAACAAGGTAATTTAAACCAATATACGTTAATTCAGACGACCCAGAGGCCACATCATCATAAAATACAATTGTGTATTACTTCTCCTACCTGTAAAACACATGTTAATAGTAATAGTATATTTCATCACTAGGGCCTAAGGTGAGTCATTTCGACCCGAGGTCGGAAAATGAGCGATGGTTGAAAAGACACTTTTTGCCCGTGTGATAAACTATATTTTTTGTCATATTGCACTATTTGAACAAACTATGTTACAAAACTAAAATAGTTTTCATAACCTCTCAAAACTACATTATAACTTGTTAGCGAATTTCCCTATAGGGAAGTGGCTATTACCGTAGATCTCATTGTAAGACCTAGGCCCACGACCGATTTACTTTTTCATTTTGATGTCCCCAGAGGCCAAAACACCATTCGTTCAAATTTTTATATTGCTGTTTTCGCTTTTTTTGTGCGGTTGTTTTTGCTGCACTATGATGAAAAAAGTTAACATTTTAAATCATTAAAAGTATGGTTTAGTTTAAGCTCTCCGGTGAACTCTAAATCACGCAAACTTGATGGGATCGATTTATTACTCCAGAGAGACTACATTAGTCTGGGTTGAAACTGAGAACTAAGGACAGAACATAAAAATTAAACATCTATATCTAGTGAATTTTTATATTATTTGATTGCGACATTTCATTTACTTGATAGTAGCGCAGATAATCCAGTAGTTAATGCGCCGAAATTTTATCTCAGAGGTCTGGGCTCTAAAATTACCAATTACCAACGTTTTTTGCAATGTGATATTGCCACGGCCCAGTGGCTCATAATAGGCTTCTGAGTCCACTTTTCTATGCAAGTCAACTTAACGAAATAAATAATTATACATTAATAGTCAAAGATTCTACCCTGTAATCTTCAGCAGTGTATCATTTGCAGTATCATAACGACTACTAATTAGAATAATGAATTAAAGTTACCAGATGCAAAGATAAGGAGTATAGGTACCTGTTATATTTTGAACACGGGTATAATTGTTCAGGTAGCGAAGTGCAGTGGTTGCTTTTCAAATTTGAATGTTGCGGGTCCGATGCCAGTCGTGTTAAATCCTAGGATCAGATTCCTTTCGGCATTTCGAATATTAATGTTATCAGAACAACCAGTCAGTGGTCAGAGGTAGATGGTAACAAGCTAGGGTTTGGACAGTTTAGTTTCAAAAAAAGTAGACAATGACAGTGAAATAAAAATACACAAAAAATGCCTTTTTCCATAAACACATGCCAAAAGATTTTAAAAATATGATAACAGATTTTAGACAAAAAATGTAATAACACGTTGTAAAAACGTTTGCACAAGTTATTAAGGTATCTTCTGTTAAAATTCATTTACTTATATTATATGTGAGTCAATTAGCACGATAACTCGAGTGAAGATCATCCGATTGTGATGAAATTAGGCACAAACACATGATTAGAATTAGGGAACGGAATTTTATTGAATAAAAATTGCCCCCAAAACATTTGATTATTATTTCTATACTATTTTGTAGAACTTAAAAACAAATAATGTAGTATATGAAGCCGTTGTTGTACGCCTAATGGTTTTGGAGAAAACAGAAAAAAATAAATTTAAAATTCCTAAGTTATTCTTATGGAAAATGCATAAACTTTTGTAGTTTTCTCGTTCAGGGATATATTTTGATCACATTTGGCAAATTTGTTTATTTCAAACTAAGCTAAATAAAAAACACAAATATATAAATGACATATTATATGAAAATATTTAAACCAAAAACATACTTTATTACCTTCCCTGTACAGCAAACCTAATTACTCATAAAAATTAATGTTATTTAAACAGGAAACTATTCTGAGAATTTTAAAAGGAATATTTTTGTAAACATCCAACCAGGTAAATAGAGATTAGCTTAGTCTGTAGGTTAGTTGCAGCGAAAGTATTTCATTAAAATCACAATTGACTATTTTCTTGCTTTTCACGATTTACATTGGACTTTGCCTTTGACTACGTTTACATGACTTTGGATGCACCCTCGAGCGTTGTGTCTCCAAGCTCTATCCAGTTTAAGCATGACTTGTACAATAATGTAATACAAGATTGCATTATGATCTAAATAACTTAACATTGTATGGGTAACAAATAAATGTTAGACTTACAGTGTTGAAAGTTGATTTTATTTAAGGGAACCACATCGAGTGTTTTTGGGGCTAGTGTCGGACCAAACATAGTAATGAAAGTTGGCTCTTGTCAGAATAAACAAGGCTTAAACTCGATTGGGTTCGTTTGTAAACAAAATCTTTTTACTTTTGGCCTTTACTATAATACAATTCAACATACTAAACTATTGGGCTAGTGTTGTAATAAGCCAAACTTATAATAGATGATTGCATTGTTGCATGAAATTGGTATAAATTTCGTCAAGAATAAATTTTGAATGTCATGAACTCATGAACAACCTATAATGCCTATCCTTTTTTAAACTTTGATTTAATTCGAGATAGTTACATTATGAGAAAATACATCAGAATTACATATAAAAAACTAATAAATTATATTAATTAATCTATTTACTATGCTTACTGCAGACAACCGATTATAATCGTTGTTTTTGGCAAATTGTAATAGTTTGAGGTCAATTAATACATTACTTTCTCAGAAGGTTTTCCTAACTTAGGTAAATAACCAAATTGTGATTGTAATTTGTAAACCCACATCTCAAGATATATAAGGAAATATTTTAACGAAAAACGAGTATTAAGTACAAAAAAATACGATACTATTTTTAGCTTTTATCTTTGACTAATCAATGCTTTTATACAAACAATAAACTACAATATGACAAATTTTGCGTTTTGCGTAAATGTTTTACGAGAATGATCACCCATTTAAATCTTGCTCATGCAGTAAATCACCTTTCAGAATTCAGTTATACCAAAAACTTTTCAATAATTACTAACATTGACCTATTGAGCCCATTGACATCACAGGGTGTAAATGCTTTATACAAAAAGGATGGATAATTGACCATCACAACAAGTTTTAGTGTTGACTTTATATAAGGAAAGTAATATTCAAACTAGGACGAGTTATACACTAATATTGCTTTACACAGCACGATAATCTGGAGTAGGCTTTGTTACTCTTTACCTTTAGAGAGATTGGCTTTCAAGCTGATGTGTCTAGTTCACTTTATTGCGTTCAGGTACAACATTAGAGAATGTTTAGAGTTTGGAACTCATAGGCTACATTTACTATCACAATACCTAGTCATACTTGATGGATTCCTCCTTAAAAAATGATACAATTTTTTAATTTTTAGTGGGTTGGGCTTTTAATTTTTTTATAACGATAAAAAGTTGAAGACGATTCCCAGCGGCCCTTGCAAACTCAAGCATTATTGACAGAAATGACGGTTATTAAATTATCTTGTTGAAGCTTTCAGCTCGGTTAGAAAACAATTTCTTACAATTCTATAATAATTTGGCCTCAGTCTTTACTTCACTGTTGAATGGAAATTTGTGTTTGTCCGAGCAAAATATTGAAAGTTGTTCAAGTTATTTGTTAAGTTGTCATATTCTATTTTGCGGGAAAAACAAGATTGCCTCAATAAATTATATTTTATTGGTATTTGTAATGGTTTTCTGCGTTTTGGCCTCAATAAATCTTCAATAGTACTTTTAGTGCTATATGAAAATATTAGGAGATTGGAAGTATAGAATATCCATTTCTAGGTCAAAATTGAGATTATTAGAACAGTTATTATGTTTAGTGCCAAATATTATTTTCATAATATTTGTCTTATCTTAATAGTACGCATTTGATTTTTTCACTAACTTAGGGGAGTTTTCTGACTGTGCACTAGCTTTGAACCCCTAAGTACAGCCAAGGAAGGTTCCGCGATGTGCCGCTAGAGCGCGCTCGATGCAAGATGTATGGATACATGGATAAATCTTGCGCTCGATGTTCTATTCCCTGCCGTCGTCGTTATGGTTATACCACAGACAATATAAATTGTCTGTGGTTATACCATATTATGCTACAAGCAGACGCTGCAGCGGTGTGTGCCGTAACTACAAGGCACTCCTAGCAGTGGACGCCAGAACATATGCTAACCGCAGCACTGATGTCGGTCTATATTTAATTCTTTTTGTCTGTGGACAGTACATTAAGTAGTAAAAATGCTATGAGTGGCAATTTAGGTTATTAATAAGTAAAATTATGCCATATCAATTACTAAAATATTCGTTTATTGAACTTATCTAGTTAGTTAGAAACTAAGTTAGGTAAACGAATAATTCCGATTAGCGGATCTTTTACATAGCAAAGTAAAATTGAAGAACAAGTCTTTTGTCCGATAAATATGAAAAGGGCCTACATCCAGGTTCACATAAATCGCATTAGACTTGTAGTGCAGAATATATACATGGAACGGAACACGGACGATGTTTCCAACAATACTCTTGACTACGGATCACATCTCAGTCTCTTACAAGTTGAGAGACAATCCTTGGAAACGACGAGTTTTGGAACATTCTGGAACATATTATTACAAGATATAAAATTTAGTTAAAAAAAATAAAAGTTATCTTCATGTCAAACTTCGAGGATTGACGTATCCTTCATTTTTTAAGATTATTTTCACAGGTACTACAGTAGTGAAGGAAATGTTTCTATGGTAGAGGTGACCCAAAATTGACCCAAAAAGTAATACTCAAGCAATTAATTGTATAATGATAAAGTGTACACACAATAAGCTAGATAAAACATAAATTAATCATTCTCCCTCATGATGGTATCTCATTTATAATCATTAGTTTAAATTGCTGATTACTGAATCGTTGTAATTTTTACCAGTTTTATAACCTATAAACATGGAGATATCAGTACACTCTGTAATTTTTGTATATTACACACTGTTTTTGTGTATTATTACACACTGAACCACTTATGGACCTTACGGATCAGTTGATGACAGTTTTAAGGTTTGTTTATATCCTACTAGCTGTACCCGCGGGCTTTGCCCCATCGTATTATTCATTTAAATTTAAATTTATGAGCATAAAATGATTAATATAATGAAAATAAAACATATAGAATTGAAAACCAAAACAATATTTAAATTGATAATCTGTTTTTGTACATTTAAAGTGAACTCAATATTTTCATAGCCCAGTAACCAAGCTTTCGTATTCTCAAAATATATACACAAATCTAACAAAAAACCACTAAGTGGTAACACTTCCCCCGCCAAGTCAGCAACCCAAAAAAGACAATAAATCACCACTTTTCCGCCAAGAAAAACAATGTAATGTATGTAAGTTTGGCAACTTGGCGGCAGACTTTTGCTTGTTTTTTTTTCATTAAAGTTACGTTGGTGGATAATTTCACAAATCAACTTCTCTAATTAATTAGTCCAACTAAGTATAATAATTTCGAGGTAATCAGTAAATATAAAACCATCACTATTATGATTTTATGAAATGTGACACAAATAAGGTCAAATTTTGTAAAATAAGCTCTCATCTAGCAATGTACTATTGGGAGAGATACTTGCTCAATGAAACTAATTTTATGGTATTTTTTAAAGTGATCAAGCAAAAGTCTGCCGCCAAGTGGCCAAACTTACATACATTACATTGTTTTACTTGGCGGAAAAGTGGTGATTTATTGTCTTTTTTGGGTTGCTGACTTGGCGGGGGAAGTGTTACCACTTAGTGGTTTTTTGTTAGATTGTATTTATTTTTGTAGAAAATTAACAGTTAAAATAAAAATCCTCTTTTCTCTTATATATAGACCAGGGCACAACTACATATAAAATGCATTGGTGTTACATAAGTGTTCCGATAATTAAACCCGTATATCTAAAGACTAGTGTAAATTGAGCCCTTATTAGAGAAGTAAAAATGTAATCAAACAGATTAGGTTTGTTAGAAATAGCATAAGGCAAAACAAATATTGAAAAACTCATTTTTATCCTAAATTTACATATCACTTTTTACATTCACTTTTTTGCTTGTTTAACATACGTAGACGGATTTCCCCGATTGTTTTATTTGTTTTAGTGTATCAAAACATAAAACTAACCTTATTAAGTTAAATAAATTTTGGCAATATTATGAAGAAACAATGTTAAAACTAACCTTAGTACTAGTACTAAGTTTCAAGTTCCTAGGTTTCATATGTTTTGATAAGTAGTATTAAACTGTTAAAAATGACGAGCTGCTGTACCAGTGTACCATCGGTACACTGCATTTTTCAATGGAAAGTATCGGGGAATATCACTGCTCTAAGTAATTTTATATAGTAAGTAGCTCAAATCATTCGGTATACCTGAAAAAAATACTTTATAAAAGTTTTAAAATAATTTTTCAGCTGATCCTATGAATTTCTCTAACATTTTAAATTAATTGAGATTTAATCGCAGCTGATCCTTCTTTTGTTTTGATTTTAATCCCATGTTATTTAAATGGGCCAAAATCGTACTTTGAGGGCTTGCCAAGGGTTTATGGGTCAACGCACCGACTTGTGACCCTCAAAAGGCACATCTACACGCTAAGGGCTTTCAAACAACATAAAAAACATTAAAATTGAGCCAGTGGTTTGGGCTGTAGGCCCGTCAACATTTAAGGAGAAGAAGGAGAACACGGAAAATTTGTGAATTTTCAAACTAGTTTTTCTTGGCTCAAACACAACCTTTTTTTAAATTCTTTTTTTTATTTTGCCAAGAATGATTGCCCCTATCCAGTGGATGAATAATTATTTTAATAGCTTTTGTTTCTTCAGAGCTATAGACGAGTAAAAAAGCCACTTTGTCACGTCATGTATATATACACTGCAGCAGCTGTGTACCGCTGGGGGACTTGGCGGGGCGGAACGCTGCCGCGTTCCTTAATATCATTAGCTGTCTCCATAAAAACAGCTGTTACAACCCTACTTGCGATGTTGCCACTTCTAAGGCCGTGGCCTGGAGTTAAAGGGGGATGTGATGCAATTCGTTTTTAATCTTGTCAATTGTTTAACATTATTTTATATGGGTACCATTTATTAAATAAATTCAACAGTTTCATTTGTATGTCAATGCATTGTAGTAATAGAATGTCGGTGTTGGAAAACGTTACAAACTCAATGCAATATCAATGTGGCACTGCTTTATTGATTTAAAATGTTCATACTGCGCTGTATCTCGAAAACGGCTTGAGATACGGCACAACGGTTGAAATTCTGGCATACTAAGTGGGTATCAACTTTTGATTATAAACAATAATAATAAAAAAATAAAAAAGTCAAAAAATTTTACATTATTCTATATGGGTACAAATAAAAGTTACATAAAAATGTTCAACGTCCAGACTTTTTGACACTTTCCCACAAGGTTGGACAATTATATAGGGATATGTAGGCAAAGATCAGGAATTTTGGAATTAGTGGCTAAAAAATTATCCCCATGTTATTCTTAAGGGCAAAAACGCCCCAAGTGCCGTCTCTTTGTGGTATTGCCCCTACTAAGGCCATGATCCTGAATACGCATAGATAACAGAGCTCTAAGCATAACTCTAGCATAAGTACGACGTTGGCACTGGAACCCAACAGCGCATGTAAAACAATTCAAACAAAAAATGCAATGAAAAAATATGCGGGAAATAGGGTCACAATGCCAAACCATTTGCCCAATCTTTTAACCCTGTGGCAGAAATTTGTAGGGACGAGAGCTCCGAGGAGTCAAGTTAGATTTATATGTGCATGGTAAGAGACAAAAGAAGTGACTTCCCTCGCTACAATGATGCTACCTGTATAGATGTCGCAGCTATTTTAAAGCTGAAAACAGAGCACACCCTGGCCAAATAAATCTTTGTTTTTTATTTTCAAAAACCTATAGTGTTAAACGTGAATCCGTTCTAGATACGTCGTTAAATCCACTCTTATGTTCATAACCGGAGACTTTGGTTGGGGCACCTAATTTAAACACGCTTAAACAGAACATATCGTAGAAGTAATTTAACAATGCTACAGTCTGTGTCGTACTGGTCGTACTGGTCAAGAGAGGGATTTAGCTTACTACATTAGGTCTGAAAAGCTCACTTTACAGTGTGTGGTTGACATCTATGATCTCATAGAGGACACCCGCCTACAGTACAAAAGAGATAACCAAAGTAGTATGAGAACGGATCTATAATTAAATATTGTACCGTAGATTACTTGTATAATCTTTTACAACACAATATTTTTCACATTTCTATAATCAGTCATAGAAATTACTTTAGAGTGACTCTATGATTGAGGTTTTGCTGTTTATATTTTTGTTCTTCTTTATTGTATTACAATTTGCAGTTTTGCTCGATTTCGAGCAACATGTTATCTAGTTTGCAATTAATTCTTGTCCTCTCTCTCCAGATGTAAGTGGCATTAACTAGTTTCAATCATTTTATTTTCCGTAGTTTTACTTTACCTAATGCTAGTATTTTTTGATACACTTTTTTATCCTTCCAATATTTTCCATAGTAATCATAAATATTTTGTAAAATCTTCTGTAACTGCACCTAAACCAACTTCTACCATTTTAGCGTTTTAGCTATGCAAAATATCAAAATAGAATGTTACCACAAAAAATATTTATGCATTATTTAATTATTTATAGCTTATGTAAAGATTACTTACTACATATTCTGAGAAGAAAATGACGATATTACACATTCAATTCAATTTGTATAATAACACAGTCAGCTTAAGTGCTAGGAAGTATATTCTGAAAACGATTTTACTGGAAAATGTTTTGACGTGCTTTAAAATTACATTTTAGCCAAAGGTACATCTTTTGAATATTGATAAGAGTACTTTAGCTTCAAAAAAGCTTTAATATCTATACAACAATATACTTTGCAGAGGTTTATGGATGGACTGTTTAATTGTATTTAAATAATTTTTAAAGTAAATTAAATAACTATAATTCTTGTAAAAAGTATTTTTTTAAGTACTTTGCAGAAACTAGTCTTAAAGTTGACCGTAAGGATCCAACTGATCCATTAGAATGTCAAATTATGCCAATTTACCGTTAAATGAGAATTTAATAAATTATTTAATTTATACTGAGTGACTTACTGGAACCAGGTCTTTTTTTAAATGGCTAGTATACACTGTAATTGTTGCGAGGAGGAGGTAGCCACTTTTTTGTGTATATGATGCCACTTTATCAGTCTTTTAGCAGTGTAGCGTTCAGGGATTTGTAGTCATATGCAGGTTCAGTGATTGGCAATTTCGATATTTGGATACCGTATAGTAATGAGTTTTAACTATATCTATAGCATAAATTGACTCAGACCTACATCAAAAGCTGTTCTACTTGATACAGGCGTTTGTTCTTTTGAATTGCATAGCTAAAATATTGGACAAGTTTTAAAACAGCAGGTGTTAAAAAGTCAAGAGTAATAGCACTACAAGCACAATCGTGTAAACAGAAATTTCATTTATATTTAGAAAAAGTACCAAGCTACCAAAACAGAAAAAAACCAATCAATTGAAGAACACAATAATGTGAATCCCTACTGCGATGTCGGACTTGATCATGATTGATTGGGCGAAGATAGCAAACAAAACAACGAGTAACTGTGGATTTAAAAAATCTAAATATATTTGACCCAAATCTGTTTGTTTTCTGTCCATAGAGATGGTGTACTAATGATATAAACCAAGTCTATATTCAATTATTACACGATGTGTAATCAAATTACAAATGACAAGTGATATATGACTTACGTGAAACTTTTAACTATTTGTTCCATAGTTGGTCACAAAATTTATTTGGAGAAGTTAACAACTATGTATAAACTTACTGCATTATAATATTGTGTTATAAATGGATTTTAATTTTGACTAACAACTTAACTAAATATAAAATTAGGCCTTATATAAATGACGAAAAGGTGAGTCGGTTGCGTCACTGCTGTCGTAGGTTCGGATCCTGGTCACTGCTGCAAACACCGCTTGCTTTGCTGGATACCTTCCACGCACGGGCAGTTAGTCTATGTGGACGGGCAAATGAAAAATTAAAAGAGGCCGCCAACCTCTTTGAAAAAATCTTTGAAATCTATTATAACTTTCAAAGGAGTGTGTGATATATTTTCATTGGATAACAACTCAGCTTTTGTTTTATTAAAATACTAAGATTTTTACTTAATATTTACAGCGATTAGTTACAAAACTAATTTAAAAATACTATTTTTTACATCAAAAGCAGACTAAATATTGAAAATATTACCCTGATAAAAATTAAATAACAAAATATTACGTTTTGTAAATACTCAAATAAGTATAACAAGTCTTGCTAAGTTTTGTAGGTTGAATGGTGGTATTCGTTTTGAGGGTTTCAAAAACACCTTGACTAAATATAACTTATTAACACTTATGAAAGTTTTTTGTTGACATAGTTGTTTAAACTACGTTTACATTCACCCCAAATTTTCAACTAGTAAAGGTACCAACGTGACTCAGACTTTTCAAAATCAAAATCTCTGACACAGCTCTGGAGGATGTTATTATATGGTCTGGTATTTTCACATTTCTCACACCAACAGAGCAAGATATTACTGTGAGTTGGCTGCCACTTGAAACTTGAAATCTCCCTTGAAGACGTCTTGATTAATATTTGAAAACCTAAAAATTGATAGAGGAAGAAAAACTCTATTCTATGGCATCCACTTGAGTTGCTTAAACTGTACTGCGTATTGTTTCCATTATGTTGGAATTCTTATTTACTACAAGTAACGCATTTATGTCCAATAAACAGTTCAAAAACTCCTTAGATTATACAAAAACCTTAATTCAATACTTTTGTCAAGTTAAATACTTCTAATTCAATGTTACTAGGCCTAACTAACTATGAATAGTCTAATAAATAATAACCCTTTTCGGCTGTTTAACGTTAATAATTTAGTGTAATATTGTAAATGAATCTTTGTTGGATAAAAGTGTGCTTGGTAAACACTAAATTTGAATAATAATAATAATAAAAAACTAGATAAAAGAATTGGACGTAACAATTGTCCTATTGTTTCAAGAGAAGTTTACCGGCGTCAGTTTTAACAAGGTTGAAAGTGAATTAGGCTCCTGAAAACAGGCAAAGGGCGTTTGTTGTTTGGTCTCATGCTTTCAAATATAGGAGGGCAATTATTTTCACGCACCAAAATTGCTGTAACTACATTTGTATCTATTTCTACTGCAATTAATTTTGAACATAAACGTTAGGAACTCAAAGTTTAATGATAAAAGGCAAAATAATAATTAATTCATCCGACAAAAAGATATCGATTTCTTACTAGAACCAGTATCACATAACACTGCTATATTCAAAATTAATTAGCATTTTTTAACGTAAAAACTTAGTGCAACTGGAATGTTGGCAGGATATTTTCACGGTATAAAAGTTGTATTTACAATCAGGATGATCGTTGTGCGAAGCTGAAACTAAATTAAAACACTGATTGCCTCTGAACAGTGTGTAACGATGGCGCTAAACTGGCATATGGACTGAAAAGCATGCACACATCGATTTGTAATAGAAGTTTTAGAACGACATACCAAAATTATTTGCTACCCCTCCGTTAATTTAACCCAAATCAAAACAAAATAGCTACGTTAAATAGTTTAGTTAAATTACCTGAAACTTTATAGTTGGTAACAGATCGGCAATAAGATTTTTCTTAAAAAAATTACATGTACTTTGGGTTTTTTTTAAAAATAACTTTATATGTTTTCTCCATTAAATCCAGAGGCTTGTTAAATTGGTGAATTGAGATGAACTAACCTACAGAAATCGATAACTTGATTTTAACTTTCTTTACTGACTCGATATGGGGTATGGAGTCACAACTAACATGATCACTAAATATCTTCTTATCTAACACCACTATAAAAATAGAGGACACAAACCATGATGAAAGCAAAATATTACTGTACACGTATGCTGTTCTCTTTGTTGAGAATAAGATGGAACATATTCCAAAAATAATTCAACAACCTTTAGCTGCTCTCGGAAAAAGGTTTTGCATTAAGTTACACAATTTTTTGATTGCATGGTTTAAAATTTTACGAGAGACTAGAATCTCATCTAAAAATAAAAATCGTGTAGACTGTTTGCAAAAAAATAGATTATTTTCTTAATCCGAGGCTCAAGAATAACCCATATAAGAATCTATGGTAGTACTGTAAATTTGCCCAATGGTATTCTTGTGTTTTACGTATAAAATTGTAAGACTCTTACTGATAAACTTGTGTACAATCTCAGTACACAAAAAAGAAGAAAACTAATCAGCTGATATTTGCCCTTACCCAGGGTTGAACTTAATCAGCTGACAATAACCCCCGGGACTGGCGGCAAACTAACACATGTTTGGCTTCGGAAATTAATTGAGTTTCTTTGGTTTATTTTTTAGTGTCTGGGCAAAACAGGGTTGTTCTGGTGTCGGATTTCATTAGATAACAAAGTTGCCTTTGGTTTTAAGAACGCCTTCAATCGTAATATATTTAAAAACATTTTAATTTATTTAAGTGTTAAGGAGGTGATAGTTTGAATCAGTTTTTGGTTAGTTGGTATTTATATGAAGCGGACAAACATAGGTGGTTATTTTATGGCAAAGATGAGTCTAAATGAGAGTTGAGTATATGAGATGACAGCTTTGCTACTGAATGTGATTAGCTGGTTCTTTTCCTCGGACCAATAATCAGTATCAAATCATCAAAAAGCCTTAGACTTTTCTCGGGATCAAACTGAATACCTTATCATTCCTAAGTAATCACTATCATGCCAGCGTTTAGAAATTGTGATAAGACAAATGTAAATTATATAAGAACTGAACATAAGGCACCTTAAAGCTTTCATATATCACTTATATCGCTGTGTGTTATATCGCTTTCATATATAACACACGCTTTCAAATTAACCTTCCTAGACATAATTTAGAATTCTACACAAAAAAACCTTCATATACAGGATTAAAATTTCTTCAAAAATTACCCATTTCACTTAAAAAAAGAAAATAATACAAACAGATTCAAAAGCCAACTAAAAGACTTATTGATAAGAAACCCATTTTATTCTATCAAAGAATTTTTAAATTGTAATTTCGAAACGTACATTTGAATTCCAGATACTAACTAGTTTTACTCTGACGTAATCGATTTTATAATTTGTTTAAGTAATAACACTCATTTTTAGTTTAACTGTATAGATCCTTTGTAATGAATTACTTTAATTATTTAGTTTATAATTTTTTCTTTATGTTAGTTTAATGACACTATTTAAGACATATTGTCTAAAATTGAATAAAGAATATTTGATTGATTGAACGTTACCAAAATGACACTTCTGAAGATATATTTAGTATAGACTAATTATCTACTTATATATAATTCAGTTTAAAAAATCTTTGAACAACTAAATCTAGAGTTCTACTGGACCGATTTTATTAATTAATGGGTCGTTGGAAAGCTTAATTCGTGTAGATTTTTTAAATCATTGCGAAATATGATTATAAATAAATTAAATAAATAAAAAAACATGTTTTACATAAGAGATGCATTAAAAATGGGGGGGTTTAATATTCTTTTATTTCAAGGCAACTTTTGGCTGCCTCTTTGAGTATTGTCAAGAAATGCATTGTATCTAATTGATACTGGACCGATTTTATTAATAAATTGGTCATTGGAAGGCCTAACTCATATAGATTTGCAAATAATTATAAAACTGTGATTTTATTTAATATTTGTGGTGAAAAAGTACAAATAAATATATAGTAGTAATTTGTAGGAAATTTTATTCTCATTCAAAATATCACTTCGACTTTGGACGATTTTTCGATAATTTAAGAGTTATTGGCAAATAAGCTAAGCAATTGAAAATTTATAGTTGTTAGAAAATACTGAATTAGATTTATTTTTTTTAACTTCGTACAGCTAAATCTAGAGTTCTACTGGACCGATTTTGTTAATTTATTAATGGGTCGTTGAAAAGCCTACTTCTTGTATATATTCTACTCATATAGATTTGCAAATAATTATAAAACTGTGATTTTATTTAATATTTGTGGTGAAAAAGTACAAATAAATATATAGTAGTAATTTGTAGGAAATTTTATTCTCATTCAAAATATCACATCGACTTTGGACGATTTTTCGATAATTTAAGAGTTATTGGCAAATAAGCTAAGCAATTGAAAATTTATAGTTGTTAGAAAATACTGAATTAGATTTATTTTTTTTAACTTCGTACAACTAAATCTAGAGTTCTACTGGACCGATTTTGTTAATTTATTAATGGGTCGTTGAAAAGCCTACTTCTTGTATAATCATTTGTATAATATTTGTAAGTAATCATGAAAGTTTGGTTTTATTTTACAAGAGTAAATTGTTAAGATTTCTGTAAAACTATTTGTACGTATTGACTTTATTCATGTACACACAGACTTAATAAAGATGATTAATTCTGATTCTGATTGGTGTAAATACCTGCTTCTTAGTAAGCATAAACGACATTTTCGCCAAGTTAAAATAATTTTAAAATAATTTAAAACCATTTTAAATTATTTTAAAGTGCTTTTGAAATAATTTATAAGTTATCTTCCAATGATTTTAAAGCTGTTTTCAAGTTCTTGACAATGAGTTTAAAGTGCTTTTATAATGATTTTTCAGTGCTTTATCGATGATTTCAAAGTGCTTTTCCAATGATTGCAAAGTTATTTATAAATTACATTTTTGCCAAGTTAAATCAGTTTAAAATAATTTGTTAATGATTTTAAAGTTATTGATAATCGTTAAAAAAGTACTTTTAAAGTACTTTACCAATGATTGTTGTGCTCCTCTTATTTTAGTTTAAAGTGCTTTCTTATTGATTTTGAAGTGCGTTATCAATGATTTCAAAGGGTTTTATAAATAAAATTTTTGCTGAGTTAAAATAATTTTAAAGTTATTTTTTAATGTTTTAAAGTGCTTTTAAAGTAATTTATGATTTATCTTCCAATGATTTTAAAGCAGTTTTCAAGCTCCTGACAATGAGTGCTTTTTAAAGAATAGTGACAAGAATGTTTTTAGGAATAGTGACATTAAAGTGCTTTTTATAATGATTTTTAAGTGCTTTATCAATGATTTCAAAGTCCTTTTCCAATGATTTCAAAGTGATTTATAAATTCAATTTTTGCCAAGTGAAATCATTTTAAAATACTTTATTAATGATTTTAAAGTTATTGAAAATCGTTTTTATTTTAAAGTACTTTAACAATGATTGTTCTGCTCCTCTTTTTTTAGTTTAAAGTGCTTTCTTAATGATTTCGAAGTGCTTTATCAATGATTTTAAAGTGTTTTATAAAGGACATTTTTGCTGAGTTAAAAAATTTTAAAGTTATTTAAACTCATTTTTAAATTATTCTAAAGTGCTTTTAAAATAATTTATAAGTTATCTTCCAATGATTTTAAAGCTGTTTTGAAGCTCCTGACAATGAGTTTAAAGTGCTTTTATAATGATTTCGAGGTGCTTTATCAATGATAACAAGTGTTTTATAAAGGACATCTTGACTAATTAATACGATTAATCTGGTTTATGTTAATCAATGCTATATCAATAACCAATGTTATATTGGATAGTCAGTATAACCTGGTATAACGGATTAGAACAGAGCTAATGCATACCAATCGACCTTCTGATCTCTGTGCTATTATTGATCAGAATGGTTTGTATTGTGTGTGTTACATTTTCCAACAAAAGGGAGGATAGGACAATAATAACTTATAATGGAAAAATAAGTTGATATTCTTTATTTGCTTTTATACTTGTCAATTGTGTTTCCAATATATACATGTCGTGGATAGTTTAGCTTTGATTAAACCAATGGTTTCGTCCATCCCTCAAATTATTCACTCTTGTATGGTGTTTGTTCTAACTAAAGACACAATAGTAGTAACAACATTAGAAAATTAGTAATTTACTATCATCAGCACCATTTTGGAATAATGTCTGGACTCGAGGAACGCAAATTACGTATAGTTACGTTTTGTATGAAATAAACTTAATAAAATGTATAGTAAAATACCTTATTACTGAAAAACGCGAATTAGGAACAGTTTTTTTATTATTTACATAACAAATTGAATACTGTTTCAGTCATTATCACAAGATACAGTTTTAATTTTCTATGTCAATAATGGATTATCTCTGTGTGCGTAGTTGTTCCAGAAGTTTTTACTCTTCTCAACACTTCAAGGCTTTCAGGGTGATTGCCTATTTGATCAGATGCTTCAAGCATTCAACATTACACACTCAACAGCTGATCATTCTAGAGTGAGCCTCGAAGGGGATTAAACAGGTTTATACGTATAAATACACAAAATATCATTTAGGACATATTATTTTACCATTCGTGTTTTAAACTGCTAGCCTAGTTTTTTACTAACTATCAAATTCATGCTTGTGATGAAATTATGATCTGTAAAGAGTTGGTGTTATAATTACTTGCTCACTTAAAACCTATGACAGCGTTAACATTTATTTAGTTTAAGCTAAAAATGAATAATTTATTTTTGTAAAAAAAATACAACCGACTTCAAACGCTCTAAAAAGAATGAAATAATTTCAATAAAGTAAACTTTTGTATTAGGCAAGCTCACGTATTTAAAGTCGGCGCGGCTCTATGATGATTTTTGATACAAAATTTAAAGAGGGTGTCCATATTGCAGGTGACTATCTATAACTAAAGGGGTTAATCTGCATGTCCTTTTCATAGTTATGCGTTAAGTGTTATTTTATTACCGTAATCAGAGATCGGCATCATAGTGGTATTAACGAGTATCTTTAAAAATATTATAACGCATTTAAATGTTTCTAACTAAGAAAAGTAACGTTTTAATACTAAACTAGCTTCTTTTCCCTATCACAATATCAAACTAAATTATTTTCCTATTCATATAGAACATTTGTGTGTGTTATTTTCATAATGCATTTATTCTGAAGTAAACATAAAATACAAGAAAATATTTCCTTTAATATATAAACAAAACAATTCAGAATTTTTTTTTACATATTTATGTTATCCAGCTACAATTTATTGATTTTCAAAATACACACACAATATTTAATTTCAATCATATTTGCAGTTTGAGCCACGCCGACTTGAAATACGTAAGCTTGCCTAATACAAAAGTTTACTTTATTGAAATTATTTCATTCTTTTTAGAGCGTTTGAAGTCGGTTGTATTTTTTTTACAAAAATAAATTATTTCATTATTTTTAGTGACTAAAATTTTTTATGTATTAATTACTTGAGGTTTTTTGATAAGCAAAACTGTTTGAAACAATCAAAAGCTCCACAGAACAATCATTATTTTAAAACTGCTTGAGGCACCTGTTCAGGTTACATAATCAATGGGTATGAAAATAAACATTTTGAGATATTCCTTAAGAAAGAAAGAGTTGTCCATTACATTAGGCCTAATGAAAAACTAATTGTCTTTTCTAGATACATTGAAATGTCAGATATCATCGTTTCCTGCAATCAGTGTACTTCTACATTATAAAAATAAATACAGTAACGTCTCAAGTCTTTTGGAACAATATGAAAGTTATTCCTCAGCTACCAGCACTAAAAAATCTCTCAAAAGTGGAAAATTGGTCGTTAACACGTATAGTACCTTTGGAAAATATTATATGAAAGATTGGTTCGGCTAAAAGTGGTGCAAGCCATGTAGGTGGTTTTGTTTGATCAAGATATAGCCTAGTCGAAATTGCAAATCATCTTCATAATAGGCATAACAGTAATGATATGATATAGTAACTAGGTAGAGAATATCAATAAACATTCCACATCTGCAAATGCATGTTTAGTAATTAAAATATTTTACATTTTTAAGACAATTGACGAATATGCACTGTCACACTTTTTAGGTCGTGTACGTGTAAGGAATAATTGCATTTAATTTATATTTAGACCTGTTTTACGAATGCTTTGGTTTTCACAATACACCTTTATTTGTCAATATCATACAGCTATTCACTGAAACATATGTTTTTGTAAGTCAGAATATTCAATAGGTACTAAAAACAGAATTACTGTATACACAAATCAGGTCAAACGTTAAAATACATTTTTATAGTAACCAAAACAAAATGCATTTTTCTCAATGTAATTCATTAAGGCTCCATGGCAAGAAATAGTTTATTGATCAATATGAAGCAACTGTTTCATGAATAATTGTCTGTAGCTTCATTTAAATGGTTTCAACTTACAGCTGTAGGAATGTTATTATTATTTATTGCATTCTCTGCACAAATGTAAACAATCTGAACAAATGTAAACAAAATAAGTGTTGAATATTTAAGGTTTTAAGAATTTTTCACCGAAACAAATTTTATACTTAAAGATAATATATAAGGTACCAAATAGAAACTCTCCTGGTTATTTTGGTGGTGGAACCACACTGATCGGTAAAAGAATCACAGAGAAATTGGTGAACATACATAGAAAAAAAAAAAAAAAACATCGCCACAAACAAATTGAGAACCTCCTCCTTTTGTTGGTAGTGGGGAAGTCGGTTAAAAATATCTTGAAATTAATAATATATTATTGTATCACTAGTCGCTAAACCGTGCTTTGCAGCGGGGAGTGACCGTGGAAGGGAAACGTTTGGTTAAGTCTACCATATGGAACAGTTGAACATCCGTAATAATTGATTTTAGAAGCAAAATTAATTTGCACCGCTTTTGTCATAGGCAACGGCAACGGATCCCTTTAGTCTACTTTAATTCAAATTTAAATAATCATTGGTAGAATGATAATGATGCCGGTTAGTTGTAGAAGAGATAATCACCAACTGGTTGATTAATGACTGCGAATAATGACCGTAAATCTGTCTGTAAACATGTGATACTTAGTAGTACAGTCAATGGTTGTACCTTTGGCTGTTGTAATATACCAAGTGCTGCAATAATATATTTCATATACTAATTCACTTAATGATTCCTACTTTAAATGTTTAACAATTTGTGAAACGAAAATCCAATTACAATAGCTGGCTAGACATAAACTTTCAGTAAAAAACCTAGATGTAAACTAAGGATATACCTTCCCAAGGCTTAGCATACTATGTGCGGTTTAACGAAATCAGACTTTCGAGGGGTTGAACTTCCTAAAATATATATTACTAATTTCTTTGTCATTTGGCTATCAAGTAATGAAGTAATCTAACGAAAATGTCGACGTTTGATAAGACCAGTGTTTGAACCGTTCATCTATTTACTTTAGGCCAAGAAATAAAGCTCTAATTCACTGTAATACAGAGTTAGTAAATCGTGGATAAATCTATTTTTCCATAGATTCATAAAGTGCACTCGTTAAAATCCGTTCAAGAGCAATCAGTGTTTTAATTCAGTTTCAGCTTCGCACGACGATCATCCAGGTTGTAAATTAAACTTTTATACCGTGAAATTACCCTTCCCGCGTAATAGTTGCAGCTTAACGAGAAATTTACGTTAAAATAATTGTATTTATTAGTAAAATAGCTTGGTGCAATATTGTTTTATAGACATTTTAAATAAAAATTTCTGGTTAGCCAGGTGCTTAAATTACTCGCCTTTAAATATAAAGATTTATAGTTCAATCTCTTATTAAGATCTATTCTGATCCTAAATGCTGTTCATCATAAGGCTATCATTAAATAATATAAGTTCAGCGTTAGATTTTAAGAATTCGAAGATTAGATAGTTCCCTTGCAAAAAGCGTCAAAATCATGGTAACTTTAGGGAAACTCAGTTAATCTTCTTTTATCAACTACCCTACTGCAAGTGGCTCGTAATGCTGTATTTAGTAAAATTATATGTTTCGATTACTCATGCTACTAATCGTTAAACACTGTTATGCTGTAAATATGTTTTTACTTGCTCCTGAGGCCATTCGATCACAAGTTTGTTTTTGGCCTCACCTACACATTTCCTTCACCTTCTTCTATCTTCTGCTAGCACCATAGCCAAGCTTCCTCAGGTATTTCTTATCTCCCTTGTAACGGCACATTCTGGTACTTCCTAGAATTCTAGTTCCTCCTTGTATACACCACTCCATTTTACACACACAGTATCAATGAACATAATGTTAAGATCACAAAGGACATCATAGAATCATTCAATAATTCTTCTTACTAAAAATTATTTGTTGAAAATTTTCTGGGAAAAGTACAAACCTTCGAATGTCAAGAGGTGAATAAACAAGAGTAAAAATAGTTCTTTGATCACTTCAAGCACAATGGTTCTATTTTATGCGACACTCCGAGTCCACGTCGTGATTGCATTGACATGGGTGTGAGCGAAAACCAATCTCAAGTCAAGAATGAAACTGACTGTTTGGTCTTTGAAAGCGAAACTGGACGCAAACAACGTCTGAAAGGAGAATGTTAGTCGGGTTATCCTCAGGGTAGTCGATTCGTATGTTACCGCACAAAAGGTTAGAACTTTAGTAACTGAACAAATGATTATGGTGAATCAATGAGTACGAAAAAATTTAAATAGAGTAACCTAAATATTACCTATTTTGTATAAATTAATTGAATTATGGTTCTAACGATATAATGCAGGATTTTTGCTTTACTGTTTTATGAATTTTTGTTCTTTGTTATGTTTTACAGTTAAGTAAGAGAACGAACAGAAATACAAAAAATTTTTTAAGTTTTTAAACAGCTGAAATATGATAAAATAGTTTACCGTGTGTAAAAAATACTACTTTAAATTTTGGTTGAGTGCGATGTGATATTAGGCCTGAAAATAAGGGTGAGGTTCGAATCCGGCTTTGGTTATATAATAATTCCTTAACCTTCTGGGCTTATCTTGAAGTAATGTGTAAAACGGTTCTGCACAGGGCCATTGACTATTGGATTTTGAAGTCAATTATATTTTATACAAATACTATTTTATTGAAAGTCAAAAATAGGACCATTTATTCTAGGATGTGAAATAAAATAAAATTACTACGCCAATAAGTAATAACAATTGTATGGCTTATAACAAAGTCCTTGGATAAAATAAAATGTTCCCGCTTGAGAAACCTATCCTTTTAATTTTCTAGATTTATTAGCATTTGTCAAGATTTGAACCCGGCATCCTGAAAAGTGCACTAGTTCAGCACTGGGACTCAAATACGATTAAATACGCCTACCATAAGAAGTTGTATGCTGAAGTTAGGTCTAAAACGCTATAGCTTGTATTGAAGCTGCAGTTTGCGTATAACATGTATAAATAATTCAAAAGACGTGCTAGGGTCAAAATTTAATTTTAAGTAACGTCAAAAATGTTATTGATGGTAACCAGTTTATCGACTCCTATGCCTCAGCATTTGTGAATTTACTTCATTGTTGGATGGACTTACAAACACGAATTGATGTTGATATAATGAATAAAAACAATACATATTAAAATACATCTACACTGTAATCAATTACGCATACCAAAAACAAAATCTAAATATATAAATTAAGAAGGAAAAACTTAAAAAATATAGTTTTGGAGGTATGATTAGTCACAGAACTATGGGAGATTCATTAAACTCTAAAATTCATATAGAAAATGTAACAGAAAAACTATAAGGAAAACTATATAATGATAAACTGAGTGAACGAACGGCTAAAAGTTTTCTTAAAAACAGTTGAGGGGTTAATATCTCCTTTGAGTTAAATTTGAACATATGCATGAGGATCTACTTTGCATTGATATAAAATCATTCGAGTTAGATCATGGTTTATAATAAACTTGGAAAGTAAAAAAGATTTTATAACAATATGTTTTGGTGAATAATCTAACACTAATACAATCATTAGTTTGAATTTGAATTTGTATGTATATCTACACCTTTCGCAATTACAAAACTCAAAAGAAGGGTGCAAACCTAAGTGTTTTAAATTTCTAACATAGACTTTTTGTTATAGCATAAATTCTATAACGTCTATCATAATATCATCATCAAATATCACCATCAAACACTAATAACCCAGCGATGTAAATGAAACCAACCCTACACTTTCAGTAGTATGAAATACTAGCTGGAAGTAAGATTGACCAGTTAACCTTACAGAACACTAAAACTAATTAACTAATAGTGGATTCAGTTTAACAATATTTAAGCAACAATTGAGACAATCGTCAATGTGAATACTGACACAGATAGGTAAAGCTAATGAATTCTCTGTTATATTGATTAGTTAGATATTTATATAATAAAATATGTTTATTAAGCTGAAGATTAGCTGTGTTCAGATCTTATGAGGTGGTGCTAAAATAAAGTTTTATGGGCGAAAATACTGAAATATACTGTGAACGAATGTACCTATATGCGTAATGTTCATAAGATTTATCGGTACTTTCCTGTTAAAGGGAACATTCATTATTATCGATGATTTTTTTTCTCGATATATCGATATTAACAAATTGAAACATATCAGCGGACAACTACGAAAAATATTATTCAGTATCAACAAACATTAATGAAATGAAACTATTCTAAAAAAAAATAACCTAACATAACTAACCAAACTTGCTGTAACATTTAAAAATTCCGTGTTTATAACTTGCCTTTTATATTCTAACCCAAACGGAATTTTTAAAGGGTACAACGAGTTTGGTTGGTTATGCTAGGTTAGCTTGGAAACAGTTTCATTTCTTAATCCATATAATAGACTATTTTAGCCTAACCATGATCAGTTAGTTGTTGTCAATTTGTATTAAATCGGAAAACAAAAACATCGATATATCGAGAAAAAAATCATCGATAATAATGAATGATCCATTTAACAGGAAAGTACCGATTTATCATTTTCTCTTTTTCAGTGGGCCAGGTTCTGACCCTACTTTCTTCCATACCAATTTGAAATTTTGGCTTGAAGTTTTATACTAAAAGTAGTATATACTGTAAACGGAGCTTCAAAATGGAGGTTTTATATTTAAAATATATTAGTAGTATATTCCTCAAATGAAAATAATTAAGAACACAATGTAGTAATTCAGTCTAGATGTCTCGATGAAGTGTTTTAAATTTGTTTCAGATATGATTATCGATAACAGGTTTGGATGTTGTCCAAAGAAGTTTTTGATATATGCATAAAGTAGGTTCAACTCCATCAAAACTTAAGGAAATTGATCCAAATATTCAATATGTTAATAAACTAATTTAAAGGCCACGTAAAAATATAACTTTTAAATATATTCTATGGGCTGTACGATCAAGTATTAAAAAAAATAACAAACACGTTTATAAAATATATTTAGGAAAATGTTTACTGAAAAGAAGGTCACCCTAAAAAATCAGTTTTGATCTCAAACTTGTATTTATTTGCAAAATATTTACACCGATTAAGTAAAAAAAACATTATTTTATATTTTCGTTTTACACTAGGTGCTTAAATTATCGTTATGTGTTCTTAAGTTTTATAAAACACGCTTTTTTCCAAATTTATTGAATTTGACCAATTTATTTATTTTATAGTAGGTTCCAAACAAACCCTACATTTTTTGTGTACATCGCAGGAGCGAAAATACGTACTGATATTGTCCAAGATATTTCTTAGCTCTAAGTCAAACTCCACTCGTTTAAGGATTGATCCTCTATTACCTATTATACACCTCGAAATCATCGGATTGGGCGAATCTTTTAGCTAAGTGGTTGGTAGTGTATCCTATGAACATGCAGGTCACCAATGGCCGTTTTGCTATTTTTTTAAAATAACCTTCCTCTCGTAAATCGTAAATTTAATGTTCAGTGTATAAAAAAGGTGACGATTTTGTGAAAGACTTCTATAAGAGTGAAATTTGTGTTATAAAATTTGAGGTATCAAATAAAAATAGTAAATTTAATGTTCAGTGTATAAAAAAGGTGAATATTTGGTTATAAAATAGCGTATTTTTGGTCAAAATAAAGTAAAAAAATGTGAATTCCACGTGATAAATATAAGAAAAAGGTAAAAATTTGGTAAAAAAAATAGTGAATTTTAGGTAAAAATATCGAAAATGTGAAAATAAGGTGACAAAAAAATGTTGAATTCATGTGATAAAAATGTGAAAATGTGTATATATGACGTGATAATGACGTGAAAATGTGGAAAATATAACTTGAATTTCACGTGAAAATAACGTTTTTGTGCAATCTGGGATTTGCAATATTTAAGTGTATTTTTTACAGTCATAATTTCAAAATAAATACACAAAAACACAATACATTCTATGGCTAGTAATTAACCGTTACAAATATTTTTTTCCTGTTTGAAGTGCGAAAATACCATCAGTATTTAAGTACCAAAGCGGAGTTTCAATACGATTTTGTGAAAATTACAAATATTTCAGTTATTATAAGGTCAAAATTGCGAAGATCAAAATGCGAATTTTTGGTCAAAAGAAAGTAAAAAAATGTGAATTCCACGTGAAAAATATAAGAAAAAGGTGAAAATTTGATAAAAAATAGTGAATTTTAGGTAAAAATATCAAAAAGGTGAAAATAAGGTGACAAAAAAATGTTGAATTCACATTATGTGAAAAAAATGTGAAAATGTGTATATATGACAGAGGAACGTGAATTTCACGTTTTTGTCACGTTTTTTTCACGTAAAATGTTGTGCGGTTTTTATGATTTTGTGAAAGACTTCTATAAGAGTGAAATTTGTGTTATAAAAATTTGAGGTATAAAATAAAAATATACAGTGACATTAAATCGTAAATTTAATGTTCAGTGCATAAAAAAGGTGAATATTTGGTTATAAAATAGCGAATTTTTGGTCAAAATAAAGTTGAAACTATGAAACGAAATATCGTTGTTTAAAAAAAAACCCTAAGGGATATAGTAATATTGAATTTAACCCTGATTTAGTTGGACGAGGTTATCGTAATATAGCCATTTTAGGGAAACTAATGTTTTGCAGCAAAGTCTCAGGAACACATTTACTACTACTAGAACTAAAAGATTGCATCTAAATAGTCCGTGACTAAATGGTGCTTGTTGAACTTATCTGTGAGATATTAATCTTCCTTGGAAATTTAACTTTCAAAGTGATAGTCTTTAAAATATCAACTTCTCATACAAATCAGAAGATTAAGTTATAGATGTGCATAACAAGTGATGGTCATTGATTAATAAAATAAGAACAGTAAATTTTTTTATGAATGTTGGGAGTTTTTAAGAGTTTAGTATATCAAGACGATTTTGTGAAAGACTTCTATAAGAGTGAAATTTGTGTTATAAAAATTTGAGGTATAAAATAAAAATATACATTAAATAGTAAATTTAATGTTCAGTGTATAAAAAAGGTGAATATTTGGTTATAAAATAGCGTATTTTTGGTCAAAATAAAGTAAAAAAATGTGAATTCCACGTGAAAAATATAAGAAAAAGGTGAAAATTTGGTAAAAAAATAGTGAATTTTAGGTAAAAATATCGAAAATGTGAAAATAAGGTGACAAAAAAAATGTTGAATTCATGTGATAAAAATGTGAAAATGTGTATATATGACGTGATAATGACGTGAAAATGTGGAAAATATAACGTGAATTTCACGTGAAAATAACGTTTTTGTGCAATCTGGGATTTGCAATATTTAAGTGTATTTTTTACAGTCATAATTTCAAAATAAATACACAAAAACACAATACATTCTATGGCTAGTAATTAACCGTTACAAATATTTTTTTCCTGTTTGAAGTGCGAAAATACCATCAGTATTTAAGTACCAAAGCGGAGTTTCAATACGATTTTGTGAAAATTACAAATATTTCAGTTATTTTAAGGTCAAAATTGCGAAGATCAAAATGCGAATTTTTGGTCAAAATAAAGTAAAAAAAATGTGAATTCCACGTGAAAAATATAAGAAAAAGGTGAAAATTTGGTAAAAAAATAGTGAATTTTAGGTAAAAATATCGAAAATGTGAAAATAAGGTGACAAAAAAATGTTGAATTCACATTATGTGAAAAAAATGTGAAAATGTGTATATATGACAGAGGAACGTGAATTTCACGTTTTTGTCACGTTTTTTTCACGTAAAATGTTGTGCGGTTTTTATGATTTTGTGAAAGACTTCTATAAGAGTGAAATTTGTGTTATAAAAATTTGAGGTATAAAATAAAAATATACAGTGACATTAAATCGTAAATTTTAATGTTAAATTTTATTAAAGATTAATAAAATAAGAACAGTAAATTTTTTTATGAATGTTGGGAGTTTTTAAGAGTTTAGTATATCAAGACGATTTTGTGAAAGACTTCTATAAGAGTGAAATTTGTGTTATAAAAATTTGAGGTATAAAATAAAAATATACATTAAATAGTAAATTTAATGTTCAGTGTATAAAAAAGGTGAATATTTGGTTATAAAATAGCGTATTTTTGGTCAAAATAAAGTAATAAAAATGTGAATTCCACGTGATAAATATAAGAAAAAGGTGAAAATTTGGTAAAAAAATAGTGAATTTTAGGTAAAAATATCGAAAATGTGAAAATAAGGTGACAAAAAAATGTTGAATTCATGTGATAAAAATGTGAAAATGTGTATATATGACGTGATAATGACGTGAAAATGTGGAAAATATAACGTGAATTTCACGTGAAAATAACGTTTTTGTGCAATCTGGGATTTGCAATATTTAAGTGTATTTTTTACAGTCATAATTTCAAAATAAATACACAAAAACACAATACATTCTATGGCTAGTAATTAACCGTTACAAATATTTTTTTCCTGTTTGAAGTGCGAAAATACCATCAGTATTTAAGTACCAAAGCGGAGTTTCAATACGATTTTGTGAAAATTACAAATATTTCAGTTATTATAAGGTCAAAATTGCGAAGATCAAAATGCGAATTTTTGGTCAAAAGAAAGTAAAAAAATGTGAATTCCACGTGAAAAATATAAGAAAAAGGTGAAAATTTGGTAAAAAATAGTGAATTTTAGGTAAAAATATCAAAAAGGTGAAAATAAGGTGACAAAAAAATGTTGAATTCACATTATGTGAAAAAAATGTGAAAATGTGTATATATGACAGAGGAACGTGAATTTCACGTTTTTGTCACGTTTTTTTCACGTAAAATGTTGTGCGGTTTTTATGATTTTGTGAAAGACTTCTATAAGAGTGAAATTTGTGTTATAAAAATTTGAGGTATAAAATAAAAATATACAGTGACATTAAATCGTAAATTTAATGTTCAGTGCATAAAAAAGGTGAATATTTGGTTATAAAATAGCGAATTTTTGGTCAAAATAAAGTTGAAACTATGAAACGAAATATCGTTGTTTAAAAAAAAACCCTAAGGGATATAGTAATATTGAATTTAACCCTGATTTAGTTGGACGAGGTTATCGTAATATAGCCATTTTAGGGAAACTAATGTTTTGCAGCAAAGTCTCAGGAACACATTTACTACTACTAGAACTAAAAGATTGCATCTAAATAGTCCGTGACTAAATGGTGCTTGTTGAACTTATCTGTGAGATATTAATCTTCCTTGGAAATTTAACTTTCAAAGTGATAGTCTTTAAAATATCAACTTCTCATACAAATCAGAAGATTAAGTTATAGATGTGCATAACAAGTGATGGTCATTGATTAATAAAATAAGAACAGTAAATTTTTTTATGAATGTTGGGAGTTTTTAAGAGTTTAGTCTATCAAGACGATTTTGTGAAAGACTTCTATAAGAGTGAAATTTGTGTTATAAAAATTTGAGGTATAAAATAAAAATATACATTAAATAGTAAATTTAATGTTCAGTGTATAAAAAAGGTGAATATTTGGTTATAAAATAGCGTACTTTTGGTCAAAATAAAGTAAAAAAAATGTGGATTCCACGTGATAAATATAAGAAAAAGGTGAAAATTTGGTAAAAAAATAGTGAATTTTAGGTAAAAATATCGAAAATGTGAAAATAAGGTGACAAAAAAATGTTGAATTCATGTGATAAAAATGTGAAAATGTGTATATATGACGTGATAATGACGTGAAAATGTGGAAAATATAACGTGAATTTCACGTGAAAATAACGTTTTTGTGCAATCTGGGATTTGCAATATTTAAGTGTATTTTTTACAGTCATAATTTCAAAATAAATACACAAAAACACAATACATTCTATGGCTAGTAATTAACCGTTACAAATATTTTTTTCCTGTTTGAAGTGCGAAAATACCATCAGTATTTAAGTACCAAAGCGGAGTTTCAATACGATTTTGTGAAAATTACAAATATTTCAGTTATTATAAGGTCAAAATTGCGAAGATCAAAATGCGAATTTTTGGTCAAAAGAAAGTAAAAAAATGTGAATTCCACGTGAAAAATATAAGAAAAAGGTGAAAATTTGGTAAAAAATAGTGAATTTTAGGTAAAAATATCAAAAAGGTGAAAATAAGGTGACAAAAAAATGTTGAATTCACATTATGTGAAAAAAATGTGAAAATGTGTATATATGACAGAGGAACGTGAATTTCACGTTTTTGTCACGTTTTTTTCACGTAAAATGTTGTGCGGTTTTTATGATTTTGTGAAAGACTTCTATAAGAGTGAAATTTGTGTTATAAAAATTTGAGGTATAAAATAAAAATATACAGTGACATTAAATCGTAAATTTAATGTTCAGTGCATAAAAAAGGTGAATATTTGGTTATAAAATAGCGAATTTTTGGTCAAAATAAAGTTGAAACTATAAAACGAAATATCGTTGTTTTAAAAAAAACCCTAAGGGATATAGTAATATTGAATTTAACCCTGATTTAGTTGGACGAGGTTATCGTAATATAGCCATTTTAGGGAAACTAATGTTTTGCAGCAAAGTCTCAGGAACACATTTACTACTACTAGAACTAAAAGATTGCATCTAAATAGTCCGTAACTAAATGGTGCTTGTTGAACTTATCTGTGAGATATTAATCTTCCTTGGAAATTTAACTTTCAAAGTGATAGTCTTTAAAATATCAACTTCTCATACAAATCAGAAGATTAAGTTATAGATGTGCATAACAAGTGATGGTCATTTATTAATAAAATAAGAACAGTAAATTTTTTTATGAATGTTGGGAGTTTTTAAGAGTTTAGTATCTCAAGACGATTTTGTGAAAGACTTCTATAAGAGTGAAATTTGTGTTATAAAATTTGAGGTATCAAATAAAAATAGTAAATTTAATGTTCAGTGTATAAAAAAGGTGAATATTTGGTTATAAAATAGCGTATTTTTGGTCAAAATAAAGTAAAAAAATGTGAATTCCACGTGATAAATATAAGAAAAAGGTAAAAATTTGGTAAAAAAAATAGTGAATTTTAGGTAAAAATATCGAAAATGTGAAAATAAGGTGACAAAAAAATGTTGAATTCATGTGATAAAAATGTGAAAATGTGTATATATGACGTGATAATGACGTGAAAATGTGGAAAATATAACTTGAATTTCACGTGAAAATAACGTTTTTGTGCAATCTGGGATTTGCAATATTTAAGTGTATTTTTTACAGTCATAATTTCAAAATAAATACACAAAAACACAATACATTCTATGGCTAGTAATTAACCGTTACAAATATTTTTTTCCTGTTTGAAGTGCGAAAATACCATCAGTATTTAAGTACCAAAGCGGAGTTTCAATACGATTTTGTGAAAATTACAAATATTTCAGTTATTATAAGGTCAAAATTGCGAAGATCAAAAATGCGAATTTTTGGTCAAAAGAAAGTAAAAAAAATGTGAATTCCACGTGAAAAATATAAGAAAAAGGTGAAAATTTGGTAAAAAATAGTGAATTTTAGGTAAAAATATCAAAAAGGTGAAAATAAGGTGACAAAAAAATGTTGAATTCACATTATGTGAAAAAAATGTGAAAATGTGTATATATGACAGAGGAACGTGAATTTCACGTTTTTGTCACGTTTTTTTCACGTAAAATGTTGTGCGGTTTTTATGATTTTGTGAAAGACTTCTATAAGAGTGAAATTTGTGTTATAAAAATTTGAGGTATAAAATAAAAATATACAGTGACATTAAATCGTAAATTTAATGTTCAGTGCATAAAAAAGGTGAATATTTGGTTATAAAATAGCGAATTTTTGGTCAAAATAAAGTTGAAACTATGAAACGAAATATCGTTGTTTAAAAAAAACCCTAAGGGATATAGTAATATTGAATTTAACCCTGATTTAGTTGGACGAGGTTATCGTAATATAGCCATTTTAGGGAAACTAATGTTTTGCAGCAAAGTCTCAGGAACACATTTACTACTACTAGAACTAAAAGATTGCATCTAAATAGTCCGTGACTAAATGGTGCTTGTTGAACTTATCTGTGAGATATTAATCTTCCTTGGAAATTTAACTTTCAAAGTGATAGTCTTTAAAATATCAACTTCTCATACAAATCAGAAGATTAAGTTATAGATGTGCATAACAAGTGATGGTCATTGATTAATAAAATAAGAACAGTAAATTTTTTTATGAATGTTGGGAGTTTTTAAGAGTTTAGTATATCAAGACGATTTTGTGAAAGACTTCTATAAGAGTGAAATTTGTGTTATAAAAATTTGAGGTATAAAATAAAAATATACATTAAATAGTAAATTTAATGTTCAGTGTATAAAAAAGGTGAATATTTGGTTATAAAATAGCGTATTTTTGGTCAAAATAAAGTAAAAAAATGTGAATTCCACGTGAAAAATATAAGAAAAAGGTGAAAATTTGGTAAAAAAATAGTGAATTTTAGGTAAAAATATCGAAAATGTGAAAATAAGGTGACAAAAAAAATGTTGAATTCATGTGATAAAAATGTGAAAATGTGTATATATGACGTGATAATGACGTGAAAATGTGGAAAATATAACGTGAATTTCACGTGAAAATAACGTTTTTGTGCAATCTGGGATTTGCAATATTTAAGTGTATTTTTTACAGTCATAATTTCAAAATAAATACACAAAAACACAATACATTCTATGGCTAGTAATTAACCGTTACAAATATTTTTTTCCTGTTTGAAGTGCGAAAATACCATCAGTATTTAAGTACCAAAGCGGAGTTTCAATACGATTTTGTGAAAATTACAAATATTTCAGTTATTTTAAGGTCAAAATTGCGAAGATCAAAATGCGAATTTTTGGTCAAAATAAAGTAAAAAAAATGTGAATTCCACGTGAAAAATATAAGAAAAAGGTGAAAATTTGGTAAAAAAATAGTGAATTTTAGGTAAAAATATCGAAAATGTGAAAATAAGGTGACAAAAAAATGTTGAATTCACATTATGTGAAAAAAATGTGAAAATGTGTATATATGACAGAGGAACGTGAATTTCACGTTTTTGTCACGTTTTTTTCACGTAAAATGTTGTGCGGTTTTTATGATTTTGTGAAAGACTTCTATAAGAGTGAAATTTGTGTTATAAAAATTTGAGGTATAAAATAAAAATATACAGTGACATTAAATCGTAAATTTAATGTTCAGTGCATAAAAAAGGTGAATATTTGGTTATAAAATAGCGAATTTTTGGTCAAAATAAAGTTGAAACTATGAAACGAAATATCGTTGTTTAAAAAAAAACCCTAAGGGATATAGTAATATTGAATTTAACCCTGATTTAGTTGGACGAGGTTATCGTAATACAGCCATTTTAGGGAAACTAATGTTTTGCAGCAAAGTCTCAGGAACACATTTACTACTACTAGAACTAAAAGATTGCATCTAAATAGTCCGTGACTAAATGGTGCTTGTTGAACTTATCTGTGAGATATTAATCTTCCTTGGAAATTTAACTTTCAAAGTGATAGTCTTTAAAATATCAACTTCTCATACAAATCAGAAGATTAAGTTATAGATGTGCATAACAAGTGATGGTCATTGATTAATAAAATAAGAACAGTAATTTTTTTTATGAATGTTGGGAGTTTTTAAGAGTTTAGTATATCAAGACGATTTTGTGAAAGACTTCTATAAGAGTGAAATTTGTGTTATAAAAATTTGAGGTATAAAATAAAAATATACATTAAATAGTAAATTTAATGTTCAGTGTATAAAAAAGGTGAATATTTGGTTATAAAATAGCGTATTTTTGGTCAAAATAAAGTAAAAAAAATGTGAATTCCACGTGATAAATATAAGAAAAAGGTGAAAATTTGGTAAAAAAATAGTGAATTTTAGGTAAAAATATCGAAAATGTGAAAATAAGGTGACAAAAAAATGTTGAATTCATGTGATAAAAATGTGAAAATGTGTATATATGACGTGATAATGACGTGAAAATGTGGAAAATATAACGTGAATTTCACGTGAAAATAACGTTTTTGTGCAATCTGGGATTTGCAATATTTAAGTGTATTTTTTACAGTCATAATTTCAAAATAAATACACAAAAACACAATACATTCTATGGCTAGTAATTAACCGTTACAAATATTTTTTTCCTGTTTGAAGTGCGAAAATACCATCAGTATTTAAGTACCAAAGCGGAGTTTCAATACGATTTTGTGAAAATTACAAATATTTCAGTTATTATAAGGTCAAAATTGCGAAGATCAAAATGCGAATTTTTGGTCAAAAGAAAGTAAAAAAATGTGAATTCCACGTGAAAAATATAAGAAAAAGGTGAAAATTTGGTAAAAAATAGTGAATTTTAGGTAAAAATATCAAAAAGGTGAAAATAAGGTGACAAAAAAATGTTGAATTCACATTATGTGAAAAAAATGTGAAAATGTGTATATATGACAGAGGAACGTGAATTTCACGTTTTTGTCACGTTTTTTTCACGTAAAATGTTGTGCGGTTTTTATGATTTTGTGAAAGACTTCTATAAGAGTGAAATTTGTGTTATAAAAATTTGAGGTATAAAATAAAAATATACAGTGACATTAAATCGTAAATTTAATGTTCAGTGCATAAAAAAGGTGAATATTTGGTTATAAAATAGCGAATTTTTGGTCAAAATAAAGTTGAAACTATGAAACGAAATATCGTTGTTTAAAAAAAAACCCTAAGGGATATAGTAATATTGAATTTAACCCTGATTTAGTTGGACGAGGTTATCGTAATATAGCCATTTTAGGGAAACTAATGTTTTGCAGCAAAGTCTCAGGAACACATTTACTACTACTAGAACTAAAAGATTGCATCTAAATAGTCCGTGACTAAATGGTGCTTGTTGAACTTATCTGTGAGATATTAATCTTCCTTGGAAATTTAACTTTCAAAGTGATAGTCTTTAAAATATCAACTTCTCATACAAATCAGAAGATTAAGTTATAGATGTGCATAACAAGTGATGGTCATTGATTAATAAAATAAGAACAGTAAATTTTTTTATGAATGTTGGGAGTTTTTAAGAGTTTAGTATATCAAGACGATTTTGTGAAAGACTTCTATAAGAGTGAAATTTGTGTTATAAAAATTTGAGGTATAAAATAAAAATATACATTAAATAGTAAATTTAATGTTCAGTGTATAAAAAAGGTGAATATTTGGTTATAAAATAGCGTATTTTTGGTCAAAATAAAGTAAAAAAATGTGAATTCCACGTGAAAAATATAAGAAAAAGGTGAAAATTTGGTAAAAAAATAGTGAATTTTAGGTAAAAATATCGAAAATGTGAAAATAAGGTGACAAAAAAAATGTTGAATTCATGTGATAAAAATGTGAAAATGTGTATATATGACGTGATAATGACGTGAAAATGTGGAAAATATAACGTGAATTTCACGTGAAAATAACGTTTTTGTGCAATCTGGGATTTGCAATATTTAAGTGTATTTTTTACAGTCATAATTTCAAAATAAATACACAAAAACACAATACATTCTATGGCTAGTAATTAACCGTTACAAATATTTTTTTCCTGTTTGAAGTGCGAAAATACCATCAGTATTTAAGTACCAAAGCGGAGTTTCAATACGATTTTGTGAAAATTACAAATATTTCAGTTATTTTAAGGTCAAAATTGCGAAGATCAAAATGCGAATTTTTGGTCAAAATAAAGTAAAAAAAATGTGAATTCCACGTGAAAAATATAAGAAAAAGGTGAAAATTTGGTAAAAAAATAGTGAATTTTAGGTAAAAATATCGAAAATGTGAAAATAAGGTGACAAAAAAATGTTGAATTCACATTATGTGAAAAAAATGTGAAAATGTGTATATATGACAGAGGAACGTGAATTTCACGTTTTTGTCACGTTTTTTTCACGTAAAATGTTGTGCGGTTTTTATGATTTTGTGAAAGACTTCTATAAGAGTGAAATTTGTGTTATAAAAATTTGAGGTATAAAATAAAAATATACAGTGACATTAAATCGTAAATTTTAATGTTAAATTTTATTAAAGATTAATAAAATAAGAACAGTAAATTTTTTTATGAATGTTGGGAGTTTTTAAGAGTTTAGTATATCAAGACGATTTTGTGAAAGACTTCTATAAGAGTGAAATTTGTGTTATAAAAATTTGAGGTATAAAATAAAAATATACATTAAATAGTAAATTTAATGTTCAGTGTATAAAAAAGGTGAATATTTGGTTATAAAATAGCGTATTTTTGGTCAAAATAAAGTAAAAAAAATGTGAATTCCACGTGATAAATATAAGAAAAAGGTGAAAATTTGGTAAAAAAATAGTGAATTTTAGGTAAAAATATCGAAAATGTGAAAATAAGGTGACAAAAAAATGTTGAATTCATGTGATAAAAATGTGAAAATGTGTATATATGACGTGATAATGACGTGAAAATGTGGAAAATATAACGTGAATTTCACGTGAAAATAACGTTTTTGTGCAATCTGGGATTTGCAATATTTAAGTGTATTTTTTACAGTCATAATTTCAAAATAAATACACAAAAACACAATACATTCTATGGCTAGTAATTAACCGTTACAAATATTTTTTTCCTGTTTGAAGTGCGAAAATACCATCAGTATTTAAGTACCAAAGCGGAGTTTCAATACGATTTTGTGAAAATTACAAATATTTCAGTTATTATAAGGTCAAAATTGCGAAGATCAAAATGCGAATTTTTGGTCAAAAGAAAGTAAAAAAATGTGAATTCCACGTGAAAAATATAAGAAAAAGGTGAAAATTTGGTAAAAAATAGTGAATTTTAGGTAAAAATATCAAAAAGGTGAAAATAAGGTGACAAAAAAATGTTGAATTCACATTATGTGAAAAAAATGTGAAAATGTGTATATATGACAGAGGAACGTGAATTTCACGTTTTTGTCACGTTTTTTTCACGTAAAATGTTGTGCGGTTTTTATGATTTTGTGAAAGACTTCTATAAGAGTGAAATTTGTGTTATAAAAATTTGAGGTATAAAATAAAAATATACAGTGACATTAAATCGTAAATTTAATGTTCAGTGCATAAAAAAGGTGAATATTTGGTTATAAAATAGCGAATTTTTGGTCAAAATAAAGTTGAAACTATGAAACGAAATATCGTTGTTTAAAAAAAAACCCTAAGGGATATAGTAATATTGAATTTAACCCTGATTTAGTTGGACGAGGTTATCGTAATACAGCCATTTTAGGGAAACTAATGTTTTGCAGCAAAGTCTCAGGAACACATTTACTACTACTAGAACTAAAAGATTGCATCTAAATAGTCCGTGACTAAATGGTGCTTGTTGAACTTATCTGTGAGATATTAATCTTCCTTGGAAATTTAACTTTCAAAGTGATAGTCTTTAAAATATCAACTTCTCATACAAATCAGAAGATTAAGTTATAGATGTGCATAACAAGTGATGGTCATTGATTAATAAAATAAGAACAGTAATTTTTTTTATGAATGTTGGGAGTTTTTAAGAGTTTAGTATATCAAGACGATTTTGTGAAAGACTTCTATAAGAGTGAAATTTGTGTTATAAAAATTTGAGGTATAAAATAAAAATATACATTAAATAGTAAATTTAATGTTCAGTGTATAAAAAAGGTGAATATTTGGTTATAAAATAGCGTATTTTTGGTCAAAATAAAGTAAAAAAAATGTGAATTCCACGTGATAAATATAAGAAAAAGGTGAAAATTTGGTAAAAAAATAGTGAATTTTAGGTAAAAATATCGAAAATGTGAAAATAAGGTGACAAAAAAATGTTGAATTCATGTGATAAAAATGTGAAAATGTGTATATATGACGTGATAATGACGTGAAAATGTGGAAAATATAACGTGAATTTCACGTGAAAATAACGTTTTTGTGCAATCTGGGATTTGCAATATTTAAGTGTATTTTTTACAGTCATAATTTCAAAATAAATACACAAAAACACAATACATTCTATGGCTAGTAATTAACCGTTACAAATATTTTTTTCCTGTTTGAAGTGCGAAAATACCATCAGTATTTAAGTACCAAAGCGGAGTTTCAATACGATTTTGTGAAAATTACAAATATTTCAGTTATTATAAGGTCAAAATTGCGAAGATCAAAATGCGAATTTTTGGTCAAAAGAAAGTAAAAAAATGTGAATTCCACGTGAAAAATATAAGAAAAAGGTGAAAATTTGGTAAAAAATAGTGAATTTTAGGTAAAAATATCAAAAAGGTGAAAATAAGGTGACAAAAAAATGTTGAATTCACATTATGTGAAAAAAATGTGAAAATGTGTATATATGACAGAGGAACGTGAATTTCACGTTTTTGTCACGTTTTTTTCACGTAAAATGTTGTGCGGTTTTTATGATTTTGTGAAAGACTTCTATAAGAGTGAAATTTGTGTTATAAAAATTTGAGGTATAAAATAAAAATATACAGTGACATTAAATCGTAAATTTAATGTTCAGTGCATAAAAAAGGTGAATATTTGGTTATAAAATAGCGAATTTTTGGTCAAAATAAAGTTGAAACTATGAAACGAAATATCGTTGTTTAAAAAAAAACCCTAAGGGATATAGTAATATTGAATTTAACCCTGATTTAGTTGGACGAGGTTATCGTAATATAGCCATTTTAGGGAAACTAATGTTTTGCAGCAAAGTCTCAGGAACACATTTACTACTACTAGAACTAAAAGATTGCATCTAAATAGTCCGTGACTAAATGGTGCTTGTTGAACTTATCTGTGAGATATTAATCTTCCTTGGAAATTTAACTTTCAAAGTGATAGTCTTTAAAATATCAACTTCTCATACAAATCAGAAGATTAAGTTATAGATGTGCATAACAAGTGATGGTCATTGATTAATAAAATAAGAACAGTAAATTTTTTTATGAATGTTGGGAGTTTTTAAGAGTTTAGTATATCAAGACGATTTTGTGAAAGACTTCTATAAGAGTGAAATTTGTGTTATAAAAATTTGAGGTATAAAATAAAAATATACATTAAATAGTAAATTTAATGTTCAGTGTATAAAAAAGGTGAATATTTGGTTATAAAATAGCGTATTTTTGGTCAAAATAAAGTAAAAAAATGTGAATTCCACGTGAAAAATATAAGAAAAAGGTGAAAATTTGGTAAAAAAATAGTGAATTTTAGGTAAAAATATCGAAAATGTGAAAATAAGGTGACAAAAAAAATGTTGAATTCATGTGATAAAAATGTGAAAATGTGTATATATGACGTGATAATGACGTGAAAATGTGGAAAATATAACGTGAATTTCACGTGAAAATAACGTTTTTGTGCAATCTGGGATTTGCAATATTTAAGTGTATTTTTTACAGTCATAATTTCAAAATAAATACACAAAAACACAATACATTCTATGGCTAGTAATTAACCGTTACAAATATTTTTTTCCTGTTTGAAGTGCGAAAATACCATCAGTATTTAAGTACCAAAGCGGAGTTTCAATACGATTTTGTGAAAATTACAAATATTTCAGTTATTTTAAGGTCAAAATTGCGAAGATCAAAATGCGAATTTTTGGTCAAAATAAAGTAAAAAAAATGTGAATTCCACGTGAAAAATATAAGAAAAAGGTGAAAATTTGGTAAAAAAATAGTGAATTTTAGGTAAAAATATCGAAAATGTGAAAATAAGGTGACAAAAAAATGTTGAATTCACATTATGTGAAAAAAATGTGAAAATGTGTATATATGACAGAGGAACGTGAATTTCACGTTTTTGTCACGTTTTTTTCACGTAAAATGTTGTGCGGTTTTTATGATTTTGTGAAAGACTTCTATAAGAGTGAAATTTGTGTTATAAAAATTTGAGGTATAAAATAAAAATATACAGTGACATTAAATCGTAAATTTTAATGTTAAATTTTATTAAAGATTAATAAAATAAGAACAGTAAATTTTTTTATGAATGTTGGGAGTTTTTAAGAGTTTAGTATATCAAGACGATTTTGTGAAAGACTTCTATAAGAGTGAAATTTGTGTTATAAAAATTTGAGGTATAAAATAAAAATATACATTAAATAGTAAATTTAATGTTCAGTGTATAAAAAAGGTGAATATTTGGTTATAAAATAGCGTATTTTTGGTCAAAATAAAGTAAAAAAAATGTGAATTCCACGTGATAAATATAAGAAAAAGGTGAAAATTTGGTAAAAAAATAGTGAATTTTAGGTAAAAATATCGAAAATGTGAAAATAAGGTGACAAAAAAATGTTGAATTCATGTGATAAAAATGTGAAAATGTGTATATATGACGTGATAATGACGTGAAAATGTGGAAAATATAACGTGAATTTCACGTGAAAATAACGTTTTTGTGCAATCTGGGATTTGCAATATTTAAGTGTATTTTTTACAGTCATAATTTCAAAATAAATACACAAAAACACAATACATTCTATGGCTAGTAATTAACCGTTACAAATATTTTTTTCCTGTTTGAAGTGCGAAAATACCATCAGTATTTAAGTACCAAAGCGGAGTTTCAATACGATTTTGTGAAAATTACAAATATTTCAGTTATTATAAGGTCAAAATTGCGAAGATCAAAATGCGAATTTTTGGTCAAAAGAAAGTAAAAAAATGTGAATTCCACGTGAAAAATATAAGAAAAAGGTGAAAATTTGGTAAAAAATAGTGAATTTTAGGTAAAAATATCAAAAAGGTGAAAATAAGGTGACAAAAAAATGTTGAATTCACATTATGTGAAAAAAATGTGAAAATGTGTATATATGACAGAGGAACGTGAATTTCACGTTTTTGTCACGTTTTTTTCACGTAAAATGTTGTGCGGTTTTTATGATTTTGTGAAAGACTTCTATAAGAGTGAAATTTGTGTTATAAAAATTTGAGGTATAAAATAAAAATATACAGTGACATTAAATCGTAAATTTAATGTTCAGTGCATAAAAAAGGTGAATATTTGGTTATAAAATAGCGAATTTTTGGTCAAAATAAAGTTGAAACTATGAAACGAAATATCGTTGTTTAAAAAAAAACCCTAAGGGATATAGTAATATTGAATTTAACCCTGATTTAGTTGGACGAGGTTATCGTAATACAGCCATTTTAGGGAAACTAATGTTTTGCAGCAAAGTCTCAGGAACACATTTACTACTACTAGAACTAAAAGATTGCATCTAAATAGTCCGTGACTAAATGGTGCTTGTTGAACTTATCTGTGAGATATTAATCTTCCTTGGAAATTTAACTTTCAAAGTGATAGTCTTTAAAATATCAACTTCTCATACAAATCAGAAGATTAAGTTATAGATGTGCATAACAAGTGATGGTCATTGATTAATAAAATAAGAACAGTAATTTTTTTTATGAATGTTGGGAGTTTTTAAGAGTTTAGTATATCAAGACGATTTTGTGAAAGACTTCTATAAGAGTGAAATTTGTGTTATAAAAATTTGAGGTATAAAATAAAAATATACATTAAATAGTAAATTTAATGTTCAGTGTATAAAAAAGGTGAATATTTGGTTATAAAATAGCGTATTTTTGGTCAAAATAAAGTAAAAAAAATGTGAATTCCACGTGATAAATATAAGAAAAAGGTGAAAATTTGGTAAAAAAATAGTGAATTTTAGGTAAAAATATCGAAAATGTGAAAATAAGGTGACAAAAAAATGTTGAATTCATGTGATAAAAATGTGAAAATGTGTATATATGACGTGATAATGACGTGAAAATGTGGAAAATATAACGTGAATTTCACGTGAAAATAACGTTTTTGTGCAATCTGGGATTTGCAATATTTAAGTGTATTTTTTACAGTCATAATTTCAAAATAAATACACAAAAACACAATACATTCTATGGCTAGTAATTAACCGTTACAAATATTTTTTTCCTGTTTGAAGTGCGAAAATACCATCAGTATTTAAGTACCAAAGCGGAGTTTCAATACGATTTTGTGAAAATTACAAATATTTCAGTTATTATAAGGTCAAAATTGCGAAGATCAAAATGCGAATTTTTGGTCAAAAGAAAGTAAAAAAATGTGAATTCCACGTGAAAAATATAAGAAAAAGGTGAAAATTTGGTAAAAAATAGTGAATTTTAGGTAAAAATATCAAAAAGGTGAAAATAAGGTGACAAAAAAATGTTGAATTCACATTATGTGAAAAAAATGTGAAAATGTGTATATATGACAGAGGAACGTGAATTTCACGTTTTTGTCACGTTTTTTTCACGTAAAATGTTGTGCGGTTTTTATGATTTTGTGAAAGACTTCTATAAGAGTGAAATTTGTGTTATAAAAATTTGAGGTATAAAATAAAAATATACAGTGACATTAAATCGTAAATTTAATGTTCAGTGCATAAAAAAGGTGAATATTTGGTTATAAAATAGCGAATTTTTGGTCAAAATAAAGTTGAAACTATGAAACGAAATATCGTTGTTTAAAAAAAAACCCTAAGGGATATAGTAATATTGAATTTAACCCTGATTTAGTTGGACGAGGTTATCGTAATATAGCCATTTTAGGGAAACTAATGTTTTGCAGCAAAGTCTCAGGAACACATTTACTACTACTAGAACTAAAAGATTGCATCTAAATAGTCCGTGACTAAATGGTGCTTGTTGAACTTATCTGTGAGATATTAATCTTCCTTGGAAATTTAACTTTCAAAGTGATAGTCTTTAAAATATCAACTTCTCATACAAATCAGAAGATTAAGTTATAGATGTGCATAACAAGTGATGGTCATTGATTAATAAAATAAGAACAGTAAATTTTTTTATGAATGTTGGGAGTTTTTAAGAGTTTAGTATATCAAGACGATTTTGTGAAAGACTTCTATAAGAGTGAAATTTGTGTTATAAAAATTTGAGGTATAAAATAAAAATATACATTAAATAGTAAATTTAATGTTCAGTGTATAAAAAAGGTGAATATTTGGTTATAAAATAGCGTATTTTTGGTCAAAATAAAGTATAAAAAATGTGAATTCCACGTGATAAATATAAGAAAAAGGTGAAAATTTGGTAAAAAAATAGTGAATTTTAGGTAAAAATATCGAAAATGTGAAAATAAGGTGACAAAAAAATGTTGAATTCATGTGATAAAAATGTGAAAATGTGTATATATGACGTGATAATGACGTGAAAATGTGGAAAATATAACGTGAATTTCACGTGAACATAACGTTTTTGTGCAATCTGGGATTTGCAATATTTAAGTGTATTTTTACAGTCATAATTTCAAAATAAATACACAAAAACACAATACATTCTATGGCTAGTAATTAACCGTTACAAATATTTTTTTCCTGTTTGAAGTGCGAAAATACCATCAGTATTTAAGTACCAAAGCGGAGTTTCAATACGATTTTGTGAAAATTACAAATATTTCAGTTATTTTAAGGTCAAAATTGCGAGGATCAAAATGCGAATTTTTGGTCAAAATAAAGTAAAAAAAATGTGAATTCCACGTGAAAAATATGAGAAAAAGGTGCAAATTTGGAAAAAAAATAGTGAATTTTAGGTAAAAATATCAAAAAGGTGAAAATAAGGTGACAAAAAAATGTTGAATTCACATTATGTGAAAAAAATGTGAAAATGTGTATATATGACAGAGGAACGTGAATTTCACGTTTTTGTCACGTTTTTTTCACGTAAAATGTTGTGCGGTTTTTATGATTTTGTGAAAGACTTCTATAAGAGTGAAATTTGTGTTATAAAAATTTGAGGTATAAAATAAAAATATACAGTGACATTAAATCGTAAATTTAATGTTCAGTGCATAAAAAAGGTGAATATTTGGTTATAAAATAGCGAATTTTTGGTCAAAATAAAGTTGAAACTATAAAACGAAATATCGTTGTTTTAAAAAAAACCCTAAGGGATATAGTAATATTGAATTTAACCCTGATTTAGTTGGACGAGGTTATCGTAATATAGCCATTTTAGGGAAACTAATGTTTTGCAGCAAAGTCTCAGGAACACATTTACTACTACTAGAACTAAAAGATTGCATCTAAATAGTCCGTAACTAAATGGTGCTTGTTGAACTTATCTGTGAGATATTAATCTTCCTTGGAAATTTAACTTTCAAAGTGATAGTCTTTAAAATATCAACTTCTCATACAAATCAGAAGATTAAGTTATAGATGTGCATAACAAGTGATGGTCATTTATTAATAAAATAAGAACAGTAAATTTTTTTATGAATGTTGGGAGTTTTTAAGAGTTTAGTATCTCAAGACGATTTTGTGAAAGACTTCTATAAGAGTGAAATTTGTGTTATAAAATTTGAGGTATCAAATAAAAATAGTAAATTTAATGTTCAGTGTATAAAAAAGGTGAATATTTGGTTATAAAATAGCGTATTTTTGGTCAAAATAAAGTAAAAAAATGTGAATTCCACGTGATAAATATAAGAAAAAGGTAAAAATTTGGTAAAAAAAATAGTGAATTTTAGGTAAAAATATCGAAAATGTGAAAATAAGGTGACAAAAAAATGTTGAATTCATGTGATAAAAATGTGAAAATGTGTATATATGACGTGATAATGACGTGAAAATGTGGAAAATATGACTTGAATTTCACGTGAAAATAACGTTTTTGTGCAATCTGGGATTTGCAATATTTAAGTGTATTTTTTACAGTCATAATTTCAAAATAAATACACAAAAACACAATACATTCTATGGCTAGTAATTAACCGTTACAAATATTTTTTTCCTGTTTGAAGTGCGAAAATACCATCAGTATTTAAGTACCAAAGCGGAGTTTCAATACGATTTTGTGAAAATTACAAATATTTCAGTTATTATAAGGTCAAAATTGCGAAGATCAAAATGCGAATTTTTGGTCAAAAGAAAGTAAAAAAATGTGAATTCCACGTGAAAAATATAAGAAAAAGGTGAAAATTTGGTAAAAAATAGTGAATTTTAGGTAAAAATATCAAAAAGGTGAAAATAAGGTGACAAAAAAATGTTGAATTCACATTATGTGAAAAAAATGTGAAAATGTGTATATATGACAGAGGAACGTGAATTTCACGTTTTTGTCACGTTTTTTTCACGTAAAATGTTGTGCGGTTTTTATGATTTTGTGAAAGACTTCTATAAGAGTGAAATTTGTGTTATAAAAATTTGAGGTATAAAATAAAAATATACAGTGACATTAAATCGTAAATTTAATGTTCAGTGCATAAAAAAGGTGAATATTTGGTTATAAAATAGCGAATTTTTGGTCAAAATAAAGTTGAAACTATGAAACGAAATATCGTTGTTTAAAAAAAAACCCTAAGGGATATAGTAATATTGAATTTAACCCTGATTTAGTTGGACGAGGTTATCGTAATATAGCCATTTTAGGGAAACTAATGTTTTGCAGCAAAGTCTCAGGAACACATTTACTACTACTAGAACTAAAAGATTGCATCTAAATAGTCCGTGACTAAATGGTGCTTGTTGAACTTATCTGTGAGATATTAATCTTCCTTGGAAATTTAACTTTCAAAGTGATAGTCTTTAAAATATCAACTTCTCATACAAATCAGAAGATTAAGTTATAGATGTGCATAACAAGTGATGGTCATTGATTAATAAAATAAGAACAGTAAATTTTTTTATGAATGTTGGGAGTTTTTAAGAGTTTAGTATATCAAGACGATTTTGTGAAAGACTTCTATAAGAGTGAAATTTGTGTTATAAAAATTTGAGGTATAAAATAAAAATATACATTAAATAGTAAATTTAATGTTCAGTGTATAAAAAAGGTGAATATTTGGTTATAAAATAGCGTATTTTTGGTCAAAATAAAGTAAAAAAAATGTGAATTCCACGTGATAAATATAAGAAAAAGGTGAAAATTTGGTAAAAAAATAGTGAATTTTAGGTAAAAATATCGAAAATGTGAAAATAAGGTGACAAAAAAATGTTGAATTCATGTGATAAAAATGTGAAAATGTGTATATATGACGTGATAATGACGTGAAAATGTGGAAAATATAACGTGAATTTCACGTGAAAATAACGTTTTTGTGCAATCTGGGATTTGCAATATTTAAGTGTATTTTTTACAGTCATAATTTCAAAATAAATACACAAAAGCACAATACATTCTATGGCTAGTAATTAACCGTTACAAATATTTTTTTCCTGTTTGAAGTGCGAAAATATCATCAGTATTTAAGTACCAAAGCGGAGTTTCAATACGATTTTGTGAAAATTACAAATATGTCAGTTATTTTAAGGTCAAAATTGCGAAGATCAAAATGCGAATTTTTGGTCAAAATAAAGTAAAAAAATGTGAATTCCACGTGAAAAATATGAGAAAAAGGTGAAAATTTGGAAAAAAATAGTGAATTTTAGGTAAAAATATCAAAAAGGTGAAAATAAGGTGACAAAAAAATGTTGAATTCACATTATGTGAAAACAATGTGAAAATGTGTATATATGACAGAAGAACGTGAATTTCACGTTTTTTGTCACGTTTTTTTCACGTGAAATGTTGTGCGGTTTTTATGATTTTTTGAAAGACTTCTATAAGAGTGAAATTTGTGTTACTAAAATTTGAGGTATAAAATAAAAATATACATTAAATCGTAAATTTAATGTTCAGTGTATAAAAAAGGTGAAAATTTGGTTATAAAATAGCGTATTTTTGGTCAAAATAAAGTAAAAAAATGTGAATTCCACGTGATAAATATAAGAAAAAGTGAAAATTTGGTAAAAAAATAGTGAATTTTAGGTAAAAATATCGAAAATGTGAAAATAAGGTGACAAAAAAATGTTGAATTCCTGTGATAAAAATGTGAAAATGTGTATATATGACGTGATAATGTGGAAAATATAACGTGAATTTCACGTGAAAATAACGTTTTTGTGCTATCTGGGATTTGCAATATTTAAGTGTATTTTTTACAGTCATAATTTCAAAATAAATACACAAAAACACAATACATTCTATGGCTAAAATATTCACCTTTGATCTTTTAAAGTATTATCTTGAGCAATAAATCTACCTAAATCATTCAGAATTCAAGAGTTATACATTTATCTAACGAACTAAGCAGCCATTTTAAAACAAAAGTAAAACCTTTCCATTTTAATATGGACTTTTTAAATGTCGTTGCAATATTTCACAAACGGTATGTTATCTTGTATATCTTGTATACTTATTAGTCTTATTGTTTTTATAACTATATAAATATAATTTTTTAATAAATATAATTAATATACGCCTATTTTAGTAGGTTGTATCATCACTACTTTAAATGTCACATTATACTTACAAATAAAGTTACATATTAATCTTAAAAATATATTTAAAAAAAAACACCAATATTTCGTTGACGTCAAGTCAAAAATCTAAGTCCAAATTATTATTGAGTTATAGTAAATTGTTTTCCAACCGAGCTAAAAGCTTCAACAAGATAATTTCATAACCTTCATTTTCTGTCAATAATGCTTGAGTTTGCAAGGGCCGCTGGGAATCGTCTTCAACTTTTCATCGTTATTTAAATTTTAAAACCACAATTGAAAGGTCAAATAATTTATGATCTTTGAAAAGAGACATTACCTAACTCAAGTACATTTAGACTTTGTAAAAATTGCCGTCTTCTAGTTTTGTGTACACAAAAACACAGCACAAGTTACCTATAAGTATTGTACATAAATAATCAGTAACTAACAATACAAATTTATATTGTAAGTTAATAGATATTTAAAACTAGCCGTGCTGTACATTTCGTATCACATTTTAAAATATAAATTATGTTGAATTTACCGTTTAAATGAAGTTGTACTGCAATGTCCATTTACTGTAAGTTCCAAACTCTAAACATTCTCTAATGTTGTACCTGAACGCAATAAAGTGAACTAGACACATCAGTTTGAAAGCCAATCTCTCTAAAGGTAAAGAGTAATAAAGCCTACTCCAGATTATCGTGCTGTGTAAAGCAATATTAGTGTACAACTCGCCCTCGTTTGAATATTACTTTCCTTATAAAGTAAGAGAGTAGAATCAAGGAACTTGTATGTTTCAATTTGATGTTTGATCAAGATTCAAAAATCTTGTATGTTTTAATTTGCAGTCTATAACAAAGAAGATTTGTACCAAATGTTTATTTTATTCATAATTTACATATGAAATAAAAATCATTAAACCCCCAAAAAAAAACCAATTGTCCAACCAATTGTGTTGTTGTTTGGTTTTGTAAGTGTCATGAACATTATTATTAATTAGAACGATATCATAAAATCAGATTGTACACTAAAACGACTAGCATTTTAATCATGTTCTACCATAGATTAAACATATTCCAGTATGTTTAATCTATGGTTCTACTTACTTATTTGTTTTTTAATTCTTGTAACACCACTGGATTCTGAAATTTTGATTTTGAAAAAGACCATCAACATAATATATTCAGTTTATCACCCCAATGAAATAATAATATGGTTTCCTTTTGGTTATATAATGTTTATCAATCCTTAAAACGTACAGAACAATATAAAATTTGAAATAAACTTTGTAATACTGTACTGTAATACCGATAATATCTTGATATCGAGTAGTTATGATTAAAAGTTACTCGATATCCTTGTTTAATTTTACATCCTCTCTCCCCAGTTCTCAGATTCAAACCAGACTAATTTAGTCTCTCTGGAATCATAAATCGATCACATCCAGTTTGCGTGATTTAGGAGTGGTGTTGGTTTTCATCTAAATCTGTAGATATATAATTATTTTCAATATTATTTTCCACCATCTTTTCAATTGATAAATCTGGAGAATCTGTGTGATTTTGTAAAAAAGTTTCAATTTTTTTAAGAATTTAATTCATTTGATAAACTAATCAATATAAGGAAAGTAATCAAACATTTGTATTAATTAGTTGAAATTTACAGTTTACAAATTGTTTTTGAAAACTAAATCGATTGTATGGGTTAAATTTTATGGTTTGTCATTATCTCCTATAAAAATATTCGCGGCATGAAAGCCTTTAGAAGATTTGTCTTTAGACACAGGCTTGGGAAGTTCTAGTGTTACCTTTATACATTTTTTTCTTGTATGTTTTGTAAATTGCATATGACACACAGGTAGAAAACTAGTATCTGTTAGTCTTAGTGATACGCATTCAGACGGTGAAAGGCTTATTTTAGGAATTAAAAATTTACTAATCTTGATTTAACCCTCATTAAAATTATTGTACACTTAAAGCAATTTTCACAAAGCCCAGTAACTCCCTTTCGGTCCCAGTGTACACGATCGTCTTCACACACTTTTTGGTTACTATAGAAACTCATTAAAAGTAGTCTTCCAACCTTTCAGACATGTTGTACACGTTCCAGTACATTTTTAAAGGGAATTTTACGTTTTCATCAGTTTCTAAGTTGGCAAGCCTGATTTTAGGTTTTGTATGTGGAACCATGTCAGACCACCTGTACTGTCAGCCGGGTAAGCCTTGTTGTATTATTTATTTTCATGTAAACTATGGAACTAGTAGTTGAATAGTATATATAATACTAATCTAAAAGGTTTGTGGTATTAATACAAACCATAATTTCAACATGTAAATAGGTTTTTGTAACGTAATTAATGTTTAAAAATTGATGTACACGATCGTGTACAATGTTACTTAGATGGTCGTCTAACCTAAAATGGCTTTGTACACGATCGTGACCATTTGGACTCAATAGTCCAAATAGAACCCACCTTTCATGCCTTTGGATGTTATGAAAAATAAAGGCAGAGGCACTATGCAAGAGATCCTCAGTCGTGACAGAGATGTTATAATGACCAGGTGGTATGATAATAAGCCAGTAAACATCTATATAAATAAAATTAGAGTTTTGTCTGTACATTGCTTAGAATAATGAACTTTTTGGTTATTTTTACATTTCATAGGTCAGAGAAACCGAATCAAACCTTATCTCAATTTCTGCCTGTCTGTCTGTCTGTCTGTCTGTCTGTCTATCTGTCATTCTCTTGGTAACGCTAAAATACGCACTTTATTACAACTACTCCTCAATAACTATAGCACTGTCCCGCCTGAAACTTATTTTCCAAATACTATACATATATGAGATGGTTTTAGACGTATTTCATCGAATATGAGACAGTTAGATATTTAACAGTAAACCCTTGAAAATCAAGTTTTTGTCGATTTTTGACGTGGAATTTCTGGAAGCCCATGTTAACCTTATGAGAAATGAAATTATTGAATCTTAACAGCTGTTTCAATTAAACAAGTTGGTTCTGTTCTGTGATGTTCAATAGCATTAAAGTTACAAGGATTACCAACAGGGTGCAGCACTAGCACTATTATTTCTTTTACATTTATGACAACAGCTAATTTGCAACCTGGAGGCGAGTGAGCGTAGCGAACGAGCTAACCTGAAGGCAAGTGAGCGTAGCGAACGAGCTAACCTGAAGGAAAGTGAGCGCAGCGAACGAGCTCCAACATACAGGTGAGTGAGCGTAGCGAACGAACTTCAACCAGGACGTGATTGAGCCATGCAAACGAGATCAGATAGTAAAAATAAAAGTAAGCCTACCGTTATAGGATCGACCGGCAGACACAGAGGTAATTTAACCTTTTATTGATTGTCATACCGATCCGGAACAACAAAAAACAACATAAAATGAAGCTATGTATAATAGTTTGGCCAGCATATCTTAAAATATGCAAACCAACTGCTGTTCGTTATATAAGAAGGTTTCAACTGAATATTATAAGATCCCCGTGCGTAGAACGGGTACACAGCTAGTGGCTTCTAATTTTGTTGGGGTAGGAACCACAGACATAGCAACCAGATGGGATAGAGACGAAAAAAGGTACGTTCAGGTTGAGATGCCAGAGGTGATTCGGCTGTACAACTCATCCATGGGGAATGCCGGGCAAATGCGGACACGGAATATTGGGGACACATCATTAAAGAGGGCATAAGCGGACACTAGAGATTACTGCTACCTGACAAGGGGTTGACAGGTCTCTGCAAATATTTCAAGGGCGGAACATTGCGGACACATGTATCTACGATGGGGAAAAAGGTGCGAGGGAGAAAGGCCACGGGTATTTGGCAGTTTAAATCTTTATCTTTCTATTTATAGCTAGACTCTCCCTATACTATTATACGCGTTACGTTTGTGCTTACAATGTTTCTAAAAATTGCTCCAATGATTTCCAAAACTGGGACTAATAGCCTTCAACAAATGGTGTTACTTATTATGAATATTTTGTAGAGCTTTGATAATTAATTGTTAGCTTTGATTTTAAAGCTGTTGATAATTATATTTTATTAGAGATCGCTCGCCAGATTGACATTTGGTTTTCTAACTTTATTAGTCCGGACATGCTGGTTTTCGATCTCCTTTGAAAAAACGTAGATTTTACACGTTTGTTTCAAATGTTGCCAAAATCGTATTTTTCTTACTTGAGTTATAGTGGTAATGGATGCATGTACAAATATCTCTATATCGCCATAGACAAATAGATTGCACATACATATTTGAACGAACTGTTTTGGCCTCTGGGGAGCTTAAAAAAAAAAAAAATAAAATCTGTTTCGGTTCCGGGTCTAGGTCTTGCCATGAGACATATGTTTAGCGAATTTCTATTTGTGCTATTCCTATATGCCTATCCTGTTGTGCCGCATCACGGTAAACGATTATTCCCTATATACACAATCTAAACAATTTTTTATAACTTCAATACCGAACGATGCGTACACTGTGACGGTAAGAAGCAAACTGACATCTAATAGTTACCCAGGTAAATTCGCCCTGTACGTTTGCAAAACTCCAAACGAAAAATACCAGTAACACCCCTACTCTGGCATTCGCGCCCCGTGAATTGTACGTTTGCAAAATTCCAAACAGAAAAATACCAGTGAACTTAATCAATTTACTTGAAACTAAGTTTTTATAACTAACGTATTGATAATATTGTTCAGAAGTATATTTGATATGTTTCGCTTTAGTTCTACATGTATATTAGGTTTACAAATCTATACTTATTTAATACGCAAGCAAGTTTTTTGTGACAATTATTACTCCTCCGAAACTACTGAACCGATTGACATGTTTTAGGTGTCATTGGAAAGAGCGTAACGTGAAGTTTTGCAGGAAATTGTCTTTTTAGGGAAATAATTAGAGAGTGAGGCCCTTGGGCCCTTTTAAATTTCGTATTTCTCCATAAGATTAACATGGGAAACAAAAACTGTTATGAAACTCCAGCTGTTGTCAGAAATTAGAAGTGAGAAGAAGAACATATGTTAATTAATTGTAAACAGGCAATAAGTTTGCTAATTTAACAGTTTGCTACAAACATTTACTGACTTGGTTGAAATGAAGTATTTACTATTTAAATTTTGGTTGGCGTAAATATTACAATGGAAAAAAGCGAGAGAGCCTGGATAATTTAATATTAAAAAGAAATCTGAATTGACACTTTGCTCCATTTCTTAGTAATCATTGAAAGAGCCGATTTTCAAACAATGGAAACATAGGGGAAGAAATAGAAATAATTTTTTTTAGAATTTATAATCGTTATTATGGACAAAATAATGCGGCTATGAGTAAGGATATTTGAAGAAAACACTAAAAAACAAGATCAGCTTTTGAAAAATGATACCTTATTTACAAGAAATGTTGATTATATCGATCTGTTATGTACATCTTGAGTGTTTCCATAATCTTTGAGTCGAATCTTTTAAAGTCATCAGAAATTATGACTGTTATTCGTTTTAAAATAACGCCTGTAACACTTAGCAATTGCTCGAATTCGAGCAACAAGTACACTAGTGTAAACTAATTTCTCTACCATTTTTAATGTTTATATAGCCTACATCGACCCCCAATATATTTGACATTATAAATATCACTTAAGTTTAATGTATTATTTATAAAAAGACCTATTGTTTGTATTTTAATTACTTATTGAAAGCTGGAATATAAGTTGAACATCATTCTATTATCGAGTTCTATAGGATTAGTTATAACAAGTAGATAGAGTGTTGTCCATTATCATTTGTCAATTATTAATTACAAATTATTGTCAATAAACATGCATCAAATAAAAATGCCAAATTTTGGATATATATCGCGCTTTTTGAAGCTGGACAACATTAAAACTATACAAGGCTTAATGTTATAAAAGTTCTCATACCATATATCATAGTTTATAGGCTCATACTTGACATCGGGTTACCTTTGTCAATTGATTGCCAAGCCGATAGACACGTTGTACAGTTCTGACAGGCCTACAGGAATAGTATATTACACTACTAGCCTGGTAAGTGGTGTTTTACCGTGCAAGCACGACGGTTTGCGGATTTTCACAGGATTTTCGTGCGAGAACAGTGAAGCTTATCGGGCGAGTAACGTACGATACCTGACATCATACTACACAGAAACATTAGTACATTTTAAACTCAATAAAGAAAACCAATATCTCTTAGCGATGCCCTGTCTCTATTCTTTATTTAACTAACAAACATTGTCAATCTGGCAAGCGATCTCTAATGAAAATTTAATTATTAACAGTAAACTCCACAAAATATTCATAATAAATAACAACATTTTTTGAAGGCTATTAGTTCCAGTTTTGGAAATCCTTGGAGCATTTTTTTAAAACATTGTAAGCACAAACGTAACGCGTATAATAGTATAGGGAGAGTCTAGCTATAAATAGAAAGATAAAGATTTAAACTGCCAAATACCCGTGGCCTTTCTCCCTCGCACCTTTTTCCCCATCGTAGATACATGTGTCCGCAATGTTACACCCTTGAAATATTTGCAGAGACCTGTCAACCCCTTGTCAGGTAGCAGTAATCTCTAGTGTCCGCTTATGCCCTCTTTAATTATGTGTCCCCAATATTCCGTGTCCGCATTTGCCCGGACACCCTCCATGGGAGGGGTGGATAAGATTGATTTCCTAATAGCCATAGAACCTTTATCAAATCACGAAAGTGGACCCTCAGAGTAATTTTCCACTTCATTGATTTGAGTGTGTGCAATAGTTGGCTTGAGTACAAGCGGGACTGCGCCCTATGTGAAGTAAACAAAAAGAACGTTATGGATCTAATGGACTTCAGAATGGCAATTGTGACGAATCTTGTTGAAGCTAGAAGAACCATCGAAAGTCCAGGCAGAAAAAGAGGGCGACCAAGCTCTGTAGAAGAGGAAGTTCAGCTGCCACAGTCGAAGGCTCCAAGATCGTATGAATCACGCCCTTCAAGAGCTGTACAGTTCGACACCGTGGACCATCTCCCGATTCACTGTGAAAAAAGGGGCCTGGAAGATGCAAAGCTGTTGGATGTAAAGGCAGGTCGCACTTCCGTGCGAAGTGTGAAATTTATTTATGTTTGTCGAAACAGAAGAATTGTTTCTTCGATTTTCATACTAAGTAAGGCCAAGATACATCTAGAGACTCTTTTATAGACTCTCCAACAAGTATTTGAATTTAAACTGTATTCATTATTGTACATTTAAGCTCTTTAGTAAACCTCTTTCACATGTTTTACCAATTAGTTTATTTTTCCCAAGCCTCAAACAAATTTCAGTGAGTCACTTTGTATACGATCGTGTACATTGTATATCTATGTATATGTAATACATAAAAATTAAAAAAAATCGTTTTGAGTCCTCTAAGACCCCATACAATTCAGCTTTAAAAGGAATGATTTTTTATTTACTTTTTCAAGGGCTGGGGCCGAAAGGGTTTTAATTTGACCTTTATTGTGTACGCGTTTTCATCTTTTCAAATTCGTTTTAGCATGACAATGGTGTCAACTTTAGGACTTAAACGGAGTCATAAGAGACCAATTTGGATTTTTGGAAATTCATTAGAGAACTGCAAATTCTGAGAACTATCATCAGGTCAACCGAATTCAAACCATAGTAAAATCCAGCCTGGTACCCTTTACACGTATCGTATTGTTTATTTCGCAACAGTATTGGTTTAGTGTATATAGAGTAGTGATTTCTCAGATTACAATGATATTATTGTTTGAAGTTTACTTTTACTATATATTATCACAACTGATTATCAACCCCTAAATAAACTTAATAAATGACGCAGATTGTCTTAGCCTACGTTCAAGGGAATACTAATTAATTTATACTCCCTAAAAAATAATAGCCTAAAATTCCGTTTAAAACATTTTTTCGTAATCATGGCAACATCGGCATTATATTCCGCTATCGTGGCAAAGCCGTGATGATATTTCTTTATCACGAAGCAATCCTGGGCGAAAGTCAGTATTAACATCTGCACACCTAGTACTATAGTATGTTTTGATTTTTTTAGTATGGTAGTATGTTTTGATGTATAATGTGCGGGGGTAGGTCTTAAAATAAAAAATATAAACCCTTATTACGAACAAAGGTTGCATGAAGCGTATAAAATGTATAGATGGATGGATAAAATAACATACGAAAGAAATATAGGAAATAATAAAAGTTATATTTAAACAATTAATATCTACGATGCTATAAAAATACGAAAGCGTCATTGTGTTCGTTCAATTTAATTGGAATCGTGATCAGGGAGTGATTAGGCAACTGAATGTAATTTTAACTTTTGTTTTAAATGTTAATAGAAAATTGAAATGCATAGTGTTGTGATGTTTGAATATGAGATCGTAATTGAAAAGTGGGTTGATTCATTTGGATCCAACCTGATTTTCAGTATACAATAATACACATTCAAAAACTAACAATTCTTCTCTTAGTCTTGGTTTGTTACATCCTTTTATAACCCAGTAACCAGTAAAATCAGGGTCTACCTTGCATGAAATTTAGTAGTAAGTTTCTTTTTTTATGTTGTTTGTAATAGTACTGAGATACTAAATAAAAATTTTCGACCTCGGCGACCTTCCGGATCACCGCGAAAAAGCTTAAAAATTGTAGGAATTTCGCACTATTTTTACGTTTGTCCAATTTTGACCCTGAAGCACCACTTTTTCATAAAAAAAATCAGAATAATTAATAAAGTACATTAAATTACCTATCATTTAAGACTAAAATGGTCATTACAGGCCTAATATTTTTCAAGATATGCCTCGGCAAACAACGGCTAAAATTACCAAATTTTGAACTTTTTTTTAAGTTTGTCCAACGTTAACCTTTAAGCATAACTTTCCGATTATATTTCATTAAAACAACCATAATTACTTTAAAACTACATTAAATTACCCACAATTTAAGACCAAAATGGTGATTATACAATACATTGAGAGATATGCCTCTTCAAGGTTCTTAAATTCTTCCATAAATGCTTGTACTTTAAGATTCAAGCTATTCAATTTGGTAAAATTTTATAAAAGAACAATAATAAGAATATAAATAAAAATTTATTTCATTTCAACAACAGATTGCTTTATTAAAAAAAGTTGTTAAAATGGAAACAAATCTATCTTATCTATCTACATGAACACAAACATAGAACGGTGTTACATTTTTCTCCAGACCTTTTTAAAGAGCATAAACAAACAAATAATTTAGTATATCAAAGTGTTTTTGTACGGTTATTGGTTACGGATAAAATTTAAAAAAGATTGTTCATTTAAAACTCTTATGTTAATCTTATGGAGAATATTGTAAAATGTTGTAGTTAGCTTGTTTATGGATATATTTTTATCAAATTTGGAGATGTATTTATTTTATTTTAAATCAAATCAAACTTTACTAGTTTCCCTGTGGCAGCAAACCTAGGTACTCGATAAACATATATGTTAATTTAATAGATTAATTGAAAATCAATCCAGGCAAATGGAAATTGGCTTAGTCGGCAGGTTTGCAGCAGTGGGGGTATTTAATATATAAGATTGGTGATATTCGCACAACAGGATGTTTTTTAAGTGCATAATTCATCAACTTATTGACTGTCTTTTTTTCAAATTGTTCATAAAATTATATTGTGTTTGTATGTTTGTTTTCCCAAAAAATAATAACTGAGAAACGGAGTAGCCGGTTGATACTTTTAGTACATCTCTGATCAAGTCAATGAATTGGATGGAGGGAACTAATACGAACTAATGTGAAAGTAGTCACTAACATGAAAGCTATTTGGTTCAATTTTGCTGATTTCCCCCAAAAAGTAGAGCCAATACATTACAGGATTAATGTGCATAGTAATTTTTGATCTTAATCAGTCCTTTGGGCTCTGCCCTGACGGCTTGAGAAGTTTCTATGTTATTTTTGTAATTAGTTTTATTATTAAAATTGCCAAATTAATATAATACACCGCGTTTCAAAATGACTCTGTTGGTGCTTCATTAAAATTATGGACATTTATTTATGAGTTAATATATTTGCGTATAGCAGATCTATTGAAATTGGTTATTCTCTGTAGCGTTATCTTCCCGTTGCGAAGCACGGGTAAGGCTGCGAACAGCTGAGTCCAGTTCCGAACCATCAAAAAAGATCAATGACGTGAATTGTTTGTGCTGTTGCATTTATTTGTTTTGTTGTTATGTGTTATGCTTGTATTAAAATGTTGACGGATGCCATGCAATTGTTAAATGGGTTTTTTCGGCTATAAAGATATTATTATTATACAAATTTCATCAATAAAACAATTTGCTTGAATATAACCATTGACTATATATACAAACGAACCCAAACTTGTATTTAAATTAATTTTTCTCTAGATAACCTAACACTATTTTATCAATCATCAATATTCAATCACTATTTTAGAACACTATTTTGTGCAGCATCTGAGCCGGTTACGTAAGAGACAGTAGGCTACAGATGACAATGACGTCATGACTTACCTGTCGAACACAGCTGACTGTAGAAAGAGAATATCTTGAAATACTTCAAATGTTTACATTAAATAAGAAATCTATTTTGTGTATAGTCAATGATACGGAATCCTTATATATAATACGTGAAGGCGATTTCTACGAAACACTACTCCTCCGTTAATAATTGATGGATTTTTACAAACGATGTGTCCAAATGAAGTTTTGTTTGTGTAGACGCCCCCTTTTACCAATTCCTGTAATAAACGTCCTCGGGCTTTGCCCCACAGGCCATCAAAATCCTAATGTATTTCTTATGTAAAAAAAAATTGTTTACTAAAACGGACGAATAATTTGCATTAATTACAGCTGTTGATAGTAAACACAAGATACACACAAGAGCGTTCGTTTTCAGTTTCGATAACTGGAGTGGAGTGATTGATTACATTATCTTTAAGTTGACTCTTTTAAGTCATCGGAAATTATGACTGTTATTAGTTTTGAAATAACGCCAGTAATACTTCGCATTTGCTCGAATTCGAGCAACAGGTGCACAATCTTAGATCTGATTTAATATGCTGGCAAGAATAAAGCTATATAGTTACCTAAGCGTATTACTGATAAATAGATTCTTTTGTAATCATTAACAGAATTGTATGTAATTCCTATTAGAAGTTAGTGTCACTAAAGTGTTCTTTGTTACGGGTCGTTATAAGACGAAATTGAAGACATCCAGATATAGTTGAGTTGTAAATAAAATACTTGCAAGGGGAGACTTGCTGTTTTACAGCACTTAAAAACAAAATTTTAAACGTGGTCAAACAAATATGGTACAACAGAAATGTTACTTATTTTAAACAGTCAGCATGACAAGAAATATTTTTAATACCTATCTACATATTGATTTATAAAAACCAAAGGTAGTTGGAACATCTATTTCAGAAAAAAGAAGTTTACACATACATTATATTTTAGAAACTCATAATAAAAACAGAGGTGCATTACTCTAATGGTTAACCAATTAGATGGATTGAAATTAATAATATTGTATAAGTTATTTTACACAGACGTAGTAGGAATCGAATTCTAATGTGCCAAGCTTTTCGGTGCTAGTGACCTTTTTCAATACTGCTAAAACGACCAGAACAAGGAAACGTACACCTCATCATACATGGTAAAAATACATTCGACTCACAAACATGTAACATTTAACAAAACAATTTACCCATATAAAATTAACAAGATAAAAAAATCACTTTATTTAACAGGCAGAGACATACGCTGTAGATAAATGCTTCAAGTACCTATATACTTAATGTTTTTTATTACTATAAGTTACAGATGAATAGATAATAATACTATGAAAATTAAAACCTTAACATTGAATTTTTAATATTTGTACTTATTGAATAAGTTGTTGTACATACAAGGGAATCCCTTGTATGTGGTTGCACTCAAGATGCATATTAATTCCACAACTAATGTAACTATCTTTCAACAAGATAAAACTTATATTGCCATTATTATGGACGTAAGCTTATTCATATGTTACATATATATACTGTATTCATATCCAGTAATTCAATGTGATCCCTAAAGTGCAAGATCAGATCTATATTCAGATGTGGTTAGACAAACTAATTGCGTTGTGATTGTTGACGAGATCATTAATCCTCTCTTAGGTAAGGCTCCAACTAGATATAATACTGAAGCTCAATGTATAGCTTATTCAAATTATAAAAACTATTATTTTTTAAACGAAGAAGTTTTCTTTTTAAGACGATTTCACAGCTTCATAGCTTGCGATTGTGATGTTATTTAACACAGCTTTTCCAGGTCATAGAACCTTTCATAGTAGACATTTCCCACATTTCTTAAATATTTATAATACAATGATACAACGAAACCAATCCAAATTAACACCTTTGAACCATGAAAATTACAGCGTTGGAAGTTATGTCTTTTAAAGATTCAAAGTTCTACTAACATTCTGTATAAAGTTGTATCTATTGTAAGGGATAATGCATGCTATTAGATCAATTTATAATTTATGATAGGCACTCAAGAAAGTTGGTCCTTGACATTAGAGTTATATGTGTTTTCCATCGATGCTGGAAAGAGTATGCGATTAAGCCAAACAACAATAATTTTAACAATCGTGCAATAGTAGGTGTTACAAAAATTTTCCGAGCTCACTTTTTTGGTGGACTGGTAAAAAGTGGTTTACATTTTTTTTCCAACACCTCCTTTTTCAGACATAATGTAATATGTGGTTTCTTACTTTATACCGGGCAGTTAAGGAACTGTAAAATAATTCCAGGTGAATTTGAATGCAGTCGCTATTCAGGCTGAGTGTAACAATGTACCAAAAAATGCATTTTGTGTATAAAAATGATTTTTTGTTTTAGTGTGAAAGTAAATGGTAGAAGGTAACTCACTTTACTAACCTTTGCTGTTTCTGCCCTAATTGCACAATAATTATAGTGTGACTTATTTAGAATGTTTCTTTTTTTACTTTAAAATAATAGATCACACAACTCTTGCATGTGTGTTTAATTTAAAAAAAATTGGTCTTTGAAATGATAAATCCCAAGTTTTATTTTACTAACCAATGGAACATTTTCTCTTTTCCTGGATTAATGAAACGTCTTTTTATTAAAATTCATTAAGGAATTTCCGCTAACCTGAAGGCCCCTCCGACAAAACGAGACAATAAAGCTGCCCCTTTAACGATTCGTCACTTTAATAAAGCTTTAATTAAAATATACAGGACATGCCGCTCTTGATGTCTCTACATCCTACCTAGATCTCTGTTTTGTGTTATAAAAATATTCTGTCTTGAGAGATACAAATAAACACATAAAGCCAAACGAAACATTATGGCATTTGTTTCTTTAAATATACAAAGGTGGCAAGTAAGATTTAGCCAAAAGCTTTGGGTGTTCTTTCGTTATAGAATTATTTCAAAAATAATAAATATTTTACCCTAGAGGTAGGTGCAAGGAAGATTCTTTTGAAGGAGTTGAGTTACTTAAACAACAGCTTCCACACTGGAGTAGGTAGGCATATGCTAAATTATTATTAAATCAATTGAATAATGACAGTTGCTTGATGTTGTAGTTACAGGGTCTTGTACGATGTATGGAGCACAAACACATAGGTGAAGATTGTTTTTTTAAACATTCTCGCCTATAGGTTCGTCATCCTCATGGATAATCTAAGACGATTTATCTATGGATTTCCTGTCCTATATGTGTCGTATGTTTTTATGTTACACCTTATATACTTTTTGGTCTATTATCTTAACATATTACGACCAAATAGATTTTCTTGCTAGTACTAAACCCTCCTGAAACTTTTTTCTAACTATTATGACCAAAATAATATTTACACGAAAAAGCTGAATAAATGGTACAAGTGCCGCAAGTTTACGCGATTGTTTTAGACAGTATTCCCCGTTGTTTACCTACATTTAAATTATTCTTAGAGAGTCATCATGAGAAAACCCCCAAATATCTTGTAGAAAATGAAGATAGCGAATAAAACTACTCCATGTATAACAACTGTGCAAATTCATTTTAAAAATATATTATTTAAATACAGGAAGTCCTTTATAATAAAAAATCGTTTCCAAATTTTATCAACTATTATAATTAAACAACAATTATATCCTACTATTGTATCATTTTTGTTTAAGGTCCATTGTATGGATTACCTTAGTTTGCATGGCTGTTCCCAAAGTTTTCACTCTTCTCAACACTTCTAAAGGCTTTCAAGGCGATTGCCTATTCGAGCAGATGCTTCAAGCATTCAACATTATGAGTGTGAGGGCTTGAATGAGATTAAATAGCTTTTTTTTAATTCTATAAACCTTGTTGGTGGTAAAATCACTTTCTGGGGTTACAATTAGTTTTGCACATTTAAAAAAATTAATGATTGTTAGTTTAATTGTTGATATGTAGGATATTTTTGTTTATTATTATGGCTTTTAAGGTTCTTCCTTCAATAACATTGGTTATTGAACACATACATTAGTTATTGAGTTAACATAGTTGGAAGTTGGAATGTGCGACCTCTTTTATGGAAGCCCAGATTTGAACCTCGCCAAACACAAATAGCTCATATCTATATGATTATACTGGGATCTCGTGGTCGGTGACAACCTTTAAACTTTTTATGGACATTTTCAAAAATATAATTGTTTAAGTTTTTTTTCTGGAAACGTTATACATTTTAACACCTTTATGTAGAATTACTATGTGAAATGACAATTAGCATTTGGTCCCAGAATTTATCTCGTTCGAGATTTGATTAGCAAGTTGTTGATTTTTTAAAGCAGTATAACCAATTGGCCATGCGGGAAATCTTTTTATTTTGTTATTATAGATTATTGAATATTATAGCATTATTGTTACATAGTTTTCCACCTTTATGAACACATGATAGACCCTTCATGCATTTTAGTGCATGAGGATGTTGCACAACTTTATTGTTAAATTGATATTAGATAACTGGTACTGTTTTGGAGTATTCCCTTCGATACGAATCAAAGAATTGTTTAACTTAAACTATCAGGTTTAATGGCTTAGTAAAAAGTAAATATTTTCTTCATTTCTTGCGAATTAAAACAACGAGAGAGACTCTATTTCTAAGTCCTCTTCTCCACCATTTGGTATGGTGATAATTATTGTAAATATTTCAGCGTCCTGAAGAATCAGTGACAACAATAGCAATGATGTCAGTTCATTATAGTGGTGGTAGAAGAGATAACGACCACGGCTCAAACGCTGATTAATCACTGGTCATTAGTTGACCATCGATCTGTCTTTTAACATGTGATATTGGGTCAAATTATAAACAGTGTTAAAAAAAATTTGAAAATAATTTACGCATATACCTTTCAAATGAAAAATATGTAGGGGTCTATGTTAAAAATTCCACAGTCACATTAGATAACACTATTGTGGTCATTGTGGAAATTATTTTGTAACATGTAAAACATTTATAGCATTAAAATTGCTTTTACACAAGTTTTAATAACATAAGTCCTTTTACAATAAGTTGCTAGAGGCGCACTAAAACCAAAGGTAAAACTGATCTCTAAGGAAATCCAACACCAGAACAACCCTGTTTTGTCCAGACACTAAATAAACCAAAGAAACTCAATTTCCGAAGCCAAACATGTGTAGTTTGCCGCCAGTCCCGGGGGTTATTGTCAGCTGATTGAGTAGAACCCTGGGTAAAAGGAATCAGCTGATTATTTTTCTTCTTCTTCGTCATGTGACAAAGCTTTAGTTTAACAATAACTTCATGTTGAACGGCAGAATCTTTTAATTATCACCAATGAAAATTAAATCCAAGTCACCTGCTTGTAATAATTAACGTTTCTTTATACTACAAACTGTCAGGAGCTGATGTCTTAGAGTAAGTATTTATTGTTATAAAATAATGAACTGATTGTATAAATACTTTTCCAGTTTATCCAATACAGCTCTTTCGGAAAAAATATTTCTTACCATAAATCAAGTATTAAGTATGTTAATTGGACTTCAGATGAAATTTGACCAAATATTTGTTTGACAACAACTGTTAAGAAATAAACTTAAGGATAAAATAAACTACTACACATACTTCAATCTAGTATGATGTAACAGAGGCATCCAATAATATTGCTTGGTGAGATTTTAACATTGTGTAATAAAATTTATCGCAAACTAAGAACAAATAGCTATGTATGGATTTATAAACACAAAAAGAACCGAATGGGCTAGAGGGTTGAAAATAGAATAACTAGTTACATTAAACCCACACCTTCAAAGGCAAAAGTAGGTCATCGCTTGGACATCCATTGTTTGAGGTGGATATTTAAACACAATAACTCATAAGTAAGCGCACATAAGTTTATGAACAGGTAAAACAAATACATTTTATATGGAGATACTTAGATTTTTTTTAAGTGTTAAAACATTTTGTACAGGACCTAAATTTTGTAGAGGCTAGCCAACTGTTTCACTAACTACGTTTAAATATTAAATAGCTCCACAAGGACGTTAACATACTTGAAAGTTTACTTTCATTACGCAAGAGATACGTAGAGGGCCTCATAAAGGTACGAGCTTCATTTGTATGCAGATCCACTGTTATTTCATGTTCTAACAGCTCTTATCATAGGTGCTGTAATTTCAAGAATGAAAAATGTTTTTGCTTCGGTTAATTAGTTTTAATATATGGTTGTAGGTTTAACAATAGTTAGTATAATTTCTGAGTTTATTAGACTTGGCCAAACGAGCAGTGAGTAAGTGTAACGGACGAGGATCTCGTAGTTAGTTAAAACAACTATGAAATTTAGAGCCTCAGTTTGTTTACATAACTCTTTTGCATTTTTTAAGGTATACAGACAAACCCAATAAGCAAACGACCTAAGAAAACACAATACCTGACAGTTTTTATGGAATTTTTGCCTACAGTTCCCATATTTAATGGGACTAGTTTCGTCTTTGTCAGTTTGCAAATGGGAAAAGCGTAAATCTTACGAAAAACTTCATGACTCTGCGCAATCTACAATAAAATCCCCAATTATATCGGTGTGGATTAAACAATTAGTAAATTAAAAAATTCAAAGTCTGTTTTACTTTATGACTCATGTATTTGAACCAGATGTAAGTATAGTATTTTTTTATGTTAATAATACTGTATTGTTATAATAATGTAAGGTTTTCTATATTTGATAATATCATTCTTAGCACAGGAACAGCTTCTTTTATAAAAATATTGATTTAAATTCTAATGAAATTCAGCATTCAAAAGCCTAAAAATACTCTCTGCTACAACTTAAAATCAAACATTTTACTAGGAAGTCAAAATACTAATTATTGCATACAAAAAATTATTAGGAAACAAGTTCCAAAAGCTTTCCGAGATTAAAAGTTATTAGACATTTATAATTGACTAGCGGGCCCGACAGACGTCGTCCTGTCCTAATGTGGTTTTATGTCAAAATATCGTTCATTTTCAAGATGAGCTCGTTCGCATGGCTCAATCACGTCCTGGTTGAAGTTCGTTCGCATGGCTCAATCACGTCCTGGTTGAAGTTCGTTCGCTACGCTCACTCACCTTTTGTTTTCAAATTAGCTGTTGTCATATATAAAAAAAAAATAGAGCTGCACCCTGTTGGTAAACCTATTAATTTTTTAATGCTATTTAAACATCACAGAATCAAATTGATTAGTTGAACCAGCTGTTAAGATTCTTTAATTCCATTTAAATATCAATACTCATAGGGTTAACATGGGAAATTTCAGAGCCACTGGGGCGGAGCCCTTTTGACGGATCTGCACCAAACTTCACACAAACCATCCTTGAATAATGCTTAATAATGTCTGAAAGTTTCATTACAATCTGTCGAGCGGTTTCGGAGTCCATAAAGGACAAACAAACAAACAAACAAACAAACAAACAAACAAACAAACAAACAAACATACATACATACAAACAAACATACATTGGATTTTATATATACAGATAGATAAATATAATATTATTATTTATATCACTTCAACAACACAGACACAACAAAGGCTGCCAATTTCAATTAAAGCTTTATTAAAAGTGATGACATCAAGAAAGGAACAAATTTATTGCCTCGTTCCTTGTAAAAAAGCTGCAGCTTCGATAGGATTCCCTTAGTCATTTTTAAGAAAATACATTTAATTAACTCAGGAAATAAGTGACTATTTTTATCATTCAGTATTACATATTTTCAGCTCGCTGCAAATATTTATAAATATTGTTTTTGTTTAAAAATTTTTACTACGAGCATTCCTATATCTTTTATTTTTGAGGAAAACTACACGCTGGGTCAAATTACCTTAGTGAACTAAAAAAAAATTAAGTGTATTCAGGAAATAAGATAATGGTTTGTTCAACCATGTATAATCAACTAGCATTATACGAAATCAAGAAGTATTCCTTTGTAAGGATGAATGAATGAATGAATGAATGAATGAATGATTTATTCCGTCAAATTTGCTACAAAGTACAATATTACCTTTTTACTATAATATTAAGTTTACAACATGAAACAATCAAAAACAAAACAAGAAATAACAAAGTTGTGAACTTAATGTTGAATTATACTAAAACTAGCAAAACGAACATAATAAACTTATAATTTTGTAGCTAGTTATAATTGAATGGTCTTGTGGAATCAGCAGACATAGGCGAACTCTGCCTGTGCGTCTGCTGGGTTGCATATAATCTTTAATGACCTAAACTTGTTTGATTGAAGATTTAAACGGAGATTGAATAAAAATCGGAAAAAAAGATTTTTTGAATTTTTCTTGAGGATGAATGATATGTAATTGACATGAAATGGGTGATAGATAATTACAGTGGGAGCAAATTCAGCTGTGTTGTGTCCATACAGTTGTGACGGCCAGGAGCTGTGCGCACGGCTGTCGGCTGGGGGGTTGGTGGGGGAGGGACAGCACAGCACAAGGGTCAGGTCAAACACGCCGGTAATCAGCTGAGATGATAACTTCGGCCTCGTCCGTTCCTAGATTTAGAAGGAATTCTTTAACCCTGATTTTAAATAAGTTGAGAGAAGGTGAATCAAAGATGCCTAAGTTATTGAAATAAGAGCCGATGTTACGAAACAGAATATGAGAAATGTAAAAGGAGTTAGTTGAAGAAAAGGAATAATGTTTTTGTAATGTAGTGATACCAACTCTTGAAGAATACCTTGTGTTGTGTGAATGTGCAATTTCATGGAAAATGTTATTGTAATTTTTGAAAATATGAATTAATATATTTTTAATGTAAAGTTGGCGAATAGAAAAAAGGGACGTTTCCTCAAATAAAGCGACTGACGGGTATCGTCTGCATTTTCCAAATCCTATTTTTATTATGGTTTTTTGGGCAACATTTAAAGGTTCTATAATACTTTTATAGCAGCCACCCCATGCTATGATACCGAAAGACAACAATGATTGAACATAGGCGTGGTATGTCATTCTTATTTCTTTGAATGTTAGAACGTCCCTCATTTGTCTAAAAGCAAAAATGAATTTCCTTATTTTGTTTTTTAAATAAATAATGTGAACGTCCCATTTTAAACGCTCGTCAAAAAATACACCCAAGTATTTGTACGAATTTACTTTTTCTATGCACGCACAATCACATGCAATGTTATATTGATCACCACACTCGTGAATAATAAGGTCATTTAGATTGTAATCTGTAATCTTATTAATAGAAATTGGCATGTATTTTGTTTTATTGACATTTAATGAAAGTAAGTTTTGATTTAACCATTTCTTTACAATCATGAGATCATGCAAAGCCTTATCTCGAACCTCGGGCCAAGTTTTTCCCTGCAGGAAAATAAGACTATCGTCTGCAAATAAGAACACTTTTCCGAAAATATTTACCTTAGAGATGTTATTGATGTATAATAAGAACAAAATAGGCCCAAGGGTGCTGCCTTGGACCACTCCGTAGTCTACAGGCATTCTATCACTAGATACACCACAAATTGAAACAAACTGGGATCTATTAGAGAGAAAGCTTTTGAACCAATTAAGTGCTATGTCGCGAATTCCTAATATTTCCATTTTATTCAGTAATTTTGATCGATCCACCGAATCAAATGCTTTTTTAAGATCAAGAAAAATTAACATTGGGTGATTTTTATCAGAGATCGCGCTGTTCAATTCTTTGTTAATGTCAAATAAAGCATCTGATATGTTTTTGTCCTTACGAAACCCGTACTGTCGCTCACTGAGGATGCCGTTCATTTGGAGATAAGAAACTACCTGATCTTTAACTATTTTCTCAATGACTTTAGTAAAGACACTAAGCAAGGATATTGGTCTAAAATTGTTTTTGTTTGAAAATTCATTAGATTTATAAAGGGGAAAAACTTTGGCTAATTTTAAGCAGTCTGGGAAGACTCCTGATGTAATGCTGTGATTAACAATGTGTAGCAATGGGTCACACAGAATATTGAAGTTCATTTGAAGGACGTCAGCCGATATACCATCCCAGCCCGGCGCAGACCCTCCCCTTAAACTATAAACGTAATGGTGTAAGTCAAGTCTCGTAATTGGTTGTAGCTGTAAGTTGGAGTTGACTCGAAAGACGTTGTCATCCAAAACTGGGACCCCACTTTGATCAATCACATCAGCTAGGTCCTTACCTACATTGGCAAAAAATCTATTAAAATCTCCAGCCACGTCCTTACACAATGAAGTAGTAACACATGGGGCACCAGGAACAAATTTCTCAATAGGGAATGCATCTTTTTTGTTTACTCTACCTGCTAAGTCGTTAATAATTTTCCAAAACTTTTTCGGGTCGTTTGAACATTCATTTATTTGTGATCTATAAAAAATACGTTTTCTGTGCTTCAGGTTGTTACTAAGGGTTTGTTTAAATTCACGGTAGTAATTCAGAAGATCGTTGTTAAATGGTTGTTTTTTTACTCTTTTATTTAGTCTATCTCTAAATCTAATTTGCCTAATCAAATCTACTGTAATCCAAGGTTTGAGTTTTTTTAATCTATTTGACTTATTTTTTGAAACCTTTTTTGCGGATCAATTTAAATTAATATTTCCATTTCAAATTTCATACATTTCATATATCCCCCCAAAGAAATGTTAATGTTAAAAATAAGTATACTTTGTAAAAAAATACAATAATAGTATTTAAGAACTATATTTATTTAACATAGAGTATGAATATATAATGTATCAATTTTTCTCATTACGACAAACTACTTGTTATTCCCTCTTACTCTAAACGCAAACGTCGGCAGTAAAGTGTATCGCCGAACTGAAATGACGTTTGCATGCTAATTTCAGAGTTAAACTTATCTTCCATTTCGTTTATTTCCTTTTTTTGAAATGAAAAAAGGAAATTTTTTAAAATACTATTCTCTTTTAAATGGGTATTTATTTTTTATATAAGCCTACATACTAAAAATTCAATTTTTAAATGTATGACGTGTAATCACGTTTGGCTACGATACCAATCAAATTAGTATAACGCGTTAAAATGTTTGTAAAACACACTTTGAAAACTCATACAGTTTGTTGAGTTTTTTTAGTTACCTGATTTGTCTAACCATGCGCTCTTGTCATATACTTGCTAAATAACAAATGATTATTTTGTTTTTATCTGCACCTTTGGAGATTATTACATAGCCTTCTTTGTAAGGGGACGGTCCACCTTATAACCAATACATTGAAATACATTCAACTTATTTGGCCATGTATCACACACAATTTTAGTTGTGCATCATAGAATACGTTAGGTTAAAAAAATATGTTCATAATCCATTATTCATTTAAAGAAGTGATTCTCAGCCCATGATTTTTAATCACTCTGTCACATGATTACAGGACCACCGTACGGGGGGGGGGCTAAGGGGGCAAATGCCCAAGGGGAACGGGTCCTAGGTTGGACAATTTTTAGTGTCAAACTGACTACAGTAACTTTTTGCTTTGGGGCTATAACAATTATTACCTTGTGAATTAACAGGTCCAAGGTTTAGATTAAAATCCCCAGTCAAAAACATAACAAACACCACTGATGTTATAATTTATGGTAGACAAAAGTAGAGCTTATGCTATTTATATTTTATTTTTGGATAGATATATGCGGCATTAGAATTATTTCTAAAATAAAAGAGCATTACGCCCGTAGTACAAAAAAATCGCAGTTAGTCTGGCCACTGCCGCCGCACAAACTTAGGGTGAGGGGCCAAAGACAGATTATAAGTACATGGAATTGTCTTCGTTCATTCTCATACGCGACTTCGGAGCGTACTCCTAGTTTAGAAAATAGTATAAGAATCACATTCGGTACATGTAGATTGTAGAAAACTGAACGTAGTTTTATTTGAGTTAATACCTAAACTAATAACCATGACAAAATATAAAGTTTATTGTCTTAAACTGCTCTATCAGCGACATAATTTCAATAGCTTGTGAGAAACGAAAGCAGAATGTAATACCTTCATTTCTCTATATGTCACCGTGAAAACAAACAAATATTAATTGTTTACTTCCCAAAGCTTTATTGAAACTACTTTCCCCAGTAAATTTCGGACCAAGAGCTGAGTTTGGTGTGAAAAATAAGGATACTGAAAGTCCGTTTTAATCCTGGATACGTAGATGATCAAGATCGAAGCTAATTTGGTTCCATGGTTTTGGCTGATGAAAAGATAGTTTTATATACAGTAATTATTATAAAGATAGATAGCTCAGGCTACTTGGAAATTCAGTCATAGCAATTTGTACAGGTACATGAAGAAACATTACAATCCAAATTTGTACTAAAAACAAGGATGGTGATCGGTTAGTTTTACTTGAAAACGTCCAAACACAAGCGGAAAATGTAGGTTGTTGGCCTTTATCGAAAGTAACTGTAATAGATTTTATAATTTATGAGTAAAAACAGTTGGCAGCCTTGGACGGCGATCATCTGGAAGTGAGGCATGACAATAACAGAATTCCAGCTCCTGGACAATTAAAAAGTTACTTGACGATCAAGAGCAGGACATCCTTTTTTATTTAAAGTTTTATTAAACTGACGGTGGATAAGTTTTTACGTTTAACAAATTCTTCGACATTTTGTTCTGACTTTTTTTTATCAAGATTCATCCTCCAGTTTAAAGTGATTTTACTTTTCAATTATAAATTATTATGTTCAATGGGCTTATGAAATAAACTAACACAACGTGCCAGACACACTCACTTAAAGATTTGGTTATTAAATGCGATAAAAGCTTTTGATATAGGTTTGATTTCTTGTGACATAGTTGCTAAAAGTTGGTTTTACTATCCTTTTTTATTTGTATTTTTATATTGTTCTACGCTTCATAGTACTGTATATATATTTAATCTATGTGCTTTGGAGACAATTAGGTAGGCTTAACTAATCTTAGCAAATATGAACTTTAAAAACTCTTTTTAATCTTACATAAAATATTAATTCACAGAGTGGTAAACGAATATAGCACTTCCCGGCGAGTATTTGCCATAGTTCCACCGAAGTAGCAGTTCTGGGTATAATATCCTCATGGGTAAATTCTGATAATTTTCTTCAGATTTTTGAAAGTAGGTTATATAACCTACTTTAACCTAGTGACGTATATGTCTGTTTGCGCATATGTATGCGTGATGTTATACACTGCCCAATATTTTGTTTAATTTGGTAAAATAAAATAAAACTGTGTTGAGATTGCTGAAGTTAATATATATATGTTATACCTATACTACTAATAACTATTTTATTACCAAATAATATCTATTTATACCAAGGACATGGTAGATAATATAAATAGGTACACTAAATCCGTATTTGTTGGATTAATGTATTCACAACGTCTGTATGCAGTACATACAAAAGTATGAGTGTAGCATAATTATTAGTAGTAAGCTGTCTTAATTCAAACTATTAATCATATAAGAAAAAAATGTATCACCAATAACGATTTTGTAATTCTATAGTTTCTAGGCAAAGGGAAACACTGGCATCAGAAAATATATTTAAACTGCAACCCAACAAAGGGAATTAACATTTTAAAAACTGCTTTCTGCATTATGGAAATTCATGATGCTGGATATACACAGAATATAGGCCTCTTTGTAAAACTACTCTTAATAGAAAACAGGACATCAATAATCTTTTTACTTGATTTTGAAGTTCCTATTTAAAATCTCTTATATATTGTTTATTAATGTTTCATTATATTATTATCTCCTATAAACTGTACAACTCCTAACGAAAAGTTTTTTATAGCATTACGTTGAGCATAATCTAATATATAAAATTCTCGTGTCACAGTGTTTGTCTGCAAACTCCTCCGGAACGACTTCACCGATCGTTATGAAATTTGGTGTGTAAATTCTGTAGGTATGCGAATCGGACGTAAACTATTTCCCGTTTCGAAATTCTTAAAAGGGCTCCGCCCCAGTGGCTCTGGAGTTTCCCATGTTAACCTTATGAGAAATGGAATTAATGAATCTTAACAGCTGTTTCAATTAAACAAGTTGGTTCTGTTCTATGATGTTCAATAGCATTAAAGTTACAAAGATTACCAACAGGGTGCAGCACTATTATTTCTTTTACATTTATGACAACAGCTAATTTGCAACCAAAAGGTGAGTGAGCGTAGCGAACGAACTTCAACCTGGAGGCGAGTTAGCGTAGCGAACGAGCTAACCTGAAGGCAAGTGAGCGCAGCGAACGAGCTCCAACCTAAAGGTGAGTGAGCGTAGCGAACGAGCTCCAACCCAAAGGTGAGTGAGCGTAGCGAACGAACTTCAACCAGGACGTGATTGAGCGATGCGAACGAGATCATCTTGAAAATTAAACGTAACGGTACTTTCTTTCCATCGGTCTGTCTTAGGGGAAACCTATAACTTAGGCGATACGAAGTTCGCCGGGTCAGCTAGTCACTTATATAAATCTATATTCTAATCCTTCTGCCAAAAACACTGTTCAAATCAGTTCTCTCCAGTATACTATTAGTTTATTAGTTTTTTGTTTGTTTGCGTAAACTCTAGTATTATATTTACTGTTCATTGCTATGCACTACTGATGTTTATATTTTCTGCATATAACAACATATTACACACTATTGCTTGTGCTATGGGGTTATAAACCAAAGAGTAAAACAGAGATCGTAAATCCTATTCTAAAATGGAAGAAGTTTGTCAACATCAGCGCACTCAAACGTTAAAAACACAAAACACACACATAAAATGTTTTATATTTTGTATTAGAAAATTCAACTACTAATCTTAAAGATCAATGGTTTAGCTTTATGGATACGTCAACAAAATGTAACGTAGACAATATTTTACATTCTAGACAATTAATTTATACAAACTAACGCATCGTTTTAGAATTCGCTAATCTAATGAACAACTATATGTTTGTAGATAAGCCAAGTTAACTTGTATAAACAAACTACAGTATTTAATTCGATCAGAGCACGACATTGTTGTTTAAGTAATCGAGACTAATTGACTCTTAGTCAATGTTTTCCAAACATTACCTTGTTTTCTGTTTTGTATTTCGGCTTTATTTCGTCGCCATCTAATAGTATTGTGTTTCAAACAATTTATTTTAAATTAGTTTTTTTAACTTACCTGTATAAGTAAACTAAAAACCTTAAACCCTTACTTTGTTTGTAACTTCTTTGATAATATGAATTTTACATACGTTTTTGAACATTTATTAAAGCAACACAATTTTTACACTTGTAAAGGTGTATGTATTTTTACACTATAATACTATAGTCCCTTATAAGTTTAGAAGATGAAATATCATGATTGACTTTGTAAAAATAAATACATTTATAGATAGACATAAAATTTAGAATCGTTAGGTTTGTAAGTAATGTTTTTAATATTAAAAGATTTTAAACATACTCCCTATTTGGATTTTAAACATACTCTTAGAATAGTACGAGATTTAAAATTTTTGTAAATGCGTATGTGTTTAGGAATCTATTCTAAACTACCTACGCATCTACAAAAAATTTATATCTTAAAATAAAAAATAAAAAATAATATAAATACAAAATTTAGGTTTTTTTGGCATTCCATTTTCAAACAGGCTTTAAGTAGCTATTAGTTTCTAGATTGAACGTCTCGCCATTAATTTTTCAAATACAAATTGAGTTTTGTTTGCCGAAACTTCAATGACCCTACGAAATATATCATTTAGAGTTTTATTTAGATCGATATTTTTATGAGACCTAAAGCAACAATAAGAAGGCAGTTTTTTCAAGTTATTTTGTAATTTTTGATGTCCTAAATTAATCTTCTCAATTGATACACGAAACATTGACCATGAACTAATTGTGTGTCCATTCATCAAAAATCCTAGTACGAAGAGACTTCAAGATATTTTATTAATGAAATACTCTCGAAACATGTCTCAATACATGCACCAATTTTATATTAGCTGTTCAAATAGATTTTGCCTTATTGTTAAACAAACAGGGTACCAGTATGATTTTTCATTATCACAATAGAGTTAACAAAGTTATACTAGTGTATTATGCTACTTCATAGAGTGAGATACATTAAAGGTATAATATTGTCTGCTTTAGAGTGTTGCCTAAGAGAGGATTAATGATCTCGTCAACAATCACAACGCAATTAGTTTGTCTAACCACATCTGAATATAGATCTGATCTTGCACTTTAGGGATCAGGTTGAATTTAATTGAATGAAAGATCTATGGATAACCGTACATGAATAATAATGAGAGACAATTAATGAAATAACAGTGGTTTGAGAATCAATCTGAAACATAAATCCAATAACTAAAATTATAAACAATTATTCAAACAATTGATACTTAACCATGTTATCGCTGGGAAAACTGTGTAAGAAATTCGTAGGTACATGCCTAGGTTAAGTCGTATTTTTGATCTCTTAGAGCTCTATCTCGCGGGAATTTAGAGATGCTATAAATCCTATAAATGCATTCCATGGAAAAAAGCTACTATGTTTGCATTAGCTTTCTTTGTATTTAACTTTGCATGTTGTTTTACTTACAGTAGTAACAGAGCTTTATTGATACAAATCCAAAAGAAAGTTTTGTAAATATATTTTATGTGTTTACTTACACTGTAATGATGCCATTACGTTTTGACAATACTTACTTTCTATATTCATTCGTAATATTAGCTGTTTTTTTTTTTTCAAAAGAAAGCGATTTCTTTTGTTACTAGAGCACCATCATTGGTTTATACACCTTAAAAAGTAAAATAATGGTGTAATTTTTTTATGAATTTGTGAAGTTTAAACACATCTCATAAATGGTTTGCTGAACACATATTGAATTCTCATCTGTGATAAAACTATTTCTCAAAAAAAAAACAAAAAAAAAACACAAAAATTGAGTAATTCTGTTCACTGTATTAATAAAAAAATCATCAATACTTTTAATAGTTTTATTTATTTATTTCTTGCAAAATTTAACTTTAAACTCAAGTAGAGTATTCGCCCTTACACTGGGCGCCCTTAAGATATTCTCCTGCTACAGTCAGCTGTGTTCGACAGGTAAGTCATGACGTCATTCTCATCTGTAGCCTACTGTCTCTTACGTAACCGGCTCAGATGATGCACCCTACTATGTAGTGTAGTTATTTAGTCTAAAACGACTCTTAGGATTGAATTATATATAAAGTAAAGTTAAACTAAGATCTTTGGAAATATTAGAGTTTAAAAATATAAAAATAACCTTTTAATTTAAAAATTTAGTTATTTATACGTTTTAAACCATAACAGTGGTAGTGTTACTACTTGTTAGTTATTAACTGTAATTCATATTCGCACACAGATTTAACTTATTTCGTTATACTACATTCGTTATATATTAAGTTTCAGTCATTGTCATATTGTTAGATTCCTCTGTTGAACTGCTATTTACTCAAAGTATTTCCGCACCTAATATTGTTGATTACGCTATCATTAACAGAAGAAGCTCACATATCAGAGATGCAAGCAAAAAGTTTCATTCCTGAGGATTTTAGTAATTGGAATGATTTTAACTGTCCACAATACTATCAGTGAATGGAGATTAGTAAAGGGCTTGCAGTTCACAAATAATTTACTTAACTACTGAGGCTTTGAGTAAATACGGGTTTCCACATACTTAAGTCCTTTTATTATCACTATCCCGATTTTTCAAAGAGCTCGACTCGGTCTTTCCGTTAATTGGCTTTAGTTTGGGAATATTAAAAAACAACCATTTATATGTCAAAATAAAACTTGTAAATTTATTTTAAAATACATTCAGCTGATCCTCAACAGTGTACTGTAGTCGTATACCATGACTCGCCTTTGGCTCGCTGGGGGCTCCGCCCCCAGGCCCCCTAGCTGTTAGTCGTCATTAGTAGATTAGAGTTAAGTTGTAACAAAGCAAGAAGTGAAACCGTCAATATTAAGTTATATAAGTTAACTTTGAGTAAGATAACTTCTAGCTTAAGGAACACCTCATAAAAAAATCATTTTTTAAGTTGCGGTAAGTGAGTATGTTAGTCAAGTATTTTTACAATTGAGTTTTTGGTCAAAGGAAGTAATAATATGAGGAGAGAAGGGTTCGTTATAGTAAAAATCGACATTAAAGTAATAACGATTTCATGAATTTATTAGAGGAGATTGATAAGTTAATAAGTTGATAATAGTAAAGTATTATATGGAGTAAATAGATTATAGTAGATATTCAAGTATATAATTACGAAAATAGATTAAGTAAGGTTTGTTTCCCTGTCGGTTAGCCATAAACTTTATGGCATATCCAGTTCCGCCACGAGGAGGCCAGGAAACGTCGGAACCATATTTGCAATTATTTGAATATGTACAAGTTAGTAAACTTTTGTACAAGATAAGTAAATTTATATTGATGTTCATTGATAGGTTAATAAGTTGATAATAGTAAAGTATTATATGATGTGAATAGATTATATTAGATATTCATGTATATATGATGTAAATAGAAAATAGATTATAGTAGATATTCATGACGTATATATTTATGAAAATAGATTAAGTAATGTTTGTTTCCCTGTCAGTTAGCCACAAACTGTATGGCATATCCAGTTCCGCCACGAGGAGGCCAGGAAACGTTGGAACCATATTTACAATTACTTACAAATGTACAAATTAGAGAACTGTTGTATAAGATGAGTAGATTGATTAGTATGTCGATTGATAAGTGAATAAGTTGATAATAGTAAAGTATCATATGAATTAAATAGATTATAGTAGATATTCATGTATATATTTATGAAAATAGATCAAGTAATGTTTGTTTCCCTGTCTGTTAGCCATACAATTTATGGCATATCCAGTTCCGCCACGGGGAGGCCAGGAAACGTCGGAACCATATTTACAATTATTTACAAATGTACAAGTTAGTAAACTTTACTAACTACTTTATACAACAACGGGGACTTTTGATAAGGCAGGCCCCCTATCGTACTGCCGATGTTGTCAAGTCACAACGGGGAGTTTTGATTTAGCAGATCCCCTAGCCTACTGCTAATGTCAAATCAGGTTTAGAGAAGGAGATCGCCATACACGATGTTCTTTGCGTATGCGATTCCATCTCGGACACGTTCGGGGTGTACGAGAACAACAATATGGTCTGGATGTCTGACCCTACTGAGCAAGACGTATAGTTGCCCGTGCGTGAAGCAATCGGTCCGTAAATCAACACCGACTGAATCTATTGTCTGACCTTGGCTCTTGTGTCCGGTCATGCAATAGGCCAACATCAGTGGGAACTGACGTCGACGAACACGTAACGGCGAACCCTCGACAAACGCAAAAGTAAAGGTAATCCGGGGAATTCCGATAGGTTGCGTCTGTCCGGGAAGTCTCACTGTAATCAGGCGGTTGGTGATGCCGATTACGATGACTTTAGTGCCGTTGACGAGTCCTTCAGCGATGTTGAGGTTCCTCATAATGAGGCAAACAGAACCGATCTTCAGCCGCAGAACATGGTCTGGTACGCCCTTGCCAGTAGCCGTGTTCAGGAGTTGAACGTCGACATCCAGGCCATCGTCGTTTTCTCTGTCGACTGTGTCGGCGCTCCTCAGCTCGTACAGATGACCGTCGAGGGAGTTCAAGATGTGGTCGTTGATCTCCTTGACGTTCACTATCAGAGTCGAGAGGATTGCGCGTCGCGAACACATATCAGAGTCGAGTAGGACGTTTGCGGGAAAGACGGAATCGACCAAATCAGTCAAAGACGTCACTTGTCTAATCCCGAGCAGCGGAATTAGACTTTGTTCGTTCCGTCCCTCCAAGAAAGTGGTCGAACTGACAGTTCCGTTGCCTACCCTAAGAAGGAATTCGGAATAGGCTGTGGAACTACTAGTCCGATGAGCTGTTGTCAGGGCAAAAATTTTGAAATGCTGCCACAGATGGGAAGCCCGAAGTGAGACACAAACAATGTCAGTTGGAGTACGAGCGTTTACAACGACAGGCGCGATCTGGCGAAAGTCGCCACAACAGAGGAATATTTTACCACCGAATAGCTCACTGGAACGCATGAGGTCTCGCAGGGATCTGTCAAGAACCTCGAAAACGAACCGATGTGCCATCGGGGCCTCATCAAAGACAATGAGCCTTGCGGCCCTGATGAGCTCTGCTCGCTGGGAGCCGTTGGTGATGTTCCAAAAGCCGGTGCCGTCACCGAAGTCGAGTGGCAACCGGAACATGCTGTGAGCTGTAGTTCCACCAGGCATGTTACCCGCGGCGGTCCCAGAGCTAGCGACTGCCAGTGCAACCTGACGACAACCTCTCACGTATGCGAGAATGACACGAATCAGAGTGGTCTTCCCATAGCCTCCCGGGCCGTCAAGAAAAATGATTTTCGACGACGTTCCGCTGGCAGGGGCATTGAGAACGGAGGTAACGTACTCAAATACGCGGTTTTGATCTTCAGAGAGCTTTGGCACCCACTCCTCCACAAACACTCTCTGTTGATTTTCACCATGTAAGAGCAGTTCTCTGCCCAACTCCGTCGTGTCATCGTGTACATCGGGGAGGCCATGATCTGCGACGCAAGAACCCTGCCGACGAAGACTCCGATCAATATCGATGAGACCTAGCTTGTAGGCCAGTTCAACATCGAGAGGATTACGCTCTATGTGGTCCTCGCAGATGGAATCACGGAAAGCATCCCACAGGAGAGCTGCAGGAGCCCCCATGTTGCAGAGGATCACAAAGAAAGAACGAAGTCTCGGGCCAGTCATGAAAGTGGCGGCCTCGCGCAGTGCGTAGTGGTACTCCTGTTCGTCTTGCACCAAGCCAAGATGCCGCGCGACCCCTTGAAAAGTGCGGCAGTTTGGTCCACCGCGGGACAGGAGGTCGGCATAACCACGGCAAGATACAGTCATAAGCAGGATACGCAGGTAATACTGTTCTGTCCTGCTCGGTGAGACCCAAAACAGTCTGCACACCTTCTCGCCACGCTGTCGGGCAGTGATAAAATGGACGCCATCGGGGTGCTCGTATATCTCCGCAGTTTTTGGGCGCTTGACATGAACCACAAACGTTTCATAGAACCCCTGATAAGTCAGGTCGTCAAACAGTGAAATACGAGGCCGGTCAAAGTAGATGGTGAGTTTGGAGCTGTTCCTAGCGGCTGCCTCTGCCAGTTGGCCAGGTCTAAACAGGACGGACTGCTTGCCCTCCAGATGGACGGGAAGACATTCAACAGCCGGCTCAGATTCTGATACTGGAAAGTTTAATAAACGCCAGCACGCGTCACTGGCACCCACCATTCTCTTCGTCACGTAATGCTGTACCTCATCATCTTGCTTACTGAAGGGAGTAACTGTGACGTTCTGGAGAGATCCTCCCTTCATAAGATATTTGAAGAGGTACTTAATCACGCGGCGAGTAGACGCCAGCTCCAAATTGATGTGAGCCTCGTATTTCAACATCAGTGCGGGATTATAAGGCACAACCCAACCGTCATGTACGATAATGTTCTTATTGCGTGATACAATTGTCCCCCGATTGGTATAATCTCGCTTGTACTGGACGAATCCCCTCTCGTCGACGTGGGTGGTTTCACAGCAGGGCTTGGGGAAGTATTTGGTGCAGTAACCCTTTGCAGAGTCCCAACAGAGAAAGTCAGTCCTATGATCATTACCACATGGACCGTGGATCATGTGTTTGAGGACCAACTTTCTCAGTCGGCCTCCGGCCTCTTCTTCCGAGGGAATATCCGCGCGGATGATGGAGTCAATTTCGGACGCCTGAACTGGTCCGTCGCCGTCAATCTTGAATACAATGTGGGCGTGAGGAAGGCCCCTCATTTGCATCTCGATGACGTAGACGATATAGACAGAGCGTCCAAACATTGCTCCGCTGCGCAGGTCTCGGAGAAGTTCCAGAAGTTTGATCCTAAAAACTCTGCAAGCAGTGCTAGGGTCACTGCGAGTACCTCCACGAGGGCAAGCTTTCTTGTTTTCCTCCCAAGTCGCGTTGTAAGTAAACGTCAAAAAGAAAGTGGGGGAACCCAGGCGCGATATGATTGCCATAGCGTCTTCGTATTTTACTTTCATGTACCTGGGCCCCCCGGTGAACGAACTTGGGAGGTAGACTTTTCCTGCCTGCACCCCACCCTCGCCTTGGACGGTTTCATCACGAGCGATGTCGTTCAAGACCTGCTGTGCATTCCGAATCTCGTCAACCGGCCCCACCCGCAAGGCACTATCGGTGTTCTTCAGCTGCGTAAACTTAATGTAACGCAGTTTCTCCTCCTCGTACCTCGCGAACATCTCAACCTGCCAAGCTTGTGAGAGACGGCCTAGGTGAGAGAAGCGAGGTTCAGAAAGTAGGAGGCACCGCGAGTACTTAAATTGAGTCAGTTTGGCACCCTTGTTATCAAGGCGGCCAACGTGCCATCCCACAGTGCCTTGCGGGTAAAGTAGGGGATATTGGAAAGGTTCCATTAGGGGGTGTAAAAGATCAATAAATGTAGGTCTATCGGAACCGGATTTCCATATAGTCAGTCTCCGGGGCTCAGTGTCGTTTTCATCATTGCTGAGCACGGCGTGCACTTCGACGCCTGTTTGCCGATCACCGAGAACAGGGCCATGGGTAGACCTGCTTGTTACTTCAAAAGCCAAGTGAGCTGTTACGGAAGGCTCGTTGCTCAATCGACGGTAATGCTCAATGTAAGGATTTTCCCTAGACAGGAAATCAGCAATACCGTCGATGATCTCGGCATCAAGCGATCTACCCATCGCAATGTTACGGCGCTCTTCGCCATCGTCAATATACAGGCGGGACCGATTCACAAACTGAACGTTCCCAGAACGAGTGGTGAACTTTTGTCCTGGGGCGTCCAGATTGTAGACCTGGTGGTACATTCTTCCCTCGATCTTGAAAAAAGAAAGACCACTGGGATGACGATACCCGCCTGACACTTCGAGCGCGCAGAAAGCAAACAGGTCGTTGTACGCACGGGCTCTTTCCAGGAAGAGACGGTCGGAATAAAAGCGTTCTTGCAACGGAGGAATGTCGAGAACATTGAACGCTCCTTCCCCGCAGCACCATTGCTTTCTATTCTTCTCCTCCTCGAAGAGCCGTCCTTGGCAATGACGACATCTGTAAACGTCGTCAACCCAGAGACTGACTTTTTTTAATTTGTATGGTTGTATTTCATTGAGTGGCTCCCCATTCCAAACAGACATGGGGCCATTTTTGACTACGGACCGAGCAAGTGATGCGGACATATAGCGAAGTTCAGACATTTTCGGATTTTTCAGGCGAAAAATCTGAACTCTCTCAGCAGAAGCACCGGGATTACGCAGGTCGTATTGCTGAACAGCCTTTCGGTGCACCTCAGGGTGGGTTTGAGTGTAACGTTGACTGTCATCCCGGAGTTTGTCAGCGTGCGTCTCCCTATACTTCTTCTTCGCCGCATCCACTTGCTCTTCTCGGGTCGTGTCTAAAAGCTTTGGACGACCACGCTTTATTGTTTTTGGTCTACCAGGACATTTGGTTTTCTGAACAACTGTCTCAGAGGCAGATTCTGATAACTGAGTTAAGTCATTGTCCGAACAGTCGACCGTGTGGACAGTTTGAGTTTCGTTGACGGAAAACTTTATTTTTGTGACGGAGTACTGCCCACCGACGAACGCAGAATTCACCAAAATGAGGGAAGCTAGAGAACGAAAACTATTACAGACGAACACCCTAGCCTTATTTCTCGCCTCATCAATGTCTCGACGACGGTTTTCGTTTACCGCGTGGGAATCAAAGAGGTACAGCCGCCCTTGGAAACGCCAAAAAGCGACTGTCACCAACTGTCCCGTAAACAAAAAACCGCTATCAACGGAGTCACCGGGCATAGCTGCTTCCAAAACCGAAGACAAGGAAGAGGTCACCTCATCTAGGCCATCGTTTCGTAACGGATACAACCCGTCCCAAACACAAGAAATTTCTTCGATGGTAACACGATGGTGTGCAACCACGAAGTGCCTGGCGAGGTCCTCAGGGAACAGATACCGGTTAGTGATGCTATGCTCACGGCGAGATAGTGTATACAAGCTATCGCCCGCCATGAGTATAGCGTCAATAGCGTTGGTACTGAATCCGCCGCAGAATGCTTGCCATGCGAGGGCACAGGTTGCATTTGCCATGCATTGAGCGTTGTTGCTCTCGGTAAATCTGGGATCTCCCTGGTGGAACGACCCAGCAGCAACGCAAGAGAATTCCATGCTTACAGAAAATTGCAGCAAAATCGCCAAAATAACAAGTCCAATAAATAGGAAGAAGTGACAGTGAAACTTAATCATGGGTAGCCAAATCCATTAGCAAAAATTAGAGCGAGAACCAAATGACTATACAGCGTTACTGACCTACGCGTTTTGGGGGTCAAGGAGTAAAGTTACGAAAAAACATGTGAAGGGTGAAATGTAAAGTAAACTAAGGAGAGTACGAAACATTAATAATATTTGAAGAAAAAATTTTTATGTACGAAAAATTATCAAAAACCGTTAAAAATTTGAAGAAAATTTACCAAAATTTGAAAGTAGGGCGTTTTTTTTAGGTGAAGGAGTGCGATTTTCTAAAAACGCGTAATAGTGTCTTGTAGGAAATTTAATTCCTGTTCATGAAGATTCTTTCAAATTTTTGCTAGCTATTACCGTTTTTTAGTTATAGTCGGTATTAAAAACCGTGTTTTTTCGTTTTTATACGTCTACCATTTTGGATTTTTTTGGGGGTTAAAATTTTTAAAAGGCATTTTTGCAAATTCCACCATTAACGGATGATCCCATACTGCAATACTACAAAAATTTAAAGTCTTTAGAACGTTTCTAAACTAATCAGATGAGCATACCAAAGTATTAAAATTACATAGCTATTCTCCATAAGGATAACATGGGGCTGGTAAAACCGGTAAAAACCAATCAAATTTTCACATTAAAATTAAGTTTTTGGGGGTCAAGGAGTAAAGTTACGAAAATACATGTAAATGGTGAAATGTAAAGTAAACTAAGGAGAATACGAAACATTAATAATATTTGCAAAAAATAATTATTTAGGTACGAAAACATAGCAAAAACCGATAAAAATTTGAAAAAAATTTACAAAATTTTGAAAGTAGGGCGTTTTTTGAAGCTTAAGGAGTGCGATTTTCTGAAAACGCCGAAGAGGGTTTTGTAGAAAATTTAATTCCTGTTCCTGGATATACTGTCAAATCTTTTCTAGCTCTTACCGTTTTCGAGCTACATCCGGTTGAAAAGAAAGTGTTTTTTCGTTTTCAGAGGTCCGCCGTTTTGGATTTTTGGGTGGGTTAAAATTTGAAAATGGGACTTTTGCATATTCCACCGGTAATGTAAGATCTTTTACTACAATACTACGCAAATTTGAAGTCTCTAGCACGTTTCTAAGTGGTTCAGATGGGAACACGAAAGTCGGCCATTTTTAATGTTATTCCCCATAAGAATAACATGGGGGGGGGGGAATTCGAATTTTCGGGGGGGTTAAAATTTGAAAATGCGACTTTTTGGAATTTTATGGGTGGTTTGGGCACTAGACCTACAACCACCGAAAATTTCAAGTCTCTAGCTCATCTAGAAGTGGTCTAGAATTTGTATCCCCAGTCAGTTACACATCGGATTGTAACGTTAAAAATTTGAAGAAAATTTACCAAAATTTGAAAGTAGGGCGTTTTTTTTAGGTGAAGGAGTGCGATTTTCTAAAAACGCGTAATAGTGTCTTGTAGGAAATTTAATTCCTGTTCATGAAGATTCTTTCAAATTTTTGCTAGCTATTACCGTTTTTTAGTTATAGTCGGTATTAAAAACCGTGTTTTTTCGTTTTTATACGTCTACCATTTTGGATTTTTTTGGGGGTTAAAATTTTTAAAAGGCATTTTTGCAAATTCCACCATTAACGGATGATCCCATACTGCAATACTACAAAAATTTAAAGTCTTTAGAACGTTTCTAAACTAATCAGATGAGCATACCAAAGTATTAAAATTACATAGCTATTCTCCATAAGGATAACATGGGGCTGGTAAAACCGGTAAAAACCAATCAAATTTTCACATTAAAATTAAGTTTTTGGGGGTCAAGGAGTAAAGTTACGAAAATACATGTAAATGGTGAAATGTAAAGTAAACTAAGGAGAATACGAAACATTAATAATATTTGCAAAAAATAATTATTTAGGTACGAAAACATAGCAAAAACCGATAAAAATTTGAAAAAAATTTACAAAATTTTGAAAGTAGGGCGTTTTTTGAAGCTTAAGGAGTGCGATTTTCTGAAAACGCCAAAGAGGGTTTTGTAGAAAATTTAATTCCTGTTCCTGGATATACTGTCAAATCTTTTCTAGCTCTTACCGTTTTCGAGCTACATCCGGTTGAAAAAAAAGTGTTTTTTCGTTTTCAGAGGTCCGCCGTTTTGGATTTTTGGGTGGGTTAAAATTTGAAAATGGGACTTTTGCATATTCCACCGGTAATGTAAGATCTTTTACTACAATACTACGCAAATTTGAAGTCTCTAGCACGTTTCTAAGTGGTTCAGATGGGAACACGAAAGTCGGCCATTTTTAATGTTATTCCCCATAAGAATAACATGGGGGGGGGAATTCGAATTTTCGGGGGGGTTAAAATTTGAAAATGCGACTTTTTGGAATTTTATGGGTGGTTTGGGCACTAGACCTACAACCACCGAAAATTTCAAGTCTCTAGCTCATCTAGAAGTGGTCTAGAATTTGTATCCCCAGTCAGTTACACATCGGATTGTATAGTATTTAGACTCGCCTTGTGCTCGCTGGGGGCTCCGCCCCCAGGCCCCCTTTTAATAGTAGCCGTGATGAGAAATGTTCACGGGGGACAGGATGTTGTCCGGAAACATTTTTGCGTAAAAGACGTAGTGATAACTTGGCAGTTGCGAAGTATTCCATATAGGGGTTGTTTAGTGCAAACCAAACCAGTCTTGACATGTAAGAGTCTCGATGTAGGGCCGGTGCTATGATAAATTAAATTTGCTTAGTCACAACCTCTAAAACTTTCTTCACATCAATAAGCATCGGTATAGAGTTTTGGGAGTTAGAGTGAGGTAAAATAATATTTTAAAATAATCTTAGGCCCCCTTCGGGGGCGGGGGGTTGAAAAAAATTATCGGCAAGAAGAATGGACCCCTTGCGCAGTAAAAATCACGAAAAATAGGGAAAATAAGGTAAAATTTCATGTTTAAACACGAATTTGGGGTGGAGATGGGAAAAAAATTAAACTAAACGCATGGCTCAATCAAATCCTGGTTGAAGTTCGTTCGCTACGCTCACTCACCTTAAGGTTGGAGCTCGTTCGCTGCGCTCACTTGCCTTCAGATTAGCTCGTTCGCTACGCTCACTCACTTTTAGGTTGGAGCTCGTTCGCTGCGCTCACTTGCCTTCAGGTTAGCTCGTTCGCTACGCTCACTCACCTTTAGGTTGGAGCTCGTTCGCTGCGCTCACTTGCCTTCAGGTTAGCTCGTTCGCTACGCTCACTCACCTATAGGTTGGAGCTCGTTCGCTGCGCTCACTTGCCTTTAGGTTAGCTCGTTCGCTACGCTCCCTCACCTATAGGTTTGAGCTCGTTCGCTACGCTCCCTCACCTATAGGTTTGAGCTCGTTCGCTGCGCTCACTTGCCTTCAGGTTAGCTCGTTCGCTACGCTCACTCACCTTTTGGTTGCAAATTAGCTATTGACATAAATTAAAAAAAATAATAGTGCTGCTTCGGTTGGAAAAAACTAAATTTTGGGACTTTCTGGGTGGTTTGGTACCCAGACAAACCTTCAGAAAAAATTTCAGCTCCGTAGCTACTCTAGAAGTGACAAAAATGTTTTTTTCTGTCGCCAAACGCCCATATTTCACCTACTGACGTTTACTTCTAGTTCGCTTGTCGTTACATGTTAATTCTCCATAAGAAATACGTTAAAAAACGATCTTTTTAATCGAAAATCCGCCATTTTGAATTTTTTTTAGTAGGTTAAAGTTATAGAAGGTCACTCTAGGGACATTCCTTTCAACGTTGGGAGCAATAAAAGTAGAAATATATGTGCAAAAAGTCGTTTTAAAAATTAAAAACACTTAAAAAAATCGAGAATTTTTACAATTTTTGGAAGTAGAGCGTTTTTTGAAGGTGAAGGAGTGCGAATTTCGATATGACGCCTTCTCTGACAAAACTGTCTTGTAGAAAATTTAATTTCGAACTCACGATTTTTCCTCAAATCGATTCTAGCTCTTACGGTTTTCGAGCTACAGCTGTTTTAAAAAAACATGTTTTTCCCAAAAAAGGGCGTTTTTAATGGCATTTTTTTGGGGGGGTTGCATTTTGAAAATGTAACTTTTTGGGATTTTCCTGGTGGTCTGGGACCAATACGGACCTCCACCGAAAATTTCAGCTCCCTAGCTACTCTAGAAGTGCCCAATATTTAGTATACCTGATCAGTGAGTCAGTGAGTTACACATGCGGTTGTATATTAATATGGACTCGCCTTGTGCTCGCTGGGGGCTCCGCCCCCAGGCCCCCTTTTAATAGTAGCCGTGATGAGAAATGTTCACGGGGGACAGGATGTTGTCCGGAAACATTTTTGCGTAAATGACGTAGTGATAACTTGGCAGTTGCGAAGTATTCCATAGGGGGGTTGTTTAGTGCAAACCAAACCAGTCTTGACATGTTAGAGTCTCGATGTAGGGCCGGTGCTATGATGAATTAAATTTGCTAAGTCACAACCTCTAAAAATTTCTTCACATCAATAAGCATCGATATAAAGTCTTAGGAGTTAGAGTGAAGTAGTATAATATTTTTAAAATATCTTAGGCCCCCTTCGGGGGCCCCGGTTGGTAGAAATTATTGGCATGAAAAAAAGACCCCTTGCGCAGTAAAAATCACCAAAAATAGGGAAAATAAGGTAAAATTTCAGGTTTAAACACGAATTTGGAGTGGAGATGGGAAAAAAATTAAACTAAACGCATGGCTCAATCAAATCCTGGTTGAAGTTCGTTCGCTACGCTCACTCACCTTAAGGTTGGAGCTCGTTCGCTGCGCTCACTTGCCTTCAGGTTAGCTCGTTCGCTGCGCTCACTCACTTTTAGGTTGGAGCTCGTTCGCTGCGCTCACTCACTTTAAGGTTGGAGCTCGTTCAGGTTAGTTCGTTCGCTACGCTCACTCACCTTTGATTGGAGCTCGTTCGCTGCGCTCACTTGCCTTCATGTTAGCTCGTTCGCTGCGCTCACTCACTTTTAGGTTGGAGCTCGTTCGCTGCGCTCACTTGCCTTCAGGTTAGTTCGTTCGCTACGCTCACTCACCTTTAGGTTGGATCTCGTTCGCTGCGCTCACTTGCCTTCAGGTTAGCTCGTTCGCTACGCTCACTCACCTTTTGGTTGGAGCTTGTTCGCTGCGCTCACTTGCCTTCAGGTTAGCTCGTTCGCTACGCTCACTCACCGTTTGGTTGTAAATTAGCTATTGTCATTAATTAAAAAAATAATAGTGCTGCACCCTGTTGCTAATGGTAAAATTGTATTAAAGGGGATGAAAGAGGGGGGGGTTAAATGGGATTGGCCTATATATATATAATTCACCTACTAAAATTTCGATCTCGTTTGCGTGAAAAAGCATGTTAATTTTCGATAGAAAATACGTTAAGAAAGCGTTAAAAACTATCTTTTTGATTGAAAATCCGCCTTTTAAAACTTTTAATACGATGAAACTATAGAAAAACACTCAAGGGACTTTCTTTTCAACGTTGGGACCATAAAAAGTACAAATATATGTACGGAAAGTCGTTTTAAAAATTAAAAACACAAAAAAAATCAAGAATTTTCACAATTTTTGGAAGTAGATCGTTTTTTGAAGGTGAAGGAGTAAGATTTTTGATATGACCCCTTCTTCGAGAAAAGTGTCTTGTAGAAAATTTAATTCTGAACCTACGATTTTCCCTCAAATCGTTTCTATCTCTTACCGTTTTCCAGCTACAGCAGTTTTAAAAAAACATGTTTTTCCAAAAAAAACTAGGGTTTTAAGGGATTTCTTTTGGTGGGTTTCAGTTGGAAAAACTAAATTTTGGGACTTTCTTGGTGGTTTGGTACCCAGACAAACCTTCAGAAAAAATTTCAGCTCCGTAGCTACTCTAGAAGTGACAAAAATGTTTTTTTCTGTCGCCAAACGCCCATATTTCACCTACTGACGTTTACTTATAGTTTGCTTGTCGTTGCATGTTAATTCTCCATAAGAAATACGTTAAAAAAACGATCTTTTTGATTGAAAATCCGCCATTTTGAATTTTTTTTAGTAGGTTAAAGTTATAGAAGGTCACTCTAGGGACTTTCCTTTCAACGTTGGGAGCATAAAAAGTAGAAATATATGTGCGAAAAGTCGTTTTAAAAATTAAAAACACTTAAAAAAATCAAGAATTTTTACAATTTTTGGAAGTAGAGCGTTTTTTGAAGGTGAAGGAGTGCGAATTTCGATATGACGCCTTCTCAGACAAAACTGTCTTGTAGAAAATTTAATTGCGAACTCACGATTTTCCCTCAAATCGATTCTAGCTCTTACGGTTTTCGAGCTACAGCTGTTTTAAAAAAACATGTTTTTCCCAAAAAAGGGAGTTTTTAATGGAATTTTTTTGGGGGGGTTGCATTTTGAAAATGTAACTTTTTGGGATTTTCCTGGTGGTCTGGGACCCATACGGACCTCCACCGAAAATTTCAGCTCCCTAGCTACTCTAGAAGTGCCCAATATTTTGTATACCTGATCAGTCAGTCAGTCAGTTACACATGCGGTTGTATATAATATAGACTCGCCTTGTGCTCGCTGGGGGCTCCGCCCCCAGGCCCCCTTTTAATAGTAGCCGTGATGAGAAATGTTCACGGGGGACAGGATGTTGTCCGGAAACATTTTTTGTCCGGAAACATTTTTGCGTAAAAGACGTAGTGATAACTTGGCAGTTGCGAAGTATTCTATAGAGGGGTTGTTAAGTGCAAACCAAACCAGTCTTGACATGTTAGTGTCTCGATGTAGGGCCGGTGCTATGATAAATTAAATTTGCTAAGTCACAACCTCAAAAAACTTTCTTCACATCAATAAGCATCGATATAAAATCTTAGGAGTTAGAGTGATGTAAAATAATATTTTAAAATAATCTTAGGGGCGGGGGTTGGTGAAAATTATCGGCATGAAGAATGGACCCCTTGCGCAGTCAAAATCACGAAAAATAGGGAAAATAAGGTAAAATTTAAGGTTTAAACACGAATTTGGGGTGGAGATGGGAAAAAAATTAAACTAAACGCATGGCTCAACCAAATCCTGGTTGAAGTTCGTTCGCTACGCTCACTCACCTTTAGGTTGGAGCTCGTTCGCTGCGCTCACTTGCCTTCAGGTTAGCTCGTTCGCTACGCTCACTCACCTTTAGGTTGAAGTTCGTTCGCTACGCTCACTCACCTGTAGGTTGGAGCTCGTTCGCTGCGCTCACTTGCCTTCAGGTTAGCTCGTTCGCTTCGCTCACTCACCTTTAGGTTGGAGCTCGTTCGCTGTGCTCACTTGCCTTCAGGTTAGCTCGTTCGCTACGCTCACTCACCTTTTGGTTGCAAATTAGCTATTGTCATGAATTTAAAAATTTTAATGGGGATGAAAGAGAGGGGGTTGGAATGGGATTGGAATACGTTAAAAAAATCTTTAAAAACTACCTTCTTGATTGAAACCCCGCCATTTTTAATTTTTTAGTACGTTCAAATTATAAAAGGTCACTCAAGGGACTTTGTTTTCAACGTTGGGACCATAAAAAGTACAAATATATGTACGAAAATAAAAACACTTAAAAAATCAAGAGTTTTTACAATTTTTGGAAGTAGGGCGTTATTTGAAGGTGAAGGAGTCAGATTTTCGATATGACCCCTTCTTTGAGAAAACTGTCTTGTAGAAAATTTGATTCTGAACCTACGATTTTCCCTCAAATCGTTTCTAGCTCTTACCGTTTTCGAGCTACAGCAGTTTTAAAAAAACATGTTTTTCCCAAAAAAACTAGGGTTTTAAAGGATTTCTTTTGGTGGGTTTCAGTTGGAAAAACTAAATTTTGGGACTTTCTGGGTGGGTTGGTACCCAGACAAACTTTTACAAAAAATTTCAGCTCCGTAGCTACTCTAGAAGTGACAATAATGCTTTTTCTGTCGCCAAACGCCCATATTTCACCTACTCACGTTTACTTCTAGTTTGCTTGTCGTAGCATGTTAATTCTCCATAAGAAACACATTAAAAAAACGATCTTTTTGATTGAAAATCCGCCATTTTGAATTTTTTTTTTAGGTTAAAATTATGGAAGGTCACTCTAGGGACATTCCTTTCAACGTTGGGAGCATTAAAAGTAGAAATATATGTGCGAAAAGTCATTTTAAAAATTAAAAACACTTAAAAAAATCAAGAATTTTTACAATTTTTGGAAGTAGGGCGTTTTTTGAAGGTAAAGGAGTGCGATTTTCGAAAAACGCTTAATAGTGTCTTGTAGAAAATTTAATTCCAAACTCACGATTTTTCCTCAAATCGATTCTAGCTCTTACCGTTTTCGAGCTACAGCCGTTTTAAAAAAACGTGTTTTCCCCAAAAAAGGGAGTTTTTAATGGAATTTTTTTGGGGGGGTTGCATTTTGAAAATGTAACTTTTTGGGATTTTGCTGGTGCTTTGGGACCTAGACGGACCTCCAAAAAAAATTTCAGCTTCCTAGCTATTCTAGAAGTGCCCAAACATTTGTATACCTGATGAATCAGTCAGTCAGTCAGTCAGTCAGTTACACATCGGGCTGTATATAATATAGACTCGCCTTGTGCTCGCTGGGGGCTCCGCCCCCAGGCCCCCTTTTAATAGTAGCCGTGATGAGAAATGTTCACGGGGGACAGGATGTTGTCCGGAAACATTTTTGCGTAAATGACGTAGTGATAACTTGGCAGTTGCGAAGTATTCCATAGGGGGGTTGTTTAGTGCAAACCAAACCAGTCTTGACATGTTAGAGTCTCGATGTAGGGCCGGTGCTATGATGAATTAAATTTGCTAAGTCACAACCTCTAAAAATTTCTTCACATCAATAAGCATCGATATAAAGTCTTAGGAGTTAGAGTGAAGTAGTATAATATTTTTAAAATATCTTAGGCCCCCTTCGGGGGCCCCGGTTGGTAGAAATTATTGGCATGAAAAAAAGACCCCTTGCGCAGTAAAAATCACCAAAAATAGGGAAAATAAGGTAAAATTTCAGGTTTAAACACGAATTTGGAGTGGAGATGGGAAAAAAATTAAACTAAACGCATGGCTCAATCAAATCCTGGTTGAAGTTCGTTCGCTACGCTCACTCACCTTAAGGTTGGAGCTCGTTCGCTGCGCTCACTTGCCTTCAGGTTAGCTCGTTCGCTGCGCTCACTCACTTTTAGGTTGGAGCTCGTTCGCTGCGCTCACTCACTTTAAGGTTGGAGCTCGTTCAGGTTAGTTCGTTCGCTACGCTCACTCACCTTTGATTGGAGCTCGTTCGCTGCGCTCACTTGCCTTCATGTTAGCTCGTTCGCTGCGCTCACTCACTTTTAGGTTGGAGCTCGTTCGCTGCGCTCACTTGCCTTCAGGTTAGTTCGTTCGCTACGCTCACTCACCTTTAGGTTGGATCTCGTTCGCTGCGCTCACTTGCCTTCAGGTTAGCTCGTTCGCTACGCTCACTCACCTTTTGGTTGGAGCTTGTTCGCTGCGCTCACTTGCCTTCAGGTTAGCTCGTTCGCTACGCTCACTCACCGTTTGGTTGTAAATTAGCTATTGTCATTAATTAAAAAAATAATAGTGCTGCACCCTGTTGCTAATGGTAAAATTGTATTAAAGGGGATGAAAGAGGGGGGGGTTAAATGGGATTGGCCTATATATATATAATTCACCTACTAAAATTTCGATCTCGTTTGCGTGAAAAAGCATGTTAATTTTCGATAGAAAATACGTTAAGAAAGCGTTAAAAACTATCTTTTTGATTGAAAATCCGCCTTTTAAAACTTTTAATACGATGAAACTATAGAAAAACACTCAAGGGACTTTCTTTTCAACGTTGGGACCATAAAAAGTACAAATATATGTACGGAAAGTCGTTTTAAAAATTAAAAACACAAAAAAAATCAAGAATTTTCACAATTTTTGGAAGTAGATCGTTTTTTGAAGGTGAAGGAGTAAGATTTTTGATATGACCCCTTCTTCGAGAAAAGTGTCTTGTAGAAAATTTAATTCTGAACCTACGATTTTCCCTCAAATCGTTTCTATCTCTTACCGTTTTCCAGCTACAGCAGTTTTAAAAAAACATGTTTTTCCAAAAAAAACTAGGGTTTTAAGGGATTTCTTTTGGTGGGTTTCAGTTGGAAAAACTAAATTTTGGGACTTTCTTGGTGGTTTGGTACCCAGACAAACCTTCAGAAAAAATTTCAGCTCCGTAGCTACTCTAGAAGTGACAAAAATGTTTTTTTCTGTCGCCAAACGCCCATATTTCACCTACTGACGTTTACTTATAGTTTGCTTGTCGTTGCATGTTAATTCTCCATAAGAAATACGTTAAAAAAACGATCTTTTTGATTGAAAATCCGCCATTTTGAATTTTTTTTAGTAGGTTAAAGTTATAGAAGGTCACTCTAGGGACTTTCCTTTCAACGTTGGGAGCATAAAAAGTAGAAATATATGTGCGAAAAGTCGTTTTAAAAATTAAAAACACTTAAAAAAATCAAGAATTTTTACAATTTTTGGAAGTAGAGCGTTTTTTGAAGGTGAAGGAGTGCGAATTTCGATATGACGCCTTCTCAGACAAAACTGTCTTGTAGAAAATTTAATTGCGAACTCACGATTTTCCCTCAAATCGATTCTAGCTCTTACGGTTTTCGAGCTACAGCTGTTTTAAAAAAACATGTTTTTCCCAAAAAAGGGAGTTTTTAATGGAATTTTTTTGGGGGGGTTGCATTTTGAAAATGTAACTTTTTGGGATTTTCCTGGTGGTCTGGGACCCATACGGACCTCCACCGAAAATTTCAGCTCCCTAGCTACTCTAGAAGTGCCCAATATTTTGTATACCTGATCAGTCAGTCAGTCAGTTACACATGCGGTTGTATATAATATAGACTCGCCTTTGGCTCGCTGGGGGCTCCGCCCCCAGGCCCCCTAGCTGTTAGTCGTCATTAGTACAGCTAATCCAGCTAGCTGTTAGTCGTCATTAGTAGATTAGAGTTAAGTTGTAACAAAGCAAAAAGTGAAACCGTCAATATTAAGCTATATAAGCTAACTTCGAGCTCAACCTTAAGGAATACCTCATAAAAAAATCAATTTTAAAGTTGCGGTAAGAGAGTATGTTAGTTAAGTATTTTTACAACTGAGTTGTTGGTCAAGCGAAGTACAAATATAAGGAGAGTAGGGTTCGTTATAGTGAAAATCGACATTAAAGTAATAACGATTTCATGAATATATAAGAGGAGATTGATAAGTTCATAGGTTGATAATAGTTAAGTATTATATGAAGTAAATAGGTTGTAGTAGATCGGAGGCCATGAAACGTCGCAACCCTATTTGCAATTATTTAAAAATGTACAAGTTAGTAAACTTTTGTATAAGATAAGTAGATTGATGTGATTGATAAGTTAATAAGTTTATAATAGTAAAGTATTATATGAAGTAAATAGACTGTAGTAGATATTCATGTATATATTTATGAAAATAGATTAAGTAATGTTTGTTTCCCTGTCGGTTAGCCATAAACTTAATAGCATATCCAGTTCCACCACGAGGAGGCCAGGAAACGTCGGAACCATATTTGTAATTATTTAAAAAATATACAAGTTAGTAAACTTTTGAATAAGAAAAGTAGATTGATGTAGATTGAAGTTAACAAGTTGGTAACAGTAAAGTATTATATGAAGTAAATAGATTATAGTAGATATTCATGTATATATTTATGAAAATATATTAAGTAATGTTTGTTTCCCTGTCAGTTAGCCATAAACTTTATGGCATATCCAGTTCCGCCACGAGGAGGCCAGGAAACGTCGGAACCATGTTTGCAATTATTTAAAAATTATACAAGTTAGTAAACTTTTGAATAAGATAAGTAGATTGATGTAGATTGATAAGTTAACAAGTTGGTAATAGTAAAGTATTATATGAAGTAAATAGATTATAGTAGATATTTATGTATATATTAATTAAAATAGATGAGGTAGTGTTTGTTTCCCTGTCGGTTAGCCATAAACTTTATGGCATATCCAGTTCCGCCACGAGGAGGCCAGGAAACGTCGGAACCATATTTACAATCATCCACAAATGTACAAGTTAGTAAACTTTACTAACTACTTAATGGAAATATATACAAAAACTAAACTAACTACTAAAAAAATAAAAAAAATATATACAACAACGGGGACTTTTGATAAGGTAAGCCCCCTATCATACTGTCAAACTAGAATACTAAACACACAAAAAAACGACTTATTACTAAAAAAAAATAACTAAAAGGAAATATGTACAACAACGGGGACTTTTGGTAAGGCAGGCCCCCTATGTACAACTGCCGGTGTTGTCAAGTCACGACGGGGAGTTTTGATGAAGCAGATCCCCTAGCCTACTGCTGGTGTCAAGTCCGGTTTAGAGAAGGAGATCGCCATACACGATGTTCTTTGCGTATGCGATTCCATCTCGGACACGTTCGGGATGGACGAGAACGACAATGTGGTCGGGATGTCTGACCCTACTGAGCAAGACGTACAGTTGCCCGTGCGTGAAGCAATCGGTCCGTAAATCAACACCGACTGAATCTATTGTCTGACCTTGGCTTTTGTGTCCGGTCATGCAATAGGCCAACATCAGTGGGAACTGACGTCGACGAACACGTAACGGCGAACCCTCGACAAACGCGAACGTAAACGTAATTCGGGGAATTCCGATAGGTTGCGTCTGTCCGGGAAGTCTCACTGTAATCAGCCGGTTGGTGATGCCGATTACAATGACTTTAGTGCCGTTGACGAGTCCTTCAGCGATGTTGAGATTCCTCATAATAAGGCAAACAGAGCCGATCTTCAGCCGCAGAACATGGTCTGGTACGCCCTTGCCAGTAGCCGTGTTCAGGAGTTGTACGTCGACATCCAGGCCATCGTCGTTCTCTCTGTCCACTGTGTCGGCGCTCCTCAGCTCGTACAGATGACCGTCAAGGGAGTTCAAGATGTGGTCGTTGATCTCCTTGACGTTCACTATCAGAGTCGAGAGGATTGCGCGTCTCGAACACAGATCAGAGTCGAGTAGGACGTTCGCAGGAAAGACGGAATCGACCAAATCAGTCAAAGACGTCACTTGTCTAATCCCGAGCAGCGGAATTAGACTTTGTTCGTTCCGTCCCTCCACAAAAGTGGTCGAACTAACAGTTCCGTTGCCTACCTCAAGAAGGAATTCGGAATAGGCAGTGGAACTACTAGTTCGATGAGGTGTCGTCAGGGCAAAGATTTTAAAATGCTGCCACAGCTGGGAGGCCCGAAGAGAAACACAAACTATGTCAGATGGCGTTCGAGCGTTCACAACGACAGGTGCGATCTGGCGGAAGTCGCCACAGCAGAGGAAGATTTTGCCACCGAATAGCTCATTGGAACGCATGAGGTCTCGCAGGGATCTGTCGAGAACCTCGAAAACAAACCGATGTGCCATCGGGGCCTCATCGAAGACAATAAGCCTTGCAGCCCTGATGAGCTCTGCTCGCTGGGAGCCGTTGGTGATATTCCAAAAACCGGTGCCGTCACCGAAGTCGAGTGGCAACCGGAACATGCTGTGAGCTGTAGTCCCACCAGGCATGTTACCCGCGGCGATCCCAGAGCTGGCGACTGCCAGTGCAACCTGACGACAACCTCTCACGTATGCGAGAATGACACGAATAAGAGTGGTCTTTCCGTAGCCACCCGGACCGTCAAGGAAAATGATTTTCGACGACGTTCCGCTGGCTGGGGCATTGAGAACGGAGGTAACGTACTCAAATACACGGTGTTGGTCTTCAGAGAGCTTTGGCACCCACTCCTCCACAAACGCTCTCTGTTGATTTTCGCCGTGTAAGAGCAGTTCTCTGCCCAACTCCGTCGTGTCATCGTGTACATCGGGGAGTCCGTGATCTGCGACGCAAGAGCCCTGCCGACGGAGACTACGATCAATCTCGATGAGACTTAGCTTGTAGGCCAGTTCAACATCGAGAGGATTACGCTCTATGTGGTCCTCGCAGATAGAATCACGGAAAGCATCCCACAGGAGAGCTGCAGGAGCCCCCATGTTGCAGAGGATCACAAAGAAAGAACGAAGTCTCGGGCCAGTCATGAAAGTGGCGGCCTCGCGCAGTGCGTAGTGGTACTCCTGTTCGTCTTGCACCAAGCCAAGATGCCGCGCGACCCCTTGAAAAGTGCGGCAGTTGGGTCCACCGCGAGACAGGAGGTCGGCATAACCACGGCAAGATACAGTCATAAGCAGGATACGCAGGTAATACTGTTCTGTCCTGCTCGGAGAGACCCAAAACAGTCTGCACACCTTCTCCCCACGCTGTCGGGCAGTGATAAAATGGACGCCGTCTGGGTGCTCGTATATCTCCGCAGTTTTTGGGCGCTTGACATGAACCACAAACGTTTCATAGAAACCCTGATATGTCACGTCGTCAAACAGTGAAATACGAGGCCGGTCAAAGTAGATGGTGAGTTTGGAGCTGTTCCTAGCGGCTGCCTCTGCCAGTTGGCCTGGTCTGAACAGGACGGACTGCTTGCCCTCCAGATGGACGGGAAGACATTCAACCGTCGGTTCAGATTCTGAGACAGGAAAGTTTAACAAACGCCAGCATGCGTCACTGGCACCCACCATTCTCTTCGTCACGTAATGTTGTACCTCATCATCCTGCTTACTGAAGGGAGTAACTGTAACGTTCTGGAGAGATCCTCCCTTCATAAGATATTTGAAGAGGTACTTAATCACGCGGCGAGTAGACGCCAGCTCCAAATTGATGTGGGCCTCGTATTTCAATAAAAGTGCGGAGTTATACGGCACAACCCAGCCATCGTGAACGCTGATGTTTCTCTTTCTTGAAACAATTGTCCCCTTATTGGTATAATCTCGCTTGTACTGGACGAATCCCCTCTCGTCGACGTGGGTGGTTACACAGCAGGGCTTGGGGAAGTATTTGGTGCAGTAACCCTTTGCAGAGTCCCAACAGAGGAAGTCAGTCCTATGATCATTACCACATGGACCGTGGATCATGTGTTTTAGGACCAACTTCCTCAATCGGCCTCCGGCCTCTTCTTCCGAGGGAATATCCGCGCGGATGATGGAGTCAATTTCGGACGCCTGAACTGGTCCGTCTCCGTCAATCTTGAAAACAATGTGAGCGTGAGGAAGGCCCCTCATTTGCATCTCGATGACGTAGACGATATAGACAGAGCGTCCAAACATTGCTCCGCTGCGCAGGTCTCGGAGAAGTTCCAGAAGTTTGATCCTAAAAACTCTGCAAGCAGTGCTAGGGTCACTGCGAGTACCTCCACGAGGGCAAGCTTTCTTGTTCTCGTCCCAAGTCGCGTTGTACGTAAACGTCAGAAAGAAAGTGGGGGAACCCAGGCGCGATACTATTGCCATAGCGTCTTCGTATTTTACTTTCATGTACCTGGGCCCCCCGGTGAACGAACTTGGGAGGTAGACTTTTCCTGCTTGCACCCCACCCTCGCCTTGGACGGTTTCATCACGAGCGATGTCGTTCAAGACCTGCTGTGCATTCCGAATCTCGTCAACCGGCCCTACCCGCAAGGCACTATCGGTGTTCTTCAGCTGCGTAAACTTAATATAACGCAGTTTCTCCTCCTCGTACCTCGCGAACATCTCAACCTGCCAAGCTTGTGAGAGACGGCCTAAGTGAGAGAAGCGAGGTTCCGAAAGTAGGAGGCACCGCGAGTACTTGAATTGAGTCAGTTTGGCACCCTTGTTGTCAAGGCGACCAACGTGCCATCCCACAGTGCCTTGCGGGTAGAGTAGGGGATATTGGAAAGCTTCCATAAGGGGATGTAAAAGGTCAATAAGCGTAGGTCTGTCGGAGCCGCATTTCCATATTGTCAGTCTCCGGGGCTCAGCGTCGTTTTCGTCATTGCTGAGCACGGCGTGCACTTCAACGCCTGTCTGCCGATCACCGAGAACAGGGCCATGGGTAGATCTACTAGTAACTTCAAAAGCCAGGTGAGCATTTACAGAAGGCTCGTTGCTCAATCGACGGTAGTGCTGTATGTAAGGATTTTCCGTCGACAGGAAATCAGCAATACCGTCGATGATCTCGGCATCAAGCGATCTACCCATCGCAATGTTACGGCGCTCTTCGCCGTCGTCTATGTACAGGCGGGACCGATTCACAAACTGGACGTTCCCAGAACGAGTGGTGAACTTTTGTCCTGGGGCGTCTAGATTGTAGACCTGGTGGTACATTCTTCCTTCGATCTTGAAAAAAGAAAGACCACTAGGATGACGATACCCACCTGACACTTCGAGCGCGCAGAAAGCAAACAGATCGTTGTAGGCACGAGCTCTTTCCAGGAAGTTACGATCAGAATAAAAGGGCTCTTGCAAAGGAGGAAGTTCGAGAACATTGAAAGCTCCCTCCCCACAGCACCATTGCTTTCTGTTCTTCTCCTCCTCGAAGAGCCGTGCTTGGCAATGACTACATCTGTATATGTCGTCCGCCCAGAGACTCACTTTTTTTAATTTATAAGGCTGTATTGTGTCTAGTAGTTCTCCACTCCAAACGGACAGTGGACCATTTTTCACTACGGACCGAGCAAGTGGGCCGGGCAGATGATGGAGTTCTGAAAGTTTTGGATTTCTTAAACGAAAAATCTGCATTCTTTCGGCAGAAGCACCGGGATTGCGTAATTCGTAATCTCTAACCGCTCTCCTGTTCACCTCAGGGTGTCTTTGAGAGTACGTGTGCACATCATGGCGGTTTTTCTCTGGATGCGTTTCCCGGTACTTCTTCTTCGCTGCTTCCACTTGCTCTTCCCGGGTCGTGTCTAGATTTTTTGGACGACCACGCTTTATTGTTTTTGGTCTACCAGGACCTTTGGTTTTCTTAACAACTGTCTCAGAATCAGATTCTGATAACTGTGTTAAGTTATTGTCCGAACGTTCGACCGTGTGGACAGTTTGGTTGACGGAAAATTTAATTTTTGTAACGGAGTACTGTCCACCGACGAACGCCGAATTTACCAACATGAGGGAAGCTAGAGAAAGAAAATTATTGCAAACAAACACCCTAGCCTTATTTTTCGCCTCATCGATGTCTCGACGACGGTTCTCGTTGACAGCGTGGGAATCAAATAGGTACAGCCGCCCTTGAAAACGCCAAAAAGCGACTGTCACCAACTGTCCTGTAAACAAGAAACCGCCATCAATAGAGTCGCCAGGCATAGCTGCTTCCAACATCGACGACAAGGAACTGGTCACCTCATCTAAATCATCGAAGCTGAACGGATACAACCCGTCCCCAACATTAGAAATTTCTTCGATGGTTACACGATGTTGTGCAACCACAAAGTCCCTGGCAAGGTCCTCAGGGAATAGGTACCTGTTAGTGATGCTATACTCATGGCGAGATTGTGTGTACAAGATATCGCCCGCCATGAGTATCTCGTCAATAGCTTTGGTACTTAATCCGCCGCAGAACACTTGCCAGGCGAGGGCACAGGCTGCATTAGCCATGCATTGTGCGTTGTTGCTCTCGGTGAACCTGGGATCTCCCTGGTGGAAAGACCCAGCAGCAACGCAAGAGAAAGTCATGCTAACACGAATATGTAGCAAAATTGGCAAAATTAAAAGTCCAAAGAATAGGAAGAAGTGGTGCTGAAACTTCGTCATGAGTAGTCAAATCCATAAGCAAAAATTAGAGCGAGAACCAAATCGTTATACTGCGTTACCGACTTATGCATACTGCTTTACCAAGAATCCACCATTTTTATTTTTTAAGGGGTTAATAGTCTTAAAATGTTACTTTAGACACTTATCTTCAAATGTTGGTAGCATTATAAGTACAAATACATATCCTAACAAAGCCGTTAAATGTCAATGTTATTCTCCATAAGAATAGCATGGAGCTCGTAAAAACTTTCACATTAAACCTAAGTTTTGGGGGTTAAGGAGTAAAGATACGAAGAAACATTAAATGAATAAAATTTAAAGAAAACTAAAGAGAATACAAAGCTTTATCAATATCTGTAAAAAAAAGTTACTTAGGTATGAAAAAATAGCGAAAATAAAAAAAAATTTGAAGGAAATTTACAAAATTTTGAAAGTAGGCCGTTTTTTGAAGCTGAAGGAATGCGATTTTTGGAAAACGCCTAAGAGGGTTGTGTATAAAATTTAGTTCCTGTTCCTGGATATACTTTCAAATCTTTTCTAGCTCTTACCGTTTTCGAGCTATATCCCTTTGAAAAAAAAAGTGTTTTGTCGTTTTCAGAGGTCCGCCATTTTGGATTTTTGGGTGGGTTAAAATTTGGAAATGGGACTTTTGCAAATTCCACCGGTATTGTAAGACCTCACACTACAATACTACGCAAATTTGAAGTCTCTAGCACGTTTCTAAGTGGTTCAGATGGGTACACGAAAGTCGGCCATTTTTAATGTTATTCCCCATAAGATTAACATGGGGGGGGAATTTGAAATTTCGGGGGGGTTAAAATTTGAAAATGCGACTTTTTGGAATTTTATGGGTGGTTTGGGCACGAGACCTACAAAACACCGAAAATTTCAAGTCTCTAGCTCGTCTAGAAGTGGTCTAGAATTTGTATACCTGAGTGAGTAACAATTGCGGCTGTATAGTATTTAGATTTCTGTTCCTTACACCAATGGTTTACCCTGACAGAAGGACACAACTCATAATAAACTATATTTTATACCATACTAGCTAGTGTACCCGTGCTTTGCAACGGGAAGATGTACTATACCACCTAATCCTAACACTTGTTTAGTGTGTTGAATTTATAAACAAAGAGTAAACAAATATTCCCAAAAAAGCATGACAAACACTGTAATATTGTCCTACTGTTAAGATTAAAATACAGGGTGATTGGTACTCAATGTGACAAAAATTCTTTGGTGTAAGTACAAAGTAAATGAAGTGTGATGATGCATATCAAATGTTCTAAGTCTAAAAATTGGCTTCACAAAAAATTATTTTATGTTTTTCAAAAATAACCATGCTTTTAAACGTAATACAGCCATTTCTCAATTACCTGTATATGGATTTGAGTAGATAATGTCATTTTCGTGTTCTACATTAAATTTTGAACAAGAATAATAGAAAATGACGGAGGTTCAGTTGTTAAAACTCCATTGTAAATAGGTTCAAAGATAGAAATTAAGATGTTTGATAAACATTTAAAAAAAGCAATGGTCTAGTGCATTTTTCACACCCTGTATACAAGAAAGTGTCGGAATATGTTAAAAACTGTGGCATTTTATAAGCTTTCCAACCATATGCTACACCATTGAGCTTTTTGTCTGCTTATGAACGCTTTAGTGGTTTGAAGACTACAAAGCATGGTGTCTTTAACATTTAAAACATAGAAAGTCGGCATGTATTAAGCAAAAGTTGTATTTTTGTTTCAGCTTGAACAGTAAATACCCCCGCCGCAGCAAACCTGCAGACTAAGCGAATTTCCATTTGCCTCATTGTATTCACACTAAAATGCCTCCATAAAAATAGCACATGTATTTCCTATTTAAATAGAATTAGTTTAATAAGTACTTAGGTTTGCTGCAACAGGGAGGGTAAAAAAGATTTTTTTTATAAAATGATAATAGTTTAGTAAGAAATAAAAGTATTTTCCAAAATCAATCAAAATATGTTCATAAACAAGCAAACTACAACAGTTGACTTATTCTCCATAAGAATAACATGGGAATTTTAAAATTACAATTTTTTTGAATTTTCTCCGTAACAATTAGGCGCATAATAACGCTTCAATATACTAAATTATTTGTTTTTTTAAGCTCTAAAAAATGGTTTGAAAAGAAATAGTGAAATTTTGTGTTTTTAGGGTCAAAAATGCGAAAAACCTATTTTTACCCCATAAAACCCCCCATAAACCCCCGTTCCCATAGTCCGATCATGCTGGTTCGCGAACTCATTCAAGTTTATCCCGCCTTACACCTTCAAACCAAATTTTATCAAAATCAGACAACAATTACTCAAGTTATCGTGCGGATGGACACATATATATATATATATATATCTATATATATATCTCTATATATAGATATATAAAAATTTGAACGAATGGTGTTTTTGGCCTCTGGGGACATCAAAATGAAAAAGTAAATCGGTCCCGGGCTTAGGTCTTACCATGAGACCTACGGTAATAGCTACTTCCCTATAGGGAAATTCGCTAAAACAGTAAAAAAGTTCCCTGTTTTCTGGTACTCAAACCACTAAAACAAAACAAAAAATATACATAAACCTCAATAGTGTAGCATATGATTGGAAAGCGTACAAAATGGTGCAGTTTTTAACATATTCCGACACTTTCTTGTATACAGGGTGTGAAAAATGCAATAGACCATTGTTTTTTTCAATTTTTATCAAACATCTTAATTTCTATCTTAGAATCTATTTACAATGGAGTTTTTACAACCGATCCTCCGTCATTATCTATTATTCTTGTTCAAAATTTAATGTAGACCACGAAAATGACATTATCTACTCAAAACCATATACAGATAATTGAGAAATAAACTCAAACTTGTATTTTTTGAGAAATAAATGGTTATTTTTGAAAAACCTAAAATAATCTTTTGGGAAGCTAATTTTTAGACTTGGAACATTTGATATGCATCATCACACTTCATTTACTTCGTACTTACACCAAAAAATGTTTGTCACACTGAGTACCAATCACCCTGTATATCAATAACATAATTTCTGTAGCTTATGGTTATAGAATCTTTCTTTATTTCCATAATCAATGACTTAAATAAACCTACCACATAGTTGTGTAAAATATTGTATTTTATTTGTTTGGATTAGCTGTCTAAAGTTGTGAAATAAGCATTTTAGCAGTTCTGACTGTTTAAATTGAAATGCCACAGCAAAGGTAAACAAAGATTGGGAATTTTCTCATGCTTCCATGGAGACTAATTAATATTTACTTTTGAAAACCTCGCATCAAAACTTTGGACATCAAAGAGGTGTAGCCCGAGAGTAACTCATGGAAGTGAATAGTCCTATGACATTCCTAGGTATGTGGACAATCTTTGTGCTTAATTTGGGTTGTATCGGTTTAGTATTTTATTCGTGGCAGCCGGACAGACAGGCAGTCACCACCTCAATTTGGTTAACAGTATAGATGGATAGATAGATAGATGGATATATATATATATATATACTATTAAGTAGCTAAAGAGAGAAAAGATAAATTTAGAATAGCCCCATTCAGCTAGGAATCATTTAAATAAAATATTTACTACAGTTGGTCTATATACAGTATGGGATATCTACCCTGGTGCTTATAGGCGATACAAATATAAATCTGCCTTATAAATATAAAAAAAATCGAAATATTCTAAAATATCGCCATCTTATTAAAAACAACAAAAGGGTCTAATTATGTTATACAGAGGAGACTTACTTAAGATTTCAGTAAAAAACTGAGTAAACCCTGATTGTTATTGTTCATTAAAAAGTGATATTCCAGACAATAATCTTATTACAAGGGCTGAGACGGGTTGAAAAGAGATTATATTTGAAGAGCCATTGTTATACTTTATTTTGATCTAAGTATCGTTAACGAAATTTTCATTGAATAGATTTGTCAGACATAAAAGACTTTAGGTACTACAGCAGCTTTGTATTTAAATAATGTATTTTATTGTTATAGTTTAAATGTGTAGATGCTTCTCAGATTTGAAGTTTTACAAACCATCGTTTTTTGTTGAGGGTCCGAGGTGTTTCAGTCTATAGTTTCTCCCATAGAGGCCTTAGTACAGTAAGTTTGATTTAAATCTTAGAACCAACGTCTTACTATTTCACTCAAAAAAGTTTGTATGAACTCACTATATTTCTTTCAATTTGTCTGTTTGATGGATACAAACCTTTTTGTATAGACATATTGATACACACTGATTTAGTAAAAAAAGTACGAATTTTGGTTTATCTAGCAGTGTTTATTATATGGTATCAATTAAATTTCAAATCAAATCAATTCGAGCACAACGTCGATACAGTAATAATAAGAGAGAATGAAAAGATTATTTTAACTTACGAATAATATAGTAATTTTCAACAGATTTCAAGCCATAAATGCTTTATCAATTATTAATCAAATTATTTTATACATTCAAAATTACCCACTGTTGTGTCTTAAAATACAGTTACTATATAAAAATACGTGGTAATTCATGTGAAATATTTATTGAAATAATACTTTATAAACTAGTGGAATTTTAACTACTGAATTGAATGATGAAAAAGTGTAATTTCACGCTATGAACATTTAAATTAAAATCTGTCTCTTCGTAATTTTATCAAGCAAGTCTGCGTTAGCCGGACTTTTCAATAAGGCAATGAGTCATAATAGATGGGTACTGAATGTGTATAGTGCTCGACTAGAAAACTGAAAATATTAGGTTCAATCCTGAGAAAAGTAAAAATGTTTTTAATAGTTTGAAACTGAATTCATTTTTCCTTCATTCATGATTGATTAAGTTTTTTATTCTATCTACACCAGTGGCATCAATATTACAGGTTTGATGTTAGTAAACGGTCTAAACTCTGGTCTTGTTATTCTGTTTCGTTGACCTGTTAGAAAGCATAATTAATTGTTAGCCAAATGACAACATGGCATCTGGGTCTGATACAAGATGTCAACATTATAATATTATCTTTAAACTATTTCATTCAACACTCGTCATTGGCAAAATGTTGACCTTAAAATACGTACGTAATCTGTTGTGTTTGTGTCCTAAAAATCTAATCTAATCTAATAAATCAAATTTGACACATGAAAAATGTTAGAATTCTGACATCATGTAATAACTCTATATATTGTCATTATAAGTTAAATTTAAATATAATTTTTTACGTATTCTGAGTTGTGTACGCATTCTCAATATTATACGGATGCATTTGAATGATTCCATCAAAATTCGAAACGAAATTTCGAAGCTCTTTAAGTCTATTATACAAAATATCCTCAACAAAGTTATCGAAATCCCACCAAGACTATACATATCTACAAGCCCCCAGTGGGAACTACATCTAGCCACGTTAAGTATTTCCCTGGTGGGTGAATCTCTAATTTTATCCTGAATCGTGACTTTAGTATTCCTTGAATCTTGAACACTGAATTCTAAGATGCCATGTAGATGTAATGGATTTTTCGTTGCATATCAATAACTTGTAATGTTAGGAGTCTTTAATAATTGCACCATAAATTTGCGCAAAACATCTACTACACTACTACCTTGGGCAGGAGAGCAAGATACTACCGTAGTCACTAAATATAATTTAACTAAATCCTTAACTTGTTTATATAGAGGAACACAATTGTCGGTCAAGGAACAAAGTTTAAAATTTTTCTTTAAACATAGCTTAAACAATTTTACTTAAAGACTAAATAGCAATGGTATGGGGCCTACAAACTTAGTTGTACGGGTTAAGTATAATTTAAGGATTCCCGTATAATTTCCAATAGTAAAACATTTATTACTCAATCAACAAAGCTATACAAAATTTAAAACTGAAAATGTAGTATTCGCTTGGACTGGGGTCTTTCGTGTTACACGAATACTTCTATTTAATTTGCATGTACAAACTACATATACATATAGAACTATATACATGTATTTACATAATTTAAGTTTAAAGTTGTGTCTCCGTTCTAATCAAACCCAATATAAAATACCCTAATCTTAAACACGGTTTGTAAATACGTAATTATACAATTTAAACCTGTAATAACAAAGTGGTAATTATACAACGGAAATGGTCCTGGAATTTATATCTTTTAAATAGAAAATCTAATAAAAAACTATCCCTTAAAAAGGAAAAAACTAATAAAACGCACATTTTAAATTTAAGAGTTAAAGGTTACTGCAAATCAAATTAAATTGAATTTGAAACCATCAGTTACAATAAATTAATATAAGGTTTGTATTTTTGTAACAAACCAGAGCTTAAAAAATCAAGATAAGTTAAACGAAAGTATGATATTTGCATGCAAACCAAATTCAAGATGGGCGTTACTCTTTGCTATTTGTAATTGAGATTGGTGTGACATGAATCACAAGTAGTTTGAATGTTGACTGTTCATGATTAAACTTTATTTCGTTCTAAGGTTAACCTAAATACACAATCCTAAAGTGTTGAACCATTTAAGTTTTTCTAAACAATTCGCCAACATTTCTTTTTGTGAGTAGTTATACAATGATAATACAATTTTTGAATTATTCGTCCAAATAATTAAATTAAAGGGATTGATTGACACCGCTTGATTGTTTAGTCTAGACAATAATATATACCACAAAGACTGAAGACGGAACAGGGTACGTAACCTATTATATATTAAAAGTCGTACTACTTTAACACATTGGTTAGAAAAGTATTCAATTAGCTAATTGCTCAAAAACGCAATACACATTTAGAAGCATTAATATACTAAGTTTATTGAGTTGACTTAGTTGACTTTAGTTTAGTGACGTGAGTTATTCTGTAAACCAGTATTGTACTAAGAAACGCTCAAGAATAAAGTCATTTTGATCTGATATGATTTGAAAAATAGTCATTTTAAGCTGTTTTGGATATGCGATTTAACCTTACATTTTATATATGCAAACTAACAAACCTTAGTATATTTGGATGTTTCCTCAATATATTTAACAGCACAACATAACAAATGTGATTGATCAAACCCAGCATTTCCTTCTCTATTTCCAGCGGATCCTTAATCCTGTTAAAAGCAACACTTATCCTAAGCATTCTCAAGATTGTAAGACTCTAAGCTTAACAAGCGCTACTTTAAGTTCAACGTCAAAAAAGGATTTAAACAGTAAACAACACATTGGGTATTGTATCTGCGAGTTCTTTTATTTAACTTTTGTTGTGATATATTATTCACCTAATTATTATAATTTATGAAATATAATTGGTGGATTGTTGAAATGTTAAGTGATCTTTTATATGATTATTATTTTGCTATCATATTTATTGAAAACATATTCAAGACAAAAGAATAAGTAGAGGGATTACAATATGTTACTCGATAATGTTGAATAATTCCCATTTCAAATGCTAAATAAATAATGTTAATCTCACTAATTTAAAGATTTTATTATATTTATTAATAGCTAGCCGGAATAACTGGGTCGCCGGTTTGATTATGAGAAAAGTGTGTAGCTTTTTGTTGTTCGAAATTGGACCACGCTGTCCTTGATCATTAGGCTTTCAATAAATGATCCTGACTGATGAAAAAGCTGTTCTTAGAAAGTAACAAAGCTATACAAGACATAGAATATCACTTAAATATTAATATTATAAATAAATAATACCGCTGCAAATGGTTGTGAAAGAGAATAATGAGATTCTTTTGAACTAATGCATTAAATAATTACAAATATGTCATTAATTACGATTTGGTCCCATAAAACTCTTGTTTTTAAATAATATTAATAGCTGTTTCCTCAATATATTTAACAACACAACATAACAAATATTTAAGCATATCACTTCATGCTCCACTAATCCTTCACTCATATTATTAAGTTGAAACACGGTCATATGTAGCGTCCCCATCTCAAATCGTAATACACGTGCTTCGCTCCCGCTGCAAATGGTTGTGAAAGAGAATAATGAGATTCTTTTGAACTAATGCATTAAATAATTACAAATATGTCATTAATTACGATTTGGTCCCATAAAACTCTTGTTTTTAATTAATATAGATAACGGGTTTAAACTGCATAGGCTACTTAATGTGTTTAAGTGGTACTGATTTGTGTTTAGAGATACTGTAACTATATGGTTAAATTAGAAAAGATACGCTTACTATATTGTCCACAGTTATACTGCCTATGTTATTGTGTTATAACTCTGCGAGGCTCTAACGGGTCTTTCGCCCCAATTAGCCTCGACCAGGGTGTAATTGGTCAGGTCAACATTGTGTATGTTGTTGACAGAGGCTACATATGAGGAGTTTAACCTTTGTAATTAACCACTTGTGGTTATGACGCACAATGTTATTTACAATAATCTGTATGTAAGAAAGAATGGACGTGAAAATATTATATTTTATAGGGTGATTCTATGGCAAATCGCCAACGGTCTACCTGTGGTCCACCTATCTAGAAAATAGAAAGGTATCTGAAATGAGAACTTTCTCTGTTTTGGAATATCTCTTCACACAAAACCATTATTGGATACATGTACATAATTTATGTTCAGTTCCAAGCTTAATTTATATTTTATATCTAGATTATCAGAACAGATTACGTACAGTTGATTGGAGTTTCGATGAAATGGTCAAGCCAAAAGGATCAGTGGCATGAATGGTAATGATGTCTGTTCATTGTAGCGGTTGTAGAGGAGATAATGACCACGGCACAACATTGATTAATGACTTTAGATAATGATTGGTCATTAGGTAGCGGTCGATCAGTCTGTAAACATGTGATAGAGTTAGTCCTCTTGTGTATTGCGGCAAAACATCCCCAATACCGATATGTACTATATTTACTACGTATGCTACACCTAAGATCCAAATCTGGGTAAATTAGATTATTTGACCACCAATGTTGAGGTATTTTATTTAGAAACAACATGCATTAAAGGAAAAAAATACTTTAAATTAGATTTCCAAAACGGTGTAACCTTTTTCCTGTATACAATGGCATTATGATATTTATAAAGTTGTGTCTACGTTGAAACTAGCTTTTAAAAAATGGTATTGTTTAGTTTATGATAAAAAAGTTATAAAAAAAAATAACGAATCGTCTTCATTTCCATGCATAATTGGATAGTGTTATTACAACTGTACATTTTCTTTAAGAGGTTGGTGGCTCTTTACCTGGTATTTGCCCGTACGTGGAACGTATCCAGAAAAGTAAGGGGTAAGCCGGTACATTACATGGGTGAAAGTGTATTGAAAAAAAGTAATGGCATGTACGAGGATCCGAACAAACCATCGTTGTCTTGAGCCGCTGGCGCTCCGTGGCGCTATCGAGTCGACTGAGTCCTATCGAGTCCAGCCTTCGACTCCCAAATTATTACTCTTCTGCTGATGTAGTTGCGTAAAATTTGAGTCTCAGATTTACCTCTAAACATTGAAAAATGGTGTGATATTGTAATTAGTGTAGATAGTGCGAATGACAATCTCGTTGGAAATACAGAAATGAAGGTTAACAATCTTTTGTATAACAGAAATAACAATAATTGTATTATCTCATAGAGAATATCCTTTAGCAAATAATATACAGGGTGTTTCAAAACTCTCTCCCCAAAACTCCATGGTCATGTTCCTTAGGTAAAAAAATGTCATATAAACTATAATATACTATATATGCCCTACTTTTAGTGCGCTTAGAAACTTTTTTTTTTAATTTATATTTATAAATTATTTAACCATTAAAACGTACTAACTATTAGCTGGATCGACCTGGCGACCTTTTGACTGTCATGTGAGCAATAACTGAAATACATACAAAATGTATTCACTTGAATGTTAAATCAACGAGGCTTTGTTGCTTTATATTTCAAAGTGTATAAATTAACCTAATATTGAACGTATTACATGCGATAGAGCAATGACGTCACAGCCAGATCAGATCAGTTCATTGGTATGCATTAGCTAGATCAAATGACCACTGAGGCCACTGACTTTCTACGTTGGTTAGACTACCAAGCCTGCTTAGTACGGGTTGTATAATATTGAACGTATTACATGTGATAGACCAATGACGTCACAGGCCAGATCAGATCAGTTCATTGGTATGCATTAGCTAGATCAAATGACCACTAAGGCCACTGACTTTCTACGTTGGTTAGACTACCAAGCCTGCTTAGTACTGGTTGTATAATATTGAACGTATTACATGCGATAGAGCAATGACGTCACAGGCCAGATCAGATCAGTTCATTGGTATGCATTAGCTAGATCAAATGACCACTGAGGCCGCTGACTTTCTACGTTGGTTAGACTACCAAGCCTGCTTAGTACGGGTTGTATAATATTGAACGTATTACATGCGATAGAGCAATGACGTCACAGGCCAGATCAGATCAGTTCATTGGTATGCATTAGCTAGATCAAATGACCACTGAGGCCACTGACTTTCAACGTTGGTTAGACTACCAAGCCTGCTTAGTACGGGTTGTATAATATTTGTATGAAATTGGTAAATCAACAGTAGTTAATTTAACGAACAATTATGTAAAGTGATATACCTCTGTATCTATAGTATCTTTGGTATGACAAAATAATTGACAAGAAAATAAAAATTGATCATGTTAGGTTATGACCGTTAGTTTGGTGAAATATGTAAAAAAAAAAAATTAAAAATACACAAATTATATAGTTTGTTGTTAAAGAAGACAGGGGTTGTGTTGTACGAATTCAAATAGATTACAGTTTTCTTTTTTCGACCTTTTATTGATACCAAACATATAAGTTGTTGTTAACATTTAAATATTTTACTATACCCCATATATTTAATTCTTCAATTTTCTAATGCCTCTTGTTAGTTCATCAGTCAAAACAAATTTCGTCAGCCCAAAGGTTTTTTTTTTGTATTGCATTTTTTCCCTCTTGTTATACTAAAAAAAATCAACGCCTGTTACACCCGAAGTAAAGTATGCTAAATCTTCTCAAATCTGCTACAAAAAATAGAAACTTTGTTAGTTGTCTGGCTCACTACTGCATGCAAACTGTGTATAACATGGTATAACCTATCACTAATCCTAATTTTGTCCCGGGTTATCCTGCTGCATATTAGCTGCTGTAAAATTATTCCACGGTAAAGACTGTTAAATGAAATATAAATAGCATTATTGACAGTAAAAGCTACATTGGAAATTCTTAAACAATAGCTGTATGCACGGTGCAAAATACAAAACATATTCAGTTGTTGAAGTAAAATATGAAGACTCATACCAAGAAGTAACTTCGCTCAAACAAAAGCTCGCACAAAACACACTAAAGCAGACACACTGAGGGGATATAAGCTGGATAAGTCCTAAAAATAAATACCGTTCGATGGATCTCCACAGCTTCTGTGTTTATGTTCTGATGCGACTAAAATCTGAGACATAAGTTTCAACGATATATCCACCCAATTCTTGCTTTTGCTGATTGTTAGTCTGCTTTTAATACACAAACTACTTTGGTTGGTATATTTAGATAACATGACAAAACACAACAAGCAAATGGTTAATTTTCTATTTGATTATTTATTTAAATTCGATACTAACTGCAAATAAACAACACATTAAACATAATACGCATTAGTTGTATAGTAACACATGTAACTTTGTAGATTAATGAAAATTATATTGAATAACAATAGTTTTGTTTTATGTTTTAGTGTTATTATATTCCAAAAGGTATTTTCAACGTTATTTGTAACAAAACAGCCCAAACCCTAGATGTGTTACTGCAAGTCGACCTTTTGATGGATTTAGTTGGTGGCCCAATGAAAAATTCACCCTACGGAATCGACTCAGATCGAACATTAAACTTCAGATTTAAATGTATATGAGATTCTTCTAAAACATTACAAAGGAAATTGCAAAAAGTAACATTAATACTCATATTATTTATTTGTGAACACTTTACTAAAAGATTTCACCAGTAGGCATGTATGCTTTGAAAGTGAACTAATTTATTATTAACTCACATCCAGCGTAAATGGCAATCACTTGTTGCTGATAACTGTTAACCGCGATCGTGCAACTTTTATTGAAATAGTTGTTATAGTAAACTAAGCGAGTGTATGTAGAAAATAGCATTTCAAATATAGTTTAACAAAAATAAAAATAATGATTGGTTTTTAAAATACAAAAGACCTAAAAATCATTTAAACCTTTTATATATATCCGAGATTAATTAAAATTAAAAATAACAAATACATTTTAAGAAAAGTTATCGAATAGTTATTTAAAAAAAAAACTATTTACAGTAACTCTCGAGGAATCAACATTTCAAAACAAATTGGCATAATTGTAAAAAATTACATAGTCGGCAATCCTATTATTGCATGCTAATTATAATAGCCTATTCAAAAAAATACTATATCAATATTACTAGAGGTCGGCTACATGGCAACCCATACGGCCCATGTAATTTTTTAATAATTTTAAATTAATTTGTTGTCCTTATTTTTGAGCTTATTTTAATTAATAAACAGTATGCGTAGATTTTCCCTGCGATGCACAAGAGCTGAGAAAAAAGGTTTTAAAGAAACATGCCTGCCTATAGATAATTTTAAAATAAGGGAACATTGATATTATACAATATCTCACTCATTAAGTGTTATTCAACCATGTTTTACTTCAATACAAATTTGATTACAACGGTCCATATCGATGGTGACTACTTCTCTTTCAAAGAACAGAATCTGGTTTTCCGATGATATTAAATTTATGACGCCAAAACACCTGGGTGTTTATTGAAAAGAAAATTATTATGGTTCGTACTGACTACGTGCAGCGGGTTCTATAGTCAGAATCATATATGAAAAGCCCAACCCAGCCCCTGTTTAGAACCCTGACTTAAGATTTTGGACTCATAACATATTTTATATATACGTCCTTGTTGTAAGTATTGATTAACAAGTTCCCCTATTTACTCTATATTTAGAGATCCCGCCACGTTTCTGGCGCTAAACGAGGCCAGCCACTATGTCGGGCGACGCCTAACTGTACACTGTCGCGGGCAATCAGTCGGTTATTGTATGCCGCCCCCGCTAGGGGTGTTGGGGGCGGTGGAGGCGGCGTGGGCGACGGCGGCGGCGACAGTAGAGTCAGCGTCGCGGCGGCGGCAGTGTGTAGCGCGCCTGTGACCTTCTCACCACCGACTGTTTCAGCGGGTAAGTGTTTTATTGTACCTTAGATTACGATTACTACGAATACAGCAAATATACGGGTTCCTATTATACAATCATTAAATACAGGGTTTTGTACGTGTTTCATTTTGGTGACGACTAAATTAAATCGCCGCGTATATTATACGACGTAAGCTTTACTTGATCGTAATACGAGAAGTAAAGCTATTGTTAGAGGACACTGTTGTCATAATTATTTTTATTTTTAATTATTTTTAAAATATAAGTTAAATAACAAGAAATGAAATCATCAGCAAGTACTGTACACCAGTCATGGACTTCCTTGTGGATTGGTTATCCTTGTGGATCATCTGATGACTCTTTCGACTTGAAATCAGATTTATTTGAGTGCGCTTTCGTGTTCGCTGGTAATTTATTTTTACTTTACTGACTTTTGAATTATTTCCCAGATTGATTAACAATTGCTTGTTTAGTATATCGTCAACGAGTATACTTTTCACTGTAAAAATGTACCCTTAAATAAGGGAATTATATATGTTACATTAACACACACGAGCGAAATCAGACATGAAACACACATGAAAATAGGGTTTAGATTTTAAATCTGATGAGAAGTGTGCATGTAGTATTCAAAGGCTATGGTCCTTAAACAACCTCAAGCAGCCCCCAGAGGTAGTGCTTGGTAATTTCAGGTCCTATAATAGTTGAACTTCAGTGTATTGATTAGTTATAATTTGATGGATGTAGTCTAAAAGTTGAAATTAGTTGTCCCGGCTGAAATACTTAGTTTACTTACATATATTTATGCTAAAATGACAAGAAAATGCCCATCACTGCCGGTTGTTTATTATAAATGGGAGGTTGAATATCCGCATACACTGAATACTCATACAAAGTGTATTCCGGTTCATAAGCTGTATTTTTCGTCACATATTTAACAGGCTTTCTGATGGAGATCCGTCAACTCCGGTCTATCTTAGTTTTCCGTTTATCTATTAAATTTGATAAACTTTACTTATTGTTTGTATAAAAATTCAACTAAAATTATATAATTGACCTAACAAACATAATTAACTCGTTAAGTATTATAGCGATCCATTAATACAGTAAGGTATACTTATGCACCCTACTAAATGTGCCATTAAATTTTGACATTTATAAATATTAGTAAAATATTGAAAAAAGTCATTATGTAAAAAGAAAAAACTCTGCAGTAATTATACCCCAATCCACACCTAATATTTCCCAATATTCTAAAAATATTATGTTTGAAACGTATTGATGATTATGTACCTCTGTCGTAGTAAAATTAATGATTAAATCTGTATTATTTTCATACTGAGAAGAGAGTAGCATTACGACGGAACGCTGCATACTTGTGAATACATTTTAGTTATTTTACACAAATTTTGACAAAAAGAAGGTACAGTTTACTATGAATTGTCTTACAAGTTTGCTCGGTTAAATAGCAGGCTTATTCAACAGTAACCTGTAAATTACATCAGCGCTATCGGTGGATCAATCGAATTATGTTCATTGTATGCTGAAACTGGTAAATAGTTAACATGGAAATGGAATGCTAAGTTCTATCCATGATAAAGGTTAAACCACTAAAATGGTTGTTTGTTTATGTTATAGTTTAGGATAGAAAAAGGCTAATAGTTTCAGAGTATCCATAATAGCTTTATATTATAAAAACACATTGGATAAGAGAAAAGTGTATTGTTAGTAAATGTAATCGGGTAAAGTGTATTTCATGGCTTTATCGGCATCGCTAACCGGATATAATTACCAATGGATATTTTCACCCTGCCCTCGAGGGGATTGGAAATGTTTATATAACTTCATAAATGTGTCAACTACATATATAGAGTTATTACTAATGCATATGTTTGTACAGGTTATTTATTAAAGTCCATGTTTAAAATTAATGTAAGAACTAATGCATTTTTTAAAACATATTTTGATGGGTACAAATACACTTTACTTATTCGATATCCGAAAGTAGATTGCTTATAACAATAATATTAGGGCCGAAAAGTAAAATTTACTACTCTCTCATTAGGTTTTAAGCATGTGATTCTAAAATTATGCATCAGGGAACACATAAACAGTAAAATGGATCTAACGAATTGAATTGTGCACTTAGATTACAGGATCTATGTATTCGAATAAAATTTAACAAAGCGAATCGATACTACTGAGCTCAATAGTGGGATGTTATGATAACAGATATGTTTTTCTATGGTAGCTTATTAGTATTAGAACAAAGAGAATTTAAACTTAGTTGTCTATTTTATTGTTCAAGAAATACACAGTTGTGTTGGAGTCAATTAATTTGTTAAACAATATTATAAAACGATTCCTTAGATGTCCATTTTGAGCCATTATGTGTGTTTAGATAAGTGAACATTACTATATAATATATATACTTACTTTAATTACTCCTCAATGTCTTTTAGATGCGAGAATATAAAACATATATAATAATTTTTAACATATTTTTGTGTGATTTCAAATTGATTTAATTTATTGCTTGTTCGTGGAATATGGTTTCAGAATATTATACAAAATAATTTACTATAATTAGTCATACAAATAAATAAACAAATTAAATATCAAACAAATTTCATGTAGTCATTTATCAGATTAATAACATGATATTCATCTCTAGGTAGAGTGGCTCTAGGTTTCATGTTACATATAAAACCAAAAGAATGAATAGGTTTTGTAATAAACAGAATAATAAAAATATAGGGTTCATACAGAGTTCAAATATTAAAGGTAGTGAAGTGTAAATAGAAACAGTTTTCAATTACTAACAGAAACAAGTAGTTGTTATTAAATTTATTGGCTAATACACGAAACCGAAAAGATAGTGTTTTTGTAAACCTTATTATTTGCAAATTTTAATTTGAAATTTAATCTGTGTAGTATTATATACTTTTTAAAGAAGTGAAAATTTCTTAATTGACGTTAGGCCCTGAATAAAAATCTTTTTTTCGAATGTCAAAATTGAACAAATTATTTATACACCTCAACAGTTTATATCAATAACTATTGAATACAAATTCAAAATAAAGTATGAATATAACAAATAACAAATAATAAAATAGTACAATTAAGAATGATAAAGCTAAAAGGTCATGATTTTAAAAACGAAGGATTATTGCTAATACAAAAAAAAATAATTATTTTTGCTTAATTAGTTTACTTATAAATAACAATATATTTGCATAATTTAAGTATGGTAGCTTTAAGATTCACTGTATTTAACGGAAGCTTGAACGTTTTTGTAGCATACAAATTAATAAAGTTATAATTGTAGTCATAAATATTCACAAAAAAATAGAAGTTCTATTAGGCCTAGTTAATTTATACATTTTTACATTATTAACTAATTTATATTTTGTTGGAATTCACTCATTGTAATAAAAAAAAAAAAAAAAAAAAAAAAAAAAAAAAAACAACTATCGATTCATAGCAGTAATTCAACGTTAAATTAACTAGGAACCGTATGATACAATTAAACGTCCAATGACAAACTTCTTTACCTTTGATACAACACAAAAATAACCTTAAAGAAGGGAAGTTCAAAATTATCCAAGAAAAGTAACACACTTTGCATAATTCTTTTGAACAAGAATCTGAGACAAAATTTGAGACATTGAAATGCCTTGGATTCTTCAAAGTGATAAATTATAAAGTGTTTCAAGCCTCCAAAAATGCTTGTAGGAGTTAGACGTTAAAAAGGTGGTAAACCTGGCTTCTTAATTTACGCTTATTTTCAATCATTAAAAATTATAAAGTTTATAAATTCCAGGTAAATAGATGATACTGTTTTTATTGCTCAAAAACGAGAACAAGATGTATTACACAAATATTCTAATCAAAATAAAGTTATAGAGTTTCATGACGTCAGAAAATATTTTTGTAGCTCTTAAATATCTGTCAATAGAAAATCAACGTACTGTTACCTCCTATGGGTAGTTATGAGAAAACTATTGACTATTTTACTTTTAGTAATTTGTTTAAGATAAAAGTTTTTTTTTTTTAATTTTTGTTATAACTCTTTCTAAATTAATAATAGACACGGATTACATTATCTCTTATATTCTCACATTAGCTTGGCTATAGTTAAAAAAATAAGTTGGTACATACATATACACAAATGGATTTCCTCTCTCATCAACAATTGCGACGCCAGTGAAGCTGAATTCCCTCAAAATTCTCGGCGGAAACAGTTTGTTTTATTTTGTGGGATCACGGAAATCACCCGGATCCCAATAATGGTGTGATGCGTGAAAAAGCACAAGCAGAAAATTCAACTTCCTTCGCCCAAAACGTTCTTACTGCTTTGTCTCACACTTTGCATGTATAAACATTTGTTTTTTTGTTGTATCCGCCCATAACTACTACTGTATTGTCGGTCATTGTATTAATATTTTACAGTGTTTCTTTATTTTTATATTATATGAATGTTTTAGTATAAAATAGACCCCTCTGTTTTAATTAGTTTCCCCCAAAATCTCCCATTTTGGGGATGTACACCAAGTGGTGGTTATGCTCAAAAAGTACTTCATAACACTCCATAAAGGTGTGCCGAGTTTAGCTTTTCTAGTACGGGCCGTTAAAAAATTAACAGGGGGTCTCCAGACTTTTTACTAACCCTGTATATTATAAAATTATTGTAAATTTAGGCCCCTCGGCCCTCAGTTGTCATTGGCTCTATGGGCTATAAATTAACAGCTGTGTATAAGGAAAAGTTTTGGCCTTAAGACAAACTTCAAGATAGCGCCACTTATCTTGCACTCATCTCCATTCTTACTTGGCTTATAATACCGACATTCGTACGGTCGCCATTTCAGATCAAAGTGTTAAAGTATAAATATGCACACTGTTTATTTACTTATTTAGTTAAGTTAACTATTACACAAATAAATAAACAAATAACAAATAAATTACAATAACTCAAAAAATACATTTATATAATACCTAATAACCATGTTAGTTTTTAAACTGAAAGTCATTAGTTACCATTGAGTTAGTTAATATTGTTTTGAAAAGACATATTATCATGTATGTATTTTAAAATGTATTTTTACTTTTCTTGATAGGTACTTTTTTACATCAAAACTTTCATATTGATTAGTCAAAATATTGGACTTTTGAAGACACTCACCAATATTTTATGGTGTTGAAAACCTGTTTTTGAATCTCCATGGCTCATATAGGAAGTAATTTAAATAACGTTTGTAATTAATTTCAAAGTATACAATTTCAAAATCCACCATTTCAAAGTACACATTGACCTTAATTAATTCGTTTCACTGATCTTTGCATAAAGATTTTCAATGATTACTCATAAATACAATAGTGTAAACACTTTTTTCTTTAATAGAAATATTTAGCGGAATGAAATAGTTCCGTTAAATATCAAGGACAGTCCACAATTGTTTGTAACCAAAGTTAATACCACACACTATGTTCACTAATTAATTCATCAACGAGACGATTTGAACTACAAGCCATTTATCCCTTGAAACGTGCTTTGAACAGCTTAGAATCGACATAATCTTCTTAAAAATCAAATTTTAATTGGCATTTCACACTCGATATAAAATAATGGAGAAGAGATATTTTTTAACGAACTAGAAGATGATAATAGTATTTTACTCATACATTTTAACTGCGTTGGAGCCTTGAATAAAAAAAAAATACATTTTCAACTATGAAACACAGCCCTGTTACTAATGGATTTTTGAATATTACCTTTATATAGCTTCTATAATCAAAAGCATCGATATAAAATAGAACTGTTGGAATTATTGGTGTCAATCACCTGAGTTGACGGTTCTAAGAAGAAATATGTTTATTAAAATACAACAAAACTTTTATTTAAAACATGTGATATGATAGAATAGAACTCTCCAAGTTTTTATGCAAATTTGAAAGCATGTTTTTTTAAATATTCATGATTTTAAAAAATTACCCAAAACGATATCTTTTATAGTACTAATGAATCTTGTCGCTTTGCTCGAAAACGGGTTTTGTTTTATAAAATGTTATATATTTAGTAGAGATTTTCAGTCATATTCCACATCAAATTGTACTTTTCTTAAATACATTTTTTCTTCGATAAAACTATTTAATGAGGCCTATGAACGAAGTCAACGAAGTTCTCATAATCAGGCTGAACGTGAATTTCATTAACAGATAACAGTACCCCTTATCTACATGTATTGGTTGATAACATTGGACATGTATTGATTGTATACGTCACTGACTGGTGAATACTGTACACGTACAGGAAACAATGATCAATTAAATAGAATTTATGATTTGTTGATCAATAATGTGGGTTTCTTTATACCTGAGCAACATCACGATACTAAAACAATGATAAAAATGAGTCTTGCAATTTGATGTAAAATCTTGTCAAAGACGTTGATAAATCTAGTGATTCCATAATTTAGAGACTTTTCTATCAAATCAATACTTATTTTGAATAGGATTTATTTTATTGAAAAGATAGAATGTTTTTATCAAATAAAAAATAACCCCAAAACTGTTTTAAATTACGTAATTGGTTCATTGTTAAGATATTATCGCTAAGCAAAACATATTATCGCAAATATATTATCGCTTAAGCAAAACATTACCAGTAATCTTAATCACCCAGATGAGAATTTGAAAACAAGTGTTATAATAATTGCAGTAATTTGTGATGTATTTTAAATAATTCTAACAGGAAAGTTCAAACATCTTTTGTACTATTTCAGATTACGATCCGAGTAAGAAGTATTTTAATTAAAGTGTAAATGACGGATAAATAGATCATGCACTTTTTTTCTGATCAGGCTGCAATTTCTTTAGCCGGGACAGTTTTTACGCTAATAATAAAAGGCAATTATAGCATGTACAAAGACAGTGCATAGTATGTGTACGTATTTTAGACTAGAAATAAATTAAGAGTGAGTGTATAATGAAGTGGATAATCTGTTTAGCTTTGTTACTAAGATCAGCTGTTTCTTCAGCTAGGATCATTTGTTGAAAGCCCAATCACCAAGGACAAGTTTGGATCTTCTGTATGACGAAACAAAATAAAATGACTCCTTAAGATTACATCTGTGACGTTAAAGTTAGTTGAGCTAAAATAACTTAGCTACCCATCTTTACCTCATTCATATTCAAGCTATGTATTCTAATAAAAAATAAAAATTAATCATTCCTCGCTATCAGAGAATATTAACAAAACACAAACTTTAATAATTTAACCATCTAGACTATGCATATAGGCCTAGTTATTTTTAAAGATTTAAGGCAGTAACTACGCGTAAAGGTTTCTATCTTTCCCCGGGCCCTGTTGTTATAAGATGGCGACAACAATGATGCAGTGGGTCCAGCATCCCGCTGTGGAGATGATTGAGTATTACGTCATTGTATTGTTAGAACCTTTACTGGAACTATCTCTTGTCTCAGAAAATATAGGGTAAAAAATTAATTTAACCAAGCCATTCGTAAAGTCACAAGTTAAAACTATTGTGGATGTTTTTTATTCATATATATTGCATCAATAGGGAGTCACTAAAATGTATCAATCCAAAATTTGTAGCAGATTATGAATGTATTTGTACGAGATGATTTAGAAGATGATAAATTTGTAAACAGTTAATCGACTGTAAGGTTTGAAACTTGGCAAGCACGTTTCTCCCTTCCTTCTAATTTTGAAATTCATACGATTAATTTTCTTTGAAAAACTCAGAAGAAATTTTGTGAGAGTTTAAATTGTGCATTTTCACTTATTAGAAAGGAATACATTTAATATTGAGATCATTAGAGTTCGTAAGTAGATCAGTTAGTGAATTATAGAAGATAGTCTTGTTGAAATTGACTTCGGAAACTGAAGTAAACATCTCATCTACATAAATCAACCGTAGTAGTCTTCGCTGGAATAGGCCATAGATAACTATGGTAACTATGTAAGTAACACACTTATAGATTGTATCGTTACAGTTGTAGTTTTTAGCTTGAAAATCTGACGGGTGCGTACAATATTACTGATATTACTGAGTTTAAAAACATTTGGTGTATAGAAAAAAACTTTCCAAATCAGCAGACTCTGATGGTAGCTCGATCATTTTATTTTAACTCAATTGGCCACGGAATTCACGTAAAAACTTACGTATACTTCAGAGTAGTTATCTAATGTCTATGGTTTACAATATTCCCTTTAATTTTACGATAAACCTCTAAAGGCTTAATGTTAAGACGTACAGCCATTTACAAGCATTTAACTATCCGGAAAAGCTATTCTATCAGAAAAAAGGAACAATAAATCGGTTTCAAACAAAAGATGAAATGTTAATGTGCGAAGAAAATAAGGTAGAATACCTTTATGAGGGGTTTCAAAACAAGTTGATCACATATATAGTTATTCTTATAAGTATAGATGAAGTTAAGTATTCTTGTTCTGCCACTTTATCATCTTTAAGATTCTATCCAGATACAAGATACAGTTTGGACTCATAATTGTATCGCTCTTCAACTCTACGGTTCATTGCTTCGTAGTAAATCCTTGCTCTTTCCTAAGATATATAATTTTAGAGTGTTCTTTGTCGTGAAAACATACATTACAGTAAATAAAGATTTAGCGGACAGCCTTAAGTCACACACAGTGAGTTATCGCACAGATACCTCACGTTTGGTGAAGCTAGGACAATACTGGTGTCTACCCAGCACAATACATGGCAAAATCGGGTTGGGAAGGAGACAATTGTAGCCTACAGCTAGTGCAAAATTTTTAATTACCTAAACAATTTTATTAAGCTTTGAAATAAAACAAAATGAACCATCAACGGCTTCAATATAAGATACAGGATTAAGGTGGTATTTATTTGTTGGAAACAATACTTTCTAATGATAAGTTTGGAAATATTTTACAAATAAAATGGCTTATTTGATAATAGATACTTGTTAAAGTACAGTATCTATTATATAGTACAGTAGTATATTCAATCACGTTGGGCAAAATTTGTTTATTTTCGACTAGAGCACATGTTTAACTGAGAAAAATGCACAATCCTCGAAATACACTTTTGGTCCGTGCGATGAACTATATTTTCAATTTTTCTGCAATAAACGGTTCTCTTCTTGTTTATCGGTTATTTAGAGGAAGATGTGACAGCTATTTAGATGCAATATATATTACTACACCAACACATAACACAATGTATTCATATTCAATTGGTAAAATTCTATTACATAAACATTTATTTAAATGTTGATTAAGGGGTTATATTGTAGTGAGATCCACAAAAGTTAGGACACAATGATAAACACAAATAAATTGAAATGCCTTTATGTTAATTTTTCTTAATCCGGAGTATATTTCTTCATTATAATATCCTCAGGGAAATCAGCTGACGAATTATTTTAACGGTATTAAAGTCTTGTTGGTCTCCTCGTCTTCAGCTTTTAGAAGAAAAACTAATATTTTAGTCCATGCAACATTATAATATCTTCAGCGAAGTCAGCTGACAAATTATTTTAATGGTATTAAGTCTTATTGGTCTCCTCTTCTTCAGCTTTTAGAAGAAAAACAACTATATTAGTCCATCCAACGCATGTACAAACATTTTGAGTTGAGTACAGGAGCTGCAATCTTTCTGACTTCAAAATTTGTCTGTTGAGTTTGCGTATAAAGAAGTTTTGATAGATATTGTGTGATATTATTACACCGTTATCAATATATTTTGTGTTTATCATCATGTTACGTTTAAGTATCCCTAGAGTAAGATCGACATTTACTGTTTGTAAATATTTACAAGGATTTTACGAATTACAGTTTATTATTGTGTTGGTGAAGTAATACAAGTTACTTTTTGTCTACTAGAGCTTAACAAGAAATACATCTTAGGAGCTAATTTACAAGTTGAGACTATCGGTTTGCGAAATTATCGTTTTGTGATCAGTTAGCGCGTTTAGTGAAATAATAGCGCAGTCAAATACATGTTGGAGCGTGAGTAAATCTAAAAAAAAAATACTACCAAAACATAACCATAACAAAATAAATATTACTAAGTCATATCTAAGTAATCTTGATTTCTTTTTCTTTTACGGCTTAAAGAAATTCGTAAAATAATGTGGAAGTGCAACACATTGAATGCTACAACAGTAGGGCTCAGTTTATTGGTATTCTCGTGGAGCTCAGGGTATTTACACGTTATCTTAACGTTATGGCGTGGAATGCCAACTCCATTCCCTGAACGGGTATTGTGATATTATTGTCACGCCATACTCTGTTATATACATTCCAATAGAAATTCTGTTTCCTTTATCTATGTAACTTTAGTTATTTATTGCATCACTTCTATGTCTCTGAGGGTGAAAGATTGAACTTAAAAGGTACATAGTACTAGCCATATGAAAATGAATACGTAACAGTAAAGATGTGTATGCAATAAGGTTGTGTGTTTGTAACATGAAACGTACATCTATTCATATTTTAAATATTAAATATACAGTATAATAAAGGTGTCTATATCGTATAATAACAGGAAGTCGTTAAAAGCCACTAAAGTAAAAAAATCGAATACTACCTTTTCATATGGTTACGATTACTAATGATTAGTAATTTCCTATAATTAATTGCATATACCTACCTGATAGCTGAATACGTTTCTAACGTCCTAAAACGCCCTATCGTACTTTCTGCCAATCACAAATGACGGGGTAAAAGATTATAATTTAAGGATGTAAAAGATTATAATTTAAGGATGTAAAAGATTATAATTTAAGGATGTAAAAGAAATTTACGTTAAACTGTAAACCCTCTAGATGTTTCAATTAAAACCAATCAGTAAAATTATTCCCCAGGTGATCAAATAAATTAAAAGATAGGGACCTAAAAGAGCGGACACTTTCAAAATCATGTGTAGAAACATTTTTAAAGTTTTGAGATTAGATGAATAGGTTGACAATTCATAAAGTACATACATTTTATTTTATGTATAGTAGATTACTTGTGTATTGTTAATAACGAAGCCAGCAAACGTGAGTGCAGAAAAGATGAAGTTAAATGTTAAATTAAGTATAAGAGAGGAATGGACGAGCATTGATACCAGATTCTGATCATAACCGGGTTGTTCTTTTGTTAGGGTTATAAAATCAAAATATAATTTAAAAAGTCAAATGTCTACTCAAAAACTATTTTCATTCAGTTAAATTTATATTAAAAAATGTCTATTCCTTTCTATTTCAAGCAATAATAAACTTAGAAAATGGCAGGTCTATACCATCTCAAACACCAAATTACGACTGGGTTTAAATTATGGGGAACTTTTGCATATGTTCAATTTTATGTAATACCAATTTGTTAATTTTGCCAATAAATATTTCAAGACTATGTGATTAAAGTACAAGTCAATGTGGTTCAATTCATTGGAGGGATGAACTATGTGTGTCAACTACAATGCAGGCATACTAGGTAGAACATAGGTCAGACATATTGTGTTTCTATCGTGTCACATAACGTAGAGTGTCTATATACGGGTATTTGATGTTAACTAAAACTAAAAACTACGTAAGTCCTGACATATAATACTACACATATAACTACATATAATATAAAAACGCATCACTGAAACACATCTTGACTTCAAACATATCGTAGGACAAGAACTTACATAGTGTTTTTGTTTGTGAAATAATGAAAAATAATTTGCAAGCAATTCTCTAATAATTGGTCCTACATATGATTTTCAGAACGGATAGTCCTAATCAGCCTGATACTGTATAGTAAACATTATCTTTAAATTACTGTTCAGGTTTTGGTGATAGTACACCCTGAGTGCATAGCAAGTTTTATTTTTTGTTTAAATCATTTAAATATTGATAAATGTGATATGATTTACCCTCTTTAGTTTTGTTTACTACCTGTCATAATTTTTACAAAGTCATTAAATTTTAATAATAAAAAATAGGCCTATAAAATATATTCATTATACTGCATTGAATTAAGTAAATATACACACGGATAATATCTGCAGGTATCTTAAAATTGTACTTTACTGCATTTTTTTGCAGTATACAGTTATTATTTTTAAGATCACGAACCTATCCATTCTGAACAGGTTATCAAACTTTCAATGGAGACATCAAACTGTGACAAAACTTTTGAAACACAAAACTCTAGCACTCCCTTATCTGGGGGTGCTTCCACGAATTACTGTTCTGATCGGAAAACGATCCTTTAAATCATGGAAAGAGTCAGCTTTCATCGGGGCTGGAGACTTGGGTATATTACCGTTTGAGGCGAAACATATTCCTAGTAGCGAGGTTTGTTTTATAAAATTTGTATAAAATTAAATGTTATAATATTACACTTTTTAATAAATTATAAAATAAGAGTAATCGATGGTATTCTCTTTTTGACGGTAAAGTACAAACAAATTGGAAATAAGTTAAGCTTATAACATGTTTATTTCAAAACTGTAGGCTTAAAATATTTGGAATTACCTCAGTTCGTCTCGATTTCAATATAATTTAAATTTGTTATCGCTGAAAGTCTATTTGATTACGCTCTATTGAAGAAAGCCTGTAGAACGTTTGCTTCTGTTAAAAATTATTAATATGATATAAATAAAATTGTAGTTTAAAATAAATTGAACAACTTTTGCCACGGAGCCCAACGAATAATTGAGACGGTTGCTTATGTTATGTACTTAATAAATTTCTAATTGCATTTGATAACCACCAAACAGTTCTGAAATAATCTTAATGTTATTAAAGATGGGTTTATGTAGCCAGAGTTAAGTAAAAATATTGAGGCAACCAAAAATATTGTTTTTTAGGGAATTAAACATTCAAAGCTGTTTATTAGACCTATGTGCAATGAAATGCCATACCTATCTAGAAACTATTAGGGTTGTTATTTTAGGCTAGGAGTACTAAATCGATTCTGGAACACTCCCTTTTCTAAAATCCATATGAAAGTGAACACATTTTTAGTTGATCGGAAGTAGTGGTAGGAAGTAAGTGGTTTTAACTGATTCTCATTCGAGTTGTTAACAACAGCTGTTGATCCACGTTCCCCAGTCATGTTGCTGGTTTGTATGTAGATGTCGGAGGCTTGTCCCATGTACAACAACGACGGATCTGTGTTTGCAACCAACAACACGTGTTTAGAGGTAACTAACAAAACGTAACCAGTTGGATTTCTCAAAAAGTTTATTGAATTATTACTTGGTTAAGATGTTACTAGCATTTTTTGGTGTTAATGTTGATGTGTGTCTTTGTTTGAGACAATATTCTTAGCTAGGAACAATTTAATTTGTTTGATAAAATTACAGCGCATATCAATTGTATTATGTGCGTTGGTGTACTCTTACGTCACTGTATATTTTTACCGTGTTCGTTAGAGTATCATGCTAACCCTATATTGTTACTAAAATCATACATACTTTCGTTTTATGGCATATTTCATTTATAGCCAAATTATAATATCTGGGTCTAGAATTGAACTTTTTCCATTAAAATCTACAAACAAACTATTTATTTTACAATACGAGCACGTAGTTTACACAATTATGGGCTATAGCTGATCAAGCTGAATATTTGAACACCAAGCTACGTTATAATATGGCGATCCAGTGGTTCATTCCTAACTTAACTTAGCCTTAGCTGTATGTCCATTTAAAAAAAATAACTCTCTCAGGTCGAAAAGTTGTAACATACTTTGAAGAACTACCTCCACCAAATAAATATCTTACGGTTATTAAATTTTATTTCTTGTCTACATAATATGTATTAGAAATATCGGTAGCCAAGTTGTAACCAAGATTTATTCACCGAGACGTCACGGAAGTAGTCTCACAGCTGTTAAGCAGCCAGTGACAAATGCCGCAGTAACTTACGCTCATGTCAGGATCCTTTTACCCGCCATCTTCGCCGCTTCATACATGTCGTCTGCTTTGTGTACTCTCAAGTGACTGGGGATTAATGTATTATGTATGGGACTTGGTAAACGTACATAAAATACTAATTTTTCTTTTCTTTATCAGTGACATAACTATTTGATCAATGTTGTATGTGATGGTAATGTTATACGATGTCGTATGATGTAGATGTGTTACGTCATGCAACACTATTCCTTATATTTAAAATAATACACTATAAGAACTTTCCAGAATGTAAATGCATAAACATGTTGAATGAGCGATACATTTTTACCGGACACATCTTTCGTCATCAGGCCAAAACAGAGAGTCAATGAAATAACATTAATTGAACAAAACCCCAAGATTCATAATATCAATATGCTTACCATTATTGTAAAATATTTATGACGAAACTAAAATGAAAATAGTTGCTTTGTTTGACTATTGCTGTTTGCACATATTTGTCTAAAGAATATGTGGAACTTAGTCACTAACAAGTCTACAAGATCGCGCCACTCATCCTACACTCATCTCCATTCATACTTGGCTTAAAATACCAACTACTTTATCATACTTTGTATGGTCGTAATTTCAATGAAAATTATAAAAAAGTAACATAACTAAAACATTGCCTACGTTGTAATGCAATTCGTCATCCTGAAATATTTTTTTATTAAATTTTACAAAACAAGAGTGTTACGATAAAATTTTTTATCACAAAACCTTAACAATACAGCTATTTTACCTCTTCTGATGGTTTTAATAATATGTGAGGTAAAATTATGGTGGGAAATAAATGTTTTAATGCTTGAAAAACTATTTTAATGGAAACCACATCAATGAAATTGAATATTTCTCATCATTTAAAATTATTTGTAATTAAATTAAATGTGTACGATATTACATTATACGTTATTTGCAGAAGATGTAACATTTATAGTGTGATGTAACTGAACTATGTAATTGATTTTTATTTTTCAGACCACGGAGGACAAGACTTGAAAGTCTTCTAGTTCTCAACCTTCTACGACAGCGAGTAAGTAATTTTTTTAAATAGCAAAAAGCTTATTGTTTATACATCTATTGTTACTCGTATGTCCTATGAAACCCTTTTGTTTCGTTAGTACCCATTTACAACCTAAATGTGTGTTACAAAGCAAGGGTAATTATTACTGACAAAAGAAAATTATTACATCAAAACACTCCCATATTTAATCATGAATTACAATAGGAATCGTTATTTCGTAATAGATAAATCAATTTAAAAATACAGTGTTTTAACCAGAGCATCATTGTTTTCTGGAATGTAACTATGGTTGAATTTAGGTATTTACGTGGACATTATAACCATATTGACCAACTGTATACTTTCTTTTTTAGCTACGATACTACATTTATAATTTTTGGTGACATGAAGATGCAACACTTTACAGTACTGTTTATTTTTTATATGAAACGATACTTCGAACTAAAGTATGTTATTAATATTGGTTGTTTATTAATGTGTATTAGTATTATAATCACACTTATCATTGTGTTAACTATTTATACATAGTTTGTGCATTAGAAGAAAATCGGTATTTTACTTCTGCATCCCCTGTTATGACATATTTTTATTGTGAAATCATAACACATTTGACGTTGGAATTCGATGTCTACTTCAAAGCAGATTCGTATTCAAAACGCTTATTTAAACGTTAACACATACGATTTATCCAAGCAAGCATTCAGGTGGAGTTATGCTAAACTGAAACGCGTAGAGAAAGCTTCAAAGTTCATCACACCGGATTATATCTAGCTTTGCAAACTTTGATTGGGAATTTAGTTGTTATAATCAATCATTGAGGTAACATAACATGACGTAGCTTAATCAAATAGAACACGTGACTAGATAGTTTTGATTTTGAATTATAATTTCTTTACATGCCTGATCATGGAAAACTAAGAAATACTAAACAATATGAGCATTAACGCATTGTGTGAATACGTTTTAAGTTAACCGACTTAAAGGGGTGTTGAATAGGATTTTAAATCAATGGTCGAACAAATACCATCCACATTAGGCTATGTTTATGAATTGTATTTCACTTATAATAATTTATTTTCGTTAACCTCAGAAAAGAAGGAAACTCATACTTTTATGATTGTAAAAAGTACCTAAGGCTGAAAAAACTGTTCTTAAAATATTTTTTATACATATATAGATAGGCCTAAGCATATATAAATATATAAAAAGTGTGATTGCGTTTGTAACGTGAGCAAATGTAAAAAGATTTTGTTGGGATTTTGCATGAATGTTTAGGCCTGGATAAATATTAAAAATGCGTTTGCGAACCAGCAGGATTGTGTAATAGAAACAAGTTTTATGGGGTTATTAAATTTATATTATTATATTTACACCCTAAAAAGGTGAAATGCCTATTTTTTGTTAGGCGTGTAGAGTTAAAAAATATTTCTTATATTGAAGCGTTGTACGCTTAATGGGTAAATACAAGGAAAAATGTAATAAAAATGTACAGTTAAAATTTGTATGTTATTCCATGAATGAAAAGAGAGGTGTCGTACTTAACTTGTTAATGGATGGATATTTTTGAATTTGCGGCAAGTTTGTTTATCCCACACTGAACTATTCACATTAACGAAAAATCACATTTTTCCTTTCCTTTAGCAGCAGTTATAAGTACTAATTAAATGTATTGTTATTTAAACAAATAAATCCGACATATTAAGGAAATATTTTGGCAAAAATCTGATCAGACAAATGGAAATTCCCTTAGTCTGCAGGTTTGCTGCAATGGTGATACATACAAATACATATTTGGAAAAATAGGTTTTTTACTACCGGTCGCTGGTTTTTAGAAATATTAAATAGCTTTGTTTTTATTTACACACTATATCAATCTATGAGAACTTACACCTCATTGCATTTACTAAAGCATTTGGTGGCAAATTGAAATTTAAGAAATGATTTTGATTCATTGTAAAATGAATATGCGAAATTTAAAACGAACTACAGCAAACTGAAATAATAAGAAATTACACTAAACTAAACATTAACATTTTATGTACACCTTTCACGGTTGGACGATATTTCCTCAATCTGCCAACCGAGCTGGAACCTTATACTGACGTCACGTCCTAGTAAATGAGGCACGGACAGTAGGCGAGACGTGCTTCTGACAGTGTCACGGACAATATTGAATTGTACAATATCTATTCATGTTGTGGCGCAGTGTTCATAATATAAGGTTCATTTATCATCTCTAAAGAAATTATAATGGAGCTGTACCTTTAGAAATTAATTTTATTTTAGATTGGATGGCGATATCTAAGGAAGTTTCGAAACCCTAGTCCTTATAATGGGTATTGTAACTTCGACATTGTAAGCATTACTAATTGGTATTGTTGGGATGACTGTTTGGTCAAATCAATTGGGTAATCCAAGCAGTTGTCTCCCCAAGTTGTCAGAGCAGATGTCAGATGAGACAGAAGCGATGATTTGAATTTTTACTTGGTCATGCCTGGTATACAGCTCAAGAGGATATACCCTGTCTGTAGCAAAGCTTCAAGGGAGAGGCCTGCCTTATATAAACGGCGAACTGCAAAGGCAGAATTCTTAGTAAAAAGATGGGACGATCTTAAATATTTCCGTTTCTTTAATTTTTACTGTTTTTGAGTGTGCGTCTACAAAAATTGATTTATAAAAAATGGATTGATAAAATTCTTATTCGTTTGAGAGACAAATTTCAAGAACATACATTGTCATTATTGGGGTTTGAAGAAAAATTAATTTTATCGTAAAAAGTGACATGTAGAAAAATTGAAACCGTTGATTCCTCTCCCCAGGCTAAGAGAAAGTAGTACTTTTTCAGATTTTTCAAATTATATGTAACTACGATGTACTCATTTTTTGAACAAAAATTTCTAAATATTCTAAAAAAATCATGTTTACTCTCTGGTGACTGAATACCATGTAATACTATGTAATGTAACACTGTAACAATGTAACTACTGTAATGTAGTGGCTTCAGTCTATATTTGTTGACAACAGATGTCCCTACATACTTCCGCACTGGATATTGTTCTACGAAAGCCCAATGCCACTTTGAAAGATTTTTGAGATACTTGGTGTAGAGGATTGTGGAAAAAACTTCTTTATAATTCAAAAACTTACCGATTGTAAAAAATTGAATTATTTTTATATTAATCTGAACGATAATAAATAAGGTTTGAATTGATTCTAATAATGTTGTAATCCGGACATAGGGTAGGGAGGGGAGTGTGAATCACTCAACAAGATTGAATGGTTAGAGCCAGCTGCAGTCGATATAATAATGTTAACGCACCTTAATTACACGGAAACACTCTCTTGCAAAATATAACTAATGAACTATGACCTGATATTGAAGAGTACTTTAAAAAATTGAAACGTTTGCGCAAGCATCCAACAACCTTTCCTCATACGTTTAGCAAATAAAACTAATATTATTGTTAGAGAAACTTAAGTTCTCTATGTGAATGATTAATTTGCAAAGCATTCATTTTTGAATAGTTATACAATTATTTTTCTAATTTTATAAAAATTATAAAACCATTGGTTAAAAAGGGAATTAGATTTCACAAGTACAGTTATATGCCAAGTTATAAGTAGAGGTGGTTGATCTCTTATTGTTTTATAGTCCCACATAGCACGGATCCTTTTGACACATTAGTTAAGGCTTAGAGGGTCATCATTAACAGAAATGTAAAAGAAAATGCGAATTTCGTGAACCCTCATCAGCTTTTTAACTAAATATTTCTTTTGTTGTTTTTGTGGCATTAGATATTTTCTACATAAAACGAGATAACGCACTCTGAATGATCTAGAGCTGTTAATGTGTTCTGAAAAGTAAATTATATGCGCCCTTATTCTGGATGTAATCAAGAGTATAAAGGATCCCAAAGGGCCACCTGTGGCTATCCTCCCTCCAACTAACCACCACTGTTCTATCCTTACACTTTACAACACCTTAGAAGATGTACCAATTACTAGAATAGTTACCATCTTGGTTTAAACATAGTTATTGGCAATAGTGAGTGATTTGTATGTTTAAATTAATTTTTTCCTTCAGTCACCCGACAAAGTGGGATTTCTTGCACTGTTTAGTGCAGAAAGCTGCTAATTTCTGCATTTGTCGCACAGTTTTTACTTATTTGCACCCCAGTATTCCAACCAAACAACACAAAATAGCGTGCTTTTATTATGCACGTAATCCATGTACGCTTGGAAATAGGTTGGCAACACTTAAGATACTACGACTATGATCAGCTGGTACAGCGTTTCCCATTTCGTTCAGTGTTTGGATTTAACCTATCCTAAAAACGTACAGTGTTATAGTGTTAGTACAGTGTTTGAAAGACTAATTATTTATATTATTTATAGTAACTGTTGGGAAAAAATATTGTGTAACACGAGTGCAAACTGCCTTTGCTGCACTCAAGAGACTTTCCACACTCGCCTGAGGCTCATGCGTAAACATTTCTTTCGTGTGCAGCAAAGTGCAACTTCGCCCACTAGTTACACAAATAACTATTGCGGACACTTCCCAAAGTTCCACGACCTTTCGATATCAGGGATCTGATTCTGTGAGGTCAGTACTATTTATGAAACAGCTGATCGTAGTAAGTAACAAAGCTTCACAGATCATCTCACACCATTCTACACTCATCCTTCACTCATATTTGGGTTGAAATACACATCTAGGTGGCGTTCTAAACTCTCTTGATAATTGATTGACATGATTAGGACACAAATTGAGAAACAGTGGACAAATTATTAGCAGTAAACATTTTTTTAGACCATTGAATTAAAAACAATTGAAAAATAAAGGATTAATTTGGTCTATTGATTTTGAGGGTCTATATATCAGGGACACACCTTCCTACAAAAACCTCATATGTAAAAGCCTGTATAATGTTATTAATTTTATCACAGAATAAAAGTTCAACAAATATAAGGGTAATGCAAGCATTGCCTGATACAGCTACATTATACCAGCTATAGTAGTGGAGTCTCAATCATTGCACATAATACATTGTACGTTATACATGTATCGCTTTGTCAATAAGGGCTGTGATTGGTTCTGCTCATGACAAAGCCGACCGAATCCGTCGTAATTACATTTCAAAACAGTTGCAATATGCTGTATGTTACATAAACATAATCTATGTAAGAAAACTCGCACACCACAAATATTATGTTAGTCTGTTCACAAATGAAGGCTTTACAAGTCAAAATGAAATTAAAATTGACTTACATAAAAATCTAGAATGCACTCATTTTAAAATGAGCTGTTGGTTATAGTGGTTTGCAAAGGATTTAAATATTAACATATTTAAATCCTAATTATTTAAATAATAATATGTTAAAAGGGGGATATCAGGTATTTAAATCCCTGAAAAGTGAAAAAAAATACGATAGACTCAACGTTCAATCTTTACCTTTTCTCAATACAATATCCTGCCAATTTGCTAGTTTGACGTACCTAATAGACAACGTGTATAACAGATTTTTTGTGTTTTTTTTTATAATCCCATAGTAAACAAAACTAAAATACAATTTTGATTTAATTTGTTGTACATGAGAAAACATGTTTGATGCATTTTCTAGGGCATAGGTCTACATACCATGTCTGTGTTATATATAATAAGGATAAGTGTAATGAAATATTTTCTGTCAGTTTAGTAAAACTGACATATTATTGATACCTTTTTTGTAAGGTTCTTTATGAAATGGGTGTATTGAATTAATATCATAGGTTGAACAAGTGCCTTAACACAGTTTACATGTCATCAAATAAAAGTCTGCAAATTCAGTAAAAAGTTCGCTAACACTCTAGTGTCAAGTTTATTAAGAAACTTCATAACACTTTGAATTTCAGGTGTCACAAGATTAACAGCGTTGTCAAACTAATTTCAACTCCCGAATAAACTTTGTCAAAGACTTTCACTAATATCGTATCTATAGACACGGGTAAACGAATTGAAGCAAGTTCTTTCTAAGATATCTAAGAACATTTACGTTTCTTTTAGAGTGTTTTATATTAGTTGCCGTAATAGAAAATAAATTACTAAAAGGATCAAGCAACATAAGAACTATACTTGTTTATACCATAGACTAGGTTAATCTGTAGTGAAAATCTAAGCTCTTAGCAAAGATCCTTTTCGCTATGTATATGATTATTTAGTGAAATATAAGTATCTTTGGATATATTATTTTACTAATATCAGGTATTTCTTAACAACTTAAGCCCGAATTTTGCAGATGTATCTTTAATGGATTACAACAGAAATTACCTACAATGCTTCAACCCTATGTTTCTTCCCAAGTTTCCACTGAAATACCAAGGAATTATAATTGGTATTACACCTACATTAACAGGCTGCATTCTAATCGATATCTGCTAGTAAACCAATAAAACAAATAACTGGAGTGTTTATTTTTACTTAGTTTTCATAGAAGAAAACAAATCACATATATTAAAAGTAAACTAATATTAAATTGGGGTTTTATTCAATATTTAGTAGGATTTGAATAAAAGTTAATTAAGGTTGAAGTTAATTAGTCTTGCTCGAATTGTTTTCCTGAATTTATGTGAAAGTTTTACAAATAAGTATTGTGGTTTTAAGTTTTGAAATTATGTTTCATAGATTGGTAGTAAAAATGTCTTTGGTAAATTTCTTCAGGTGTCTAGGTCTAGCAATCACAAAATGGAAAGTTCTCACCAGTTTTGGTTCTTCACAGTGGCATTAAGTTCATGATGTGGCAGTACAAATTTAAATAAAAAATAAATATATGCCACTGCTCTTCTATTACTTGTGATACACCTTTATAACACTTTAACTCTAAAGTATATTAATTTAAAGATGAGAACCTCACCGAAAAGATGCTTAACCTGCCACGTATGATAGGGAAGAGAAGGAATTTTTAATTTTCACACAAGGGGTTCATAGGTTCATTGTTGTAGCCAGCTGTCTTCTTTCTTGATACACTAACATCACTTCACTTATATTTAGGCTTTTGGAAAATTATTCAGGGTTGGGATTTTAGGATAAACATTGAGAATCTTTGCTACGGTTCGTTCTTTCAAGTCATGAACAAATATTCTTGAATGAAGGAAACTGCAATTACTTATTTCCTTAGTACAAAATAAACACAAGCTATATTCAAAGTACATATTAACATATATTACCATTTTTAAACTCCTGCATTCAGTTTTACTGGAATGGATAAATAGCGCTAACAGAATTGGAAACACTTAATCGAAATTAATGCTGAGGGAAATGAAATTACTTATCAAGACAAAGATTCTGTTTTTACAACTCTCTGGCAGGGTCCAAAGTAAACGATATTAGTTTCGACCTCAAACAGGAAAATATAGAAACATGTAATAGAACGAATTATAAGTAATAAGCAATAAGTAACACATTAAACGGAGAGAAAACAAAATATCAAAACTAAAAATCCTTTTCATAATGATTTATCTTTGACAAAATGACCTACTGACAAAAAAGTTGTTAACACTTGACATGCACTACATTGTGCATCTGAAGAGACCAAGCTTAGGTCGAAACAAGCAAAAGACCAGCCAACTTTTGGTTGATGGAGCGGTTCAGTGTTTGAACCTTCGTTCTTCGTCCAACGCCATTTGTGGCTAGTTCCTTTTTGCAAAGTTTCGTCCTGTTCAGGTCGTCGTCAGTTCCGCCTTGAGCACAAGACTTCGCGTCATAATGATTGTCCACCACTCATAAACATCGTTGAAAATTGTTTAGCTTCATACTTTTAGATTACTAACTTCGATGAAAATAACTGCATAAAACAAACAAAATTACAGATAAATTTGAAAGTATACTTTTTGAAACTAAACGCTTAAGTATAAGTGTATATCAAAATATACGTCATAAAAGTAAGCTCACGATGGATAGAGTAGTAATCGATGGTTGAAGCAGGTCGCTCAAGAAGTAAGTCCAAGAGCTCTTCAACTCTTTGTTCAAGACGATTTTACTTTCTCTTCTGCTTTTGCTTTTAAATGGATATAATTTTCTCACAAATTAATCTCCAAACAAAATATTTGAAAAACTTACTATTGTAGCTTATTAGTAAATTCCAGTTCAACCCTAATCTTAATTTTGCAATGTAACGATGACTTATCTTAATTTTGCTTAGTCAGTAACAAAGCTACACAGCTCATATACACTGATCCTTTACGCATATTGTTGTTAAAATACGAACCTATGTGGCGTCCTTATCTCACTTGGTTATATTGCTTAAAAATGTCTCCTTTATTTAAAATTAATTAATAAAAACTAAACATATATAACCTAGCTATCCTCTATTAAATTGTCATGTTTAAGGTACTAGCTGATAATAAGTAACATAGCCATCTTGCTTTTTTCATATCTGAGTCTTAGAATACACAATTTTATGTGTCACCATCGTATTATTATAATCCAATAACACTAATAATGCTAATAGTATAATAATACCAATAGTATACCAATAATATAATAATACTTTTCTGAATATTTGAATTTCCTACTTCTTCAAAACCGTTGTTCTTCTTATCAATAACTGAGAGTGAATTATAAGTACAAATGTTTAAAGTAGTTGGTTTATTTTACTTAATAAAGTTTAATCGGAAAGGAATAGATTAGTTGAGTCTGATCAAATGGAAATTCAAAAGTCTATTGAGCCCCCTATCACTCTTTCGCTTCCTCTTAAACTCTCTCTTTCTGTTTCCCACTCTATCATCACTCCCTCTCTCTTACTTTGACATATCCTCTTTAGTGACAAAAGATTATCTGTGTAGTGATTCATGTGCTTGACTTAGTCTTGACAAATAATTATGATTTTGCAGTTTGCAAAATGAAAATGAGGACATCCTGTCAAAGATTTTTAAAATATTAAATTATTTTTACCAGGTCTTGCACCAAAACCAGCTTTGGATTATACACGAATAGCTTTAAAGCTCGTGCTTTGCCATAGGCAGATATCATGTTAAATGACTGAATGTTTAAAAATATTATCGAAATTGATAGTGTGTTTGATTTGAACTTTTGCAAAATGAGGCTGCATTAAATGATTCAATTTAATACACTATACACAGTTTAATATAAATTTTCACCAAGGTATCAAAGACCTATTTACTTTACAAAAAATACAGTAACATTCTAAACTTATTTTAAAATCTAGGAACTTAAATTATTACTTTTGAGCTAGAAAATCTATCTTTGAATAGCTGTTAGGTGTATAAGTAATTTACTTTGAAAACATACTTATAAATCATACCGATAGCCATTTAGTATATTTGTTAACAGTTTATTTTGTACAATCTAATATTTACGTGCATTTTGAAGAAAACACGACTAACTTGTTTATGTAGAAACACTATGTGGGTATAAGAGAAACTAGCTGAAGTTCTACGAACCGTAAAGGGAATCCTGCAAAGATAATCTTTTTCTGTTTTGTTACAATCTCTCTCTGTTATAAAGAAACCCTCCAAAAACAACGACAACAGCCACAATGGATGACAATACTAGCCTATAATTAAATTTTTATATTATTTTTAAAAGTTATTTCCAATAAAGATTATATGAAACACAAATGTAGCAAATAACAAAACCTATAAGGGAATACTTGTAAGCAATAAGTTATCAGGGTACTTAGCATTTGAAATATGATCAAGATGCTTTTGTCAAAAGATATTGCTTGTTATAAAGATGTTTTCACCACACTACGACTTCAGACGTTTTCAAAACGTCATTTTCTTATTGGAGTAGGCCTACATAGCATACCCATCAAGTAGTCAAAACATTAGTTGGTTGAATGGTTTTCGATTCCTACTGTTATAACCACCTCTCAACCAAACATATCTCTTCCGCACCCACTCACTTATCACTAATCCTCCAACATCCCATTATGCTAAAGTTTTTTTTAATATGGGACACTATTTGTTTCAAAATGTGCCATTGCTATAAAACTGCTCAAATATTTTGATCCCCACCGGTCTTTAAAGTCCTTATTTAATCTTTATGGAAGTAGATACCAATAATTTGGGTCCAAGGAAAACAAAAACAAAAAACAAGAACACATACTAATATGAGGTGAAAGAACATAAAGCAAGTTTTAGGACCCTTCATACGGTATTAACCAAACACCAAATTTTTTTGTGTACCTTCAGAATATATACTTAATACATACTTATGATCTACATACATACCTATGATAATAAAGTGAATCAACATTTTGCTTCCTTTACGCCAAAAGGGTCAATGTACTTAATCTCCAGATGAAATTCTCTTTCTGTTATGTAAACTCAGGGATAAATTACGGATAATAAGTTTAAAGATAGACGAATCATCGAATACCATTCAGGATTACCAACGATTCTTGAAATGTAGCAATGATGATTGCATTTTTACATTGTATGGATCAATAAAATTTGGTTTTTAGTTGATAAGTTATAAGCAACAACATGCTTAAGTTAACAGCAACGACGATCCTTGTCTGACGACCTATCTATTATTTATTTAAAAATACGTGGACTCAGTGAGCTCCAAGCCAACGAGCAACGATTTATTATATACCATTTTTTTTAGATTGGCTTCATCAGAATTTAGAACTCAGAACAAAAGTAGTTTACTAACACAACGTCAACAATTATATCAATACTGATATTCAAAGTTTTACAGTTACACACGGTAACCAGTTGTCATGTTATTCGTATTCGACACCAAGTACACATTATCTGGCGTGTTTGTGTAAACGTGTACAGTACACAGAGTCTGTCGTGTACATACGGATTGCACATGCACACAACCTGAACTGTAGCATGGCATGACGACATGGAAATGTGTAACTCGATCCTACATTATACTTTTTCATACGATATCTACTGCATTCCCGGTTAGTAAAAAAAAATCGGCAGTTTCATTCATTTTTTATATCAAATTAAAATGTAATTTAAATATTAACATTACTTCTAAAGAGCATTGATTTATTGGGGGAATAAATCAACCCCTAAAATCATTACATATTAATTTGTTACAACTAATAAACACCATATTAACTCAACGATTGCAAACGATGATGTTTTAATACTTCAGGAATAAAAATATGAAAGTATATATACTGTTTTCAAATGGCTTTTTTTAGATAAAGTATTAAAAGTAGCGTAAAACAGAAGAAAAACGAATATATTTAAATAACGGCACAGGGAGACAAGATGGATTGAGTTTCTCTTGATAATAAACGCTAAAAGAGGGCCGCAAAGCTCATCTTTTCCCCCTTTGTTACACGATATCTTTGACGCTAAAGAACACCTTTTACAATTTTTCATAAGATTTGCACACAATAGGGTAAGTTATTTGGAAAGTATTGCAAGATAATTATAAAAATTGTGTTATCAAACAGTCAACTTACACTTCAGATTTTTTAATGAGTTCCAAATGTAAAAGAATATTTATCACCTTTGACATTACAATCTTTTGATCTTGTAATGGTTTTACTAACATATCAAATCTGCTATAATCGTTTAACCTTTATTAATCGGTTGGTTTTATATTGGCCCATGTACAAACGTATAAAACAATGATTGCGAAATATTAAAGAGTATAAAAAATACTGAACGTATAAAGAGTTTTTAATTTTGTAACTGTGTTATTTTTTACAGTTAATTTGTTATTACTTGTAATAGAGTTCAAAATAAGAACAATCTTTTTGATAGCTGGTATTAGAGGGTGTATAATAAAGCTCTGTGACCTACTCAAGTATCTCATATTTTCCTTTGAACCATTATTATTATTGTTTGAATCGACCACTAAAAGCAGATAAAAAATAACATCAACGATTTTTCAATCCAAAACAGTATAGAGCGTATTTGAAATGCGGAGGTAAGAAAAGCCTTTGAGTAAGCTGAAAGTATTTAAAGGATTTTAAAGTTTGGTTCGCTTGTTTGGCACGAAAAACATTATGTTTTTAAACAAGATTAATGTTTACGGTACATTTGATTTTATACATTGTTTTTATTAATTTATTTTAGATATTGTAAAAGTGTTGCATCTTTAAATTTTTGTGCTGTGTTTCGTGGATTATTTGTCTAATTATAGGTTTATTATTTTGATCAATCTATTTAACTGTGTTGCAATTATATTTTAACATAAAAATTATACAGGTATCTATAAAAATGGTATGCTATTCTACTCAAAACAATGGTAAACCTTCGTGCAATGGTGTTTTAGTTGAGGAGTATTTTTTAAATATTTAAATTTTAATAAAATATGATTGTTGATTGAATATTATTGTATCTTTTTTAGATACAACAATATTTTAGATACAATATAATCTTTTTAGGCAATTTTCATGTTGGTAAATCGTCATGGTAAATCTAATATTATTTAACTTCTTAATATCTCCAGCAGAATAGAGTTTATGTGCAATGGTTTTATTTTTCTTTTCAGGCTCTTATTGGGTCAGAGATTTCATAGTTTCAGGAAGGATGAAGGTTCCATAACTTAATTTGCAAAGTCAGGAAAGAGCTTTAAAGTTTGTGTCTGTCACATCGCCCGTTCTCATCAATCTTGTAGTTTCATGCAGGGTCATGAAAGCGTGTTGTTTCTGATGGTGAGTTATATTAATTTTTTTGCAATTTTTGAACTAACCCTTAAGGTTTTACAATTGTTGGTTGAAGAAAGCAAACGAGGAACAAAGACATTTTCGCTGTCGTAAAAACCCTTTTATAACATAATATTAGCTGCAACTCTGTTGCAACACAACCCACGACCAGAGCGAGTTTACAATCGTGTTTAATGTTTTTTTTTATAAACAGGTCAATAGAAAACGTCATTCCAAAATTAGTGAACGGAAATATCGAAGACAACGATCTACGTTTTGTACATTAATTAATAAATTATCAAAGGAACTGAATTCAGAATTTATCACTTATCCATTCGTATTTTACAGAAAATCTTCTTGATCAGCATTAAACGTGTTATTAAATTACCTTAAATCAAAAAGAACTTCTAACTTATAATTATTATTAGACGTACTTTTTAGGTATCTTACAGCTACCTATGATAATACCTGAAACATAGTCTATATGTTTATATAAATTCCAGGAAAGTGTTTTGTTTCCGAAAAAACCTCTCCTCTCATGTATATGGTTGTAGACAGTTTCACAAATTTAATTAAGCACACGTTATTTGCAAATTTGTCAACATTTGATAAACTTACTACCTAATCTGTACAAGAAAGCTTGTCAAAAAGTATATTTTAGCTTTCTTGTAGCAACAATTTGAACTGATACCTCCTAAAATACACGTAAAATAAATTGGTCTTAGGGCTAATTTTATGCCACCCATTGTATTCCTAGCTAGTTGGCCCAAACAAACATTTAATACAAAATGTGATATTTATTTCACAACCGAAAACTGCCTATAATATTCCCTTTTTAATTGTTAATATCACTAAATCATTGCAAACCATAAATAAATATTTTCCTTGCAAAACTCTGCCCGTTGCCATGGAAACACTGACATAAGATGGATCACCTTTGTAGACGATTAATTACAAATTGTCGTCCTTGCTCGTAAATCAATTGCTTATGAGTTGTGCATTTGTGTAGAAAACAAATCAATATAAATATTGTTATAATGTACTACTTTAAAAATGCAGTTCAAATATAACCTAATAAAAAGCTTATTTTATAGTTAATATATCCACCATTTTGTGTGTATGTAATCGCTGTAAGTAGTCTAACATTCCCGAAAAGTTTTTTTTGTTTGACTGCATGATTTCATCTAAAATAATTTTACCGTGAATCTAAATGTCTAGATACACAACGTAGTATCGGTACCACAACATATATTGTCATTGTACTGTCAAATATTATTACATCTATACAAACTTTTGACAAACCATCTGGTCAAAACAAATGTCCGGCATAAATACAATAACATAAATTCGTATATAATACAATAGCTTATTATACAATATAATAAACAGAGAGCTAAATGCGTTTCGGAAATAATCTACGTCAGAACCTTGGATAAGAATTCCATGAATTATACATTATTTTTAATAATATATTTATTTATCAAATAGCAGTTACCCGGCGCACGTTGCCGTGATAACAACTATTATTTTAAATGGTCATTTTTCTTCTTTACAATCTATAGCCTATCATTATATATTTTTTAGGTGTATTAATATATAAGTTTTTACTTTTTATGTTTACATATTTAATACAGTAGGGGAGAATTTAAAAGTTTTTAAGTGCACAGGTGTGCTGCGATAGGGATTTAATATATTTGTACTGATCTACAAGTAAAATGGCAATCTCTGGAAATATTGTGGCACTATTCCAAAAATCATGACTAATACAGAATGTCTTGATTATTTAAACCAACAGTTGGTGAAAGTAAACATCAGCTTTTAAATTATATTTATTTTTAAACATTGTAGTTCCAAAAAATCTGACAATGGACCCCTTAAAATCCTCTGGGGCGGAGCCCTTTTGACGGATCTGCTCAAAACTTCACACAAACCATCCTTTAATAATGCCTGAAAGTTTCATTACAATCTGTTGAGCGGTTTCGGATTCCATACGGTACGGTACATAAATATACATACATGCATACAGTTTCTCTTTTATATAAATGTAAAAACTGAATTTGTCTAAATTATCTCTAAATACCTAGTCATATACCGGAGCTAAAACATTACAAAATAAATTGAACAAGTGTTAAGCTATTTTTTTGTAAGTTTGTTGAAACCGAAATTATCAATATGATACAAGAAAGTTTCACCGTGAAGACTTGTAAGGTTCCTGTGCCGGGAGATATATTGCAACAAAGCGGCAGTGATGAAATGAGATAGGATCTTTTACAGTTTATTGGACCTCGATCCACCTCACTTTTGCTTCAAAGTATCGGAAATAGTGATTATACTTTTGACAGTTATTTGGTAATGATTCAGGGGATATGTGTTTTTGCGTTTCTTAAGAAAACATTCCCAGGAAGACAGATCATAATACATTATTTTGTTATTACTCGTTCATAACAAAACGTTGATGGGGACGTTTCTGCTAAAAGTACAGAACAAGCATACATACCACATAGGTAAGAACACAATTTCCGTTATCCTTTACTACAGTGTCGGAATACTCATATTTCCTTAAAGATTTGTCATTCTATGGTTTATCTGGGGTAAATGTTACATTATTTTTATGTCCAGTGTTCTTGAGTGCATTTTGGAGTAAAGCATATCAATTAATTTATCTGTTATATCGTCCAACGACTATATAACAAAACGCCACAGTGCACATTCTAAAACTTAATAATAGATATAAATATATATGGCATTGACTGCGTATATGATTATCTGAATATAACCACACATGAAAAAATGGATATTATTTTACAATGGGGTTTATTTAGGTCTCCTATCAACATTCAAAAGTAATGGTAACTACGTATTCAACTGCTTCCTTAATTAACTATAACATTCAATATCTGTTTGCATCAGATCATGTTGATTTCAATCATTGTTTGTGTTTTTAATTAAAAATAAAAATCTGTTTGTGTAAATATTCGATTTAAACTTAATTTAACTATGAATAAATTGAACGAAGATTAATTATTTGTTAAACAAATTGAACGATAAAGTTTGTAAAGCGTGACCACTACAGACCAGAAGAGTTCGGTGATGTATTTGTGTTGACGTGTATTGAGGTCGACCCGAGGTTGAGGTCTGATTGGAACTGGCTTGACATAATTGATTGTTGTCACATCACAAAATGGCGGCGTGATATACGCGGCTTGACATAAGTTATCTCTCCAAACTCCTTCAAGCTTTCCTAAGTGTAAAAACATTTTTAAAACTTTTAAGCATCAATATTTTGGTACTAGGGTGGACATCAAAATATATGTGGACCAGTGTGGCTCTAGCATTATTTTAAACCATAGTATAACCAATCAATACAAATAATAATCAATGAATACAAACTTTGTATAACAAAACTATAACAAATACAACAACAACTATAACAAACTTTGTATTCATTGGTATAGCCCAGTTAAATGGGCTGCTGCTAAAAATCTGTTTTCTTTGTGTTTTTATATTTATAATAACAAATTGATGACGTTTTGTTTTGGCTTGAATAGAGGATTGTGGTTTACTAGAAATCGACAAAATATTCCGACAAAATGGCTAAAAGAAATATGCAGTTTAAAGAAAAATGATATTAAATCACACGGACTAAAGGGGTCTATTCGACCCTCGCTCGTTTTCAACCTACACCTAAACTCACTCCGAAAATAATTAATTTTACGCCCAAGTCAAAATGATATATTACTGAAACACTTAGACCAGTACAACATGTTGAAATATTAACATGTTTAAAATATTAACATGAATTATTAACATGTTTCTGTTATAATAATACAGTACATAAAATTTAGTATCTGTGTGTTGAATTTAACCTTAAATATTAGTTTTGTGATTGATATTATGTGACAACAAAAATTTTTAGTCTAATCCATCTACAAATTCTGGGTCATTATTTTGTTTTGCGTATTCTAAGCATGTGTTAGTAGTATAGCATAGAACTTTAGTAGCGTTTTGAAAGTTTTTGAACGTTGTTAGTAATTATTTATTTTAAGAGAGTAAACATGATACCAACCAAAAACATCAACGTAACAAAATCTCAATCAATCAAACAACAAAAAGTCTTTGTTTAGGTGGCAATCCATTTGCCCCGTCTCCCACGAGAAACTATTTTGTCTGTCGTCGTGGCAACACTGAGCAAGACTAATCGCTGGACGTCTTTTTGGGATATTACGTTGACTTAAGATGGCAGTACTGTTTCTTATAATTAATTAACTCTCCCTAACATTAAACGTTTTCAGCAGATAGCAGATCAATTTATGACGTAGTTTTGCGAGTAAGAAAATTAGCTTATTGTAGTTAGCAATTTTGAGATTTGTCTATATTTAAAGGAACTAAATAACTACCCTAACTTAAGTTGATAATGCAAGTATATAAGGATATTTTGTATTCACACGGTTACTGTTACAAACGTGTTTTGATTAGTTTTAGAAAGGTCCATTAGCTTGTAAGGGCTTTTCATTAGACAACCACGATTAACTAAGATAACTATTTACTGCCTTTATTTATGTGAGTGTTAATATGTTTGCAAATTAATGCTAATTAATACTGTAATCCAATTATAATTTAGTTTAGCTTAAATTTAGTAGTATTGACAGGATCGCAAAAAATGATTTCCAAATACAAATCACTAAACATAGTTGTACAGTACTTCTTTTACAATGCATTTAAGTTCCTAGGCTGAATTAAATGAACTACACACTTAGGAAATTTACATGAAAGTTTGTCTTGAAAGGTGGATATGCATATTTCAAGTGTCAATAGACAAATACTTTGAAATATAAAATTTAAACCTTATAAACCAATGTAAAAACCCAAACCTTTTAAGATGTTCAAAATTTTGTAGCTCAGGTATGTAAATATTTTTAAATATTTCCCAATTTATAGATATTTGTATTTATTATTTATGAATACTACTTGCTATTTAAGTCATTTATGTTAATGAATAAATGCATAAACACATAAATATCCCCATAAATACTTGTTACAATACAAGTATATGTATAATAAATAATAATCTTTAATATGTTTACAAGTACAGAATTATTGTTGGTGGGAAAGCAAATAAAAATTATGAACATCAAACAAAACGAAGTCTAGAGCTTTAGTTCTTCAAATTCTTTTTCACCTCTTGTGGATTGGATTTTTGGAATTTTAAGGTGTATATAGACGTCCTTTATCTGAAGACATTCTTAAGGTTTTTATGGTGTCTCATTTTGAGGTCATCAGTCTTGCTCAATGTTGCCACACTATTAGAGAAAATATATCTCTCGGACATACCTTAATGGATTGCTATCAAAGATTTTTTTGTTTTAATACCTCGCCTTGATACAACGTTTTCTAGTTTAAAACTCCATGTCCTATGCATTCCATTTTTTTTTTAACCTGGCCCCTGTTTTATAATCCATATAAATAATTATAATTTCAATACCTTCCATTTTATATACAGTATATTCAGGATGGTTATTATAGATTCAGGAGTCTCACACTACAGGCTGGCTACCTGTGTGCGTAAAAGCATTTTCCCTCCTCTCCCTTAAAAAAAATATGTTTATATTGTATGTTATTAATATTAATTTTAAGGTATTGAGTTACTAAGAGTAATATTTGCTAAGAATTTGTTTATAAACATTAAGATAGACCTTCCTTTTACTTATAAAATCCTTAACATTATCTATTCTCATCAACAGGATATTATTTCTATTTATTTTTATGCCCTTAGTGCTAATAAAATAAATTTATGCAAATCGTGTTTTTATGACTTACTATTTCAGTACCTCTAAAAAAGGAATCTTAAAAAATATTATAAAGAGCCTTGTAGTGAGTAAGAGTGCTTATTGCTATAGACCTTAACTAATAACCATTCTAAAACTTACATACGCCACAAAAGACATTAAAAGCTTACAAAAAGCATATTATATTATTTATATACATTAATGTTATTTGGAACACTCAAAAATAAATAAATAGTAGAACATAACGAAATTTAGTAATGCAAACTGCACGAAAACATACCAAAATAAACACGTTGATGAAGGCAATCAGGAATAATAAAGTCTCTTCCCCTTCTCAAACAAGCAAACCACCTCCCCTCTCTAGCTGTCTCTCCCCTTACACATTTGATGAGCTTTTTAAACCCGTGGTTCATTTATGTTTGCGCTAGATACAAAAAAATATATATACGTATATGTTATACGGTTGGGACTCTAATAAAGCATATTTTAACCCAAATATGAGTGGAAGATGATTGTAAATAATTAAATTAGATGCCTTTGGCAGATTTTAACTGCCTATGACCGGTTATTTGTTTAGTCTTCGTATGTTTTTAAAAGCCCGATAGTAAAGAATAATCATCTGGTTCCAGTTTCGAAGCATTAAAAAGCCACTGAACTTCCTCAAAGTCGAAGCGATGACCACATATTGTTAGATAATAACTCACATCACTAAACTCCCCAATTTAACATATGTACGAGAACAATCGTTTCGACATAACTATATCTTTCGTAGTAAGCACGCACTTAATATCTATCCCATATAATAGAGAATAGTGCTATAGTGTTTAGTTAAATCATAATTAATGTGCATCAATTTATTTCATTAAAGAATAATAGTATGAACAAAATTAAACACGTGCATGCATAGATAATTTTATTAATTTTCATTAGCACTCAATTTGTTTACTATAGCCATTGTGTTGGTATTCAACGAAATTAAATTACAGGAGAAGTTTGATTGTAAGCTGTTAATTGAGCCTAGACCCAAGCTTGGCAGACTCTGCCTGTAACTACTAATTAATGGGGGAGGTCTAGAATGGCGACAATCTGAGATCACTTTGTATAATGAGTAGAGAAAACCACTTACTTAAGACCGAGAATCATCAAATACTTTGTTGTAGATGAAATGTTCACTTGAAATCACTTTGCTTTTTAGTTTTAATAATAATTGTAACACATTATTATTTTAGTACAAGAATTGTTATGTACCAAAATCCGTAACCTGGTCAGTAATTTTTTAGTTGATTTTACAAAGAGGTAGGAGAAGACAGTGATTTTTTAATTTAAGACTATTATGTTTTCGTTGTTTTTGTCTATTGTAAAAAGTGATTGCCGATTCGTGTTGGCTTAATTCTTTAATGAGAATGTATTTTTGGATATTATGCAAGTCATACGTTTGAATGACAATTTATTAAAATTCTTTAGATAGTTTTTCAACAAGCCTTCCCAAACAGATGAACAATTAAAACATAGAATCTGTCGTGTAAGTTTCTGCCACAGAGTTTATTTTAAACTCGTTTATTTTAAACGAGTTTAATTTATATTTAAATGAGATTTATTTAAATCCAAGTCAACAACTGTTAATAGTTCCCTACTAAAATTTTTATAAATATGATAGCGAAGTAAGACGCTAGACCCTGACTCTTTACAGGAAATACCTGTAAAACAGTTTTAGGTACAACCCTTTTGTTATAATAAGTAACAATTAAATCCCCGTTACCTTCTGTTAGTTTTTTAGTAGAAAACATCTTTTTAATAAGTAATTTTCACCAAATTACATACAAGGACCGCCACGAACACGCCAAGTCGCTCACTGAAGAGGATTGTTCAAGAGATAGCGATGGCACTTGAGTTCATCCTCTTTAAAACGCAACCTTATTTTCTAATCGTTTCTGTGTTCTAATATTGCCAGACGAGCATTTTACACCTCAACGTTACGTTTCGATTTTATATTTCTCACAGTATTTTCCACCTTAGTTTGATCACGGAGTTTGGTAAATATTAAATATTGAGGTTTTATGGACTCAAAACAAAATAAAATTCCCTCTTATTTGAAGTAACTTGCTTCGTTATTACGCGATAGCCGAATTTTATACAGAAAAATAATTGATTAAGACACCAAATAGTATTCATAATCGGCTTTGTAATAATATTATTACCAAGAGTAGGGCATGTGTTACCACTTGACATGTAATTTTCAAAACCTGCATAAGTATTTTAAATCTTCTAGACTAAATACAATGTTAGTGTTCTGCAGACTTTCGTATTGTAACACTGAGTTAACCAATGGTTAAGCTCGGAAACATCAGTTGTTCGTCATTCATATTTTTACTCCTCATATGATTTTCAGCCATCCAGACACGAATCTAACTCGTAACCCTGTAGAATAAGCCCACTCTTCATGAGGGGCCTGCATCCCGACTAAAATTAGAAACAATAGTAGTACGTAGTACCTATTTACTAACCTGGAATTGTAATGTACCAAGTTCAGCTTCTAATTATAGAGACAATCTGGGTGATAAGCACTGTTGCCAATTAGATATCTTCTTCACCATCTTATGTAAGCTCATAGATCTACTTCAAGCACCTCAACTATCATATATTCGTAGAGAAGTTAAGCAACTGACTTGGTCATAATTGGGAATCCTAATCTGTGACGAGTTCCTAGAAGGGTGTGTACTATCTCAATCGTAATTGCATTGCAGCCAAGTTAATTGCAATGGGTTTCTAGAATATGGAAATACTACAGGATTTGTTTAACTGTCCAGTAAACACTCACAAAACAAAAGATCAGAAATTACAGACCAGTTAACAACAAAGGAAACAACAACAAAGTTTTAAAATTCTATTTTATGTTGGAATTTTAGAACAGTAAAATTTTAACAACAGCGATGTTTATTTAAAGCTATTGTTCATGTATAACTAGGGATAGCAATAAATTAGTTTACATCATACTACACAGAAACAGGTACTTTTCCATCCGTATTGATAGGCTGGAAAGTTGCCCTTTGCCGTGCCTACACATAGAAAAGTAACTTAATGTATTTTATGTATGTGTTTTTGTATGTATGTAGCTTTAAGCTTTGATTTGTACCCTGCACTAAGTCAGCTGATGAAATAAACAGCAAACTAACTGCAACGGCCTATTTTATTTTCTGAAAGATAAAAATATTATAATTTATGTTATGTCCTACATAAATTGTGTTATGAGTTTTAAATGTACTTATTTTTCTGTGTAGTATGATGAAAGTATCGTACGTTACTCGCCCGGTAAGCTGTACCGTATGTTTAATCTATGGCTGTACCGTACTCTCACGAAAATGTCTTGTTCGCACGGCTAAACACCACTTACCGGGCTAGGAACGTAATATACTATTATGACTTGGAAAAAAAATGAATAAGAATGTAGTTTTGTGCAGTTGAACAAAGCCCATAGACATGTTTAGTCAACGGTAAAAACAAAAACACATTATAAGCACAAACAAGAGCTTGTGGTGGAGTACAGGTGGCAGTTGGAAATCCATTTAAGCCTTGATTGTACTCGCCACACTTGTCCTCCCTAACTTGACATTTACATAACACACTGATGAGTAATGAACAAATAGACTAATTAAATAAAACCACTCCGAATAATTTTTATAAGCCCTCTTGTTTTTTTTTTTAACATGTCAATTCAAACATGCATTCAAACGTGTTCCAAACATGTGTTTTAATAGATTTTATTACAATTGTGTATTGAAGCGGATCTTAACCTGCATACTTAATTCAAAGTGAAATATGGAATTGCTATGGTTGAGAGATTAATGAATGTAGAGAGAAATTAGGAAAACGAAATAAATATATTTTTAAAAGAAAATGGATTTTTACAGACATATCTATTCACTTGAATCAGCACTTTTTAAGTTTAATGTTGAAGAAGAAATAATGCACCTGGTAAGGCTGTTGAATTAAAACCGTTTACTATGATTCTTTCCTCTTTTAAACTCTTAAATATAGGAATCACAGCGGCTTTACGTCAGCAAAAATTTTGTATAATGTGTATTCCCAATGAAGAAGGTGCTTCTTTTGTTAGGTCAGCGATCAATAACTTTTCGGATTGTCGTTAGATTTGACCAAAGAGATTCGACTAGTTTTGTTATGGTTGTCTATTTTGTGTAGAGCCAATAGATACAAAAATATTATCAAGCAACCATATTACTTTAGGAGGCTCTGTAACCATCCGCTGTGGCTATTTAAGATGCATTTTATGGCTAGTGTAAATATGACATCAACGCATCGTTTGTGAGTCAACTATAATTGATTGATATGTTACTGAAACAGGTATAAACACTATAATCCCTGTAGCTAAAACCCTAAACAAACCTATATCAAAGGATGTTGCCCATTCCACTTTCTTTAAGGTCTTCAAAATGGGTTTTTTGCATCGAAATATGTCCTGTTTTGCCTTTTGGGTATGGGTTTTCTTATTCGGGAAGCGAGCTAGTCTAGTGGTAGAGAGTAAGTTCATTCTCAGGGTCCCGGGTTCAAATCACGCCAATTACCAATGGATCTAATCTAAAGTAGCAAACCCTCTGGCCTTATTCTGAAGTAATCTGCAAACTGTTTCAGACTAAATCCTAGTGTCTTATGATGTGAAGATGGGCTTTGCTTAAGTCCTCGTCTTAAAATGGTTCAGGCATAAGACAAAACTGATTCTTCTGTGGCTATAACGGTAATTAAATGAACGGGAGGTCAGTGGTATTACAGTCCAGCTTAATCACTTGTAGAAAGGTCGGTTGTCTTCTTTAAGCCACTGTTACCTGGGATACTTTAAACTCTTATTGATATTCTGATTATATGTTGTTCATCCAGTATTAGCGATCTTGAAAACTTCACTTGCATTGTCCTCGTATAAAATCGTATGATTTCCTTACCGTAAATTAGTTGTTACGTTTCTATTTCTTACACATTTTGTATTTGTAATACATTGATTGCGGGCAAATAAACCTGATAACACAAAACAACTCTAGTTGTTCTCTAAGTACTAAATTACACCCTTAACAATGCTATTTTAAAACATCATAAATAAACATATAAAAAGTCGTCCTGGTGATATGTTACATGGGAAAATCTATATTTATATCACTTTATTGTTAAATCAGCTGTCAAGTCCAGTGCCGTACCATGCTGTGATCTCTGTCAAGCCGCGTATATCACGCCGCCATTTTGTGATGTGACAACAATCAATTATGTCAAGCCAGTTCCAATCAGGACTCAACCTCGGGTCGACCTCAATGTATGTCAAAACAAATATATCACAGTTATGAACTGTGTTCATTCTTCTATTTAAGTTTTTGTGAACATATTGAATTTGTTGTTCAAAGGTTTATTGCGGACATTTTCCAACACGAATTTAAAAAACAATACACAACGTTCGTGATGGAAAATGTCCGCAATAAACTTTTGAACAACATTAACTCACCATCACTTTGAATCAAATTCCCAAGAAACCCTTGAAATTGAAAGCTTCATCAACTTGAACGCCTGCATTCAAAAGTTCCAATCCGAAAATTTAAGCACGAACAAATCAAAAACATGTTACATTCATTTTGCATTTCGTCACCGTGACGATGAGTCTACACCCACAGTAATGGTAGATGACACCTCTCTAGAAGAGGTTGATTCTATCAAGTTCTTAGGGATGCACCTGGATAAGGTGCTGAACTGGCAAGATCACATTGATAGCCTCTGCTCCAAAATCACAAAAGGTATTTTTGCCTTAAGGAATCTCAAACAGACCTGCACAAAACAAGTTCTAATCATGGCCTATTATGGCCTTGTTCACCCCCACCTTACCTATGGAATTAGGTTATGGGGTGGTTGTTCCAATCGAGATTTTGAAAGGGTGTTTATACTCCAGAAAAGAGCCATCAGACTTATTGCAAATTTAAGTCAACATGAAAGAGAGACGTGTAGGCTTGCTTTCAGGGAGCTTGGAATCTTGACCCTACCTTCCCTTTACATTTTGGAGACTGTGGTTTATTGCCGTTTCCAACACTTACCAATTCAAGGCAATGCTATCCACAGCTATGGAACTAGAGCAAGGGACGATTTTCGCACTGTCCAACACCGCACAGCTGCGTTTGCGAAACTCCCTTCCCAAGTAGGTGTCGGGTTCCTTAACGCTCTTCCTGAGAGACTAAAAAGCCTGGAGAGTTCTCATTTGTTCAAAACAAGACTGAAGAGAGAGTTGACGAATCTTGTGTTCTACGGGGTGGATGAGTTCACTAAATACCGTTGGAGTTGAATTGATCACAAAATTTTCTTCCCCAGGGGTTTAGTTAGATTTTAGTCAATGTTTATTAAAATAATTACTGTTATTTCTTTTAATAGGAGTTTATTTATTGTTATTAATTAATAGTTTATTCATTTACTGTTTTTACAAAGTATATATATACAGATTTTATAAATAAACACCTACCCAATATCCGACCTTAGTTTACACAGCTACATGTTATATTTTATCTTATTTGTTGCATTTTTTGTATTGACTGACGTTTGCTATACAATGTACAATTGTCAAAAAGCAATAAAGAGATTATTATTATTATTATTATTATTATTATTATTATCACCAAAAATGAACTACAAACAAAGGATATTGAATTTAAGCAAAACAACACCACCATAAAACCAAATTTTGTAACTTGTTAAAGCATTTCCACCTCCTAATAGCGATTTGATAAACACTTTAAGTTAAACCATGAGGTTGTAACGTCTCAATGACTTAAATCTGGATTTCATTTAATTGTATTTATTTTATTTTGTATTTTTATCAAAGTTTCTCAGGGATGGGTTCTTTGCCACGTGACTGATTTTATCCTAACTGCAGAATGTGTGAAATGTGAGATATAATGTTAAGTTATACAGAGCCACTATGTGTAAGTGTTATTTGGTCGCAGCACTCTTAAAATAAGGTGCCAGACAACTACCAAATATGCGTGCTTGTTTAGTGTTAAGCCGCAGCACCAGCGGTCAGCCGGGGCCTGACAAATGCTTTGTATGGAGTTAAATTGTTAGTGCCACTACTTGTAAGTGTTATTTCGGTCGCAGCACTCTTTAAAAAAGGTGCCAGACAACTACCGAATGTGCGTGAGTGTTGAGTGTTAAAGCCGCAGCACCAGCGGTCTGCCGGGGCCTGACAAATGCTTTGTGTGTAGGCCTATTCTAATTTCTATCCTACTTACTTGTCTAATTCAAATTACCTTATTAATATTTCAAATGAGTACACAATTGGGACTGACCTTATTCCTTGTTTTTATTTTCTTTTACAAATACAAATTTGATTACTATTGATTATTGTTTTATTTGCGCCTGGCAAATGGTTTAAACCCGCAGCGCTGACTGTCAACTCGTGAAGTGTACTGAAGACTGGCCCGTGGACTGCTGTATTTATACCCGATTTGGTTGCTATGGAGACCATGGTATGTTCTAGAACTTTAAACCCAGATGTTTCCACCAAAAGTTATCTTCCTTTTCCGGCAGCCTGACGTCATCGCTGCCCGCTTGATCGTCGTTGATCCAACAGCTGCTGTCGGCTGGAGCTCGAGCTGTCAGAGAAGCTATTGTAGACTAATAAACAAACATTCAAACAAATGTAATACTGTAAATAAATATGTTTTAATTATTTAGTTAGTTGTTATATTTACATGTCTATCCCTTTGTGTGTGAAATAAAATAGTAATGTATATTTATAACTGTAATTGTGTTGTTGAAATATTTTCAATGGATAACCTAACCTAAATACGGTAAGTGGGTAAGCTAACCTAGGTACGGTAATTGGGTAGAAATATTATTGGTTACACCTATTTACAAAACAAACTATTAGAAACATTATTTCATTAGTAATTTAAAGAACATTAAGAAATATTTAAACTATGAAAAATGTGAGATAGGCCTACTTTTATTACAATTGATCTAACAAAAACCTAACCTAGCCTAGGCATAACATAGCCTAAAACGGTTACCGGTAAGTGAAATTGAAACATTACATTGTCCCCTAATTTGAAAAATAAAATAAATATTTATATATATACAAAACATTAGACAATACATAGTCCTTTTTTATTTTGAAAATTACTCCTCTATTTCCATATAATTCGGTCTTAAGTCCAAAATGTCTTCGTCTCATCTTCATCTATTTTTATCAATTTATACTCATTGATTTGTGGCTCAAGCGAGATCCATGCAGTGGTTCGAAAGGCAGTGCTCCGAAAGGCACTGGTTCGAAAATCATTTTCGGACCACTGCCTTTCTGAGTACTGCCTTTCGGAGCAGTGCCTGACCATGCTAAATCTGTCGGACCAGTGCCTCATCTTTGTATTATTTTCGAACCACTGCCTCTCGGACAACTGTCTTTCGGAGCAGTGCCTGTGCGTGCAGATTGTTTCGAACCAGTGCCTTAGCAATGCATTCTTTTCTGACCACTGCCTTTCGGAGTAACGCCTGGGCTCCAACATTGGTTGAGGGAGGAGCAAGAACCGAAGGCGGCGACCCGTTGTAGGGGAAGGAGGGGTGTGTCAGTGGTGGGCGGAGTCAGAATGCCACGGTCATTGACGAGACCTTCTGTGGAGGAATAACCCAGCACCACCGCGCCATCCCGAGCGCTTCCGAACCATAACGAATATAGCCGAGGTCCGAATATAACGCCTTGTGTCGTCTGTCTGGAATCGGGACAGCAGAATTGAAATCGGAACGAAACATCGGAGCGATTTCTTCCAATCCCGAGCCTTCTTTAAACACTGATAGGAATAGATTAGTCGTTTGATGATGTTATGTAATTAATTATAAACTATTTGCAGACCAATTATTAAAAGTTAAAAAATCCTATGTCAGCCAAACTAATCCTTTAATCTTCTTTAGTATATATTTATCATTTTAAAAAATCTCCTATGTTTTCTGTTTTCAATCTACCTATAGTTAGGCAACAGTTTTAACGTAATTTTATAAAAAAAACTGTATAGTTAAATGCAGAAAGCTATGTGGAAATAAATTATATTTTACATGTTTAGACCCAATAATAACAAGTAAGTCAATTTTTTCGTAAACATACCCCTTATTTTAATTAGGTACTGTTAGTTTTCCTATCTATTTATTTATCTAAATTTAATTATGCCAGTTGTATAGCTCATTCCGTCTGATATGCGAAGTTAACATTGCTAATATTTTTTTAGCTTCTTAATTGAAATCAATGTGGCCTATCCAAAAACACCAACTTACCTAAGATTAACAATATCCTATTATTAGAATGCTACGGTAATAACTTCTTCTCTTTTGGGAAACTTGCTAAAATTATATCCAAGTGTTGGTATTGATTACTATTTATTAGATCTCGTTCGTTTGTTTTTTAAGATAACGATACATTATTGTTTAATGCAATGCGCCTGTTTGAAAAGAAAACTTACAGTTACGTTACCTATAGGAAGGAACTTAAAATTTAATTTATTGCCGTAGGAATTAGATTATACAACACAGTATGAATAAATATTGATGATGAATAAGTCTTTTTATTTCGGTTGGTCGCCTACGTTTAATTCCTTTTAAAGACTAATAACTGGAAACATAAGATAGCAAATGAGGGACACCAAAAAACATAATACCTAACCAAATGGCAAAATAAATATTACAAGTTTAATTCGTTATAGGCTACTTTGAATCCTCAAATGAAACTTAATTGGATGCTAGTTTCAATGAGTAAAGCGATTGCTACTGCTACAAGAAAATGAAGTAAACACATCTAAATACATTTTAAAATGTAGGTAGGCCTATTCTATTCATTAAAAATTAAACTCCCTTAACATATGTAAAACATAAATAGTTGTAAGTCCTCAAACAATAACAAAATTCTAATGTTAAAGTAAACGCGTAAAGTAAATTAACAAAGTGAATTATAATTAGTAAACAGAGAAGATAGAACAAAATTTGACACTCTCTTCTAACAGTAAGGGGCTGTCGTCAAGATGCTACCCCGACAACACGCCACCATCTAGAAAGTCGAAGTGTTGGGTTGACTTGTCCGGCCATTTAAGTGTCATACCAACAGCATAGTAATTCATTATATATAGTACATTGTCGTTCTGTCCACCAGTAGTTTTAATACGGGAATATGTTTGATTTCTTCATAAACCCCTTTGTACTGCCGTTGATTATGGACGCTAACTGAAAACAAGTGCATGTAATACACCATATAAAAAGGGAACGTGATCCACATGATATTATTTCTTTGTACTATCGGTCACTAATTACTCTACGGAAACATCATTTTCCTGCCAGCAGTAAGCCATTTACACTATCGTAGATTATAGGCACTTACTAGAGCTACAGTTAAACATAAACAAGGTATATAGTACATCAACTTGTGACCTACAGATATACGAACTGTCAATTAAATTGTAAGTTAAATTGTAATATATAACCAGGTAAAAATGTAAACTACGTGTTTCATGTAGTACATGCAAAACCTTTTAAATTGCATTGCATTAGGTTTGTGACAGTATGGTTTAGTTTTATAACTCTTGATTCCAAAGAAGCCTTTGATAATAAATTACGCTTGTAATTTTTTTAGTTAAGAAAAACATCGAGGATAACATTTTACTAAGAGGTTTAGTTAGATATCAACTGAGGAGCGAGATGGTCTAATGGTAAGACCTGGGGCTCTGGAGTCTTATAGCACGGGTTCAAATCCCACCAATAACAAATGGACTTTATTTACGTGGTAATGCAACGACCCTCTTGGAAGTGTTGGGTGGACTTGTAGGTGGCATTTAAGTGCCATGCCGACAGTATTGTCATTAATCGTAATCTATTGTACATTTTCTTACTGTCCGCCAGTATTTTTAATACGGGAATATGCGGTAATGGGAACACCATTACAGCAACGATACGGATCCATTCCATCGGCCTCGGTGGTTTAGTGGATAGCATGTCAGGCTGTAAATCTGCATGATCCGGGTTCGAATCCCACTGGCAGCACCAACTTTTTTTTATCAAAGGTAGTTTTCATATCAGCAAGTTTGGTTGGGTTGGTTAAGTTGTGACAGTTTAATTTCATAATAAAAAAATATAAAATTGAATTTTAGGCGTTTATAATGTTATTTTATGAACAAAACTAATATTTAGATTAGTAAACCTTTATTCGATTTTTTCATTATCAGCACGTTTGGTTATTGGTTAGGCTCTGCCAGTTTAATTTAATAATAGAAAAATTGTGAGATTAATTTTATAATGTTTCTTAATTTTATAATTAACTAACTTAATAGTGAAGTAAAAATTACGCGCTGTGTTCTCTACTACAACACTGTTCACGGAGGAATTTTGAACTAAACTATGACGCCATCGTTGCCTCACTTATACTTCCCGTAAGTCAGACCCATAGAACTACAACAAGTTATAGTTCTATAGTTTATAGTTCTATGGTCAGACCCCTATTTTTAACACTTGACTTGACTTATTATCCTGCACAGATGTAGCATTGGCTTTGGAATGGATTAAAATGCTTGCTCACTCAAAATTGCAAGCAGATAACTGCATTTGCATTTACGATACCCAACCGGGAACAGTTCTCTTAATAATTTCTTTTAATAATTATCTACAGCCGAATCAAAAGCATAAATCTGCTAAGGGACATGCAGATGAAACGAAATGTGTGCCGGTGCGGCACAATAGCGAACGCAATAAATTGGTATTGAAATATTTCAATCTGATGAATAACAAAAGAGCAGCAGTGATTGTACTACGTTACCCCGAGATTGGACGTAGTTCCCTGAAACACCCAAAGGTAGCAGCACTGCCTGGATCAGTAGTAAGTGGCTTGAAGAGAGTTTACAGGATATCATGAGGTTAACTTACAAATCCCGGGACATTACGGTATATTGTAGGATATCCTGTGGATTTCGTACCCGTCCCGGGATTTTGCGGGATATCCTGAGGATAGCGTACATATCCCGAGACATTCTCAGGACATATGGGACTACTATGGGATGTCCCTGTGATAAAGTGTGCTGTCTGGGTTTACTTGGCAAGATATCTTAAGTTCTAATGTGGTTGCATAACAAATTTGCATTACAATAACATGAAGAAAGATTTTATCTAGTGATTACAAAGGTTACACACATTTTCAGTGATATCGAATAATTCATATGGAATAATCCACACAGCAACTTTTTTTTGTAAGATTGGTTTTTATCTACGGGAATTTAATTATGTTTACTAGCTGTGTACCCGTTCTACGCACGGGGATCTTATAATATTCAGTTGAAACCTTCTTATATAAAGAACAGCAGTTGGTTTGCATATTTTAAGATATGCTGGCCAAACTATTATACATAGCTTCATTTTATGTTGTTTTTTGTTGTTCCGGATCGGTATGACAATCAATAAAAGGTTAAATTACCTCTGTGTCTGCCGGTCGATCCTATAACGGTAGGCTTACTTTTATTTTTACTATCTGATCTCGTTTGCATGGCTCAATCACGTCCTGGTTGAAGTTCGTTCGCTACGCTCACTCACCTGTATGTTGGAGCTCGTTCGCTGCGCTCACTTTCCTTCAGGTTAGCTCGTTCGCTACGCTCACTTGCCTTCAGGTTAGCTCGTTCGCTACGCTCACTCGCCTCCAGGTTGCAAATTAGCTGTTGTCATAAATGTAAAAGAAATAATAGTGCTAGTGCTGCACCCTGTTGGTAATCCTTGTAACTTTAATGCTATTGAACATCACAGAACAGAACCAACTTGTTTAATTGAAACAGCTGTTAAGATTCAATAATTTCATTTCTCATAAGGTTAACATGGGCTTCCAGAAATTCCACGTCAAAAATCGACAAAAACTTGATTTTCAAGGGTTTACTGTTAAATATCTAACTGTCTCATATTCGATGAAATACGTCTAAAACCATCTCATATATGTATAGTATTTGGAAAATAAGTTTCAGGCGGGACAGTGCTATAGTTATTGAGGAGTAGTTGTAATAAAGTGCGTATTTTAGCGTTACCAAGAGAATGACAGATAGACAGACAGACAGACAGACAGACAGAAATTGAGATAAGGTTTGATTCGGTTTCTCTGACCTATGAAATGTAAAAATAACCAAAAAGTTCATTATTCTAAGCAATGTACAGACAAAACTCTAATTTTATTTATATAGATGTTAGTATAATATTGGCTATATAACTTAAGTTCTATAAAGGTTCCTTTAATAGAAACAATAACCTAAAGGCTGCGCTCTACCTGTCTAACGCGTGCAAATGCAAGGGGCTTAGTTCTAACTCTAACTGTTTGTAGCCCCAATTGTGAACTGATTTAAAAGATCTTGGTGTCATATATTTCGTCAATGTTATTGTAGGTAATCAGTTTATTTTGGGCTCAAAGATTGGTAAAAATGTTAAAATTCCGTAGACCACGAGTTTTCTATGATAAGTTTTAACACATATACATATTTTTTTGAGAAAAACAAGAATCTGCAGTTAGTTTATTAAAAGGTTCAAGGTCGAATGACCCAGATTCGAAAGGATTGCAAGCGCTCTTAATGGCGCTGTTCAATGCAATGATAGCTATAGGAACATTGACGTTAAGCAACTACGTATTGAGAAATACGAGCTGATGTAGAGCACACCCTTAAGTACAATTTTATCAAGGTTACACAATTTTTTATGGAATAATTCCTTCACTAAAAACATAGCAACATTGTTAAGGAAAATATATCCTGGGGAGTATCCCCGATGTCAACTGCCCCTGGTCCTGGTCCTGGTGATAACGTAGAGTGATTGAGTGAAGTGAGACTGAGAAGTGACTAACCGACACTGTCGTCACCGCGCCAAAAAGTAGGAGCGTGTGTGTGTAGGTAGGGGGGACGGGAGGCTGCTCCCCCTCCACACCTGTATAGCTCCGCCCATTCGCTGCGAGGGGGAACCACGTTTCGAAGCAGTGCCTGACCACGCACATTCTTTCGGACCAGTGCCTGACCCTTGCATTCTTTTCTGACTAGTGACTTTCGGTGTTATAACTTTCGGAGCAGTGCCTGGATGCACATATTGTTTCGGACCAGTGCCTGGATGCACAAAATGTTTCTGACTAGTGACTTTCGGAGTTGTGACTTTCGAACCAGTGCCTTTCGAACTTATGCCATTCGAAGCAGTGCCTGACCATGTAATTTCTTTCGGACCAGTGCCTTTCGGAGTACTGACTTTCGGACCACTGCCGCGCTCCCGCTCAAGCCAGTGCATTAGATTCACATTGAGAATCATCTCTTCAAATATTATTCTTAGTTCTTCATCATCTATCCTTTTTAAATTGTTCTTTCCTTCTTCTTTTCCACTGTGATTTTTCCTTGTAACCTTCTCTTCTGTTCTTCAACTTCCATTCTTTTCTTCTCTTCTTCCAATTTCTTCTCCTTTTCCCTTCTTTTCATCTCTTCCTCTTCCAATTTTCTCTTCTTGTCTTCTTTCATTTTTTTCTCTTCTCCTTTTTTTAGTTCTTCTTTCTTTTTTCTGAGTTCTTCTTCTAACATGTTCACTACTTTCTGGGCTGTCTTAATTTCTTCATTTTCCATGATTTCTGCAAATTGTTCAAATTCTACCTTCCATCTTAAAGTTTCTCCTAATTGCTTTGTCTCTTCTCTATCTTCTTCATCAATATGACTAATTTTGTTAATTTCTTCAGAAATTTCTTCTCTACTTATTAGATTGTCTTCCTTCTCATCCATACTTAGGGTGAAATCTTCTTTTTGTAATATATTGCACCTTATGCTTTGAATGGGATTATTGTTGAATTTAATGCTTTCTTTTCCTATAGTAGCATAGTTTTGATTTAAATTTATAACCATGTTCAGTTCTTTCATCGTATCGATTCCAATTATTATTTCCTTAATCAAGTTTGGTATAACCAAACATTGAATTTGTGTACTTATTGAGCCTATTTTTGCATTTATTAAGATAATACTCTTAACTCGCTGGGACTTCTGATTCACTGCTGTAGTTATTATAGTATTTGTTAATGGAAATTCTTCATATTTTCCTAAATTGTGTTTATTTTTTAAAAACCATTCCCTTTGCATACAAGTAACAGTGCTTCCAGTGTCTAATATACACACTGTACTTACTTTTTCAAAATTAATGTCAATTTCTGGTACATGATACATGTGTTTAGTTTCTTCAACATTATTGATGTTGTCATTTAGTAAGAATTCTTTGTCGACATAAATATTATTTACAGGCCTAATATTTTCTAATTCATTTTGCACTGAAAATTTAAGTGTCTTGTCCGGTGATGTCAAAATTTCCCTTAGGCCTGCATTATTTCCAGTGCTATCTAGTTTAAATATTTTTGTTTAGGTTCTTCTCGGTTACTATCTCCTGGTTTTTGATTGTGATCATAGCTGTTTCTATTTCCATAATTATTTTGGAAATGATCCCTCCTATTTTCATTTTTCTTTTCAAAATAGTGTCTGTCCCCTGATGGCCTGTGATTAAATGAACCTCGTTGATCCATGTTTCTTCCTGATGGTCTGTGACTGTATGAACTTCTTCGTTCTACATTCCTTTCTGCCTCGTTCCGTATAGATTCGTTAATTTCTATCGTATCTTCTCTACTTAATAGTTCCTCCATTTGATGTATTGAAACTATGTTTTGCACTCTGGAGGCCTGTTGAATTGTTTCGTCAAAATGTCGAACAAGGCGACGAACTATTTCCCTCTCTGTGAATTTTGGTGTCATATTTTGCAACAGTATTACTCTGTCGATGAAATACTCTGTTCTTGTCAGTCCCCTTCTTGGTATGTATTTTTCTAAGTCTAATTTAGTTTTAATTCCATCTTGAATCTCCTCATTCCAATATTTGTTCATAAAATATTTTTCAAAGTCTTCAATATCGTGTACTGAAGTCCTAACTAGATCCCACCATCGTGCTGCAGTTCCTTCCAAGCATATATCTAAGATTTCTTCTAAATTCGGTGATTGTTCATCCTGTGAAAGCCTTCGTTCATTTTCCCTGTTATAATAGTTTTTCAGCCTAGAAAGGAATTGATTTGGGTTTTTTGATTTTCCATTGAATTTTGGTAAGTCTTTAGCTATGGTGCTAGGACATGTGATATGTAGGCCTACTGGTTTCCCACTATTCCCAGCTTTTAACTTTGCCTCAAATTCCTTATTGATTCTTTCCTGATTCTCTTGAATCATTGCGATTCTTTCCTCAATATGGTTGCGTACTTCTTCCCTTAATTCTGTTATTTTTGTATCAAATTTGGATTCGATTTGTCTTATTTCGATGGTCAGATCCTTCCGAACTTTTTCTATTTCTTGTTTAGTTTGTTTAAATTGTGACAATACTTGTTCTTTAAACTCTTCAAGTGTCTGTAATATAGGCCTAATTATTGTTTGGTCCATGTTTGTGTGCTGTGTTCTACTGGGACTTGTTACGTTACTATGATTTAGATTGTCGCCAGACGCTAAATTTTGATTGTCGATACTGTATAAGTCATCTCCGGGATTGTCATTATTAGGGTTTAATAATTCTTCCATATTGATTTCGTCTAATTGCCGGCTCATATTTAAGTGTGCTTCTTGTGCTCTAAGTGTAGGTGTTATATATTTTCGTAAATTATATCTCTGCATTAAAATAATCTATAGCCGTGATAAAATCAAGCCACCTAGTTGGGTGCCAATTTGTAACGTCTCAATGACTTAAATCTGGATTTCATTTAATTGTATTTATTTTATTTTGTATTTTTATCAAAGTTTCTCAGGGATGGGTTCTTTGCCACGTGACTGATTTTATCCTAACTGCAGAATGTGTGAAATGTGAGATATAATGTTAAGTTATACAGAGCCACTATGTGTAAGTGTTATTTGGTCGCAGCACTCTTAAAATAAGGTGCCAGACAACTACCAAATATGCGTGCTTGTTTAGTGTTAAGCCGCAGCACCAGCGGTCAGCCGGGGCCTGACAAATGCTTTGTATGGAGTTAAATTGTTAGTGCCACTACTTGTAAGTGTTATTTCGGTCGCAGCACTCTTTAAAAAAGGTGCCAGACAACTACCGAATGTGCGTGAGTGTTGAGTGTTAAAGCCGCAGCACCAGCGGTCTGCCGGGGCCTGACAAATGCTTTGTGTGTAGGCCTATTCTAATTTCTATCCTACTTACTTGTCTAATTCAAATTACCTTATTAATATTTCAAATGAGTACACAATTGGGACTGACCTTATTCCTTGTTTTTATTTTCTTTTACAAATACAAATTTGATTACTATTGATTATTGTTTTATTTGCGCCTGGCAAATGGTTTAAACCCGCAGCGCTGACTGTCAACTCGTGAAGTGTACTGAAGACTGGCCCGTGGACTGCTGTATTTATACCCGATTTGGTTGCTATGGAGACCATGGTATGTTCTAGAACTTTAAACCCAGATGTTTCCACCAAAAGTTATCTTCCTTTTCCGGCAGCCTGACGTCATCGCTGCCCGCTTGATCGTCGTTGATCCAACAGCTGCTGTCGGCTGGAGCTCGAGCTGTCAGAGAAGCTATTGTAGACTAATAAACAAACATTCAAACAAATGTAATACTGTAAATAAATATGTTTTAATTATTTAGTTAGTTGTTATATTTACATGTCTATCCCTTTGTGTGTGAAATAAAATAGTAATGTATATTTATAACTGTAATTGTGTTGTTGAAATATTTTCAATGGATAACCTAACCTAAATACGGTAAGTGGGTAAGCTAACCTAGGTACGGTAATTGGGTAGAAATATTATTGGTTACACCTATTTACAAAACAAACTATTAGAAACATTATTTCATTAGTAATTTAAAGAACATTAAGAAATATTTAAACTATGAAAAATGTGAGATAGGCCTACTTTTATTACAATTGATCTAACAAAAACCTAACCTAGCCTAGGCATAACATAGCCTAAAACGGTTACCGGTAAGTGAAATTGAAACATTACAAGGTTGAAATTATTTTACCTCATTTTGACTTGAAATGCTGTTAATTCAGACATTTCTGATTCTTGACCGGCTTCTAGCAACCCTGTATTGTCAACTGGCTTGACTACGGTAAAGGCACTTCACGGTCTTTATATCACACAGTAGAAGCGAGTTGGTTTAGTGGTAGAGGTCGGGGTTTCGGAGCACGAGGTCCCAGGTTCAAATCCTGCCAATCACCAATGGATTTTTATCCACGTGATAATGCCGCAACCCTCTAGGACTAGCCTGAAGCAACGTGTAAAACAGTTCCGGGATTGAATCTAGCGTCATAGAATGGAAAGTTGGAACAATAATTAGACTTATGGTGACGCGTATGTTTCTGTGGGTGGTATCTTTCTCACAGAAGAATGACAATAAGAAAACTCTACGTGAAAACATTATTGTAGTTTAGCTATTCAGGAATTATTTTTCTTTTGAAATAATCCTCAAACTATTATAAATTGTTCTACCCGTAGACTATTATAAGAGTAGAAAATCTGTATTCATTTTAAGTATATTTGTCTTCTTTCAAGAATATTCTTTCGCAAAGAAACAATGAAAAAGAAAAGATGGGCTAAAAACAAGAGAGAAAAATGAAACACATGCGGCCCTTTGGTCTTTTCTTATTCATCGATTTAACCCATAAGGCAAGAATTTATTCATGTTTACTATCTTACCTTATCAGTTAATAAATGTTAAGTAATGTTATACTTTAGTAGTAGTCTTAAATGAATTAGTAGTAATGTATATTAAATAGATGTGATGAAATTGTATTTTTCACTTTTTGATAGGAAAGGTATAATACCCTTGCAGAATATATAATTAAGATAACAAATATACAAACAATATTTACACAGAAATTATCTATTCATGCTTTAAAGTATAAAGGTATTAATATATACCAAATTGTTAAAACAATTTCGAATTACATTTACAGATAAAGGCAACACTTTCAATGTATTTTATATATAAGAAGTATTTAAAGAAACTTATTATTATAAATTAGCTGTTTAAGTATTTGCTAAGTAATAAAATTACGGCTAAAGTAAAAACACAACAAATTTCAGAAAATAGATTAACTGTTTTGAATACTTACAATGACCTCTGAACTGGTAAATGCACGACTGCAACAAACACAAGTATATTGTTGAGAAGAGTGAATTTGCGATGAGCCAGAACAATGGGAAAAACAATGATATATTGGGCTGCAAATGGACGCAGTGATGTGGGAAGCTTACTGTCACACGAATGTGTTTTCGATAAAACACGACCTTCGAAATTTTGGTATTGTGTGAACATTTCAAAAAAGTATTGCTATTGGTCGGTGTGGATGGGATTTTATGGGGAATTATTGAAAGATCTTATCATTAGGTGTCTCTGTTAGTTACTTAAAGTTAAATGTTGCGTGTATTAAACTCAACTCCCGAAACCACTCAAATCCCTTTATAACCACCTCATTGTAGCCTTCGAATCATAATCTTAATCAAACCATAATACAACTATTAGTAATTGCAGACTCTTACTTAATAAACCAATCATAAAACTAAAAACTGAAGAGATCCATAAATACTAACACTATCTATACTCGCGCACAATATTTTTAATATTTTTAATATTGTGCTACCAGGCATCACAATCCTGAGCCCATCTTCGGGTTGAATATTGTTAATGGTAAGAGTTTTTTATATTTTTATATTCAGTCTTAGTAAACCAAATCAGCTTTAGGCAGACAGGTTTTTGACTGTGGTGACCGGTGCCAATTCTTCTTGAGCTCCTGCTCCTTGACGGAGCATATACTCATTGCAGCTATCCCATAAGGAGTAGACCCTGAAAACTTTCGCGCCGAAATGGTTAGATCTAATTCCAGGAAATCCATTGTCTCAGAGCAGACGTTGAAATGTGATGCTGAAACTAAAATACGTAGTAAGCCACAAAGTGAATGATAACCCTTTGAGAGCTCCACATAGGTGGTTAAGTATAATTCCTCAGTTAAGATAAAACAGTACTTGGAAAAGGGTGCTAGATTTGGCTTTGTACACAGGATCGATGTTTGTGTAGATTATTCTAGTGTACTAATTCGAATTTGTACACATTTATTGTAATCACACTTGGCTACGTGTATCAAATTACATATCCTTGGTAGATAGTGTGTCTCATTGATGATAACAGTAAACTTAAATATTTTGTTGGGTAATGTTTAACTATTGTTATGTGAACAGCTTATCTCCTTCGTGAAAACAAGTTTTTGGAGTTAATGCCAACATAATTGACTAACGGTTGTTTTAAAATATTTTAATATTCCCCCTTCTTCCATTATGAAAAGTAAACAGTCGTTTTTCGTTAGAGCTAAGACTACTTTACTATTTGTAGTTAATTTTGTAAACGTTTCATACTTATTACTTCCATAAACCCATGATTATTTTTTAAATTTATGTACGAAAAAGTTATAAAAAATCTACTTAAAATAAAGTGACAATTTGCATTACTTACATTACGCAAACTAATAACGTTATGCAATAATTGAAAATGTATTGTATTCCGAATTTGGTTTGCAACTGTGTTGTTGCAATTATTTTATTTAATCCTCATCAAATTAACCAAGTAAACCCAGTTAAAAATCAACCCTCAGACATAATTATTTGATCATTATTTATAGCTCTCTTTTTATTGAACTTAACTTAAACCAGGTTTGAACCTGTCACTTACAAATTCTACTATCATACAAAGGCAAAATAATTTGCGCAAAGAGATAGTTATTGACTATTAATAGCAAGGATTAAATAATAAGGAAAATGTCTTTCAATATTATGAAATCATGTAATACTAAACGAGGGAGCTAATATTATATCTTCACCGGAAAATATCGTTTTTCTGTAGCTTTTTATTTGTTGGACACTAGTAATTGCTTAAAATATATTAAACCCAATTTTCCAAACAGTCAGAAGGTTATGCAGAATTGTGGATTGGCAATAACCGTATTTTATTATATCAGAAATATTCATTGAAGTACCTAATATGTTTGTTTTCATACTGTCTACTACCTCCTATTTTAAGAAATGGCTTCGTCCTTTTTTCTGGTCAAAACATTCATAATATAACTGAGTTTTCGTTGGTTTGCCTCGTAATGAAAATTTATTCGCTGCTGATTGTATTAAAAGTTCATAGTACCAATACAATTATATATGTATAAATCAAACTAATACATAACACTAGAATGATGGCAGGGACACTAAAAACTCGTCCATAACATATTATGACACACAAACTTGATCAGGACGCATAACAGCTCTATATTGCCTATATTACACCAGTACTAATCCGATCGTATCCTTGGCAATTATGATGTCAAAAATTTGTCTTGGGATGTATACAAAGGTATTTTGATCCAATCATCAATAATATAAAACCATTCAATGGCATATTTAAAGAATTATTTTATCTTAAATTATGAAATTCAACGACAAGCAGTTGAGTTTGCAGTACAATTCGCAGCTGTTTCAGTCTATTTCAGTTCTTTTGTTTAAACGAAAGTGGTCTTTTCACCTAGAAATATAACATTAATTAATAAAATCTCAATTGAAATGTAACGTTGTAATAAAAAGGTTGACTTCTTTTGACATGAATTATTTTATTGAAAACGTTAAAAAGGAAGTAACATACGTCACACACTTGCTTTGCAAAACATAATCGAGAATATTCTAAGAATTTAAGTTATGTATTTAAAATACACTTCTTTGTTGCTTTATTTGAAATTAAATAACTATCACGTATTTGTGAAGAATTATGAAAAAAAAAAATTATTTAATCTTGAATGGATGATTCAAAAGCTTTGTTGCTTTGAAGCTGAGTTTCTGGAATATCCGTAAACAAAGTACTTTTGAAGTTTTTTTTATTTTGATGACTCGAATAATACCAAGTATTGAGTATTCTAATTGCTTCTTATGAAATTTAAATTCCACGAAGAATGTTTTTGATTTAGGAAGTATTTTGTTTTGCATTTTTATTCATTTATACCATATCTATTCGTTTTACCTACAATTATTTTACTTAATTTAAAGTTATACTTTTTAAATTAAGCATTATTTTGCCTCCTGAACTGTTATTCAAAGTATTGTATACAGTCAAACAGTTCTGAATCCAGTCACTAAAGGACGATGCGCATTTCAGAGCTTTAAAGCCCTATCTTCAGGTCCATGGATACTTATTAATTCATCTTGCAGATTCGTCAAAATTTTTTTAAACATTAAAAACACATAATGTGTTAGTGTTATTATATGTTAGTAACATGTGTTAGTAACACACATTATGTGTTAGTGTTATGTGTTTTTAATGTTTAAAAAAATTTTGACGAATCTGCAAGATGAATTAATAAGTATCCATGGACCTGAAGATAGGGCTTTAAAGCTCTGAAATGCGCATCGTCCTTTAGTGACTGGATTCAGAACCTTTTTACTGTATAAGGTACGTAACCTAGATAATATTTTTAAATTAACTAGCTATTACACTAAGTAATCACTGAACTGTATTTTATACTTCAATCTAGGCAATCTGGAGAAATATTTATCGAAACCAAACTAAAGTAAAGCTAAAAATGCTTAATGAAAAAGGATACAAAATAAATCATGTATGCTTAAAATTTCAATAAATTAAACAAAAACCTGTGTAATGACTTTTTAATTGCTGAAATTATACTGAATAACAACCTTTTCTGAAACCTAATTTTTAGTAATATTTTAATACTGTCTTTAGATTATACAATCACCTCTATTGCAAATTAAAAGAAATACCTCATTTGTTTAAACTACATATCCAAGTAAAGTTGATCTAAACTATATTTTCCAACATCTTCCCTCCTACATAAGGCGAGTGTACTTCAACTTGACCTTTATGTAGACGGGTTAACCCTCCCCCTACAAGCAACTTCCCCTTTGCTCCCGTTATGAGAAGCTTTCTAAACTTCATAATGTGTCGAGCTCACTACAAGGTTGGTTGGGTTTCATTTATTTATAAAAGAGTGTGAGAATTTCCCCCATTCTTTTATTTGTATTTCCAATTTTTGAACGTTGCAATACTATTGATGTCGAGTTGCACTCTTTACCTAAAAGATTACTCTAAAAATTCAACATTCATCTATGAACTATCTGAAAACACACAGTTTTTCTAATTTTCTGACAAGCGATATCACATAATATTTTGTTAATTAATATATTACACCAAGAAAATACCAAATAAGCTTAGCCCTCTCAAAGTATATGGCTAATAGAATCTGTAAGTATAAGCCATAACCAATAAACTGAGATTTAATTACTTTTATCCACTTGAGTAATAGCAATAGTCTGACAAATCTTAAATTAAAGATCATATTCAATGGGTTGAACTAGTTATTCGCTAACCACTATGACCATTCCAGGGGCTGCATGTACCAATGCTTCCAGGTATCATCACTTCCGTTAAAAAAAAACAAATAATGTATCTGGCTGGGAGTTAATTTATATTGTTACATTACGATTTACAGCCATTTTAGAATTTACTCAGAACAATCGGCTGGTTTGTACAACTCAGGTGAGGCAGGATTTCAATAACATCTTGGATTTGGCTCAACAAGGAAAATAATCTTTACACATATTGTAGCAAAGTATTTTTAATCTATATCTTTTTGCTAAATTTTCAAAGCAACTATGTAATCATAAAACTATCTTAATCTTATAATTCAAGACGAAAATCCCTTTAAATTATGAATCCATTCATTCCAATGCTAAAGTAAAAGTAATATTGTAAACATTACTGTAAAACAAAAATAATGTATCTCGCATAAATACAAACCACAAGGTATCAACTGGATGTAGACAACAGGATTCCTTACAATAAGTCGCGGTGGACAGGTGTTGGTGGCGATAGCTCTCAGAAAGATTGATAACGTCAAGTATAAAGAAAAGGGGTGAAATTTGTCATCTGTCATGTTATCAAGCGTCCTCGTTGCCGTCACAGGAGCTCGGTGAATCACATCGCTCACCTTGTCTAGAACAGGCCGTGCCTCGTAGTTGACACGTAATTATGCTGTGTTAGAAATCATCTTCAGACTTATAAAATACAAAGTGAACATCTCCAGTGTGGCATGATTGTACATTGTAGTGCTAAAGTTTTGAAACCAGCAATTACAACCCCAAAAGACACAATTTCGAAAGACATTTTTTATCATTGGCTACGATAAATAATATTTTTTTCAGTTTAGGTTATGATTGATTCACGTAGGTGGTGCTTAAACACAAATCTACCAAAGAAAATATTAAGAAAAGATTAATAAATGTTTTCAAAATAACAAACGATTTTAATGAAAATTACTATTACAAAAGATCAATACGTATTAAATATTGAAATTATGAAGTAATCCGTATCGCTATCAATAACAATTTATTCTTCTGGCAAGTGCTTGGTTTTTACGTTTCATGAATCAGTCTTATTATTAAAGTGTACAAATAGTTTGTAGGCCTTTTTAATAAAATTTTAAATTTTATATGGCAAAATAAAATAATTGTTAAACTTTAAAAAAATAATGTTGAGTGATATTTATTTTAGTTGCGCTTAAAAACGAAACATAGTTTTACGGTCAGTATATCTGAAAGCACAACAGTACGTCAAATAACACTTATAATAATAAATTTACACTTACACTGTTTACTCACAAGGCGGTAAATTTAAAGAATTTTAAATGTAAAAGCATTTATTAATAAAAATAAACACATCTTGCCTTAAATTAAGGTTTCCGATGACACAGAAATTCACTAAAAATAGTGCATTATTATAAAAGCTATAACACTGATTAACTAATTTTGATGTTTGCCATTTAAATGAGTTATCATTATAAACATCGTAAAAACAGTACACAATATCTTAGAATATGAGAAGTATTAAATAAAAGATCAAACGTAGAGTAATTCTGGCCATCAAAATAATGATGTTGTCCCAATAAAGTAATATATTTCATAATAAAGATAATCATCAATACAGATCTAATAGTATTACAGCTGAAATATTTAAACTAGAACATTGATGTTGCTCACCAAAGAACATGACAAATTCCTCTCAATGACATCACGTTGGAAAATTAAATAAGATACTTTAACGTCAAGTCTTTGACAAAAAATATTTTCCACAAAAGCTTCTTTTGGGGTTTAACATATTTCATATTTGTTCTTTCTCATCTCTTGTAATATGTTTTAAGGAGTTTATTATCTTTTTGAATAAAACCAATAACATTATAACTGCCAAAAGTACCAATCCACAAAAGCAGGCTAACTATGTCAAAGGGTCCCTCGATACAAATAAAAATTAGAATTTGGCTTTGTAAGAGATTTCATAAAATATGAATCCATACTCCTTTGTGATTCACCATTTCAAAAATCTTATTCCGACTATACAAATTATCGTTCCTCTTAGGAATATGTTGTTTCGTTTGTAATATTTAATTAGATAGCAAAGACCGTTGACCGTTTTTAATGAAATACATTTGCACAATAGTAATTTTATATGTTATTGAACAAATAAAACCCGATACCTTTTTTACGAAGTGATAATACTAACGTGGGTGTTTAAAAGATATTAAATTTGTGTTTTTATAAATTAAATTAAACGCTGATACTTGTCCTGCAGTTTTGCTATTAACCTTGTGCACAGTACTTTTTTTTGTATTTTTCAAGTTTGCCTAAACTATATTTATTGTATACTGAAATACTCAAGGCATATGCCAAATATATTTCACTTGCACAGGCTCAGACTAAAACTTTGGAAATGTTTGTTTAGTCTTGCTTAAACTATAATTTATGTGAAGCCTGGGCCAGATATCAAAAATTTATTGACAAAAATGTTTAGATTGTTTTTATGGAATGTCGTTTTCAATGCTTAAACATCAAAATGTACATTTGATTGGTTACTTATATTTGTATGATATCATTAATATTAAATACCTCTAACGTACCAATAATTAACTTTGTTCTACTTTTACCCTGTTAGCGAATTTCCCTATAGGGAAGTAGCTATTACCGTAGGTCTCATGGTAAGACCTGGACGCGGGACCGATTTACTTTTTCATTTTGATGTCCCCAGAGGCCAAAAACACTAATCGTTCAAATTCATATATATATATATATATATATATTTATATATATATATATATATTTATATATGTGTCCGTTAGCGCGATAACTCGAGCAAAAATGATCCGATTTTGATGAAATTTGGTACAAACGTGTAAACCTACGTTTATTCGAACGAGTTCGCGAACCAGCATGATCGGACTATGGGAACGGGGGTTTACGGGGGGTTTTATGGGTTAAAAATAGGTTTTTCTCATTTTTGACTCTCAAAACATAACATTTCTCAACTTCTCTTCAAACCAATTTGAAGAGCATAAAAAAACAAATAATTTAGTATATAGTAGTATTTTTCTGCGATTTTCAATTACGGAGATATTTTGAAAAATTTTAATTTTTAAATTCCCATGTTATTTATATGGAGAATCAGTAAATTGTTTTAGTTTGCTTGTTTATGGTTAAATTTTGATCAAACTTGGCAAATTTATTAATTTTATAGTAAACTATTATAATTTGACCAAAAATCACACTTCAATACCCTTCCTGTAGCAGCAAACCTAAGTACGGTACCTACTTGATAAACTTAATGTGTTATTTAAATGCAGAATAAATGATGATTCCGTAGGTAGTGAAAATGATCTGTTTATGATGAAATTTGGTTCAAGCATTCATTTGAACAAGTTTGCAAACGATCGGCCTATGGGATCGAGGTTATATGGTATTTCTTTTTTGTTGAAAACGTTTTTATATTTTTAACCATCTAAACATAGTTTTGTAATAATTTCTGTGCCATTTTGTAAAACTTAAAAAAACTTATTTTGAAGCATGTTGTGTGATTAACGGTTAGAGCCAAAAAAAAAAAAAAAAAATTGAAATCCCTATGTGTTATTTTTATACAGAATAAGGAAGTTAAATGACCCAGTTTAAGGGTACTTACTTTTTTTCTACAAATATGGAGAAAGTTGTTTTATGGATGTAAAAGAAATAATTTGAAACATGCTTCATAGTCCCCAGTACCTACCAGCAATTTCAACAATAAAGAAAAAATCAAGTTGCATAATGAATTCTTAATTTTTTAATACCTTTTCCAAAGCAAAATAAATACATGCACTGCTTAGCATGAAGTCAATAACATTTGTAATGGTGAACTCATGTTTGAATAATCAGCTGATTCACTACAAACAGTATGTAAAATCATAGATAAAAGGAATTGAATATAGACCGTCAGCCGTTCTGCGAAGAGCATAGGTTCTGGCGTCACCTTTCGGAGATTTGGATAAGTTAATTTCTGAATTGTTATTTATGGAGTACGCGCTACTTAAATGCATGGCGCTCCCCGTGGTGGACGCCAGAACCATTGCTGACTGCAACATGGCTGACGGTATATATTTCATTCTTTTTGTCCATACATATTAAAAAATCCACATAATTCATAGGGCAATAACATCTAACAAAAATTTGTAATGACATATCATCAGCAAAACAAGAGATACTCACACGATGGCGGAATATCTGTCTCTCAGCTACACAGACGAGTTTTGGCCTCAAACTGTTTTTATGTTGTTTAGATTCTCTATAGAAATTGAATTTGAAAATATAATATTCAACAGTTTTTGAGTTTACCGTCAGATTAAGAAGTCCAAAATTCAGATGCCTGACTTACTGCGCTCATTTACCGCAAACCTTGACCCTTTGACCACCTTAAACCATCTTCTGTCTATGATTGCATTGACTATGGCTTTCCTCACCGATGTACTCTCAACCGCAGTGAAAAATTTGGTTTCTAAAATAATAAAGAGGTTCAAACAATTATCATCTTGTTCAGGTTGTGTTGTTTAAATTAAAACTGATAAAAGCTAGTACCTAGGCCTAGCACAGGCACCTGTGTGTATATAGGTCGACCCCAAAGCATAGCAGCTTTTTATTTTAACCTACAACATTGTGTAATAATTAATATCATGTTCTTTGTTTTTTTGCATTGGATAGTCTAACATTGTTTAAAGAGCATGACAAAATTAATTTAATTTAATTTTTAGGCCTAAACTTACTGTGCTTAAGGAAAGTTAAGCTTTGCTATTACAGTGTTATTTATATAGAAAACACCATACTTGAGGTACAGGTAGCCTACAGTAACATAGACTACACTTCCTTTTTGGCACATGAACACATAATCCTTACATAATACTAGATTCCATATAAACTGTAGGTCCCTTAGTTTCCATTAGCTGTATGGGCTATTAATTAACAGCTGTGTCTAAGGAATATGTTGGCCTTAGTCACTAAAAAGACTACAAGATCGCACCACTCATCCTTCACTTATATTTGAGTTAAAATACACACATAGTGGCATCCCCATCTTGAATGATTGATTATAGATAAAATGTACCTTATGAGAAATTTACCTAAAATAATTAAGGTCCAATAAAAAAAAAATAAGCCTACCAGTCTACAATTTGTTAAGGCTTCCAATATTTTCGTTAGGCCCAAGATTGGTTATATGATAAACAAATAAAATAAATATAGACTGTCAAAGGAAGGTTCCGGTGCCCACTGCTAGGACTGCCATGTAGTTATGGCGCAACCAGCTGCAGGCGAGGAGCGCAGGAGCCGTATGCGACCAGCAGACGCTGCATCATTGTGTTCCGTAACTACACGGCGAACCTAGCGGTGGACGCCAGAACTTATGCTAACCGCAGCACAGCTGACGGTCTATATTTATTATATTTGTCTATGGTTATATTGAGCATAAAACCTTTTAGACATTCCGTCCCCATGTTAAATTTGTAGCCAGCTTTTTAATCAAAATCGTCGTAGTTGAAGTGAGCCACCTACAGATTGTGCTGATCTAATTTACTAAATTCTGCCAAATAAACTATCTCTTTTTAAGTCAAACTTGGAGAATGACTTATGATTAGTTATGGCAACTGTTATGACCCATCAACCTGCTCAGCAACAAAAAACAAGGTATAAAATAGAATTTTAGACACTAGAGCATTCTGTGACTGGCTCACACAACTACATAATTTTTTAATAAAAAATTGGCTACAGCTGGTCGATATAGATGGGAAAGTCTACTTCATTATCCAATAGTCAATGATAAAACTATGTCTATTGTAGTTGTTTTGGAAGCATTGACATTTTCATCCTTATAAACTTTAAGTGGTTGAGAAAAAGTGCCCCTGTTTTAAAACAATAGGCCTTTAAATAAGTTGCATAAAAATAGAAAGAGACACCAATGTCGAAAAACTTTATTTTTTAAATGCTTCAGCGAAGAATGGGAATGATCTTCTTTCTCACTCTACTATAGCTTATGGCCTTTTCTGATAGACTCTTTCTTATGCCCATGGGGATTCTTTAGTTCTATTCTTGAAACTCTTTGAACTAATTATCTGTAATTAAATTGATGGTTTTAAGCATTAAGTTTTACAGTTTTAAATTAAGTTTGTAAGACAATGTAGGCTAGTCCTAAGTTGCATCTGAATATAACTTAATCAAGTTTGGAAATTTATACATTATAAGCATAAGACCTACTTCTATAACATACTGGAAACCTTTGAAGTTCCCCTTTCCAAGATATTTTGGCAAAACTTTGATATCCGACTCCATCATAATATTTATTAATTTTGTTACAATCGATATCAAAGTTTAGTATTCGATAAATTTATTTTGTTTATTTCTTTTTTCCTAGGACGCTAGGCACGAGCATGGGATTGTTTTTCACATTACTTCAGGCTAGACCTATGGGTTGCGGCATTATCACTTAGATAAAATCCATTGGTGACTTGGCGGGGATCGAACCCGCCGAATTTTAAGGCTTAGTTTGGAACAGATTCATTTTATGTATAATCAGCTGGTAGTTAATGTATAATAGTAAATGTAGCGGTGGGACACACGGGAAGGACGATGGCTAACATACTGTCAGCGTTTGCCGCTAGAACCGCTAAGTTGAAAAATTTAAATTAAGTTAATTTTATAACTTTTAACTTAGTTATAAAATTATCTTTTTAATTATAAAATTAAACTGTCATAACCTAACCTAACCAACCAAACTTGCTGATAATAAAAAAGATATAAGATAAAAATCAAATAAAGCAAAATCTTTGACAAAAAGTTTATGTCCCCGACGGGTTTCGAACTCGAGACCTCCTGATTACTAGCCCGATTCGCTACCAACTATGCCACGAACGCCGCTGGAATCACATCGTCTCGTTACGGTAATTGTGTTGCCTCAAGAGAAGACATTAGCCACTATAGATATGACGTCACCACACCTTTAGCCATCGTCCCTCCTGTATGCCCATTCCGTAAATGTAGGCCTAGGGCGTAAACTTAAGTGCTTAACCTTAACTTGTATAATAAAAATTTTGTTTTTGGTTGAACATTGATAGGCCTATAACACCTAAGTATAGGCTTAAACCCTGAAACAGATCATCAACTCAACTCGATGTTTACAGTAAAATTGTATTGTAGAAATAATGGATTAAAACCAATATAAGTTAACTAAGTAATTGATATTTAAGCTGATAATATATCGCAGGATCTCTGCATAACTGTGCCTGTCATGTGACCTAAACCCATTCCAGTGACGTAAAATTGTAATTATCAGGGCTATGCCAGGCCTTTCAAAAACTGCATTAATGTCTGGACTGCCATAATTTTCATTAACAGCTCCAAAAGCTGTGTTTTTGAAGGATGCATCATGTAGACAATTAAAATAGGTACCGGTACTTGGAAGGATTTGGTTCTATAATTCTAACAGTCTCTATACTTTTTGGAGAGTCAAGCCTATGACAGTGAAAAAGGTCGGCTGCACTTTACTTTAGGTCCTACACTCATTCGAATGAAAATATCGATCGATAAATCGATTGTTTCATTCGATATATCGTTTGGTTAGTTAGGTATAAGGTTAACCTAACCTAACTAACCAAACGATATATCGGATGAAACAATCGAATAATCGATATTTTCATTCGAATGAGTGTAGGACCTAAAGTAAAGGGCAACCAAACAGTTCAATGTTGATTATGCATATTATTTATTTCACATCTCTGATATTCATACTATAGGCCTACCTTTGTCCTCAAACTAAGTTACCTGTGGCAATTAAGATCCATTAAGCATCTTGTAGCTTGAAGAATTCTTTGACTTTGGTAAATAATAGGTCTTCTGAGGTTTAAGCCTAGATTTTTGCTTTGGGTTGACACAGTGTGTACATTACCTTGAATTTTTTATTAACGATAGTCCATTCAATAATAGATAGATATTTTAAGATTTAATTTAAAACTTCAAATGAAACGTAAATATGCCTAAAACATTATGCAATAACACTTGAAAGTTGACACTTACAACTCTGATACTAAAAACTTCACAAGAGTCAAAGTTAACATCGTTTCTCATTCTCAGAAGTAAACAGTAAACACAAGTAATTTTAATAACATTTGACATTTGATTTGACAGAATTTGACAGAAGTCAAGAGGTTTAAGTTTACAACAGTCGGCACAAAACACAACACACAAGCATTTTTCGCGACTCGTGAGATCTTACAGACAGACTAAAAGCTAAAAACGACGTCAAAAGGCTAAAAGAAAAGTTTATATTTTGCTATACATCAATTTAGTGAAATTAAAGCATGAATACTGTATACTACCACATACTACTGTCATAGATAAAACCATAGATAAAACAAAACATACTCCCTTAGTAGATTTCTCATCCTTATGGAACAGCTGAAGACAATTTTATTGTTAGTTCTGTACGGTTTATGTAAGAGGTCGTGTTTTGTTTACAATTTGTTTCCCGTTATTACAGCCATTTAAAACCTCGTTTAGCCAAATAATACGATATAATCATAAACAATAACTTGTCCCCTAGTTATATAACCAAACAGTAAAGCACAAATCAAGAAATTAACCCTAAAATAATAGAAACAAAGTTTCGTCGACACTAACGCCCATGTGTCACGTACATGAACTAGACACGAAAAACGTGCTTCAAAATTTACAATGGGATGAGAAGTCTACTTGTGTTGGTTAGTCTATGATAAAACATACTCCCCCTGGTTAGTCTATGCTACTGTCACGGCCGGGGCGGCCGTGCTACTGTACTGTATGCTCAAAACTAAAATAAAACTCTTCTCTGAACTGAACCAAAATAACAAAATGTCAAGGGAATACAAAAAGTTTCAAAAAAAAAATTAAACCTAAGTAAATATGATTGGTATGTTTAATGGTTTAATTTATTTTATAATTTAAAAGCGGCCGTGCTACTGTACTGTATGCTCACAACTAAAATAAAACTCTTCTCTGAACTGAACTAAAATAACAAAATGTCAAGCGAATACAAAAAGTTTCAAAATAAAAAAATTAAACCTAAGTAAATATGATCGGTATGTTTAATTTATTTTATAATTTAATTTTTCAGACATTTTATATGAGAACAAGTTTTCGTGACCAATGAAATCTAAGTTATTCGAGTAAACAATTTTTGCATATTATATGATCTTAGCGATATTTATCTTGGACTGTAGTGAACTGGATGTAGTTAATATAGTTAATTGATATTTATTAATTTTAAGTCAGTCAAAACACATTCTATTGGTTAGGGTTCACTTACTCTACGAATCATTGACACAATGAGCCTCCAAATATGTAATTCTTAAAACACATGGCTCACTTACTCTACAAATCATAGTCTATACGAGCTTCGTAAATAATATTGAAGGTTCACTTGCACTACAGGCTCGTATACTATACGAGCCGATCAAAAATATCAAATAAATGAAGAGGGTTCACTTACTCTACAGATCATTGTGCCTATGAGCCAAGCGTATGAATTCTTGAATAATTCAGGAATAAGCTCGTATAGTATACGAGCCAAAATACTGAATTTAAATAAATTACAGGAGTAGGCTCGTATACTATACGAGCCTATTTCATGATAACTATTACACAAATAGAAGACGGCTCACTTACTCTACAGTTCATTGGCACAATGATCTGTAGAGTAAGTGAACCCTCTACAAATATTAGAAGGCTCACTTACTCTACGGTTCATTTAGCTACTCGTCGCGCGGTTTGCAGCGCATCGTTGCAGGCGTGTATGGTAAACCAATACCGCAGTTCTGCCGTTCTGCCGTTCTGCCTTACTTCTGCCGTTTACTAGTCTTGCAGCGTGAAAGAGAGCTTGTTATGTTAATGCATTGTTGAATTTTTAACTTGTGTACTCGTTGCTAGAAATCAAGCAATTATCAAGTACCGGTATTACAGGAGCTATTTTAAGAGTTATTACAGACTTAATTTTCAATTAATTAAAAAGACTCACGTAAAAGCTTATGCAACTAATGGAATTACTTACTGTGTTATGAACATTTCTATATAATTAAAGTTGTAAATATTTTAAAATTGTTTAGAAGATTGCCTTTTTAGTGTTTTCTACAAACGTGTCTCAACTTATACACATAGCCGCATTAATGTTAATGTGCATGTGCATTTTCGCCAATGATAATGTACCAATGTCGACCGTACCAATGTCTAAACTTTACTTTCAAATGGATTTGTTGTTAAATTTTTTTATATTTATACATCATACAGAATTTAAATGTTTTTACGTGACAAAATAACGAAATATAACAAGCTACATTACATACAATATAATTTAGGCTTGAGCTAATGGAAAACTGTAGTTTTCGCATACTTGTCTTAACTTACAGATTCAATTACATCCTTTGTTTACCAAACAAGATATTTACATTTATTGAAAAAATAACACATAGACGAAGCGACATACGATATTGGACCTACCATTCAGATTCGGCTAAGTGTTATCAAAATTCTCTTTGTTAGCTAGTGTTGACGGTGGTCAATCACTAGCTCATGTTCTTCAAGTTATTTTTGTATTACTATTTATATCATTTGCTTATTGTTGAACTTGAACAGATTGTAAATTAAATAAAGTAAAAAAAAAAAATTGTAAATTACGATGACAACTGCATTTACATAACAATCATTATACAAAGAAGTATGTTTTTGTGACAAAGAGGTCAAATAGAAATTTCTTTTAGAACTATATAATTTATAAAGACCGGCCTTTTACAGTAATATGGTTTACAGTACTTATTAATTGCGCAGTTGTTAAATGCCCTTATAAACATATGGAAATTAAAAATTTAAATTATTAAATCTTTTTCTTTACAAACTCATGAACAATACAAAACGTTCGCTGACCCCTCATAGAAATAAAAAGTAAAGATGCGATATAAAACCTGCACATAGGAGAAATGCATTTATTTATTTTATTAGTCTTACGTTCATTAGTTACCTTTAGTTCACTGGCTACGTGAGTTATTCCTGGAACCGAGGGAGGCAGACCCTCCCTGCAAAAGATAAAGGATGTGCCCAGCCACGGTGTTTCAGTTGCCGCATGTGCCCAGTAAAGGCAAGCCCCTACAGAGGAGTAGAGGCTAGAGAGTTTTACACCCTCAAGAACTAACTGTGTAAATTTCTTTAGTGTGTTACGTTATATGAAAGATCCATGGTTTAAAAAGATCAAAATCACTCATAGAGAGGCTTACTGATGTGATGAGATGAGGGAATTTACTTAGCTAAATATATAGTAATCCTGGTAATTATATCTCAGTACAATTATATCTATTGTACCAACACGTACAATAGATATAAGATAATTCGATAAGAAATCATTTTAAGAGTTATTGTAGTATTCAAATTTTCCAAAGATTTCGTAATTGATCGTTATATTGCAAAACATCAGATGATGCAGAACAAAACATCATCATCATCATCATCTATCTATACAGGGTGTTTTTTTTAAAAACTTGCATCTTTATTTATGTAAAAACCGCAATAGATAGAAATATGCAGTTTGCGGGAATCATCTATTGACGTAGGGGGACCAATTGTTTTGAATTCAACGTTACATTCACATTTCCCCCTTTCCCCCCCCTGCTCCCAACTTATTTTTTTTAAATAGCAAGGTACCCCTTGTGACATATCAAATAAAAGAGCATAAAAAAAGAAAATGTTTGATGAAAAAAAAATGAAAATCGGTTCATAAATTTGTGAGATATTCCCCCCCTCACCCCCTCGGAACTAAATTTTTTTTTAATAGCAAAGTACCCTTTGTGACATATCAAATGAAAGAGCATGAAAAAAGAAAATTTTTGGTGAAAAAAAATTTAAAATCGGCTCATGAATTTGTGAGATAATCACCCCCCTTTTCCCCTACCCATAACTTGGTTTTTAATAGCAAGGTACCCGCCCTTGTGACATATCAAATGAAAAATAAATTTCGCCAAAATTTTTCTTTTTTCATGCTCTTTCATTTGATATGTCACAAGGGGTACCTTGATATTTAAAAAAAATAAGTTGGGGGCAGGGGGGAAAGGGGGGGAATGTGAATGTAACGTTGAATTAAAAACAATTGGTCCCCCTACGTCAATAGATGATTCCCGCAAACTGCATATTTCTATCTATTGCGGTTTTTACATAAACTAGTGTACATGTTGCTCGAAATCGAGCAATTGCAAAGAAGTACAGGAGTTATCTATAAACAAATGACTTGTTTAAAAACTTAAAAAAACACCCTGTATATATAATACGCTAAGCCGATTTTTGTAAACAGAACTCCTCTCTCATTTTTGGACCGATTTTAATGATTAAAGTGTAAAAAAAATTGGCCTGATCTGTAGTTTTGCAAAGTGTTTTTAAATTTTTGAAATCCTTATTAGTTTGGGCAGGATTATTCATCAAAGTTTGGTTTTCTCCCATAAGATTAACATGGAGGAATCTAAATATTTAATTGAAAACTTTGTGTCCACTAATTCGAGAGAACGGCTGGGCGTAGAAACTTGGTAGAGGTGTCCAAATAAAGGGCTTGGTCTGTAGATGAGTTATCAAAAGAAAAACTAAGTAAATTCCCTTAGGGCTCTGCCCCAGAAGCCTTTAAAGATCCCTCCACAGATTTGTTTACATTTTGGTAATGTGGATAATACTTTTTAATGAAACAGCTGTTAATTTTTAAACTGTATTTTAAACAACACACATTTATTAGGAGTTACTGAACTGTCCAAAAGAAGTACTGTATTTGCAATGTTATTTTCTGTTTGTAATAGTATATTACGTTACTAGTCCTGAAAGTAAGTGTTTACCGGACGAGTGTGGTCGTTCCCGTGCGAGACGAAGTCGAGTACGGGATTACCATACGAGTCCGGTACACACATTTTGGACGAGTTACGTACGATAGTTTACGCCATACTACTTAATCCGTACAAATCCTTATATATTTCCACCAACTAATGGACTAATAATCACTAGTCATAACCTCTGAGAGAGGTTATGTTTTTGTTTATAACCACTAATTGCCACGAAAATACAGGATAATCAGCTGATTGGTGTCCGGTAAAACTCACTGCAGAACAGTATTACGCAATGAAACCCCATTTGAATAAGCTGGCGGCAAACAGCTGTTTTCTGGACTAAATCCTTGCGTGGAAAGTTCATCAAAATAATGTAGTGTGGCGTAAACTTGTTTACATAAAAGTTTAAAGTAGGAATAAGATATTAATATTAATACAATATTAATCATTATCCATTTCACTCATCTTCTAACAGTAACGTTCATTTACAAACGAAAGCTAGGTTAGGAAAATTCTTCAAAACATAACAATAAAATTGAAGAGCACAGCTGATTTCTAGCGTTGAACGTCGTTGGCTCCATAGAGGTATATTTTTTAAGTTAATCACTCAATGTTATTTAAATGGGTTTCATTACATCACCGAGTGAGTTTTTGATACTTTACATCACTCGAGAAGTAAGGAAGTTGTATACATCACGCTTGGGATAGGGAAGTTTAACATGGCGGGTTAGGTAAAATTAATTTTCTTCTGTATCATGTCATGTTTTTCAATATAACGTTTCATTACGAAATCAGTTAAAAATCCTTTTATCACAGTAACTCTTTCAATTATTTCTTATTGAACTATCTTATATCTATTGTACGGGTTGCTGTCTGCCTTTTTCACCACTTTTGTCTATATTTTATCATATTATCTTTGACTATGAATGATATTATTCTAGACAGATCATCATAGGTTTATGAAATTACTGTCATACATGTTTTCAAACGTTGGAAAAATCTTCGATTGTGTAATACAATACACAATAATACAAGTGCAAAAGGACACGTTGCCCATATGAGCCGTGTCCATATTTTGTTAAATTAATAATAGTTTAGAGCAACTGGATAAAACATTTTACAATATTTATGTAGAAATATGTGTATGATTTAGAAAGTCATTAAGCTGGAAAACTTCAATTTACTGCAGACTTTTCAGAGAGGTTACTTTGATGTATTCATTCAACACAGAAACCTTGCCTAAAAAGGTATACCTATCTTGAATTATTTGCAGCGGCCTATATTACGGACCGTGGCCATTTTGGCTGTAAACAATAGCATAAAGAGTAAGTACTATTTAAGCAGCTACTGTCGTGACGTAAAAGTCATATTCCTTTTAGTTTAGATCACATCATCCTTAATAAGATACGTTGATTAACAATGCATGTAAACGTCAATATTTACGTAACAGCCAATTTACAGTATTTATTTTTATTTTTGGAAATGTTAAATTGCTATGTTATTTGCATTATTTGTTGCCAATGAAGCTGCGCGACCATTTAAACAAGGAGGTCCCTAAAAGTTCAAGAATAAAAGCCAACTTCACTTCAAGTACATTCCACTACACCTAACACGTAGAGAGATTATATTGACAACTTTATGAAAATGATAAGGCTGAGACAGCTAACTGCCATCCCCCATGTCACGCAATTCCAGCTTTAACAGTAACCCCACAACCAATTTTTCAAAACTATGCTGGAGGGTTATTTGTTGAACAGAAGTACGATAAGAACTGACGCGTTGTGACGAAGGAAAACTCCCTTTGAAGTTAGAACGTGTCTTCTCAACAAGCAGATATTTTTTCTCAAATAAAATCATAGATTAATCTGCATTACACTGATGAAATCGCGGAAGTGTTTAGCTACAAAAGATCCACCAATATGATTTTAATACTATTTAAAGGTTCTTCCAAAAGAAGAGATACCAGTTAACATACTAATAATAACTCCGATGACGTACGGCAAGGGAAATATTTTAATCATTGAATGATCAACCATTTTTGTAACTAAATCAATTAATATCATTATTGTTTTTACATTTATTACTCTTTAAACAATGCTATTCACTCAATTTATCGCAGTTAGATGAATTAGCGTAAACCTTGGAAGTAACCGTCGATTTCGACGGGTTTCACCTAGTCTATCTATAATATTAAAACGTGACAGGGTTTTTTATTTCACGACTCTGAATCAACCACTTGACGGATTTTCACGATTTTTGTGTTGAAAGAAAGAAAATTTTGAGAACTAAGGAATGTCGAAGGCATAATTTTAGTTTATTATCTTCTTTATCTTTCTCAGTATTTTTGATTGGTATCTTTGGATAATTTCTATATTTGAAGTACTCGCCAAACCCCATAGTTGCACTCCGTATGTCCATATTGGTTTCAATATCGTTTTATATAGCAATAATTTATTTTCTAGACTAAGTTTTGATTTTCTTCTGATGAGCCAATTTAACTGATTAGATTTTAAATTTAGTTGTTGCCGTTTTCTCCAAATGTGTGTTTTCCAAGTTAATTTCCTATGTAAATGGATACCTAAGTATTTAACCTCAGTTACTTCAGGAAGTTGGGTGTTGTTTATTGTGACAGGAGGACAAGAATTTTGATTTAGAGTCAAAGGAATGTGGACAGATTTAGTTTCATTAAATTTTGAATCTCCATGTTTTAAACCAATCAGTAATTATGTTCAGATTTTGCTGTAAATTTAGAGAAGCTTGAACTGGATCACGATGAACAGACAAAATTGCAGTATCATCCGCAAATGTATCAATTTCTACATACATCAATTCTACATATATTTACGGACCATACTTTGTGAGGACCATGAAAATAGTCCAACGCACTGAGGACACATACAAAATGACCGTTAGTTGAATAATTACTGACTATCTGAGGACTATTGTTTTTGATCATCCAAGTGAGTACACACACAAAATACTGTTAAAATGAGTACTTCATAACTATGTGAGGACTTTTATGTATAAAGCACTGTCATGTGGGTATTTCTCGTTTGAGTCAAACTGTTATTGGGCATCGTGTAGTGGAGTACGGCAATTTTATCCAAAGCGAGAAAGTCGCTTAATTTACACGTGAAATAAATTTTTACCAACATTTTTTCAAGAGACCCAGGAGAGTAGGGTAAAGACAATTTGATAGTAAATTTAACAACCCCGCCGCATCAATCCTGCACACTAAGCAAGTTTCAGTTTGCCTAAAATAGACAAATGTTAACTAGAGTCTTAGTGATAGACATATTACAGTGCAAATACAGTGTATTCACAAATTAGGCTATCCAATGACCTATTAATTAATAAAATCGGTTCAGTAGAACTGTAGATTTAATTGTACAAAGCTTAAGAACAACATCTTTAATTCAGTATTTTCTCACTACTATACATTTGGAGGTTGCTTAACGTTTTTGCAAATAACTTTGAAATGGCGAGGAAATCGACCAAAGTGGAGCGTGATATTCTGAAAGAGAATAAAATTTCCTACAAATTACCATTATGTATTTCTTGAAATTACAAGAAATACATACTGTTTCATTAAAAAGTAGTGTAAAATTTATACATATTGTCATATTTGATAGATAGATTGGCATTAATTTGGCTAGTTACGTATACAGACAAATTAATATTTACGTAACAGACAATTAACAGTATTTATTTTGCTTTTTGGAAATGCCACATTGCTATTTTATTTGCATCATTTGTTGCAAAAGAAGCCACATGACCATATAAACGAGTAAGCCCCTAACATTACGTAGAGAGATTAATTTGCAACTTTATGTAGCCTATGTATAAGGCTGAGACAACTAAATGACATCCCCCATGTCAATGAATTTTAGCTTTAACAGTAACCCCACAACAAATTTCTCAAAACTATGATAGAGGGTTATTCATTGGCACAGAAGAACATATGTACGATATGAAATGACGCGACAAGACGAAGGAAAAATCAAAAACGGATATACATCCCTTTGAAGTTAGAACGTGTCTTCTCAACAAACAGATATTTTTTCTTATATAAAATCATAGATTAATCTGCTTTACACTGGTAAAATAGCGGACATATAGAAATCACTACTAAAAAATTATAAAAATTTAGCATTTTTTTTTTTAAACCAGAGCAGGTAAAGTGTTAAACTGCAAAAGATCCACCAATACGATTTCAATAAACCCTGCTTTAGTAGTGTGCTGCTCCTAGTATATCGAGCTCTAAGCGTTACCAACGGAAGCGCAAACAATGGCATTGTTTCCTATTGTACAAGCCTTCGAGCGCCCGGTTGGCGGTTTTTTGCTGTGTCTGTCTACTCACTACTGCTTGATTTCATCGCAGAGGCGCAGTGTGCGTGATGTTAAGCGTCACAAAAATGCAAATACCCCATTTATATTATTGAGCGAAGCACTTATAATTTTGTGCTTATTTTTGAGCCTATATGTATTTTAATTTATAAAGGCATTATGCACATCCACAGGAAACTATCTTTCTAACAGTATGCGTAGATTTTCCCTGCGATGCACATAAGCTGAGAAAACAGGTTTTAAAGCATACTAGCTGTTACCCACGGGCTTCACCCCGTTTTAATTCATAAGTATTAATAAAATTATTGATTGGTTAAGTTCAACTTGAATAAACAAAACAGAATACAAACAAATAATTACACCTGATTTTAATAAGGAAATACATTGAAAGAATAACATACAAATGAGGACAGCTGAGGTTTTTTAGCGAATTTCCCATATAGGGAATAAGCTATTACCGTAGGTCTCATGGTAAGACCTAGACCCGGGACCGATTTACTTTTTCGTTTTGAGGTCCCCAGAGGCCAAAAACACCATCCGTTCAAATTCATATATATATATATATATATATATATATATATTTATTTATATATGTGTCCGTTAGCGCGATAACTCGAGCAAAATTGATCCGATTTTGATGAAATTTGCTACAAACGTGTAAACCTACGTTTATTCAAACGAGTTCGCGAACCAGATAATCGGACCATGGGATCAGGGGTTTATGGGGGGTTTTATGGGGTAAAAATGGGTTTTTCTCATTTTTGACCCTAAAAACTTAAAATTTCTAAATTTCTCTCTAGACCATTTTGAAGAGCTTAAAAAAACAAATAATTTAGTATATTGGAGTGTTTTTGAATGCTCATTGACTACGGAGAAAATAAAAAAAATTGTAAATTTAAAATTCCCATGTTATTCTTATGGAGAATAAATAAACTGTTCTAGTTTGCTTGTTTATGGATATATTTTAATCAAATTTGGCAATTTGGTTTATTTCATACTAAGCTATCAATATTTCAATTGAAAAAACACACCTCAACATCTTCCCCGTAGCAGCAAACCTAACTACTCACTAAAATTAATGTTATTTAAATAGGAAATAAATCTGAAAATTTATAGGGAATATTTTAGTAGAAATCAATCCGGGTAAATGGAAATTCGCTTAGTATGCAGGTTTGCTGCGACGGGGGTATTTTTATTTTTAACTATATTATCATGTGCATCGTTGAAAGATATTTATGTATCACTACGTAAAATAAAGCGATTCTAGTTGGGTTGGATCAGAATGTATTACGAATACAGATGATACAGATTTATTACGAAATAAATTTCAACTAGAGAGAAATTGAGGTGGTATCAGTTTGTATACTCCCCTTCTTAACTTTACCTGCTGTCATTGTGAAGTCCATAAGATATTTTTCACTCTGATAACAACAACAATAAATATGCAGCTTAAATGCAAACATTCAATTTCGTTCACCTTAACCTGATTGTATTTCTTAAAACAATTAGTATTTGCATTTTTCATCGTATTTTTGCATATTTTAACATAGCATGCATTAACTACAGTTTGAATAAACGTTAGAGTTACTGACTGAGGCGAGAGTGTATTATCTTTATTAAGCCAAACAATGAGAGAGACAAAGGGATTGTGGGACACGTATGTGTAGCCTGTTAATCGTGGTTTATTTGTAAACCAACCTTATTGGTTAGTCTAATTAAAATTTGTGACTTTAAGCTTTAATAAAAACTTAACTATTTTGCTATCTCCTAAGAATGTGTTTACTGTTATTATCTTTGTTTAATTTCATCGTTTCCAAACTTCTTAAATATATAGCATAAATGGGATTTATTCAATAAATTTACCAATAAATAATCGTAAGATAGATAATAATATTTTATTTTGATGGACCTCGAAATGAGAATACTTTCTAGTTGAATTAAGAAAACATGAAAGTCATAACGTTAAACATAAAGTTTTAGTTAAATAACGCTAGTTAAATAAGGCAGTAGAAGAAACCAAAAAACTTAGCATAACATTTCGTTGAATAAAGAAAAGATTAAATTAAAACCAACTAGCCCGATATTATTGAATAAAAACGGCTTGACAAAATGTTTAGTTAAATTCAGTTTAACACTCATCATAATCTTTTCAATGAAAAAATTTTAGAAGAAACTAAAATGCAGCATACTTTTCATGATGTTAATTGAGAGAACATATTTAGAATAAGGTTTCATTAAATGAGGTTTTAGAATGAACTCACAATGTTTAGAATAATTTTTCATTTAATTAAATTAAAGAAGACTCATCTCGCTTTGCATTATTGACTGTGGAATAAAGAAAGGAAGAGTAAAATCACAATTCTATCATTGCACATTATTTGTTGGATAAAAAGATATAAAGTAAACGCAAAGCGCTTAAATTTTTCGTTGAACCAAAAGATCTTGCATAATTTCTCATTATACATAGAAAAAAATTAACTGTCGTAAAGGTACAGTTAATAATGGTTAGAAGAAGCTCAATTCACTTTGCACGTAATAAATATGGATAAGAAACTCCAAACCTTTAATATAACTGTTTCAAGTAGAGATAAAATCAAAACTTTTTAAATCTTCTGATATGATATGTGAATACACAATGCTTAGTATAATTTAATAAAGTGGGAGAAAAAATCAAAATATTTTTTCGTTGAGTAAAATTGATTGGCACGATGTATTTTACCTAGAGAGAGTAAAAAGGAAAACTTAAAACGTTTAGTACACATTTTTAAAGTAAAATGTTAGAAAGTATGTACTTAATTGTCTTAGTATGAGTTGAATTCAAGAATGATAAGTAACTAAAAATGTGACGAGGAACTCAAGTGGATTTGCATAAGTTGAATAAAATATGAGAAGAAACTCAAATCGGTCATTCTTAACTGATTAGTATCCATAATACGTTTTCTGATCATACCGTCCGGTCCAAAGTACTTCCAGTCTCTAACTTTGTTCGTACGGTAGAGCTATACACGCGGGACGCAGGGTCTGTCACTTGGGTTAAGATTAATAACTCAAGGTGTAAAGTAAGGGCCGACATTTGTCATCTGTCCTATTTACTTGGCTTATCTTGTACTTCCGCCGCTTGTAGAATTCATGCACTTTCCCGGTCCATATCTGATAACAGCGAATCCAGTTTTTCAATACGTTATATACAGACTGTCCCAAAAGTCCCGGACCGGTTTAATATTTTCTAAACGACCACAGATAAATCAATAAAATTTGGTACATCAACACCACACCTAAAAATCTACTTTTTTAAGGAAATATAAATCTTCTGTCACATCATGGGGACGTCCCACAAGGAGTCAGTATTTAAGAAGGAAATCTTAAATAGAAGCATAGGTTGACATGTACATCAAATTAAAGGTGTTTACTAGCAGAATATAATGCCGCAAATTTAAACTCAAACGGACAACCGAGTCAAGAATGGTTTAAAGATTCATTTAATTTGCATTGCTATTATACGCTTACTCCTCGGGGGGCACAGCCCTAGGAATCGGAAGAAAATTGTTAACGTAAGCATAGGTCGATATGCACATAATATTAAAGGTCTTCACTAGTAGATTACAATGCCGTAAATTCAAGAAAAAAAAAACGCCTGAGTAAAAAATGACAGTCGTTGAAATATTCAAAATGGCGTATTCAAGAAATCTTTGAACCACTGTCATTCTTGACTCGGTTGTCCGTTTGAGTTCAAATTTGCGGCATTATATTCTGCTAGTAAAGACCTTTAATTTGATGTACATGTCAACCTATGCTTCTATTTAAGATTTCCTTCTGACTCCTTGCGGGACGTCCCCATGATATGACAGAAAATTGATAGTTCCTTAAAAAAGTAGATTTTTAGGTGTGGTGTTGATGTGCAAAATCTTATTGATTTATCTGTTGTCGTTTAGAAAATATTAAACCGGTCCGGGACTTTTGGGACAGTCTGTATTATATTTTTCATTAATTTTACAACAGTAATTATTTTTTTAGATGAAAATGGAAGAAAGTATGAATAATACGTATTTAGTAGTTAAGGTGCAGTGGTAGAACTTTATTATGGCTATGGTAGATGTGTTACTATAGCATACCGTAAATTTAAAGAATGAAATTTTATCAAACTGTGTCCTCCCCTTTTGAAAATACTAAGCTTGAGTATAACTGCAATAAGCATTTTATACTTATATGCCAACCCCTTACGAAGGACGGGTACTCTGATAGTTCTTTACATTGTCTAATCTAATTATTTAATTGTATGTGTTCACAAACCAATGGAAAGAACTTCTTTCGAGTGTTAAAAGTAAAATAATAACTTCGTAAAAGGCAGGGCTTTAAAATGTGATGAAGGAGGGTTTAAACAAATAAATTAAATCACTTATTAAAACTTTTCTTGTGTTAATGAAGAAATCAATTATGTTTAATATCTTACAAAATACAAAGGGTCCCGTATGTAATGAAATGTTTATTGAAATACTTAATTACTTAATTATTAAATTTCATCATCGACAACAAGATAGCTTGTATTATTTTTTATATTTTCCGCAAGAAAGGTTGTCTTATAACATCCAGTGATCGGATATCGTCGATGACCATTATGTATTCGTCGTACGTGATTTGAAAATTACATTTTTTTCTATCTTAGTCGTATTTAGATTACACGCTACAAAAAGTGAACACAAATCACCATTAAAATGATTTTTTATTTATTATTAGATTTCTGTACGAAAGTCAACATTTGCAATATATTTTGTAGGCTGAATCAGTAAGGTCATACACGAGTGAATAACGGCAGAGTCATAAATTACCGTTACTGTATTTATATTTTGAAACGTGACGTAGAGCATCTTCTCAGTATTACCAACTTATTTTTAATGCGATGATCTTCTTGGACGAAAAACGTGATGCTGTCAGCGAAACAAATCAACATCATTCATAACCAACGATTACGGTGGGTGCTTTTACACGGAAATTGGGTCATATACATCTTCCAAACCTTTCCAACTAGTATGTTTTATTAGTGAAATTTCAAAGGGATAAATCATATTATCATTTTTGTATTGCTGATATATATTCTATTTGTTTGATAAAAATTCTAAGGTCAAGAATACATACTTAAACTATCATAAAAAAGGTGTATTAGCGTATATAAATAAACAATTTATTTTACATTACTGAAACTTGAGGATGGAATAATAATGCAATATGGGTCTGGTAACAATATCATGGTCTAGTGGTTATAAAACAGGACTTCTGTCCTTGAGATGCGGGTTCAAGTCCTACCAATCACCAATTGCTTTTACGTGCACGATAAACCCTTGGTGACTCTATGGATGAAGCTTTCCTTGAGCTAAAACACAACATCTAAAACAAAAAAAGATTGGTTGAGGATATCATTCAATGGAGAACAGGTCTTTCTTATGTTTAAATGTGCAGTTCCAGTTGTTAGGGATCAGACGTCTATGATAGACATAGTTTAAAGGAAATAATTTGGCAGAATGGTGTTTAACAACACCATTATAACCAATGAATACCCTACAATTAGTTTAACTAAGTCGCGTATTCATACAAAAATATGACGTCTATGTTATTCTTAAATTTAGTATTCTCATTGCTACAAACCTTAAAGCTTTGTTTCTACTTAATACAAAAATGTAAATAATTTTTCATTTACTGTATGTAGTCAATAATAGTTTCTTTCCAAATATAATCACTATAGTCTAGATACGTTTACGCACATTTACATCTAATGCACTATTCTCTAACTGAATTGGATGAAAATCTATAAACTTGTAAACAACTTCCTGTAATGTTTTAATCGACAAGTTTCCAAGCTACTGAGAAACGTCAAACTACGCTGGAAGATCCAAGTTACTCTGACAAACTTATTGAATAAATTAAAGCGTTGCAAATCCAATTTTAATTAAAACTATCATTTTATAATGCTTGTCAATATATGAGTTTTACAAGATGTAGCTATGTAGTAAGAATATACATTGGATTTTACAAAATATGCAAAAATTTACAATAATACCTGAATTTATTGTGATACAGTTGTGCTGAAGATACTATAAAATTATAATCTAAATTTTTAATGGATCAAGTTACTATACCTATTTGAACATTTCCCACCTTATAATAAAACTACTCTAACAGGGTATTTATTTTATTTGAATCAGTGAATAACCAAGTAAGCTAAATTAATCTTATTCGTAACACTTTTTTCGAGTAAGGTCTTCAATCATTATTTTTAAATGACGAAATGCGATAGAGTGTGCAAAGCCAGACAATCCTACACTTTAAATGTTATTAGGAAAAATTAAACCGATAACCAGCTTATCAACCGTAACAACAATTTTAGTGTTACATTCATGTGTATGTATATGTTTTGTTAATAAAATTTTAATTACCATATTTAGATGTTCGTATATATTTCTTTTACAATGTTGAATCTTATGGACGAATACTAGACTCCAAGACGCTTATTTCGGACACTGTCCTTCAGTAGAGCTTTCATGAATTTTGGGACATGCACAACTTCTTACCAACGTCCCCTAAATCATCAAAAATCTTTTGGAACTGTAGAAGGAGTTCTGCTCACAAAACCCCTCCGGAATATTAAATAAGTATTTATAGATGTATTTCCGTTCATTTTCAGACGATTTACCAAAAATAACAACTTTGAGAACCTTTTCTGAAATCAAAGCTGACAAACCGTCACCTTCAAAGAGTCTGCCAGGTTTACAATTTCAAAACGTCTGACCCTTTTCACGAGAAGCTGCATTTGCCGACACTGTTTCTATTTTACAGGTTTTACCTTAAAATATTCAAAATGCAAAAGTTTTTAAGTAACTCATTCTTACGAACCAACATGAGACAAAATATTACAGATATGATTGTGCCTCATAATTTTAGAATTGCACGTGTGTAAATTAAATAGTTCTAATGTTTAATTTTGTTTATGAAAGGTAAGAATTTTGTCATTTTATCCTTTTAGAAATATAATACTCTAAATTGTAGAAACAATAGGGGGTGTATTAACAAACTATTTGGTGCAGTATATTTGCTTAATACAGCCTGCTTAGTGATACTTCTAATAAACCTCCCTTATGGTTATGTCTTTCCAATAAATATTTAATGTGCAATTGATTGATACCATCGAACCGTTGGTCTTCTTGTTATACATAAAATTATTTAGGAGACGTTTTAAAAGCATAATCGTGTGACCATTATGACACCCTTCTTTTGCTGTAGTACAGTTGCTGTACTGTTTAATCCAAATTTGTGTTGAAAATGATATGAGTAACTATAAGATAAAAATCGACTGCGTTATTGATAGTCATTTTTCCAGTTTTTGTTGTTAGTGAATGATTTGATGGTTCACGATGCTTTCCAATTACAAAAAAAAAAAAACATTTCTTGTTCAATTTTCTCTCTAGGGTTTAAAGAAATCAACGATTTAGGTTAAACATGTCATCAAATTTTGAAAACAAGTGGACATATTTAAAGTACACGAGGACTGTTGGCGTATGGAGACATCATGGAGTGGGGGTTGGGAGGGGTGATCAGAACGCAGGTGTTGGAAAGGTTTATGTTTTTACTTAAGCGCCCTAATCCTCATATGCGTCATAAAAAATTTGTCTCTTTCCTCCTAACATTTCTCATACAGTAAAATTATTTGAACTGTTTATAAAATAGCAAATTTTTATTTAACTTCGATGGTTTGCTGAGTTTTTTGGTAGCTTTTAATTATGTACTTAACACCCACTTAACTTTGCACTTGGCTTTGTAAACCAAGTAAACACTTAATTTTAACTAAACTTCTCGGGAGAAGTATTATTTGACGGGTGTTTCAGGTTTGGGTAAGTTGGATTTTTTCTAAATGCTAGAAGTGTACTACATGACTTATCTATTCAATCAATGAACGAACGACATTTGCTGTTATAAAAATCATTGTATGAAGATTTAAGTTGTCGAGCCGAAAATAAAGCCAAAGTCGCCAACGTATCGCCTTTAGCGTTTTCGTCCGATGACAGTGAAACATGAGAGCTTAGTGGCTTAACTTTAATTATACTCCGGTTTATCTCGCCGTTGTCATAAACTGTTAATTAAAAATCTCGAAATGCCTTTCCTTATTTTTGACAAGCATTAAGAACAGATACAATAAAGCATTGAATTTAAAGAAAACTGACACATTTTTCATTCTACCGTACGTATTATATTATGAATGGCATATTTCTTTGAATTGATGTACTTTACAAAAATGCAATACGTGGGATAAAAGGTTTTCGTTATTTCATATGTATACTTCTAAAAAAATGAAATCAAAATATCTCAGGAGTTTGATGTTTTTGAGTTTATTTTTGTGTTAGACCTAATGTATCTAGATAACGGTAAGAGCTTTTCTTATTTTTTAGTAAAACTAGCTGGACGCCAGTTAGGTAGTTTAGTAATAAGTAGAAAAATATACGAACATTTAGTTTTTAGAGTTAAATAGTGTGGAAAGGGCGCAGTCCAACGACGTATTTAGTTCATCGCACTGGTCCAAAGTGCAATTCATAGGTTTCGTTATCAAGACAGGCTTGTTCATTTCACAATTAGCCTACACTAGAGACCATGTCAAAAGACCACCATCATAAGCCACTTTCGGTCTTGGTAATGACATACTATGTAATATTTTTTACAATTTAAATTACATGCAAATTACACAATTTCCACCCCAACACTGGTGTAGTTACAAAGGAGCCATACTGAATCGTGATATCAATTTATTGTTATATGAAATATTATTAAAAATAAATTAATCCTACCACAAGTATTGAGATTCAAACTGAATTAATCTGTCATTCAACTTATGTCTGATACAACGTGTAGGCTACGTCCAACCTTTTCTGGCAGCCTTCGAACAAATTGTTTGGCAAATTTCTAAAATTTTATCATATGATTAAGACTTAAAATACGTGTAAGACACTCCTACACTAAGATAGAACCTTGGAAAGTTAATTCGTCCGTATTTTGCAATAATGAAATTAGGAGCTTAGGATTTTTCATAATTATCATCAGGCTTACGGAAATTCACACCCTATATGAACTACTACGTGCGAAAGGCTGTCCATATGAATATAATTAATTAATTGCATAGGCCTAATTAACATAATAATAAAAATTTTATATTTTTATTTTCGCGAAACCCCTTTATCCCCTCTAGAGAGTTTAATGTGTGTCAGTCTTTATCTTTTATGCAATAATCTTTTATTGATCTTTATTTAAGCGATCCTTAATAATTAAAGATAAATGTTAGTTGCAATCTTAAAATATAAACCTATTGTACGTCATATGTCTATCTCTTACCTATCTTAAGAAGCAAATCTTTAAAAATTATGCCAGCTTCTTTAAAAATTTCACTTGTGTTTGAGACGACAAGTAACTTAGAAAACGAGTTAAAATATTTTTGTAGACGTTTTACACTCTCGATACTTCTTAAACTCATTAGTTTTGAGTTAAATAAGATAATAAATCAAGAGCCAGATTACTCATTGCTGTATGAGTATACTTTAAGAAATGCCAAAATATTTTATATACGTAGGATGTATGTGGGTGTCCATGAACACTATAACCCGAGCAATTTTGGTCCAATTTTGATTACATTTTGGTATAGTATAAATGTGGATAAAGTTAGAAAAATTGTACTTATTTTGTACAGAATTATTTACATTAATAAATAAATCAGACATGTTTAAGGAACTATCTGAGAAAAAATCCAAACTGAGAAAAATAATTTATTTACCTTGCAGGTTTGCTGCAACCAGGGTGTTTTTCTTGCAGACAAAATCCCTTGATTTCGGAGGTCAAGTTTTATCGACAACGCGTTCGTGTGACAGTAAGCTTCCTACGGCACTGTGGCCATTTGCAGCCCAATATATCATTGTTTGTCCCATTGTTCTGACTCATCGCAAATTCACTCTTTTCAACAATAGCCTTTTGTTTGTGGCGCTCATGTATTTACCAGTTTATTCAAATGTCATTGTAAATATTCTAAACAATTAATTTTATGTTTAAGACCGACATGTGTTTTGATTAGAGATGGTTATATAATTTTTTAAATTATAAATTAGTAAGGAATTCAACAGGTTTTAATTGTTCTATAGGTAGAAATAAGAATATAGGTAAAAGCAACGAAATGTTTTAATAGTTACAAAATATTCGACAACAACATCAGGTGAAAGAAAGTAATTATAAAATTGGATGTTAAATTAAATAACCGTAGAGGTTGAAGTAGCAAGCCGCGAAATGATTTATTACGATTTTATAATATTTCATAAGCTACTTAATGCATTATTAACGGCTAAAACAGCAATTTAACTAACAAAGAAACAAAGAAATAGTTTAGAAAGAAATTGTTTAAAAACAAAGAATAGTAAATAAATGGGTCTCTAACTAAACTGAACACAACACTTTACGTTATAATGAAATCAAGTGGAAACTTTAATGAGAAAACCAACGGAACACAATACAATGAGTTTCGTAGATTAACAATGGAAATTACTTACCTTAACTGTTCTGCATGTATTTTCTGTAGATTTTGGATGGTCCATGACTTAACTTAGAATCTCCTCAACAAACACTTTCCCAAACATTTAATCACTGTAAGTTTATCAGAAGATATCAATCAAGTGTTGCTCCAAGTTTGACCGCCAGCTCGAGGCTACCAGTTCAATTAATCTTTGGGCTAGTTGTTCCTAACTTGAGTGTCAAATAGAGGAATATCGTAGTAAACAGATTATAACGGTTAGTTAAGTGTCAATTCTTAAGTGCTATCATACTCGGAGTCTTAACCTTCGTACCATCTGGTTAAATGTTAACTGGGTCAGGTTAGGTTAGATTGGAGGGTAATTCATGTAATTTGAATAGAAAAAGCAATATATTTTTCGCCATCTCACCACATCTTATGCGTCACCATTTACTAAAAACACCATGCGACCACAGTTGGTATTATTTTATGGCAAAATGTTTGCTAAACAATTTCGAGTTAGTTTCTTCACGTATGTGTTTGTGAATGTGTGTATGACAACTTTTTGCAAAGTCGGCGATGAAGACAATTTACAATAATTTCTAGATTCAAAATAAACTTAAATGCTTTGAAAATTAAATTTAACGAGGCATTTAGCTTTAAAATTAATCTAGGCTCAAAACTAATGATAACAGCCACTAAACAAAATCACATAGTAGTAAACCTTTTATTTGATAAACGTAATCCGGACGATAAAATCGTTACATTTGTTTATGCTTATCGTGATAATATAGAAGGAAGCATAGTGTGTTTTGCTCTATGAATATCTCAGTAGGCTTTGGTGTCAAATAATAGTCCAGTGATCTAGTGAATACATTTTATTTCACAAATTTGACCAATGTGTTATATAAATAATGGAAAAATCTACGTGTTGTCACCTACTGGCATATAAGAGAGTTAAGGTAGGGTATTTAGGCGAACAGTGCTTTGGCTTCTGGAGGTCCCAAAATATAAAAAAAAATCACACAGTGGTTCCGCACCTCATTTAAACTATGCTAAGATTTTGTTTTGCTTTTGCATACGTCGCGGGACGAACATACCCAATCGAACAGAATATTGTAACCCGTATTAATTTGTAAAATCAAGCGCTGAAAAGCTAACTATTGCAAAACGAAAACAGGCACTAGCTTAAGATGACAACAGCTTTTGACACACAACAGAACACCATCTATAAGAAGAGTATTAATAAAGACCAATGATTAACAATTTATCATCACACAGCTCGAAGCGACGTCCACCGCCACAGTAACTGAGCACATTGTGGCGCTGCTTTGATTTATCCCACGGTTTATCCCATCATGGACACGAACAAAGAGCTAAATCTTTCATAACGTTCCGTTATTTTTCATAAGCCCTATTACTTCCTTCATAAAACATGCAATATGAGACGAGTTTATTACCATGCTGGTCGTAGCACTAGAACGTAGCCTATCATAAAATGGATAAAGGAAAGAGCAGTGGTATACAAATAGGAGATCCTTGTATTTAAGTATTGGTTGTACACCTAGTACGACCCTACCACGAAAAATATTTCAACAAAACTACACTGACCAATTTTTAACGTACATACTTAATGTGGGAGGTGGTAATTCCTCAAATATTACACCGACTCAGGAAGGTTTGCCTAAGTTTTGTTGTCGGTGGATATCAAACTTTTTGTCAAACCGATCCAAACAACAACTATAAAAATTTACGATTGTATTAAAAACAAAATGTCAATACGAGACAAGTTTGACGACGCTTTTGACTGCTCTATGGAGAATTTAGTTTCCGTTGGTAACATTTCGTACCTTTTAACACGTTACGTTTAACGTACCTGTAACAATTTAATGCGCTCGTTTTGATCTTTGTAGTAAAATGATGTAGGCCTACAGAGTTTTTTTTTAAATTTTTGTACTGAACCGAGTTATGCGTACCATCAACGCATGATGGCGGACCACGGTCTCTCACTCACTTTGAGCAAAACCGAGATTGTGATATTGACAAAAAAATGATTGACACCATTGTGCCGTTGAGGGTGGAGGCCATCGATGTCCAACCCGTTCGTACTGCCAAGTACCTTGGGGCCAGACAGTAATCTCAGCTGGCTTGATCAGATCTTCCGTACGGCGGATAAGGCCGCTAGGGTGGTTTCCTTTTTTAGCCAATGTCGGAGGGCCTCGGTCCAGTAGTAGGAGGCTGTCATTGTCTTCAATCCACACCGTACTCTTGTACGGTGCGGGGGTGTGGGTAGATGTTCTCAATGAGGAGGTATATAGGATGTGGCTATCCCGAGTGCTTGGTGGCCGAGGGGAAGACCAGTGCCGTGGGGAGGACAAGGCACGAACAGTGGGCCCCACCTGTACCTACCATCTTCGGCAGGAGACACGGGGACGCTGGACAAGGCGACTGATACAGCAAGTCCGACTTTGGGTTAACCCTCGGTACGGAGAGGTGAACTTCTACCTCACCCAATTTTTGACGGGTCACGGCCTTTTCCGGTCGTGCCTGTTCAGGATGGACAAGGCCGTGTCACCCGATTGCATATACTGACCATCGATGTAGTATACATCGATGATACTGACCAGGCATTCCCAATGACGCGGAACATGATTTTTTCGCCGCCACCGTTGGAAAAACCCCATCTAGAGGCTCAACAGTTCGCAGGTTAAATATTGTTTTCGGTGGACATGGTCATACCGATGTTGAGGGAAGGTGAGGACAGTTGGACCTGTGTTTACGTCCATTACGTCCAGCGTATTCTCCGCGCCAAGAAACTCTACCTTGACCGGGATGTGGTTTAGGTTATAAAGAATGCCAGAAACTCTGCGAGCCGTGAGGGCTTAATCACATGTGGGCCTGACTTGAAGTAATATGACAAAAAATTCCAGGTCTGCGTCCAACAGAGTAGAGGGGGTTTTTAGTGAGTAGCCTGATGAATGCAGGAGTCTCTCACTACAGGCTGGCTACCTGTGTACGTAAAAACAGTTTTCCTCCTCTCCCTAAATTCTTTTTTATTTAAAATAATGTATACAGTAGTTTATTGTCATGGAAGCTACTATTCACTTCAAACTACATTGTCGATCTTAATCTTATTTATATTTTTATAATCACAAAACCTTAAATTCAAATCTTTTGTTGCAGACTGAACTTCAAGGATTATTAAAGACTGATTAGGTAAGTCGAGTTATGGCATACCCCTAGTAACTAAGTTATAGTACGAGTTATATACGGTTATAGTAACTAAGTATTCGTAGTTATTTGAGGTTTGATAATAAGTTTTATTTAACGGGTATTCATTTTGTCGCAGGTTTTAACGTGTTACTGATCAAATACATTGTACTGAAATAGACTATAAATTACTAATTAAGAAAACATATCAATTTTTCATCCTATGTACCTACTATTTGAATAGGATATATTAAATTAGTTTTGATTATTTTAACTATACAAAACGAATATTCTGGGATTCTGTCAACTTTGAATTGCCAAGCAAATGAAAGTCAATTCCTCTCAATATGTTTACTTCATAAATTACTTTAAAGCTTACGATCAATAATAATTAATCTTCGGAAGCCTACTCACTTCCGATCAATCTAAACTTGTCTATAACTTTGACTGTCTGCTGGAACATAACTTGGGCTGCACTTGGACTGTTTTAATGAAACTCCTAGTTGAATATTAGTAACTTTAAAGTTTACGAGCCCAATTAAATAGGAATAACAATATATGTTTTACATAATATAAATTATATTATGTAAATTAGTGCTACAATTTAGGTCATTTTTAAGTTAGCAATGCAAAAAAAATCTCAATTGGATTTCGTCTAATTACCTATTAAGAAAACTGACTTACAAACTTTCAAGCTAAGACTGAAACTTTTTGTACGTATTTTAAACTAATTTTGAATGCAAAATGAGTGTAGAATGCCGTGGAAGATATTTGCTGCTTGTTACAGACTAATACCAGTGGTCTTTTGGCCAGAAACATTAAAGAAATCTAATGATCAAATATGGTGGGTCCAGTTTTGAAACATCAAAAAGCCACTGACTTTTTTCAGGGTTGATTAGGCAATCCTGTGATAACTAAACACTATGAACACTTAGCTGCCCATCTCTTGTTTTAAGTGTGGAGACTGTTTTGCCACTTTCAGGCAGTTATGTATGTTATAAATGTCAATATTAGTTATACCTGAAACCCCTAATATTGTTTAATACGACCCATCAATTGTGTGATATCATATGATACAATTAATATGTTATTACACACATATTCCAAAATCAAATTATTAACTTGGCCGATAAACCTGACCCAAATACTGCTTAGTTCATGCCACATTAGGTGTTGACAAAGTTGAGGTCGAACAATGCATTATCACCAGAACCACTGAATGCAACAAGTTGTGTGTTGGAAAATGAATCGTTAAATAGTTCTGATTGACTTGAATGCCTTAATGCTATTCAGATTTGGACTGTCGTAAAGATAAAAATATTTTTTAATTCACTACCGGTACATAACTTGATAATTATTTTAAATTGCCAAAGTGAGAATCAATAATATCTTTATGTAAAACCACTCCTTTTATCTATGGTAAAATGTGGTAGAGGGGTTTCAATTTATCTCACACGTTTGCGTCATTTTCGTTGTTGTTCGTGTCTCCACAACTGGCATTCTTAATGAAGGCACAGTAAACTATTTTACGGAAAAGCAGTCGAAACAATAACTTTTGGATATGCCGGAGATCGATCCCGTCCTTCTTGCAACGGGGGACTCTTGGCTAGCAACAAACTAGACTAGCAACACACTAGGCTTACACGCTAGGCTAGCAACACACCATTCTAGCAACACACTTGGCTAGCAACACACCATAAAGCAACACACTAGGCTTACACACTAGGCTAGCAATACACTAGGCTAGCAACACACCATAAAGCAACACACTAGGCTTACACGCTAGGCTAGCAACACACCATTCTAGCAACACACTTGGCTAGCAACACACCATAAAGCAACACACTAGGCTTACACGCTAGGCTAGCAACGTCTCTGTATCCTACTTTTTAGTATATTGTGTGTAATAATTGTAATAATAATAATTATATACATGTAGAAGTCGTATGTATGTATTATTGTGTATAATTCTATTGACACTTAACCTTGGCCTTAGAGTTCTGAAGCTTTGTACCACACACGAGACAGGATAAGGAGGTTGCAATATAGTTCAGTCAATTGCTGGGTCTAATGATACCTTTGAGGTTGCAGCATTACAAGAGGATTAATAATGGCTGTTTTCATTTAATTATTTTCCACTGTCAGAACTATTATTTTATAGGTATTTTGTGTAATAAATCATGTATTATCAAAGTTTTTGGAATAAATTTTAAAATGGAAATGTGTTTTCAAGAGTATTTATAACAAATTCCTTTAATTACTAAGAATATTACAACTGAACGAACACGCAGTCACACTTTGACCATATTTCCAAAAAAGGATTTTGTCGTTTTTTCCTATATTAATTAGATCACACTACAACAAAGTTTTCAATCAAGTATAAAGTAAAGTGTGTATGTATGTAAGGGATAAACGTTAATTACTCTAATTTGTTCTTTCCTTCATTCATTCATTTATTTCACATTTTCACCACGAATTCTAAAAGTGTAACGTTTGTCTCTAATAGTAACTAGTCTTACAACCGTCTGGAAAACGACTTTAAAATTTCCCTGTTTTAACTTAGTTTATAATACAGTTTGTCAAAAGTAAAGATTTCAATATTCAAGTAGATACCAAAACCAGTGTAGGTGTAAATAATAAGTAAATATATGGTATCATACCTCGACGAGAGGTGTTGATATTTGACAACAGAAGCTAAATTAAACATTAAACTCCGTAGATTGTGGGGGGATCAAGCCAGAGCTGATAAATGCTCATTGCCCTTGGAAGTTATGTTTACGGCTAAATTAGTTTATTTGCTTTTTCTTCATCTTCCTGAGAAAATAATACGGTATAACCTCAATGGAAAGTCCCTCATTGAAATAATCAAATTAGGTTTTATATCAAGGTAGACTCCATATTATGGTTTTACAATCATATGTGATTAAGGGTTATACAAATCAAAGAATTACACACTCATTATCAAGAATTAATTACCATTTAAGGCTTTGTTATTGAGGTTCTAATGTAATTTGGGATTTTTTAAATAAGGTATTACGAATAATAACGTACGGAGATTACTTAATATAAAATAATCTCATTTACTTATATGCAATCATTTGTGTGATACCATCACATTACCATATTTGAACGATGACATAATATGGCTACAAATATCCTAATACAGTATGCATTAGACAAGTTTTAATTATATTTTACGATACGGAAATTTGTTATTCGCCCTGCAGACATTTCAGGTTTTTACGCCACTCTGAATTTACGCAAAAATGTAAACAGAAGTTTTATGTAAAAGTAGATAAAAATCTTAAAAGCACATGAGAATTTGTTTATGATGTGTTCGTACAAATAATGTTTGTAGTAACTTAGTGACATAAAAAAGTGTATATCAAATTTAAAGATAACATTCATTCCTTTTTAATTCTATGGCTTGGTTCACCTCAATCCAAAGTTCTGCTGACAGTTTGGGTTTAAACTTGAAGGAGATTCCTATCTCCTAGTCAGTTGTAACCACGCTGAATGGGAAGGTTTACCAAAGGAGTTGGGAGGACATGTTGGAGAAAGTTGTTTTGTGGGTTCAGATTAGCTGATATCCCAGCTCTTTTGTTGTAATGTGTTAGTAGTATGTTTAAATCATTTTTATTTACCGCAGCAATTTTCTTAGTCAATAATAGTATTATTCCCGTGTAATTTAAACTAGTATACATTTGCACTCCACCTTACAAAATATAAATTGTCTATCTGCAAAAGAATAAGTTTCTCTGATAAAACAATGAAACAAACTCGTATAAAACTGGTTTAAGCCTACACGCCAATGCACAATCGTATAAACTCGTAAGAAACAAGTATGAAACTTGTGTTAAACTCTTTCGATACTGTACGAAACTCGTATAAGATCTTCATAGACCCTATACAAAACCAATACATCCCGCAAAAAAACTGAATATACTTGTACATATTGTATTGTAAATCTTGATCAAAGCTTAAAGATAACCTTTTGAGATTATTTATAACAATAGCATGTAATAGTTTTACCTCGTATTTTTAAACTAACAAAATAGCTATTTTGATACAAATTCACTTTCGTAATTTTACTTTGATTGGCTAAGCATTGGATTAAAAAGAGTGTATACCTACTTACAATACAATACCTACTTAAGATTCAATCACAATACAAATATATTTGTTTATAAGTGGAAATAAATCTATAAATATATTTTACTAACAGATAAATGGAATTGACCTACACTGAAGACGTAATGTTTTTAGGTAAATGTATTCTTACAAAGCTTTGTCCTGAAGAGGAAAACCAAGAGCTTGTCTCTATAATTATTTAATTCAATTACAACGGGAATCTTTTGATTTTAGTTTCTAAACTAAAGGCATTTGCATTTATTAACTACTAGAGAATAAGGGTTAATTACTGTACATTACTGAAATGATATTAAAACTTTGTAAAAAAATATTGTATTTTGATGAGTGGAAAATGCATAATTAATTCAAACTAAGAATATATACAGTAAAATGTTTTAAAACCCATCAGTCACTGATCATTTTGGAAATTTGATGATAATTTTAACGTGAATCAAGCTTTAGACGAATAATGCTTTTTTAAGTGGATTTGATCGATATTATTTGTGAATATTAAGGAAAACACTTTGATAGTAGATATATCTTCTATCCTAGACGTCCCAAGACGAATCTTTGGCGGGATAGAATTCTTTGCATGGACTTACCCCTGGGAAGTAACCCGGTAGATCGGAACCCATCTTAAAATTAAGTCCTCCGATGAAGTCAGATAAATAGGTCTCTCAACCGAGAAATAACTCTGTATTTGAGTTCTCCTTCGACGATAAGCCATGCGATAACAATAAAGTATTGCAATCCCTTGGTTGAACGTTGTATTATAGGCCTCACCAGGGGTTGAGTGGCTTTAAATGTTCTTGATCTTTACAGACTTGCTTGCGTTACACACTATAGCTGTGTATTTTATTTCAAGGAGATAATATTTAAGTAAACAATTGTCCTCCTGTAGATCTTCTGTATACGTCATTAAGACTCAGCTATCCGTTATCATTATGTTTTTAATGAATTCCTGGCTAAAGAAACAGGTGATCATGGTCAGAACGAGGAGAATTTTACGTTTCCAATCACCCATCACTCATATTCGCTTGCGTTGAAATTCATGAATAACTACATAACAATAAATGATAACAACTTTACGTGCACTTTACGTTCACAATAATAACGAAGATAGCTAATTAGCAAACAGATTTCAAGATGGCTTCATACCTATCGTGTACATTTGGTTCGGCAAAATGTTATTTGAAATACCACATTATGAACCAATATATGACTATTTTGTGGTCGTTTAAAGTTTTAATCATTGCATATACCTACAAAATAATGCATTGTACACTAAATTAATTAAATTTTAAACTCCAATAGGCCTATGTTGAATATCTTTGTGTAGCTAAATTAAAGTAAGAAACCGGTATCTTTACAAGTTTAAAGTAGGTAGTTATAATTTACTTAAATGCAAAAAAAAATATATATATATATATAATTATATATAAACATACTGTGTTAAAACAGCAATATAATTTATATAGACTATGGAACTCATGTACACTGAAACAACTATTTTGAGTTTCTCTTCGTTGTCATTCTAACAAAAGAGGTTGAAACTTGAACATAAGTAAAGTTATATCTTGTGAGTCGGAAACGAAGCCTTACTCCACCTTCTAAACTTATCTTATCTTCATTATCTTACTGAAAGGATTTTCTTTATTCGTTTTTCCCACATAGTCAATAGCGTACAGTTCCAACCAATTTTTCAAAAATGTAATAATGGATTTTGTAAATGTTTTATTAAAAATATAATAATTAAATATTACTGTAAGTTAGCGTGATTATTTACTATTAGATTCACAAATTTAGATGTCTATATGTGGTTTTATTTCGTAAATTACAAAATGTAATAAATACTCGGTTATTAATTCTTACCATGTGAGAAACTTCTTCGATGAAAAGCATACATGGATTTACGTAGATTTTTTGCTCAATACCCATTAGTTATATGTTACACCATTTGATTTTTAAATCTAGTTCGCCATTAACAATGTTTTAAAAACTAATCGTCAACATGCTTTCGTTGACTGATCTTTAAACATTTAATCATAAATGAAATTGATAGTTTACACACTTAATGACTATGTAAACTGTTAGTATTTAGTACAGTTTATAGTATGAGCAACCCCAAATTTACATACATCTAGGATGATAATAGATGTGACAGTCGTAATGTTCTTAGTACCACCATTGAATAATTAATAGTCAAAGATACCACCTTATTTCAAATGAGGATGATAAGTGTAGCTAGGGAAAGAAGTTATGGTGTGAGTGAGAGAGGTTTGTTTTGGGGTGTGTGTAGTATTAAATGGCCGGAGGCTAAATTAAACATTACACTGGTGTAATCTGCCTAAGCCTAGATTAGGCTCTGCGTCAGTTTTGAACGCTCAGTGTTGGCATTGCTGCGATATTACAAATTGTTTAATTTACTTACTTACAACTTATAATTTAGGAGACATGTATATATTTATTTATACAATATATACATAAATTGCATGCATGCATTACAACTATATCTTTTGAAGGACAAAAGACACCATCGTGTGGTTTAAGTGTTGAAGTAACACTACCACACTAATAATGGCTACAGCTTACCCAATGATGGGAAAATCTTTATTTTTAAGATGTAAAAACGATCTAACAAACATAGTAGTTGGTAATGTGACACCAAGACCATGGCAAGGTTCTAGATAGACCGCCTACACTGGACTGACCACTGGCTTGCGGCCATGTGAATGAAACAGTAACGGTTCTTGAGAATAAATAAATAAATAGTCTTGAGAATAAAGCAAACACCAGTAATAACAACTAGAAGCTATGATTTGTACAACAAATTTTAAATTAAAAGGAATTAAAATTATGATTCTTCATTTTAGTTAAACATAGTTCTATCATTGTATCTTTTTGTGAAATAGACGCTGGCTTTAAACGACGTACACTAAATTAATTTAAACTGCTGATTAAAAGTTCCAAACCCCAAATAAGTTCTAAACAAACCAATCACTGCATTACACTGGCCTTAATTAGAATGGCATTTGTTTTAACTGTAGTCAACTTATTAAATCGATTTCCAAATAGTTATCCGATTCTAGTTTTGGATGTTTATCTCACTTTAGATAAACACACACGTTTCAATTAACATATTTGTGTGTTATGCCTAATTAAATGCTGACCACATGTGATCGTTGTTCAATTAATCGTCGAATTCAGTAATAAAACAGTCATTGCACTCTGAAATTGACACGGCGAATTAACTCGATACATTATCTGTTGTTTAACGGGTTCGCACTGAATGAGAACCAATTAGGGAGTCATAATCAATTGCTGTTTTTAAAAGAAGGCGTATCATTAGCTAATTTTAAATTTATTTTAACTGTGCTTCATTAAAATCATATTAAGTTACAGTGAATATCTTTATGTTTGATATGTTTCCAATATGTTCTAATATATTTAGTTTCTTGATAACTTAATTTCTTAGTTAAGACAGCGACATATTTTGTGTAGGTACAAACTTACTGTATTTAAGCTCAATATTAATGCAGGGAGAAGGTAGATTGTAGAATAAAGTGAGTTAGTCTTTGTATTTTTTTTACTACGACGAGATGTTTCTTAAGCCAGGATAAATAGTTTAAAGACCAACGGTGAAGGATAGCTGGGTCCGGTTTCGAATCACCTACTAACTTTTCTCAGGATAGTGCTGACGATTATAAGATGAGGCCTATTAACCTCTCAGCTGCCCAGTTCATATTTCTCAGGCCAAAAAACTCAATGTGTGTGGTCTCTAAATGGTGAGTTTGCCATTTGGATTTAGATGAAAAACATAAAACTTACACAAAGTATAGACTCAACGCCAAAGTGTACCGATCCACATTTTTTTTCATAATTATTGCCTAAGATAAATGTTTAGCGTTTATAACTTCGAGTAAAGTATTTTTGTGATGTTTTATATCCTACCCCTAATTATGACCTGAACTTTGAGGGAATACAAAACTTGGCGTTTCTGAACCTGATAATACTAGGCTATCTAGCCTCATGAGTAAGAAACAGCGGGGGTCGCTGAAAATAGACCAAATTGAAGCACAGGTAAAAAATGTGTGTATTCTTAAGATTACGGGAGCTTTTCATGCTGAAAATTCATACATGGAACATACCTGAAAAAAAACAAAGGTTTGCAAAACTTTCCAACATCTTTTATAAGCATCAAAATTGTGTTTAAAGGAAAGTTAAGTTTCTCGTTTGCAATCTCATGCAAGCTGAAAGTACAAAGCAGAAACTTCAATCAACATTAGCCATTGGTTCTTACTGTAAGCCTCTTATACTTCGCTGGGACAATTGACTATTTATATAATGTTACCTTGAGTTCACAGAGCCACGACGCTATTTCATTCGGAGAGGTTTTCCTGGGTACATATAGAAGAAGTACCGGTATGGCTGGATAAAATTGTTTTAAATTGAGAATAAGTTTATAAAGACGATATGGATTTTGGCTTAAAATCTGTATTAGGTTTGTTCCTTTATAGTTTGTCACCATTAAAAATCAGCTTCAAGCAATTATAAGATATTTTGATGCCATGACACTTGAGATTGATTACGTTTTCTATTATTTAGCAAGGTACAACAATCTATTCCTTAACCTCTGTTGTGTTGACTGAAGAGCAAAGCGGTCATTATAAAGTTTACCTAAATTATAAGAAAGAATTATTAAGTATTCACGAACTTAAATGCTCACAGAGAAGAAATAAGTAGCAATGTAGCTTTAGGTAAAAAAATGTCCCTACAAAATATAGAATTAATGATAACCATAAAAAAGCCACCAAATTCTAATGTATTTCAAAGTTTAGGATAGGGGGGGCGGGTTAGAACGGTGGCGAAAAGGAAGATTATGATTGCATAACGCTATGACGTAACTCAATTTGAGCAGCTGATTTGTTGCGTCATCATTTTTTTACTTTTCTAAATTTTAACCATTTGGATACCTTACGAAAGTAAAATGACATACATTAAGAACGTTTTTATGTGTTCATTTCTTATGTTTCCAGTTAATTCCTAACACCCTTAAAACTTTAATAAGCAGCTTCATATTTCAAATTGAGTTAATACAAACACCCATGTTAAGAAACATTAACGATAAATTAGGAGAACTATGTTATTATATCTGTATAAATAATACCTCTATGTCTATGAGAGCCAGCACTTGCAGCTAATTGTTCATATATTCGTTTTTTAATCAAAAGATTATATAAAAGATGTATAATGGCAACATTAAAGCAGCTCTAACTAATATTCAGTGTAGAGTGAGGAAGTTGAAACTGCGGGCTAGTTTGCTCAATCTAAACTGTTTGTCGAGTGGTTCAGGACGGGAAATTGGGAAGCCGTGTGAATGTTAGAACATGCCATGCTGTGATCACTGAACAGCTTTCAAATCTTAGTACAGAATATTGAGAGGGAAAGTAGAGTATTTGACTATGAATATACACTTTTCATTTACAAATCCATCCATTGAAGTTAAAAATATTTTAGAAAATTTCTCCTACGGATAAGCTATTACCGTAAGACTCACGGCAAGACCTAGACCCTGGATCGTTCTACTTTATCGTTTTGTTGCACCTAGAGGCAAAAAACAACCAAACTTGTAAATTTTTTTGGTAAGTTTCCATCCACTATATGTAGAATGCGTTCATATTTTACTATTTTATATACGTTATTTAAATAACTAAAACTACATTATATATACTGTATATATATAATAATATAATAAGTATGATTTTGGTTAGGGCTACTACTATATAAATAATTGAAAACATTATAAAAAAATTAGTACCCTTTTAAATTAATTGATACCATAACCAACCCTGAGCATAACTTCTAGAATTATATCAAAAAGTAAATCATACTCAAAAGATTTTCATTAAAACACTGAAACCTTTACTTAAATTCGTGCTCTTTGGGCTTACCAAACATCAAATACACAAAAAGATACTTAGGATTTTATAACCGTATGGGAAGTCTATCTCCAGTAAAGTCAAGGGCTTTGGCAGCATTTAGTTGTCTTTTATATTTGAGGTATAGATTGTGATTTGGCATTTGTATGGATAAGAAACCTCCAACAAACGTTTCAAAAAGGATCACTTTATCATTCTCATAATCATTTATTGCGTTTTTTATCCTCTAAACATTGCAAAGCTTGTAACATTGGAGATTTAAAGTCAAGCGTCGCTGTACAAACTGTTGGCTAAAATATAAAATTAGCGGTGCGCAGCACGAATAAAATTAAGGTTAAAATAATATATAATATGAAAAGTTATAAAGTAAGGCATGCTTGGCATTAGTACATTTATCTATGATGTTCAATTCATTTTACTAGCTAATATTAAATGGCGAGGTGATAAAAGGTTATGAGCCTTTAACCTAGTTATCATTTGGAAAGAATATGTGGTTTATATCCCTGGTATCACTTTACCTCTCTCATAACTCTTGATGAGTACAATAGATTAAAATACTGTAAAGACAATAATAGGTTTTTTACATACCTCAGTCAAATAGTCCAAAAATGATATTGCTCAACAGCTTACATGTTTCGTTGCGAAGACAACATTTTCAAAGCTTGCAACTCGTCAAAAACACATTTAAAACACGGACACGAACACAGAAAACATTAATACTGTACGACTACACGATAGACATTTAGATAGCGCTATTATAATACTGATTTGGTCCGGCGCGGCGCGGGGCTGGTAGCAAACTCGAGCGCTATCTAAATGTCTATAGTGTATTCGTACCGTATTAATGTTTTTTGTGTTCGTGTCCGTGTTTAAAATGTGTTTATGACGAGTTGCAAATGTTGTCTTCGCAACGAAACATGTAAGCTGTTGAGCAATATCATTTTTGGACTATTTGACTGAGGTATGTAAAAAACCTATTATTGTCTTAACAATATACTCCAGGGGCCGAAAACATGAATTTTGATTTTTTGTATACTGTAATTGGAAAATAATTGACAACAAAGGAATTTTTACGACAACAATACAGTAAAAACAAATTATAGATAACACCGTTTTTTTCAACTAGCCTTTTGAGTTCCGTTCTTAGAATTGGAAAGATTTACTTGTAATCATTGTTTACTTACTTTACAGAAATTTTTACTTTACAACACTAGTGAAAGACCAAAGAGGTTCAAGGATTTATAAAAGAAGTAAATTGTAGTGATTCGAACGTCAACTTATCAGCTTAAGACCAATTTAATTGTTATAAGTTGTTGGCACAATGAGTCGTTGCATCACTATCAGTGGCAATGAGAGGTTATAAACGAAGACAACAAATAACCTATCTTAGAAGTTATGAGTAGTGATTGTTAGTAATTAAAACACAGTCGTAGGTAAAGTAGTGCACGCAACTAGCGTAAGTAGTCTGTACATGATCTTTGCGTAAACCACTATTATCTAATAAATTAGAAGTGTCCAGTTAAAGTAACCATCCGTAATTAGTTTAAACTGTCATTGGCTAACTTTACTTATTCCTATCGTTACAAAAACTAACCTACAACTTTAGTTTGAGTTAGGGATTACCTTTTTCTGTTATGTGAGGTAACCCATCTTAGTGAAGCACGTAAAAAGAACAATCGTGCATTAACTGAGCTGTACCCATTACATTAGTGCGGGACCGGGTTAACAAAACACCCATTCCTAGCACGAGCTCCCACCTAATTCACTTGTTGGATCGGAGATTAATTCCTTGTTTCTGTTCATAAACATATACAACTGTCACAAAAAAAATATGAATATGATCTTGTTTGCTCAAGTCATATTTTTTATACTCCTTGAGTTGTAAAATTTAAATAAAAATTCATAATGAGCTTGTGTCAGCAGCTACACTAGGATAGTTGACCTGTCAATTTAGGTAACCTTAAAATTTGGTACACGCAACCAAATCCAACAGGCTTTACTAAGGCCAAGAGTACACAAATGACGGATTTTCCATCGTCTTATAGGACAAATACTCACACACAAAAAAATATAATACATCTTTGGCAAATAAAATAAGTTTTAAAATCACTAAACTTTAATTAAATTGTTCAAATGTATACATGACGTAACTTAGCAATTCGGTGCAAATATGCATTGTTTACATTCACTTGTTTTGTTTGAGTGGATTTACTGTTTATTTAGCTCTTGAATAAATATTAGTCTGTTGGGTTGTCATTAAAAGGCTCAAATAGTACTCATTTATTTCAACCTATATAAAAATAATAATGATTACTTATAATAAATGTTTTACTTGGGCTAGTAAAGTGTGTTTAAGTGGTGTGTTTAAAATTAACCCTAAGTACATATTCAAAGTGTGTTATTATTTACTTTGTACTTCCGTAAATTTGTTTAAAAAATAATCACATTTACTCACTGGCTAATTTTAGTGTCCGCTTATCGATATGGTCATAATTTGTAACATAAACTAGAAATCCATCATGCATTTGGATTTTATAATTTAATAAATTGACTGTCTTATTTATGCAAGCTAGCTTTCAAAATAATATTTATATGGATAGGTCAATGGGATCAAATTTGCACAGCGAAAACCAACAAACTACGGGGTTTTAAACTGACACAGTTATCACTATTTGAGACTTCATTGTCGTCTACTAATAATTTAGTTGACAAATGTAAGTCTAAATGCAAATAGTAAAACACATTCTTGTAGACTAAACACCTGAATTGTTATTGACAGTTGGTGTTGGTGTAATATCTCAAATCGCACTGGGATACCAACACTGTCAATACACAAGAACGCTAGCTCTCTGTCTCCATCTGGAACTACTTTACTGTGATTCACTACTCAAAGGTAACAGTGAGGTGAAACTAAACACTGCTGATAACTTTTTTTTAAGAGCATTGAATGTAAATTTACCTATGGAATTTCATATGATGAAATTTGTGGCTGATTAACTTCAAATTTACTTATTAACTTTTCGAAATATTGTTTCTTCGTAATATGTAAACGTGAGTACGTTCATTTACGCATAGGCTACGTAAATCATGCTTACGCGTGAGCATGTTCGTTATGAGTAGCATAATTGATAGAAAGGTTCCTTTATAAGTTTACACGCAGTAGAGCACCTAAGGAGTCCCAAGTTTAGTCAATTTGGAACTTGGTACTGTGGATTGCGGTATCATGGTGAACAGTAGAATAAAGGACATGTTTTTGTTTATAATATACAACCGCAGAATGAAAAAAGAAGCCTAGAAGCACCCGGAGATATGGATTAATTGTGGTAGTTTTCTCTGTTTTTGTAGTTTTTTTCTACTAATTTCCAGGTTGCATTGCTGTTTCATAATGGACCTAATACCCTGTGTTGGGTCCGGTTTACATTGTTGAACGCATTTCTTGGTAATGATACAGAAATACACCCACAGATGCAAACTGTGTTTTGGTCTTTGGTGACATCAAAGAAAAAAGTTGATAGCTTCTTCCCTAATGGGACATCCGCGAAAAGATGTTGGTTAAAATAACGAGAAATAGAATAGAATAGAATAGACTTTATTTAAATAAAGAGTACACATCAAATGTTCTATACATATTGCAGATACATAACCTTTAGTTATGATATTAATCCTTAAGTACGTTGATAATAGGTAATGTTTGATGTTTTGTTGAATTAAACACGATACGTGTTGTTTTACAAATAAATTACGCATATGTCCACATATTCATCCATAATTATTTGTGTTGATAAAAACGTTATCAATTATAATTATTTCTTTTAGTGGCAGATATACATAGACATAGAAGGGCATAAAAATACCTTTCTGAAAAAATAAAAAATGACGACAGACGAAATTAACAGTAACAATTCCACAAATGACGGGCTGAAGGTGATCCAACCCCGATGGTTTAATACCCTCCGGTGTGATCCTGTAGCTACTGGGAATTACAAGAGATTTTGTCATTCATTCTACACAATTTTCACTCGGGTGCAAAAGGCATCATTTTATGAAACTGGAAATATCCGCGGTGACCTGGTTTTCAATGTAAAGAATAATTGTCTTAAAAGTCAACTGTGAAATATTGGATATTATTTTTTGGTTAGAATAGGAGTAGCGTAACTCCCTAAATATTTTTACCAACTTTTATTAATACTTGGTTCTTACCATAATATTCTAAATCAGTTTAAGGATTTGATAATAATAAAGGGTAATCTAATCCCTTAACAAATGTTTTTATAAATAGTTGTTTTGTTATTCCGTGTCACAGTTCTTTCTTTCAATGTGCATTTTATGTGTAATAAATCTAAATAATAGAATGTTTACTATCAACTTGATTTTAGAGAACATATTGACACTAACGCCCATTTTAATTTTTAAGTTACAAAGTACTAAAACTAATTGGTATTGGTATTCAACTTGGTAGGATTTCATATGGTAACAAATCCATGTTTTTCATACTTGGGTAGTACATTTGTTAATTTGCTAGTAGTCTGCATTTAAACATTTTCTTTTTTTCAATCAAGAGTTCACTTAAAACGCATATTATTCGCTAGTTGATGAAATCATGAGCTACTTTTTCCTGTTATTGCAATTATTAAACCTCATTCTGCCAAGTATAAGGTATAAGGGGTAACCCGAAATCAAACAGTTCCAAACTCCAATTTCCGGCTTCTCAATTTTGCCTATCGAAATTCTAAATGCATTTTGCAAGTTTAATATTCATCGACATCAGAATGTTGTTTAGTGCTTCCATTTAGACAGTTTAACGTGGACATTCAGAGTTGGTTAATGGGTTTGCAAAGTTATATTGGTCACTCTGGCAAAACGCAATGGATCCAAAGAGCCTGTACTAGTTTCTCGTTCGCCTTGTAGGCTATTAGTACACAAACGCTTAAAACGTGTTTCTGCTTTCCTATGAGTTTTCCGATTTACTGTTCCGTATTAGTTTGCTTCTTATTTCTAAGGTAACTATGTAACTTACCCATATAGTTACAAAATGCTTGAACTCGCATTGTAACATTTATAATTCGGCTTATATTTCTCCAGCAGATTATTTATCTGCAGAAGAAGTTTATTGTACTCTTATCGTGTCTAATAACATCCAAAGACAGAAACCTTGCCTAAAATGGTACCTATCTTGACAAATTATTTGCAGTTGTCTATATTACGGACCGTGGCCCACTGGGTTGTTAACATGATTGAAAATAACACGATATTCGGCTGTAAAAAAAGGCATAAAGAGTAAATACTATTTAAGCAGCTACTTCAAGTATATTCGACTTCACCTAACTTTCCGTAGATAAATTAGCGTAAGCCTTGAAAGTAACCGTCGATTTCGACGGGTTTCACCTAGTTTTCCAATAAACGCCAGTTTATTAGGAATATCAATATTAAGTTGAGGAAATTGTACCATTCTCCATTAAGATATAACTAATTTCTTGGCTTGTATAAAAGACAATTATAATATGAAATCAAATGTACTTCACCCAAAGCCCCGGAAGGTTAGTTTTTTTTTTAATTGAGACGCTATGTTAAAAATATAATAGCTAACAACTTATTCATATAGTTCAAATACATACAATATTTAAAAGACAGTCCCACTGAGATTTCGGATCTCAGAAAATCATAAATATTTTAAGCACAAACTGGATGCAGTTCTATGTACACGTGTCTAGGATTGAAACAGGACGTTGTTTGTTTATCTTAAGCTAGAACAAGCACAACCTCTATTTCTAAAGTTTGTTTAAGTTCGGTTCGATATTACTGTGTTATAAATATACTATTATTCTCCTAAGACATGATTTAGTTTTTAAGCCAGCCGTATACATTCTAAAATAATAATTACACCTTTTCAACCAATTCACTACTACTAGGTTTTATTATGTCAAAATATTATAATTATCTACAAATTATTTGTAGAATTAGGTTATTTTAGGTTAAAATAAAGATATAACACTAATCTAATCAATATAAATATAACACTTTACATTTACAATTACATTTTATTAATGTACAGGACGGGGCTGACCCGATGACCAAGCATACACATACTTTTATGGGAGTACGTTTTCACCTAGAAATATGAAGTACAAATATTCCCCCTGAATCACATACGAAGAATCCATTTAAAATGTTAACAACAAGTGATCTATAAATGAAGGTCACGCACGGTTTTGAATCTCGAAATTTCCTGCGTCGACCTATAGCTCATTGTACATTTTTAGAAAGGACTTACTTAGAGAAACATTTTGGTGAAAACAGAACTAAACATTAATGTTTAATCCTCCTAGATCAAATTCCACCGCAACGCTATCCTGAACGCGTTAGGAAACCTGTAAATATATTAGACTTGTACCTAATTCTTTTACCAACCTGTATTATTGTGTGTATGTTTGTTGATGTTAAATGTTATGTTGTACAAAGGTTGTACCCAATAATTAAATAACACTAATCAATATAAACATAACATAATCGTCAAGAAATATCACTAAACCATCAATGGACTATATATTAAAAGTTAGCATTTTTCTGTGTTTTGTTCAAATTTAAAAGAGAGAAAATTTTAATATATCATAAGAATATCAGTTGTTTTTTTAAGTCTGATTTCCTTCTACATGACGCCACCATGTAACGGTACTATCGTATGATTTTCAATAAACCTCATTGGCTACAAAACATCACCTGATCCCCTCTCCACCTAGATCACACCACCGTCCATGTCCGTCCGTCTCTTCAACACAGTCTAACTCCAAAAGTCTAACCCTAACAACCTGTATGTGGCTGTGTCATCAATAATGTAACTGTCGTATTTATTCAGTCCACTTTCCCGAGTGAGATATAAGTTGTTAAGTGTTAACTACGAACACAACCGCTATCATGCTGATATTTAAATTTAACATAACAGCTCGGCCAACCAGAATATGGCTCTGTAACGCCTGGGGGTTGTGGAGGGGGTAGGGGGTATCTTGACTGTTGTATTGTTTTCTATAAAAGCCTGCATACATCAATCAACTGTTTGAAACTAAGAGAGCTGCAACTTTTGCATAAAGCTGTGCTCACTTCTATAAAACAAAGTTCAATCAAAGGCAAGTAAGGACATAGTTTGAGTTTAGGCAATTTGTTGTTATTATATTTCTTGACAATATTATCTTTTTATTGTAATAATCGTTAAAGCTTAATGAAACTAACTATGTACTTGTTTAATTAAATTAATTTTGTACTAACATAAACAGTTTTACATTTTTTTTCGTATGTCTATAGCTAACCAATTTACCAAAATAATGAGAGAAAGAGCTCATTTTAAACTTCTCTAACAGCTTTTAAGTGGTTTGTAATGTATACTAACACGTGGTCAAGTAGTCTAATCCAAAAAAAGACACATTGAAGCTGCAGTCGTTCTTAATCATACTTCATACTAATATTATACTGTACATGTGAAAGTTTGTGTGTTTGTTTGTTTGCTTGAAGTTCAATCATGCATTAACTACTGCTTGGATTGGGCTGAAATTTGGCATTATGATAGCTTAGATTTCCGATTAACATATAAGCCTATTTTTATCTTAAAACCTCTTTCGGGCTCCGCCCCAGTTACCCTGGAACTTCCCATGTTAACCTTATAAGTATTCATACTTAAAAGGAATTAAAGAATTTCGTTGGTTCTATCAAGTTGGTTGGTTCTATGATATCCAATAGTATTAAAAGTTATACCAACAAGGTAAACACTCTTAATTGTTTTGCATTATTTTATGACAACAGCTAATAGCCGATACATCTATGAAAGAACCTAAAAACCTTGAAGAAACTGAAGAGTGGCACCATTTTCGGTTTTAAGATTTTATGTTGTAAGATGGTTTTAGTTGGAGATTAAACATATTGTTTTATGTTGAATGATTTTTATTTAGTTTTCAATTGTAATTTAATCATAGAATCGTAACATGATTTTTAAACTGTGCGTGACGCAAATTATAATAACTTATTTTTGTGATCGTTGGCGAAGCCACTACGGATAGCTATTTGAAAAACCGTAACAGAACTAAAGACATAGACCTCAACAAAAAGATAAAGTAAACAAAATTTGAAAACTTCAAGCATCCAGTTGTTTCACCTGTTTTGATTTAGATTGTAATACTCTGTTTATTTCTTATGCTGTATGATGGTTGTACTACCGCAGGTGAAGCCGCGGGTACAAGCTATTGTAAAATATATTAAAAGTATTAACAAATTAGAAATTAAACTAAATGAACCCACAACAAAATTTAAAAAATAAAATGTACAGAAACCCTATAAAGGGAATAAACGAATCTTAAAAGACATTAACATGAGCGAACGGAAGTAGCTAAACTAACCGCTAAAACTGAAGCAAAAGCACAACTGGAGTTTCCTGTTTTATTGTGGTTACAACAAAAGAGCGACTCTCTTCTCATGTCTGGAGGAAACGGAAATCCTCCTCTCTCTTTCTCTCTAATGAAACATCCACTTTTATTATACCTCATCTCACGTTCTTGTGGTGTAATTTTAATTTTTACTCAAAACTGTTTGAGGTGTTACAGGGTTGAAGGCCCTGTTTAATTTAGTTAATTTAGGATTTTAATTTCGTGTTAATATTCACTGAATAAGTTCACCCTCTTTAATCCAAACCAAACACCATTGCTATGTTTGTTTAATCTTGGTAGGCATTTTATTTGACAAAAGTTTCTAACTGACACTTTTTCTAGGGGGAGGGTGACCGGAGGCCTTCCACAAGGAACTGAACTTAAACCTAAGACGATGAAAATGCATGATATATGTTCATTCTGCCTCACATCTTTTATTCAATAAAATAACTATGGTGTTTTATTTGAGCTGAAGCAATACTGTACTGCTTTAACTAATTATTTATTATTGTTCGTAATTCAAACTTACAATTTTCTGTTTGAATTTACTTACTTAAATGTAATTTAAGTGATTTTGGAAATTTGTGAAAGTGTTTTGTTTGGAGTTCATTTTGTAAACTGAGACAGATTGGTAGTAAGCCTGAAGGTCATCTGTCATCTAAAGAATAATAATAATTTTGAATGATCGAACTAGTGTTTTATATTTAGGGGAGCATTCTCAACGAAAAATAATTATAGATTAGATTCCTGGAAGAGATTTAATAAGTCCGCATTTATTTTAATCCAACAAAACAATGTATACACAGATTTAGTTTTCAGCATAAACTTTGTCAAGGATTACAATTGTGTAAGAATGAAATTGTAGCTCAAATAAATCCAAATCACTAAATGTTACCTAGAAGTTATTTCAAAAGGAGTTAAAATTTTTTTTTATATACTTTTACGTTGATAGACGGGGCTAAACCAGTGAAGTAGATATTTTATTCAATTGTTACTCGTAGTATAGACTATATTGATTTGCTGTCCATGGTTGTAGTTCACGTATAGAACAAATTCTATAAATCTTCAAACAAATCACATTATTTAATTTTGTGAAGTATGGAGCAAATTTAAATGACCTTGAAGAGTGAAACTAAGCCAAAGAATTAAATTATAATTAATTGCTTAATGGGGTACCTAATGCCCATTAAGCACTTTTCCAATGGAATTGATGTCATAAAGTAAAAATATTAATGAAAAGTGACACTAGGTCAGAAATATATAAATAGATTAATATTTGTCAAGAACTAAGGTAAAAGAAGCTCTCAGCCAAGATAAAAAAAATCAGTGCTAAATCATTTTCATTATATAAGGGTATAAACAATCATTTTGTTGTCATCGCAGGGGTTTATAAAATATTTCATTTTTTAGAGTACTGGTTCCGAACTTTAATCGGGAAAAAAGTATAGACAGGTTGAAATAACCTAGTCTTCAACGCACGTATTTAATTACATAGTGGTTTATCATTTATAAATGGAACAGAATCAAAACTTGGAAATTTTTAAATTTTAAATAAATAAGGCAGCATTTTTAATAGCAAAGATACATTTTTGTACTTCTTTGAACCCAAAGACATAACTTATGAAAAACTCACTTTGTATGGTAATTCAACTTACATTTCCGTGGACTAAATTGAAACCGTCTCTCTCTTCTTTTATCAACCCGATCTCGTCATTGTTCCGCCGTTTGTTTAAGTTGACGATTCAATACATGCTATCTACTTCGGTTATCTTGTAGCTAGAACTTATCTTGAAAACCCTCACGAAAACGTGATAACAAAACTAATCGTCACAAGTTTGCTTTTTCCCCGACCCGTAGTATATGTGGAAGTATAGTTTCAAGAATTCACAAGATTTAGTTCGTATCGTAAAAGCGTTTTTGGTACACCTAAAAATGGATTTCTGGTCTAAAATGTGGATTTATCCGTGTACTAGTGTACATTATTAATTGCATTGCTATAATATAAACCACCAGTCCGATTTCTATTACATTTGGCAAAAAGATACTACCAAATAAAAAAATTAATACTACCAGCCATCATTTTCCATTATTCCTTTTGGCCACCATGTAAAAGGAGGGTCAAACGCGTAAGTCTACAAAAAAAAAACAAATTTTAAAATGCATGCTACAAGATTACAGTAAATATTTAATAAATTGTAGGGATTTTTACTTAAAAATATAACATAACAGTTCATAGGACGTGAGATTCCACTTGAAAGTAGATCAAAATATTCAAAAATCAACTGTATGAAATAATTATTAGTTAATCCAATCATTATTTTGAATTTCAATTTTACTTTAGATACGGAGTATTATTTTCATTTATTAAATTCATGACGAAAAAGGTACCAAGTTTTATTTTTTTGTACTTAAATTAGCCAGTAATCTGAGCCAATGATAGAATGCGCTGCTGTCTTACAAACAAACTGTCCAACCGCATCGTACCCCTCTGATAGGTTACCGTATAATATCGTAATACCACGTGCCGTAATATATAACGTCGTTTATAGCATTTTACCATTGTGATGGAAAATGTCCGCACCTTTAAACCGTGTGCTCCCGCTATCTCCGCGTTCCGCCACCTCCGAACCCTAATCTGTCCCGCCACCTCCGAATTCTTCAGTGACCCTTATAATACCGTCATTGCCTGCGTTGGTAGCTGTCATTGCATCCACGGCTGCAAAGCCCCGTGGATGAAAGATTTAATGAAAATTTAACCTGTGGGTTAGGTTAGGTTAGGTTAGGGTAGGTTAGGACGGAAAGTCTTAACGCATGTAGTAACCGAGGATTATAGTGGTCACTCTGAAATTCGGAGGTGGCGGGACACGGAGGTGGCGGGACGCGGAGATAGCGGGAGGTAACCCTTTAAACAACTAGGTTAGCCGGTTAAATGTTCTTAAAATACCATTAAATGTCCGGTTTAAAAGCAGATTTAAATGACTGCAATGTTAAATAAGCTATCATAAGAGAGAATAAAACATGAAAAATAGAATTTCGGAGCCCTGTGGAAGGTTCGATCAGCTATTGAACCACTCTTAATATCTTTAATATAACTCCACCATTTCTTTTTTAATATCTCGTCCACTTCTGAGTACTAGCATAGAGAACGGTCTGAAACCTAGTATGTGGCATATTATAATTATAACTTTTATAAATTGTCTACGGAAATGAAAATTCTACTAACCTATCTAACCTATAATCTACTAAGCTAATAGATTATTCTCAATTTGTAATATTTAAGATTCGGTATGTTTTGAGTTTTAATCATTTTTTTTGGAAGGGAATTTACCAAATTCATTAGCAACTGGTCATAGTCAAAGTTCTAATTGAAATTAAATCGAACATAATATTTTTCAGTAACAAACAACGAATCCAAAGTTGTTCTCAGACTGGCGCGTCTACCACTTTGTATGTTAATGTATGTTTCTGAAGTTCACTCCACAACCATTAGTTTATCCTACGTTAGTTTCTTTATTTCTAGATCTAGATTGATTGCAAACTGTGTTTGTAGTTTAAAATGAAAAAGCACATTCGGACTTTGAGCTGAGTTTTAATTGAGTTTAAATATCCCATCTAAATGAACTGACTTTTTTACGCACAAATTATTTCTAAGAGTATGCCTTTAAAAGTATAAAACTATATTCTTTGTTATGACAGTACAAAAGTATGTAAAATTAATATTATAAAGCTACTTATCAGTATAATGTGTTTAACTCGGTATAAAAATTTGGATTTTACTGTTGACAAATTTTCCCGTTTGTTTTTCAATGGTAAAAATCATTACTTTCCCTTTAATCAGATCTTAGTTCTCCCTGTTTAATTTATTTTTTCGTCCTTTGTAGCTTTCTTTCTTGATCTTGATATTATTAAGCTTCTTTGGAACAAGTTTCCCCCGAAATAATATTAAAACATGTAATTTGCGTCAGCACATTTAGACATAGCCGCTGGCGTCAAAATAAGATTCGGTTACAAAGTCTGAATAAGAATAGCCTAGTAGTTGCAGTAACTGAAGTCAATGGTCTTGCAGAAATGTCCTAGCATCTTAATCAATATAAACTAAATTAAGGCAAAGTAGTAAAAATTAGATGTCTTATACATTTAGTATATGTGTGTTTTAAAACTTCTATTTTGTGGTTGACGGTAGAAGAATTATACATAGTTGATGTTGAATCAAGATTAGCTGCTGCGTTGGAAAATTAAATATGTTCAACATACCATAGCTTCAAATTTGTAACACTAACTGTTTATTTTGGACCATAAATTAAATCTTTTAAATACGAATTTTCTTTGCGCAACGTCAAGTATTTATGGTAATTTTAAACTTTCGTCATTACCACGAAATAACTCTAATATTTCATTGAACCGTCCTTATAATTATAAAAAATATGGTATCATTCGAATATGTGAACTAGTTTCAAGCTTTAGTGTGAATAGTCGATAAGGTCCATACTATTTATTGTATCCACGTATACATCAACTTATATAAGCGTCCCTATGGCTTTTGACATTATGTTTCACCACACGTTCTTCACTTGTACAAATTCGATTTGACTTCTTGAATAACATATTGGTTACATTATGAGTTACATTTTATTGATTTGGCTATATTACTCAAGACACGGCGAGTTCAATTTGTTTGGAATTCCAGAACTATTTATTTATAAGTTTTCATTTCATTATTTTTTAATTTTAACTTATTTAAGTTATTATATTTCAAACATTTTCAAGTCAAACTTTAAAACTTTCAACAGGTTCTCTTGATTCTAAGCTTACTCAAATATTTTTCATTATTTTTTGTACTATATCGCTAGATTGAAGTCAAGATATTATTTAGTCGATTATTTATTGATTGTTTTTTATACATTTTAGCTTGGGTAGCTACATGGCTAAGCTATCCAGTTTTAGATGGTTCAATCGAGATTTATGGTTTATCTAAAACGCTATAAAAACGCCCGATTGTCAAAAATAACTAATGGAAAATGTTAACTCTTATTTTAACTGCTTAGAAAAACATATTCCGATACATTATAAGATACAGACATATTGTAATTATATGGTTAAAATGGACCAACCCACTTAGTTATAAATTAGAAGAACTAGCGTCCTAGGATTTAAAGGTGGGACTTACAAAACTATACTATATTTGTGTTTTGTACAATTTAAACCAAATTTTATTTCAAATTAAACAAACATTCGTTTGTATAACTTAATCTAAGATTCCAATATCTTTCAGTATTTGCGGTTTTTTTATTTAACTTGCAAGGATTCCAATCTATTTCAGTATTTGCCATTTTTTTTCTTCAAATTTAACTTGCAAAAAGTAGTCAACTAAATATAGGCATTATTTTAAAATATTTAAAAAAAATGTTATCCCTAACATTTATTTTAATAGATTACTAGCCTACCGAGGAGAAATTAAATGTCGGCCATCAAAAACTTAATTATGAACTTTTATGCCCAACAAAACTTATGGACAGCAATATCTCAAGGTATTTCTTGAGTGTTTCAAAGAAAACCCAGATTTCCAGCTGTCATCAAAGTTGGTTGTTTGACTTTTCTTCTTTAGACTTTGATGGATTTTCTTCTCTATCAATATTTATCCAGCTAACTTCAGAGCTAAGCCTTACCCACTGTATACTTTGCTATGCGCAATCTTGGGAAAGTGCCATTATACTCTGTCTTCAAATTTCTTCTATTTACCTGTAGTGTTATTCAATGAAGTAACTTTCTCTAATGAACAACTAAGTAGGTATGTACTGTACCAAAATTTTGAACGTATCTCTAAAAGCTTCATTAAATAATTTATCAAAATTAAATCTATACAAGGTCATTTTTCAATAGAGTGAGATGATAATATGTGATACTTTCTGAATAATATAAGACGTTTCTTTAGCCACGATATAAAGCACAAAGATCAATATCAGTAGGGTCTAGTGTTAAAACATCAAAAGACATTTTAGTATTTCACAAAATTGAAACTTAGGTTAATGCCTAAGTTAACCTAAACTGCATTTATTAATAAAAATACATACACAAACATTATGAAACACTTTAATAATATTTTGCTATTGTCTTTGAATAGCGTTATAGTATTTTATTGCTAAATATCAAGCAAGCATGGTGTGATAAGTGTTTCTTGTTGGTGATGTTTCCGTGCGCTGATGTCAACTAAATGTTTTTCTTCTACTTTAGGGTAGATTTTGTGATTTGGGCTTTACCCTTAAGTTACCAGAGGGTAAAAAGATTTTACCAACGCTTTTTTACATTAAGATGAAAAAGTCTCAACGCTGTGTAAACAACCGGTAACGAATGGTAAACAAAGAGCTGTCTCTATATCAATCGAACAACTTACTTGAAAATTTCTTTAAATTATCTATAATAATGACAAACCTATAGGAGAATATTTTTACTATATTATATGTTTGTATTAATTGCTTTCATATTTAAGACTTTGCAAGACGGCTCATGTGCAGATTGCGCAATATAATAGGGTTCAAACCTCATTTCCGAGGCAAAACTAAAGAAGAAATACCTATTTATAACTATAAAAGAATATCAAGAATGTTGGTCAGCAGCGATCCTTTGAAAGGGCATTTAATAAATAAATCAAAAGCTCGGGGGGCAAAGCCCTAAGGAATATTAACTTTTTAACAAACATTAGTTCGTGCGCTAGAATTTGAATCGTTCCCTTTTAAAACGTAAAATTTCCATTGGTGTAGAAAACACACAAAACACAAAAAAGAGACCACCATTTAAAATGACGCTTCAACAGTAAAATTTGGTTAATTAGGACGGGTAAAAAGGAATGTTACAAAGAACCCATTTTGTATTAGGTATTTAGATTTAATTTTTATAACTCAACTAATAATAATGATTTGTAAATCCCATACCTCCAATCCTCTATGAAAAAAATTGCGCGTAGCAAATGTTTTTGAGACACTCGAAATAAAATCTGAACAATTAAACCTAATCTAATAAATTAACCAAATTTATATGTATTATGAAGATTGAAAATATTAATACCTACAATATGTGTAAGTAGGAGTTTACAAAATATATTCAAAGCCTTCATTTTACTCCAAGACGTTCACAGACAGGAACAATCTAAATGTAAATACAACAGTTGCAGCCAGATTTAGCCTTAGCCTGTGTCGTCAATCCGTTTATCTTCTATTATTAAATAGACTACCTTGTAATTATGTAAATTTGAGATTTATGCCGTAATTACTACATCATAACATGAATGTTGGAGACCTTGGTTAGTATGTTTAGCAGTGTTACTGTGTACGCCAAATTGTTGGGTTAGTAATATTATCTCCAACACTCTATGTTGTCATTTTTATTTTATGTTATCACATGTTTTATTTATATGGTTAATTTTAATAATACAGTACCCGGTTTTGGAATTTAACAGAATTTTCTGTTTACTTTTAATTGGTCTTGTTTTTTTAAATAAATGGTGGCAACAACAGTTGCAAAACTAATTGTGCGATATAAAAAAAAAACAACTGTCGGGGGGAAAAGTTCAGACACTCGAGTTTGGAGCTCTACAGAAAAGTAACCAAACTACTTAGAAAAACACGGAGTACATCTAAATTTCCGTGTTTTATTATACGCATTCCGGTGAAAACAAAATTTTATTTAGTTCATTTAGACATTTTTTATCGAAGCTGAAAAAACCCTGTTTTAGAGTATCAAAAACCATCTTATGACTTTGAAAATTCGCACAATATAAACTGAACGTCAGAACTTCATCAAACTGTAATACAATATAGGAACATATATAATGAGTTTATTTATATGGTTGTCGAATTTTTTCTTTTCCCAACAGTTTTTGTTGTTAATTTTATAAGTTTACTTTTTCTCAAAAACGACAAACGCTAGTAAGTGTAATTGTTATTCATTTGACGATTTCTTGCAATGGTTCGAATCTACGCTCATATGTCCTCCAATATTGAGCCAGTAGTGCCAACAAATAATTAGTTAGTAGCAGGGCCAATTGAAGCCATTATTTTTAATTTAATTCATTATTGAAATTGTATACAAGTTCCTAAAGATGGCCTTTAGAGAATGAAGATTGTGGTGTCTAATTTATCCTATTTCTTTTTTTTATTAGGACCTCACTGTTTTACTGTTTAGGATAAGTAGATATATCTCTTCAATTGAATGCTATTAGTATCCATGTTAGTCAATTTAAATTAGTTACAAGAAAAAGAAGAAAATAGGGAAAACAAGTCACACCCTGACACCAGTCCAAGTCTGACGCACGGCACACTTTGTATGTTAATGCACTTGTTTTCTGTGATTCGCTTTGTAACCATTAGGCTAGATTATCCGAATACGCTGTTGTATTTTCGTCATCACTTAAAATAACTAATGAAAAATTAGCTACAAATTATTAAAAACCTAGTATATATTTTTGAGACAAGAACAATTTGTCGATTGAGTTTACATGACGTTGTGGTTTTTTAATTCCAAGAATAGTTAAATTGGCAGTTTTTAATCATAAATTGAATATTTATATTTTGTGAGTTTAGAGCCGTGAAAAAACAAACAAAACGAATGGTTAAATGCTCCATAAAGTTTGCCTTTGTAAAATTAACTTTAACAATAAGTAAACCTAGATATTGCAATTTTTGTATATTGTTTATATCTACACTGACTTTGGCATATTTAACGTGTTTGTGAGGAAAATTAAGATTTAAAATTTTCTTTAGAATACTTTTTTTTAGAGTTTTCACATTTTAATTCTAGTTAGATGACAATGCAACGAGTGGATTGCGAATTTGCTTAGTACGCAGGTATGCTGCAACGTATTACACTTGATAATATAAATTTTAATTCAAGTTCACAAACACGTTGGTTATTTCATCACCAATTTGTGGTCGTGAATTGTAAACAGGCAAAATGATTAGTATGCATTTATACAGTCACCAAATCCTCCGGTCTCCATATGGAAATTGCTCGTTTATACTATGATCAAAAATATATCTTGTATATTTTACCAAAAATTCTGCTTAACAATTTTGATATCAAAAAAGGACAGATAAAACGTAAAGTTATGTTTTATCGATAGTTTGATTATCCTCAATCATTACTTTAGAGATTTTTAACGCTTTGTCGTTGTAAAAAAAACATTTCTTTTAACTTGTTTTAATTAACGCTAAATCTAAATAAAGATTTCAAACCCCGCAATAGTATGACGTTATTGAATAAAATTGAAAGAAAGGTAAAAATTTAAAAAAAAAAATGTTAAGGCATGATATGTTACACTTGTTTGAAACTAGTCGAGCATTGTTAAAACTACTCGTACGCTTACTAAAAGACTAAATAATTTTTCTGGAATATTTTAACCTGAACCAAAAGGTTACGACTGGTCTAGGAGTGCGCGGGCCTCTGCCCTTGTGCCGCGTGTTCAAATCCCGCTAATAGCCCATAGATTTAAACTGTGTGATGATGCCAAGACTCGACGTGGTTTGAAGCTTTCACTAAGAAGTCTCCACTCACTTACAACAATGGAGGGGTCTCCCAGGCAAGTAGAACGTGTTGATGTAACTGTAATATAAGATACAATACCCCCGCCGCAGCAAACCTGCAGACTAAGCGAATTTCAACTTGTCTGATTACATTTATACTAAAATATTTCCATAAATAAGACATATTATTCCCTATTTAAATAATATTAGATTTAACAAGTGCTTAGGTTTGCTGCTACGGGGAAGGTAAAAAGTGTTTTTTGACCATACATCAATAGTATAGGATGAAATAAATAAATTTGCCAAATTTTATCAATATATACCCATAAACAAGTAAACTACAACAATTTTCATTTTCTCCATAAGAATAACATGGGAATTTTTAATTACACTATTTTTGAATTTTCTGCGTGACCGTTAGGCATACAACAGCGCTTCAATATACTAAATTATTTCTTTTTTTATGCTCTACAAAACGTTTTAGAAAGAAATCGCAAAATTTTTTGTTTTTAGGTTCAAAAATGGGAAAAACCCATTTTTACCCCATAAAACCCCCCATAATCCCCCGTTCCCATGGTCCGATTATGCTGGATCGCGAACTCGTTCGAATAAACGTAGGTTTACACGTTTGTACCAAATTTCATCAAAATCGGATCATTTTTGCTCGAGTTATCGCGCTAACGGACACATATATATATATATAAATATATATATAAATATATATATAAATATATATATAAATATATATATAAATATATATATATATATATATATATGAATTTGAACGGATGGTGTTTTTGGCCTCTAGGGACCTCAAAATGAAAGATTAGATCGGTCTCGGGTCCAGGTCTTACCATGAGTACTACGGTAATAGCTTATTCCCTATATGGGAAATTCGCTAAAATGAAGTATTTATGTCACCTCATTAATAAAATAAAACGTATCAGCAATCTGACACATACGTTCTCCCATTGTCAACAATCCTAATCATGCGTAACGGTGATAGGGAACATTACAACAACTGTAATAAATGTTGAACTGTAATTATTACAGCAATAGGGGTTTACCGTTTTGTTTAAGTTAAAAAGACTATAACATACAAAATGTTAACCAAAATCGTTCGAGTCTTATTTTAAATCCGATTTCTCCATAATTTTATGGTTTTTTTAATGGAAAATCCCAATATTGATTATTTATTTAAATATTAAAAGAAGTCTAGAGAAACTGTAGATTAGTGCTCACATACCAGATTTAATCAAATTCGGACCGCAGGTATAGCCTCAGCCATAGATGAAGTTTCATCTATTCTGCAGCCCTGTACACACACATCACTTCGAAAACCAGTATTTTGGGTTCACTATAAGTTCAGGGTTTTTGGGTTCACTATATCCCCCCCCCCAAAACTCAAATTTGAAAGTCTTTACAAAGACAGTACTTTTTCCATAGTATAGACTACTGTACTATGTATAGGGGAGAAGGTAAAATGTGTTATTATAATTTGAAAAAAAACTGCAAGAAACAATGTTAAAAATCATATTAGATCCAGTTTTTTAATGGCCTGGAATTCTACAGGAAAAATACACTTCATATTCAAGTTCACGGATATGTCAATACTCATTTAAAGTTACGTTTAGTTAAATTAACATTACGTATAGTTCTAGGACACAATATAATACTGTGGCTAGAACTCACTTTCTATGCTAATTCAACTTAGTTTTGTCGTGTTCTAAATTGAAACTGTCTGCCTCTTTTTGCATCAATCCAATTTCAGCGTTTACCCGCGTATGTTTGCATTTGATGGTTCGTTGATTGTTGCACTACATTTTCACTCTGTAAATTGCATACTGTCCAATAACAAAAAAAAAATTAAAGTGAGATTAGTTTTATGACTTGTTTACAAAGTTGTTCCAATGACTTTTCCTAATTTTTGTGAACACTCTTTACCTTAAGGAGTAATTAAGGCAATTGGCTTATATTAACCTACTAAACATTGGAACTGGAGCTAAAATGTTTTTGTGAACTAAGTCTCCCTTACTTCTTCCCAAAATCTACGTTGGTACAATGGATCAATGTCTTGGGCGATTATTCTGTAATAAATTAATTACAGTAGGTCTACTATCGTATAATCAATAGTTTAGAATTCCTTGTTGCATATAACGTTCTGCTCGCCTAATAAACATACCATGTTTGCGGTATACTACTTAAGATGGATTCCAAACCATCAGGTTAATTATGTAGCTGAACCTTGGAGAATTGCGAAATTTGTACTCGGGCTCCAAGAACACAAGTTCGCCCAACTGAACCAACTCTACCTTGTCAGAATATAAGTGTTTTCAAAACCTTATTTCCATTACGAAGGCAGTATTTTGTTCTACAACGATTGTTTTACCTGCGCCTGCTGTTCAGCGCACATTGCCTACACCTACTCGTTGTGAGATAGGAGGTACTTTATCTTGCTTATCTCTCAGGTTCACACTTCCACAGACTCTTGTATCATGTTGTTTATTAAACAACTGAATAGTATGCATAACACTCTTGAGCAGATTGAGTTTATTCTGATTGAGTTTATTACCGTTTTAAAGCAATCGGCATGTTATACTTTTTTAAGTAAAAAAGGTTTAAAGCTTGATTTTGTTACTGTCTAACATCGACCATTTGTTAGACAGCAAGTAATTGATATTCCCATTGGGTGCAGAAACCGCACGACTACTACAGCAATTAATATGTTTTAGTTTTGTCAAATATTTTCATAACCAAACCTCATTAGTCAATATTGGCATAACCCAACCCTAAACATAAGCAAAATTGTTAGTTAACAAAAAATGTTTTCACCAATAAGCGTAAATTGTAAAATATTTGAAGTGAAGATAACAAAATAATGGCATAATTCAATCTAAAAAATGTTACTTTTTGTAAAACTATGAGAATATCAATCAAACTGTAAGTGATTTATATTCCACGATGCATAACACAACATTCTTCCTATTTTATTCTTAAATACGAGTATTGCTCTAATCATTTTCTAGGTGCCAGATGGTGCAAGATGGTGGCCTGGCTGATCTAATGGTCATATGACCAGATCTCAGGTCTTTGGCCTGGAGGCTTTGTTTGTAATTCTGCAAATCACCAACGGTGTTTTGTCACGTGATAGTTCCAGCTTTGTAGTTCAGATTATACCTTAACTTTAGCCTCACCTATTGAGAAGAAATAATATAAGTCTCCTTTGTGAGCAAAACTGTTTTTAGGGTAGGAATCTTGTTCTATACAATAAAGTTTTTCAATCAATAAGCTTGATATTTAAACTTAAAAGTCCCCTGGATCGGACTATGCAGGCCAACTCGTCAATATTTTTGAGCATACACGATCATGGAAAACCCTCCAAATGTGGAGAAAAAGAAAGGCGTTTCAGCACTATATATTTATTTCATTTAATACATACACTAATTTCAATCTATAAGCATTGTATTAATATCATGATTCAAAGTGGAAACACCTGACAGGACAACTCAATAGTATTTATTGTTTGTGAGAATACATGATATTAAACAAAAAAAACTTTTAGTTAAAACTTTAGTTCAATTTATTATGCATCAACTGAAATAATGTGTTCAGAAGTTTATCGTATTACATTTATATAGAGTAACAGCACTAACATCAAACATATTGTTTGAAATTTGATTCTCGGGCCACAAAACCATTGTATCAGTGGGATCGCAATATTAAAGTGCAATGTTTAAATTGTTCGTTGATGGTTTATCAAAAAGTGTCTTTCTAAGGGAGAATTGTGAAGTTCATGACAGGCGACAATAGAAATATTAGGTTAAAAGTAGATTAGTAATATTTTTATAGAGTTATTCATTGATTAAAAGTAGCAGGTGTTATTTATAACTCAATGTTTTATTTTGAGCTAAAGCTGTCTACTAAGCCGATATAAGCTTAGTTAAAGCTTTTTATAATTATTTGTTGAAACGTAAATTCAGCACTTGTGCTGTATTCATCGCGTTTTCAGCCAATCTAAAATGTATTCTAGTTTGTTCATCCGAGACAGCGCAAATCATTAATTACTTCTTGCGGATTAAACGTGAAACGCACAACTGCTAAACTGCATTTGAAATAACGAAGCATGAAGCACCTAAATAGAATAGAAAATGGTTGAAAGAGTTGGAACACAAATTAAATTAACGTGTGAAAATGTATGAATTGTTTTGCTGTGGTGAACCAATTCTTTAACAGGCATTTGACGTAGCATGAAATATAACTTTAAAAATTGAACTGGATCTGTAGTTGTATTGATGTATTTGTAACTCGTATGTATGAAAAATTGGTTACAACAATTTCTAACAACCAATTATTAAATACGAAAATAAAATGATAGGTAAATTGATTTTTAAATGGTAATTCATTTTGTATTGAGATCGGAAGCCGTACCAAAAATTAATTAATATTACAGTGTTCAAACCTTTTTTTAAAACTGGTTGCATTATTTTATTGCATTGTTATTCCATTTATTTCAATGTCTTGTCAAACTGTGTCGTTTGTATAGGAATAATTTTCATTCAAAAGCTGCATTGAAATGGGAAATGACAGGCAAAGTGATCACAAAAACTGAATAAATGAAAATATAGCAGTTATTAAAATATGAAAATGTCACTAGCATGCACTTGGGACTGAACCAGCAAGTTTCAGATTTGAAGGCGAGCTCTGTAATCTTTCAGCTAGCCAGACTATCATAAAATGGGCCAGGTCTAAGAATTATTCGTTAACATTATACAGTAAAAGTATTTATGAACCAAAGCAAGACAGTAAACATGTTTTTGAACAAAATGGGTTTTACGCCACACTACATTATTTTGACGAACTTCCCACGCAAGGATTTAGTCCAGAAAACAGCTGTTTGCCGCCAGCTTATTCAAATGGGGTTTCATTGCGTACTACTGTGCTGCAATGAGTTTTGCCGGACACCAATCAGCTGATTATACTGTATTTAGGTGGCAGTGAGTGGTTATAAACAAAAACATAACCTCTCTTAGAGGTTATGACTAGTGATTTTTATTCATTTAGTTGGTGAAAATATATAAGGATTTGTACGGATTTAGTAGTATGGCGTAAACTATCGTACGTAACTCGTCCAAAATGTGTGTACCGGACTCGTATGGTAATCCCGTACTCGACTTCGTCTCGCACGGGAACGACCACACTCGTCCGGTAAACACTTATTTTCAGGACTAGTAACGTAATATACTATTCCAATAAAATTTAGAAATAATCTCCTTTAAAATAGTTAACTTAGCAATAATGCAGTACAAAAGACTTTAAGTAGCTTGTGATATTTACGTAAGATATAACGAGCACAACTCGAGTTGTAAAGTAAATAGGTCAGGAGTAAGTGGTTAGTGGCTTGGTGGTGTTTACATTTAGCAAATTGTAAGTTGTTTCAAATAATAAATTGGTATTCATTCAAAATTATATAAAATACTAGCTGCTGTACCCGTGCTTCGCGACATGAATAAAAATCAGTTTCATAATCAATGGCATAGATTTAGAATAAATAATAATTAATGATACATTTTTAGATTAAAATAATTATCCTACCACATTGAAATGTAAAATATATTTTAATATCTTTGGATCGTTTGTGAAAAAGCATTTGACAGTTCTGATTGTTTCCATTGGACTGCCAAAGCAAAGGTAAACATTGTGAATTTTCTTATGGAGACGAATTAATATTTACTTTGGAAAACCTCACCTTAAAACTTTGGAAATCCAAGGGGCATAGCCCGAGAGACAATCAGAGAAGTGAATAGACCTATGACATTCCTAGATATATCTTGGTGCTTAATTTCGGCTGTATCGGTTTAGTCGTGACAACTGCCCCGACAAACAGACAGTCAGACTCCGCCTCAATTTTATAATAGTATAGATAGATAGTTTAATCACTCATATAGATGTTTGGTAAGCCAATAAACATGTGCTAAATAAAGTATTAACAAAATCTCCAAAAATGCACAACAAACTACAATTAATCTACACACATCTTCTAAATATCATAACTCGGCATGATAGGTACTCAGATGTAAGTATATTGTACTAACGAAAATATCCCTGGAAATGTAAAATAAACATTTCATAGATAATATGTAATCAATTATCATGTTTGTTGGGATAGAAGAAGAAATTTTTGTTGGTAAAGTTGAAAAAAGAATGTAATTCAAATAATAAAATAGATAAAACGTAAAATCTTAAGATAAAAGTCTTTTATTAACAAGCAATATACAACAATTAATTTACTCCACATAAGAATCTCATGGCAAAAAATATATGTTCCTTTCAATAATAATTTGAGCTACTGGTGGTTTTGGCACCCCAAAAACCTATTTGGATCCAAAAAGAAAATATTCATGGTTAATTTAACAACTAAATGTGGACATTGGCCTTATAAGTATGGAAATAACTAAGTCCATATAGGAAATGAGAGCCTAACCAAGTAGCTTTAATTAACCAATATGGCATAAGGGCCAAGTATATATTGGAACTACATATTGATTGTGGAATGTTTGGATCCGACTCACTTTGATACATCCAATAGACAGCCATTGTATGCACAAAGGCATCTTATACCCACACGAGTCTAGTGTTTATGTATGTTAGTGTGCTGCTTTGCCTAATTATAGCCAGACGTGTATAGTCAATGTTACAGCACAACTAGTAGGTTCCTAAAGTAACTTTTCAGAGTACATTGCTAAAGCCGTTATTTCAAATAAACGGATTTAGAAAGTAATTTTCCCCCCAAAAGTATCAGCTGAAAGTGTAGAAATTATGAAAACGGTCCCGATTAGTACAAATACTATTGTTCCGTTATAAAATTATTGTGTGCTTTTCATTGTGTGACATTGTATGTGTTTTAAAATAAATACCTTTTATTGACAACTTAACACATAACAATTTAAAAATATGCCAACGTAATTTGAACCAATTATTGCGTTGGCGGAGTGATACCTAATGCGTTTAAAATATGATCTGTAAATCATAGTAATTTATAGCAAAACTACGTGGAAACCATTGTGCAAGCTAACCCACAACAATGGTGAACAAAGTTGTTGGCCCAAATCACATAATATAAAATGTTGATTGTGTAGATATTTCCCTATATACCCTATATACTGTGTATATGTTAACAGCATAATTTCTCTGAAATATGAATAGTCCTGATGTGTGACGGAATGATGTACAGTAATTGGTTGTGATTCTGCTATTCAAAATATAATTTTTAATCTAGGTAAAATTTGAATATAATATTACTACGAGTATTAAGAATTTTATGCAGTATTTATGTCGAGTATTTTCAATGTTTTTGCTGTTGAAGACTTTAATTTAGCTTCAGAACCAGACATAAATGCGGGTATAATACTACATAGCCCACAATCTCTTTGTTGCAACTTTGTTGAGTATTTCTTGGAATTTCAGTTTTCTTTAAGTATGTTTTTTTACTTGTTCTGTACTCTGACACGTTTCTTTAACTGTAAACTCAATGTTGAAGACAAATCTTCAAACATTGCTCCAAACTGATTGTAAAGGCTCACGTAAATATATTTCCGGGTGTTCACGAAGTTATAGATTTGGCTTGAGTATTCATTGTGTTTTCTTGGGACAATGTCTTAAGTTTCACACATACTGTTGACGTACTTGTTTAAACTGTGTACAAAAGTCATACAAACCAATTCATTGCTGTTTAAACTATAAACAAAAAAAAATAGCTACTCAAAGAAAATAATATTTTAACGCTTTTCATGTATGTTGAGTTTCTTTAATCTGTGTCAAATTAAAAACCCCTTTTGGATAAGCTGTTTGACAATTACAACAAAATTTAATCCCACAGCCCCAACCCACGCGCACGGTTAGTTTAGTTTTTTAGAGTGTGACTACTACATTCCCGGAAGAGCTCCATTGAATACCACACCAATGGGTTTGCTAGGCAATTCCCAGGCCGGGTGCTTCGAAGCCTATCTTGAGCTTTTAGGTCCACTAAGCTTGAAAACAGGAAAGACAAAGTCTTTTGGTGATAAGAACTCTGCATCGTAGAACCCCCTCCCGTAAAAGCCAGCATAGGTTTGCAATATGTTATGTCAAAATCCCTATGGTTATTTTATAGGATCATCTTTTTCATGTAAGAAAACTGATTGGAATCTAACTTTTACTATGAGAGTGATTAGTTGCACTTTGTGTTTTTATGTTTGTAAACATTGTTTATCAAAATGCCGATATGTTATCATTGATTCCCCGTACAGATTTAATTATACTGGTTGAATAAAAATAGTCCAATTAGAATTATGTAAAATGTATAATATTGTTTCAAGCAGTGGTGTGCCGCAGTCATTTGAATTTACCTTGTACCTAACGTCATCTTTAATTTCACGCGGAAAATTGACTTGTAATTGTTAAATAAATACCTGGATTGCTTATGTATATTACAGTGTGTTGTTTCAGGTCGGGGCATGCCACAGAGGGTGCTACACCAACACTAACGACGTCTAGAGGAGGTAATATGATTAGTGTCAAGTCAAGGTGTTAGTCTTATCACGGGCTGCCACATGGCATTATGACGTCAATGGTTTAGAGACAATGTATGCAGCTTAATTATGATGTTAGATATACTAATTTCATTGTATTACCATTGACATTTTAGATACTGAAGTAGGCACCCGTATAAACACCCACTGTTGCTATTAAACAATAGTCCAATGAGCGATTCACATTGTGTGCTATTAAATATACTCTTCATACTTAATTGAGGAAATATGTTCTTGCACTGACGTCAATGCTATTATTAAAAAGGAGATGCCATTGTTCATACTTTTAGCATTATATATTACTTTTGTGCTAATCTTAATCTGTGTTAAGTATTAAATAGTGTTTACTTGACTTAATTGATTTCTTTATTGGACATAATTGAAACATAATTGACACTTGAGCCATGGATAATCTATGCCTACCTTTTAGTTTTTACTACTTGTTGATCAAACTTGATAAACTATTAAAGTTTTATGGATGTTTTGACTGAGATATAGATTGTTGCACCACAAGATTGACACAGCGTTCATAACTATTAATGGGTCAAAGCTAAGTTTAGATTCCATTTCAGGTCAAGACAATTCTTAGGTTGAAGTGGTTCATTGTTATTCGTAAGGTTGTGCCTTTGAAAAACTTAAGTATTTGTTCTATATCTCTTTGACTAAGCATTTTTAATTGGCAGTAAACCAACATTAATTTGTTCGCATCATATTTCCTAATAATAAGGCTATTTTTCATTTTGATTATGCTTGGACTACTAAAATATCCAACAATTGTTGCACTCTGTTTTACACCATTGTTGGTTCCTGGTCGTTCAAACACAAGATTCTTATTTTTATGTGTTATTATTAAAACTTTAAAAATCAGGAACTAAAAGATTTGAAAGTGTTGGGTAGACAAACTTCACACATATATGTGTTGTGTTGGCTTTTTTACTTCTCGTACAAACATTTTCACTTATAAAAAATCGCTAAGAAGCTGGAAAACTAAATGGATCACAATATTCACACGCATCTACAAGGTTCAATATCTGTTCATTAAAATGAACAAAGATATGGTTCTGGTCTGTTCAGATGCGGTCAGAACCAGGAGTGATTCTAGATGAGGAGGCGAGCACCGGATGTTGCTGGGACTCAACAGCTGCGAGTCAACCGGACACAGATACCTCTTCAGTGAGTATCTGTATATGTACTTCAAACTGTATGGATAACAAACATACATAAGGGGAATTGGTCTGAACCCCTGATACATTTGTGGATATCGAAACCGACCCTCTCGCACAGAGTTGGATACCATAAGCACAAGGATAGCAACACACTGCTGTTTTGTGCATAGTTTCTACAACTGATTTACAAGTACCTACCTTATTGGAGTTGTTAGTATAGATCTCAAAGAAAAGAAACCTTAAGTATTATTAAAAATCTAAATCGTATGGGATTTGTATTTTAAGTACTTAAACCTACGTGTGTTTTAATGAACGTCAAAAACCTGACTAAGATTTCCTAAATGCCATTGAAGGTTGAGGAAATTCGTTATTTTTAGATTAGTGACGAGGCGAGTTTGACGGAACCATTGACAACCAGAAGTCGCATATCCGGATCCGGCAGTAGCGCTGGCCGGAAAAGGAAACCAATTTTGAACGCGAGGGAGAAGAACATGAGAAGACTGGAGAGCAACGAACGAGAAAGAATGAGAATGCACAGCTTGAATGACGCCTTCCAGGTAACTTATGGAGATTAGTGAACAGAACTAGTTTATTTGTTATGTTTAACTAAATAAATAGAATTTTTTCCTACAGTTACCTAACAATGTATACTCTCACTGATTTGAGAAAGCAAAGTAGCCAGTTTGCTCATCAGTGAGACAATGTTAACATTGTCTCACTCTAATTACTTTGTCTCACTCCAGATTTGCAGCATGAAGGCACGAAATAGTGAGCGCGTAACATGCAGGCAACGTCCTATGCGCACGAAATACGTTGGCAGCACTGGCTGTAAATCAGCTGGTCAGCTGTTGTACTGTTGTATTTGTCACTACACATGTTATATTAAAAGTTCACTTCTGTGCAAAAATAGGTTAAATGTTTCTTCACCAATTTATTTGTTTTATGGTAACTGTAGGAAAAGTATAATGTGCAACTCGAGTTCAAAGTGCAATTGCCTCACTCGAGAAACCATTCCTCACTCGCCTACGGCTCGTGAGTAAGGATTTCTCTCGAGTGAGTCAATTGCTCACTTTTCTCACTAGTTGCACAAATAACTATTGTTTGTGGACATATGTGTTTGTTTGTTCCATTTTTAGACTTTTTCACATGGACATTGTGAACTTACCTCATAACTCAAATCTTAATATTGACAACATTTTATATATTATTATAGTGGTTTGAGGTGAACTTGTAAACTAAGTAGGATGAACCTATGATGACATAGGTACGGACGGATCATTCATAACCGTAAAACTGACTGTCTTACTGAGATAAAGAGTCTATTTTAGTCCACCAAAGAAGACGATTAAGCTTTCGATCAAGAACATTCACATCCCTCTCGTGTAAATATTACTTGTCTACAAAAATGTGATCTTCGTTAAGTTTTCAGTATCAGGAAAAGTGAAAGATATTTATTCTTAGTATGTATTTTTTAGGCAACAAATATATAATGATTGTTAATCACAGTTTCGTTCGTTTTCAGTCATTGCGAGAGGTAATTCCTCACGTGAAGAAGGAGCGGCGCCTTTCTAAGATAGAAACCCTCACACTGGCCAAGAACTACATCATGGCTCTGACAAACGTCATCTGTGACATGAGGTAAATAAACTATATAGGTAATTCATTCGTTTAATTAAATATAAAAATACAATTCCTAAAAAAATTGTGAATTATGAAGGTAAACGAAGCATCCACAACGACTCCTTCGGTACATGTTACGATATGTAGGTTTGATTTAGTTATGGCCGACTGTAAATTGTGTTTAATACGGAAAATTTCATTTAAAGCCAAATTTTAGGTTAAGGCATATGATTCACAAAAGTTACAACAATTAAAAAATCCACTTGTCGTAAAAGATTTTTAATAAACACTACGTATTTATGTTCATTTGCTTTATAATTATTTATTGCAATGGTTTTTATCTTATTCATCTGCATTGTACTTTTTTAGGCCTATCTGCATTTGCTTTTACAAGGCATTATTATTGGAAACCTATCCACGATACAATCATTTTAATCGTTAAAACCCTAGTACTTTACCCTTATTAAAACCTACCCCCTTATTACTTTAGTACTTTAGGATATGGTTGCAATCATCAGTGATCAGTCGTCAAGCTACCGATCAGTGCCGTAGTTGGACGATTCAGCTGGTATTAGCTTTTTCTATATATTCTGCACTGTGTAGTAGACTCCACGTTTTCGTAGTCTACTAAAGCCGTAACAATTTTTGGAATAAATATAACTTGAGCCAATGACACAATGTCCTGCAGTAAAACTACTATTTCTTTACAGTTCACAGAATGGTGTAACAGTTTTAATAATAGGGTAAAATCTCATAGCATATATAATTTACCCCTCAACTATCATATTATGAAAACTAAAAAAAAAATAGAATTTCTAAATAGCGGACACTGACAGGTAATCAACCATGTTTTCTATAAGTATAAAACTGACTACAAGTCAATAGATGGTATTCCTTCTCAGTATCTAACTTGAATGGAATTGATTATATGTTTGAGCTTATATGGTTGGTGCACCTTGGACATTTCCAAGTCATTAGGTTTTTAGTACGTTAAAGGATTAAATCACAGTTTTACTTAAGTTTTCAAGTCTACGTCTCAAGTACATAGCCTCTCTCGTTTCTCCAACTCTTTTATCTTCGCATTCAATTTTACTGTTTTTTTTTTCAAAATAGGGTACTTTTGAATGTTTACTTGAATTGCCTTGTGGTGGTAATTCCTCCTATGTACATTTTCAGGGGGGAGGACAGCCCTTACGAGAAGACCCTCCCATCTGCCACATCGCCATCACCGTCAACCACGCCAGGGGATGAGAAGAGCTTCTACGACTTTGAGTAGTCCACTTCCCCCTCTACATCGCAACTCGAGAACATAGACTTCAACATTTTAACTATCTAGTATAAGTAAATGATTCCACAGACTGTTAAGGACTGATCATTATGGAATCGAATGGGAATCAACTATAGACAATTGACTAGTTTCATTGTAGTGAGTTTGTTGCTTATGCACGAGTAGAGTACAACAGAAGGGGTTATAATTTGTGATAATTATTATAGGTGATATATTTTGTAATCATAAACTTTAGATGAATTATGTAGTGAACCCATAAGAGAATGGTCGGTATAAATTACGTTGTTATGTTATCTTGTACAGGAACTCCTAACTCTAACCATAGTTTTAAGTATTCAAAATGGTTTGGTCCAAGGTAAACCGGTGATTTTAGAAAATAGTTTCTTGTAAAGATACATTATGGTAATATTCTATCTTACAAAATGAATCTAGTCAAATATGCGTTAAGTTCAATTCGTAAATGTAAAGTGACATGTATGTGCCAACAAATGTGATTTAACAATTAATTAACTAATACTGTATATTAATGTATGTTAATTGTCTTTCGCTTTTTGTACACTTCCATTTAACTATATCCCATTGTAACATATGGTTTGAACTATAGTAATCACTGTGCAATGAAGTACACCCAAAATAGAGTGAACCAAAATAAAATGGCCGTGTGGAAAGTTTGACAGCAGTTTTATCTAATATTTAATTTCGATGAAATTTGTCATCATTACATCAGATTTATTTTCATGATGGTTTTACTCTTTTGACATTGCCATCAGTACACATACTTAAAGGATACTTAATGTTTAAGCACATACCTACATGACATTTAAGACTTCGTTAAAATAAGGGTGGATTTAAATTTTTGCAAAAACACAAACCGATATGTTTTAGTTTTCTTTCATCATAGTTAACTGGTAACAACTTATTCCTAACAGATTTTCTTACTGAGATAAAACTTACTTACATTCTCTAAAATAAATATAGTGAAAGTAAATTATACCTAACTCTATTATACACTGCACGTGTATCTTAGTAATATTTTGTAGCTTAATTCGTGTATTTAGTATGTTAAAGTTTACAATTATAAACCAAGCAGTACAATTAAAAGAATTTAAACTTTGTTATGGGTGAGATGTTATATATTAACATTAGTTTAGGGAGGAATCTGACTGTATAGTTAAATTAAAAACTGTTACGATCAAACTAGATTAATCAAACGGCTGTGGTTGTTCCGCAGTTGAATTGCAACTTGTTCTTAAGATGGATTCGGAAGATGCAAAGATGGCATCAGAAACGTCAGCTACTCTTTTCGCAAGACCAATTATGTAGTCATCTTCTGTTGATCAAGATTCAACCTAAAGTCTTATATCTAGCATAATAATTCCATTCTTTACCAGTGTTCGCATGTATCTATTTTACTCAGCCCATGTAGTAAACAATTCAACGAAACGTGCAAAAAATAAGTCGGTTGATACACGACAAAAAATATTATGTTTTATACTTAAGAATTTTCTGATATTTCAAGGGAATTTCTATGATTTTTAGCTTTCCACTAAATAATACTATCTATTATTATCTTCTACTACGGAAGTGTCCTGATTGTACTGGAAGATGTAGTTTCACTTGCCAAAAAAGGCTCATATCGTCTTCAATAAATAGTTTTAAATGAGGGTTTTATTTATTTTTAAGTTGGGGTGGCCAAAGAAAGTTGACAATCATTGGCTTATTCAGGCGGCAATAGTTCGAAAGTTTATCTGGATTACATTTTAGATCAGTAACCTTGCCTTTCACACAGTACCATATCAGTCTAAATCATCTCGTAGGCTAACCGTCTTTTCATGAAACTCTGCAGTCAAATTTAGGATGTCTAAAGTAGATCTTTCAAAACCGAGGTGTCTAAAGTAAATCTGGACGAGCTTGAGATTTCTAAAATATACTCGTATGTGGATGAACCTATGATGACATAGGTACGGACGGATCATTCATAACCGTAAACGTAATCATATGATCATAACATAATCTTGTTGAACCTCAGGTGTCTAAGTAGATCCTTGCCGAATCTGGTATGTCTAAGTAGATCCTGGTTGAACCTGGGACGTCTAAGTAGACCCTTGCCGACCCTGTGGTGTCTAAGTAGATACCTATTGCCGAACCTTCAATGTTTAAGATACATTTTTGCAAATCTGGGATGTCTAAAGTAGATGTGTTGAAACAAGTAATATCCTAATTAGATCAAGGTCAAACCGGAGCCGACTCTAGTAAACCCAACAAATTGGGGGCCCCCAAAGATGTATCTTGCTAAGCCTGGGATGTTTAAATTAATATCAAATCTGTCTAAATTTTGTTGTATCTGCAACTCGTTTCTTAGTAAAACCATCTTGTTAAGTACCCCTTTCTCTCGTGTTTCCGAAAAATCATACGATTGTTTTTTTTTACTTTGGAATTTAAGAAGCTAATTAGGGTTATTGACTGGATACAGTGTCGTCTATCGTATTTTAAGGTAGGTGTATCTCTCTCTGGATGTTGTCTTATAAAACCCTGTTTGCCTTAAAGGGTAGTCGTGTAGCTTATATTAAGACGCCTAATCGTATACATGTCTCTTCGGTGTTGTTGTTTATGGTCCAATTGTTGTTAAGGGTTGACTTTAGGTAATGTTATAAAATCACATGGTATCGCATGTCCAAGTTGTGTAGAATCTATGTACTTTGGAATTTGTGGTTTTCTTGAATGTCGTGGAGATAATTATCACCGATTTAGTTTTTCATAAAAAAATAAGATATTTTTGTCGTTATATTTATAAGGATGGATTTATGCGACAGTTTTCATAGTTCAATGAAACAATATGAACCTGCAGTTTTTTTTAGAATTAATTTTGCCAATATTTTTGATATTTCACAGTAAAACAACGTGTATACGACTCCAAAACTGCAGATGGAATATACGTAAGATTAAATAATATGTTATACCTGTATAACAAAACAAAATTTTTTGAACCTTAATGAGTAGAAGGTAGTTACTTGTTTACAAACTAATTCAATTCCAGTGAATTACTATGACGTAATAGCATTATCTGGATTACATAGGTAACCGAACTTTTTTTAAATGTATATTTTTAAAATTAAGAAGCCATAAAAATTAAATTTTAGGTAATACAGTTATGGTACACTTAATGTTTGTGGATTTATAAATGTTTACTCTAACTTATAAATTTAACCACGTAAACAGTTGTAAATCTATGTAGGATAATAGATTTATTTGGCTGTGATCTTTTATATGTTCAAATTATTTAATCCTCGTTGAAACCGAGGAGAATCAAAGGATTTAGGATCTAATATCTGTTGGTGTATATTTTATGTTTGACGAAGTTTGCAAAACATTACTTGTAATATAGTTTTGACTTTGATATACTGTGTTTGCAGTTAGGATACAGTTTGTCGTAAAACTCATATTTTCCATTACAGCTTTTATTGCGTTTATAACGCCCAAGAGTCGCTGTCTTCTTACTCTCTTAGCTGTAATTTTCTTCTTTACTGTCTTGGATATCCCATAAAGGTATTTCGTACGTTACATTTGAGAAATTATATTTTGTAAAACAGTAAATCAATAGATATTTTAATTTGAGGTTGTTTAATTATGGTTTTAAAGTTGAACCTGTTGTTTGAGGCCAATTTTCCCCTCTAGCTGTTCAACTTTTTATTTCAATCCTACGTTTCAGTTGCTGCCGATTTTATAATAATAAAAAAATTTTTTAGTTAACTGCTTGACAGAATTTCCTCTATTTACATGTCATTTACTTAAATAGCTTTTCAATCACGCCAAACTGAAAAGGCGATTTACTTTAGCCACGGCATCTTTTACATCCCGATACATGAAAAAGGGTTGAATATACCTTCCAAGATTGGTTCGTTCAACTACGATCTCTTTTAAGTGAAACTATGTTTATTTCTGATTTATATACAGTAGATTAGATATCTGCTTCCGTATACAAAATCAATCGTTCAATTTATATTTTTATTGCAAAAACATGTTTAACCGAATCTTATTATTTGTGTCACATTTTATGGATACATTAAATATTCCATAAAACAATTTTCAAATGTGTATTGGTGTATTTCCAATGATTTTGGTGTTGTGATAATTTTTTTCAAAAATAATAGGATTATTTATTTGTTTGGTATATTTTAAATCTTGAATTGTAAAAATATTTTATGAGTGGGATATGCAGGAAAACTAAAACATTACTATGCTTTCGTTTGAAATACCTGGTATTGTCATACATAAATTCCTAAATGTGTTTAAATTTGCTATTTCATCACAAGGAGTGCGATGTGAACTTATGAAAGGCTTTATCACGAATACGTTAAATGTAAAATTCTCCTTTTTAATAAATATTGCTCATTTGGCTGCTAGTATTATCACGTTGATTCATTTTTACTCGCTAAAATCGTATCCAGGAATCAGTATAGTTAATAAAGTGGGTATCAAACCTCCCACATACGAATCTCAAAGGACGTTTTCATCTGTAATCACTTAAATCGTACTTTTTCTTCGACCCTTAGAATAAACTTACTTATCTTTCCGTCTCTCATACTCTCAACTAGACATATATTCATTGCTCAGACAGAATACATGTGTGTAATGCTACACTTGTAAAGCGATGGCCTATCAATCCATACGAATTATTCTAAGAGAAAAGGTCAATTGATGTAGTCTGCATATCGTGGTGTACGCTTCGCTAGAAGGCAGCATGATGGTGTGTCTTGTAACAGATACTTTCACATGCCAAACCTTCTGTATTGTTGTCCTACTACTATCCATGTTTCTCGTGCGCCTTCTGTCTTGGAAATATCAATTATAGTGTAATTAAGGATTTTATGTTACGTGTATATACGTAAGCTGTAAACATAGAAAAATAGAATAAATATAGACCAACATCAGTGCTGCTGTTACCATGTTCCGGCGTCCACCGCTAGGAGTGCCGTGTAGTTACGGCACACAGGCCTGCAGCGGTGTGCGCGGTAACTACACGGCACTCCTAGCGGCATATTGCGGAACCTTCCTTTGACAGTCTATATTTATTATATTTGTCTATGCTGTAAACTAGACAGTAATAGTACAGTTCGAGGTATTATATTGTTGTGAATGTTACTTTGGATCACTGAGACAGTTTTACAGAGATATAAAACTGAGAAAAATTAGGTTGGCAACCGAAACAGCTTAAAGATTACTACAAAATGTGTATGAGTTCAAGAAAAAAAAAATATATATATATATATATATATATATATATAGCTGGGGTTGCAATTACGATTACAATAAATTACAATTAAAACGAAAGAAATATTATCCGTATCAATAAAAAGAGTTATTACGAATATATAATAGGCTACGTACCTGTAGACGGACTAGCAGCGGCTACACTTACCCGATTCGGTCCGGTTCGGTCCGGTCCTCCAAAATGCGGAACAATGCTTCCCATGTTTTTAAATGGAGGCGGCTACACTTACCCGATTCGGTCCGGTACGGTCCGGTTCGGCGCGGAACAATCGTCCAGGGAGCATTCATCCGCATTTTGGCGGAAGCATTCGGGGCGGACCGGACCGAATCCGATAAGTGTAGCCACCTACTCCCGAATTTCGGATGAGGATCGGGTGGTTCCGTGAGCACTCGGCTAAAAAAGTGATGAATTCAATTAGGAAAAATAGTTATTTGTAGGATATAGGCCTAAGAATTTAGGCAATTATGTTCATATATTGCCTCGATCATGGAAGAAGATAATTATGTCTACACGACCGCTAAAAATAGTCTGAATTTTGTCGCAATATTCGGAGACGATTACAATGTCTACACGGCCGCGAGGGATTATAGGATGTTTACCGAGATTGCATGCAAATACAACCACAATTTTTTTTTTTAATTTTTAATTTTTTGGTAGGGTAAGGGAGGGTAAGAGTACGCGGTCGGGTAAGAGTACGCAGGGATTTTTTGGTCAGTTGGCAGCACTGCAGGGAATTAGTTTTGTGCTAGTTCAGTGTGCCACCAACGAAGAAGGAAGCCGCCATCACGCCGAACTTCAGCTCGTCTTCGTTTGGATTTGACAAGGTAAAATGCAGTTTTTATACTTTGGCATGTAATATTTTGAACACAGAACTTATGATTTTGTGACCTGATTATAGCTTGTAGATTCCTTTGTCCCACATAGTAGCTTAGAATAGTTAATTAGGAATCGAACGATGTAAGTTTTGAGTCAGTTGCTGACAGGTGCTGGCACCTAGTGACATTTTTTTTAAATATGGTCTGGGAGGCTAAGAGTACGCAGCACTGCGTACTCTTACCCACACTGCGTACTCTTATCCTCCCTGTCGGCGATTGCTACATAAAAAAATCAATCTGCTCTTGTTTGGAGATCAATCAACTCAAATTGTCAATCTGTTCAATTTCGTTATTTAGCAATAAATTAGTAACATTTTCTTTTTTTCAGATTCACTGTTTTCTTTAAAATGGCTCCATACAAAAGAAAAACCGACAGAGTACTTTTAACCGCTGAGACCTTGGAAGAAGCTAAACGAAAACTAGAAGCTGGGAAGAGCAAGAGGGAAGTAGCTCGAGAGTTGGGGATCAACGAGTGCACTTTGCGAAAAAGGCTGAAAACTGTAAGTTATTAGCTATTTTTCTTCAGCCAAAGTCCTTGCCACTATTACTTATAAGCTACTGTACTAGATGGTATAAAGGTGCTATAATCAGAAAGTTTGTGAACATCGCTCATACTGGCCCAGTCAACAATGTTTTTTTTTTTGCGGAGGGACCTGTTTGCGCTACCCTGTCGTTTTTACAGACATTGTTTGTGGATTTTATCACTTTTGTGACATCTGTACGGATCACTAATTAATATCTATAGCTTAGGCTAAACTGTGTGCTTGTTGCAGGGGACAGTAGCAGAGTCACTTGGGAGATACAAGAAGGCCTTGACTGATGAGATGGAGCGTGAGCTAGCTCAACATTGCAGGGACCTTGACTCAAGATTTTATGGATTGACTAGGAAACACATAATGAAAGTTGCTTTTGACTACGCTCAAATGAATGGTGTTTCTGAACGGTTCAATCAAGAAAAAAAAATGGCTGGCAAAGATTGGCTAAAATCTTTTTGTAAAAGAAACAACCTCTCTGTTAGGGCACCTGAAAATTGTAGTATGGCTAGGGCAATTGGTTTCAATAGAGTTCAGGTGTCTAGGTTTTATGATAATTTGAAAGAATGTTGCATTCAAAAAAAGTTTCCTGCTCACAGGAAATTTAATGTTGATGAGACAGGGTTGTCGACAGTCCCTAGTAGGACTCCAAAGGTATTGACGCCTAAAGGTAAAAAAACAGTTTGCAAAATTGCAAGTGCTGAGCGGGGAATAACAGTCACAGCAGTGTGCTGCATGAGTGCAACTGGAGTTTTTGTGCCTCCTGCACTAATTTTTCCAAGAAAAAGAATGAATCCTTCTCTTTTCACAGATGCTCCTCCTGGAACTTTGAGACTTGTGACGGACACTGGATATATGAACTCCGATCTATTTCTTGATTGGCTGAAACATTTTGTGCAGCATACAAAACCATCTGCTGATGACCCTGTTTTACTCATCGCTGACAATCACTCTACACACTGTTCCCTTCAGGCAATTTTGTACTGCCGAGAGAACAATGTCACATTTTTGACTCTTCCACCTCATGCAAGCCACATCATCCAACCTCTCGATAAGTGTTTCTATGGCCCACTCAAATCAGCATTTTCAACTGAAGCGGAAAAATGGCTTGTTCAACATCCTGGTGAAGTGATAAAGTTGAGAGATGTAGCTGGCATTTTCAAAGAAGCTTATTCAGCAACAGCCAAGATAAAGCTCGCTGAAAAAGGATTTAAAGTTACTGGTATCGAACCCTTTAATCCAGACATCATTGATGATGAGCTTTTTGCCCCATCCCTTGTCACTGAACAACCTCAAAGCCAAAATGAAGATGAGACAGCAAACCTCCAAGACCAAGTGACTGATGCCAGTAATCCAGACAAAGACTTAGCCCTACCATTGGATATCGAGTCACCTGAGGGACAGCAAGCTGCAGACCCACTGGAACTTGTACCTGAGGCACAGATAATCAAAAGTTCGACTCAAAGTTCAACTATAAAAAAGTCCATTCATTTGTTACTTCCTTTGCCAAAACGAGAGGTCATGCCAGATCAGAAAGGCAAACGCCCATCTCAAAAATCAGAAATAATTACTTCTTCACCTTTTAAAGCTAAGTTAGAGAACAAGGAAAAGGTCAAACTAAACCTAGAGAAAGAGAAATTGGAAAAAATTGAAAGAATTAAAGCTAATAAGGTTGCGAAAAAAGCCTTTTTAAAGGATTTCAAACAGAAAAAGTTAAAAATAACCCTGCGAGCCTAAAGAAAAAGGGAGTTAATATAAAAATTGAGAAAAGCACACCTATTAAGCAGAACAAGGTTATCAAAAAAGAACCTTCAGACGTTATTCCCAAAAAAATCCTACGCCTTGATCAACCATGCTCAAGTTCAGCCCAACCGGGAACTTCCCAAGACAGGAGTTCTCAAGAAGACGTCACCGTCTGCGGTGGATGCGGAGAATCTTTTGTTGAAGACTGGATCCAGTGTGGAATCTGCAATGTGTGGTGGCATGAGACTTGCTCTGCTTATGAAGGCAGCGGACCATTTGTGTGTGATCACTGCTAGTGCGTACTCTTAGCCCATCATCCGCGTACTCTTACCCTCCCGGGAGCCCAAGAGTACGCAAATGGCATTTTTTTCTAAATAATTTTTTATTAACTTATATTTTTATATAAATGTACAAAACTTTGTACTTTTGATAGGTAATAACTAAAGCATATTGTGTGAAAATTTGAGTTTCATATACCTTATACCCAATCATTTATGACCAATCATTTACAGCAAAAAATGCACTAAGTGCGTACACTTAACCTCCCTTACCCTACCCCTCAAAAAAGCCAATTGCCTCGCGCCCTAGGCAAGTGACTACCGTGCCTATTCGGTCAATCGGTCCTGACTAAACACGTTCTGTATTGCTGTACTTGTGCCCCGTGCTCGTGTGTGTCTTCCAAAATATCATACAAGTTTAGCTACCTCTTCCGGCCGGACCGAAACGATTCGTACAAGTGTAGCCACCCCTCACAAATTCGGGCCGGACCGAACCGAACCGGACCGGACCGAATCGGGCAAGTGTAGCCGCTGCTTAAGGTGCGTACCTATTAATTATCGTACAATCAATCTCGGTAGAAGAATGTTTTAAAAAAGATATTTTATTCTTGGTATTTGAGTGAATTTTATATTTTTCCGGTGTAGTGGGTATTAAAATCTTTGAAATGTCACCTGATTTATGGAAATTGGCGAAGAATTAAGGAAGTAATGGCCTACCGACAAAATAAAGTAGTTTATAAATTATAATATATATGGATTGTTGTATAACATACCAACAAAGCAATTGTGAACGTTTTGGTCAGAAACGTAAAAATAGCTTTGGCTTTGGGAAGTTCAAACAAATATTTATTAGAAAATAGCTAAAAGGCTGCCAAGCTTTTTTAGCAATTTATGTTCATTACTGACTTAAAGGGGTCACAGGCGGGGCAACAGATCAGATATAAATATAATTTGTGATTGTTTATCAATTGAATTTAAATATTTTAAACATCTAGTTGATACAATTTACAATTCCTGAATAACTGTTACTATTACCATTAGTTCGTTACGTAACCTAGATTTTGAGTGTAGAACGAAGTAGCTATATCCACAAATTAATGTCTATTTTTGGAAATATATCTACATAGTCAAGCTATGTTTGTACAGATTTAAATGGTTAGTATATAGATTATGATGAATATTAAATATTTTAAGAGTACTTCTTATTGGTTAGTTAGTATTATAAATAGTGTAATTGAATTTTAAGAGTTTATTCGGTATGCTTGCTTGAAAAATAAACTTTTATGAGACATGGTTGAGTTGCAAATTATTTTCCTAAAAATTCAGACTACCGTATTGCATTGAACACATTAAACAATAGACTCCAAATTTTGAATTGTTTTGTTCAATATTAAAAAGATTCGTTTCATCGAACATACACATACACATGAAAAATATGTGCAACTAACTCAATAAATGAGGTAAATGAATTAAATGAAAACTATTATTTTACTAGCCTACTATTATTTTTTATGTAAAACAAAAATTTTACTTTAAACTATAGAAGTTGTAAAATTACAGTGCCATACGGTTGATCTTAGTTCAAAGAAATTGTCTGTCTAGGCATTAAAAATACATAGTTGATGTAAGGGTTTATTTGATTTCCCTTTATAAAATCTTGGACGATAAATCAAATTCCAATATTGACCAAACAATTTTCTAAAACGTATTAAGTATGGGAATTTAATATGGATACAATACCATGAATTAGTATTTTCATTCCATGTTGACGTTATAAGTTGAAGTCTTTTTTGGAATTAAAGAGAACTTACTTCAACTCACTGTAAGGGTGGGCCGATGTTCAACATTGCTTAATTTTTGTACATTTTCATTGGATTTTACCATATCAAACTAAAAAAATGACATTATAATTAATAACATAATTTACGTTCCAATTGCTTTCGTAGCATAACAAACTTAATAATGAAAAAGACGTTCAAAGTACCATAGAGGCTTATTGCTACATTTACAAGCTACAGTACATGTTATTCACCGGTTGCAGCCAGTTCTATATGGTCGAGATATCCACATCACTACTGTTTTCATAATGAATAGTGTTGTGACATCATAATGATAATTAAAGGATTTGAATGATTTAATCTTAAAGTAGAGCAGAGAGGTAATCAATCAGAGATACCTGTTTTATAACATATTATAAGTTAAAAATCTGGTTTATACAGTAATACAACTTAATCCAATTATAGTACAGATTTTCTCAGTATGCCACTGCCTTTGTGATATCATAGTTTGTCGATTTCCTATTCCATATCAAAAGCAGACGACAAACAGAAATCAATTAGCCTAGCTTTCCTTTGGGCACAATATTCTTTGTACTTCTACATTTACTATTAACATTTCCCTATTCGTAGTCGACTTTATATGCTTTCCTTCTAACTAGTATTGTAAAAAGGGTTTAAATAAAACACTGTCCTTAGAGAAACGTAGAATAAGACAATTTTTTTGTTATAATTTTCCTTATTCATAGCCTTGAGAACCAAGTCGAGAAAAAATTGGTTACATAACATGCTCGAAGAACTAAAAGTTATTTATATCTATTTGAGGATGTAAATATTAAAACTTGAGTGACCGTTATATGTGAGGGCTTATTTAAGTTGCAACTGGGCTTAATACTTACGGGGGAGGGTTTTTTATTGGTTTGTGACATGAACGCAAGAGGTAGCACTGGCTTACTCATTATACTTACCACTTTATCAACTCGCTGCTCAAATTATTCACAGTGATATACCTTATATCTAAGATATCACAGTGCGTCCTCTGTGTCTTGTCGTAATACGAGAATAGTTATGTTAATATTACCATCTCCGTTTATAGAGGTTGTAAATCACTAATCACATCTCGCTACGACTTACCATAAACGCGTTTATTGAGATGTCTTTACCCGACTTTAACGGCTATAAAAGACGCGAGCGTGAAAATAAAATCGTTGACGGGGACGGCGACGGATATTCGTTAAATGAAGCGAGCGGACATTCATGTAGAGGATATTGGAAGATTCTCGTACCGATACCAGGAACACTATTTAGAATGGATATACACAAAGTCAAAGGACTCATAGTCAACGGATTAATAGGAGTGTGCTTAATCTTGATAATAATTAATTGTGAAAACTCACGTACTACCGGTATCATCGATCTCTTTTAATACGTTGTGGACTACAACATTATGTCCCAGTCAATTTGCATACCATTTTTTCTAACTATGTTGGTAATGTACTTCTCCCGACACTAATAGGTATACTCAAATATGAAAACCTGCGTGACGAACCTAAATAAGTTGTAACATCTTAACTGTCTTCTAAATACACTACACCACATGAAAACGTTGTTTATTAGAAATGCTTTTAACAGGTGTGTTGCTATGCAAACAAAGCAATTGTCATGTGATTATAGACAAGGTCTACAACAGTGATACTGTACTGAGTGTCTTTTAACAGGTGTGTTTCTTTCACTTCCAATAATGTACAATAAATAAAACGTGACATATGTTACAAAAATGAATAGTTATTTGTGCAACTAGGGAGCAAAGGGAGCAATTTACTCACTCGAGACGGTTCGTGAGGAATAATTTCTCGAGTGAGGCAATTGCACTTTGCACTCGAGTTGCACATAATATATTTCCTACAGTTACCATAAAACAAATAAATTGGTAAAGAAACGTGACATATTTTTTACACAGAAGTGAAATTTTAATATTACATTTAATGATACAACAGTACAACCAGCTGACCAGCTGATTTACAACCATCCAGTGCTGCCAACGTATTTCACGCGCATAAGACCTCGTCTGCATGTTACGCGCTCACTATTTCGTGCCTTCACGTTGCAAATCTGGAGTGAGTGAGACAAGTAATTTAGAGTGAGAAAATATTAACATTGTCTCACTGATGAGCGAATTGGCCACTTTGCTTTCTCAAATCAGTGAGAGAACATGTACATTGTTAGGTAACTGTAGGAAAAAATATTCCTCACAAGACTGCTGCATGTCTGTGTGTGAGGAAGAGTCCATTGCACTCGCTGTTGCACTTGCTGAAGTCACTTAAAAAAATTTATAAACTTAAATAAAAGAACTTTTCTAGCTAACAATAATATAACTTATTCATTAAAATTAAAAATAAAATTAAATATCTTATTTCTAGACAACATAAAACCATCAGAATATAAGTTCTAAACACGTGTTAAATTAAAGCAAATTAAATGTAATGTTCCCTCAAAATAAAATATTTCTTACAATTTAAAAACCAAAATCAATCCGTGTCTATAAAAATGTGGACATGGGCATGGGTTGGTGGATAAGTTGTAGATTTAATAGAATTTTTAAATTCAAATAAAAAATGAATGTAAATATTTTAACATTGCTTTGTATTACTTTTCTATGGCAAAGTGACAAACAAAGCAACTGTCGTGTGATTACAAACTAGTTTACAACATCATGTGCTTATCGACTAATTCAATAACATTAAAGAAAATAACGTAATAATTGATTATTTGACAATCTGGTGACTTTGACTGTATTGTATTTTTCGTAAAATGTTGCTAAATACACCAAACGTGTGATAACAATACATGACATCGTCATCAGTGTCTGCCAAGCCTATTTTAGTTGTTATACATATTGCGTAGGTATGCAGGTTGTTTACTCTACATGCATCTCCATAGCAACGATTAGACTCCATGGGCACACGTGGTAAAACGTTTACATTTACATATTTACTAAAAAAAAGACCTCAACATTAAGTTCTCCCTCCGGATAACATTGTGTTTTTACAGCTCCATACACCAACATGAATAACTTATGGCAACGATGAGTGTTGGTGTGAAAATGATAGTGTTTTTACTTACTAAGATCGACAGACTTTAAGCCAAGCCCAACATAAAAGACCTGTTTACAATGAGAACAGAGTTCAGTTTTGAATAAAAACCGCTTCTTACACTTCTGAAGATTAATTGTAAACCATCTGATCTAGAAGTTACTAGAAGCTACATAGAAAATCCACAATACTTGATATTAAAATGTAGGGTTCCTTGTCTCTTAACAAACTTCAAGAGGATGAACTCGTTTCAAACAATGTTTTGTAAATCTCAACTCTTACGTCATTATTTTTAATTGAACAAACGCTACTTTGCATTTAATCCTGCTTCCTCAACAAAGGGTTCTCTTTCTCTACATTCCATCGTTTGGGCTTGTTCTCAAATTGGTTTATATCGAGCGTTTGTGACTTGTGAAATGAAATGAAAATGAAATGAAATGAAACCAGTGCTTTATTTTCATTAAAACAATGCATTACAAAATAATAAGATTTTTTCATAAATAACTCTTCCATATACAAAGAAAATATCTACATACAACCTTGAATCACACTTATTCTATCGTGTTTTACCTTAATATCATTTTGTTTTGTTTAACTGCACTATATCAGCATTAGCCCAAAGGACTGTCAGCTGGGCTGGCAGCTTTCATACAAAAAATTTTTATTTTCTCCTTATTTTCCATATTCCCTGCAACACGTTAGGATGGCAAACAATGTATTTTTGTGTTTTTTTTATGCAAAATTAAATTCTGACACAAGCTCATATCTATATTTCCATGCATTAATTAAATAACATCCTAGACTTCGCCAGTCCCTACCATTTAAATATGAGTGTAAATCTTCCCTAGTAAGTTCTTTTTTTTGAAGAAAACGTTTCCTTACACCTGCAAGGATTGGACACCTACAGATATAATGAAATACATCCTCGTTTTCCCTTAAATTACATAAACTGCACACGTAATTTTGATCACCTATCCAAGGCTTGTAGTTTAGATAAATTACTCCAACTCGTGCTTTGTAAATCCATTTTATCGCCCTTAGAGATAAATTAGCATTGATATAGGACGAGTTACCCAATTCCAAGTTCAAGGTCGCATATGTTTGGTGATAACGCGATCCTAAAGCCGCTTCCAAATTCGCCCGATATTCTGCCTCTCTGACTGATTCTAGGACACCTAATAATGCCGATTGTATACTTACCGGATCAGTATCCATTTCCACCACTACGCCATGCGCGCGCCCTAGCTTCCGCCATTCTTCACACCAATACACATTCTTTTCAATTACCTGTTTCGCCAGTATATGCGGTAACCGGTCTTCAGCAAGGGATAAGACTCGAACTAAGTAATTTAGATTACTATGTAAAGTGTACAAATATACTGATTCTGCTCCTGTTTCTAAATATAGCGCATAATTAGGTGTATTATTAGGCAATTGAAAGATTTTCTTAATAAACATTTTCAAAACCCCTTCAATTTTATCATTCTTTTGATATCCCCAAACCTGACAGCCATAACACAGAATTGATTTAACTACCGCATTAAAGCAACTAAACTTTCTTTCCAACGAAATTTTACTACTGACAAAGAATTTATACCAGATATTATTGATTGCTAACTTTGCACTCCTTGATTTTGTGCTCATCTGATGTTCCCACGTTAACTTGGAAGTTAACTCTACCCCTAAATATTTATAACTGTTCACTACTTTAATATCTCTTCTTTTAAAAGTCCATTTTTCGTTTTCCTTTAACTTACCTCCATTTCTAAAAACAATAATTTTTGACTTATTTAGATTTAGTTGTAAGTTCCATGTATCACAATACTTTTCTAGATTATTGATCATAAACTGTAAACTTGTGGCAGTCGGTGCTAGCAGAACTACATCGTCTGCATACATTAAAATGTTTACTTTCTTTCGCCCAAAAATACAGCCACCATTTATGCTACTAGACATATCATTTATAAATAAACAAAATAACAAAGGTGAACACACGCATCCTTGCCTCAGACCTACTTTAGTTTCAAAGGATTCTGTTACGTTACCGTTGTACCATACACCTGATTCAGTACCGTCGTACAAAGCTCGCAGTGCTGTGCGCATGCGCGTTGATAAACCCAGAGCCGATAACTTATAGAATAGAGCGTTTCTGTCAACTGTATCAAACGCAGCGCTAAAATCTATAAAGAAACTATACAATTTGTTACCCTTAGAAGCTAGTCGTAGTTTTATCATACTTGTAAGATTAAACAAATTATCAATAGTGGAGTAATCCTTACGGAAACCTGCTTGCAACTCAGTTAAAATTCCTTGACTATTCACCCATTCCCATAATCTATTATGTAATAAGCTTGTATATAATTTTGAAATACAATTGATGAAAGATAGGCCCCTGTAGTTTTGAGTTAAATTCCGGTCACCTTTCTTGTGCAATGGAAAAATGATAGATTTTTAAAACTTCCTGGTGCGACATCTGATTGAAATATCCTATTAAATATATCTAACATAGTATTTAGTAATGCTTGAGGCGCATTTTTGAAAAATTCATATGGGATGCCATCATACCCTGGAGCCTTATTATTTTGCACTTTAGTCAAAATTAACTGCAAATCTTGTCGAGTAAAATCTCTATCCACTAATTCATTCATTATAAAAGGCTCAGCATAACTTATTGTTCCCGACATTATTGGAGGATTCAATAAAGTTTGGAAATGTTGTACCCACTGTTCAGGTTCAATCCCTGCAAGCGTATTTTTTTTCGATACTCGAAATTTGTTTATGGCAGTCCACAATGTTTTCCCATCCTTAGCGTGATTAATACAATCTATAATATTATTTTGAAAAGCTATCTTTTTGTTTTTACACATTGAATTATACCTCCTGCTTGCCTCTAAATATGCCTGCTTGTTTATTAATGAATTAGTTTTTCTAAACAATCTCAGTAGACTAAAGACTCTATTTCTAAGTGAAAAAACATTCCCTATCAAACCATGGTTGTTTTTTTATAAACACTGCACCTGTTTTACTTGTATTTTCAAAGGCCGACTCTTTAATACACCTCGTTATCTTATCTATACTATCCGCATTATCATTTGTAATATGAAGGTGTGCAACCTTTTTATCTACATTCTGTTTGTAAATATTTTTATTTCGTTCACTCCATTTTAACCTTGGAAGTGAGTTAAGGTTGTTCGTTAACCTTTCCTCACCTCTTGCTTCCGACATTTTCACACTTAATTCGATTGGCATGTGATCAGAACCTGCGTGAGATATTACTTTAAAGTCATAAGCTTTACTTAAAACACCTATTGGAACTACCGCTAAATCAATTACTGACATCCCTACAGAACTAATAAACGTGTATTCTCCCTTACAGTCTCCCGGGGTTCTCCCATTTAAAACAATATGTCCTGTGTCTTCAAATAATTTTAACAATCTACGCCCATTTGTATTTATTACATTGTCTTTAGACATTCTTTTCCCATAAAAATTCTCACTTAGATAATTACTTAGATTCTAACTCTAATAGTTCCTGCTCATTGCTTATTCTTCCATTTAGATCTCCTAGAACTATTATATTTTTATTATGATTTTCGCTTAACAAAACTTTTAAACTATTGAAATCGTTCTCCCACTCGTTAAAACCCAAATATATAGGCAGCAAAAACAAATGATCACTAATATTACTATGCACTTCTAAACATGATACATTGTGGATTTCATTAAAACTTAAACTGTTAACAAACTTAGATCCTAAATTTATGCAAGAAATTAAACCTCCCTTAGCTCTACCAAAATTTGCTGTTCTAACGGCAAACTTAAATGATAACCTGTAATTAAAAAATAACTTTGAAATAAATTCCCTATCTTCTTCCGTTATAAAGGTTTCTAACAAAAAAATTACATCATACTCATTAATTCATTTAAAAAAATTACTACTTTCTCCACTGACCTTACTCTTCAGACCACATACATTATAGGATATTATTTTCAAGATATGTCCATCCCCTAAATCCTCTTCTTTGGGACTGGCGTTGCCTCCTCAAGCCTGCGTTGGCCCTGCTGCTGATGGTGTGGCGTTGGTCCTGGTCCGGCTGCTGTTGTCCATCCTGGGTCCGGTCCCTGTAGGTCGCCCATCATCTTGGTTGAGGTTCTGTTTTGCGGGTCCATTGGTTGCCAAGTTTGACAGAAAGTCTGTAAAGTCTATACCGAACATTCTCTGCAGAACAACTCCTCCATCCTCTAGCCCTGCCCTTAGTGACCTATTCTCCCAAGTAAACCTCTCACCTTTGATTATCAGGTGTTCAAATCTAAGCTTGATATTTTTCTGATTAGTGACTCTCTCCAGCTCCGTCCTTACTGCCATTAGATGAGCTCTCTTGGTCCTTACTTCTTTGGTATAATCCCTGTGGACTACGTAGCCTGTACCTCGCAGATTGCGTGCATGCATCATTATATAATCAATCTCCACATCTTCTGGAATGTGAGCAATTATAGCTTTTTTATCGCCCTCTCCAATAAAATGAGCTCGGTTAATCCAGACATTGTTTGTGTAGCCCATAACCTCCTGCAGGAACCGCTGAACTACTTCTTTACAGTCAACCTTGTCTCCCCTCCACTTTAAGCCTTTAAAAATTAGGTTGTTTCTCCGTGATCTGCTTTCTAGGTCATGAACTTTCGCTTGAACTGTGTCATTTTGTGCTTTTAGGTTATCAATAACCTCTTTTTGCTTATTATTCTCCTCTTTCAAAGACTGTAATTCCCTCGACAAAACATTCAGTTCATCCTTAGTGGCCAAAGCTGTCAACTTTTCATCCCAGAGCCTATTAAGACTTAACATTAATTGACCTAATGTCATCTCACCAACCTTCTCGTTCTCCATATCGCAGTGTCGGGGTCGCCGTTCTGATGAGCTGTTACTATCCTCAGGCGAACTAAGCACTCGTTTGCTTCCTCGCGACACAGTTGGAGTAAAAAAGTCACTAATTTTTTTGCCACTCATAAAATATCACATATATTCTCAGTCAGACATACATCCCTACACAATCCCAGGTTTTTTGCACAAACACACAAACGAACACAGCGACCGGATAACGCACGAACGTCTAACCACGTTGCCGTCCAAAACTATAACTGGTTTTTCAGAAATTAAACGACTGAAACTGGTCGAATGTTATCATTTAACTATCTGTGGTGTCCTAGAACTCTAAATTTTGCCCTATAGTCACTGTTAACTGATAACTAAACTGATAATTTACTTAAAACCGTGGAGTCGAAATCGAGCATGTTTCCTACACAGCGTCAGGGCTGCCAACCGTTACGTTTGTGACTTGTGGCTCGTTTGCAATAATTTAATTGATTGAATGTGTGTATTTAACAAAAGAGTTATGAAAAACAACAAACTGTATTATTTATTGTTATTCAAACAATTTTAAACTACTTGCACTGAATGTAATTTTTTTTAACCTTCACTTTTGTCCTTTATTGGCCAAAGAATGTAACACAAATTGTAGAATCTACCCTAAAATAAGAGAAAAACATTAAGTCGACGTCAGTGCACCCAGACGTTATCAACATGAAGCACACATCAAAACAAGCTTAGGCCTATGCTTTTCATTGTTTTGTACCTACCAAAATGCTGGACGTTCGAATCGGTCAGCTTTAATGTCAAAGCGTCACAAAAACAACTTTAACAACTGTTGTGCATATGTACACTTCAACAAAAGAATACTGAGGTGAATTGATTAAGCCTGTATGTTGTGTAGAGAAGACAAAACATGGCATAAAAATACAAAAAAAATATCATACAAAATTAAATCACTACGCGCCCTTGATTTATAGGGAAAATGAAAAAATAAATGTTTTAGCAACCAGATAAAATGGTTTTGACTGTGTGGATATCAATAAAAACTCAATTAAAAGTATACAATAAATTATGATAAGAAAATAAAATCCAAAATTCCTTAAAATCTAAGAAATGCTTTAAATAAAAATTATATTCAAATAGGATTAATAGATTTGGTCTTCATTTAAATTCGGAACCATGATGTTTGAGTGCGTAAACCTTGTAGTAAACCCGTTGTACACCAAAAGCGCTATTTAACATCTATATTGGACTCTTAAATTTCCACCCGAGATTTTAAACTTGGAATACATTCTTCAGATTTAACACTTTACTGAAAAAACAAATTGATTCATTACAATCAATAAATAAATAAATAATAAATAAATAAAATAACATTGCTTATTTAGAAACAATGATGTGACAGGATGTTTATGGAATGGCTCTATTTTAAGTGAGCGGTGCGTTTGAAGTTCTAAATGGTTTAAGCTATTCTCAGGGTTTTGGTTTTTTGTTTTTTTACGCTTGAAGTACGAAAATATTTGCTAACTATGTTCAAGCTTCTTCCACCTATTGTACATGATTAGTACCTATGATATTCATTGTGCTTCAAAAATTACCCCTTTGAGCATACTCTTTAGCTGCATTTAACACCGGATTATGCAACACATGTTTTACACTTTTACAGAGTGTGTATCAATAGTGTAATACATAAGTAAATCCTACCAGTATGTCTTAAGTGACTCTTTTCTACCCCAGTCATAGCCACCACTAAATACAAGGCCGCTGCGAGACAAAAGTGGCAACGCCGCAACCCTGGCCTAACAGCTGTTGCGTTAATTCATAATTAAATGTCTGTGCATCGTTTATGTTTACACGTTTGATATTACTATTAACATTACGATTGGCCATCCAGTGTGACTTTGCCACACACCAATGCCTTGTATTTGGGGAGGATATGCCCAAGCTCATTGGGAACTATACGTTCGTGGTGACGATTTTATTCAGTATTGGATTAATGCTCTCTCCGCTCAATATTGCAAGCAGACAACTGTAGGTATTCTACGCCTATTTTTACAATCAAATTATAATAATTAATTTTTATTCACTAAATATAAACCATACTAACTCAAAGACAAAAGAATCATGACTACTGCTCTAAATCGTAACAAAGAGCACCAAAAAGACACACGCAGCACACAAATGGTGGCTGAACATTTCCTCTAAAAGCATTTTTCTCTTCATTGCGTTACAAGCGGAGCGGGGCTGTTTCTCCTCTCCTGCCACATCGTCTGTTAAGCTTCTCGATCTTCTTTGTTACAGATACTAGATAATTATAATTATTATGATTTATCAATTATTCAAAAAGAAATTAATATTAAAACACAACTGTTTTGTGATATCTCGCAGTAGCTGTCATTAGAGTAATGCTTTAGTATGTGGTCCGATTTGTGTTAAATTTATTCGTAAAAATGAAGTTTGTCTTGGTGGTACAGCAGTATTCTATAAAATCACTAGCTATTATTCAACCGCTTGTCTTACACAAAACTTGTAAACATTCGTCCTTAAATCACTACGGAAGCAGTTAGCGAGGCCAATGGTCAAAGAAATACATTTTTGTATAATTAACGCTCGAGCCCAATTGATTATTCAAATACTAGATTTTCTTGGTGCAACTTTTAAATATTTATTTACCTCATTGAAGTTCACACAAGTTTAATGTCACTAGTTATATTATGCCATTTGTTAAATCTAGCTAGTTCATTGTCAAGTGTATGCGAGTTTTCTCTGAAACAATTAAATAATCAGTTAAGGTTAAATTTATCTGCGACTTGAAACTACAGTACTCACAAACTCTCTCTATGTAGATGTTCTTATTTTTCTTACGTTAGGTGAATATAATAAATTCCCAATTTTAACATTATAATATAATTTGTAAAAAAATTCTAAGAAGATAATAAACTTGGATCACACTAGCCATTGTTTGTTATCAAAAAGCTTACAACAAGGAGATACTTAAAGAGTTATCATGGACATCGTTTCCATATATGAACATAAGAATACTTAAGTAGTTTGAACTAGGAACGCACTATAAGCAACCGGTATCTATATAAGGTAAAATTTCATTATGACTTTTGCCTCTAAAACAACCCTACTAAAATTCGCAATTAGCACGAGTCCTCGTACTATTTACGGTTACAAGTTCAATCTCACGGGTCAGTTTTCATTTCGTTTATACCTCTGTGACATGCCAAACAAAACTGATACAGATGTTCTACCAATCATTTTATTTCACAGCCGGTCCTAACAGCCATCTCTGTCAAACACTGATTGATCAACTGCTTTTAAAGTATTCAACAAAATAACGAGTTTCCACATAAAGTCAACTCCACTCTGCAAATACAGTACTCTCTTTTATTCACGTATGACGAAAAATGATACCATATTCACACTGTTTGCAAATAGCCGCCATGTACTGCATGTCCATATAACCAATACAATAACTTAATATTTTTTAGCCAGACGTCTTTTCTTGAATTGTAAAATCGCGTTAGTTTATATGTTTCCCTGTTATTTCGGGGCAGTATTTAACAGAGGACGCTTTACCGCTTTATAGATCGAACTATTTGGTAAAAATAATTTAACAAAATAGCCTTTAAAATTAATAGAAATACTAACACGCTCAATAGTTACAGTATCTTTAGCTAATCTATAAACAGTCGTTTCCATTATTTTTTCTTCGGTTTGGTAATTTAATCGATTTAAAATTTTGTATTTCATACCCTTTACTGATTACTTTCGTCTTGCTTGGCTTTTATGCCACAGTAATAACGTTTAGGTCGCAATAGGGACCAACCTCTGTGATCTCTGGTTAATGTTTCAATAGTCAATTGTCACAACGAGGTGTAAGACGCTTATAGTTAGAACCATTGGCTACTGATTGTGGTTTCTCCTTTGTACGTTCATAACATCACTAACGAGCTCAGAAACTCATTTTGTGGTGAAAACAGCTTTGAAATTTTAAATATAATATCGTTTTTCAATTTACCAGTTGACTGTACTGTGATAGACAGAAAACATTTGTTTCTATAAAAATCTATATTGTACCATTGTACATACTGTAGTTAGTTCTCAAATGTGTGATTTTTTATTAAATAAAAGGACTAATTCAGGGTTTTAGGTGGACCGAATATGGCCAGGCCGTATTTTGAACGTATTTTGATTATCATACGTAGAAAAAAAGGATAAGAGTAGAATTTCACATTTTAACTATATTGCACTCGTTGTTGCTAATACGTTAAGGAGACAAAGGTTAGATAGGTAAACAATGTGTGTTCTACTGTATAATTTTCTTAAATAAATCGTGTTAAATCAGTTTAAAAAAATTCAAAATCTGCGGTTTTATTTACAAAGCTAAGATTTCAACATCACGCTTTGTTTACACAGTACTGCATTTCAAAATATTTTTTTACAATTCATACCCTAATCAATAGACTGGCTCTCAAGTTCCATTTTAATTACGTTTTTAGTTTTTACCATATCTCATCAATATTTCCTATGAAAGAAATACAGTAGAGTGGACTCTAGCTCCATATGTTTAGCCACAGCTTATCAATAAGTTATCATGCATGGTTGATGAGAAGTATCAAGAATCGCAAATTATAACGGAAAAATATACTATTTTTGACAGCGTCACATTCATTTCTATAGGCTAAATTATTGTAGTGGTAGCCCTGAAAATAGTTGAAATATGAAAAAAACACGAACAACCCAAATATTAATCTTAGAAGAGCATTTATTTCCTAGCAACCTCTTTTTGTGATCATTCAAGTAAGAAGATAAACGCTAAGGATCCTGAACCTTCCCACACAGTCGAGCAGGGTTGACCTACAATCTAGACTGTGCAGTGAGCGGAAACAAATTCCCGGATAATACAGATGGTATTATGCCTGCATCTGTGACTCAGTAGCTCTAAACAAGTGTGCATTATTTTCTTTATTTTTACTTTCTCCCCCTATACCATGGAAAAAGTATTGTTTTCGTCGAAATTTCCGAGTTGAGTTTTGAGTGGATATATCCTTTTTGGGCCCCCCTGAACCTGAACCCCAAAAAGTGGTTTTCGAAGTGATATCTGTGTGTGTGTGTGGGTGTGTGTGTGTCCTCTAAAACGACCTGCGATTTATTATGTAATAGTACATTAAATTCTGAACAAAATGGTTAAAATTCCATATCAATAAAAATTTCTGTCCAAAAATTATTGTAATTTATGTTATTTTCCTAAAAAACCAATAAAAACAAAAATCAGATTTTAGAAAAACCCGGTTTTGATTAAAATTGGTATTTTGTGGTGCTTTAAATTCTGAACAAAATGGTACAAATACCATTTCCGAAACAATTATGGTTCAAAAGTTGTTGTAACTTAAGTTATTTTCCCCTAAAACACCTAAAAACAAAACCAAAATTCTGACTTTAGGAAAAAACCTTCTTTGATTAAAATGTTTTATTATAATAACATAACAAAATTATTTTCTATCCTCTTAAAGTAATAGTATGTTTCAATTAAAAATATCAACAGATCACCGATCTTGAAATTACATTCGTTACAAAAGAAAAACCAAACAAATATAGAACTTAACTTACTTTTATGTACAAGAGGATTTATATTTGACGAATCGGTCTACAAATAAATCGAATCAATGCCACAAGGAAAACATTTTCATTTACTTGTTTGTGATCGCAAAAGCAATAAAAATTCAAATATTTGGAAATAAATGCCAACGAATATTTATAAATTAATCCACGAGACGCAAACTCGTTGTCATTCCCATGTTTTATATGGATGGACATCAATCAAAGTGTGCAGTTTGTGTGACAAAGAACACTGATAATTTAAGATAGATTATGAACATTAAAATCTAAGAATAACAAGTAATCGCAGTTTTTGTCTATTTATATTCGCATATGTGTACTTTTTTAGATATTTAATATTTAAATGTAATAATTAAAAATCCTAAGATTATGTTGTTTAAAAAAACAACTATTGATTTCCCGTGCAAAACTGTTTTAAACATTATCTTAGCTTTTTACGCATCACAAAATTATTTATACTAGTTTATTTCATGGATTAATCGTGCTGCCCTTCATGTCCCGGTGACTATAAACTCACTAGCGTGATGCAATCAATTAATTAAAACATCAGTTGTAAAGTAAACTAGAGCTCGCCCCGTGGTCGAATACTTCGTATGTTTTGTGCAAACTTCTTTATTTTCACCCAACGATGAAAATAAATCATGTGATTGGAATTTCTTCCATTTGTTTTTATTTTTTGTTTCTATTTTGTTGATGTTTCGTCAACAACATAGCAACCCATAAGGTCCATGTACATTTTTTTTTTATTATGAATTAATTTTTGTGCTTAATTTTTAGCCTATTTTAATTTATAAATGGATTCTACACATCTACAGGCAAATATGTTTCCAACAGTATGCGTAGATTTTCCCTGCAATGCACAGGAGCTGAGAAACAAGTTTTCAATAAACATGCCAAAACTACCCCCATGTTAAATCTCCATCAATTTAAATTTTCATTTTCGACCCAACTAACATAAATATTTTCAAAATACAAATAAAACCTGCACATATAGGAGCGATAACTTTTCTTTTGGTACAACCAGTGTGTAAATCGGCCCAGTAGTATTGTCAGGCTAGCTGTCATAAGTTTTGCAAAAGTTTTTTAATATAAGATGAGAATTTAAATGATGAACGACTAATCAAATGAAGTACTTAAAATACAGGTTTTCTTATACGTACAATTCATACCTTACTGGAAGGGCAACTCGTTTTGAACGAAACCATCATTACTGTCCACACAATCAACCTTAGTACGAAAAACAAAAAGAGAAAATAGAACTTGAATTGAAACTCACAATTTATGTGAGACTTGTTCAACTATATTCTTTTTAAATACATATGTTTCAATGTATTAGGGATATTTCTTCGAGTTAATTTTTGCGCTAACACAGTCTACCTAAGGCTAGAAGTGACATTTGAAGGTAAAATTGATTTTCTTTTTTTTACTTCATCGATAACAATAATGGCGCAAACTTATCATTGTAAAGCAATGCAGAAACATAATGTTTATTCTGTTTTTGTAAATACAATTTTCACAGTTAAACTCATGTTAAAACTATGGTGGAGTAAAATAAAAACTTTCTTGTGTGCATGTTAGACAAGATAATGAATGAAAAGCAAATATTTTATGCACAAAATTGCCTGAAATAGGTTTTTACAACCATTAGATATTTAATTGTATTAATAAATGTTTCAATTCCATCAACTAGCTTTCAAGCATTTTACTCAACAATCCTTCTTTTTCAGTAATATTTTACGAGAAACATTTTACTGGTTGGCTAGATTACCTTAGAAAATATCCCGATGTTTAACTCCATTCGTTTAAAGATCTCATGAAGGTAAGATAAATAACCCTAGTTTGAATGAGGTTAGTGTACAAATACCATCTCGGTTTACGAATCAGCTTACAAACAATAACAATTTACACGTGGCATCTTAAATCTCCTTTGCTAGAATGGATATGTGTATACGAAGTGCTAGAGAAAGACATGAGATGTTCTATATTGCCTTCCATCATAATTGGTTGGTATGAGATCAAAGCTATAGAGTAAACCACCCTCCCAGCCAATATACATCGCAATTAAGTTTCTATTTGTCTTATCTCAGTTCGTAATTGCGATTACTTATGTTACACAAAGAAATAATCATCAGATGAAACGTTAGTGTTTAGTTATGTCCGATTATATAAATTTCACGTTTATATACAAACACTGTTGTGTAAAAGATAAATATTGAAGAAATATTTTATCTAAATTGTGTGTTTGATTCGTGTAAGAATAGCGTGAACATAATTTCAAATTGTTTGTTTTTAACTAATTTCTTTGAACCGTATTATCAATTAAGATGATTACGTACCTGGTTGCCTAAATAAGAGTGCACGATGGAGTGCGATGACTTCGTAGCTTTAACACTGATAAAGATCAGATGTTTCTTTAGCCAAGGTGATTTATTTTACTCGGTGATCCATGGGACTGAGTCTTCAAACCCTCAAAAAGCTATTTTTTCCTAAGATCAAACCGGCGACTCTATTACATATATTTCTAGCACAGTAACGAAAGTCCAGTTCGTTACTGTGGGTATCAAAATAGCTATTATACATTAAACAGTTCAAATAAAAAAATCAATCATAATAATACTGCTACGGTTCAGTGATTTGTCTTAGCAAATTTCCCCATTGGGGAGAGGCTGTTGCCGCAGGCGGCACGGAAATGCCTAGACCCGGGACCGATTGACTTTTTAATTTTGATTTCCCCATATATACAATTCTTTCAAATTTATATATATACACGTGTGCCTGGGTTTTTGGGGGGGCCAATATTTTGTAAACATTTGGCAAATTTATGAACTTCATTCTTAAAATATAATGTTTTTTTCTGTGTGGCATATGACTTTTTATGTAAATGTTTTAATTAAAATTCAATCAGAAATTTAAATTTGAATTTAAATTTGATTAGTCTGTAGGTATTTTGCAGCAGGGGTATTTATTAATCATACTTAGATAAATCCAATGTTATTTAAATGGGGACTGTGACTTTTCGAGGAAATAATTTAGTTAAAATCCAATCAGATATTTATCTTATTGCATTCGCTTAGTCCAAAGGTTTACAGCAGGTATATTTATCTTTCAGGTTTAGCAGGGGTATTTATCTTTATAATCACACCAAAGTCGTCTTCATGTATCAAATTTAACTAAAGTTTGTTCGTAATCACAATGTTTTGGATGTTGGATGTTTGTTGTGTTAAATAATTTCATAAATTGATATTTAATATCGCTAGCAGGTAACTCTAAAATATTCCTCAAAGGTTTCATTACGCTTGATGCAAAGGCGATTTCGACCCACACATGAGGTATATTACCCAAAGCTCTTCTATCTTCTCTTACATTCTAAAACCAACGAATGTCAAAGAATTAATCACAAATTGATTTTTAATCGAAAACCTCTGTACAAACCCGCTGATTGGTATCGACTTTATGTTCGTTCCACAGGTTATTTATGGTTAATTACTTACACAAAGTGTTCACTCTTTTGCAATACAGCCAAGTATCGTTAAACTCTATTCGATTTAAAAAATATATAGTTTTTTTTTTAAGGATTCAACCAGTATCAATGAATTTATTCGTTATCTTACAACATGTTATTGAATGTATGCTTAACCCTTTAAGCATTACTAAACCGTTTATCTGATCGTAGTAAACCTTGATTTAGATATGCTTGATAAGGTTTTTGTTCCATTCTCAATCTTACAATTCCTAAAGGATCTGCTCCTTTGCCTTTCAAATTTGCTATTTAGAGATACTATACAAAAATGCTATTGTATTTATATATTAGATTATGTGGATTATCATTGGTTTCTGTGATTATAGTTTTTGTTTACTTTCTACTATTACATATATAATTGACACAAGTAGATAGAACATATCGTAAACTATGTTGTAGGTTATGTTTATCTTTTTAAAATTGATATCATTGACTATCGAAGAAATGTAAAATTATATAATCAGTGGTTATACTACATGTTTTGATGCTTATTTTTATAAATTCAAGCTTATTTCTTGTTTTAAAGTATTTATTTCGAAGTACGGGTGAAGCTTCAAGTTTGTTTGTTTGGATAGATAACTGATGTACTGACAGGACACAAAATGTCACATCATTGCACTTGTAGCGTCAGCTGATGACGTTGTCATAGCAACGCATTAAGTAAGTCTGATCTTTGTTTTTCTACAGGAATGTACACACAATTTAACTCTTATTAAAATACTTTTCTATTAATTATTTGGTCATAATTTTATTCTATGTACACGAACAACCACGACCAAAATGGTGACCCCGACTACAACCGTTATCTAAAGACTTATTTTCTTTGAAGAGTTTAAATCTTTTGTGTTTCCTCCTTCGAACGATGTCATTAGAAGACCTGCAGACTCAACTCGCCGAACTTAGAACTGCGAATGAAGAACTGCGTCAACGGATTGGACAACCCAGCACTTCTCAAAACATGTCGGTGAACAGAGTAGCCGTCAAACTTCCGCCCTTTTGGCCTGAAAGACCAAGTCTGTGGTTCTGTCAAGTTGACTCGCAATTTCTTATATCTGGAATTACCAACGACGACACCAAGTTTCACTACGTGGTCTCGCAATTGGACACAGGAATTGCTGCTGAAGTCGAAGACATCATAACAAACCCTCCTCAAGGCGACAAATACGGACATCTAAAAAAGAAACTGATTGAACGCCTCTCTGCATCCGAAGAGCAACGTGTGCGGCGGCTGCTGAGTGAAGAGGACCTTGGAGACCGCAAGCCTTCTCAGTTTTTGAGGCATCTTAGGTCTCTTGCGGGCTCGACTCCCCTTCAAGACAACATGCTTCGTCAACTGTGGCTCAGACGACTCCCTCCTCATTCACAAGCCATATTGACTACGCAACTTGAGCTCTCCTTGGACAAACTGGCAGAACTGGCTGATAAGATCATGGAGGTAGCTGACATTCCTTCAACACCTGGTATTTGTGAAGTCTCTTCAGGTAACACTTCTTTATTAAATGCAATAGAATCCCTCTCTAAACAAGTTCAAGCATTATCAGAAACCAGAGTACGAGATACACAGGTGAGACCTAGGGGTCGTTCCCAGTCTCGTGGTGGATCAGGAAACGAACCTAATCCCTCTAAGAACTGGTGCTGGTACCATAGAAAATTCAAAAACAATGCTACCAAATGTCTTTCTCCGTGCTCTTTTCAGGGAAACCTCAGCAACAATCCGTAGAGGCCGCAACGGATTGTTCAAATGCTGGCGGCCGTCTCTTTGTGATGGACAGAAATTCACGAACTAGGTTCCTTATCGACACCGGGTCTGATGTGTCGTGTTTTCCTAAACGCCTTATCAAATATAAACGTTTTCCTACTAGCTATTCACTAAGTGCTGCCAATAACAGTGAAATAAAGACTTATGGTACCATGCCTCTCACCCTTAATTTAGGCCTTAGACGTAATTTCCCTTGGAGTCTAGTGGTAGCGGATGTTTCAATACCTATATTAGGTTCAGACTTCCTTTCACACTATCACTTATTACCCGATTGCAAAATGAAATGTTTGGTTGACAAGAAAACGGGATTGAATGCCGAGGGAATAGTTTCTAACAACAATCAAACTAGTATTAAAGTTATATCTTTCTCTTCGCCATTGGCAGAAGTTTTTTCTGAATTCCCTGATATTATTCGTCCTCCAGGCTTACCTCGTGCTGTGAAACATAAAACAGTTCATCATATAAATGTTACACCTGGTCCTCCTGTTCACTGTCGACCACGTCGCTTACATCCTCAAAAATTGAAAGCTGCCCGGAAAGAATTTGAGGAGATGGTTAAGCTTGGTATTGCTCGACCCTCTGAAAGCCCCTGGTCCTCACCTTTGCACATGGTGCCTAAAGGTGAAAATGGATGGCGTCCTTGCGGTGATTACCGCACTTTAAATGCTCGTACTGTTCCTGACAGATACCCTGTACCACATATTCAGGATTTCTCGTTCAATTTAGCAGGCTGTACGCATTTCTCTGCCATTGATTTGACCAAGGCTTACCACCAAATTCCCGTCCACGAAGATGACATCCAAAAAACAGCAATCACCACTCCATTTGGTTTGTTTGAATTTCCATTCATGACTTTTGGCTTACGCAACGCGGGTCAAACATTTCAAAGATTCATAGATGAAGTTATTCACGGCCTTGATTTTTGTTATGCATATATTGACGACATTTTAGTATTTTCCCAGTCTGAAGAAATACATAAAGAACACCTAAGAATGTTGTTTGAACGACTTTCTGACTATGGAGTAGTTGTAAATCCATCTAAATGTGTAATTGGTGTACCAGAAGTTAAATTTTTAGGTTACTTAGTCTCATTTGCTGGGACACGTCCACCTCAGGAGAGAGTCACTGCTCTACAAGACTATCAGTTACCTCAGACAATGCGTGGTCTTCGCAGATTCTTGGGAATTATGAACTTTTATCGTAGGTTTCTGCCAAAGGCCGCTGAATTTCAAGCACCTCTGCACTCCCTACTTAGTGACGCTGATTCAAAAGGTTCCCTCCCTGTGCCCTGGACTCCAGAGACAGAAGAAGCTTTCCAAGCATGCAAGGCTAGCTTATCATCAGCAACACTATTGTTTCATCCTAAACCTGATGCTCCTCTTGGTCTCTTTACAGACGCCTCTGGAGTAAGTGTAGGTGCTTGCCTCCAACAGTTTGTCGATGACTCTTGGCAACCACTAGGTTTTTTCTCCAAGAAACTATCATCCAAACAGTGCATCTGGCCTGCATACTACAGAGAACTCCTCGCTATTTATGAAGCTGTGCAGCATTTCCGTCATCTCTTGGAAACAACTTCTTTCACTATATTCACAGATCATAAACCACTTATTTATGCCTTTCAACAGCGCCGTGACAAGTTGCCTCCAGCTCAGTTACGCCAACTTTCATTTATCTCTGAGTTTTCGACAGACATAAAGCACATCAGTGGTTCACAAAATATAGTTGCTGATGCTTTGTCACGTGTTGAAGCCATTTCAACTGTTTTAGATCATGAATCCTTAGCCAAGTCACAAGAGTCAGACGAAGAACTTCAAAATCTCATTTCAGAAAGTACTACATCTCTTAGATTGGAGAAAGTTCCGATTCCTGGAACCCATTTGAGCCTTATCTGTGACACCTCAACAGGAACTCCTAGACCCTTTGTGCCATCAGAACTGCGACGTAGAGTTTTCGACCAGTTCCACAAGCTGAGTCATCCTGGAATACGTGCCACAACAAAACTTATCTGCGATCGTTTTGTCTGGCCTTCCATTCGTAAGGATTGCCACAAATGGACTCAATCTTGCCTCTCATGCCAAAGATCTAAGATAACTAGACATGTTTCTACTCCCCTTGGTGATTTTCATACACCTACAGAACGTTTTTCTCATGTCCACATTGACCTAATTGGCCCACTTCCCTTATCAAAATCTTCTAGGTACTGTCTAACTATCATAGATAGATTTACTCGTTGGCCTGAAATTTGTCCTATTGATCAAATAACTGCCGAATCTGTTACTGGAGCGTTTGTCTCTACTTGGATAGCTCGATTTGGATGCCCACAAAAGTTGACATGTGATCGCGGATCCCAGTTCACATCGACTTTGTTTAAAGACCTAGCACGACAGTTGGGCATAAAGCTCCAGTTCACTACCAGCTGGCATCCACAAGCCAACGGTATGATTGAAAGACTCCACCGCCAGTTGAAAGCTGCTATAATGGCTCACAGCAAATCAGACTGGACCGAAGTACTGCCGTTTGTCCTTCTCGGAATAAGATCTGCCTTCAAGGAGGACATCACTGCTTCATCAGCTGAACTGGTGTACGGAGAACCACTGCGTCTTCCGGGAGAGTTTTTCGTAATACCTTCCCACGAGAGCAACGAGCCACAAGAATTGGTATCAGGGCTGCGTAAGCATATGAATCGACTAAGACCTACACCCGCATCACGCCACATTAAACCAGGGTCGTTTGTGTTCAAGAACCTCAATACTTGTGACTTTGTATTCCTCCGACAAGACAGCTTAAGAAAATCTTTACAGGCTCCATATTCTGGTCCTTACAAGGTCATATGCCGTGACGAAAAGACAATTACCATCATTGTAAGAGGCCAAGAAACTAAGGTATCTTTGGACAGGGTCAAGCCAGCCTATATTATTGCAGATGAAAGTCCTATTCCTGAGCCCACGAAACGTTTGGTGCCGACTGGACAAGCAGAGGAATCCTCAAAACTACCACCATCTTGTCAAACTCCATCTACGAATTCTTATACAACTCGTTCTGGAAGACAAATCCGACCACGGGTTACTTTTCAAAATGATGTATAGATTCCTTTTCTCCGTGGGGGGCTGGTGTAGCGTCAGCTGATGACGTTGTCATAGCAACGCATTAAGTAAGTCTGATCTTTGTTTTTCTACAGGAATGTACACACAATTTAACTCTTATTAAAATACTTTTCTATTAATTATTTGGTCATAATTTTATTCTATGTACACGAACAACCACGACCAAACACTCTTATAGTAGCTCCCATTAACGATATATGGACATAAAAACCCATTGTGTTCCTATCAAAATATTTTAGAGCGAGGGAACCCATGCGCAAGTTGTGCAGTTAAATAGGGCCTAAAACATATTTCCGAGGCAAAATCAGCCCAGAGCAATACCCATTTACCTGTTCAAGATTAATGTTTGTTCAAAACAGTTATAAGGTGAATAGAAATAACAATTTAAAATATTTTTTTTATATTTAGTGTCTAACTATAAAGAGTGATTTCAGTTGCCTAAAAAGTTCCCTATTTAAATAGGGTGCGAATGCCTAAAGAAAAAAACACTTTTAATTACCACAGGTGAGCTAATTTAGAAGCTTTAAAATGACACCTTAATCGTTATATTAGTAGGCTGGCTGTAAAAGGTATGTAACAAAGAAAAGTCCTTACTGCATTAAGTATAGATGGTTTAATAAAGAATAATATAACTGTATGCCGACTATATATTTAACAACTGTAATTTCTTAACTGTTAAACTGAATTTATTTTACATTCCTGAATTCTGGAGCGGGTGAAGCCTATATCAATGGACGTCTTTTCATTGTATTTTCCGCCAAAAGAGAACACATTGAGTCATCAAGCTAATGACTCTCAGGGGGGGAGTTTGGTCCAGGTGATATCTTCCTCTCCCTCCTCCCCATTCCTCTAGATAACTTTAATGTTACGAAGCAGTAATTTCTTACTAGATTACTAATCAGCGTTTTACTAATCAAATTTGACCACACCATAGACGAATGTCTATGACCACAAATAGTGACGTACGGAGTTTTGAAAGGTTTTCCACCGTAAAAAAGTCGTAAGTGTAAAAGTAAAAATCTTTTTAATTTTTTGAAGGCGGATCCAGCCTTGATCATTGGGGAAAATGGTGCTAGCTAAAGAACCAGCTTTTCTTAGTCTGTAACACAGCTGTATTCATTCTACACCCGTCTTACCTTCATCTACGCCAAAGCACACACCCCAGTGTTTGTTTTTTATCACAGTTAGCCGCAATTTAAATCATTGCTCTAGCTTAATTTCACTTTGTAGTACTGTAGGTCCTACAATCTGAACTATTATTCTATTATAAAGCTACAACTATCTTCTGCGGTATTCAAATTGTAATTGTGTTTTATATGGCAAACTATTTTAACCATTACATATCAAAGATATAATTCAAAACTGTGTGTGATTTTCAAGAGTGTTATGCAATATGTCAACTTTTTCTGTCTCAAAGTTACACATTCCACAACGGTCATGGCCGTCCTTCTCAATTGTCACTGAAACATATCGTTTTTCCTTTAAATTTTTTTAAGCTTTTTTCCTAAGTGTATAGAAATACACCCAGAAATGATGTTGCTCCAGTATGCTCCAGTATCTCTTTTACGCTACATGGTAAGTTATGAAAAATAAATGTATATGCGGTATACGTAAATGTCAGGTTTATTTGTTATATTATTATTATTTTACAATTTAGTATGAAGAAGAATATTGTTAAGTTTCAAAACATAGTTGTACAACATAAAGCAAGCGTATTTATTCGCAGTAGGGAAGAAGGCACGACATGTAGGTTAAGCTAATGTATTCAAGTGCACGTGAATAAACTACAAGCTTAGGAAACGGAAGTGGAGGAAACCTCAGTGTTATAGGAATATCTGTTGTCGTTCAACTCAGCTGGTTTGTTTATTATTTTTTGTAGTGTTTTGAAATTAACATTAAGAAAAGAAGAAATTATCATTAATTATAAATTAAAACATCGATAGGATAATAATGGTTTGACAAATTTTGACCTAAAATGAATACAATACACAACGTCCATTTCAAATCATACTTAAGAATTAAATATTTAACGTTGGATTACTTTCTCTATATGAGCATAACGGTATGCAGTAGCGCAGATCACCTAAATGCAATGTATGCAGGTTTCAACCTAAATCCAACTCAAATATTACAAACACAGGCTTAAAGTTTAAATCTCACGGATTTGTGTGTTAGCTTATCATGAATAAAATATTAGGCTAGTTTAAATTGAGTTTTGTGCTACCTGTGTGACTTTATATCTTACGTAGGATGTACTTATGTACAATTTTTCTCAACTTTAAATAGTATTATCATTAGTAAAATTATAAATCAGAACACACTGCACACAACTGAAGTAAAAATACATATATATTGTCACCAACCGATGCATGACGATGACGAAACAACAAGGGTGTAGGCTGTATTTAATCCAGCTAGAGTATACTCAATACATAACCTCCCATATTAGTTTGATTCGAGTTTCTGTTTCATCAAATAATTTCTTCAAATATGCAGGAATGCAGCAGAACTTTGACGTCATGTCAACCCCTTTGTTTTAACTGAGAGTGTGTGAGTTTTCATTCATCTTTTCAATGCAGACATTGCCATAAATCTTGTCCCTCTGGGGTATCAAGAGTATTAATTCCAAAAGACAAAAAAGATATTGAAATTGAAGGGCGAAACCTTTATTTGATAAGATTCCTTTTGAACCCGATAATTTGAATACTTTTGATAGTTCTTATTTGGTTAATAATAGTTTTGTATTGTTTTCGTTTGTATAATAAAAGAGGTTTTAGATTTAAATCAGATTTCATTTTATTGTTAGAGTTTGTTAAGAATCTTCATCTTTCTTCGCCGTTTCTTTAAGAGTTCTAGTGTAAAATAAAAATAATTAATAAAATAAATAATAAATGAATAAAACATAAACTCAAGCAAAATAGCTTGCTTATCAAACTGTTTTATAAATCAATAAAAAAATCAATTATCCAACAAAAGAGGGGCCCTTTATGAGAAAATCTCTTGTGTTGAAAGACTCTGAACAGATGTAACAGACAATATCTGAGAATGTTCGACAGACATTTTTGATTAAAGTTTCATGCAAAGTCGATCCTCTCCCACATGCCGTTCATTCGTTCAAAGACCAATCATCCCTTACTTGCCCAATACCAATAACTACCCACAAACCAGTTGGAGCAACGGTTAGGGTTTAGGTTTTATTTATATTAAACATTTATTTAAATTTATCAATTAAAGCTATCTTTATTTTTCGTATAATTATAATGGTTACATATGTACCTTATTCAATACAGCATTGCCGTTGGAGCTATTGATAAGCTCATGTCGAAAACACAAGTAATATGGGGTTTTCATTTACACACCCCAGCCATTGCATTCTCATTCCTGACTGTAAACATCTAGTCCTCGACACCAACTTGACTTCAGGACAGATACCACATCCACTTACTCCCTTAAAGATTTGTGCTCTTTGTGGTAAAACTGAACACAGCTTAGTATGTTTTTCTCTTATACATTGAATGCGTTTTGATATTTATAATATACTAGCTGTCTTACCCGTGCTATGCAACGGGAAGAGGACGCGAAATAGAAACCTTTTTGGTTTTTATATCTGTTGTATAAAATATTTACACATCTAAAACAAAATTCAACCAAACCACTTCGTTTGATAAACGTTTATGGCTTTTAAATCAGATAAGTAAAAAAACGCCATTTTGGTTTGGATTAATCTTTAGCAGAATGAATCATACCATTAATTTATATAACCTGTTTTATTAAGTTTTACTTCCATATGTTTTTAACTAAAATTCTTTCAAAATACCTTACATGAGTACCTTTAGGACGGTCCCAGGGCTAAGCACTGAACGTTTTCACGAAATTGATGGTGTATAAACCAACTCCGTGAAATTCTACATGTATGTACCAAAGTTCGTGACCATCGGTTAAGCGGGTGTCTGCCAAATATCACAGCCAAATATATATATACACATACAAATATACAAACCAACATACTATTTTATACTTATAGATTAATTGTAATTTTCATTGTAGTTTCATTTTTTCACCACCTTAAATACTATTTGTATCAGACTTTCCGTAGTAAGCTTTATCTATCCACTGTATTATAAGAAAAAAAGTATTTTAAAATGTACGCCTACATTAAAGAGTCCCATATGCTCATGGTAAAGAATCGCCGTAACATTTTAATGCTTGACAGTAGGAGAAGTGTCCTCACAGTTTCCAAAGTCAATCATGGCCCATGTAGCACAATTTTTATTTCAGCTGTGGTTTTTCGATACGGACGAAACGAGAGCGTTCTATTGGTTGTCATGGCGCGACGTCACTCTCTTCTCTTGAGGGAACACCATTGCCGCAACGATACGAAGAGTGTTCGTGGTGTACTGGATGGAGTACTCCACTGATGTCCAAGGGGTAACCAGATCGTATCCCTCCGGTGACACTAACTTTCTGTCAAAGATTTTGCTCAGAATGTGATTTCTTCTTAACTATACGTTTTTTTGTTAGAATTTGGGGCATTTATAATTTTATTTTATTACCATTCTATTTTTTCGATAAGTAAACCTTCATTCGATTTTTTTCACTATCAGCAAGTTTGGTCAGTTAGGTAGGTTAGGTTATGACAGTTAAATTGTATAAAAGAATGCTCTCATTTAGTCCGTATTGAAAAACCGCAGCTCAAATAAAAATTGTGTGCCCATGTAGCCTTATGCGTGTGACAATCATAGAGTAGATTGAGTTTTAGATACAGCTGAAATATTTTACCATAGATACAATAATAAACAAATAGTAAACATAGATAACCGCAGATAGGTAACCATATATAAACACATGGTACTCCCTTACTAACATCAATGTGGAGATTTTATGATTTGTCAAAGAAATCCACAACCCTGACTCAACTAGTGACTCATTTGTATTTGCTTGAGACAAATAACAGGAGCAAATTTTACTGTTGTACTTTTTCCAACGAAAGTTGGAATAATGTGGAGCTATTAAGTAAATGACTCCCAAGGCGTCAGAGTCAGGTGATCTTCCAGCCCGAACAACAATATTAGCAAATATAACCCGGAAGGCTATTTTACCTGGAAGAGAGAACACAAACTTTTACATTTTCTAAGTCTTCTATAACACGTGTCACGATTAAAGACTCGTATGATTTTAAAATATCTGACCATTTGTTTCAAGGTCTGATTATTAACTATTTTGCGACTGGTTAGGTTTCCATTACCCAGTTATCGAAACCAATCTCGAAATCACTTTTCATCAGCTTCTTCGACATGCATATTTTTTGTTAGTTTGAAGAAATGTGTGCATGATAGGTTAAATTATTTCAACTTTTTGTGCTTGGAGCAACAGGCAGTACCTGGTTAAAATCTCCTCCTAACAATATTGTTTTCCGTCCGTTGGAACATGTCATAGTACTTACTTAATGAACACATATATTGCCTGTACGAACCTATTTCATCTTTATACCCAGGTTGTTTTCTAAGAGTGGCCATTGAGGTTATTCCACTTCATAAAAATATTGATTAAACACTACAATAAATCTAAAATATCTAAGATTAGATCTATAGTAAGATAAGTAAATGTACAAAAAAAGTGTAGAATAAATCATTAACATTCGTTTTGATATCAAAATAAAACAGAAGTTTTCCATTTAATCCTGAATAGTTTATTATTTAGCCAATATGGTTGTTTCATGTTAAACACTCCTTTAAGACAACAATAATCTTCAAATTAGATGAAAAACTTCATTATTTTTTCAGCCATTCAATTCCTTTGATTTGATCTCCTATGATTCTACTACTTATCATACGCTTAACTAATTTACTTAAAAATACACAAGTTTGCAAATTGCTAATTGATTAAAGGTTGATATCAACTGATTTCTGAACTCCAGCTCCACTAACACTACTTATATATTAACAGTTCAGGACCACAGTTTGTCGGTCGGAATGCATGATTAGTCTCGTTGTCAGTTTGTACCGCATATTTCGTGTAACAAGTTGCAGTATGGTCCAATACGCTGTTAGCTGCTACAAGCTAACCTCATACTGTTGTACACGCATTGTTGTTGTTCTTAGTGATGTCACTTGCGAGCAAAGTTTGCCCATTCAGAGGCAAGTTCTATTAACAATTCTTGCTCATTCGGTTTTATTTTGATCGTTTCAACTTGATAACCGCGTCTAAGGTGTGCCCGTGATCAAGCTGCTTACAGTCAAATGCGTAGCGATTATGACCTGTAGAAAACCCCTTTTGTTAAATTCTTCTTTTTTAAGTGTTGAAATTTTAAAAGAAATTGAATTAAAAGATTTTTTTAAACTAAGATTTATGTTATGTTTCCTTAATTACAAACTTAATTAACATATCTACAATTATTACTAAACCAGTATATCATCTAACAAGGTTATTGATACAAAGAAATTATTTTTCCTACAGTTACGTGACAAAGCTGGCTTTTTTGTACTAATTATAGCACGACAAGTAGCTAATTAATACGTTTCGCTACTTTTACCTCACTCATATTTTTCCGCACTCCATTATTCCCACCAAACGAAAAAAAAATTGCGCTTTTATTAGGCACTTAATACAACACGATAGGCACGTTTCTTATTACTTGAAAATAAGTTGGCCACACCTAAAGATACTACGACTGCGATCAGCTAGTGCAGTGTTTCCCATTTGGTTTAACTCTTGGATTTAACCTAAACTAAAACGAGTATTGTTTAGTGTTTGAAAGACTAATTATTTTCTGCACTCGAGAAACTTTCGACATTCGTCTTCGGCTTGTGCGTAAATATTTCTCTCATGTGATGCAAAGTGCCACTTCGCACACTAGTTCCACAAATAACTATTGAATACACCTAACTCGCACATAAAAAACAGAAAACAAAAATGTAATTTTTGAAAAAAAATAAGGTAAGTTTATTTAAAACAGCAAAATTAGTGATGAGGCATGTTATGTAGCAACAATGCTGAGGAAGAATCGAAAGTTCAATAATGAAACAAGTAGTCTACATTACAAAAAAATACTCTTAAATCTGATCCCTGAATATAAAACATGACAATATTACTAAGGTTTCTGATACAAGGAACGCGAAAATGTGTGCTCTGTTAAATTCTAATTCCTCAAATTAACAATCAAAACAAGTATAAAAAACTATGTTCAGTATCTAGAAAGTATTAAGTATACTCTAGTGGTAAATTGTTTCTCCTACAGTCACCCAACAATGTGGACTTCCTTGCATTGATTAGTACAGAAAGCCTTACTATTTATGATTTTTTTACGGTCATCGGTTACATAGAACATTCCAAACATTGTAAATTTAAAATTACCATGTTATTCTTATGTAGAAGAAGTAAACTGTTGTAGTTTTCTTTTATGGATATATTTTGATAAAACTTATATTTTGTTAAGGTATTAATATTTCACCAAAAACACACTTTACTACGCTTCCTGTAGCATTAAACCTAGGTACTCGTTAATCGTATTTCATTTAAATAGAGTTCATTTAAAAATGAAATCATTCAAAGGGAAATTATCTTAGTCTGCAGGTTTTCTGCGGCGGGATATACAGGGTTATTACAAATGATGTTCATGATTTCATACATACATAAAATATAGTTTTATTTGTTAAACAAAGAAATAAAATGGTTACAACTTTTGAAAAACTCAAAAAGTTTCGACACAGATACACAGAACTGTAAATGATCGATACGGGAACCCCTTGTGGTACGACAGATGTCAATAATGTAGTCAAGCTCTTGCTAGACTTTGAAAAGTGTGTCTAAGTCTATTGTTTCGATAGCATTGGTAATCCGTTGCTGGATCCCAAGTATGTTATCTGATAACGGTGGTGTGTACGCCTTATTATTGATGTATCCCCAAGAAAAAAATCAGGGGGTGATGTCCGGAGATCTTTGAGGCCAGTTTAGGGGTGTGTCATTATTCGGACCACCGAGCTCGTTCCATATCTCAGGCAGCACATTCTTAAGTTCAGCCCTACTACAAGTAACATTCAAATGCAGCCATTTATCTTAAATTTCAAGTGTCACTTGCCAATATAGTGGTTACTAGGAAAATCATCGTTAAACCTGGTTCTAAAGTGTCGTTGCACACTATTAACAGATTGCTTAATGTAATATTCCAACTGGCAAAAAGCTTTCCTGCCTTCAAATTCAGCCATTACACAACACTTACAACAATTGACTTGACAAACAGCTGATATGCACCCAAACCAATGTAAATGAAACTTTGTGAGTTTTTCTTTCCAATGGTACCAACTAAAATTGTCTTGAAACAAATTAACCCAGTAATATTTATAATCAAAATCAGGAACATCATTTGTAATAACCCTGTATTTTAAAATAAATAAGCTACAGCTGGTATAGATGGAGTATCTAATTCAGTACTCCAAAGTCGATGTCACTGGTCAATGATAATTCTGAGAAAATCATCAACAGTAGTTGGTGGTTGGAGTATTAAATTTGGTGCAAGATATGTCAGTGAAGAACTTTTGGTGGTGAAACGACAAAGAATAATTCAATTAAAAGATGCCTCTTCTCCAAACAGACATTAATATATCAATTATCTCCCCAATCACCACCTACACAGAACTTAGTTGGGAAAGACAACCAAGCTCGGATATTACAACACAAACACCCAACACGGTGATATGGAGTTTAAGAAAGTTCTCTCTTTATTTCGCTAAAGCAAACATTGGCTTAAAGTTGTTCTGTTGGGGATTTATGTTGGCCAACTGTTCAGGTGTTACGGTTTAATGCTAGTCACACAGTGGTTATTGTGTTTATCAATGAGCTAGGTTTATTGCAGTTTGAATATCAATGGCCTTTGTTGATGGCGTAAAAATGGATGATGGATCAAAATATTAATTCATTAGGTAAAGTATATATTGATTCATAAAATATGCAGGTCACTTATATTACAATACAATCGAAATATGTAATTTTTTTTACAGAATTATTATTTGTAGCCTATAGAGGTTTTTTGCTATTGGATTAATTTTTTTTGTATTAGCAATATTACCAATTTTCTTTCCTTTTTGCATAATTATTCTCCTCTTTTAAAGGGCATCTGCATATAGCATTGGAAGTTTGGAGGTCCCACCACTCTGAAAATACAACAGTTAATAATAAAGGGAGCTACCGTATATAAACCCATTTGTATTATTATCTGTAATATAATAAACTTATAATAATAAATTAATTTTTACTAGTGTATATGTTGCTCGAATTCGAGCAATTGCAAAGTATTACATAATCTATTTCAAAACTAATAAGAGTCATATTTACAATGAGTTTAAAAGAGTCAACTCAAAGATTACCGGTGTGTAACTCATGGTGTATATAACTTACGATGTATATAACAGTTAAATATACTGTAATCAACATTTCCTGTCAATATTTGATCATGTTTCACAAGCTGATATGGTTTTTCAGTGTTTCCTACAAACATTTCCTGACTTATAAAAAAATCTATAATTAATATCTTATATAATTAAACACAAACCAACATCCAAAAATATACACATTTTCGATACAACATAGATGATTTACACATTGACTGTTTCCAATTAACATATGTTCTTCTTCTCACTTTTAATTTCTAACAACAGCTGGAGTTTCATAACAATGTATGTCTCCCATGTTAATCTTATGGAGAAATACAAAACTTTAAAGGTCCCAAGGGCCTCACTCTCTAGTTTTTTCCCTAAAAAGAAAGTTTCCTGCACAACTTCACGTTACGTACTCGTATTTTCCAATGACACCAATAACATGTCAATCGGTTCAATAGTTTCAGAGGAGTAATTGTCACAAAAAAACCAGCTTGCGTATTAAATAAGTACTAGTGTCCCTGTTGCTCGAATTCGAGCAATTGCTAAGTATTACAGGCGTTATTTTAAAACGAATTTCAACCAAGTCAGCAAGTTTGTAGCAAACTGTTAAATTAGCAAACTTATTGACTGTTTACAATTAACATATGCTCTTCTTCTCACTTTTAATTTGTGACAACAGCTGGAGTTTCATTACAATTTTTGTTTCCAATGTTAATCTTATAGAGAAATACGAAACTTTAAAGGGCTCCATCGCCTCAACCTCTTACTATTACCCTAAAAAGAAAGTTTCAAGCACAACTTCACGTTACGATCTTTCCAATGACACGAAAAACATGTCAATCGGTTCAGTAGCTTTGGAGGAGTAATTGTCACAAAAAACCTGCTTGCGTATGAAATAAGTATAGATAGATAGATTTTCTGCAGTTACTTCTCACGAAAACTACTTAACTCTCAGTTACGTCAAGATAGTTACATTATGCTACAATAAACAATTAAAAATAAATTATTCAAATTAAGTCACCTAACTATTGAATTACTTATGCCTCTTGCGAACAACATATTCACGCTTCGTCTACATGACATTTCAATGACGTGTCAATAAGGTTTGCTCCAGATAAAAGAAAGAAGACGTAGTAGGGGACAAATGTCTCTTGATCAACTATCAAGAGTGATAACAGACTCATTAAAGAGGGGTGGTAAATAGGGTTGGGCAAGTGTATAGTTTGGGTTGTTATAGGGTAGTTATAGGTTAGGACTGAACCTGTTATAGTTTATGTGTATGGCGGGGTCGTATGTATAAAATAACCTGTTTTTAAAACATACTGAACAATAGAACTATTTACATTAGAATTATTTCCATTTAAATATTACAGTTTAGGTCTTTAGTTGTATATTTTCATTCCTTTAGTTATATTTGGTGTAGAAATGAAGACAAATTTAATACACTAAAAACTGAATTAAATATTCTGTGATACATTTAACTACAGCAAGTTTATTTTTAAGGAGATCAAGTCAACTTCATTTCGATACAACAAATTACAAATAAATGTTGGAGTTTGACTCACTGCTACGTTAACTGTTGGTTTGGTGTGAAGAAAAACGTCAATCGTTCAAATTCGTTGTTAGTTTACCAACTCAAAACTCCTTAGTAATGATTGGAGGGGCTACAAATTGTCATCTTAATATATATTTTCAAACAAAGGCTGAGTGTGTTTTCTTTGACGTCGTTATTTTTTTGAAGGATTGATCAAATTGGGTGTCCACGACAAACAAGTGTACGAAAAGGCACGAATTTCCTTTTAATGGCCAAAACGTTTGAAATACACACAATTACGCAAGTAAAACTATTAATTTATCTTCTTATCGCAAATCAAAAGTGTATACAGCATCATCATGCTATAATAAATATATTGATTTTCACACAATAAAGCTAATAAAAATTCCTGCCTTTTGTACCTAGTTGAAGTAGCAATACTACTGACTAATACGCTTTTCTATTTTTCTCAAAGTTTTTGAAGTATTTCCAACGAATTAAAAAAAAATCATGCAGTTTCTGCATTAATGCAGTAATACATTACTGTTTAGAAGATCTCAGTATTTTTCTATTAATCAAAATTTTATACGATGAGGTGTACAATGTAAATAAAGTAGAATCTAAATTTAAATTGTTAATTTGAGAACATTTTTATTTTTGTCCACAAAACTGTGCGTGCAGAAGTTTAACGCCTGAAAACTATCGCTGGCAATATGGATGCTGTACTAATATTGCGTTCTTTTTCATACAGGCGTTTAGCCATTCTGTGGCTCACACTGTAATCCATCCCATACTGATTCATTTTGATTCGTATCACTTTCTTCATATAACACTTATAGTAAAATTTAGTTTTAAAATTCGGATGCAGTCCAACAGAAAAATATTTTGGCTATTCCAAAAATTCCATTCACATTTTTTAAATTAAAAACGTAAATCAATCACCTTCAAATGTTTAACTGTAATGCAAAACCACAAATCAGTTTTGAATATTTCAACGTTTATTGACACTCATTATTTTCAACAATTTACAAATCCTCCAGAGATAAGACAACGCTTGAGTACGACAAAGGCAGTACAACAAAAGGGCGACACGTCCACCATGAATGTGTTTATTTTCACTTTATATTCTGGATGTGAACGCACGACGTTCCCGCCTAGTGTTGATAAGACTCGCTCGGTTATCTCTGTATGTCATGTTTTCTAAGTTAGTAAACTCACCGAAAAAAGGGTTGAGAAATGTTTACGAACTAGATTTTTTACTTTCCGCAAGAATCAATATTCAAAAGTAGTAATAGTCAAACAGTTTTATATCCGTTTATGTAAGGAATATTCGTAAAGTTTTTAATGGACTCAGATCTGCAACATAGAGAACGTTTCCCAGCTTTACCCCATTGCTCAAAGAGCAATGCATCAATATTACTTACGAGTAATCATTAAACCAAATGGGGAATAAGTTACGTCACTCATATTCTAAAATTAAACTATAAATTTCATAAAATGTGTACGTACAGATAGTAAGCAGCTGTAAATTTGTATTGAGTTTCTGATTCCCCTTTACTTAAAGAATCCTGTTTAGTAATTCTCGTATTTACTCCTACGACTCAGCATAAGCCATTCTTCATGTTAACAAATTCCGCCTACTTCAAGCTGGAATCTCTTATCCCATTGTTGTTTGTGAATACAGTCGCGATGTAACATCAAACTTCTTATCTTCTTTAATTTATTCATTCTAAATCCATATGTAGAGTAAATGAAGCCTGTTGTAACAGTTATTAGGATTTAAATTATTAGAACTCTTCTCAATTCTTTAAAAGCTCCATTGAAAATATTTTATTTACATTAATCTCTCAGGTTATTTATAATTTTCCTCCAAATTTTCCATGGATAAAGAACCGTTCAATATGGTTTCGTAGTACCGGTGCATTAATAGATAAATTTAGACAATAAGCGATAAATGAACTAATGTCCAACACGTGATTATTGTAGACATTTTTTACTGTATGAACTTTGTTCTTATTCTCTTGTTTGCTTTTCCTCCAGCAGACTTAGCTAATTATCGTGTAGCCTGAGTATGAACTTAACAGCTAAAGTACATTCAATTACTAATAATTCATTTTGACTATTAAAACATGTACAGTATATTACAAATAAGATACACAACTGCTGCTGCGCAAACTACCCAATATTCTTTTTATGTCTCATTCAATCTATATCTATACTATTATATAAAAATCTAATGGTGTCTGTCTGTATGTGTATTACTAATAGGTGCAAAAACTACTGAACCAACTGGGCTTAAATTTTACAAAAATATAGTTACCATACCAAGGACCATTATAGGACTATTCACACTTCGATACTGACCGTAGGCTTTGCCCCTTTGGCTTTAAAAGTTCTGAGGTGAGAATTTTAAAAGAAAATATTGATTGGTCTCCATGGCTGCAATGAGAATACTCACAATGTTTACATTTGCTTTGACATTTCAATGTAAACATGAAGAACTGCCAAATTGCATATTTCACATTTTAAGACAGCTGATCCAATGAAATTTAATATAATATTTCATACAATTATGTGGTTGATTTATTTAATCTAAAAATTTATCAAAGATCATTTATTCAAAAACTATGTCAATGATTATAGAAATAAAGAAATATTCTAAAAGCATTGCTGCATCAACTCAGGCTCTACTTTCGTCTTAAGTGTTATGAAAATAATGTTATTGATATATTTTCATGGAAACAATAAGAAAATTACAATGTATAGATGTTTTATATGAATTTGGAGGCTACTTTAAATAAATTCGAACTGCTTAACATGTGTTAGGTTAACTTAACATAACTTTCACATCACATTGTTTTTTTTTTATATATGTATATTTAGGTAAACTTAGTTATTGTGTTTTGCTAATCCTATGCTTAAATTAAACTAAAGAATATCATCAATAACTAAATAGTATATCGTTGATTTAAATACTCCTATTTTTATCTTAGTTCACATTTACTTTATTTGATAAATTTATTATTTGTGTTTTGTCACATCACTGAAAACCAAGGAAAATACAATAAAACTAAGCAGTACACAGTGTTCTTTTGTTTCTAAAATCAATGAAATATCTGTTACTATGTTTACTTAATGGTAAGTGAGAAAATGTCAAGGCAATAGACGATGGAACTGATTAAAAGAACTGGTATGATATTAAGTTGTTTGTTGATATTTTTGTAAAGTAGAATCAGAGATGCAATGAAACATATACTGTATTTGCTATTACATTTTTTTGTCCTTGGTACTTGATGCTTTGATAATCATATTAGTTTTGTCTGCTGTTGTTAATGCTAAATTATTTGTTTAACATTTTTTATAGTACAGATATAGTTTGTTTAATATTTCAAAAGACTATTGATAAGGCACAACAATATTTCTAAAGATTATAACAGCTGACTTAGTTTTGCTAATGATTTATTGTGAGTGAAGAAACTGAAGATAGAAGGATTTGTGATTTAATATGAAGAAGAGTGAAATTAAAAAAATGTTCATTTAAATTTTTAAAAATTAGTATTTTTGCAACTTCAAAATTGAAATTTAAAATGTCAAAAATAAAGAAAAAAGATATGTAACTATATAAGGGAGATGAAGGAAAATCATGTATGTGAAAGTTTTATTCAAAGATTTGGTCAGTTTTTCTCAGCCTACACAAGATTTAAAATTAATCAATTCAAAATGGTGGTATCCACTACTTACCAGATTTAAAAGTCATAACTTAAAAATGTTTCTATTAAGGCCATAAAAGTTGAATTTTGTTTCTAAAAGCGTTGGTGGATGTGTAACTATATTATATGTAACAGATGTAAAGATAAAAATGTTTCTATTTTGTGTCCCCTTCCCGTTGCAAAGCACGGGTACAACAGCTAGTATTAAATAATAGTACCTAATATATTACAACTATACCATTGGGACTTAAAGTAACACGTATTAATTAACAACAACAAAACACAACTAACAACAAAATTACAAAATTAACAACATTAACAAAATTAATTAATTATACAGGCATATTACCACTTTTAATTAGATACCGCTGGACAATAGGTTACACAACAAAATAAAGTACAAGGAGCACAGGTTCAAACCCAACAAATCACCAATGGTTTTAGCCGTGTGATAATTCAATTACACAATTTGTTCGGAACTTACCTTTAACTGAAGGCGAAACAAAAGGTAATAGATCACTAATACGAGAACATTTTCTTTGTACTGGAGAACTCACTCCATGAAAAAACAATATGATGCATTTTTAACAGAAATTTGTTTTTAACTTCAAACCAGGATTTGCTAAGTTAGAATAACTTATTACAACAGCATAACATATTAAAGCAGTCAGTTTGCATTAAGCAGGCGAGCGCAACGCGCGTTGTATTCAAATGAAGCTTACTGATCCTCTTTCCAAACTAACTTATTTTCCAATTACATTAAACACCTTTGTAGCGCAACCAGACTTCCTTATGGATTTAAATAAGTTTTAAAACACTGTTTCATCACTCGCTGTCTGTTTTATTGAACATTTGGTAAATTCTTTTCTTTTTCATGTAACGTTTGCTTGTAGATGAAAGTTTATGAATGAAGTTATGAGTTGAATAAAGGATTAACCTTGATCTTCAAAAAGGAAAAAAGTAAACAAAAAGAGAGACGTAATGGAAAAGTAATATATATAAAATCCTCTCTCATTTCAAGAGGAAAAGCTCTATATTAATAATAGCTCAATGTCTTTATTACTTGTGTAGTCCGTTCATACAATTTAGGTGATTTAAGGGGGAGGTTTCTTGACACTCCCACCACTTTTTGCTACTTTTTAGTTTTAATGTACGAGTATAAATATGACTCGTAAATAATCAGATGATCATCTGTTAGCTGTTGTTAATGGTGAGGTGGAGGGGATGAAATCACTTTCCCTCAAACCGCCTAAATGTTTTAAACGTTGTAAAGTATTTTATCCCTCGTATTACAAATTAAAATTAATACAGATGAGTGTATAATGGAGTGAGATGCCCTGTGTAGCCTTGTTAGAACATTAAGGCCGGCTGTTTCATTATACAGGAACATGTATTAAAAGCCCGATGATCAAGTTCACCTAGGCTCTGTTTCGAATCATCAAAAAAAAAAAACTATGACTTTTCTCGGGATAGAAACCCTTGCGACATTTTGATTGTCATTTCTGATTGTATTTCTGAAACATAAATAAAGCAAAAGTTTTCTGGGTGAACGAACGGTTATAGTGCTCGTTTTCAAATTTGAAGGTCGCTGGTTCGATTCCATGACAGATCATTTTCGGACCCCGATTACGTTCGCCATTGGGATATTAATTAATGATACCATCACTAACAAAACCTCGACGTTAGTTTCAATACCAGGGGTTGTCCCATTCTTTTCCTAAAGTAATGCCAAAAGCATTGAAACACAGATAAAAAAACTTGAGTAAAAAATAAAGTTGACAAACAGTTTAAATAAAATTGAATTTTAAAACGCATTTCGTCCAACATCATGTTTTTAAGACAAAAATAAATCTTCTAATACAAACTTTTTACATGGCACACTTTTGTGCTTATATCTTACTAAACAGGAAATATAAAAGAGAAATGTAGAACTTGCGAGGGAAATAACAACAAAGGTCGGTACGTCCAGTGCGAATGTCTTCATTCGTCCTTTACATTCAGATGTGAATGCATGACATTCCTTGTCAGTTTGCTTATCTGAGCTTGTTGAAAAATGTTTCCCCGGTTTAAATGTTGTTTACGCGAGATGGATAGATTATATTTGTATCTTTTGGATAAAAAACCAAATGAAACTAAATTCTGTTGCATGTTAAATTAATTGACAACTTGTCAACTGTATGGCGAAACACGAACAAGTATTGAATGGTTACTATTGAATACAATACAATGTGTTATGAAATTATCTGTTGAGTATATGTAACATTCACTCTCGTGTGGTAGCCTATACTATATTGAAAAGATGTAAGATTTAAATTTAGGCTTGATTTTGCAAGCTTGTGATAAACTTTTTTGATATTTAGTGTATAAATAATTTTTTTGTCTTAAAAACTCAAATAGGTACACTAAAGGTTTTCGAACAGTAAATTATTTAAACAAATAAAAAAAATTCAAATATTTAATCTCTAACACAACGCTCGAGGGAGATCTTGTGGAATGTCATAAACAAACCTCAATTGACCATCGGTTTATACAAGCTATATGCATATTCAGACAAGGAAATATTTAATGTTTTCCTGTATATTGTTAATACATCAATTGGCGTTTTTACCTTGTGGGCAATTTTGTTTGAATAATCTATATGAATGGGTCGAACCCCAATATGCTCAACAACAATTAATTACATTCTAAAACTAGTGTATGAATCCTCTAAGTAGTTCTATTTTTGCAATAACCTAACATGACTCATTATAACTAATGTTATTTAAATAGGAAATGATTAAGGCAATATTAATTAGATATTTCAGTGAAAATCCAATCAGGCAAATATAAATTCGCTTAGTTAGGTTTGCTGTGGTGGGGTTATTTTTTTTCATTACCGATTGAACTTTCTTGAGTGATATTTGAATCAATAGGCCTATCTGTGTTGATTATTAATACAGTAATTAACAATGCTTATGTTTATACAGGGTTAGTAAAAAGTGTGGAGACCCTCTGTTATTTTTTTAACGGCCCATACTAGAAAAACTTAACTCGGCACACCATTATGGCATGTTATTAAGTACTCTTTGGGCACAACCGCCACTTGGTGTTCATCCCCAAAATGGGGGATTTTGGGGGAAACTAAAGAATTTCAAATACAAAGACCCATCGAGTGACCCCTCATTTTGAAGGTTCTGGTAAAAGAAAACCAACAACGCAAACTAGAGGTCTCTATCTCAGCTCAGTACAAAATGGCAGCCAATTGAAATTTTCATAAGTTCCCAAACCCAAAATGGGGGATTTTGGGGGAAACTCAAAAATTTTAAATGATAAGCCCTATCGAGTGACCCCTCATTTTGAAGGTCATAATAAATGAAAACTAACAACGCAAACTATAGGTCTCTATCTTAACACAGTAAAATATGGCAGCCAATCCTACTAATATTATAAATGAGAAAGTTTGGATGTATGGATATATGGATGTATGGATGTATGTTTGTGACAAGTGAACGCGAAAAATACTGGTCGGATTGGGCTGAAATTTGGCATGATGATAGCTGACATTCCCGATTAACATATAGGCATATTCTTATTTCAAAAATCCTTTCGGGCTCCGCCCCAGTGGCTCTGGAGTTTCCCATGTTAACCTAATGAGAAATGGAATTATTGAATCTTAACAGCTGTTTCAATTAAACAAGTTGGTCCTGTTCTATGATGTTCAATAGCATTAAAGTTACAAGGATTACCAACAGGGTGCAGCACTATTATTTCTTTTACATTTATGACAACAGCTAATTTGCAACCAAAAGGTGAGTGAGCGTAGCGAACGAACTTCAACCTGGAGGCGAGTTAGCGAAGCGAACGAGCTAAACTGAAGGCAAGTGAGCGCAGCGAACGAGCTAAACTGAAGGCAAGTGAGCGCAGCGAACGAGCTCCAACCTAAAGGTGAGTGAGCGTAGCGAACGAGCTCCAACCTAAAGGTGAGTGAGCGTAGCGAACAAACTTCAACAAGGACGTGATTGAGCCATGCGAACGAGATAATCTTGAAAATTAAGAAGTTAAACGGGGCAAAGCCCGTGGGTTACAGCTAGTTGAATATAAAATTGCAAGTTATTTCCAATTTCTAAAGATTTCAATCAGCTTCCATTTTTTACTGGATTGAGATAGAAACCTCTAGTTTGCGTTGTTAGTTTTCTTTTACCAGGACCTTCAAAAAGAGGGGTCACTTGATGGGGCTTATCATTTAAAACTTTTGAGTTTCCCCCAAAATCCCCCATTTTGGGTTTGGTAAGCAAGTGGCTATTAGGCTTAAAAAGTCCTTCATAACATGCCAAAAAGGTGTGTAGAGTTAAGTTTTCCTAGTGTGAGCCGCTACAAAATTAACAGGGGGTCTCCAGACTTGGAAAGCTGCAAGTTAAATTCAACTTCTGAGAATTTCAATTGGCTGCCATTTTTTACTGGATTGAGATAAAGACCTCCAGTTTGCGTTTTTTGTTTTCTTTTATCAGAACCTTCAAAATGAGTGGTCACTCGATAGGTCTTTGTATTTAAAATTTCTAAGTTTTCCCCAAAATCCCCATTTTGGGGATGTACACCAAGTGACGGTTATGCCCAAAAAGTACTTCATAACATGCCATAAAGGTGTGCCGAGCTTAGTTTTTCTAGTATGGGCCGTTAAAAAAATAACAGGGGGTCTCCACACTTTTTACTAACCCTGTATAGTAAAACCCCATTTTGACTCTATCAAAATAATTAATTTTCTTCAAGAAGTACTATTTAAAATATTAAATACCCCTGCCACAGGAAACCTACAGACTAAGCGAATTTCCATTTTCCTGAATTGATAGTACAACTAGATCTATTTAAATAACATTACCTTGAATGAGTACCTAGGTTTGCTGTAACAGGGAGGCTAATAAAGTGTGTTTTCTATTAAAATATTAATATCTTAGTATAAAATAAATAAATTTGCCAAGTGTGTATCCATAAACAAGCAAACTACAACATTTTACAACATTCTCCATAAGAATGACAAGGAAATTTTAAATTTATATTTTTTTTAATTTTCTCCGTAACCAATAACCGCACAAAAACAATTCAATATAGTAAATTATTTTTTAAGCTCTTTAAAATAGTATAGAGAGAAATTGGGAAATTTAGTATTTTGTTGGTAAAAATTAGAAAACCCAATGTTTATCCAATAAAACCCCGTTCTCATTGTCTGATCATGCTGGTTCACGAACCCATTCAAGTTTATTCCGCCTTACACATTCAAACCAAATTTCATCAAAATCTAACAAAAATTACTCAAGTTATCGTATATGTATAAAAATTTAAACGAATAGTGTTTTTGGCCTCTGGGGGCATCAAAATGAAAAAGTAATCGGTTCCGGGCTCAACTCTTACCATGAGTCCTAAGGTAATAGCTACTTCCCTATAGGGGAATTCGCTCAAATAATACAAATGGTGTTCGATACAAAATTAATTAATTTTCTAAAATAGCTTATAACCAAGCTAGCTGTCAAAACAACGCTTTTATCAAAGATGTAAAATATTAAAACACAATAACCTCGCACTCCAGGGAAATCTTGTCGATAATCTGAAATAAATCTTTAAAGCCTCGGTATTTCTATTTAGGGTGGATTGATAAAAGGGATATTGTTTGTATTCAGAGTTATTTAGATTTTCTAAAGAAAACGTATAATATTTTATTTCATTTTTAATAATAGATTTTTTAATTATCTATTCATATTAAATGTGTAAAAATACTACGAATTTTAATAAAAGCTTGTAACAGAAAAGGTAAGTGAATCACTATTGTGTGAATGTTTTAAATGTCAAACTTTACAATTAAACCATATTTCCGTTATTTACACTCCTTAAAGCAATGGAGTTTTATTTTATGATGTGACCCCAAGAGTAATCCGACTGTCCGCAATACAAAGGACCATAAATTATTCATGGAGAACAAAACCTAAATTGTGGACGTGACATGAGGTGAAGCGAGTGAGTGAAACTTTAACAATTATTATATTATGTGTGAACAACGCTGAGCTACCTTGTACAAAGATATTCATGTCCAGCGATGCAGATATTCATGACTGCTGTGTTGTGTTGTGTTATTCCAGCTTCTCGCTGTATCAGGACAATGGCTGAGGAACACTGAGGACTGACATTTTCAAAATATCATGAGCTTTAAAGATGTAATTTTGGTAATGAATATTTTATGTTGCAGTAATTTTTATTGAGCTGTATTTCAATGTTGAACAATCAAATTACTTTACTTTTGATACTTTACTTTGATTTTAATTTGAGTAACAATTCATTTTTTGACTAGCCACAGACAGGTTATGATCACAAATATAACCAGTAGGCCTATGGGTTGTTTTGAAATTTTGTTCCGGCTTTCACCATGACATTGACATTAATATATACTATAAAGTTGGACTGCGTAGGCCTACGACTGAATACAATTAAATTTTACCATAGGGGGTTGTCATATAAAATATTAGTGAAATAACATATATAGTGTTATAACATAGTATTACTATAGACAGGGTGTCAACAAAAAATGTTTCAAGACTTTGGGACATGATTCCTCATACAATAAAAAAGAAAAAAAATCATGTAAAGGAACATCCGAAAATATATGTTTACTCAGATACACGCAATTAAAAAAAATTAATCTTTAAATTTGTCAAGCTATCCTTATGAAACGCTAAAAGTCAAGAGACTTGCGTTACCCAAAAGATTAAGTTGGCCTAATTTGAAATTTAAAAAATGGCCTGCCGTTTTGATATTAGTAGTGGCGAACCCAGAATATGACATCACTTGGGGCGTTTTTTCCCATAAGAATAACATGGGATTATTTTTTGGCCACCAAAACCAAAAATCCTGATCTTTGCCTAAATACCTCTATATAATTGTCAAACCTTATTTCTTACTTATTCCCCATAAATATATTCGATATTAAGCTAAAAAAGCTATTTCTTATATTTATTGACCCTTACAAGTGTAAATGTAGAGTAGTGGCAATAGGGCAAAGAGACGACGCTTTAGGCACGTTTTCCCCATAAGAATAACATGGGGATCATTTTTTAGCCACTTTTTCAAAAATCCTGATCTTTGCCAATACAAGCCTATATTAATGTTCAATACCATTGTACAACTTCATTACTATTTCAAATCCACATCCATTCACATGTATATTCTCAAAATCATCAACTTGACAGTGCGAGGTTTGTACGCGAACTCGGGCGCGCTCCCGGCTCATGGTGCGCTCCCTTGGATATCCTTAGTGGAAATCCACAAGTTCTGGCTACTTGGGAACCCAAGCCATTTGACATACAATAAATCACCCTTCCTCCTAATTACCTTCTCTACCAAATACATGTCTTTATACTTGGTCTTTAACAACTCCTCTGTATAGAAGCCTCCTCTGATTATATTACCATTTTCATCTTTCAAGATATAAGTCACAGGCTTTGTATTCTTAACTTCTGCTATTGTAAATAGCTCACCTGTCCAATTTGGAGTATATCCTTTACTAAAAACATGTTTATACTTGGAAATCCTCACACTATCACCCACCTTATATCTTGGCTTTTTAACTTGCACTACTTTAGAAGTCAACCTCTCATGCACATATTTACTATTCTTAATATTCACTTGGTTAGGCTTCATACCTATAGATCTATGCACCTTATTATTATATTTTCGAATTAACTTTGGAAGTAAATCCAACCATTTATAACTTCCCTGAGCACTAAATTCCCTATATAACCAATTTTTTAAAGTTCTCTGAAACCTCTCCACAATTGCAGCCTTAGTTGTAGAAAAAGTGTGATAGTGATTAATATTTAAGTTTTTCATTAGTTTGCTAAAATATTGATTAAAAAATTCTTTTCCATTGTCAGATTGAATGTTTTTAACCCCCTTTGGTAGAATGGTTTTAATGGCTTCTGTAACCACTAACCCTGTCTTATTCTTTAGTGGAGCAGCATAAGCTTTTTTAGAAAATGTATCTATTAAAGTTAAAATATATTTATTGCCAGAATTTTCTCTAGCATAGTTTTGCATATCAATTAAATCTATTTGTATGGTTTCGTTTATACCCAATACTTTAAAAGACCTTCTAATGAAATTCTTTCTTGCAGGCTTATGAAGTTCGTATGCAATTTCATTCATTTTTTATAACATCACTCTTTCCTTGTACTGTAAATATATTACCATTAGCCCCAATCAATAGATTATCTTCCATTCTTTTAAATACATAGTTTTCTGGTATATATGGTCTATTATCTATATACTTAAATCCACTCAAAGATGTGGGGTCGGCAACTAATAAATCAGGATTGTATTCCATCAAATTAAATTTTCTTCCTCCATATACAAATTTTGATCCATCATAATACATAGCTTGTGACATTAAACAAATATCATCTAAATATTCCCCCATTGGCAGATTTCTTATATATTGTTTTTTGGCATCCCAACATTTTTCTTTTTTATCAAAAGTTATAGTCTGTTCTTTTGTAACACAGTCAGTGTCATCAACGGCAGGTTTAACACGTACTAACCTTTTATTATTAAAATCCCAATAGCCTGCTTCCATTTTTGGAACTTGTGAAACATTCACAGCATCCTTACTATCTGTACCTTCTATCAAATTGCTAAGTTTCTGTTTCTTAGCATTCCAAACACCATTCTCTGATTCTAAAAATTCATAATTATTATAGTCTTGTACAAATTTACCATCTTCTTTTCGTATTAAAGTCTGTTGTAAAGTGGGCACATCATGTAAACTTTCACCCTTTTCCACATTAGTAATTTTCTGTTTCTTAGCATTCCAAACACCATTTTCTGATTCTAAAAATTCATAATTTTTATTGTCTTGTACAAATATACCACCATCTGTTCGTATTAAAGTCTGTTGTAAAGTGGGCACATCATCTAAACTTTCACCCTTTTCCACATTAGTAATTTTTTGTTTTTTAGCATTCCAATTTTTATTCTTAGATTCTAAAAACTCATATTTAGTTTTACCTTGTAAAAATACATCACCTTTTCTAGTTAATGTCTGACCCAAAGTTGATACATCATCTACAAACTCCCCATCTTTAACATTACCAATTTTACGGTTTAAACAATTCCAACTATCGTCTTGTAAATTTAAAGTAGGTTCACTACTAGCCCTGGGTTCTGCAGGCTTATTATATGGATTATATAAACGATAAAATTTATCTATAAACATATTTTTATTTAATAAATAATTCCACTTTCTCTTAATTCCTCAATAATGGAATCTATTTCATTATCCACTCCTGAGTTACCGGCTTGGCGACTTAGCCAAAGAAGTCTTAACCTATCTACAAGCTCATTAGGATCATCCCAATAAATATAGTCTATTTGATTACCAGTCACTTGTCTCAAACCTTCACCAACAGATTTAAATAGAGGTTTAATTATATTAAGATATTTAGTATGTCTATTACTTGAAATTGGTGCACCATCTTTGTAACTCTTTAAATGTCCATTTGTAGCTTCCAAAATCTCTTTATAATTTTGCAAATCAGCCTGAGTATAATCCTCAGGTTCTTTTAAAGTTAACAACTGCCACAAGCCTTTTGTCCCCTTGTAGGTTTTATTTGCAACTGTAACATCATCATTGGCAATATCAACTTCCTTATTTCCAATAAAAAATTTATTTGCTTCTCGTCTAATACCATATGTAGTGTCTGTCATACTACTTTTACTGAGGTAATTTCCTAAATAGTCTGATGCTAAAAGACCAAAATCTAATTTCTGTGGAGTGGATTGCTGTAATGGTTGTAATGGTTGTAATCTTGGTATCATTGATATTCTAGATGGAGTCATTGGGAGTATCTCCATTTGAGGCCTCTCTGTTTTACCAATAGCTGTGATTTTTTTTAATTCTTGTAATGGCTCTATTAAAGGTTGGAATGTTTGGAACCTCTCTTCAGCCTCTAGAAACTTGCCACGTTTTAAAGCTCTATATTTCTCTCGTATTTGATTTGCAGAGTCAACCAATTCTTGTTGAATGTTTTTCATCTTTTATTTACATTTTATTTATCTCATTTGACAAAGGATTGTACTCAAACACTTTATCATGTATTATCAAACAATATGCAGATGTATTTGCTGGTACATTTTCTGCAGTTTCAATCTCTAATTTAATATCAACAATTCCTTCCTTCACTGTTTCATTCTGTCTAGAACAGTCTATTACAATTAGTGGATATTTCTTCATAAACTCAGCCCTACTAATCATAGGATCTGGGATAGTATTATAGTAAGTCTCTCTAAACCTCATAAACATCTCATAAGCTTTAGAGACATCTCCATTTTCAAAGTCGAGATTTAAATCACTATAAGGATAATATTCAGAGTTTAGAAATACTTTGAGATTTTTTAATTTACAGTGATCAAATTCATCAGTTCTTTTTCGTGCACTATTATCCCTAGCTGTTTGGAAACCAAATATAATATACCTAGGCTTCTCCAAACTTGAAGACGTCTTTACTGACCATGTATGTCTTGTGGTATTGGGATATGATGGAAGTTCATGCAGCTCTAAGCTTCTAAATGCAATTTGCAAATTTTTATTTTGCAATAACATCTTTTGTAATTGTAACTTTTCCCCATCTGATGGTATTACATGTGGCATTACCCATTGAATTGAGTTAAGTGTAATTTTGGGAATTGTATCAGCAGCGCCACTGGCTGGAGCACTAGTGGTTGTTAATATACAATTCAAATCATTTTTCGATCTTTTCAACACCAATTCTTGTTTGACATTTACTAATACCTTATTAAAATCCTCGAATACACCCATTAACAGCTCTAATGGCAAACATGTACTAAACTTGCCACCTTTATGGAACTCTTTCAAATTCGTGTCAGAATCAAATGCCACATTTGACAATTTAGTTGTTTTATTGTAAGAGCTCAATATTTTCATAAGACTAGAAATTCCTGGGTTTCTTACAATGTCTATTTCTTTACCTGCAACTTCGTATCTAATTTCATCAAATAAGAATGCAAATGCATTATTTATAAAATGACCTTTATCATGATTTTCAATTTCTCCCTTAATATACAGATAACTCCTACATGGGAGAGTTAGCAAATCTTGATTATTAATACATATTCGAATTTCATCAGAATTATTTATTGCCAAAGTGTTGTGGGGTTCATAGGAGTGATTTGTAATTTTAACCACACTATCGTCGAATTGGGATTTCCCTGTAACGTCTAGAAAATCTTCCATTTTTATTAATAGAAAATTTTAACTTTAGTCCTATTGATTTTAGGAACCTAGCATTTTGTACACTTATAGATAAATTCTTATAAATTCTCATATCTTTTTTATATGACAAGTAATTGTAGTTTCTTCTCCATTAAAGTCAATTGCCTTGTCGTGTTGATCGGCAAATGTAATACTGACAACATCTAAACTTCTCTTATTTACAGGAAAATATATAATATTTCTTGGAACTTCAATAATTTTGTAGCCAGGAGGAGCTTCTGGATAAAAGCTATGTATGGTGTGTGATTTGTTGCCGTTTAAATAGGACCCGTTTGCAATATTACATTTAACTCTAATCACATTTACATTATTAATGTTTATTTTATTTGTAGATTCAAACTGAACACCAGGAGTAGAAATACCTTTAAATCCCAATAAAACAGACCCTAAACATGGTTTTGTAAAATCAAACACGTGGCTAGAAAGTAATGTCGCTTTCATAGTTTTATTATTAGCTGTAAGGAAAAAGTCTAGGATTTGCTTTTGAATTTCCTTTGCAAGCTCAACCACCTCATATGTTCCTTCAGAAATTTCTATTGTAACTGGAGCATTGTGATCATAATAGAAAACATCATCACCTTCTCCAATGGTTAATTTGTTGCCTTTAAGTTGATTTAATTTTGGAATAAGCCCTTTGAATAAAAGTTTGGATTTAGTATTTATTAATGCTTCTCCATTTTTATCTATTATAACTTTAAGTTTACCATTTAATAACTGGTTTAAATCATCAACTGAGATCTCTCCTTTTGGTAATGTCATTTTCTCTACTTTGTAATATGTTAAAGTATTTAGTGGTTTTTTAACATTAAATATAGAATTATAACTTTGAAAATCTACTAATCCAATTACATAATCATCATTTAATTCTATGGGAGGAAAGAACACTGACTTTAGCTCTGGCTCTGTACCCGAAAATGTTATAGTAAATGAATCCATTTTTATAAAGAAATATTTTTTATGAATGATAAACATAAAATTCCACAAATAGAACTATTTAAATCTTGTATTTGATCGGTTGTATAGAAGATTTTATATCCCTCAAAATATTTAATTACTTCTTTTGGAGGTTGGATTCCAAATGGGTCAAAATAAATTACAATATCTTTATTTTTACGATATGCTGTCCAATGTGTACCAGATGAACTATCTAAATTAACTATTCCGCACTCTTTTACTCTTGGTGTTAAATTTTTTAGCTCGCTTTTTAGGTACACTCCCCTGAAGTGAGGCACGTCTTTTGCGGCCTCTAACAGCTGGTAGTTGTCCATCTTTTTTATTAAATTTTAATCCCATTCCCATTTTTGCTTTTGCCTTCATCAAATTTGTCACTGCATAAGCAGCTGCTCTTTCAGCAAGATTTGCGTCCTTGGCCGTTACTCTAGTCCAAGCTAAGTCTGCTAATCTCATGTCTGCTTTGTTCCGAGCAGTGGTATCGGGATTATTCATGTAGAATATGTCATGCTCTTTACAATAAGAGTCTAGTTTATTTTTTGGAGGTACATTTTTAGCTAAATTCTCACGTACATTCGTCCCAGGTCCACAGTACTGATAAGATGGTATGTGAAGTGGAAATGGAAGGTTATTTATAAGAGTATTCAATAACCCTCGACCCCTGTAAGGCTTTAGGAATAAACCTTTGCCCTTTTTACATGTTTTCTTATTATCATTTTTTACCATTTTTATTATATAAAAAATGTCTTTTATTCAACAAAAACATAAATTTAAAATAGTACATACTAAGGAAAATATACCAAAGAAGTTGGGTCTATTTCCTACCAATATTCGATGTGTTATTTGCGGTCCAAGTGGAAGTGGGAAGACGGTTGTAATTTATAACTTAATTGTAAGAAAGGAAGGATTAAAATTTACAAACTTATATTTAATATCTAAATCATTAGAACAAGAAAAATATAAAAAAATAATTGAAATATTTAGTTTGTGTGATGAAGTGAAATTACACACGTTTACTGACTGTGAAATCACACCAAATGATGTAAAATCACAGTCAGTTGTTGTATTTGATGACATAAATAGTCCAAATATTACACAATTTTTCTCAATGGGTCGACATAAAAATATTAACTGTTTTTACTTGTGTCAATCTTACAGCAAAGTACACAAACATTTACGTGATAATGTAAATTTCCTAATATTATTCAAACAAGATGATTTAAATTTAAAACATGTATATCACAATCATGTTGGTAATGACTTTTCATTTGACCAATTTAAAAATCTCTGTCATCAATGTTGGGATAAAACTAAATATGGCTTTTTCGTAATAGACAAAGAAAGGTCAAAGAATAATGGTAAATATAGATTTATGTTTGACCAATTCTATCAAGAGGATGGTAAGGGTAAATAAATAAAAGACTGGAGTTTTTTAACATTTACATTTATTTTATATCTACACATACAATTCATGTTTGATCAATTTTATAATGACCAAGCGCAAGAGTATTGATACCATCTTCCAGAATAAACCTCTTGTCATCGTCAAAGGATAGTACTTTCTTATTCATGGTCAAGGTTTGAAGATGATGATTTGTAGATTTAATTCTTGTCACATTCTCATAGTAATCTTGCCCAGTTGCAAGGCAGTTCAAATAATGTTGATGTCTGAGGAGATGTTTAACAGTGGCACCATCAGCTCCTTTAGCTTTCTTCACCTCTAAAGCTTGCTTGTCTTCTTCATATAACCATTTTAGAGGAATGTAAGAATATAACTTTGGTCTTAAACCACAATATTCATACATAATATGACCACCTAATTCATCTTTAAACTTTCCAGTGACTTTTTTATTTTTATCAGAGTATAAGAAATGGTCTTTACTATATCCAGAGGTATCAAAATAGTGCAAGTCACATTCTATTTCCTTGTAAAAGTCCTCTGTAACTATAGCATACATTAATGAATCTGTATCTGTCATTAGAAATCTTTTATTCTTAAATTTTGACATATAATTATAGTGGAAATCATACATTATTACTTTACTAATATCTAAAATGGTCATTCCCAAATATATCGGTTTATTAAACTTTACAACTAATTTATTTAAATGTATAGCATGTAAATTGTTATCAAACTTTTTGCTACAATCAAACCTTGGATTAGTGACATATTTTGTTAATAGTGACTCATCCTTGAGATATATATCACGAAACTTGCGTTGATTCATGATTGTTCGACCAAAGAGACTATTATTTAGCAATTTGTAAAAGTCTTTTTCAAAATCATTTTTAGCCCATTTTCGTTTTTCAATATTAAAATTAATATAGGGTGCAAGCCATTTAGACTGTCTAAATGTTAAAATTCTATGGTATTTTGTAACAACCAAACCTAATTCCTCATATTTTTGTAATGCTTTATAATGTAAAATATATTTAGTTTTGTCATTTAAATTAGGTATTAATTTGCCATTCATTTTCTCAGGTGCTAATGGATAGTCATTATGTAAATCATGTAAGCTTTTATCATATTTTAAATCAACTTCTAAAATGTATCCAAACTCATCATTTTGATTGTATTTGTAGTCTTTCTCATTAGTCCAACGGAATCCATCCACAGGCAGTGGCTCGCACATTGCTGTAGAGTATAGTGAGTTACAGTCTAAATATATTAAATAGACACTCTCTTGATTGGGATCATAGTGTTCACCCATATATCTATTATTTGCTTTAGCGTAACGTGTGGAAATCATACTGACTCCTCCTCTAATCGCACTTTCTATGAACAAATGCATGTCAATATCTTGAAATAATTGTAATTTTATACCAGTCATTCTAAGACAGGCCTCCCATGTAAGTCCAGGAAGTGAATACATATGTACGGGGTCAAGTTTGTAATCTTTTAAGCACAGGTCTCTAAAAGTCTCAAAGACATCAGCCAGTAGCAATACATCTGTTTTAAGATATAAATCATGATATTCTTGTAAATTATTTATATTAAAATGTGTCCATACATTTTTAGCATGTTCATATTCATTGGGAGAGATATGTTCTTTAGTTAGAGTACTATAAAATGTCTCAATTGGGGGTAGAAACTCTGCAAACTTATCTGGTCCCGTCATATATTCATAGGGAAATACACCTTTACGTTGTAGTAGTGGATTTTGTATGAATCTAAATGTGTTTAAATTGGAAGCCAATTTATATAATGGAAGGGACAGAAAGTTGTATGAATCTAAAAATACTAAATCATCTACAGAGAATGATATATATTTTTCCATATCTTTAGCTATGCAATTTAATTTATGTTTATTAAACTTTCCCAAGTGTTGCATTATTAAATGCCCATCGTAATTTTTCAAGTTATGGAAGAATACTGGTATTTTCTTTGTTACTTTATAGTTTAAATTACAATCATTGTGGGCAGCTCCACGGTATTGCCCAGAGGAATGGCAATGATCTCTCACCCTATCAAAATATAGGGGCTTTTCACAAATATGACAATGTGTTGAGTTTTGGAAAGACGCCTCTTGCTCTGGAGTCATTAACAGGGGAATATATATCGCCATTTGACTTTTAATATAATCATAAGTCTCAAATAATCTTTTGAAAAACACATCCATAACATTTTCACCACTGTACAACTCTTCAGAAATAATCTTAGACTCTTTCACTACAACAAATGCAAATCCAGATGGAATATGGTTGTTTGAGTTTATAAAGCATTCAAAATCTGCATAAATTACATATGGAGCTTTAAGTTGATATTTATAATTTTTAAATTGTAATGTATCTTGTTTCGTCATTTCTACTCGTTGGGCATCAAAGTTTTTACAATATGTTCTGTGACGTTCTAATATATCATTAGTGTAAAAATGTTGTAAACACAACTTGCAAAAATACTTCTTATTGTTATCTTTTGTAGACCTCAACATTAACCTATCAAAATTACGAATTAAACAGTAATGTGATTTACGACCTTCTTGTAATAATAATAAATCTATATGAGTATTACCATTGATTTTGGTTGTTCTTAATGGATAAATAAATTTCTGGTCTTCAACTCCAAATACATTAACACTTATATTATTCTGGGTTTCAAATTTATCCATGTCAGCTAATTTCACAGGATACTTTATGTTTGTCATATTCAACTGACTTTCATATGGTACATAATTGGATACTCTATTAGCATTTTCTTTAGAGTTCCTTGGATTTAAAGCTGCTAAAATTGACCAAAGAAAGCATTTATTATCAGAATTTTTTATATTTAGAACTGCTTTTGTCAATTTAATACTTTTTGGTGTGGGGATATATGACTTTGGGGTTAGGGGCTTATACTTATAAACATGCAGCTGCCAATATTTAGTATGATCATATATCCATCCACTGCCTTGGGCTTGATATTTGTGCATGGATGCATCAATCTTTAAAAGTGCATTTTCAATTTGGTGTATTAAATCTCTTTTCTCAATAGTTAAGGTGGTAAGGCTTCTAAAATCTGCAATACATTCTTTTCCATTAACTAATTGCCCATTTTGATCCAATGAATATTTTATAAATTTGATTCTCCTTACTAAAGTCCATTTTATCGGCAGAGGACAAGACGTCAGAGTATTTTTAAGTTCAGTTCTAATCGATTCACCAACAAATTTAATCATTGTATATGGACATTTGATGCAAGAATTGGCGTGTCTTTTAAAATGTCCAACAACATTTGTTTTACAGAAATTGCAAGTCTTGTGACTTTGTGATATATGTGATTTTAAAGCCACGTTATTATCACAGATTAAATTGCAAACTTTGCACAGTTTCACCTTCATTTGATGAATTACTTTGTAGTGGCGAATCAGGTTACTTTTGGTGGAGAGCGACACGGAGCAGTGTTGACAGGTCGGCATCACACACGAGAATGAGGTCTTGGGCCGATGCCACCTCTATTTATAGACTTTTTGAAATTTTCAAAATTTTTTACCAGAAATTGTGAAATTTTCTAAATTTTTTTACTAGAAATTAAAAAATTTTAAACAATTTAACTAAAAATTACTTCAACAGGAGGTCTCCCAACTAGGACTAGACCACTAGAGACAAGAAGACCAACCATGGGTCAGGAGCAGGACCATAGGTCGGGAGCGCGCACACGCCATGAGCCGAGTTCGCGTACAAACCTCGCACTGTCAAGTTGATGATTTTGAGAATATACATGTGAATGGATGTGGATTTGAAATAGTAATGAAGTTGTACAATGGTATTGAACATTAATATAGGCTTGTATTGGCAAAGATCAGGATTTTTGAAAAAGTGGCTAAAAAATGATCCCCATGTTATTCTTATGGGGAAAACGTGCCTAAAGCGTCGTCTCTTTGCCCTATTGCCACTACTCTACATTTACACTTGTAAGGGTCAATAAATATAAGAAATAGCTTTTTTAGCTTAATATCGAATATATTTATGGGGAATAAGTAAGAAATAAGGTTTGACAATTATATAGAGGTATTTAGGCAAAGATCAGGATTTTTGGTTTTGGTGGCCAAAAAATAATCCCATGTTATTCTTATGGGAAAAAACGCCCCAAGTGATGTCATATTCTGGGTTCGCCACTACTGATATTAATACCCCAAAGTACATAGCCATTGTCCATTGTATGAATAAATGTTAGAATGCATTTATTTAGTATTTTAAGTTTCTTATTAAACAAAACCAGGATCAAAAAGATCGAATAACAAATGGCTGAAATATTATGGGTTTTTAGTTGAAAAATAAGTTGTAAATTTCGATCATATTTTCATATAAGATTTTTTTTGTATGATAAATCATGCCCCAAAGTCCTAAAACCTGCCTTTGTTTTTGTTTTTTTTTTTTTCATCCTATATGTTTGAACTGTGTTTTTAAGAATATGTCGCTGCAATGAGTGAGTTAATACCTATAGACAATACACTCTTACTTGTTTTAATGAATTGGTAGTATTCTAAAGAATATAAGGGGTGTTTAAGAATAAGAAAGATACTTTAGGTTCATATCAGGATGATGAACTGCATGAGTAGGAGGTAATCGACTTTGAATCGAGTTTCAATCAAACACTTTTGTCAAACTCTCCAACAATCTGAAATATTGCGTGTTATATAAGTCCCATTCAAACTATTTTTAGGTTCAACACTCTTTATTAATTAACTTAATATTTAAATTTATCATCTACATAGTATATAAAATCCAATAAATTTCTGTTTGTCTGTCCTTTATAAACTTGTACCGGGAGACAGAGTTTTGCTCGGATTCAAAAAAATAAAATTTATTAAATAAGTTAATTATAGAATCGAAACTTTTACAAACTTTCTCATTTCCCAGTAGCATTTGGATAGTTTCGTTGTGTATCTTTACAGATAGATAGTTGTGTAGAAACGATAGCACGGTCATTGACTATAGTTTTATATAGTCAATGGCACGGTATTTCAATTTTTGTAAAATTGTCCGCCTGCAATGTAGGTGCATAATGCTTATTCAATGATATCCCTCGCCCGCCGACATGGCGACCTCGTATAAGTTTGAAGCGTGTGCTTCCGCTATCTCCGCGTTCCGCCACCTCCGAACCCAAATCTGTCCCGCCACCTCCGAATTCTTGAGTGACCCTTATAATACCGTCATTGCCTGCGTTGGTAGCTGGTATTGCATCCACGGCTGCAAAGCCCAGTGGATGGAAGATTTAATGAAAATTTAACCCTTGGGTTAGGTTAGGTTAGGTTAAGTTAGGTTAGGTTAGGTTAGGTTAGGTTAAGTTAGGTTAGGACGGAAAGTCTTAACACATGTAGTAACCGAGGATTATAGGGGTCACTCTGAAATTCGGAGGTGGCGGGACACGGAGGTGGTGGGACGCGGAGATAGCGGGAGGTAACCGTTTGAAGGATTTCAGACTTCACTGCGCTGACGTTCTTCCAAACGTCGACCTGCGATTCGTCGACTCTCCTGCTCAAAATGATCAGCCAATTGATGATATTCTCGGCCATAAGATCTGAAATTTATTTCACTACTTTCATTCTTCGATGCGTGACTTGGCCGAGGTTCTGAAACATCTGGTGAGCTGGTGATCTGGTGAGCTGGTTGGATCTGGTTCGGTAGTAGACGAAGTGGTTAAATTTGTTTCTCGATTATTGATTTACCTTCTCTCCCTTGCAAGAGTCTGTAAATATTTCCTCTTCGGAGGTCCGCGTTTCATTTTCAATCTTGAAAATTGACCTTGGAAGCATTTAACACTAATATGTACCTAATAAACCAACTAAACTGCTCTTAAGATTTTTCAGTCCGAACGTTGTATTAATAGCCAAAGGTCCAAACTAACCAATGCAGTTATTTTTGTTTACACGTAAAATCAAACTTTAACAGCAAAAATAGCTTGCAACAGCAGTTTTTTTTCGCTACCAAAAGGTGTTAGGCTACGTGCCGATAACATGAGGACTTTCAAGGGCTGTAGGGCAGAAACCGGATTTATCCCAGCATTGTGGCTGACTCCCATTTATTTATCGTGGCCAAATACCCCATACTCAACTAAAAGATAAAAAATCCTCGGACGAAAATAAAAGTTTGCCCATACACGCGCTTGTTTTTTAATATATTGATAGGATAGAATAGGATCAAATTGTCTATTTTATCTACACTTAACGCTTACATATTTTTATGCCCACTAAGATTGCTGTCTTATTTATATTTACATACTGACCTATGCTCTGGCATCTCAACTTTAAAATTGCAATATTAAGTTTCCAACTTTGCTTATTACGTTTATTAAATCTATGATGGTTTCATGGAATAAATAAAAATATGTAAAACCATATAAATAATTGCAATTCCATCCGATTTTGGAGCAGCTTTAAAATGGTTTCTTAAGTCTAGGTTATTACCATATACGTTATGAGGGAAACCCAAGAGTAATCTAACGGTTTTAAATACAAAGGACATATAATTATTCATATATAGAAAACAAAACCTGAACTGCAGAGGTTGTTTTTGTTTTTGTAAAACCTATTTTTTGAACTAAAGTTAAAAAACCCCCTAGTTTGACTAAATGCTCTTTAGTGTCATCCAAAACCAGGGTAAAGCAACCAATATCCAAAGTAATATGCCAAAGTGTGTTACAATTTAATTTATTCACATGTTTTTGACTCCTATTGGATCGAGTGAAGTAAAAGCTTCTCATAAGAGTACCTGTTCCGGACCATTGTAGCATTGTACAGTGTGGAGTGAATGAGATATTTTATATCGTCTCTTGTGTGCTTGCCCCTAGGTTGTAATACTTCTCATACAAGGATTTCTTTATTAAATCCGACTCAAAATTATATCCTAGAGCTGCAAACCCAAAAAAGTGTTCCTACAAAAAATATCTCGTTTCTCTGAATTTTTACCGTCAAGAACACAAAGTAATAGACTCATTGTTGTTACAATTGATGTCAATAGAGGTAATGAAATTTCTTAAATAAAGTGCTGGTGCTTTATCTGAGCTTGTAACAGGGTGAGTTTATCTACTCTGACAAAATTACACACTTACCATTATTGTGAAAACCCCTAATTCGACCAAATTTTCTTTGATCTAATTCAATCCGCTTTCAAAAGAGTAAATTAAATTATGAACAAAATGTTATAAAATTAAAATAAGGATAGTTATTTAACTGAGATTCTCACCAAAGAGGAGTTGTGCCAATTTCTGATTCTGATAATTTAAATTGCACTTTGTAGAGCCCCTATTAGGCAATAATATGTTTCTACGATATAAGATTACAATACTGTGATTGTATTTTACAAACGTATTCAAAAAAAAAAAATGTTGTCCAGGCATGGTAATATCTTGTTTATTCACCCACAGCAATGAAAAATGGCTCATTCCCTTCAGGAGAAATCTGTTAAAATCTAACATATTTGCTTTTATGTCGTTTAGTCCCTCAACTTGTTTGTCCTTAACTTTAAATATTATTTTAAAACAATAATTTACCCTCCATAAAATATACCCAAAACTAGTCGTAGTCATTAAAGAATTGTGTTACGTTTACTGGTGTAACAAAGCAAGATTTCTTATGAAGAACAAAAGTAAAATATAAAAGGAATGTGAAAGTTTTATCCCAGAAAGAAACTGTCTAACAGTAACATGATCTTCATAGCTCCAACCCAAGGCGTCTGGGATCCTTTCTCATATATCTGCTGTTTGTCTACATCTTTTGTTTAATAAATGATTTTGCCGAAATATGATGATTCAGACGATGATGATGATATCTCTGTAGATAGTATGATGATATCTCTCGCTCTCGCAGCAATATTCTGATCATAATATGTCAACATAAGTAGATATAATATAGCAATATGACCCCACTTTCGGCGTTTTTGGGCCCAGAACTTTTAAATTTTTTTGGCGAAAAAACACCCAAAATAGGTATAATATGATGGTTTTACCCTATTTTTGACGTTTTAGAGGCTATATGGGGGCATTTTTTTTGTTAAAAAATGTTATTAATACTGAAAAACATGTCTGGAAATGAAGAGCTTTTTTTGACCACTTTTTTAAAGACCCGGCTCTCGGCATGCGAACTCGGGTGCGCTCCCGACCCATAGGCACACTTCTGATCCCCAGCGATGACAAACTAAAAGTCTTACGAAAAAATGTTTGAAACAAAAATTGAGGAACATCTAATCATCTATACTTCTTCCACTGAAAGTTTTTCTCTGATTGAAAAATAAAAAAAATCCTTGCTTACTCACTTTTTCATGTTTACTCAAAGTAACCTTTTTATATTTTCCTTAATTAATAATTACACACTGGCACAAATTAAATTATATTTATATTGTATTAAACAGTAGTTCATGTAGTATTTTAATATATAAATTTCATGCTATAAATATTTTTATTAGAAGCTAGACCAATGTGTAAGTGATAGGAGGCGCATCACTTTGAACATCATCACGCACCCGACACTGCCGTGCTGGCAACACCTGGAGTTTGAAACCATTGCTATTGCTGAAATTATATTATAACACATTTACATACAAAAGAAACTGGTAAATGGTTTTAAATTTTTAAACTTTTTTATGCTGTATTATTATGTAGAAGGCCATGTAGTATGTAGGCTGGAATTTTAGCCGTTTTGTTGTATATCAAGCCTTTTTGAGATATAAATATTTTTAAACAATAAAGCAGACCTTTATTCACTAATGCTGATATTATATTACAATGCATTGGCATACAAATGAAAACGGTTTGATTTATTTGTACTCATATAAAATAATATAATTCTTTTGAGTTATAGGGATGTCTGGTGATTAAATCACAAATTAAGATCATTTATAATGGACTTTTAAAATAATGGAATTAAGTATAGACTTATAACAATTTCATGATAACTGTTTGATTTATTTGTACTCATTTAAAATAATGTTAAAATAGTATTTGATTTTTATGTTGTATTATTGTTTTTTATCAAAAGTTGAAACCAATGTAGTGTGCCTAAATGTTTATTTACTGTTTTCTGTATCTCAAGCCAATAGATAGAATAGAACAAAGAGGTGTTTTTGGTGTTTTACCTATGAGAATAACATGGGGAGATTTTAAGCCACTTTTTAAAAATCGTGCTTACTCTCTATACATTTCTATGCAAATGTCCATCTCTAAAAATATTTCCAATCCCCATTAATTTTTGTATCATGTGAGTTTTGCACCAGTTGGTTTGAAATATTTATAAATATAACGTGTTGCTGGAATCGCCTTAAATGGCAAGAAACATGTAGTCTTGGGACCTCTGGTAAAATATTGGAGTTTTCCTAGTTTGGACTAAATATTTTTGAAAATTGAAAAAAAATATGTTTTTTACTCAACTATTTTAGCATCTTGAAACATGTATTACCGAAGAATCAGGCAAATATTTCGTGCCGAAATTATATTTTACCTTACGTGAGAACGTGGAATCATTATTTAAACTCAGTCCTGCTCCACAGTATAATTGCAGGCTTGCTTCTCGTCCTAAGTGGTGAATTGTGTACAGTTTATGTGTGGTGCAAAGACTGGTTTCTCTTTTTAGTTGTGACCAGCTCATTCCTAAGATGCTAGATGGTATCCACTTTGCCTCTGAACATAAGCAAATTGTAATCTTCAGTTTAGGACTTAAAGTTAATGTCGGATGTGATGCCTCTTTGATCAGAAGTTTGGGTTGTGATTAGCTCAACCCCTATCACCAATATCAGCATAGATCCATTGAACTATTATGTGTTATTGTACTTTGTGCTGATTAATATGTGTTTGGTAAATTAGCATGTCACAACACACAATCCCACATCTTGCTAATTGTAGTTGGTAGTTTAGGTGGTCAAAGTAGAAGTAGGGAGCATTGACTTTCTACAATCATGATGAGATAACCAGCCAGAGCCTCAGACTGCAATAAAAAATAGATGAAAATGCAAACTCTAAAGGCCCCGACCGTGTTTCATACTTCCAGGCTGGAACAACCTTTACTCGGAATATTGTATATAAATTGTTTGTATACATAAGACTCTTGTAGTGAATGTACTCTTCGATGAAAAGACAAAATAAAGATGAAAAACTACTTTATGCAAAGAAGAGAAAGTGATTGTGAAGGGTAGCTATAAACAATCGTATTTTAGTGAGCAATGAAAGTTGCTATAATTATTGGGATTGTTTTGGATAAGTTTATAGATATGCATTGTGTTTACAGGAATTAATCATAGTGGGGATGCCATTTACATCGAGACATATTGATTTTGTTAAAGTGATAAAATGAAGACCATGATAGTGGTGGATAAAGATTTTAATTGTTGAGCAATCGATGTGAGAAGGAGTTTCTTGTTAAACAATAACCTGGAAAACCAATACAACATAATGCATTGTCATCCCTCATTGGTATTGTACCTTACAAGCTCTTTTGTTCTTTACTCATTTTCAAAAACATATAAATTACAAAATAAGCCATTTGTTGTTTATTTTACTGTTATGTATTGTAAGTTTATATATTGAAATAAATGGTTAAATAAATGTAAGTTGAAAAATGAGCCTTATTTTGTCACTAGTTTATTTACTAGTTTATTAGATGATTAAATTATTAATTGCATAACATTTGAAACATAGAGATACAACATTTATATTATTAACTGGAAACTATAGATCTATATTATTGTATGAACATAATTTCTGTATTTCATATATGTAAAAGCAATGAGACCATGCTAAATTACAGAATTCAATAACAAAGGAAGTTGATATTGTGCTATATACCTGAGGGTGTAAATATAGAGGTGGGTATTTCCATAGAGACCTAATGATGAATCAGAATGTGAAAGTTCTATGGTAGAAATATCAAGAAAGCAAGAGTGATCATCAGAGGTAACATGGTCATTAGGGAATTCATAGAGAGGGGTCAGTCAGGTTGAACTAGTATATTGCAATGATTCATCCAATATAGAAACAATAGTTACAAATAACCAGAACCAATCACTGAATATTGTAGTTAGTCTTCCTATCCTACTGTTAAAATATGAAACTCATTTTTACATGAGTTAGTGAGTTCATGCCCCGCAACATGAGTGTAATAATGGTTCCAAATGTATTTATCTTATTTTATGGTAGATTTCATTGTGTATGCTTACTCTATGGTAAAACTCTTTGAGATCATTTAATATTTAACACACTTAGAGATTAGTGAATAAATCATCAAAGTGTGATATAAATATGCTGGGTGAAACGTATTAAAACTTACTATTATGTGTTATTGTACTTTGTGTTGATTAATATGTGTTTGGTAAATTAGCATGGCACAACACACAATCCCACATATTGCTAATCGTAGTTGGTAGTTTAGGTGGTCAAAGTAGAAGTAGGGAGCATTGACTTTCTACAATCATTATCAATTAATTTTATCAATTAAAGGATTGTCAAATGTCTCGGTTTTGCTAACTATGACCTGGTGTCCCGAAAAGGGCTCTTAAGACCATAAGATGACTATACATAAAGTTTGGACTATTGAATGTGATGTGAATTTATGCATACTTCATCATACAAATGTTACACTATAGTATTTTTACAAGTTCTGACTGTGACTGTGATGTGAATTTGTGTGTATTTCATCACATAAATTTAAATTTCACACTATTTTCACACATTTCACACCACTATTATGATGTGTTGTGCCTGCATGGGTGTGTTGAGCCATGGATATCATAAACCACAAAGCTATAAGGACGTATGCTAGAACTGATCTAACCTCTGCCAAACCCTGAATACGAGCCTGGAGGCACAGACTTCGGACCAAGGATCAATTGTAAATAGACAAACCTGCATGATAGGATATAGAACACTGAAAAATGCAAATGTTAGAAACTTTAGTCTTTTACTTATTTAGTCTTACCATCCTCTGTTTTGGAGGAAACTGCCTTACAACCAACATTATGAAGATTGTATTAATACTCATGATCTTGGTCATTATAAAATTGATCAAACATAAATCTGTATTTGCCATTATTCATAGACCTTTCCTTGTCTATTATGAAAAAGCCATCAAACACTGGTGGTAAAGACTTCTATATTGATTAAAAGTCATTATTAATATGATTGTTAAATATAAGGTTTTAAATTTATATTGCCTTGTTTGGATAATATTAGAAAATGTACGTTATTGCATAAATGTTTGTGTACTTTCTAAGTAAAAGCAGTTAATATTTTTATGTTGACCCATTGAGAGAAATTGTATACTATTTGTACTATAAAAGGTCTATTCATGCATATCAGTCCAGTAAAAGTTCTGTTATAATCCAGTCATAGGTCAGTCTCAATTGCATCCATAGTTTCTCAGTCAACCTGTCAGTCATTTGGTTACAGTCTGTTTTTTAACTCTTCATTAACCGATGTTATATAACATTTTTTATTTGAAACACAATATTCTATAAAATTTTCATTGGCCAGTTTTTGTTGATTGTTATAAACTGTACTTGATATACAAACACATACGTTGTCATCAGTCAGGCGTCCAAACAATTAAAAAATATCGTTGAGAAGAAATCGGTTGTTGTATTTAACAACATAAAGGTCGATTCACAAACGGTATGTAATAGTTTAATCACGTCACAGTGTATACAGCAACTGACTGTGACTGTGATGTGAATTTGATTAGTTGTGTGTAATGTGTGAAAATAGTGTGAAATTTTTTAAATTGCTTCCAGTTTATATGTTGTCATTAAGCAAGCGTTTAAAAATCCAACAATATCGTTGAGAAGAAACCAGCTGTTTTATTTGACGACATAAAAATCAATTCAAGATCAAAATAAATTTGTGTGAAATGTGTGAAAATATATGTGAAATTTGTGTAAAATTTGTGTGACGAAGTACACACAAATTTTACACAAATTTCACATATATTTTCACACATTTCACACAAATTTATCTTGATCTTGAATTGATTTTTATGTCGTCAAATAAAACAGCTGGTTTCTTCTCAACGATATTGTTGGATTTTTAAACGCTTGCTTAATGACAACATATAAACTGGAAGCAATTTAAAAAATTTCACACTATTTTCACACATTACACACAACTAATCAAATTCACATCACAGTCACAGTCAGTTGCTGTATACACTGTGACGTGATTAAACTATTACATACCGTTTGTGAATCGACCTTTATGTTGTTAAATACAACAACCGATTTCTTCTCAACGATATTTTTTAATTGTTTGGACGCCTGACTGATGACAACGTATGTGTTTGTATATCAAGTACAGTTTATAACAATCAACAAAAACTGGCCAATGAAAATTTTATAGAATATTGTGTTTCAAATAAAAAATGTTATATAACATCGGTTAATGAAGAGTTAAAAAACAGACTGTAACCAAATGACTGACAGGTTGACTGAGAAACTATGGATGCAATTGAGACTGACCTATGACTGGATTATAACAGAACTTTTACTGGACTGATATGCATGAATAGACCTTTTATAGTACAAATAGTATACAATTTCTCTCAATGGGTCAACATAAAAATATTAACTGCTTTTACTTAGAAAGTACACAAACATTTATGCAATAACGTACATTTTCTAATATTATCCAAACAAGGCAATATAAATTTAAAACCTTATATTTAACAATCATATTAATAATGACTTTTAATCAATATAGAAGTCTTTACCACCAGTGTTTGATGGCTTTTTCATAATAGACAAGGAAAGGTCTATGAATAATGGCAAATACAGATTTATGTTTGATCAATTTTATAATGACCAAGATCATGAGTATTAATACAATCTTCATAATGTTGGTTGTAAGGCAGTTTCCTCCAAAACAGAGGATGGTAAGACTAAATAAGTAAAAGACTAAAGTTTCTAACATTTGCATTTTTCAGTGTTCTATATCCTATCATGCAGGTTTGTCTATTTACAATTGATCCTTGGTCCGAAGTCTGTGCCTCCAGGCTCGTATTCAGGGTTTGGCAGAGGTTAGATCAGTTCTAGCATACGTCCTTATAGCTTTGTGGTTTATGATATCCATGGCTCAACACACCCATGCAGGCACAACACATCATAATAGTGGTGTGAAATGTGTGAAAATAGTGTGAAATTTAAATTTATGTGATGAAATACACACAAATTCACATCACAGTCACAGTCAGAACTTGTAAAAATACTATAGTGTAACATTTGTATGATGAAGTATGCATAAATTCACATCACATTCAATAGTCCAAACTTTATGTATAGTCATCTTATGGTCTTAAGAGCCCTTTTCGGGACACCAGGTCATAGTTAGCAAAACCGAGACATTTGACAATCCTTTAATTGATAAAATTAATTGATAATGATTGTAGAAAGTCAATGCTCCCTACTTCTACTTTGACCACCTAAACTACCAACTACGATTAGCAATATGTGGGATTGTGTGTTGTGCCATGCTAATTTACCAAACACATATTAATCAACACAAAGTACAATAACACATAATAGTAAGTTTTAATACGTTTCACCCAGCATATTTATATCACACTTTGATGATTTATTCACTAATCTCTAAGTGTGTTAAATATTAAATGATCTCAAAGAGTTTTACCATAGAGTAAGCATACACAATGAAATCTACCATAAAATAAGATAAATACATTTGGAACCATTATTACACTCATGTTGCGGGGCATGAACTCACTAACTCATGTAAAAATGAGTTTCATATTTTAACAGTAGGATAGGAAGACTAACTACAATATTCAGTGATTGGTTCTGGTTATTTGTAACTATTGTTTCTATATTGGATGAATCATTGCAATATACTAGTTCAACCTGACTGACCCCTCTCTATGAATTCCCTAATGACCATGTTACCTCTGATGATCACTCTTGCTTTCTTGATATTTCTACCATAGAACTTTCACATTCTGATTCATCATTAGGTCTCTATGGAAATACCCACCTCTATATTTACACCCTCAGGTATATAGCACAATATCAACTTCCTTTGTTATTGAATTCTGTAATTTAGCATGGTCTCATTGCTTTTACATATATGAAATACAGAAATTATGTTCATACAATAATATAGATCTATAGTTTCCAGTTAATAATATAAATGTTGTATCTCTATGTTTCAAATGTTATGCAATTAATAATTTAATCATCTAATAAACTAGTAAATAAACTAGTGACAAAATAAGGCTCATTTTTCAACTTACATTTATTTAACCATTTATTTCAATATATAAACTTACAATACATAACAGTAAAATAAACAACAAATGGCTTATTTTGTAATTTATATGTTTTTGAAAATGAGTAAAGAACAAAAGAGCTTGTAAGGTACAATACCAATGAGGGATGACAATGCATTATGTTGTATTGGTTTTCCAGGTTATTGTTTAACAAGAAACTCCTTCTCACATCGATTGCTCAACAATTAAAATCTTTATCCACCACTATCATGGTCTTCATTTTATCACTTTAACAAAATCAATATGTCTCGATGTAAATGGCATCCCCACTATGATTAATTCCTGTAAACACAATGCATATCTATAAACTTATCCAAAACAATCCCAATAATTATAGCAACTTTCATTGCTCACTAAAATACGATTGTTTATAGCTACCCTTCACAATCACTTTCTCTTCTTTGCATAAAGTAGTTTTTCATCTTTATTTTGTCTTTTCATCGAAGAGTACATTCACTACAAGAGTCTTATGTATACAAACAATTTATATACAATATTCCGAGTAAAGGTTGTTCCAGCCTGGAAGTATGAAACACGGTCGGGGCCTTTAGAGTTTGCATTTTCATCTATTTTTTATTGCAGTCTGAGGCTCTGGCTGGTTATCTCATCATGATTGTAGAAAGTCAATGCTCCCTACTTCTACTTTGACCACCTAAACTACCAACTACAATTAGCAAGATGTGGGATTGTGTGTTGTGCCATGCTAATTTACCAAACACATATTAATCAGCACAAAGTACAATAACACATAATAGTTCAATGGATCTATGCTGATATTGGTGATAGGGGTTGAGCTAATCACAACCCAAACTTCTGATCAAAGAGGCATCACATCCGACATTAACTTTAAGTCCTAAACTGAAGATTACAATTTGCTTATGTTCAGAGGCAAAGTGGATACCATCTAGCATCTTAGGAATGAGCTGGTCACAACTAAAAAGAGAAACCAGTCTTTGCACCACACATAAACTGTACACAATTCACCACTTAGGACGAGAAGCAAGCCTGCAATTATACTGTGGAGCAGGACTGAGTTTAAATAATGATTCCACGTTCTCACGTAAGGTAAAATATAATTTCGGCACGAAATATTTGCCTGATTCTTCGGTAATACATGTTTCAAGATGCTAAAATAGTTGAGTAAAAAACATATTTTTTTTCAATTTTCAAAAATATTTAGTCCAAACTAGGAAAACTCCAATATTTTACCAGAGGTCCCAAGACTACATGTTTCTTGCCATTTAAGGCGATTCCAGCAACACGTTATATTTATAAATATTTCAAACCAACTGGTGCAAAACTCACATGATACAAAAATTAATGGGGATTGGAAATATTTTTAGAGATGGACATTTGCATAGAAATGTATAGAGAGTAAGCACGATTTTTAAAAAGTGGCTTAAAATCTCCCCATGTTATTCTCATAGGTAAAACACCAAAAACACCTCTTTGTTCTATTCTATCTATTGGCTTGAGATACAGAAAACAGTAAATAAACATTTAGGCACACTACATTGGTTTCAACTTTTGATAAAAAACAATAATACAACATAAAAATCAAATACTATTTTAACATTATTTTAAATGAGTACAAATAAATCAAACAGTTATCATGAAATTGTTATAAGTCTATACTTAATTCCATTATTTTAAAAGTCCATTATAAATGATCTTAATTTGTGATTTAATCACCAGACATCCCTATAACTCAAAAGAATTATATTATTTTATATGAGTACAAATAAATCAAACCGTTTTCATTTGTATGCCAATGCATTGTAATATAATATCAGCATTAGTGAATAAAGGTCTGCTTTATTGTTTAAAAATATTTATATCTCAAAAAGGCTTGATATACAACAAAACGGCTAAAATTCCAGCCTACATACTACATGGCCTTCTACATAATAATACAGCATAAAAAAGTTTAAAAATTTAAAACCATTTACCAGTTTCTTTTGTATGTAAATGTGTTATAATATAATTTCAGCAATAGCAATGGTTTCAAACTCCAGGTGTTGCCAGCACGGCAGTGTCGGGTGCGTGATGATGTTCAAAGTGATGCGCCTCCTATCACTTACACATTGGTCTAGCTTCTAATAAAAATATTTATAGCATGAAATTTATATATTAAAATACTACATGAACTACTGTTTAATACAATATAAATATAATTTAATTTGTGCCAGTGTGTAATTATTAATTAAGGAAAATATAAAAAGGTTACTTTGAGTAAACATGAAAAAGTGAGTAAGCAAGGATTTTTTTTATTTTTCAATCAGAGAAAAACTTTCAGTGGAAGAAGTATAGATGATTAGATGTTCCTCAATTTTTGTTTCAAACATTTTTTCGTAAGACTTTTAGTTTGTCATCGCTGGGGATCAGAAGTGTGCCTATGGGTCGGGAGCGCACCCGAGTTCGCATGCCGAGAGCCGGGTCTTTAAAAAAGTGGTCAAAAAAAGCTCTTCATTTCCAGACATGTTTTTCAGTATTAATAACATTTTTTAACAAAAAAAATGCCCCCATATAGCCTCTAAAACGTCAAAAATAGGGTAAAACCATCATATTATACCTATTTTGGGTGTTTTTTCGCCAAAAAAATTTAAAAGTTCTGGGCCCAAAAACGCCGAAAGTGGGGTCATATTGCTATATTATATCTACTAACATACGGCCAAATAAGGGATTATCCCAGAATTTTACCGCGATTGTGCAAGACGATGATAATGACCACACGACCACGGGAAAAGATAAGAAATTTGCCTCATTTGTGGCAGACAGAGACAACGATAATCTCCTCACAACCGCAGGTTAAGATCATATATTGCCGCGATCATGGAAGACGATAATGTCCATACGACCGCGGGAAACAGTCAGAATTTAGCCGCAACCGCGGGAAACGATTACTTGTCTACACAGCTGCGAGGAATTGTCAGAAGTCACTGCGATCGCATTGCAAATACAACCACCAATTTTTTTTTCCAATTTTTTTGCGCCCACAAAAAAAAGCCATATTACCTCGCACCCTAGGCACCTGCCTACCGCGCCTATTCGGTAAATCGGCCCTGATTTTCCATTAGGATGACAAATCTCAATGGTAAAATGTAAAATATAATAGCAACAGCATACATAGGAACAAAAGTACCATGATTTAACAAACACCTTTTGTCTGTGTGTTATCCTGTTGGCAAAGTTACATAATTTAAAAAACCACTAAGATATTTATGTACTGTTGAACAGAGAATAATTGTCAGCTAAAGTGACAAAACCCAAAGTTGGATATTACTCATGAAGACCTCACTGTGGCATAGTTTGTTATTTTGTTGAGACAACTTGGTACTAATACAGTTGAACTGACATGTGAATGGTGTGATTATTGTTAATCTAGAAAAGTAGTCAATAGTAATAGATTTATACTCGGTGTTTTTTTTTTTACTTCTAGCCTATTTTAAAATACACCTGATTCTAGACAACTAAAAAAAAAAATACCCCGCCGCAGCAAACCTGCAGACTAAGCGAATTTCCATTTGACTGATTGGATTTACACTGAAATGTCTACTTAAAAATATAACATTTATTCCCGATTTAAATAGAATTAGTTTTAAAAGTACTAAGGTTTGCTGCATCAGGGAGGGTAAAACTGTTTTTTTTTTTATGTTAATAGTTAGTAAGAAATAAAAACATTTTCCAAATTTGATCAAAATATGTTCATAAACAAGCAAACTACAACAGTTTACTTATTCTCCATAAGAATAACATGGGAATTTTAAATTTATAATTTTTTGAAATTTTCTCCGTAACCATTAGGCGCATAATAACGCTTCATTATACTAAATTATTTGTTTTTTTAAGCTCTACAAAATGGTTTAGAAAGAAATTGCAAAATTTTATGTTTTTGAGTCAAAAATGGGAAAAACCTATTTTTACCCCATAAAACCCCCCATAAACCCCCGTTCCCATGGTCCGATCATGCTGGATCGCGAACTCATTCGAATAAACGTAGGTTTACACGTTTGTACCAAATTTCATCAAAATCGGATCATTTTTGCTCGAGTTATCGTGCTAACGGACACATATATATATATATAAATATATATATATATATATATATATATATATATATGAATTTGAACGAATGGTATTTTTGGCCTCTAGGGACCTCAAAACGAAAAAAAAAATCGGTCCCGCATCCAGGTCTTACCATGAGTACTACGGTAATAGCTTATTCCCTATATGGGAAATTCGCTAAAAACAAACAAAATGGTGTGTTTACTACTCTGAAGAATTTATAAGATTTCATTTCACTGGCCATAGTAAAATTACCTTATTTATAGAAGGGCATGTTGATAAACTAATATTTTTCCTAGGAAAATGTTTAATCTAAAGATTTTTTATTCAAGCATGCGGTAGATACCATATAGGTGGCAGGTTTAGGATTTCCTTTCCTAGAAGAAAATCATAAACCTGAGAGAAAAGAAAAGTTTGTGCTCTTTATGAACGTTATATAGATATGACAACGTATTAACAGATATTTTAGAACATTATTGATCTTAGAATTTTGTTTAGCAACAATAAAATGACCAAATCCAAAAAGGTTTCTATAAAATCACAGAAATTCATTAGACAAAATAACAAGATTGAGGTAAACAAGCCATGAAATTGAATTAACCTTTGGCTCTGTCTCAAAGGTAGCAAAAATCTGCTCTGAGAACATCTTCATGCTGAAAATATTCTCAGATGTGATTTCTTTAGGGTTCCCCATTGGTGACCTAACGTTTTAGATACCATAGTTAGATATTTATTTTGAAACAAATTCAAAAACGAAATTGATAACAAATTTGCAACAATTTTTTGCGAAATCAAACCCTTTTGGTAGTATTATTCTGGTGATAACTATTGTCCTAATACTATTGCATTTTGTGTAGTCCTACTCTAAGATTTGTTTCAATTAACTAACTCATAGGCCTGAAAATATTTAGAAATACTGTGCTTATATAAACATGTCTTTTGATAAGGAAGTTTGGATTTCAATGTTTCATACATTTTTGTAACTTGTTTTAAATAAGGTGCCACAATAGAATTATTAGTTTACAATAATAATAATTATTATCATAATTAATATTGATCCAAAAAAATTTTTGCAACACAGTGGTAGCATAAAATATAAGCTTTTTTATAAGCTATATTTTAATATATTAAATTAGCTATTTTTGTGAGTACAGTAGACTCCCTCTTTTCCGGACTCCTCGGGACCGAGGCCAGTCCGGATAACGGGTTTTCCGGTTAAAACCCTTTCTTTCCCAAAAGTATTTGTAACTGTCAAAAAAAATCTTTTTTAGTTTTTTTAGGTTAATTTGATGTAAATAAGCAGGAAAAAAACTTTCTTCACCTATTATATGTTTTTATATAAATTTTACAAACATGACCCAAATTTAGATCATTAGGAAACTGTGACATGAAATGACACGGTAAGGTAGTAGGAAATAATAATTATATAATCTTGTAAAATCCCTTTATTTTTAAGAATTTGTAAGACAAATCCAAGTTATTACATATATTATATTAATTAAATATTAAATTAATAATAATTAATAATTAAATATTATAATTAATTAATTAATTTAATTATTATTTAATTAATTATTTAATTTAATTATTATTTAATTAATTAATTAATTAATTAAATAATTAAATATTATATTTATTTTCATAAATTCACTAATTATTGGCTAAAGATACTATAATCTTGTTTACAAAGCATTTTACATTACTTTAGTTCTCATGACATCCCTAGTCAAGACCCAGGTCCTCAGCGTCCTGATGATTCAATTTTAGATCATGATTATTTTCGATCACCAGTAGGTTAGGTTTTGTATAATCTGCTTGAAATTAATTCTACAACATGCTAAAACTATAACCTACACTATATGATTTTTATTATTACTGAATAAATTAAATAACTTACCTAAAAAAATTGGTGAAAGTTTGTGATCTGACACATGCCTCACAGGAGTGACTTCCCTCCAAATCTGATGTATTTAGAAAAAAAAAGTTCCAACTAACAGATGACTTCAGTGATGCCAACCTTAAGAAGACAAAATTCCCTACTCAATTATGACTTATATTTAGATCATTGGGAAACAGTGGAATCAACAGGCTCTTTCAAAAATCGTGATTCAAATTTAGATCATTGGGAAAGAAAGGGTTTTAAACCGACGTCCCCAAAATCTCATTAAAACGGACCGTGTAAATGCATACTCTATATATTTGACTTAAAATTATGAGAGCATTGTATTTAGACACGTAATCACTGGTCTCAAATCTTTCCCACGAGAACAGTCATTTCAGTACCGCCCAATTCCTGCCGATCTAGTCTGATTAAACCGATGTGCTGATAAAAATTATCCGGATAAAGAGATGTCACTTCTACCGAGTGTGGTACGGTTAAACCAATGTCAGGTTAAAAGGTGTCCGTATAAGAGGGGGTCTACTGTACTTGTTTTTTTTTTTTTTTTATTATTAATCTTCAGTAAATTAATGAACTACTAAATATTAAAACACCTATCTTGAGTATTTTTAGTACGTTACTTAAAAAACTAGATTAATAAGTTATTAAACTAACCCTGCTTAATTTATAACAAATTTGAATTTTGAGAGCTGAGTGGATGACACTTATCGTCAACATCAATAAACTATTTATAATTTTTGGAGCTAAAAAGCAAGTGAGTTAAACTAAACCTTAACACTGCTTGGCAATTTTATTTTTGATTTCAATTTATCACAAAATAGGCATCTTATTTATTTTAAAAACTTTAAATAACATACAGTATTATCTTTTCAATCATTTATTTCCAAATACTTCAAATTTACTAAGCTTATTAGAGTGTACAAAGAACAATTCACAAAAAGCTATCGGTTTCAAACATCTGCTTGGTAACTGGCAGAGATGGACTTATTGAAAGAAATGTCACAGAATAGAAGATATGATGTCAAACAGGGGGAGAGAGAGAGGACGGGGAAACCAACCGAAATATTGGTTTACATCTCGCAGACCTTGTCATTCTCTCTTTTACTTTTATGTTTTCACACAACTAATTCTACATCAAAGAAAATGTTTTCAAATTCTGACAAAAAATACACTGTCAAAATACATGGAAGCAAAAAGTCCTGGATTATAAAATTTTGTTAATTAGTTAGGTAGAGCTACGAAAATTGAAACAAAGTTACTTGGAATAGAAAAATGTTAATGCATTCAGTGGTATGCTACCTCGTCAGGGGGACAGCTGCAAACACAAGTTAAAAGTGAAAAAAGTTACAGCATTTAAAAGACATCTTGAATTTAGAAATTTGCCAATAAATAAGAATGTGGTATAATTTCAAATTCAAGACGTTTTTGAGCAGCTGCAATTTTAATTTTATGGTTGTCGGCATTGTATTCCACTCAAAATGACTTTTCATTTGATGAGCATATCAACCTGCTTACATTTAAGATTATATTTTGATTCTTAGCAGGCCATTCCCCTGAGGAGGTAATGTATCACTGAATAATGTGTTAAAATGTTTTTTGATAGGAGGGAAATTTTTAATTTTTAATTTTTTTGGGGGGAGGGAGAGAGCTGGTCTTGTGGTTAGAGCGCGGGACTTTGGTCCAAGAGGTCCCGGGTTCAAATCCCACTAAATCACCAATGGATTTGATCTAAGTGATAATGTCACAAACCCTAGGTCTAGCCTGAAGTAATGTGAAAAACAATCCTAGGCTCGTGCCTAGCGTCCTAGGAAAAAAAATTAAAAAATGTTAATGATTTTTTAATAGGATTGCTAAGCTAAGACCTTACATTATCAATTTATTATATACTGTATAAGCAATCCAGAGGCTAAAATGATTGATAAAATGATATTGTTTCCAGGAACTGAGCCATCACAATGTCCCAATGTCACGTCTCATGTTATTTTTGTATAATACACATGTAGTTGATCTGATGCTCTGCCCAGAAGTTTGGTAGGTTTTGTGAAACCCGTCGGGCTCAGTCCGGGCTGAAATGTGCTCTCAGAGCAGAAGGACTGCGTCATTCCTTCAGAATGTCGATTTTAGTAGTAGTATGTTTTTGTTTAATTTGGAACTGTTTTTTCCAGTGTCTTTGTAAATTTGTAAATATGGGGTTTTAAGCTCTGATGGGAGAGGTCCGAGTCCCTGACGGGAGGGATCCAGGTCACTGATACGAGAGGTGCCTGTGAAGACAGCTGCCATCTTAGGTCGGCGCAGAGAAACCTAAGGGAGTGCTACCCCCTCCACACCTACACCCCTGAGCATATCTGTATCTGGATGTCCTCAGAGCACCGCCCAGCATCAACTACCACCAACCGCCAACACTCTGCAAGTTCTTTTTCTAAATATTATAACTGCCGTAGATAGCAAGAAAAGAGACTGAAAAGAACTGTGATAATAAATTAGCCCTAACATAAAACCTGCATTTGACATGTTAAATTTTGTTTACTGGGGCTAAATTTATTGAAATGTTAATCAATTGTTGTATTAATTACTTCCAGTGTAATTTGTTTATTTAATTTTAAGTTCAGGGTTGAAAAAAAATCTATTGTAAACTAAGGGAAATATACGAGTTAACACTTTTTTTGGCACTGGCTATAAACTCGTGGCTGGAGAGATGTTGTATATGTTAAAAATGTGTCTGTTGTTTATTTGTTGTTTTTGCTCAATACCATACATTTTTTTGTGCCTCTCAAGCAGTCTCTTTTTCTTTGAACTTTCCTCCACGGCTCTCCTTGTGTTTATGTAGGGATGTGAGCCGCCCCTTGCCTTGTTTTCGTGTGGGCACGCTACCACAAGTTAGTTCGCCTGGGTGTGAGTGTGAGGGTGTGGTTTTATTCCAAGTTCCTCATCATAATCTTGTTAGGGTGAAGGTTTACAGAGTTACAAAAGCTTAAAAATGAACATTTTTTAAATAGTTTTAATACTTTAAAATTCTCGGGACAGCTAAATATTAAAAAAATAATGATAGAGCTACAAAACTTAGAATAAAGTCACTGGAGATAAAAATCTTTTCAGCACATTATTCGGTGACACACTACCTCCTCAAGGGGACAGCCCGCCTAGTGTCAAAAGAAAATCTATATCTACTCTGGAAAAACTGTAATGTTGACATTTAGTAGGAAATATCTGTTATCAAGTGAGAAAGTTTGATTGTATGGATGGATGGATGGATGGATGAATGGATGGATGGATGAATGGATGGATGGATGAATGGATGGATATTTGTGACAAGTAACAAGTAAACGCCAAAAATACTAAACCGACAGGTTTGAAATTTGGTATGATGATAGCTCACATTCCCAATTAACATATAGACATATTCTTAAAATGTCTATTTTAAGTCTTATTTAAGTGGTCGTTCACAGTTTGTTGATGCAAAGGGTGTGCATTCCAGGTGCGTTGAAGTGAAAACTGGGGTTCCCCAAGGCTCGGTCCTTGGTCCCCTACTCTTTTTGATTTCTGTCAATGATTTGCCACTTAGTATTGAGGGTTCTCAAACCACAATGTTTGCAGATGATACAACGTTCCTAACTGTTCACTCTGATCTCAATAGGTTAAAGTTATCTGTAGAACATACAATGAAACAAGCTGGGGATTGGTTTAGTGCCAATAAACTCCTTCTTAATGTAGACAAGACACAACACCTAGTTTGCCATACTAAAAACAAAGATTTGGGCTCAGGTGTAATTTGTAAAGAGGTTAGTCCCATAAAAGTCCTGGGTGTGTTGATTGACAGCAGCCTTTCTTGGTCAGCTCACATTGATTTAGTATGTTCAAAACTGTCAAGAGTTATTTATTTAGTGAATAGGTTAAAAACTGTTGTTTCTGAGAAATATATCCGAGTAGCCTATTTTGCATTTTTTCAGTCAGTGTTAAGCTATGGTCTGATTCTCTGGGGTAACGGTAGTAATATAAGTGATGTTTTGTTACTTCAGAAAAAGGCACTTAGAATAGTAACCAAATCAGCTCTCAAAGCCCATTGTAGACCTTTGTTTATAAAAACTAGGATATTGACTGTCATTAACCTGTACTATGTATATATGTATGTGACTGTATATATGTGTGTTTACTTGATGTTAAATTAAAATTAGGAGACTTGGCTGTTAGAAAAGATTTCCATTCTCATTACACTAGATCTAACTCTCTACTTGAAATTCCGTCCCATAGACTAAGTAAATGTGCCAGTAACCATTCAATCATGAGCTTAAAGTTATTCAATGTATTGCACTCTGAGTCAAGAGCGTTGCCTGAGTTGGTTTTTAAAGATAGGCTAAACAACTGGCTTGTTGAACATCCTTTTTATGTGATTAAAGAGTTTTTTGATGTAAAAGTTGTTAAGTTTTGATGTTTAGATGTTTAATAGTTTATCTAGTATATTCTCCACCCAGCCTACAGCCTTCTTTTTACTTTTAAACTTTTAAATTTTTACCTGTTATTGTCTGTGATATTAGCTTATTAATCTAGTCTGACTGGGTTACTGTGTAACCCTATTTTACCATAATATGTGACTATGTCTATTGCAAGATTGTTTTGCTTAATGACAATAAAGGATTTCTGATTTCTTATCTCAAAAATCCTTTTGGGCTTCGCCCTAGTGGCTCTGGAGTTTCCCATGTTAACCTTTAGAGTATTCATATTTAAAAGGAAATAAAAACTTGTGCTGTTTCAACTAGGTAGCAACAAAAAGCTGTGCTACACAATGAGAACTTTTACTTTTTTCTATGGTTTAGGTGCAATCGTAGAACATTATGACTATGATGATAGATTTTATATATATACTATAGCATACCGTATAAATTAAAAGAACCAAATTTTCTTAAACCGTGTCATCTCCCAAAACTGCAATAAGCATTTTATACTTATATGCCAACCCCATACGAAGGATGGGTAATCAGCTAGTAAAGTATAACTTTAAAAGAAACATTGTAAAAATACTTTGTAACCTTTCGATTCCTCGACTTTTACTGTGCTTAAGATTGATGGCATGCTCTCTATTGTTTGTATCCGTTTGCATCATTAATGAATGGGACAATGGGTACAAGAATAAAGATATCAAAATTTGTTTCAGACCTTTTTTTGCTTTATTGGTACATTTAATGTCACATATTATTTAGAAAACTATGCTTGGCTTTAATTTACAACACATATCACAATCCTGTTTTAAGCGACTGCTTTTAACACCATATTGATATATTTCCTGTTAAAATCTACTAAATACATATTTTTTTATTTTATATTATTCTGACATGTATCACTCTATGTTTCAAAGGGTGAGCCAAAGGTATTTACAGAGTTTTTGTGATGTCAAACTTGGAAAGGAGTTCTCTTTGGTTTACACTATGTACATTTGTTCGAAACTACAATTTCCCAATTCACCCACTTCCTAAACATTCCCAAACATTTAAAACTTTTAAAGAAAAACAATAATTAAATATAACATGACAAAATACAAGAAAAATAAAGTTACATATAATTGTACAAACCTACTCCAGATCTACAATTTTGATAGTGTTACTTTACAGTTAATCAATGAATTAGTTTTCAAAGTTAAATTAAAGACATTAGTAGTTTTTTAATCCTATTAAAAAAAAAAACACTTCTCAAACAAACAAAAAACTGGTAGGCCTATATTTAAATAGATATTCCATTTTGAGAGGAGGCAGAACTATTACTGGCTCTATACAAATACAAACACAAAAACCAAAATCCTGTTATGAGCAAAAATTATTTATAATCAATTCAAAGGTTTAAAGTCTTTGATTAACATCTAGGACCAATGTTAGAACTGAGGTAACAGAAACCTGATTTAAAAAAAGTAAAATATTAATCAAAGCAACCTCAATAAAATACATTAGAACAATCATACTGGAAACAAATTAACATCCTGATGTGCTGTCACGAAATGAAACTTAAAAAAACAGAATCATATTTTTGAAAGCCTAATAATACTACCCAGAAACAGTTTAGAACAAAACATACCTTATAAACTTACAACCAGTGCATTTCTCTACTGTTCAACTCCACATATTCACTCCATTTGCTTCAAACACTACAAAAACGGTCAAACGACAAACAAATTAATATCTATTAATGTAAATTCTTGGTCGTATTGTGATTTACATGTTCAACTCTGCAACCTCCTTCAGTGTGGAGAGATCTCTTAACAAAAGTTGCATCGTCTGCTTCATCCGAGCATCTGACACATCACTGGACAGTTCCGGATCTTCAGCCTCCAACACTGGAAAACGTTTAGGAAGTGAGAACTATTCATGCAGTGTTATGGAAATTTATGAAACGGCTGGTCCAACTTGATGATACAGTAATGCCTAAACATATTAATTTGATGGTTCAATAGTCGAGTAGTACATGGTGGTATCATAAGTTAGCTTTTCTTAACTCACAGGTTGAATTTAGTATTATTTTTTGGAAATCTGATGTTTTTGGTAATCCGACACACCTACCCAGATCAGTAAGTGTCGGATTATTGTCAACTATAATATTAACTCTAGTTCATTAACTTTCATACAAATCTTCTAAATATATATAATCCAATGTATGTTTGTTTGTTTGTCCTTTATAGGCTCCAAATCCGCTCGACAGATTGTAATGAAACTTTCAGGTATTATTGAGCATTATTCAAGGATGGTTTGTGTGAAGTTTGGTACAGATCCGTCATAAGGGCTCCGCCCCAGTGGCTCTGGAGTTTTTCTATATTAACCTTATGAGTACTCATATTTAAATGGAATTAAAGAATCTTAACAGCTGGTTCAAATTTGATTCTGTGATGTTCAATAGCATTAAAGTTACAAGGACTAACAACAGGGTACAGCACTATTTTTTTTATTTTTATTTATGACAACAGCTAATTTGCAACCAAAAGGTGAGTGAGCGTAGCGAATGAACTTCAACCTGGAGGCGAGTTAGCGTAGTAAACGAGCTAACCTGAAGGCAAGGGAGCGCAGCGAACGAGCTCCAACTTAAAGGTGAGTAAGCGTAGCAAACGAACTTCAACCAGGACGTGATTGAGCCATGCAAACGAGCTCATCTTGAAAATGAACGAGCATTGACATAAAACCAGATTAGGACAGGACAACGTTTGTCGGGCCAGCTAGTAGCTTATAAATCTAAGTGATTTTCCTAATGTGTTCAATTTTATTTATTCCATGTTTATTCCATATTTATTCCAATAAACCAAAAATAATGACTCCAACAAAAATTGAGTTGGGCAACAGTTATAACAATTTACTAGTAGGCCTACCTGATAATGCGGCATCTATAGATGTCAGTCTATCCTCCACTTTAGTCTGATAGTCTTCTATGTGCTCCAGCAACCTTAGTCTACACTCCTTGGTGTCAATGGCTGCCTCAGGCTGAGGTCCTACCACATCTGTCAGAGGAAAGCAGCATTGTTGGTTTAAATGACACATATTATTCATAATATGTCAAGTAAATAAAGTATGCTTACAAGCTACAGGGCTAGAGTGGGTTAATTAATTCTGAAGTGTACACAAAACTGATGACTCGCTTACTAGCTAAGTAGCTGGCACCCCTTGCGAACAAGAACAACCTTGCTTTCAAAAGACACCTTGCGTTGAATTCTGGGTTATTTTATTTTCCTGATTAGTTTTTCTGTAATTAGAGTTGATCAAGATTCAGGAACTTTTCGTGATAATAGGCTTGGCTGGTTTACAATCTAAATTGCTCAAAAGCCAGCCAGTAGAGTGTTAAGACGCCAGCAATGTTAACATTTTCCAGTGATTTTTTTAAGTCGCTACAATGGGCTAGTTTACGAGCCAAAAGTAAAAAGTTGGTTGTGACTTATCAAACCTATTAATGTCCTTTTGACCTTGGTCCTTCCACCTCCTTCTTGTGTCATTCAGCTAAGTTGTAGTTTTCAATATGGTGTTCCTAAGTATTATTCCTTTTGATTATAGTGTTTTTATTTATTCTCCACACGTCCTGCCTACCTCTATCTACAGATGATTGCCATTAATGTCTGGATTTGTGTATATATAGTCCCTCAACTCTAGGTTTTTCCTAATTCTCTATCCATCCTTATCTTGAATTGACCCAAATACAGTAGAACGTCGATTATCCGAAGCCCGGTCATCCGAAACGTCGGTTAACCGAAAGGAAGAAAGAAGCAAAAATCAATAAAATCGCACGCCAATCACGACTGGCCGTAGCACTACGCCACCGCACGGCTGCTAAGGCAGGAGGCGGGGCGGGCCTACGTGACAAAATTGTCGTGCGCTATGGCCGTGCGCGCCACTCCTACTCCCAATGACTCAGTCTCCGTCTCAAGTCTCAGTCGCCTGTGAGCATTCGACAGTGACAGTTCGTACGGGTTTCTATTGTACTGTTTCATTCTACACTGACTATGTCATCCAAATGTAAACGCATAGTGCTTAGTGTTTCTGATAAACTTAAGATATTGGAGCAGTTAAAAAGAGGTGCTAGTGGATCGAGTTTAGCTCGGGAATATGGAGTTGGAAATGCGATATCTGACATTAAAAGAAAATGACCGAAAAATCAGTTATCTGAACACCCCTAATCCCCAATTAATTCGGATAATCGACGTTCTACTGTATTTTAGTCATTAGTCGATATAAAATGCATTTAACAATATTAAGCTAAATCTAAATAACTTATAATCAAGCTACCTGTTTTGATTTGTTCATTTTCATTTTTAACATCCGGGCTGTTGTCTTTCCAGCTTTTAGCCCACAAATAGAGTTTTGGATGATCTTGCTTCATTCTGTAAATTTCAAAGTTTACACCATGAAATAGTTGTAAATTAAATAATTTAATATGATATTAGTTTACACAATAAAAGAAAACGTATTAGACATTGTTGTAAGGATATGTCAGGCTTATCTGAATAGGAAAGTGGTACTTAGGTATTATACTGACCACACCTAATAATTACCTATATCCTAACTTAACATAACCTAATCTAAGGGTGGACTATGTTTTAGGTTAGGAAAATGTTGTTATTTAAACTAATTAAAATCTTATTTGGAAGTCAATTTATCGGTGTGGTCGGTATAATACCAAAGTACCAGGAAAGTATTCACTCTAGCACAGGAAACCTAAACTATACATTGTACACAAAAGTTGGAATATTTTACTGTTACTGACAGAATTTTCAAACAGAGAAGGAATAAGTTGGGGTAAAGTCCTGTTCCTTATGGCAGAGTGAGCTCCTTCTTAATTAGTAGGGTCTTTCTGCTATAGTGTAATACTATTCACTATGTTTCTACTAAAGTACCATAGTCTGACAGAAAACTTCTACAACCGGTACTGAAGAAAGAGCAAGTAGCTAACAAATATAATAAGCCAAATATAGTAAGCCTGTTGTTAAACCTTTCTATAACAAAATCCTTAAAACCCCTGGCCTAAAGCCATCTTTACCAAAAACATGTTTACTAACTATAATCCTTCTGTCGGTAACACTCACGTGGCAATGTGTGTCTTGACATTGAGGCTGTGAATGACAGTCTCCAGCTGCAGCACAGAGGCTGACAAATCATGAGACTTCTTCAGCATCTGCTCCCTCTGTTCACTGACCACAGAGTCCTTCTTGCTGAATGAGAAACTGTAACCAGCAACATGTAGGCATCACATACGAGTTTGATTAGTGACATTTGGTGTCTTTGGATAGACTGAGAATTAACATTGGACATTCTCTTCTTGCTCAAAGCTACAATAAAAACAAAGTTTCAGTACACTGTCAGGCTTTGCACTAATCAGGCCATGGCAAGGGTTTGAGGTGGGGGTTTTTTGGGCGATTTCTGAAAACAACAGGCCAAGTGGTAGGTTAGTCTCATAAGTAGTAGTTTTAAAGCGGCGAGCCCTGACTATTTGTTTGAACGGTAGAGTAAACCTTGAAGCAATTATTTAGCCTAAAAGATATGGGTTTCTCAGAATACGATAGAGATAATTTGAGTAAGTCGTCAGATAAGATATTAGCGTCTCAAACATCGGCGCTTCAATTTATATATCTGACAAATCTAAAATATTTTAGGTGTTAGGAAAGCTTTTTCTTTAAAGGTTTTAGTTTCTTCTATTAAAAATGACACTGGCATAGTCAAAAGAAAAGAAAAACTAATGTGAGTTCATCTTGATATAAGGGATAGAAAAGCACCAAATAAAGAATGGTTTTTAAACTTATAGCAATGAAAATGCTTTAAAAATTATAAAAATGTTCAAACTAATTCTAAAGCTTACTGATGCTCTAAGGATCGAAAATACTAGGGACTCCAAAAGAAAGATGTGTTTATGCAGCTTAAACAATTGAGGATTTTCAAGTACCTAATCAAGTATAGATGGCAAAGTGGGTTATATTTCTAAAGACTTTCCAGGGGAGTGTGGAACACGCGGATCAGACTGATTATGATAAGGTTAGGAATGGGACATACCTGCTTAGTTTGCCCTCCTTGAGCCAGTCCTGGTTGTGGCAGTGGCGCATGGACTCTCTTTGACGAGCAGGATGCAGACAGATGTAGCAGACATACTTCTCAGGCACCTCTGCCTCCTCTTTGATATTGTTGCAATATCCGTGTTGCCAGCACAGGCACAAGTCACACTGAATCACACGACTACATATTACAAATAATGGTAAAGGAATAACAAGGTAAACTATCTTTGAATATGAATATTACCCTCCCTCAGATTAGTGGAACTTTCCCATGTTGAAGTGAGAATCTTAGAATCGATAAGTATATTTTATTTTTTTGTTTTACAGACTTTTTACAAATCAATTCTAGATGAAAGTCACAAACAAACCTTCTTTTTCTATACAACCAACCCATTTATACCTGTATCATGAGTCCGTCTTCCTCAGTAAAGCCACATGTGCAGTTGATTATCTCTTCTTTCCGCAGATTATCGCACAAGTCGCTCTCCTCTGCAGTCGCAGAAGTGGTTGCTGCAGTTTCAACAGTTGATGCTGGAGTCGCTTCAGTTGGTTCTGTCTTGGCTGCAGCTTCTTCACTGCTGCTTATGCCTGAAAACAGTATAATTAAGTGTTATTGAGTTTTAGCCACCTAAACACATATTTAAATATGATAAATTTGTAAAAATAACCAGATTTATGTGTTCTGCAACGTTCCAGATCATATAAATGCAGGTATTTTCACAAAGTAGTATAATTAATTCAGAATAAAATGTCCCACAATTTATCATATTAAAATAAAAAATATATTCAAACAAAAATAATAAATTAAATGTCCTTCAACTCTTTTTAAGGTAATTTTTTTAAAGATACTTTTTAATAATATATCAAACACAAAGAGATATATTATTATTATACATTTTGTGTTCTTCGTCTTATGAGCTTTTTCATGTTATTATAAAAATTTTAGTTAAATTATTAGTAGGGATGGTCAAGTCTCGAAATTTCGGGAAATTTTCGGGAAATTTTAAATCTCGTTACACGAGACGAGATTTCTTTTTGGCCGAGACTTTTATCGAGACGAGAATAAAAAAAAAAAAAAAAAAAAAATTAAAAACGCCTGCAGAAAGTCAATGCAATACCCGCAATACAGGAGCGTGTTGTAGTTGCGTTTCCTTTGCGAAGGCGTTCTTATTAATTAATTCTTTAAATGTAAATATTACTTTAATAAATTATTTTAATAATATTACTTTAATAACATTTGAGAAGTTTTGTTAAGTGTAAGCAGTGTGAGGAATGTTTTATTACTATGAAAAGTCAAAACAAGTACCTAACTATTTTATAAAAATTAATATTGCTTTTATTTTATGATTTATTTTATTTTAGGATAAGTTGAACTCTATCCTAAATGATATCACTATGTTTCCTAATCGTAGGCATTTTTAATAAGTTAGGCGTGATTAATAAAAAAATGTTATGCTGATGTTTTTTAATAAAAGGTTGTAAATATTCTTGCCTATTATCATTATTTTTGTATTTAATCAGTCATCTAACAATGTTACAAAATCAGGTAAAAATTTTGAACGTTCATGTCCCGTTGTGTATGAGAAGGGAAATCCCGTCTCGATCTCGTCTCGAAATTTTATGAGAAATAAAAAATCTCGTCTCGTCTCGTCTCGAACTAAAAATCCAATCTCGTCCATCCCTAAATTAGGCATGTAATTTTTGCAGCATTATTTTTTATCAGATAGTCAACTTCCATTTTATTTATATTCCCATAACGAGAAAACATTTCACACCCATGTTAAAGATTCAGCTAGTTTTAAACTTTAAAATCTTATTTTATTTTAATAACTAACATTATACTGCTGAAAAATACTGTTTTCATTTTACACATCAAACTTTTAAATATGGCAAACTGAAGAGGTGTTTTTAACTATAGCATCTTTTATTAGTATTAGTATATGTCTCCATCAACTAAAATAAAAAATAATGGGTTTTTAAAAACTAAGGAGTAAAATGCAACTCAATGATCGAACTAAGGCAGATTTCAAAATTAAAATTATATTTTCATAATATCTACAGCATCATCGAGGTAAATTTTATAAAACAATTTTAGCCTTATTAACCACAAACTGTGGTCACAAATGTAATCAGTATTACCAATTATTGGCAATGCAACTTTTGTTGCCATTATCTGGTTTTACAAGTGTACAATGCTTTGAAAAATTTTTTTGTTTTATTTTAGATTAATTTTGTTATCATCTTCCTTACCAATGTATGCAGAAAAAAATCTGCATTCACTCCGTATGTAATAGTTTTTGACCAACACTATTTTCACTAACAACAATAGTTGACAAATATTTGTTTTTGCTATAGTCATCCTCTACACTCGGATAGCATTTCTCATCAATCTACTCCTGTAGACGTCCTAAATTTGGACTTCCAGTGTTATTCGGGGGTATGAATTGTCTAGAAAGTTCCAGAACTCAAATTTTCTCAGCTAAGCTACCTAAACTCTTATCCCTTAAAATGCTTATTCAGCCACATAGCTTCTTCCTTAGAATATAGCTAAAGAAACTATGATATTGCTGGAACATTTACTAAAATTGATGAGAAAATAATATCAAAAATGTAAATTTGATCTACCTTACTGAATATAATACTACCTTTTGGTTTCTTACTAATGTTATTTGCTGTTTTAAATTTCTTTACATGTCTTCTACTCTCGGTATTGTCAGTTTTATTGTTTTCCTCAACTGGTGCGACAACTACGCGTCCTGGAGGAAAAAATAAAACAAAACTTATTTAAACATGGTTAAAACATTAAAAATAAATAAAAATTATAAACAAATTTTAGTATTGTTGGGTTGATTGGTCAACAGATAAAAAGGAAATGGGCAGAAATTCCAGAGGAATTAAGGAAATTAATGTCAATACTAAAAAAATTAATATTGGTCTAGGAAAAGATGGATGAGCAATGACCATCAGAAGAAACTGACTTAAATCGTGTAATGAAGTCATATAAAATAATAATAGTAGTGTTTTCTTTTTTATAGAAGTAGAATAAAATAAAATAAAAACTTATTTTAATATAAATACAATTGTATAAATAATGTTTTTTTTTATTAGATAATGATTATTAATTAAAGTGACTTACAATTAAGTAAATGTGACTTCATTTTTATTTGCATAAATATTCTATTCATACATTATTAATGCATTATCCTTACACTGTGCTACTTGAAAATAAATTAATAAAAATACAACTATACGGTAAATTTTTTCAGTCAAAACATACGATTACAATTCACTAACAAGTTGTGAATTATAAAGCAAAATTCATAAGGTTGATAGTATCTTAATTTATTAAAATCCATTGTTGTAGCCCCGAAACTGCTATTTACACTAAACTAAGGTGAAGGTTATTTCTTTGTCTGAAGTTCCAAAATTATAGTTTGTGCTTCAGTTACATATTATGTTTCGGTAGAACTGATGTAGTACAGGAACATCAAAATCCACTTAATATAGCTTCGTCAGGTAGACATGCAGTTCACATTCACACGACGACACATGTATAAAGAAAGACACATACGGACGAATAAAAGACATTTAAATTTAGACCTACCGATTCTAATGACATTGTCACGACCACGAGCAGGAACAGACTGTGAGGTGAGTCGAGTAGAATTATCTGCTCCTTTGTCTTCCTTATCAGTGCGCCGGTGGTCAGCTGTTGTAGATATGTTGTTGTTTTTTTTTCTTTTGGAGAAAGGCGTTAAAAATATAATTCAACTGGAACTGGAGTTTGTCGTTCAGGATGAAATTGTTCAAATCCTGGTTTTTTTAGATGTTTATAAATTTGTAAACTCTTCTAGTCTTCTAGCACGTCCATTTTGCGGCTCTTATGGCAGTGGTGTAGAACTTTCAGACCGATGTTTATGTCATATAAATCATGATTATTGTCAATTAAGTGTTGGGCAAATGGCGACTTTTGGAGGTCTGTTTTTGGGTCTGGGACATTTAAACAGTCGTAGTGATTAAAATTATTCTACATGCATATACAAAATTAATTGTTCTGAGTGCCTGAGTTTTTATATCAGTTAAACAATATCGTTTGAATCGGTAGGCCCACATAAATGTCTTTTATTCATCCGTATGTGTCATCGTGTATGTGTCGTTGTGAGTATGTGAACTACATGTCTACCTGACGAAGCTATAATAAGTGGATTTTGATGTTCCTTTACTAACAGTTCGACAATGGCGTTCTGCTGAAACATGTAACTGAAGTACAAACTATAATTTTGGAACTGCAGACAAGGTACAACATTTACCTTATTTTAGTCTTAATTTATAGATTTAAGTTAAATTTAAATGAATTTAAATTAAGTTTTACAAACCTAACCCTACATTTTAAAAATCATTGAGTTAATCTCTCAAACATGGCTAATGCAGATAAAATTAATGTGGTAGCTTTGACTATTATACAACTTCAGTATCCAATAGTCAATGGTTGTAGGTTGAACAAAATAAGTTTTTCATGGTTGTGGCCCTATGTACCAATCCACCAAATCAACCAAATGTACCAATCTATGTACGTGTGTGTTGTATATTTACAGTTTTTCTCAAAAGACATAAGAGTTTTAACTTAAGAAAACTCAAAAAATTATTACAATATTTGTATTGCAATTTGAGTTGTAATAAAATAAAAAAGTTTTGTAACATATTAATATAAAGTGCTGTTGCAACAATATCCTACAAATATTTAATTAAATTATAAAATAAAGTAGGGACAGATTGTATTGAACTAATACAAACTCAAAACTCATAAACTAATACAACAGTAATAAATTGAACTGTCGTAAATTTGTGAAAAATCCTGAAAAATGCAACAATAGTCGGGATTACGGCCAACTAGAGCATTGAAAAGTCCTTTCAAATTCATCCATCATTGGGGATTTCCATGCCTTTTTCCTATTTCCATGTCTTTCAATTGCCAAAATTTTTTTCCATGACTTACATGACTATCCCAGACTTTCCACAATGTGGACACCCTGCTTTTATTTATTTATTTTATTCCAATGATAAGTTGTAGCCAGTTTCAGTGGGTCACTAACAGGTTGGGCTGATGTACATTACGGATGTCTGTTGAACAGGCCAAGTATTTAACTAAGCCAAACTGAATTAACCATTTATAGGGATGGTCAAGTCTCGAAATTTCGGGAAATTTTCGGGAAATTTTAAATCTCGTTACACGAGAGAGACTTTTATCGAGACGAGAATAAAAAAAAAAAAAAAAAAAAAATTAAAAACGCCTGCAGAAAGTCAATGCAATACCCGCAATACAGGAGCGTGTTGTAGTTGCGTTTCCTTTGCGAAGGCGTTCTTATTAATTAATTCTTTAAATGTAAATATTACTTTAATAAATTATTTTAATAATATTACTTTAATAACATTTGAGAAGTTTTGTTAAGTGTAAGCAGTGTGAGGAATGTTTTATTACTATGAAAAGTCAAAACAAGTACCTAACTATTTTATAAAAATTAATATTGCTTTTATTTTATGATTTATTTTATTTTAGGATAAGTTGAACTCTATCCTAAATGATATCACTATGTTTCCTAATCGTAGGCATTTTTAATAAGTTAGGCGTGATTAATAAAAAAATGTTATGCTGATGTTTTTTAATAAAAGGTTGTAAATATTCTTGCCTATTATCATTATTTTTGTATTTAATCAGTCATCTAACAATGTTACAAAATCAGGTAAAAATTTTGAACGTTCATGTCCCGTTGTGTATGAGAAGGGAAATCCCGTCTCGATCTCGTCTCGAAATTTTATGAGAAATAAAAAATCTCGTCTCGTCTCGTCTCGAACTAAAAATCCAATCTCGTCCATCCCTAACCATTTATAAACTCAATGGCTCATCAACAGAATAGAAACATAGTAAAATTGAGTCACCAACTCGGTGCACTGATGTAAATCTCTGATTTGTCAAGGTCTGACTTCATAACCAAGTCCTTTAAGAGTGATAGAACGACTTACTGTAAGGTGCAGTATATTTTATATCACATCAACTATCAACTAGCAAAAACTAAGAGAGAGAATATAATTTTAGGTTATAACATACTCTGTGAGTGGCTCATTTAACTCTGTTCTTTTTTAAATTAAAGAAATAGCTACAACTGGCCAAAATAGGCAATGGTTTTAGTGTCTGATCAGTTAGCCGTAGCTGCTCACCTTTGCTGTCATGTGTTACATTAAGTTTCTCAAGAGATACCCGAGGCACCGGCGTCCGGTTGCGAGAGAACCTGTATCCGGAACTTGACGGACCAGGTGCACCAGCCCCTGAGCTGGTGGATGGGGTCGGCTCAGCTGTGACAGCTGCCTCTTCTTCCAGGGAGTCTGAAAAGTGTTTAGATTAATCTTTCAAATTGACTTGTTGATCAAATTGTTGCATCAATGTTAGCCTACATTTTTCAGAATAAATTACTAAACTTTGAACAAGTAATTGATTGAATACATTTTAATTTTCAAGTTCTCATTTCCTCTCGCCTTTGCAACAGTAAACTTTCCTCCCTGATTAGGCTCCTCCTGGGAGGCTTTGCAGGGTCAAAACCCTCCCCTGACCTGACTTGTTATTGGGGGGGGGGGCAGAATAAACCTTCTATAGAAGCTCTATTGGACACTGCACAACTTATATGAGTGGATAGTATGTATAACTATTCAAGGCTGGAATGGACAATAACACACAATCTGCCAGTAGGTCAAAGATTCAGAATATGAATCATAAATTCAGTGATTGCCTCCTTTCCTTTGATGGTATTTCTGTGAGTATTTCTGCATCTTTATAGTATAAGCATAGCTGGTCTTTGATGGCTATGTGGTTTTGGTTTAAATGAGATATTTTTTTGTGTAATTTTAATATGAACAGCACCTGTGACTGCCTTGGATAGTTTGGGTTTCTTCAGCATCGGCTCCGACACTGTCCGCTTGCGAGGCCTCGACTTTGGTGTTTGAGAGCTTGAAGCTTCTTCGTCTGACTCTTCTTTTATTCTGTGGAAATACCAAGACTAGTCAAGTTTTGTAATGTGATCTTAAAGAATACGGGTCGCCGGAATTTTATCACTCTGGAATTTTACCCCCTGGGCAAAGCTGACGTCACTATGACGTAGTAACCTGAGCGCTCAAAAGTTTGTTCGCGGGCGGAATTTTACCCCCGAGGATTTGGAAGTATAATGAAAATAGAGGGTGATTAATTAGATTAGCAATAAAAACCGGAATTTTACCTCCTGTCCATATAACTAGCGTTTAGACAACTGAAGATGTATGGGCTGGATTTTTACCCCCAAAATTTTACCCCCCGGATTGTTACCCCCGGATTTTCACCCCCTGGAATTTAACCCCCTGGCCGGATATAGAAATTACTAAGAATGATTGATTTAAAAATAATTGATTTTCTTTTCTTATTTCTGTTTTCATTTAATTTTTATAAATTTAATTGGAATTTGTTTTGGAAATTGTTTTTATAAATTTAATTGGAAACATTTTAAATAAGTACAGCCTATCTTGATTTATTTATTTTGTAATCTCAACTAAGTAAACAGAATGCTCTGTTTAATTTTGATCATATTAACCAATATTTGGCTTCAATGATCGAATCCTGATACTCTTAATCTCAAAATTAAAATCAAAAACCTGTTCGATTAGTTGATGTTACAAATAAATTAAGATAATCTCCTTAACAATAAAATGTTTCCTATTAAATTTAAACTGAATGAAGAGAATTGACCATTCTCAATAATTTATATCTGGCCAGGTGGTAAAATTCCGGGGGTAAAAATCCGGGCCGTACATTTTGAGCTGACCTCATGAAGGGGGTAAAAGTACGGGGGTAAAATTCCGGCCCGTACACTCTAGGTTTTTATAATTTGATGTGTTCTGATTAAATTAACAACCGTGAAAATATACGTTTAATTCCGCGGTTAATCCATCAAACTGATGTCGCAAAACTCAAAAGTTCGCGGTCGGAATTTTACCCTCTGGTTTGTGACGTCACGTTTGCCCAGGGGGTAAAATTCCAGGGGGATAAAAATCCCCTACCCCAAGAATACATCTCCCAGAGCTAGAGTCTAGGCTGACTAAGAGAGACTGGAATAAGCGAGGGACTGGTTTGAGTCTGCAGTTCCGCATTTATCGCAGCAGTCACCAATAGCTTACCATTACCCTCAAACCTCTGCTAATTTGTTCTGACTATCTTTCAGAATTAGTAATAATTTACCCAAGTAAAATTGCCAAACGTTAGTTTAACTATGTTTATATGTAACTAATTTCATTACTCTTTAAAAGTCCGTTTTAATACCTGATATGCAAAAGATTAATCATAGAAAAGTTTGTTACAAACAAAGCATACATTAGCATAATAAATATTCAATGTGACGATGGTAGAGAGTTAAAAAATTTGTTCTCTATATGTCTCTGTGTTGTGTATTGTCTATGCAGGAAATAGATGCAACCATAAACTTACAATAAATCTCACTACACATAATAAATGTAAAAAGAAGAGGCCTTTGGGGAAAATCATATTGATAATAACACGTGGCAAACAATATTAATTTTTAACAATATTAACAATATATTTTAGATTTGTTTGCAATCCTGAATTATGACATGTCTTATTTAAAACTACAGGGTAGTCATAAATTATTGTACACATTTTAAGGTAAAATAAATAAATAACCAAGCAACATAGAAACATGGAAATCGTTTCATTAAATGGAAAATTTGAAACAGTTTTATAAAGTAACTGCAAAAAATTAATTATAAAAATGCCAGCAATTATGAAATGTAGTTGTAAAAAGACGGTAAAAATCACCTAAACTGTTATTGTAAGTTATGTTCTTCTGAGGTGAGGACCCTTTAGACTATATGTTGGACACTTCCCAGTCGTTCGAACTGTCTGTCCATTTTATAGAACTATTACACGGAGAATTATGGGCGTACTCTAAACGAAGCCTTCCTTCTTCGAACAGTAATTACATATTTGCTTTCATGAAACCACAGACTTTGCTTTTAGCGAATTTCCCTATAGGGAAGTAGCTATTACCGTAGGGCTCATGGTAAGACCTAGGCCCGGGACCGATTTACTGATTTTTGCAGAATTTATGTAACAATTGTTTATAGTTACTGACATTTATATAATTATTGTTTTGCAGTTACTGTATGAAACTGTTTTAAATTTGCTATTCTATGAAACGATTCCCATGTTTCTAAGTTGTTTGGTTATTTGTTTATATAATCTTAAAATGTGTCCAATAATTTATGACCACCCTGTATCAATAAACTCTGTCCTAAAGGATTTTTTCCAAACGAGGTGCTTAAATTGTTGCAGTATGAAACCATTGTAGACAATAACACCTTTACATATTGATCTGATAGTAATACCGGAAACACAACCTTTAAATCCTACGCTAGACTTCAAGGAATAAAGTTTTCTGATAAATTAGGCCACTATTATATTATTTAATAAAACTGATTTTCTACGCTTCTAAGAGATTTCAATCATAATCTAAATCCACTTACTTGACCTCCTTAGGTTTCTGGGGCTCAGCTATGGTTGGTTCAGGGGCTGGTGGAGCTGGGGGAGGGGGTCGAACTGGCAACAATGTCTTAATTGTAGGCTTACATTCTTTGTCTGAAATGGTGACCTGAAACACAAATCCTGTATAAATAAATACAAATCCAATCAAAATATCTTCATTTCCAAAAAGCATACACAAGCAGAAAATTGTAATAAATTGATCCAATAACATAGAACTTTAAACTTAAACTTGGTCCTGTTCTGTTTTTTTTTTTTTTTTTTTTTACCAAGCTGATAAGTTATATTCAGTTTTTAATTTTATTTTTTTTTAGAAAATTAACTACTGCATAGTGCACCCATAAAACTTGTTTTCCTTCATAAAGCTTCTCTTGCTCTATAACCTTTAAATCACCAATTCATAAAACCTACTTGGGGCCTGCTAACAGGGCCGCCTTGAGGGCGAAGCGAGCGGGGCGACCTTTTTTTGGAAGGTAAAAAATTTTACGTTATCGGCAAACCGCAAACAAATATTTTACGGGAAACTCATAAACATGTAATCAATGACAATGACTATTTTAAAAAAAGGCAATCGATTCCTTTTGTTTTATTCATAAAATAAATAACTTGATTTAATATACAGCTAAGCTACTATTACTACTTTTACGTCAGGCATATGACTTGGTGGCAGTACTATGAGTCCGAGACACACACACTGCGTTACCACACGCCCCACCTACACTTGCTTGTTTCTAACCTCAAAGCTCAAACTCTTACGTCAACTCATAGTCGTTTTGTGATCTCCGTTGTGAGTCGTAAATTCAATGTTTTTAGTAATTTAGTTCAGTGTAGTTGTTATGTTTATAAAAAATACTTGCAAAAAGTTTGATATCGATATATTGGACGTTGGGTCTATTGACGTAAACCCCCCAAATACCTTTTTTGGGGAGGGGGTGAAAATTTAAATCTCGCCCTGGGCGTCTATTACCCTCGGGGTGGCCCTGCCTGTTTAGTAAAGATGAGTGGTTATAGTGTAGTTTTCCTGACAGTCTGAAGTTGCTGGTTAGATCCTGAGAAGTCAGAAGCTTTTTGATGGTTTGAATCTGGCAAGTTTTTCCATGGCCATGAAAACCTCTTTCCTCTTTCCTTTTACTGTGAGAAGTCTGGGGAAGGTGCACAAAAAACACAATTCCTTACAAAATAGACATTTTCACGGCCATTATTAATTTAAACTTCCTAACCCTTTTTGTACTAGACCCTCTATCATTGCATTAGGGCCATGAACTTCCGTCATCTGGCAATGAACTTCTGCAGCTGATATGTTTCTTGCAGTCAAAAAATATCACTGACCTTATCTTGCATGCATGGGAGATTCAATCATTTTAAAAACTTGTTAAACACACAATGAAGCATGCACATCAGCTACAGCGAGCTTTGAACAGCGCCATTCTGTTCACCAATGATGCCAGTAAGTGGTGAGCCCCCTTATTTCGGCATACACATGAACTACGGAGTTTTACGCAAAAATAGCCCCTTTTTTACTTAAAAAACAACCCTCTTACATGATTTACATATCAAAATAGGTCTTTTCGTACATGAATCACATATCAAAATAGGACTTTTCAATAAGTTTACTAGCTGCATCCAAAGTTACATGCTACGCTGGGAAGGTGTTTGTACCTTGAGAGATTTGTTCTCAGATGCACTTTTGGTGTGGCCGGGCGGAACATACTTGGTGATGGTAATAGGAGTCTTGGGAGAGGAAGTCGTCATCACTGCTTCTGACGATCCAACCTAGGAGATAAATAGTAACCAGATAAGTTGCACTACATTATTTCTATCAAAGATGTGTCAAGGATCAAGAAACAAACAGATTGATACAAAATTAAAATCCATCGCCTCATTGTACATTGGTCATTTTACACCTAGATTATATATCAATTTTCATAGCTGATTTCAAATTGGTGAACTAGTAGCTTAAAGGGTAGAGTAAAGGACTAAGAATCCGTAGTCAGTGATATCGTGCGGGTTGGTCAATTTATATTAAAATTGATTTACAACATCAACAACAAAGGTGTGATGCATTTTCCAAGACTTACAGCTTCTATAATTTGTTTTTTTTTTAAGTGCCCTTGACTGTAGGCCTACTGTATTTAAGTGTAAATTACCTTGGAGATGACAGGTTTGATGACAGGCAGTGAGGTGGATGATGAGGGGGGAGGTACTGCAGGGGGTGGGGTCGGTGGTGGTGGTAGTTGTGCAGTATCAGGAACAGAGGCTGGTTTTTCCGACAGCTCTTCCTCCTCGGCACTAGTTTCATTTTCCGGGCTATCTTCAGTTGTAGTCTCTCCTTCCTCGCTTTGGTTAGGAGGTACCTGACAGTTGAATCAAATTAGTTTTTTCCTCAGTTGTCATACAAAGTTTTTGTTTCCTGGTGTAAGCGTGTCAAACAGATGATTTAAACATTTAACTTTGCCCAATATTTTTTTCACTGCTTTTCCTTACTTTGAATTACAACTGAACATGACAAAATGCAGGCTAGGTTTACTTTAATTGAATAATAATCAACAGGAAATCAGAAATATGTTGATTAAATAAATTATTACGCGTTAAAGTTAAAATAGAAATAATAATCTTCGTTTTTGTTTAAAAACATAATTATTAACTTAAAAAGTTGACAAACAGTTGGTAAATAAGGAGTATGTTTTGTTTGCTGAATTTTGTAGTCAGCATTGAAACTGTTTATATTTCGCCACAATTATGCAGCTCAGCCAACCTCAATGTTGTAAGTAAATTTGTTATGCACAAAATATTTTTTTAGCTGTCGTGTACCAAAAGTGCAGCCAAAATATTTAATATGCAAATTTGTGTTTGAAGTGTTTATTTTTTTAGTCTTAAGCATCAACTTCTTCCTCTTTAAAAAAATTTCTATTTTGCTCACTAGCTGCACAAATAACTACTGTTAAGTCCAAGGCACAAATTTAAGTAACTGACAAACTTTAGTTTAATTGTATATTAGCAAGTAAAATAACCCTGTACAGTAGCCGTTGGTGACAGTTATTTTGAACTCATAAGAACACCGCCAGGTCCAAAAAAATCAAATTTTGTAGTGAATTTTGAGGGAGGTTTTAGAAATGATTTGAATTATTTTGTATCCGAGACAGAACAAGCCAAATGAATAAACATAATTTCTTTAGTGTTGTCTGCATGTGTTTATTTATGAGTCTTATCCGATCCCTTATGAGCAGCCTCCTTGGAACCACACAACTTGTTTTATACATCTATTACTTTTCAATACATAACAGCTGTAGACACTGGATCTACACAGGATAGATTGACTGAAATACAATTCAAATAAATATTAAATTTAAATTTGCTTATTTTTATCATCCATATGCTAACCCAATATGATAACACTTCCAAGCCCTGGTTTGGTTGGTTTCAGAAGTAAACTTGCAAAAATGATGTTTATCCCTTCCCGGATGGGTGACGGATATATCCGCTTATGGTTTTTGATGTTCCGGACAGGAAGCGGATATATCCGCCTTCTCTTCAGACAGAGTGGCAGGTGCTTGAGCAGTAACCAGATGTTTTGCGGTACCAAGGCGCCACTTTCCTGCCATGGCTGTGCTCTCTCACGCGCCTACTCTCTCCTGCTCCTCACCCTCTCCCCTCGCACCACCCACCTCTCCTACGCTCCCCCCTCGACGTTTCGTGCTCAACACTACATTTTCTTTATTTATTGTTTACATATTGTTCTTTATTTATTGCCTAGCGTTGTCATGGTCATATCTTCTAAAACGAGTAGCGGAAATATCCGCTGCTTTTCTGCACATCTGCGGACGGGTAGCGGATATATCCGCATATTTAAAAAAGAGTAAAAAAATTATTTTGACAGTATGAAGTGTTCTATTGTGTTTATTTAATGTATACTTGTATAACAAAACACAAATAGGCCTAAAGAAAATTAATTTTTATTTTTTCCTATGATTTTTTCCCGTTCTATATCACGATTTTGCCCGTCCGGGAAGGGTTAGTTAATTGCCTAACTACAAACCGTGGTTACATTCTTGATTGAATTTTAAATTTCTTATTTGCTTAAAAACTGGTGAAATAAAATTTCTATCAGAAATGAAAAAAAAACTTGACTAATGTTGAAACTACCAAATCTATTAATTAGACTTGATGAAATGATTAGAAAGTACGGTAGATAGTTTTTTTTGTTTTTTTTTAATATGAAAATATAAATAATCTGGTCTGTTAACATTAAAAATGTTTTCAGAATTAAATGAATATTCTTATATCAGAATCTCACCTCACTTGGCGACTCAGCCTTTTTTTCATCCGTTTCTTTAACTACTTCCTTTGTTTCTTCTTCCTCTTTTTTGTCTATTCCTTCTTCTTTAGATTCTGGAACTGGTTGTTCTTCCTTTATCACCTCTTTTTCCAAAGTCTTTGGTTCCTCGACCATCTCTGTTTTCATTGTTGAATTTGAATCTTTGACGATCTTGATTTTCAATCTATGAACGTGTTTACATTTTTATATATTATGCATTTAAATATAAAAAGAGTTTATATTTTTATGATCCGCAATAAGAAATTGGTGTTTGGTAGACACGCTAGGCAGCCTTGAAAATTAACGCAAAACTGGCACATATATGCACCAATTTCAATTCAATGGATTAGCCTTATATACTATGGTCTAACCCATGCTTACTGATGTGTTTTTAGCCCCAGTGGCCAAAATTTTTTTGTTAAGGCCAGCTAAGAATCAAATAGTTTAACATGCGGGAAAAAGTCAAATAGGCAACATAAATTATGTCATCTCCACTCTTTATTGTTAACTGAAATGTTAAATTTAAGTTGAAAATATAAACCGAAGGGGAATCTATATTCTTATTTGTGGACCCATTTCAATGTTTAAAGTGTCAAAAGATTTGTCTCAATATTTAGTTTTGCAATAAGGTTTTAGAATAATAAAAATGCCTACCCTTAAGGTTGTGAAACCCTCTAAAAGGGTCATAGAACAATACATAGAACATACATTGAACAAATTTAAAAACAAAAAACAGCTGTTTATAAAAAGAAACTCATTAGCCTTATGGGAGTAAATATTAATGTTTGTAATATTCAGGACGTTAACACTAGGTTCTGTAATATTCAGAACCAAGTTAAACAGTTAATCAGTTTTGTTGGAAGAACAGAAAATGCCTCGAATTCAAAGAAGAAATGTTGAAAAAGGGAGGAGGAGACAATTAATGTAATAAGATAGCTTAATGCGTATGACGAGAGTAGAAAAAGAGAGGCCTGGTCTAACAGATACACCTCTCGATTCACATTCACTTGGTGAGATGAATAATACTTGCCAGTTCTCTAGGATAAAATTTGTTGGTTTAGGGGATCTCTCAAATCAAAGAAATAAAATGACCCAACTTGAAGTACTTTACACAGGTGATCAGTAAGGCAACAGTAATATTCAATTCTCAATGTTGAGAAAACTTGGTTGCAACATGTTTACTCGAACTGAAGCAGAGCGTTTAGCGTTCATTAGAAGTTATCAGTTAAAACTGAGAGTATAAATAATGTAGGTGAACCTTGACGACACAAATAGAGATTTTTTAAATTAGTTTCTAACAAGTTTTCTCTTCTAAGATGTAGTTACAAAAAGCATAACGTTTTCCTCGACATTATGTTTTATACTATGCGGCTCATTGAGCCGCACGGGTTCTCTAGTTATATTCAATTGAACGAAACCAAAATATGAAACTGTTTATTAACACACGTACCTGGGGTGCCTATCAAGGCATCCTTTACATGTTCTACTGATTGTCTACAACGTGATTACTAAAAATAAACCAATAGCTCCTAAATGAACTATAATGTTGTTATTATCAGACAGATGGCTCTTCAAAGGACCAAACAATGTCATTGATTAAGATCAATCAATCGCTTATGTGCCATTATGATACTTGAAAATAAATAAGAATAGTTTCTAAGGTATGTATCCCATATGGACAAATTCAAACAATAGAAATGCTAGTTTTTTTACCCTGGACTGGCCCCTTCTGAAGGTTCAGGAGTTTTCTTCTGTTTGTCAGCTTCATACCTGCAAACAAAAATACAAACTTAATTAAGTGTTAGCTAAACCAACATTAAGCTAAAAGATTCATACATCCTAGCCTCTTTTGACGTCATCAACATATTCACGAACTTTCCTATCAATGAAACATTGAATTTACTGAAAAACAATTTGGACAAACATTCCTCACTACCAACGAAGGTGAAACATGAATTAGTCATCTTAACCAGAGGTGTACTGAAAAAGAGTTATTTTGAATTTGAAAACAAGTATTATATCCAGAACGACGGACTAACAATGGGTTCGTCTCTTTCAAGTATACTCACAGAATTATTCCTGAACCAAGTAGAAAACAAACACCTTTGGTCTGATTCTAACCGACACCTCAATAAAATAATCCACTATAGTAGGTACGTAGACGACACCCTCATCTTATTCAACAGCAACGAGAGACAAATCAGCCTACTCCATGCATACTTGAATAGAATTCACAAAAACCTACAGTTACCCTTGAAATAGAAGAAACCAAATCCATTAATTTCCTAGACGTTACCATTACCAGAAACAACAGCCAATTGTCATTTAAAATCTACAGAAAACCAACGACAAACGGATCAGACGATTCATTCATTACTACATCCCCCATATAAACGTATAACAGCTGAATACAATTAGTTTTGTCCTACTCTCCATCCCAATGAGTCCAACTGATTACAACGACAAAGTAAATACTTAAAAACATAAAGCAGTAGCCAATGGCTATAATAGTTCCCTGATTGATAAATAAACACCCCCGCCGCAGCAAACCTGCTGACTAAGCGAATTTCCATTTGCCTGAATTGATTTTCAATTAAATCTATTTAAATAACATTAGGTTTAACGAGTAGGCTACCTAGGATTGCTGCTACAAGGAAACTAATTAAGTGTGTTTTTTTAGGAAAGTAATAATATCTTAGTATGAAATAAATAAATTTGCCAAGTTTGGTCATAATATATCCTAAACAAGCAAACTACAAAACGTTACAGCTCATGACATCTAAGCTGGCACATGGCCTAGCGCGGACAGTGTAAGTGGGAGGAGGGTGGAGGTAGGGAAAGACCGGACTGCAAACATTTCCGCTGCCTCACAGGGTTGACTCCCCTTGTATTATGTACTTGAGCGCCTACATATGGGTCGTGAGGACAGGTAATGCAACCGGCATGACGTAATGTTTTTGAAATAGGTACTAGTAGCGATCGGCCAAGTGCCAGCTTAGATTTCACGAGCTGTACAATATCCTCCATAAGAATAAAATGGAAATTTTAAATTTACAATATTTTTAATTTTTTCTATAACCAATGAGTGTACAAAAACACTTTGATTTACTAAATTATTTGTTTTTTTAAGCTCTTTAAAATGGTTTAGGGATATATTAATTGGAAAATTTTGTGTCTTGAGGGTCAAAAATTTGAATTAGAAAAACCAATTTTTACCCCATAAAATTGTCTGTAAAACCACGTTCTCATGGTCCGATCAAGCAAAGATTTCAAAGAATTTTCATGGTCAGGAATTAAATTTTCTACAAAACACTTTTAAACGTTTTCCGAAAATCACACTCCTTCACCTTAGAAAATCGCCCTACTTCTAAAATTTGTAAAATTTCTCGGTTTTTTTACGGTTTTTTATTGAACAAGCATTTTTTAAATGTGCGACTAGCTGGCATGCTTGTCCAATAAAAAATACCCCGCCGCAACAAATCTGCAGACTAAGGGAATTTCCATTTGCCTGATTGGATTTATACTAAAATGCCTCCTTATATCACATGTATTCTTTATTTATCCCTATTTAAATAGAATGAGCTTAATGAGTACTTAGGTTTGCTGCAACAGGAAGGGTAAAAAAAGTGTTTTTTTTTTTTTGTAAAATGTTAATAGTTTGGAAAGAAATTAATGTATTTTCCAAATTCGATCAAAATATGTTCATAAACAAGCAAGCTAGACAAAAAAGGAACGAGATAAGGATAACATCGGAGTAGGGGTAGGGGTCAACGCTGACGACACGTGACAGTCGCGACTCACCCTCAGCCGGGGCCGTATCACGTGTTACCTTCGTCTGGACGACCAGTACTAAGTGTTTCTTGTTTCCATGTGTTATTGTGGTGTTTTGTCACCTATTTATTATTAAACATTTGACGAACTCCACTACGAGAAATATCCAATGAAGACTACTTGACATTCTTCTGACCTGATGATGTGCTCCATTCGAAGCATGAAACAGCTGTAGGCTGTAGTCTTAACAAACTACAAAGAATCGTTTTCATAGTAACATGATAATTTAAACCACTGTTTTTTAAAACTTGCTTCTTTATTTATGTAAAAACGGCAATAGGCTACTGCAATAGATAGAAATATGCAGTTTGGGGGAATCGTCTATTGACGTAGGGGCCACAATTGTTGTGAATTTAATGTGAAGTTCCCATTCAACCCCTTTCTCCCCCTACCCTTAACTTAAAATGTTTAAATTGCAAGGTCCCCTCTAGAGCGTATCAAATGTGAGGGCATGAAAAAAGAAAAAGAATCGCACACACTAGAGATCTCTAGGTCAATCCTATCAAAAGTTATGGGAGATCAAAATTTGAATTTTTCGCCCTTTTTTTAAAAGAAAAACACATTTTTTTAAACGGCTGTAGCTCCAAAACGTAAGAGCTACCTAGCAAAGATTTCAAAGGATTTTCATGGTCAGAAATTAAATTTTCTACAAAACATTCTTAAGCGTTTTCCGAAAATCACACTCCTTCACCTTCAATAATCGCCCTGCTTCTAAAATTTACAAAAAAATTTCCTTAAACAAGCATTTTCAATGGTGTGACTAGTTGGCATGCTTGTTCTATAAAAAATACCCCGCCGCAGCAAACCTGCAGACTAAGTGAATTTCCATTTACCTGGCAGGATTTCTACTAAAATAATCCTTAAAAATTGTCAGATTTATTTCCTATTTGAATAACATTAATTTTAATGAGTACTTAGGTTTGCTGCTATGGGGAAGATATTGAGGTGTGTTTTTTTATTGAAATGTTGATAGGTTAGTAGGAAATAAACAAAGTTGCCAAATTTGATTAAAATATATCCATAAACAAGCAAACTACAACAGTTTATTTATTCTCCATGAAAATAACATGGAAATTTTAAATTTAAAATTTTTTTTTATTATCTCTGTAACCGTTGGGCATACAATAACACTACAATATACAAAATTATTAATTTTTTTTTAAGCTCTACAAAATGGTTCCCGCACACTCCATATTTCTATCTATTGCAGTTTATACATAAATAAAGACGCTTAAAAAAACCCCCCGTGTATAGTTAAGTGTAGTAGTGTTAGTAAATATGTGAATTACTCCCAATAAATACAAAAAGTCCACAGTCATATGAATGCTTAATCTCGACAGATGCTTGGCGTGATTGGCAAACGTCCAAAAATAATCCAGCCCCAAAACAAAATTCAATGTAAAAGAATCTTTGCTCTAAGATCGAGTATATTTATCCAAAAAGTTTGGTGATTTTCGGTTTTGGATCAAATCTAGTTTTCAAGTAGAGTGCTTACTACTACTTAGCTGTCTACCACTTTCCTCTAAAAAAGCTCTTTTTTCTGTGTTCCAATCTCCCTTAATGTATTACCAAGCCTTGTGTTTTTTCTTTCAAAAATTAACTTTATTTTTTTCCACGTACCTGGAGACCCGCTCAGCCAGCGTGTTCTTTGGGGTCATAGCCTCCGCCCTAGAGTCCTCTAAGGGTTCGCCCACTGTCCGAGCGTACGCCAGGTCAGCCACGTTGGGTGTCGAGCCAAAAAAGTTACTGTACTCAGGATGGTAGTGCTTCATGTGCATCTGCCACAAAACATCACTAAAATTATACTAAAATTAAACATTATAACAAATTCCTGTGAAGTATGTAAATTACAATCAATTACTTTGTATAAAAGCATTTCAGTTCAAATAACCCAATTTTTCTTCTAAATATAATTGTTAATAGCTAGAAAATAAAATGAGAAACTGTGCCCAAATTGATCAAATGATGTATCAGACAAAGTCAGAAAGTAAATCATGTAACCTACACAATTAGACGTTACATAAAAGTACAACCCCCTTAAAACAACAGTTAGCTATGTCCTAAAAGAAAATAGTCTTTTTAATAAATCTCGGGGGACAAAAGTGATCAAATACCTTATCCAGGCGTAAAATTATTAATACTCATGAACATTAAAAAAAAAGGGAACAAAATATAATATAATAACTAATAAAATAAAAAATGTACAACACAACAATTCAAGTTAACATTGGTTATAAAACTAGGGGGGAATATTCCAAGCTCAGAGTCGTGTTTTTAATATTACAAGGTTCGTGAACAGGGGGTAATATCCCCTTCACTTGTTTGAAATGTGATGGCTCACCAGCGGCTATTATGTGTTTTTCGCCGTTTATCTTAATTGCAATATTGCAAATTGTCAGAACTAGTGACTATGCCGATTTCGTGCAAAACACAAGAGGCTATTGCAGTTGTAGAACAATCGGAAACACCATAACGATCACTAACCAATTCAGTCCAATTTAATCCTCATTTGCCTCTCAGGGGACTTCTTTTTTGGAAGTTCAGGTAAACATTCTAGGTTACTGTCACTACAATCGTCAGTTTTAGTTGGTGAGCACAGGGAAACATTAACATCACCATCCTGTTGTTCAATTTTGGAAACTTTAACTTCAAAATCACATTGATAAAACTGAGCTCAAGTGAATTTGTATTGCTATGTGCGCAACATATATCATATTGATATATGATGACAGGAAGATCAATTCTGACTTTGTCTGTTGTTTTTGTTAAGTTACTATCTGAATGTGTACAAGCAGATTTTCGGTATTACATTTTCATATTGATAATTATTTTTCAAATAAGTCTAGTACAAAAATGAAATTTTTCTTGATTTTTCGCAATATTTACTGCTCATTTGCGACCGGAAGATCTTAGCATACAATACTATTATTTAAATATCAATTCCTTAATGTCTTGCAGATGACATTTTAAACTATTAAATATTCAAAAAAAATTTGTTCAAACTTAGAGAACATACGCAACCCGAAGATAATGACCAATATTTTTAATATTTATTCCCTATTTTGGTTTTGCAATTCAGCAACTTTTCTAAGGTATTACAACTCAAAAAAAATAATGATTTTTCAGCCCACCCTAGTATCCATGGCCATGAGAGTTAGAGTAAGAAAGTAAGTTATTTAGTGTTGTATTAATTATTGCTTATTTAGTGCTAGTAGATAATGTGAAGATTAGACAGGAGATTTTATATTTTTTTATGAACTTACTTGAAAAAGGTTTTCTTTCCTGAACGACTTCCCGCAGCATGTGTAACCACCGTCAGGAGTCCGAAGCTCTAAACATACAGGTTTTTTAGTCATTTTTAGTTAGCAAGGAAGTGCAATAGCTTGAGATATGTATACAAATTTGGCTGTACAAAATGGCCCAGCTGATCTTAACAAGTAGCATAACTAACTACACAAAGCTTACGGTAGCCTATCACATGTAAAACTAATCCTTATTCAAAAATTATTCAACAGAAAAAAAAATTAAGAATTGGTTGCCAACTTAAAGATATTAAAAATAATAATTTATATTCTATTTTAAAGGAAAGCCATTTGGCTGGTTAGGATTTGTTTTTTTTTTTTAAGGAAACTAGCATACCTGAGAAAATTTGAGTTCAGAGGCTGATTGTATGGCTAAACATTGCATCGATATTTCCTTCTGATATCAGTGTTAAGGTTTGTGTTTTCTTATTGTGTATCTATTAGCACATAGACTCTTATTTTCTCAGGTAAACTAGCTGAACTCTATTCACTTTAAAACAGTTTAATAATATCTAATTTGATGGTAACAAAAATAAATCTTCTAAATTCAAGCATGCATATTACCAGCTAAAGCAGATGGTAAGGTGGGAGTAGTCGCTTCAGTTTGCGGTTTTGGAGACTGCTCGCCTTTTTTCTCCTCTTTCAATTGTGCTTTGGGCGTTGCTTTCATTTTTTTGGAGTCCGGTGTGGGCTCAGTCTTTGGAACTGATTTCCTACAAAAATGAGCAGTATATAACAGACAAAATTAAATTTGTAGTCATTAAACATTGAAAATTACTGACAAGACATTAGAATGATACAAGAGCCTGTGTTATGACCCCGATTTTTTACAATTATAAAATAAAAACTACATTATTATGAAAATAAAAATTGAGCAATCCAATCTTACGAGAACACAAAATCTTTGTGGACTGGAAATCAATTAGCCAAAAAGTGGAAAAGTACTGATGCCATTACAGTAGAACCTCTTTAATCCGAACCCCCGTAATCCGAACATCCACTAATCCGAACCCCTCATTGCTGTACTCTATACACAGAACAGTAGTTCTTCATTGGATATACTGATACACACCGTAATTGTTTCTATTGTAATGTAGGCCTACCGTACTGTTTATTCCCTATGTTTACTACTGTATTAAATAAACACTGTATTTTACTTTATAAAGCATTTTTTACTTTTCCCTAGCAATTGTTATATAAAAAAACAATATATTCTGTAATCCGAACTATTCAATAGTCCGAACTACCCCCGGTCCCAATTAGTTCAGATTAAAGAGGTTCTACTGTACTCTGAGATATAAACCAATGTGAATGTGTCAACTGTCAATGGTAAATGTTTAACTAAAAATAAATAACAACTGATCCACGGACCTGAAAGTGATGTTCTGGCCTTTATCCGCAAAAGTCTATATTGCCGTTTATTAAATCAAATTCTTCAAATCAATAATTCAAATTAAATAGGTAAATTTCATTTTCATACTTCTCTGATTTTTTTACTGCAGGTGAACTCTTGGTTGGTGGCGTGATCAAATTTTCTATTGGTTTCCTTCTTCCGTCAGTCTGCGAGCGAATCATCTCCATCTTACGCCCAACCATGAAGTCAAAGCTTTCGTCAGGAAACGGAACTTTTAGCTCAGCAAAGTAGTTACGCAGCTCATTACGAGACCTAAACTTGCGACCGTCCGCACTGAAACCATCAAAACATGACAAGACACTCAAGACAGGTTGACGAGTGAACACACAATTATGTTCTTTATTTGGGTACAGATTTTTATCTTATAAAATGCTCAGTTTAAAAAATACTAGGTAGCCTATGCGGTCTAAGGTTCGCCAATTGGACAGAGTGAACAAAGATGTAAACAAATCATATTACTGTATTTCTAAATGGATTTTTTTTATAAAAACGGTCACAGATTATGATATAACAAACATTTAATAATTTTTCAATACTTTATCACATGAGAATCTAATTAATTTTAAGCCTGACAATACAAGCAATCTTCTGGCGTCTTTCCATCTCCATTTCTTTAATGCCCGTGTACAATTGACAATTATGCTTGTAACTATTCTTAGTTTCCCTTGTGTTTTCTTTAGTCTTTCACCCAAAAGTTTTTCCTTTGTACTGTTCTTGGGTCGTATATTGGCTTGTTCATAAACATATATGATGCTTTATTTACAGTTACGTTGTTAATTGGTAACCATTATTGGCACCCATAAGCCTCATGTTAAATATTAAACATTTTAAGTTAGTCTCAATTTTTTAGGTAGCCTATTATTAAGTTAGAATTTGTATAACATTCTCACTATTTGACAAAATAACTTTTTTAGTAAGTTTGGCAATGTTATGCTCAGCCGTTATTGAGTCATGCCTTTACATGATTTGCATAAGGCCCGATCTCAAAAACTGCAATCAAGTCCAGCTCACAACATGCACACGTGTACCCGCAACATAACCCTTACAAAACATTTTTCTAATTTTAAGACTTCCAGGATTTAAAAATTAGGCAGTCTGGTTTTGTCCTTGGCCAGCCTCACATGCTTGTACATAATTTCGTAAATATGAATGTTTCTGTATGTGTTTATGTGTGAAGTATTTTGACAACGATAAACGACAACAACGATGATTTTTGAGGCTAGTGCAAGAAGATATGTTTGACAATTGACAACTGAAGAGAACGGTTTGAAAATGGAGTTTTAACCCTAAAACTATAGTCATCCACAACAATATATGACTTACTAGCAGAGTACCCGTCCTTCGTACGGGGTTGGCAAATAAGTATAAAATGCTTATTGCAGTTATACCCGATCTTTGCGCTTGAGATGTGAGAAAACACGGTTTGAGAAAATTTGCTTCCTCAAAATTACGGTATGCGATAGTATTACACATCTACCATAGCCATAATGTTCTACTACTTCACCTACACAATAGAGAAAGATAGATTATTATAAATTTGCAAAATATCATAAATTATTCATGAAATTAAAAACATAAACATAACTGTTAACAATCCTACTTTGACAGTTCTCATTGTGCATCACAGTTTTTTGTTGCTGCTTAGTTCAAATTAGCTGTTTTCATAAATAATGAAAAAAATAATAGTGCTGCACCCTGTTGGTAAATCTTATAAATTTGTAATGCTTTTGCATATCATAGAACCAACTCTTTTAGTTGAAACAGCATACTAAATTCTTTAATTCCCTTTGAGGCCCGATTTCACCAAACACTTAAACCGCCGTTAAACCATGCTCTAACTGCAGTTAACTCTTAACTGACGAAATCGGATTTCACCACACGCCGTTAGAGCTAGTTTAGACTAAACCGTCGTTAGATAATTAACTGCCCAATTTTGACCGGTTAAATCCTTCGTTAAGTAAATATCAGCTGGCTTTAAGTTTAAAGTTTATATGGAAAGGCAAAATGGTAGAAGAGAATACGATACGAATAAGCTTTTAAAAGTAAGTGATGGCGATGAAGAGTAGCCTATGTTGTTCGCCGAACTAGGTGGATAAGAGAAAGGGTTAATAATTTTGATTTTAATAACAAAGATGAAATTGATTTTATTATTAGATATGAACTATCAAAACGTTTAGTCTTTTTCTTTAGGAAATGAATACAAACCACTGTGTTTAGGCTATCTCACATAGTGCATTGCTTTAGGTTATCCCACAAGGTTTTTAGTTAAGGCGTATATCTGTGATCAGCGACCGCATTGAACTGATTGGCGATCAAGAGCCGTACTCTTTTATCCCGGCTATAAAGAGTGTCCCGGCTCTTCTACCAACATTATCAAATTTATTATTTCGTTGTTCGAAAAAATAGGCTCCCTTTTCCTTTTCCCGGCTTTGGGTAACCCTAACCCAACGTTCAAACAATTGTTTTGCGTTCGGTCAGACGTAATTAAAGAAAAATCTAAACCTAAATTGTCATTATTCTGCTAGTATTTTATATAAAATTATTATTTTGGTGTTATCTTTATTGTGTCTCGTTCTTGTAATTCTTTTGCCCCAGTTTTTTCACTACTTCAAATGTACCAAACTGGTTAGTGAACAAACAGAATATTGAACATCCCTGTAAAAAGTTGGATTTTGAGTCTTTACTCGACCGCAAAACTCAATCAATTTGTTCCTCGAATATGTTTGATCAACATTGCTTTGCCTTTATTTACTTATGTTAATTGTTTTGGTATTATTCTTGCTTTCTGTTGTTATTTTGCTCTTTTTGCTCAGAATCTATTGTATTCCTGTAAGCTTGCTGTCTCCAGTCTTGTTTTCACTACCTCATAAACAATGATTTATTTTCTAGGTTATGTTTACTTGCTCCTGTAACAGCCCGGTATTATGACAGTTCACTGCCACTGCCACCTGGATTTTACTCTAACTCTCGTTTATAAAACCAGCGTTAGTTTTGACGCGTTTTTGTTGGTGAAACCAGATTTCCTGAACTGTGGTTTAAATCATGGGTTTGTTTTAACCGAGGATTAACTAAACCATCATTAGCGAGAATTTGGTGAAATCGGACCTGAATATGAATACTCATAAGGTTAACATGGGGAACTGCGGGGAACTGCAGAGCCACTGGGGCGGAGCCCAAAAGGATTTTTGAGATAAGAATATGCCTAAGTTATATGTTAATCGGGAATGTGAGCTATCATCATGCCAAATTTCAGCTCAATCCGACCAGTATTTTTCGTGTTTACTTGTCACAAACATACATCCATACATCCAAACTTTCTCATTTATAATATTAGTAGGACTAACGACAGATTAGTAACCTCGTTTAAGTTAAAAAATATATCCTGGATTCAAATCTATATATATAAAAGGCAAAGCCCTCACTGACTGACTGACTGACTGACTCACTCACTCACTCATCACTAATTCTCCCACTTCCCATTTACCTAGGAGGCTGAAATTTGGTACACTGATTCTTTAGGCATTAAATAGGAAAACTAAGTTGTTTTTATTCTGATCGGACTCTCGGGCTCCGCCCCAGTGGCTCTGGAGTTTCCCATGTTAACCTTATGAGTACTCGCATTTAAATGGAATTAATGAATCTTAACAGCTGTTTCAATTAAACAAGTTGGTTCTGTTCTATGATGTGCAATAGCATTAAAGTTACAAGGATTACCAACAGGGTGCAGCACTATTATTTTTTATTTATTTATGACAACAGCTTATTTGTAACCAAAAGGTGAGTGAGCGTAGCGAACGAACTTCAACCTAAAGGCAAGTTAGCGTAGCGAACGAGCTCCAACCTAAAGGTGAGTGAGCGTAGCGAACGAAGTTCAACCAGGACGTGATTGAGCCATGCGAACGAGCTCACTTATGAAGTAAAACGGGGCAAAGCCCGCGGGTACAGCTAGTTATGTATAAATTTTAAAAAATCACAAGTTTAATCCTAAACTGCAATGTTAGGCTCTACGAGAAGTTGTTTGGCAGAGGTTGCAGTTTCATTATGTCTCTACAATAAAAAGTAACTCACTTGACTAGAAAGACGTCCCATTTGACTCCAGTCTTGCGCCTCATTGTGTGTTTGGTCCAGCCAGCCGGCAACTTCTTGTCTGGGATGATGATTGACTCCCGGTAGTAACCTGAGAACAAACAGTGATATCTCTGTTAAAGCAAAATACCCCCGCCGCAGCAAACCTGCAGACTAAGCAAATGTCTATTTACCTGGCTGGATTTCTACTAAAACATTCCCTGAAAATCGTCAGATTCATTTAGTATTTAAATAACATTAATTTTAATTTTAATGAGTACTTAAGTTTGCTGCTACAGTGTTGTTTTGTTTTCTCCCAGGGAAGAACCATTGCTCTTGGAAGGTTGTGACGACTTCGTTGACATGCTTGACAAGAATTCACCATGTTTTCTATGTCTTGATCAAGTGTTGGCCACCAGAAATAGCTTCAGGCCAACGCCTTTGTTCGAACAATGCCCTCATGTCCCATGTGTAGAAGTTTCAGAGCTTGTTGCCTGAGAGTAGATGTAATGATCACCCTAGTTCCCCAAAGTAAACATTGTTTGTATTAAGAAATTGAGTTTTGCCGAGAAATGAAAGGCGTAAGGTTGAGATCTGAGTTATAAGTTGGCCAGCCACGTTGAGTCCATAAGATTACTTTTGATAGAAGTGGATCCTTTTCTGTTTCTTTTGCTATTATATTAGCAGTAATTGGTTTAACCTCATCGGTATTTTCCTCCGGTATTTAACCTCCGATGTATTTTCTTCAGAGCACTGTTCAGCGACAGGTCGTCCGAGAGTGGTAGGAGTAGGCTCGTTGGAAAGCCTACACAATGCCAATTTTTGTAGTCATAGAGCAATGGTCGCCTGAGCTAGTGCGGTTGTTATAGAGTCGTTTTTATAAAATAGTGAATTCATTCATTGCTACTCAGCGCCAGTTTCATGCATTCTTTCAATTAAAATTAAGGCGACATGGAGAAGTTCTGTTCAGGGTGTCTACTACATTCTGGATAAAAAATTCATGGACAATTCCCGTACATTTAAGGACACTTTGCCGTAACCTTTGTCAGTGTCATTAGGCCTACCGAATAATTTTCCTGATTTGTAAAACTGTATTAATCTTGTTATTCACTGTAGTTGTACCAGAGAGAAAAGTAAATAATAATAGATAAGAGTTAAAAATTACAAAATATAAATTTATTGAAAGTAAACAAACATAGGCCTACCTATACTTTAGGTAAGAATAAAGCTTTTATAGTGTAACAGAGAAACGCAATCATTGGCTCCTGCGATAGCGACAAATATCTCCATCCGTCACGTAAACTTCATAACATAGCTTATCCGATCCAGGCCGATTAATTTGGCATGATTCGCCCTGGCACAACGTTAGGTTCGTGATTACATTTGAAAAAAAATCTTTAATGCATATTGTTACTCAATTCTTAGTACAAAATCAAGGTATGGTAAGCGGCTATGAATAAGCAATAAGCACAGAGTAAGATTATTGTATTTTCATTTGCAAAGTTAATATCGACACATAGCAATCATCATTAGTTGTTTATCTTAGGCTCAATTAAATTTTCTTAATATATTTTACAGCTCTTTCAAGAATCAAAATACCCAGGCCTAAACCTAATTATTTAGAAGGGCCTATATAAACTGAGTAACAAACAATGAGGTTATAATAGCAGCAAAGTCACTGTCATCATTCTAGTTCATAAGATTTTGATTGCTTAAAGCATACAACTCAATAAATAAATATATGGGAAACAAAAAACATTGAAACCTGAATAGCCAACAATATAAGACAAAGATACAGAAAATGCAATGACATAATTTGAAACCAAGCAGGCCTACATAGTGATAAAACATTAATGCAAACAACAATGCTTGTGGTTTTGTCAATTGAAAGATAAAATGTCCATAAAAAAGGGGTTAACTTACAAAATAAGACTGTAGATTATTTACATGTTTAATATGAAACCATAAACAGTTTTATGGCACTAGGCACTGGCCGCGGCAAATTGAATCTTCAAGCCGAAAGTACAAGTAAGAAGAGAAATTTAACAGCCATTATAAAGCTATTATTTTTACAAAATAGGTTTGGGATCTAATAATAATTACCCTAGTAATAAAAAAAGAAGTTGTAAAGGAATAAAAGTGATACAACTTTTATGAGCTAGCTGCTGAGTCAACAGTTCTTGGAAGTACTTGACTTGACACTTGATTGTCGTGATAAAATATTAATGGGTTTGAGATTGTTAATGGGATTTTATTGCATAATTACTCTAGTAATAAATTATGAAAATGTAAACAAACATCTGATAAACCTTTTATGTGCTCCTAACCAACTAGCGATCAATAAAATTATGGCCCATTAAAAATTTAAGGACATAGTCTGGCATTTAAGGACAATTCCCGTACATTTCATGGCCAGTAAAAATTTAAGTACAATTCCCGGTTTTCCCGGATTTCCCGGTTGGTAGACACACTGTCTGTTGCTTAGCACAAAAATGCAGTGGGTTACTTACTTTAGGATAACTGCTTCTGGGTTGAAAAGGAAGCTGACAGGCCTTCCAAAGTCAGATCAGATGCCAGACAACAAACATTTGATAGAGTTTGTGCTGCTGTGGAAAACAGTCCTCGTAGGCCAGCCCGAAAACAAGCGGCTGCCTTGAACATGTCTAACCGCTCAGTTATACGAATTTTGAGGTTAATTTTCATCCCTATGGATTAGAATAATAATGTGTATAATTTGGTAATCATCCATACAGATAATCACAACAGAACCTCTCTATGTCGACCTAATTGAATAAAAGCACGGAACTGCCTCTGAGTTGAATGACTTAATCATTACTTTTTAAAAACGACTCGATAACAACTGCACGTAACTCATATGACCACTGCTCTATGACTACAAAAAATGGTATTGTATAGGCTTTCCAACGAGCCTACTCCCACCACCCTCAGACGACCTGTCGCTGAACAGTGTGCTGCAGAAAATGAATCGGTTTTTTTGCCGCACCCTGTATAACACATAAGTCAAGACTTCATTTATCTCTTGATCAACAGCATTGGAGGAACATGGAAGACGACTCAAACCATCAGCATTTGGAATAGAAATCCCCGGTTTGTATACAAGATCAAAGTCATATCCATTTAAAAGGATACTCCAGCAAATCATTCGAGGTGACAGTGTGTTTGGTGTTTGTTTATCCACAGTGAAAAGACCCAGAAGTGGCTTATGATCTGTTCTAATTTCAAAATGCCTCCCATATAAATAATTGTGAAATTTCTTAATCCCTCCAATGATGGAAAGTGCTTCCCTATCTACTTGAGCATATCTTCGTTCTGACTGACTCATTGTCCTGGAATAAAACGCAATTGGAACTTCCTTTTCCCCTCAAACCTGACTAAGCACACAACCAATACCATAAGGAGATGCATCACAAGTTAGTATAACATGGCTGGAGGGATTGTAATGAGCCAGTATACTATCGGAAGAAAGGAGCTTCTTTGAAGCATTGAATGTAAGTTTATATTTTTCCTCCCACCGCCATTTAACATTTTTATCCAATAAGCGATTCTGCGGTTCTGCAGCATTGGCTTTGTTCGGTAAGAAACAGTGATAGAAATTGAGTAACCCTAAAAATGCCTGCAGTTGTTCCTTGTTAGTCGGCTCAGGAGCATCTTGGATGGATTTGACTTTGTCCGGGTTAGGACGAATTCCGTCAGAGCTCACGACAAATCCCAAGAAGTCCACTGATGTAGATAACAAAGAACACTTTTCGCTTTGGAGTGTAATTCCTGCATCTCTAAAACGAGTGAATATTTGTCTTAATGTGGTAATCAATTCATGTATTGTTCCTCCTTTAACCAAAATATCATCAAAGTAAGGGATTACATTGGGAATGGGCATACGGGAGGGACGATGGCTAAAGGTGTGGTGACGTCATATCTATAGTGGCTATTGTCTTCTCTTAAGGCAACACGATTACCGTAACGAAACGATGTGATTCGAGCGGCGTTTGTGGCACAGTTGGTAGCGCATCGAACTAGTGTTCAGGAGGTCTCGGGTTCGAGACCCGTCGTGGTCATTAACTTTTTGTCAAAGATTTTGCTTTATTTGATTTTTATCTTATATTTTTTTATTTTATCAGCAAGTTTGGTTGGTTAGGTTAGGTTATGACAGTTTAATTTTAAAATACAAAAAAAAACCTTTAGGCAGCGATGTTGGGCTAGATGGGCAAACGAAGTAGATCGGGTGCTGGGTTCAAGCCCGCCAGGGGTAGCTGGGGATCTATCGCTCTTGTTATCTCTGGTTCCCAGCAATGGGTTGGCCTCGATCGGGTAGTGGTGTAAATAGGTGGTTGGGGTTCGCTGATGGTCCCCCTCCTCCTGGCTATGATGGCGGGTTTCGGCCTGTCAGGGATTAGATAGGTCCCGAGTGTTGCTTGCACTAAATGCGTCAGGGGGGGGGGGGGTTGCATGCGTCATGGTCCTTCTGGGTTTCGTACCTGGGGGAACCCAGGTGGAGTGGACGCTTGACCAAGTAGTCGGTATCCCTGGTTAGGATTGTGGGGCAACCCTCTTTCCGATGGGAGTGCCATTTGGCAGCCGATGAGCCTGATGGCCTTAAGCCATTCACTCATGGTGTCGTAAAGGTCAGTGCGCAAGTTCTGGCTGGCATCATGGGTCCCGGGTTATGTAATAGGTACCGGGCGACCGTCTGAGAGTTTCGGCTCTTTGGACAAACACTAAGTCTAAGTACTATCCTGATAATCAATTTGTTAATTACAAGGGAAAATGTGGTTCGGATTTCTCTATCAACTGTAGGTCCCATTCATTGTTGCCATTGGCTGTATGGGCTATTAATTAACAGCTGTGTCAAAGGAACATGTCGGCCTTAGTCACTAACAAGACTACAAGATCGCGCCACTCATCCTACACTCATCCTTCAATCATATTTGGGTTAAAATACGCACATAGTGATGTCCCCGTCTTTAAATTACTGATAAAATTGCCTTTCTCTCACTCCTCCCACATGCTACACTAGGTAGGCCTACCTTCACTATCCTTGATCTGCACAGGAACGACTCCCTCAGGTATCTCCATGTCCCATCTGTCAGGGTCCTCTTCAGGCGTGTGTCTGTTGCGGTACTGGTACTGCCTGTGCTCACTGTTGTCTAGCGACACTTTCTGTGGCAACATACACACATTATGGTCTATAACATATTGTCAACAAATTGTTTGAAAAGCGATAGAGTTTAGCTAGTTTACTTAAAAAAATAAGAGTCCAAGAGCTAATAGAAAAAAAATATAAACACAGAAAAAGGTACAAATCTACGATTGTGTATCTAGCCCTTGAGCTTATCATTTTCACAGGTGAAATAGTAGAACATGGTAGAACTTTATCCATTTAAAAAACTGCAAATACAGTAGACTCTTGATAATTCGAAATTGGTAGGCCAAGCATATAAATTTGAATTATCAAGAGTTTTGAATTATCAAGAGTTTGATTTATCGGGAGAAAAATAAACCATTCGAATTACAGAGAGTTCATTTGTTTAATACATGCAAAGGTACAGCACGTTACAATAAAACATCATACCGTATTTTAGTACACATTTAAACAATCAACGGCTTATTTTTTCAGTTCAAGAAATCTGTTATTTAGCGCTATATATTTCGCCAATAGCTGAACTCTCAGCTGTCGACAACTACGTTTGTGCTCAAGGAGATGTCGCGCAATCTAGAGATCGGATTGCCAACTTTGAAAAACAAGTCAGCGAACTAACTAAGACTACTGCTCTAACTAAACAAACATCAAAACGTCCAACACTAGCCTACCATGGGAACAGGATGTACTGTACTGTATAGTTTCCTGTTATAACAGGAAGAGATCACTTCGAATTATAGAGTGTTTTGCCGACTAAACTTCGAATTACTGCGTGACTTTGATTTATAGAGTGTTTTTTCGACGAAACTTCGAATTACAGCATGACTTCGAATTATAGAGTGTTAACCGACGAAACTTTGAATTACTGAGTTACTTCGAATTATAGAGTGTTTTTCCGACGAAACTTTGAATTACTGCGTGTTACAAATTGACCTGCCCTCTATTTGGACTTTGAAATACCGAGTGTATCAAAATGCATGGTAAAAATTTGAAATATTGAGAGATTCTCTAGGGACGCTCAGCCTTCATTTTGAATTATCGACAGTTTTGAATTATCAAGGGTTTGAATTACCAAGAGTGGACTGTATTATGTTATGTGACCTTTTATTGAGGTCTAGGTCTACAGTGTAAGCCTCTTTAATATTATCAGGTAAACAGTGGAATTCTACCTTAACTCAAAATTAATCAGTCATTTAATTCTTCTTTAAATATTTACATTGTTTAGTGTTTTCCAGAGTTATAAAAATGAAATACAAAATAGTTTTGTAAAATATTGTGTAAATGCATTTTTTATATTTTAATTACATAATAAAATTTCCCTCAGAAAACCAATCGTTCCGCTGATGCAAACTAAAATTGGGACCTAGCCTGTTCAGACTAGTTGAAATGCAATAAAATTGCATCAAAAAATAAAACAATGTATTTTATGACTTTAAATGGTTATTTATTGCTCCACGATCTTGATAACACCGTGATGGCAAAAATATTGGTGATAATATAAAACGATCACAGCAACCAACATCCATGAACAACTCCCACAGTCACATTCTTCTTACACGAAGATGACCTTATTAAAGAAATAACGGAAACACTGTTAACGTCAATCAGCCATAGCCTATTGGCAATTATGCCTTTAAAAATTTATGTAAAATTTAAAGACTTTTTCCCAGTGATGAAAATTCACTTAAGATTTTCGGTTTCTTGGATGATTGGACACAATTCTATTTTAAATAAAAATACAGTGACCTATTTTCCTTAACAGGTGGTTTGGACTAGCTGGACCTTCAGATTGTTGGAGCTAATACTGGGATCCGCCTAGGTTTATTGCTCCTATTGAGAGTGTTAATCACTTTTTAACAATCGCAAAATATTGTTTTAACCTTTTTCCGCCTCCGTCTCCTCTTTGGTTCAGAGTCCCCGGTGGGTTCTAGGTCAGACTCGTTTTCACCCTCATCCCATCCTTCGTTGTCATCACCCTCGCTCTCATCTGAATGCATACTGGGTCGGCCGCGCAGCACCACCCTGAATGTCTCCTTATGCTTGGACAGCGGAATACGAGTTGGCGACGGCGATGCAGATCTCGGCATACTTTCCTCTGAGTGATCCAGTCTAGACATAAAATGGAAAATTAATTAAATCAGTAAAATAAGAATGTTTTCAGACTTCAATTGTGCACATCCATACTCTCACGCCAATGCACCTATGGGGAGAAAATAGGTTTATTACAAAATACTATGTCAAACTGTTGGGTTTAAATGTGTTTATGTTATTGTGTATAAAAAAAAAATATCCGGTTTTAGTCGTGGACTAGCGCTAATACCGAGCTCCCATTCCGCCTCTTAGTCTAGTAGGCTATACAAACGAGAGTTGAACAACATTTTTATCTACACATGACAAAGACCCCCAGGGAACAAAATATTGTATTGTTTGGCAGGTAACTGTGTGTGTGTGTGTGTGTGTGTTGGTCTGTATGTGGAACTTATCGAAGCAAAGCAAGGGGTGAGCCGTTACAATACAAGAATGAACTGTACTGATAAATATTTGGGACAAACATCACTATAGTGTAGTTCATACTCCCTTGCGTTATTGGTTTGACCACTGACTCATAACCTCATTTATCAATCCCCTGCTGAATGAAACAATCAACAAATAGATTGACAACTTAAGAGCTGTACCATACACTGTACAGCAACGCCTGTTGCAATATGAAAAACAGTAGGAATCAAATGAAATTAAATAACATGGTATTGATCTTAAGTTTGTTTCTCAATGTTACTAATCCAATAGCAGTGTATAACCGTTGATGCAACTGTATGCTTATTATTTACTGGTTTTAAAGTTAACAAGTTTACCTCTGCTTCTTCTGAGGTCGCAAAGCTTCGTAGACGTCCAGTCTCCGTTTCTTCAGTCGCCTTTCTTCTTTGGGCCCCAAATTTGGGTCTAATGGATCAGCACCCATGGGAGGGGCTGGCTCTTTTGGGGGCGGCAACTACAACATCATTTTAAAAATTTATTGAATATTGAGGTTCATATTTGATACATTGGCATAAATCTTTTTTTGTAATTTATAATACCTAAATCAAATTCCAAGTTGGAATAATGTTTGTAACAGACATAAAAACAAAATGATTTTATTGTCAAATTAAATGTTGATTTAATAACTAACTTTGTAACATCCAATTCAGATATTAAAGTGACAGGTTATGGTTGTGTTTAGTTTTGATATGACACAATAACTGTCAAGAATCTGATGTCGACGGGCGTTGTGTCCCAGTGTTCATTTTTAGCAAATTTCCCATATAGGGAATAAGCTATTACGGTAGGTCTCATGGTAAAACCTAGATCCGGGACTGGGACCGATTTACTCTTTTGCTTTGAGGTCCCCCAGAGACAAAAAACACCATCTGTTCAAATTCATATATATATTTATTTATTTAGCCTATTTATACAGGGTGATTAAAAATTAAATAGACAGTTTGTATTTAATTAATACTAGTGGCTTGCAGGGACATAAGTCCCTAAAAAGCTCAAGCGTAAAACAAATTATTGTAATATTCAAACAAACTCAGAATCAAATTATCTATGTGTCAGGATAGATATCCCAGTTCAACATATCTTTTGTGCAAAAGTTTGTGGTTTGTCTTTCTTTGCTTTTGTTGGTGTTATTTTCAAAAAATAATTTGAATGACTCCCAAGGTTTAACTCAGCTAAAGGCAGCAAACATGTTTTTTTTTTTACTTCATACAAAGTATTGATTAAACTCTACAATAAATCTCAAATATAAATGTTAGTAAATTTACAAAAAAAAAGTGTAGAATAAATCTTTAACATATGTTTTTAAATCAAAACAAATCTGAAGTTTTCCATTTAATCTTGATTCGTTTACTATTTAGTCAATGGGGTTATTTCATGCTTTTTTAAGAGTTTGGCGGCCTCTGCATTTGCCAGTCCACATAGACTAACTGCCCGTGCATGGGTCGTATACAGCAAAGCAAGGGGTGAGCCGGTACAGTACGAAGGTGAACTCATCGATATACAACTACCGTGAACTGTACTGATAACATGTTTACGGCAGTGACCAGGATCCGAATCCGAACCCACGACATCGCTGGCTTGGGCCCGAAGCAATGATGACAGATTCATTGCCCGAAGTCAGTGACGCTACCGACTAAGCCACCGACTCACACACATTCCTTCAACAAAACAATAACCTTCAAATTAGAAGAAAAAACTTTATTTTTTTCAGCCATTCTAAGTAATCATTTCCGCAATCGCGGCAACACCCGCGAGCATATTTTGTAGTTTTGGCGACACCGGTAGGCCCTAATCGTTTCACGGGGTCGTGGTAATATTAGCGGTAGTCTTTCGGTTAACCGACTATTTCGATGACCAGGATCGGATTCACGGAGGTTTGGGTTTATTCCTGGAGTTTTCCAGGATATTTCAAGGTAAGATAAAATTCCCGAAGGTTTCCTGTATTTCCCGGAGAGTAGAGACCATATTTACTGAATAAGATTAGCTAGTCCTTAAGACAGAATCATTAATATAAGGATACAAGAGCTATCAGAACAAAATTCTCACCACATTTGTTTTGTTTAATATTTGCAAATCACTTGTAAAACATTACTATATTAAGAAAACTCAACCAAAAGCATACCTTAATGTTTTTTAGATCTTCTTCAGTAGCCTTGTACAACTTACAGCCTCGCAAAATTTTGGCATAACCATCGCTAAACAGAACTTCGTACTTATCTGAAACAGTTGTTAAGAAATAGAATAGCTGAAATTACAAGTACGAAAATTATGGTTGATAGGTTTGGTATTTAAAATCTTGTATGCAAATTGTCTGCCGTAAAACTAAGATTTCAACAAATCAACCAACAAAGGTTACAAGAGTGCATTTTATTTTGCAACGATACTGGAGACAGTACATCAATTTTAAGTACAAAAATGCATGCTTTGAAGAGCTCTGACTCACAAAGTAATTTCATACAATATTAATAACAATATTTTATTTTGTTTATTTATGTGGACCATTTCCTTTGGCAAAATCAGAAGAAATTTTTAAGTCATATATATTTTAAGACTTAGTTGATGTCCTTGATCAAAGCTGATTCTTTTTCCCTAGGGAAGGATTGAATTACTTTATTCCCGAAATGCACATAAAAAACACCTGTTTTCACTGCAGGACAACAAAAATGTGTTAATGCCATTGGATAATGGATACGGTAACTATGATTTTGGTGTGCTATTGTTGATATTTATCTTGATTACATTCTAGTCATACTTATTGCTAACATTAACGTAGTTGGAATGAGCAACGAAGTTTTGGTTTAAAGTGAAATATCGTGCTACAACTCGAATTTTTGGGAATTGATTTTTAATGCAGATTCTCAGTTAGTCGCAGACAAGCCTTTCTAGGTTACTGTAACTTATGTTAAAGAGTGTCAAAAAGTATATTATATTTGAAAATATAAAATATAAATCATATGAACTAACCGTTGGGCAAAACTTTCTTAACAGTGGCTGGATACTTTTCGTTATACGCCCAAACTGCTAGCACCTTTTCGTTCACCGTAAACACCTTCTTGGAGGCATTACTGAAAACAAAGACCATAACATTTCAGTTATCTGTACTATTGTACTTAAAGTTTACAACATTCATAAACCACTGGGGACCTCCATACTGAAAAATAACTCATTTCTCGTACAAGAAAACTATTACAAACTTATAAAACTAATCCAAACTTACTATTGTAGCCTATATAATTTTTACCATTGGGAGGGATGATTTTTTTTTTAACAAACCTTTTTTTTATTGGCAACATTATTTTACAACAGAACATTGATTAACTGAGCGCAGAATTTTTTTTTAATGTTGTTTAATTGAAATACAAAAGGCTGTATCAAAGGATAAATTACTTTTTCCTACAGTCACCTGACAAAGTGGGCTTCCTTGCACTGCACTGATTATAGCATGCCAAGTAGTTAATTGATGGATTTACTTACTTTTGCTGCACTCATTTTACTTTTGCCGCACTTATTTATTTTGCCGCACTCCAGTATTCCAACCAAACAAGAGAAAACAGTGTGCTGTGTGCTTTTATTGGGCACGTAATATGTTTACAATTGAAGTTAGCAACACTTCAAGATACTACGACTACGATCAGATGGTGCAGCTTTACTCATTTCTTTCAACGCTTGGCTTTAACCTAACCTAAAAACGTGTTGTATGTGTTTTGAAAGATTAATTATTAGCTTAATAGTAACTGTAGGAAAATTGTAATATGTAACCAGGTGTAAAGTGCCTTTGCTGCACTTGAGAAACATTCCACACTTGCCTGCAGCTTGTGCGTAAACATTTCTCTCATGTGCAGCAAAGTGCTACTTCTCACACTAGTTACACAAATAACTAATTATTGGTTGTTAAAGAAATCCTATCAAACAAAACGAATCAGAGTTTATTAAAAAGTCTAACATTTTAGTTGTAATACTCAACTTAAAGTACAAATACATAGCTTTTATCGGCAAAAGAAGTATTGACATGCTTGACAAAAATTATAAAAATCGGAACAGTTTATTGCATATTGTGAGAGCAAATGGATTTTCTTCATTAATTGATTTTTCAACTAGAACACAGAATCTACTCAATCTACCATAGACAAATTTGGAGCCTTACAATTACAGAGTAACAGGCAAAAACACTCAGTTGTCCGACCATGATGGTCAGATGCTAGTAATTGTAAATACTGTGCCAAAAAATTCTTCCCCAAAATTTTACAACAGTAATTTTATTTTGAGTACAAAAGAAAATTTTTGGACTCACATATACCAGTGTAAAAACTTACTTCAATGTGAGTCACGGGCATACCTTTATGCCTCTCCAGTGGAAAATAAATACAATAAATTTTATGAATCAAATCGTTTATTGAGCCAGAATTAACAATAATATATACAAGTTCCATTGGCTAGGTCATCATTAAATAAAAGTTGGCTTACATACCTAAGAACTATTTACAGAAGTCTTATACAATGCTTACAAATAATACAGTTATTACTTTAACATATGTTTTCTTAAACCTCTGTCAAGACAGCATACACAACAACCTAACTTTGATAGCAATTAGTTAAAAGCAGAAAAATCAAAAATTGTTACCTTAGCCAATCAGCGAAGAGGTAAAATGTAAAACATTATATAAAAATTTAGAGAATTAAAACGTTCAGGTCAAAATTCAAGTATTTTAAAAAGCAATACTGTATTACAAAACAACAATACAAACAAACATACAATGCAAATAGAACCTCTTAGGTTATTACAAAATCAGAAGTGGCTATAGGATCTAAGAATGTACAAAACGTTAATTTAAAAGTAGGTAATAAGTTAAATTCTGACCCTGTATTGATTTGTAACAGTTTTATTGAATATTTTTAAATATAACTAGTTGTTTCTACTGTCTAATCGGTGTCAAATTAAATTATCAACCTATAGCTTTGTTAGTCTCTAAGATTTATAAAAAAATGTAATTCATAATCAATTGGTAACATTTTTTGAAAATAACAACCTGTTTGACAACACTATCAACAAAGGTTTCGCAGTGGTAAGTCGGTTATAACTGCTGCCACTCATTTTATTTTATTGAATCAGCCATTGATAGTTTGGATGGTAAATTTAAGGTTGCGGGTTTGTTCTTAGACCTGCAAAAAACATTTGATTCAATATCACAAGATATATTAATTTCAAGGCTTAGTAACTTGGGTATATAGGGGTTGCTTTGAATTTGCGTAACCCTTTGAGGTCAAATGGCAAGTATAGGTCGCCACCCACCATTTTCCCGACTGCTCAAAAATCACGACCTATACTAACAAAAAAAATTCAAAAAAGTTTATCTTTGCGGTCAAAAATGGCGAGAATAAGTCACCAGGCACCATTTTCCCGACCACTCGAATAGCTAACTATACTCGCTGAAAAATGGGAAAAAAATTCAACCTCAAAGGGTTCTCTCACAAAAAATATTTTGTTGAAATTATTCCATATCAATAAATTATTAGTCCATAAAATTCCATATCAATCTTTCACCACTGAATATGGGGTTCCGCAGGGATCCATTCTGAGTTCTCTTTGATTTATTATTTACTAGCTTTTGTACTTTGTACTACTCCGCCAATGCTTTTCGAAACATAATTCAACCTTAATGGCCTTTATAGAAACGTTTTTGGCTTTTAAATCTGTTACGTTAACTGCCAGTTTGGTTTTGATTAATTTCAAATCTTGTGTGGGCTGATATGAGAACAACTTACCAAATTTTCTAATAACATTTTCACATACATGATTTTCCTTATCTCTCTTTTTTACACAATATTTTTTCTTTATTTTTGACATTTTAAATTTCAATCTTGAATAACTAAATTTAAATAAACAATTTGTTTAGGTCAATCTTCTTCAAATTAAATCACAAATCCTTCCATCTTCACTTACAATAAATCATTAGCAACACTGACATCAGCTGTCATATACTTTAGAAATATTTTTGTGGCTTTACAATAGACTTTTGAAATATTAAAGAAACGGTATACTATAAAAAGTTGTAAATTATTTGCTCCTAGATGATCTCTCAGAATATTAAGAAAGGGCATCACTTGAGTACAGTTAAGGGCTAAAGTTTCGGAACAGTGGTGATATCCGTCGTCATTGAATCAAACTTAATTTACTTTATTTACAACTAAACATATGGACATAGTTTGAAATAGTTCTTAAGGTTAATCACAGGCTGCAGGACTTATTACTTCCAGAGCAAAGTCGGAATTATTTATATTTGTATTTTAACGTCTTTTTATGAAGTCTGTTTCATTACTACTATAAAGTGTTTCCTAGCAAAACAACAAATTGTTTGCAATAGTTATATTGATTTCCCTTAGGTAGTATTTTACTAAATTATCACATAGTTTTCGTTACAGTTCGGTATAAAGAAGTCAATGTTTAAAAGTGCTTAATCACAATGCATTTACCCATTACTTTACCATTTTATCACGTAATTTAAAATTTTAGACCGCCGTGGTGTTACATCTAACCTTGGACAAGTTTAATGGTAACATGGCGATGCCTTATATTTTAAGCAAGAAAATATTGGCTGAGTAAGTTACATTTTTTACCCTTTGTTGCCATAAAGGAAAGTTTCATTTACCTCATTTATCACCATACTTTCAGGAAAAACGGACCGTTTACTGTGATATTCGACTTATTGGAAACTTCCAATCTAAAAATAGGGCTGCAAGACCTAGATCTGGAAATTATATTTGGATAAAATTCGTTAATTAAATTACAACTTTGCCATGGTCAGCTTCGAAGCTCATTTAGAAGAGTACTACGAATCGGATCTACAATTTCAAGATCCGTGACAGGTTTTCGGGGAGAAAACCATTGAAATAAATAGGATAGCTCAGTGGGTAAAACACTTTTACAATGCAGTGACTTTCGAAAATCGCTGCAAGTTCTTCCACATTCATCACAGACCACTATTGTAGACAGCTGTGTAAAACCATTCAAGCAGTGGTCAAGCATAAAGAAATTCAAATTAACAACAAACATGCATGCTTTACAAGTTGAAGTGGACTTTGTAATTTCTCCCAGAAACTTAGTGATGTGTCTTTATACCTATTTACAATGATCTTGGTCCACATATTATTGAGTTTCCAGATCGAATAATTGGAAGAAGTTCAGTAATTCAGGAAACATATGGTGACGTTAACGATGTATTGATAACTTTTGTTTTCCTACTTTAGTCTTTTATTACAAGTTGGAGTTTTGCTCTATTTAGAGCAACATGTTATCTAGGTAAGTAGTAATACCAATAAGGATTTAATTTTGAATGAAATAATAAAGAAAACTTTATTTTTTATATATTTAGTTTAGTAAATATTATTTAATTTACAAACGAAATTGAGCATTATAGACAGTAGACAAAACTAATATGATTATTAAAACATCAAGTACTAAAAAATGTATAGTAAATACAGTATATGTTTCATTGCATCTCTGATTCTACTCTACAAAAAAAACTACAATGAACAACACAATATACAAACCAGTACTTTTAATCAGTTCTCAGTTCCATAGTCCATTGCCATTTTCATTCACACTTGCCATTAAGTAAACATAGTTACAGATATTTCATTGATTTTAAAAAACAAAATAATACTGTGTACAGCTTAGTTTTATAATATTTTCCTTGGTTTAATTTAATCAGTGTTGTAACAAAACACCTAATTCTATTTATCAAATGCAATAAAGGGAATTTCAACTGCAAGCTATGTTAAGATAAATTAAGAATATTTTGTAAAAGCATTTAATAATAAAGTATAGTTACCTACACATTTACCACAGATTGTAGAACACAAAAATCAAAAGCGTACAATTTAGCTATTTATGATATTCTTTTGTTTAATTTAAGCATAGGAGTAGCAACAAATAATTACTACATTTATCGAAACATAAAAAAATCAATGTAAAGTGCAAGTTATATTAAGTTAATCAACATATGTTAAGCAGTTCGAATTTATAAAAAATAAAAAAGGCCTCCAAATTCATACAAAACATCTATACATTGTAATTTCCATACTGTTTCCATGAAAGTATATCAATAACATTTATTTTCATAACTTAAAAACACTAAAAAACACAGCAACAGTTATAGCATTTATTTTTATTTCTATACAGTAATCATTGCCATTGTTTTGGAATAAATAATCTATGACAAAGTTCAATCTTTTTTTTGGTTTTTTTTGGTGTGTGTGTTTTGGAAACAGTAGCATCAGTTAAAAACAGATTTGAAATAGTTTAAGTTCGTGAAATAGAGCTGGTTGGAAAGAAACGTGACATTTTACAAGAAATCAAGGCAGTTCTCATAAATTATTAAATTGCACATTTTTTAATAAATAAACCCAAATACGCCGGTACAAAATTCTTTAACAAACTTTCAAAAGAAATACAAGCAGAAGTAACAATCAAAAATTTAATAGCAAGCTTAAAAAATTCTCATTAACAGACCTATTTTTTTCATTTGATGAACTGTAGTTTAGTTGTATGTTTTATATTTGTATATTTCATTATAAGTTTTATCATTTAGGAAATGTGACACTATTCATGTATATATTCCTAATGTACTTGATGAGGTTTTGGTCATACTGTGAGGTAGGGGTTTGTGTGACATTGACAGGTAGTGAGCTTAGGTTGAATGGTAAGGATTGGTTTGATAGGTTTTATATGTTAAACGATAGAGGAGAGGGAAGATCAGTCAGAAAGAGGTTGTGGGATAAAGGAATGAACATGATAGTTGGAGTCTAGGTACCAATCAGGCGTTGTAGCCCTATTGTTGTTGTTGACTGCCCTATTGGATGTCTGATTTATTTTCTCTTCTAGTTACTTGCTGACTTTTTTAATGACTGGCACTTCAAGTTTGATTGGGCAGCTGATTTCTTCATCCGCAAGGAAGTCAACCGCCACTTCTGACCCATCGGCAATTACGTACGCCTCTCCATCTTCTGCATCTACTAGACCATGTGGATTTACCTCCGGTCGTCTCTCTTCATCGGGTATCCTCTCAAGTCCTTCTTTGTAGAGGGAGACTTCTTTTTTTATATCCAGCCACACTGCATGGAGAGATTTCTCTTCCATTTTGATGATGTTTTCTTGAAAGGACTTCAGTCTCTCCTTCCCCATCTTACCCTCAATATATGTCAGGTGGCTACGCAACACTAGCAATTGGCTGTAGCTGTATGGTTTTTGTTGGACACTATGGTTGTTGTTCACAAGCTTCTTGAAGTTTATCCCATCTGGATTTAGAGTTGAAAGTCCAGTGGTGGTGAAGCCACTGGTAATAGCCTTCTTGCTGACGCCTTCTTGAAGACATTTGTTCAATAGAGGAGCAAAGTCTTCTTTTTTAATCTTCGATACGCCAGTCTCAAGCCGCCATTGCTCCACAGTTTTCTTCCAAGCCGACTCAAATGGATGGATTGGCTGCAGAATATGGGTCAAGTTTGGGTAGAGTGAAATTAACTCGATCCCATTCTCAAAGCAGAACTCACTTAGATGAAGTGTTGGGTGGGAGGTGTGCCCATCTAAGAAAAGGACGACAGGTCGGGGAATGTTATTCGCCAGTAGCCATGGGTGGAAAATATTGATTATAAACTCAAAAAATGTCTCCCTCGTCATCCAGCCATTTTCTGATTTTCCGATGCCCCAGGTGCTTGGTACCTGTTGGACAATACTGGACGGGACTCTTTCGTACGAATATATAATCATTGGTGGTGCCAAGTCACCTGCAGCATTCGCTGTGAAAAGTACTGAGAGGCCTTCCTTTTCATTGTTTCCAGTGTTGGTGTACAACTGCTTCTGGCCTTCCCTTATGCATACTTTTTTGCCTTTAGGGCATAGGAAGAATGCGGTTTCATCACAGTTGAACACTCTCCTGGGGTCATCAAAGATATTCATAAGATTCTTCCCCTCTAGATATTCCCTGATTTCGTAAAACCATTCCCTGATGTTTCCTTCCGTGGCATTTGCCCTGGTGGTTGTGAGGGCTTGTGACACCCTGGCAGAAATTTCAGGATGTCTTTGGGTGAATAGAGCAAACCATTTATCCCCAGGGCCGCTCTTGGAAAAAGGATTTTCTCGCTTCAAATTCTGCATTAATATCTGGACGCTGGTGAGAAGCTGGTCCTTGGTGATGGGGAAACCAGCACGTCCAATCATGATTACCCAGTCGACAATAACTTGCTCTTCTTCGGGAGTCAAAATAGTTGGACGTCCCATCTTGCACGAAGTGGCATACTTTCCACTGATCTTATCCCCCAAAGTCTGCCTGGGAATGCAGAACTTCTTTGAAGCAGCAGACACCGGCATTCCATCTTGCACTGCTGCGATGGCCGCTTCCAAAGTCTCCTGGGAGTAAACTCTCCTGGGCCTTTTCGGTGTACGCATTCTCGTGGGCTTTTTCGGTGCAGGTATTCTACAAAAAAGAAACACAACTTGGAGGAGATTTTTGGCAAAAAAAAAAACTGTGACACAATAAGTTATTGATGATAGTCTTGAAAACGCAGTTATAAATACATTTGAATAAAAACCAATCAATAAACTAACTTACAGACTTCAGAAATTGCATTATCAGCTCTAAACAACATTACTCAAATTGTTAAATATATATTTATTTAAAGTTCAGTTGTAAAACATTTGGTCGGAACAAAAACTCCGTGAAAAAATCACAGAGTTTAGCAGAAGCATTGAAAGGTTCATTCTCATCCATGGATGGACAAGAAACTGAAACTGACAGTAGATCAAAATTGCCTTTTGAGGGGATCTTTAGTCATCATACCTCCTGTTTATCAAAGATAAATTTTACTACTCCTACATTCAGAACACTCGGGGGGAGGCACGAACTAAAGCACTAGCACATAGTGTTATGTTATGCACATAGTTATGTGTGGTGGCCTAAAATGGACCAAGACATTCAAGCTTTTGTTTCCAAATGCAACATATGTCAGTATACTAGAACGTCAATACAGGTTGTACCATTGCAGCAATGGTCTCGGCCATGTCACAAAAAACTGGCAACAACTACATTTAGATTTTGCTTATTTTAAAGGAAATTATTTTTGATTCTAGTGGATAGGCCTAGCCATTCAAAATGGGTCAAAATTTTCCTCCTGTCAACCACAACATCATTTAAGACTATTGAGAAACTGAGAGCTTGTTTCGCCGCTTTTGGCCTACCTCATACAATCAACACAGATGGTGGGTCACAGTTGATAAGTCAGGAATTCAATGAATTTTTAATGGAATACATCATGTTTTTTCATCACCATATCATCTGGCCTCTAAAGGTTTAGCAGAAAGAATGGTCCAAACAGCAAAGGAAGTGTTTCTGAAACAGATGTTATATGATGCGACTAACCAACCTCATTGAACACTACAGCATAGGATTGAAAGCTTTGTGTTTACCCTATGAGAATACTCCACATTCAACTACCGGCCTTTCAACATCAGAGATGTTTTTGAAAACCAAACCTAGAACCATCTTAAGTTTGCTTAAACTTCATCCATCAGGAGAAATGGAAAAGAAGTGGCTATTGATTAAATCTCATGCAGATTTCTCCAGGGGTAAATCAAGAATTTTTGTGGAAGGAGAAGCAGTGTTAGGCATGAACAAGTTAATTGGCTGCCGGGAGTGGTTACAAAAATAGTTAGGCCTAGTTTAGTAACATACTTAGTAAAGGTGGAAGGAAGGACAAGGTTGTTCATGCCTACCATTTAAAACAAAAGGAAACATCAGACTGTGGTGAAGAAGTCAGATATTTAGGGTTAAGTAGGCCAGTTGACCACAAATGCTCAATATCCTATGAAATATTCACTAAAAGGTGTTCCACCAGATTCACACAGAACTTCTAAGGATAATAAGATGCAGGAAGACATTAATAAAGGTTAGACTCCACCAAGCAAGGATCTGAGTCCTGGGCGCTCCAAACGTGTTAGTAGAGCACCTCAAAAACTGGACTTGTAACAAAATGTGGTGCACCTCCCCACTAAAAAGCATGCCGGTACCTATATATATATTTTTTATTGTTGGAATTTAAATAAGCGGGGAGGAGATGTTATGAATTTAAGATAAATGGACATCAACATTTTGTGTATATAAATTTACAATCTATTTAATTGGCCTAGTTAGTCCAAAAGCTGGACTGGAAAAGGACTGGAAACTAAAAAGTGATTGTTGCAATGGACTGATCGGAAGGATATGAATTAATCGCCAAAACCAGTTTCCTCCCCTTGCACAGTCTCAAAGCCCCCTCCCCCCTCCATGAGCACAACCTTTTTGTCACCCACATACCCCTCCACCACGATAAACCTTTCCCCCAGCGTGGATGTTTTGACAACAGGTTTATGAACGAGATCACCAATTTTTATTGTTACAGAATCAGCTTTCAGTATTATAACTCTTTGCAAATTACAAATAGGAAACCCCATCACATTAGAGTATTCAAGGACACATGTATTATCATAAATTATAATTACTTATTTTAATATAAATCACAAGCATTCATTACAGCACGCAGCAACTATTGGTATATTAACATCAAAATAATTATAACTTTTTAAACAAAATAAAATACAAAATTAAATTAAATTAAATTTTTATAAACACAATGTTTAACATTTTATTCTACAACTAGATGTGTGCCCGTTCTACGCACGGGGATCTTATAGTGGTCAGTTGAAACCTTCCTATATAAAGAACAGCAATTGGTTTGCATATTTTCAGATATGCTGACCAAACTATTATATATAAACAAATACAGTATCTGAGAGTTTCAAGTAAAAAAAATGTGTAGTAGATCTATGAGGGGTACACTTCCATGTCTGTTGGCACAAACAACCAAATGAGTAATATTGATTATTCGATTGTTTAATTCGATATATCGTTTGGTTAGTTAGGTTATGTTAACCTTACCTAACTAACCAAACTATATATAGCTAAAATACTATACTTCAACCTCGCCATTAAACATTCAGGTTGGAAATTTCACTATCAAAGGTGCTCTTGTCCTGTCCGTACAGAACACTGAGTAATATACGCTACCAACTTATAAATAATTGTTTAGGCCTACGAACCCAAGAGATGGGCAATTGGTCTATTGGCTGTATGGTCCAGCGAGCAGTACATAGCGTTGAGAAGACACATTGGAAAAGCGATTTGAGCATAATCCGTAAACCTCTGTTACAATCACCCACTCCAGTTGTCACTTACACTTTACACCACCACCATTGAAGTGCCGTCAATGAGTTGAAACCTTTTATGTAAGCTATTGGTAACGCTTATGTAAAAAATGTAAGTTTCCCAGCCAAATACAATACTGATTCAAGGTCTTTTTCCCGGTTATCAAAACTCAAGAAAAATTTTATACACAAAGAATCTCTATCTTTATTTACGGTTACCCTACACATTATTGCACTTGCGATTAATTATGTAAAGAAAAACCACAGGAAAAACGGTTTTAATCTAACTTGGTTTGGATTTGCTTTTGAAATGTGATCGGAAATGATTGCGGTATTTGTAAACAACATTCAATGTAAACATATCAGTGACAGTTAGAGAAAAATAATCTTGATCCGAACAGCTGTTCGCCATTTCATAGATGATTATGTGATAAACATTGGGAGAAAACTTGACAAAAATTGCACAAAATTGGGTTTTTAAATGTCCGTAAGTTTATTTACAAAGTAGTGAGGCCATATTTTAATAGCTAAAGACACTCTCGCCAATCCAGTGAATACATTAAAATGATTCGGATCTTGATAGGCCTAGGTACTCTCATTTTTCAGGAGAAGGCCGTGTAAAATGGCTCTTTGGGCCGTGACAGACGGAAGACAGACAGAAATTGAGATGAGACTTGTTTCGGCTTCTTTAATGTATAAAACGTAAAAATAACCTAAAAACTTATGATTCTGAGCAATGTACAGACAAAACTCTAATTTTATTTATATAGATATACAGATGGGAAGGTTTTAGAGAGGAAATCATAAGGAAAGGAAAGGTATGGGATTGAACTAAAATAATTGCAGGAAAACTTAAAGTAGAAAAGTCGTCAACCACAGAGAGAAGCATTAGATGAATCTGAAAAAGTAAACAAACAAGGAACAACGACGCGATGATATAATTGTTTCCGGCCTTATTGTGTCGTCCACTGCTTTTGCACACGTGACCACTTTTTGTTGCTAACTTATCTTTCATCCGTCCCAAAAAAGAATTCCTGAAATAGTTTGTTGATAGAACAAACACTTATTAAATATAAATCTTCCATCTTTCAAGCGTATTCTCATGATTATTATTATCAGATAGAATAATATCGTTGCCAAATGTAATAGTTCCTCCTTTGCATTACCCAATAGTGTCAAAAACAAAAGTTCCCGTATCTCGGATAAAATTCACGAATATTTCCCGGGGACAAAGAAAATTTTTACAGTTCCCGATTTTCCCGAAACCCTACTCGGTGGACACCCTGCTTTCTTATAAACTAAATCGTACTGATATGCAAACAATGTGAGCGCCCATCTTTTGATTTGGGCTGCTGACAAAGTTGGGACTGCCTTGTTAGGACCTAATGAGAAAGTAAGTGCACGGTGATCTGTCACCAATTTAAACTTTTGACCATACAAAAACTTATGAAAGCCCTTAACAGCGAAAATCAATGCTAACACCTTCTTTTTAACCTGTGCATAGTTTTTTGCTCACATTTAGTCAAAGTTCTGGACGCAAAAGCAACTGGTCTTTCTGAACCATCAGGTAAAAGGTGTGAAATTACAATCACACGTTATATCATACGGCATCAGTACGTTATTTTCCAACTACAATTACTTACAGCGCTAGAAAGCTTCTTCACTTAGATCAGCATTCTATTCCCATTTTATATCTTTGTTCAGCAATTGATGTAATGGGTATAGAACAGATGACAAATTAGGCAATAATTTGCCACAATAATTATTTACAAGTTCTAAGAAAGACCGTAGTTGGGTTAGGTTAGTCGGACGCCTTTACAATGGCCTCCGTTAAATTTTGACTTGGGTGAATACCCTTTTGATTCAAAACATGTCCTAAGAACTTGAGACTTGCTTTGAAAAACTCTGTTTTTGAAGCCCTAATCTTTCCTACAAAATCACATAAACTTTGCATTATACCCTGAAGACTGCATTTCATTCTTGGTTCTACTAAAAAGCAATATGACGTACAAATAACAACAAGTATTTTCCAACCCTTCCAAAATTTTTTCCATTACAGATTGGAGAAAGGAGCGGAAAAGGATCGAATCAGCAACAGCTAATGGAAAATCAAGATGGCGGTGAAACTGATGATTTTGAGTAGATTACTGGAAACAAAAATTGGAAGAACAAGACCAATCTGATGAACGGTTATATAATTAATAACCCTGAAAACGCATCTCGTGTGGATCATAAGCGGAGTTATGCGGCAATAGCTGCCTCAAACGTTAGTGCTATAGTGCATCGATTAAAAACAGACTAGAGACAAGGTTGGTGAAGAGAAGAACCGTGAATGGATCTATAATTGCAAAACAAGTACTTGTGGGGACTTCTGAAGATGAACCCTTAAAGGGGGCTAAGAAGGCCTTGTTATATGATGATGTGCTCAGTGCAGTGTCAAAAATGAAATCCTCAAAAAGCAAAGATGTGTATGGTCTCACAAGCAATATTGTTAAACACATTATCTTTGAAATAGTAATGCCCCTTGTCTTTTGTATCAACCTATGTCTGAAAGAAGGTGTTTTCCCAACCTCCCAAAAAATTTCTCGAGTCATCCCAATTTTCAAAAAAGGGGAAAAATCACAGATTAAAAATTATCGTCCTATTTCTCTGGTCCCTATAATTGGCAAGATCATCGAAGCTGTCATCAAACCTCAGGTATGTTCATTTTTTGACACAAACAAAATTTTTTCAAATTTTCAATTTGGTTTTCGTAAAAGTTTGTCTACCGTGGATGCCCTGGACCACCTTGTTTTTAAGATTTTGAGAGCTTTTGAGGAGTCGAGCTTTGCTCGGATCACAGCTTGTGATCTGAGTAAAGCATTTGACTGTATTGATCACAACATACTCATCACTAAGCTGGAGTACTATGGCATCCGCGGTATACAGCTTAAGTTTTTTTATTCATACCTGAGAGAGAGAACTCAATTCGTTGATGCAGGAGGCAAGGTGTCAAGCTGCTTGAAAGTTAGCTCAGGTGTGCCACAAGGCTTGATTATAGGCCCCCTTCTTTTTATCACAGTCATCAATGACCTACCAGCCAATATTAAAAGATCCTCTACCATCATGTTTGCGGACGACACCAATTTTTTGAGTGTTCATCCCAACTTTTATGATCTCATGTCAGTAACTGAGCTTACAACTGATTCAGCTTATATGTGGTTTAATGCTAATAGCCTTTGTCTTAATAAGAATAAAACTCAAAATCTATTGTGTAGTCTTAAAAACATTCCAGTAGTCACAAGATGTAAACAATGAAAATGTAATTACAGTTTTAGGAATAAAAATTGATAAATGTTTAAGCTGGTCTCCTCAGATAGATTTGGTTTGTGCAAGATTGTCCAGAGTAATCTGTTTGCTTAGAAATCTTATGGGTGTTGTACCTGAAACCTACATAAGGGTAGCCTACTTTGCATTTTTCCAATCCATAATTAGCTACGGCTTGATTCTTTGGGGAAACAGTAGTCACATAAGTGAAGTGTTAATACTCCAAAAGAAGGTAGTTAGGATAATAAACAAAGCTCCAATTGAAGAGCATTGCAAGCATTTGTTCTTAAGAAGTAGAATATTGACTGTGATTAATCTGTACATATTTATGTGTTTACTTAGGGTTAAGAAAAATACTAGTTCCCATGTTTATAGGTTTAATATCCATTCACACAACACACGTAATCAGTTCCTATTAGACGTGCCTTATTGTAGGTTAAGTAAATGAAAAAATAGTTACCATGTTATTTCAATAAGATTATTTAATAAAGCTCAGCATCAATGCCAAAGAATTGGACCTTAAGTCATTTAAAAAAAGAGCTCAGGATTGGTTACTTTTAAATCCTTTTTATGACTTAGAAGAATATTTTAAGGTTGACGAAGTTAACTTTTAATGTCCTCACATTTCCACTTTATTTTTTATTTGTAAGCATATGTATTAGTATAGCCTATTTTTGACTTGTTTTTAGGCTTGTTTTGTTTTGCCTAAAAATAGGCTGTTTATGTAATAGCTGAATTTTCTTGACTTTTGTCTATTGCATTTGTTGTAAATGTTGAAGGACAATAAAACGTTTCTGATTTCTGATTTCTGATATACTTTGGAAAAATAAAAAAGGTACCGAGTTGGCCGATGTTCAAGGTTACATGGCTACCCCAAAGCAGAACAACGAGCGACGCTGCGACATTGTCGCGGACACGAAACGCGGGCCTGCGGACACATTTACGGAGTCATAACGACGATCGCGCCGTGGCCGCGATTATTGGACCGACGATCGCACCGTGACCGCGAGTCATAACGACGATCGGGCTGTGACCGCGGAGATATACCGAAAGTCACGCCGTGACTGCGGAGTCATAACGACGATCGCGCCGTGACCGCGAAGTCCTACCGACGATCACGCTGTGACCACGAGTCATACCAACGATCACGCCGTGACCGCGGAGTCCTACCGACGATCGTGCCGTTACCGCGGAGTCATACTGACGATCATGCCATGATGGCGAGTCATACCGACGATCGCGCCGTGACCGCGGAGTCCTACCGACGATCGCGCCGTGACCGCGGAGTCATACTGACGATCATGCCGTGATGGCGGAGTCATGCTGACGATCGAGCCGTGACCGCGAGTCATACCGACGATCGCGCCGTGACCGCGAGTCATGACGACGATCGCACCGTGACCGTGGAGTCATACCGACGATAACCCCGTGACCGCGGAGTCATACCGACGATCGCGCCGTGACCGTGGAGTCATACCGACGATAACCCCGTGACCGCGGAGTCCTACCGACGATCGCGCCGTGACCGCAGAGTCCTACCGACGATCGCGCCGTGACCGCGGAGTCATACTGACGATCATGCCGTGATGGCGGAGTCATGCTGCCGATCGAGCCGTGACCGCGAGTCATACCGACGATAACCCCGTGACCGCGGAGTCATACCGACGATCGCGCCGTGACCTTGAGTTCTACAGACGATCACCCCGTGACCCGCGAGTCACAAGTTTCTATACGTACCTGTAAATTGTTACCCATTTTTTGGTTTTTATAGATCAGTGCCACAAATGGTAAAAATTGATTTCGTATGTCTTTTTTGGTAACTGCAATACAGTACTTTTTTTATGCACAGAAAAAAATCCTGTCCCATCCCGTCCCGAAAATCGGGAAGGAAATAAAAATCCCGTCCCGTCCCGTCCCGAACTAACATTTCAATCCCGTCCATCCCTAGTGTGTTTATATAAAGAAACTATAGTACATTTAAAGTTTTACTTCTGAAGACCTTGTTAACACTTGTTAAGGTATGTGTATATGTATATATATACGTATTTAAAAAAAGTAAATTTAAATATCCTGATTATGCCTACCCCTTAATAGTTTTTTAGTTTTTTGTTTTAAAAGTAGGCTATACAAGTTATTGAAATTTACTTATTTTATTTAACTATATTACTAGTAGCCCTAAAGAGTGAATATATATATATATATATATATATACCGGTATATAAGTCATTATTTAGCTTTTTAGTTTTAGCGCTTGCGGACACATTTTGAGGTTTTCACAGGCCGTTGCAGACACGTAAGAACCATTCTGCTTTGGGGCATGGCTAAAGTCTTCCCGGGAGTGGAGTTCCAGATTGAGAAGTTAGAAACAAAAGGATCAAATTATAGCTTCAAGATAGGGAGTGACTTTATCCACAAGGACAAAGTTTTGAGATAGTAAACTGTAGCCCAAGAACACCACGATGACAGGATTTTTATTCTGGGAATCAAGGAAAAATGCAGTGACATAGCACTTGGCTCTAGCCCAGTGCCCATCTCGGATTCCTTAGCCTCTACGGACAATTTAAAAAATACCCTAACCTCAAATGTGCCTAAACTTAACCAAGACAAAACACAAAACATCTTGTGTTCACTCCATCCTAACTTGGCCTAGGACGTCGTCGTTAATGTTAACTTACTATGTTTTACGATCGACCCAAAGCTGAGTTGGAGAGACCATGTGGACAATGTAGCTAAGAAGTTATCAAGAGTAGTTACCGGATGCAGTGAAGGATTTGAACCACAAACAATTTGAAGCAAGGTTAAGTGTTGGTTGAAAGCTAGGCCATATTGCACGTGAGTTCTTTGAGGACAACCTCACAAGCCTTTAAAAGGACCGCCATTTAAGTTTTTAAAGTCTTAAAGTATCTTAAAAAAATCTGAAAGTAAATAGAAGTCTGTTTTATATGTTGTAAATATATATTTTGATTATTGTTAATATTCGTGACCCAGCCTATCCAGCTTATGCTGGTATCAAGCCAAGGAGGAGGTAACAAGGTAATAAGGTAATTGAAGTAAAGGACCTGCACTGAATATGCCATAAGGTAGCCTAGTGTACCGGAATAATCCTTTATGAGTATTTATGGTCAATAGTTTTTGAGAGGCCTCACTAACTCACATCAATTTCAATTTTAGTAAAAATCTTGCACCATGAATTTTTGCAAAAAACTCGTCTGGATTCGGCAAAGAATAATGGTCAGTGGGGATACTTGGGTTCAGAGTGTTTTAAAAATTACCTACCACTACAAACATACATTTACAAAAAGAAGCCACTAGGTGTACCTATCCTTAATCTGGATATAAATGAATCCTGTAAAAATCATTTTAAAGAATTAGAGTTCTTTACCGTTTACAGTCTCTATATTTATAAGACGATAATGTATGTTAAAAACCATGAATCAGAACTTCAAAGATTGAAAGACATGCATAATTATAACACTAGAAACAAACTAAACTTCATATCTAAAAAACATAAAAAAGAAAGATTAAAGGAAAGTCCTAATTATATTGGAATTAAATTCATGCATTCCCTCCCCAGCAGTATTAGAAACGAAAGTAGCGTAAATAAATTCAAAAATAAACTTAAGGGGTTTTAATTGATAGTGAATTTTATAGTTTAGAAAATTTTGAACACTGTAACAAAAAAAACTGTATGACTAAGCAAGTAGTGAAGTAGGTTAAATCATGTGAAGTAGTTTTAGGTTGATGACACATTCATGTACACTTGTTTTGTATTTATTGAATAAAGATTTATTGATTGATTGATTGATTGATTGATTGATTGTACCACCTTTGTACAAAAAATATGAATAAAGAATATGAATATGAATATATGAATATATGTGTACATTATAACTCATGATATAGTTCTAAAATCAAATGGACTGCTTTTTTACACACGTATCTAATTATCACAGGAAAATTGAGATGCTCATCCTGACCGAAGCGTCAAGGTGAGCATTAACTCATCTTTAGCGTGAAATATCTCTCCAACCAATGTGCCAACAATTTTCCAAAAACCGTATGTTAAGCATATACTTATTAGCAACAAGTTTGTCACTGACAAAACATCTCTGACCAATATGTAAACAAATTCCACACTTACTAACTATTTCATGTCACAAATTTTCACAAAAGGCTTTTTAACAAAATAAATTACCTTATATTCAAAAAATAAACTAGCTACATATTTGCAGTTTTAACCAAACAGTTGGCAAGAAGCATTAATAGATAAGCTATGTACCAAATATGATAATTTTAGCTCTATTCTAATTATGACAAAACACAAAGTAATTAGAAGCAAGTTTTGTTGGTAGCGAGCGTTGCAGGAGGTCTACTTTGCACTGAATCGACGTTACTTTTGACCTTCTGGCACTGTTGACTCAATGAAATTTAACTTGTATTTTATCATATTTTGTCATATTAAAACTGCTGTTGCATATGGTCAAAATTCCAATGTGTCAATCGCTTTAACAGCTTAGTCTCTGTTAAAGTGATTGGCTGTTTTCAGCACTGACTGTATTATTTGACTCAATGGGATTTTGACTTACAGACACTACAAATATTGTAGCGCAAACATTGCAAATACTGCTGCAAATATTTGACTTCTAGCAACATTCCCTTAAAATGGGGCCTAACGTTAATTTATATACACAAACTATTAATGTCCATTTATCTTAAATTCATAACACGTACAAAGCGGGAAAGTACCTGAAATAAAATATAGGGCTGTGATTAAAACATTATATTAGTAAGCAGTCTTCAACATGTAGTTCGGTAGCCTTATTATCTTGGACAGTTTTATACCAAAATTGTTATAGAAAACATACGTACGGACTTTAGCCAACACATCAAGATGATTAATAACTTTAGATTTCATTCCAACACTGTTTTTGTAAATTTAACTACTTTTAACTCTATTGAAACTTTTGTGTTAAAAGCTAAACGTGACGAATTCACGGAGTTTGGATTGATGCAGTATATTTTTGCTAAATACCGTGATCCTAATTTTCCCTTTACAAAATTGAAAAACAAACTAAATAAATGCATAAGAATAAATACGAACATAACTCAACGAAAATACACCAAAATTATTCATACAGCTTTCATATGTAATAAATAAAATCCTATTTTGCTTACCTGAATCACTTTCTTGAAGCTCAACAGACGTAAACAAATGGCAACATTCAAACTAGTAACGATCACAGACGTAACTGTCACAGACTGCTTGGCGCTGACCGAACCATAGAGTAACAAACTTAAAGACACACAGAACAAACTATTTTTCTCTATGTGTCGTATCTTTAGTCGTCTGCTTATGTTAAACGTTTAAAGTGGGGAATTACGGTATTTGGGTGAGTCACAGTATTTGGCAATTTACATTTCCTTGTCTCAAAAATATTTACTTAGTTGAGCTTGAAACCCATAATTTATGCTTACAATTGGTTTTAGTTAACATTTTATAGTGACAAAATTTCAACAATGTAAAATCAACTTTCCTTAAGTTCAACTTTAAAAAAATACCTAACTAACTATTATCATAAACATAGGTTCTAATCTGTAAGGGGATCCAAAGACAGTGGAACAGTGGAAGTATTGTTACTACCAGGAAAAAAATGTGGTTCGGATTCCACTATAAACTGTAGGTCCTTTAGTTGCCATTAGCTGTGGGCTATTAATTAACAGCTGTGTCTGTCGGCCTTCGTCACTAACAAGACTACAAGATCGCGCCACTCATCCTACACTCATCCTTCACTCATATTTGGGTTAAAATACGCACATAGTGGCGTCCCGATCTTAAATAATTGATAATTGATAATTGACTATCTAAGTAACACAAGTAAGCCAGTGATGACTGCTGTAGGTAATTCCTAACCAAATTCATGGACTTGTCTTAAAAGATTGATGTGAAAATGTGAACCAAAAAAGGTCCACCAAAAACCATCACATCTAGTCTCTGTTAAATGATGCACGATTATTCAGTTTATTATGCCATGGCTCTTCTGTAAGATGATACCGAATTTACAAATTTTCTGACACTCATCCACACAGCCCGAGTGTTTCCGCTCCCAGATGCGTTCGGCCATTACGCAACAGCAGCAAACGTGTTAGTTAAGGGTAAATTTTACAACTAATGCTCTACTCTGTGGAATAGTAGAAAGCAATGGTTCAAAAATAGACTAGATAGATTTAATCTTATCTGGTAGGGGCGGGCCTAGGCTAGATGGTTAATTTTGGATTATATAGATTTTAAGTTGGTGAAGTAACAAGAACTAAAGTTAACATAAGGGCATTGTGCACCAGACTTCTATCGCACTCATACTTTCCAATTGTCATCAGCTGATCTAAGGTATTGATTACCTTATAAGAGAGAATGTTTAGTCAATAATTATACGTACCCAGAGGGTACTTGAGGACGCCGTATTCTATTGCTGTCCATTCGAACCCACTCGTCGTATCGGTTAGACCACTTCTCAAAGTGTACAAGAATTTCTCCTTCCTCGTTGTCTATTTCCACAACTCTTACTGGGTACCTATAAAATGAATGGGTTAACTCTGCATTTCTGAGGGTTTATTACATTTTTTTGATATAGCCTATGAGAAGAATGTGAGAAGAGAAAATTAGGTTCATGGTGAGAGGAAAGGAGGCCAAGAGAAACCATGTGAAATAAAATTACTAGAAAGTTTGTAATATAAGAGCAGATAAGTTTCAAGAACAAATTGTCATGCAATTTTATGATACTATATAATTAACTAAAAATTATCACATTTAAAAAATATATCAGATTTGTAACAACTCAACTTAAGGGGAGTCAAAGTCGAAATTTTTTTAAATTTTTTCCAATTTTTACTTTTTATGTTCTTTTTATAGCACAGAATTTCTTCTTTAAAAAAATGGTATATTTACATTTTTGATTACTAACCTAGAAATGTATAAAAAAATATATTTTCCATAACATTGCAGTGACGTGGTAGCCTTTTTTAATCGGTGAAATGTAAGCAATCAATGGACTTAGAAAAAGGTTTAGGCTAACGGTACGTCAAGAGTGCACGCCGATTCAGATACAGATTTTCGGTGCGAGTTTAACCTGTGTCAGATATGTTGTTGGTGGCCACAGTGCAGGCAAGAAATACGCCGCCGGTATCAGCCGCGTAAATTAAGGCTGGTTAGCAAGAGGTAAATGAGTCGCACTAAGGCCCAGCGCATATCCGTGAAAACAGTGTTCATGATTATATATCTCTTTTCCCATAGCTAGAATTTATTGAGCATTGTTATTTGTATATTATTGAATGGAGCCTGAAACCGATTACTACATTTTGGGAATACAGTAGAACTACCCCCAGCCCCAATCAGTTCGGATTAAAGAGGTTTCACTGTAGTTGAACAAAGTATTGTAAGAAACCGGTGTAACCTACAAAAACAAAGGATCTTTGCTGATGAACGTTTAGTGGTAATCCTAAGGTAAGGATGAATAATTAAATATTTTACAATAAAAACCAACTTTGGTACTTTCCTGTTAAAGGGGACATTCATTATTATCGATGATTTCTTTTCAAATATATCTATATTTTTCAGCTATTTTGTAGTGTTTATAGTGCAATGATAGACACAATGGCCCATATTGTCAAGGTACGGTAACATCAGTTTACATCAGCACCTTCTTCAATTAAATGTTTAATATATTTTCATCTCCCATGTTAATAGCAGGCTATAAGATTTTTGTTTTCCTTTGCAATCCGTATTCCTTCTAATTTATTACCTTCAAACGCATTTAAATTAGAAATTGAGAACTAATTTTATTAGACAAAAATAAAAGATATATATATATATACCGTATATATAGTAAGAAATAAAACTGTGCTAAACTAACCTAACATAACTAACCAAACTTTCTGTAGGTACCATTTCAAAATTCATCAATCAGGCATGTGGGGAATCAAACGGAATTTTGAAATGTTAAGTTACAGCAAGTTTGGTTAGTTATGTTAGGTTAGTTTAGAACAGTTTCATTTTAAATATAATATTCTTTTTATTGTTTGTTGATACTGAACAATTTATTTATCATAGTTTTCAGCTGATGTGTTTCAATTCTTTAACATTGATATACATCGGATCGAAAAATAAAATATCGAAAAGAAATCATTGATAATAATGAATGTTCCATTTAACAGGAAATTACCCCAACTTTATTTAATTAAATAGTATACGTACGAGCACTGTCTGAATTGGAATCTGAACCCAGAATGAAGAATTCATTCAGGTAAGCAGGTGCCTGCGCATGGGCTCGGCATCTGGCAGCCACTATGGCCACTTTGATTTAAAGGCAAGTGCCATTCCTGCTGCTGAAAATCTGAACCTGAATCTGAATCTGTGTGCACACTGGACACACCATACGATAATGTTGGTTTTGGTTATAATCCAATTTTTTTTAAAGAGATAACTTAAAATTAGTATAACTGCGAACTCAAATAGGTCTAAGCTGTTTTATGTTATTTTATTGTTTAGGTTAACTTACCTATCTATCTAGGCTATTTAGCCCCTGGGCCCTAATTTTCTCAGGTACCTAGAAGCTAACTGAACTCTACTCCTAAAAAATTCTAACCAGCCAAATGGCTTTACTTTAAAAAATAAGCTTGTTGAAATCGTAAAAACTACAGCCAAAAACTTTAGGACATGGGATTTGTACCCAAAACTTTTTGGCATATCTTTGCAGCCTATATGCATACTCCTTTGCTGCATGCAGGATTGATTAAAATTAAGTAATCTAGAAGTTAAATATTATAGAACTTGATTGTTTTTCATTGATCTGATAATTAGGCTATTGCATAAGTATTTAGACCAAAAACTGTGGTTTTGGGGTTAGACACAAAATTTGGGTACACTTTGGATAAAGCTTATGTAATAAAACTTTTAAAGCAAATTTTTAGTTTAAAAATTTTATAAACATTGTTAGAGTGTAGGCCTATAATGAAATTTTGTATATAACTTAAATCTGCTTTGCTGGTTTCTTTATCCCTCAAATACTTTTTACAACCCAAGCTTGGCAGTTATTGGCTAAATTATCAAAAATTAATTGTCAAGAAAGCTTAAAACCCAAATCATGTTTGAGGGCCATAACCTAAAAACTAAACAATAGAAAATCATCAACAACAAAACAACACAAAGAGGAGACTAGACAGTTAATTTAAAAATTAAGTATATTAGAATAAATAATATGTACAGTCAAAGTATAGTTTAGCATAGGTACATAACAAATCAAAAATAGTATTACCTTGATTTATTTTTTGAGGAATTTACACATTTGACACAACATTCGATTTTACACCATATAATTTGCTTGCACAAATAATATTGTTGTCTAAAATTTAGCAGGTGACCAAAAACATCAAGCATTCTTAAAACAAAATTCCAGCTGATTGTTTCTAATTTACTATTCAAGGAAGTCACTGGGGAAATAACAGTCCATAGCCTATATTGTAACCCTTTGACATAAAGTTTATGTTTAAATTAATGAATATATTTTACTTGAATACAGTTCTTATGGTTTACACACAATCATTAGGTTTTATTGATAAAAGCGTAATAAAAAGTAAGCCAACAGAAAACTCAGAGGAAATGAAAAACTAATTAAATTTACTTCCTTTTGAAAATTATATAAAACAATTGACTTAGGATATTGCAAGTAGACTTTGGTGTTAAAGTTGGTTAAATAAAAAGAAATAAGTAGTATTAATCAGAATGAATGATACTTCCTATTACCATAACATTTTTTTGCCGGTTTTAGAACGAAAATTAACATAGTTAATTTAAGCCACTGACAGAGTGAGCTGCTGTCACTTTTGTACTACTGATTTCGGCCTTATGCAATGTCATGTGTTACTGTTTTAATATAACCATATGATGACAATATGTAGTTGTTTTCTTGTTGCTATGTTTTTGTTTTACGAGTTCACCTCATTAAAGTTTTGTTCTAAAATAAAATGAATACTATTTAATATTATTGATCAAGTAAATACATTTCATGCAAAGAATTTTTAACAAAGCCAAACTGAAAGGGCAACTAGTTGTATTAAAAGTACTTGTATCAAAATATTGTTGACAAAGAGAGAAAATGGAATTTTAAGAGTAGCACAATCTGTGACTGGCTCATTCAATTACTTTCTATTTGAAAAATATCCTATTGCTGGTATGTATGGATTGTCTCCCTTAGTACACAAAACTTAACAGTTATATAACTTACCACTTGTCATCATTAAAATCCATCACTTCGAGTTTGTCGCCTTGCTCAAAGTCTTTACAATCTCCCAAATTTACTTGACTCCCTCTCTCTACATCGTCAGTGTTGACATTGCTACTGTCATCGCTCCCAGGTGACTCAGTAATATCCACCCTGTTGACGCTGATAGCTTGCATGCTATTGGACGTCCCTGGAGTGATATTTGTCATCCCTGGAGTACTATGGCTCGAGGATGGTGTATAATAACTTTTGCTTAGACGTCCCTCGTTCGGAGTACTACTCACATATTCCTTGAACTCCTTGGGCTTTCTTTTCCTCTTTGGAGTCATTGACCAAGATGAATCCACAATTATTGGTCTCTTCACCCCAGAAATCGGTTTGTAGACCACTGTATTCAGCACTTTCTCGGTGAAACCCTAAAGTTGGTTTGGATGTTAAGTTGGAGTTTTAAGTGTAATTGTTGAGCATGAGGAAAACCTCAATCACATTAATGTAAATGATCTCATTTTGATTACAATATAAACATGCAACTATATATAGAGAAAACTGCAAAAAGCTAGATCCCCCATTGATTAATACACCAACACAAAATTTGTCAGTTGAATTCATCCATCATGTCTTAAAACCGATTTTGACCATTCACGTCTCATTGGAAAGAGCATGTTGCGTAGATGTGCAAACTGATCTTAAATTTATGAAAAAGTCCCTTGAGCTTTGCCCCACTGACTTTTAAAGTTCCCATGTTATCCTTACGAAGAGCAGATTTTGTTTACATTATGATCGGCTGGATAGTTTAATTGCTGTTGTTATTTGTTTTGCAATGCAAGGTGCATGAACAAAAACATTTACTGATTTGGTTGAAATTAAATATTTAGTCCTACCATTTGAATTTGGGTTGCGTACATATTATTACAATGGAAAAAAGCGATATAGCCTGATAAAGGCTTTGCAATTTGATATACATCATCAAATAAGAAAAATCTATTGACATAGCCCAAGACTGTATTTTTAAAGCAATCATTGAAAGAACCGATTTGCAAACTATGGAATCATAGAAAAGTAATAGAATGCCACCAAATAGATGAAAATATAGATAATTACCTATTATGAATCTACTATCCTGTATGTAATTAAGAAAACAGCTAGGCCTACAAGATAAAATATTCCTACAAACAATGAGGCCGGCCACACACAGAACCGGGCGGGGCGGGGCGCGACAGGGCATTTTGCCCCGGGGCGTCTTGTGTGACGGGAATTGCACAGGCTCTTATGGAGCGCCACACACAGGACCGGGCGAGGCAGGGCACGTCAAAAAGACGCCCCTGGGCGCCCGCAGGGCAAAATGTGAAGCTCTCCAAAATTATGCCCCGAGGCAAGTCGATGCCGGGCAGAACTTTCTGCGCATGCGTGGTCATGTGATTTATTCCCTTTCGGGCAAATTTTGATAAGGATTATTTTACAACTGATAAAATTTACGTATAAGACTGTACAGTAACAATTTATACACACTCTTTGATACGACTATACAAGTCGTAGTGAAGTAGTGATATTACTAGAGTGGTTGAATAAATAATAATTTATCTTGGTATTGATAACTGAGGAAATAGAGGGCCAACGTTCATATCTTAAGGGTTTAAAAAAACACTCTTCTGGAGGTATGGCTGTTTAAATTTTGTTTTCTATTCTGCTCCCAAGTATAAAGTCCAATTTAAAAGTATGCTAAATCGGCTCAAGGCTCAGAAATAAAAAATCCTATATTAATTTTCAGGTTTATGGGGGCTAAACTTTTTACTTGACGTGCCCTGCCTCATTCTGTGTCACAGCAACAAGACAGGGCTTAAGTCAGGCGTCTCGTCTTGCCCTGTCGCGCCCCGACCCGCCTGGTTCTGTGTGTGGCCGGCCTGAAGGAGTATGTTAGCCAAAGTGCTAACATTTTTAGTAGGAAACATGGACTTAACTTTTTCGATCATTGCAGAGGAAAGCCCTCACGAGGCTCAATAAAGCTAGTAGGTCAGGGACATTTATGGGGTACACTTCCATATCTGTTGGCACAAACAACCGAATGAGTAATATTGATTATTTGATTGTTTAATTTGATATATCGATCGATATTACTCAATTCGGTTGTTTGTGCAAACAGATATGGAAGTGTACCCCATTTATGTTCAACTAGAGGTCGTCCAGTGGTCGAAAACGCAACCAAAAATATGTAATGTACAGACTTCTCTATTTTCACCCTACGCAGTAAATAAAACATTTGATGATTGTGTAGCAGTCTTCAATTAAATTGGATTTTAGCAAATTTCCCTATAGGGAAGTAGCTATTACCGTAGGTCTCATGGCAAAAAAACCTAGGCCCAGGACCGATTTACTTTTTCATTTTGATGTCCCCAGAGGCCAAAAACACCATTGGTTCAAAATTTTATATATGTATATATATGTGTGTCCATCCAGAGGATAACTTGAGTAATTTTTGCCTGATTTTGATAAAATTTGGTTTGAAGGTGTAAGGTGGGATACACTTGAATGAGTTAGCGAACCAACATGATCGGACCATGGGAACAGGGTTTAACGGCATTTTATGGGGTAAAAAGGGGGTTTTCTAATTTTTTACCCTTAAAACATAAAATTTATCAAATTTTCTCCAGACCTTTTTAAAGAGCTTAGATAAACAAATAATCAAGTATATCAAAGTGTTTTAGTATGGTGATTGGTTAGGGAGAAAATTAATGTTGTAGTTGGCCTGTTTATGGATAGGCCTATATATGTTGATCAAACTTGAAGGATTTATTTATTTCATACTAAGCTAATGATATTTTAATAAAAAACACACTTTATTATTTTTCTTGTAGCAGCTAACCTAGGTACTTGTTAAAAATAAATGTAAATTAATAGATTAATTGAAAATCAAACCAGGCATAAGGAAATTCGTTTAGTCGGCAGGTTTGCTGCAGCTGGGACATTCTGTTTATATATCTTTGTTATTTCGTCACCAGCATGGTTTAACCCATAAGGCCCATGTTATTTTTTTTATTTTAAATTCATTTTTTGTGCTTACTTTTGAGGCTGTTTTAAAAAACAGCCAAAGCTTTAATGTTTATAAAGGTATTCTGCTCATCTACAGGCAAATATCTTTCTAACAATATTTATGAGCATATTTTCCCTGTGATGCTATGTTTCCATGGGTATTTACCCTGAGTTTTAAATACCCAGGTATTTTACATCACTAGGTACGTCCGATCTTAATAATCAAGGGCTCAAATGAAAGCTGGTATTTCACTGAAGGTTCTTACACCAAAACATATAGGATTACGTAATTATAGCCTAACTGAGGAATCTTCAATTGAAGTAACAATTTAAAAAAAATCTAATTTATGTTTTTTGGTCAAGCATGGTGTCTACTAAACCTGGTTTGAAAAATTCAAGGAGTTTTCCAGGAGAATTCAAGACTAATTCCTGAATTTTAAGAGCTACTATCGGACCCCGTTCAACTAATCGCAACCCGCTAATAATAATTTATTATTACTATTAATGATTATATAATTTAAAACAAAACTTTTCCAAAGAAAAATATTTTATACAACATAATAAAACGGTATAACTAGTAGGTAAGGCGACACCAGCTATCATCTCCTGCGATCGTGGGAATACCAGTGAGCATATCTTGCAGTCTCGTCAACACAGCCAACCGATCGCGGCAAAACAGCGATCGGTATTTATATTTTATTGATATTTTATGATTTCAGCGACACCGATAATCGTCTCCCGCGATCGCGGCAATACCCGTGAGCATATCCTGCAGTTTCAGCAACACCGATAATCGTCTCCCGCGATCGCGGCAATACCCGTGAGCATATCCTGCAGTTTCAGCAACACCGATAATCGTCTCCCGCGATCGCGGCAATACCCTTGAGCATATCCTGCAGTTTCAGCAACACCGATAATCGTCTCCCGCGATCGCGGCAATACCCTTGAGCATATCCTGCGGTTTCGGCGACACCGATAATCGTCTCCAATGATCGTGGCAATACCCGTGACCATATCTCGCGGTTTCGGCAACACCGATAATCGTCTCCCGCGATCGCGGCAATACCCATGAGCATATCCTGCGGTTTCGGCGACACCGATAATCGTCTCCCGCGATCGCGGCAATACCCGTGAGTATATCCTGCGGTTTAGGCAACACCGATAATCGTCTACCGCGATCGCGGAAATACCCGTGAGTATATTCTGCGGTTTCGGCAACACCGATAATCGTCTCCCGCGATCGTGGCAATACCCGTGACCATATCTCGCGGTTTCGGCAACACCGATAATCGTCTCCCGCGATCGCGGCAATACCCATGAGCATATCCTGCGGTTTCGGCGACACCGATAATCGTCTTCCGCGATCGCGGCAATACCCGTGAGCATATCCTGCGGTTTCGGTGACATCGATAATCGTCTTCTGCGATCGCGGCAATACCCATGAGGATATCCTGCCGTTTCGGCGACACCGATAATCGTCTCCCGCGATTTCGGCAACAAAAGCGGTAGTGTTTGGTTAGCCGACGATTCCGATGACCGGGCTCCGGATTCCCGGAGGTTTGGGTGGATTCCTGGAGTTTTCCAGGACATTTCAAGGTAAGATAAAATTCCCGGAGTTTTCCCGGTTTTCCCGAATTTCCCGGAGAGTAGACACCATGATGGTGTCTACTAAACCTGGTTTGAAAAATTCAAGGAGTTTTCCAGGAGAATTCAAGACTAATTCCTGAATTTTAAGAGCTACTATCGGACCCCGTTCAACTAATCGCAACCCGCTAATAATAATTTATTATTACTATTAATGATTATATAATTTAAAACAAAACTTTTCCAAAGAAAAATATTTTATACAACATAATAAAACGGTATAACTAGTAGGTAAGGCGACACCAGCTATCATCTCCTGCGATCGTGGGAATACCAGTGAGCATATCTTGCAGTCTCGTCAACACAGCCAACCGATCGCGGCAAAACAGCGATCGGTATTTATATTTTATTGATATTTTATGATTTCAGCGACACCGATAATCGTCTCCCGCGATCGCGGCAATACCCGTGAGCATATCCTGCAGTTTCAGCAACACCGATAATCGTCTCCCGCGATCGCGGCAATACCCGTGAGCATATCCTGCAGTTTCAGCAACACCGATAATCGTCTCCCGCGATCGCGGCAATACCCTTGAGCATATCCTGCAGTTTCAGCAACACCGATAATCGTCTCCCGCGATCGCGGCAATACCCTTGAGCATATCCTGCGGTTTCGGCGACACCGATAATCGTCTCCCGTGATCGTGGCAATACCCGTGACCATATCTCGCGGTTTCGGCAACACCGATAATCGTCTCCCGCGATCGCGGCAATACCCATGAGCATATCCTGCGGTTTCGGCGACACCGATAATCGTCTCCCGCGATCGCGGCAATACCCGTGAGTATATCCTGCGGTTTAGGCAACACCGATAATCGTCTACCGCGATCGCGGAAATACCCGTGAGTATATTCTGCGGTTTCGGCAACACCGATAATCGTCTCCCGCGATCGTGGCAATACCCGTGACCATATCTCGCGGTTTCGGCAACACCGATAATCGTCTCCCGCGATCGCGGCAATACCCATGAGCATATCCTGCGGTTTCGGCGACACCGATAATCGTCTTCCGCGATCGCGGCAATACCCGTGAGCATATCCTGCGGTTTCGGTGACATCGATAATCGTCTTCTGCGATCGCGGCAATACCCATGAGGATATCCTGCCGTTTCGGCGACACCGATAATCGTCTCCCGCGATTTCGGCAACAAAAGCGGTAGTGTTTGGTTAGCCGACGATTCCGATGACCGGGCTCCGGATTCCCGGAGGTTTGGGTGGATTCCTGGAGTTTTCCAGGACATTTCAAGGTAAGATAAAATTCCCGGAGTTTTCCCGGTTTTCCCGAATTTCCCGGAGAGTAGACACCATGTCAAGTAATACTGTAGATAAATGAATGCTGATGCTTGATGGCAAATCTAGGCGTGCATACCTTTAATTTAAGACCAAAATTATGAAAATCGGTCGGGTAGAAGAGCCGAACGGACTCGGAAAAGAAAAACCAAATTTATCTCCCATAAGAAATGTACAGGGAGCAAATTACGTTTGTGCATAACTCGAGTAATACGTCAGATAAATGAATGCCGATGCTTGATGGCAAATCTACGGGTGCATACCTTTAATTTAAGACCAAAATCATGAAACTCAGTCGGGTAGAAGAGGCGGACGGACTCGGAAAAGAAAAACCGATATTTTTTAATATATGACTACACCCAAGAAGCCTTTACTAACACTTTCATTAAAGGATTAAATTATTATTCACAGTTAATGGGAAAAAACCACCTGAACAAAACCTTAACCTTATAACCCTACATTTTCTAAGATAAATATAGGCAAATTGACATTACTCACAGCAACTAACCAAAAGAATGTCAATTGAAGCAAATAAAATTGTGACTGACAAGTTATGAATCAGGTAGTTCTTAAGCAATGTGAGCAAATTTTATCGCTTATGTCTGAAATTTGTAAACACACTGCCGACAATGGTGGTACCATGCAGGCTATATTATCAATAACAAAGATAAACATGGACAACCTTATGAATAAGTACCTATAAGTAAGTTGTGAAACATTTTGTAGAAAAGAAAACACTAAAAAAAAGATCTTTTGAAAAATGATAAAATATTTACAAGAAATTTTGATTATATCAAACAGTTATGTACATCGTGAGTGTTTCCATCAGTTATAGAGTTAACTCTTTTAAACTTATCAGAAATTATTTGACTGTTATTCGTTTTGAAGTAACTCCTGTATTATTTTTCAATTGCTCAAATTCAAGCAAAAGATACACTAGTATTAAATAATTTCAAGACAATTATAGGCCTAAAACTTTTTAAACATGTTTTTATTTCTTATCAAACAACTTACAATTCGCTCCAAAATGATAAGATGTTCTTTTTCCAGCTTTGAAAAATGACTGTTGTGTCTTCTTCTAAAAAGTGAAAACCATTTATCACCCGGAACTCCATTCCTAAAAGGGTTTTTACGATTGTCTGATTTGAGAAACTTTATTACTAGGTCAAGAACCTCTTCACGTTTAACCTGATCGCCTTGTTTAGCTTTTTCTAAGATAAAATTTAAAATTTCTTCTTCTTCATGAGGGCGTAAAACTGGTGGTTTTTTATGACTCATGTTTACAAAGTTAATATCCTTCTTTCCACAGTTAACGTATTAATCAATCTGAAACAAAACATAGCAATACAATAAATTATCTTCCATAATAACTTCTAAAGATGTTTTCATAAACGGTAGGCCTACCTATAATATTAGCGCCACTAGCTTTGTGTAGCTTAGCAACCATACTAAAACAGAATAACGGCACAAATGTTCCAGGACAGGTTTTCAACATTTAAGCTTAATACATTTTATTAAAAGCCTCCACCGCTCTGCAAACAAACAAAGCACGTTCAACTTAGGTTACAGATTATTTTTTACACATCTATTACCTACCTACTTAATGAAGAGTATTTTTACATTTTGAGTAAGTAGGCCTAAACAATATTCAAAAATAAAAATTAAAAGTTCTGTAAAAATTGCTTTTATTGTGTGCGCCCTGTCAGCAATGACTGTCGAATTACGGTACACAGACTGTTGCCAGGTGTCAAGTTTATGAGGGTTTACTGTATTTTAATACCTAAGTTATTAGGTACTGATTATTGTTAATAATATAAAATAATAAAATCTTTGAATCTTGTTATTCTATCATGGTGTTGGATTGGCTTGTTTTTCTCTCTTTTAGTTAGGTTACCCTAAGTAAGTTGCATAGGCCCTAAGTCACCTAGGCCTATATGATATGGTTATCAAAAGTAGAGCAGGCCTACTGTAAGTAACTACAGCCAGTATGTATGAAATAGCATAGTAATAAGAGAAAATTCAGCAAAACTTGCTCGACGTGAGTACCTGCATTCCTATCAAGGCCATCACCTTGACCTACCTAGATGCCGACTAGCCTAGACTCAAAATGGCTACCCTTACAGTTCGACCAAAACTTCTGTGCGCGTGGACGGGTCACTACTAGCCGAACTAAAACATACGGGTACCGGCTATTGGCAGTGCTGGGGGTAGGGGTGAGTGAGTAGCAAGACACAAATGTTTTTACAAAAGTACCCCCGCCAAACGCCTCGCCTAGACCCAACCAGATCTGGTCGCGCGTACAGAAACTTTGGCCGAACTGTACTACACTAGTAAGCTCTATAACACGCTCCCAGTTGAAGTGCGCGAGCTGGACATTAGGGCCTTCAAAGACACCCTGAGCGAGACTATCTGGTGGGCAAGCCTCTATACTCACTAAGTGAGCTGGACGACACACCACTTTTTGGTAACCCTCCGCCATCTTAGTTAGTTTTTATGTGAAAAATAGTAGCCTATTATTATATGTTGTAATAAAGTGATATAGATACACATAGAATTGAGCCGTTTTCCCTCAGCACTTTTCCCTCAGTACTTTTCCCTCAACACTTTTCTCTCAGCACTTTTCCCTCAGCACTTTTTCCCCAGTACTTTTCACTCAGGTAAATTCTCTCAGGACAATGTGCTGGGGAAGGAGCTCAGTACCAGGGCCCGGTACTGAGTACTTTTCCCCCACCCTTTGGGGGTAAAATCCGTGTATATAAGGGAGGGCACTTGGGCAGCAGAGTCAGTTGGGCCTTCGGGCCCGACCCCACCGGATGGGCGTGTTGAGCCCCCAGTACTTTTTCCTTTTCCGGTACAGGACGGGTGTGTTGAGCCCCCAGTACTTTTTCCTTTCTCCGGTACAGGACGGGCGTGCTGAGCCCCCAGTACTTTTCCCTCTCTCCGGTACGGGATGGGCGTGTTGAGCCCCCAGTACTATTCCCTTTCCCCTGGTGCATGGGCGTGTTGAGCCCACACTGGCTGGACGGGCGTGTTGAGCCCCCAGCGCTCCTTCTTTACCTTTCCCTCCGGTACAGGACGGGCGTGTTGAGCCCCCAGTACTTTTTCCTTTCTCCGGTACGGGACGGGCGTGCTGAGCCCCCAGTACTTTTTCCCTCTCTCCGGTATGGGATGGGCGTGTTGAGCCCCCAGTACTACTCCCTTTCCCCTAGTGCATGGGCGTGGTGAGCCCGCACTGGCTGGACGGGCGTGTTGAGCCCCCAGCGCTCCTTCTTTACCTTTCCCTCCGGTACAGGACGGGCGTGTTGAGCCCCCAGTACTTTTCCCTCTCTCCGGTACGGGATGGGCGTGTTGAGCCCCCAGTACTACTCCCTTTCCCCTAGTGCATGGGCGTGGTGAGCCCGCACTGGCTGGACGGGCGTGTTGAGCCCCCAGCGATCCTTCTTTACCTTTCCCTCTGGTACAGGACGGGCGTGTTGAGCCCCCAGTACTTTTTCCTTTCTCCGGTACAGGACGGGCGTGCTGAGCCCCCAGTACTTTTCCTCTCCCCGGTACGAGATGGGCGTGTTGAGCCTCAGTACCTTAGTGCACGGGCGTGTTGAGCCCGCACTGGTTGGACGGGCGTGTTGAGCCCCCAGCCATCCTTGAATCTTCTCCTTTCACTCCGTGCAATAGTGGACGGGTTATAATAGGAGATTCTGTTTTAGGCTGGGCAGTTGGAGCCAGACAGCCGACGAGAGCGGTCAGCAGGAGACAGCGCTGTATGCGACGAGACTACACCACTATTTGAAGGTTGGGCAGTTGGAGCCAGACAGCCGACGAGAGGTGTCAGCAGGAGACAGCGCTGCACATTGCGACGGTCTACACCACTATTTGAAGGCTGGGCAGTTGGAGCCAGACAGCCGACGAGAGGTGTCAGCAGGAGACAGCGTGGGATTTCGTGACGAGTCGACGTCGCTATTAGAAGGCTGGGCAGTTGGAGCCAGACAGCCGATAAGAGGTGACAGCAACGACAGGTTGCTCTCTGTGAGGTACGCCGTTGGGACGGCATTCCAGAGGATCACCAGGGACAGTACGGTGGAATACTGGACGCTAAACTAATAGTCGCCTTGGCTACAAGGCCGTTATGTTTTGTTGTAAATATTGTAAATAGTGCACAATAAATGAGATCAGTTTGTAGCAGTCACTGAGTTGTCACTAACCCAGGAAAAAAAACCCTCTAGGAAAAAGCTAGAAATACTTTGTAGGAGTGTTAAAGGGACTTTTCTCCTTTAAAAAGGGAAAACTTCCTTACAATGTGACGCAATCTATTCCGACTTTGTCGGTCACCGATGCAGTATTCCAAGTTAGTCATAGATGTATACACGGTTGAAAATACCAATAGTTTTTAGTGTGAAGTTGTTTGTAACAATTGAGTTAAAAGGCCCATGAATGTTTCGCGAGTGTGCTAGGTTACAGGATATTGATTTTAGTAGAGAGCTACAGTCCAAAGCAAAAGCACAAGTCCCACGTCACCCAAATAAGGTCACAATATAGGCCCTATATGGCTTACTTTTAAAATATACCTTTAAGAATAATAATCAATCAATAACATTTTGGGGTAATTAGGTCAGTTACATGAATGTATTTTACAGTTTGAGTCCTCTAACTTAGGTAATTCGACATTTAGAGCCATTAATAGGCCTACCATTGACTTAAATCAATGCTTAAATTATACCTAGGTAATTTGGTACTATCCTGTTAAGGGGAACATTCATTATTATCGTGATTCCTTTTCGATATAGGCTATCAATATTTTTGTTTTCCTTTACGATTCATATTCCATCTGTTTTAATATCTTCAAACACATTTAAATTAGCCTACAGACAAACAGACATAGCAAATATGTCTAAATTATACTTCGTTCAGTAACCAAGTTACTGAGTTATAGCTTGTTAAGATTAAGAACTAACTAATCTTGTTATTAGGCAAAAAAATTGCCTAAGTTATATATTGGATTATGAAATGAAACTATTCTAAACTAACCTAACATAACAAGGTAACCAAACTTGCTGTAGGCCAAGTTACCGTTTCAAAATTCCGTTTGATAATAGAAAAGGCATATGGGGAATAACTTAGGCTATCAAACGGAATTTTGAAATGTTACAGCAAGTTTGGTTAGTTAAGAACAGTTTCATATCAATATAGGCCTAATATGTTTTTATTATTGTTTGTTGATACTGAACAATATTTATTTATCATAGTTGTCAGCTGATAAGTTTCTATTTGTTAATATCAATAGCCTATCAAATAAAAAAATAAATTATCGATATAAAAAAAAGAAATAATTGATAATAAATGTTCTCTTTAACAGGAAAGTACCGGTAATTTAATTTAGTCCTAGCATGCCAGCGATGTTGAGAAAGCTTACGAATTAACCTTAACTTAAAGTTAGGCCTACTGAAAAGGATGAGAAAATGGCATAAGTTAAAGACATTATAAGATATATAGGATAGGCCTATGGTCGTTAGGCATTTACACGCAAGTAGACTAATTTAATTTGATCTTGTCAAGGAATGGGCCTAGCCTAACTTATAGATATATAAATTCAGGGCCCCATGCAGGAATGAAAATAAATAAAGTAGCCTAGGCCTACTGTGTAGGCCTATCTATATATAAAGCCAAAAGTACCCATGAACTTTTGAGAAAACTATAAGTCACACTCCCATAAACCATATAACTTACTTAAAATGTTCGTCATGACGAGAAACCTTGCGCAAAACTATCCATTGTTTAATAAATTGGCCTTTAAGGTCGTAAATCCTTTCTAAAGAGAACTTTCCATATATCTAATGTAAAAAGTATCTCAGCTGTACTCATTTGTTTGTATTACTGTATTCTATTTTGTTTCTTTCAGCTTAACTTAACCAATCAATAATTGTATTAATACTTATGAAGTCAAACGGGGTGAAGCCCGTGCGTAACAGCTCGTTTAAGATAGTAGGCAATCTTGTTAACTTAAAATTGACATGAAGTTTTAAAACCAGGACCTAGTTTAACACTGCAATAACTTACATAAATGTAAATTTGAGATGTGCAACACGATAAATGCCATTACAGTAGACTCCCTCTTAACCGGACACCTTTTAACCGGACTACACTCGGCAGAAATGACATCTCTTTAACCGGACAATTTTTATCAGCACATTGGTTTAACCGGACTAGATCGGCAGGAAGTGGGCAGTACTGAAACGACTGTTCTCGTGGGAAAGATTTGAGACCAGTGATCACGTGTCTAAATACGATGTTCTCCTAAATTTAAGTCGAATATCACCCGTTATCCGGACTGGCCACGGTCCCGTGGAGTACGGATAAGAGGGAGTCTACTGTATTAGAACTGTTAAGTCATTTCATACGAACTAATGCTGTATTGGGGTTTAAAACAACAGCACCATTATTTTATTCACAGAGGACACGCGTCCGGTAACCAGGCGTGGATAAGCATCCGGCAGTGACGTCACCAAGTTATGGGGGTCCGGAACACCATTACCACAACAATACGATGCACAACCATTGGTGTTTGTGGTGTAACTTAGTGGATAGAGTGCTCGGCTGATATGCAAGAGGTCCCTGGTTTGAATCCTATCGGTAACTTTAACTTTTTGTCAAAGATTTTGCTTTGAATGCCATTTCTTCTTAACAGTAGGTACATCTTTTGTAATAATGTTTGGCATTTATAATTTTATTTTAAGAACAGAATTTAACCTTCATTCGATTTTTTTATTAACAGCAAGTTTGGTTGGTTACGTTAGGTTATGACAAGGCCTAACTGCCGGACGCCTAATCCACGTCCGGTTACCTGATGCGTAGGCCTATCCTCTTCGTATTTTATTTGGCCTAGGCCTACAGCGGGTACAGTTTCTTAACTGGGCTACGCTAATATTGATTGAAACTATCGTATTGAAAATATTGATTAATAATAGATATTTTAAAATATATCTATTATAAAATTAAACTATCATAACCTAACCTAACCAACCAAACTTGCTGATGGTGAAAAAATCGCATTAAGGTTTACTAATTGAATCGATAGTTTCAATCAATATTAGCGTAGCCCAGTTAAGAAACTGCACCCCCTACAGCTAATAACATTGTATGGTATTTATTCTTCCAACGGTAACACCATTTTTATATTCAAAAATACATTAGGCCTAATATAAATAGATTAAATCACTGCATAAACATAGCATAGGTCTATGCGAGACTGCAACATTTAACAGAACATTGACTGTGAAATCCAGTGATGACTGATAAGAATAAGACCATGCTATCTTATAGCCTAAAAAAAAACATTTAAGACATTTTCATCTCATCTTCCACACAGCCACAGCCTAGGCGTACGGTAGGCTACTTAAGTTAGGCCTACCTGTATGGAAAAACTAGGTACAGTAGTAGATTTTTCCCAAACAAAACTATATAGTATGATCCTGGTGCACCAAATACATAAATTAAGAATCATATTATGGCAATTATTTTATTTAAAATTCATTGGAAACCTTTAATTTGAAAATTATTTAGTTCTATCAGCTAACCTCAACTTGATGACAAAAACACTGACTACTGACATTCATAGTCAATGCTACTGACTTGACTTGACTTGTCTTGACTGTGACTTTGACTGTAGACTGAACTGAACTGAAGTAACTGAACTGAACTGGAACTGAAGTCTCCGTCAGATAGTGGAACAGAGCCTTGGACAGAGAGAGAGTCAGAGGGGTGGTCAGAGGACGCTCCGTGACGCACGACGTCACGATTTCATGACGTTCACACTTTTTCCCAGCAGGGCCGATGTAAATAAAAAAATGGTGGTTGTATTTGCATGCGATCACGGTAAATTGCTTATAAACTCGCAGCCGAGTAGACATCGTAATCGTCTCCCGCGTTTGCGACAAGATTCTTACTATTTTCCGCGGTCGGGTCGTTTAGACATGGTCTACCATTATCGAGGCAATATGAGGGATATGAGCATATCATATCCCGAGGTCGTGAGGAGATTTTCATCGTCTACCGCAAATGGGGCAAAATTCTTATCTTTTCCCGCGGTCGTTAGGACATTATCCTCGTCTTGCGCGATCGCGGTCAAATTCTGGCCACCCCTCGCGGCCGTGAAGACATCATTATATCGTCCCCCGCGGTCGTGTGGACATAGTAATCGCCTCCCGCGATTGTGGCAAAATTGTAATCATTTCCCTCGGTCTTGTGGAGATCATCATCCTCTTCCGCAAATTAGGAAAAGTTATAACGTTTTCCCGCGATCGTGTGGCCATTATCATCGTCTTCCGTGATCGAAGCAATATTCTGATCATCCCTCGTGGCCGTGTAGAAATCATTATTGTATCTCTCGCGGTCCTGTAGACATCGTAATCGTCTCCCGTAGTCTTGAAGACATCGTAATCGTCTCCCGCGTGATTGCGGAAAAACGGCAATCATCCCCAACGGACATATGGAGGTCATCGTCAATTGAAAACTCCAGGTAGAAATACAAAATTCACACATAATTCCCGGTTCAAACAACTCCCACGCGATTCAGGGATTTCCCGGTCGCCTCAACCCAAGATACCAAGATCGGACAAAAGATAACTGAAATATAAAGTTTTTTTGTGTAAAAATAAGGCAAAATTAAGGGTTCCCCCGACTAACTTTGCCTTATTTTTACACAAAAAACTTTATATTTCAGTTATCTTTTATTCTTTTGTCCGATCTTTTTGATCTTGGTATCGTTTGATAGGGAATTACAAATTCTAAAAAAAAGTGTTCTTGACATTTTTCATAGAACCATGTTTTATCTATGATAGAACTAGCCGTTTTTGAGTTATTTAAGTTAAAAAAATTGAAACGGCCGCCATTTTGAAATTTACAATTGGAATAACTTTATTATTTTTTTCGATTATAGGTCTTTTGTATGTTAACATGGTTACGAAATTTTATAACCATCGAACAAAAAACTTTACAGATAAAAATATTTTTGTATAAAAAACAAAATGGCGGATAACTGGGTAAATAATGCATTTTCGGACATGCCTTCACAAAAACTTTTTTCTTCCTTTTAGTATGAGGATTCATTTCCCAAAGTCCTGAAACGTTTTTTATGGACACCCTGTATATATATATATATATATATATATATATATGTTTTCTATGGATACCCTGTATATATATATATATATACATATACATACATACACATGGTGCTTTTGAAATGGTGTTTTTAGCCTCTGGGGACATCAAAATGAAAAAGTAAATCGGTCCCGGGCCTATAGACAATAGACAATAGACAATAGACAATTTATTCATCGTTCAGTAATTACAAAATTACAATAGATTTCGTCAAACAGAATATATAAATAAAGGTTACTTTTTAAAATCTAGGTCCTTGTTTTTGAATTTAACATCAAAAAAATCATCTATTTTGTACATTGGATTGATTTTACACCACTTTAACAGTTTGTCAGAGAAAACATTTAAAGGCAAAGAGCTGAAATCAACAGGAAACTTATTAAATATTTTAAGACCCAAGTAGGTATGGTAATTCTGAGTTCTTGACAGCCTAACTCTATCTAAATCTAATGTACCTCTATTTCTTGTTTGGTAACTATGGACACTATCTCTAATTACATATTTGTGGTAGTTTTTTTTTAACAAAAATAGACACTTCATATATGTACAGACTAATTACAGTTAATATATCTAATTTTACAAACAATGGCTTACAATGGTCTCGTTTTCTACTACCAGTCACAATCCTTATCGCCTTCTTTTGTACTTTCAAAACAACTGTAATTCCTACTCCATTTCCCCAAATAACAATGCCATATCTAATAATGCTTTCAAAGAATGCAAAGTAGGCTAATTTTAGATAAGTGTCAGTTACATGATTTCTTAAATTACTAAGTAGGCAAACCACTCTGGATAATCGAGCACAAATAGAGTCTATATGCTGCTGCCAAGATAACCTACTATCAATGTGTATACCCAGTAATTTTACATAGTTATAGCTAACATTATCATGAGTAGAGATTAATAAACAATCAGTTTTGTCGGTGTTCAGCTTTAAACCATTAGAGGTAAACCATTTTGTTGCTTCATATAGAGCCTGTTCGTTTAAACATTGCAATTTTTCTAAATCTAAATGACTACTGAACAAAGTGGTGTCGTCAGCATAAATACAAACACTACTACTACTAGGAACATTGAAAGACAAATCATTCATCAAAATTAAAAATAAAATAGGCCCCATTATCGACCCTTGTGGGACTCCATATTTGACCTCAGTGACCTGCGATCTCTGACTATTTACTTCTACTACCTGTTTTCTATCTTTAAGGTAAGACACAAACATATTTAATTCACTGTCATGAAAACCGTAATGAGATAGTTTGTCCAAGAGGATACTATGTTGAACACAATCAAAAGCTTTACTCAGATCACATAATGTGATCTGAGCAAAACACCTATCTTCTAAAGCATTTAAGATCTTATTTACAATACTATCTACAGCCAGTGTTGATGACAGACCTAGCCTATATGCAAATTGACTACTGCTAAACAAGTTGAGACATTCAAAGTAGGTACATACCTGCTTTTTGAAAATTTTTTCCAATATCTTAGCCATTGTAGGGATGCAGGATATAGGGCGGTAACTACTGGGTAAATTTTTCTCCCCTTTTTTATATACTGGAACTACCCTGGAGAGTTTCATAAAGGAGGGAAAAACACCATCTTCAAGACATCTATTAATACAAAAGGTAAGTGGACTTAAAATTAACATAATCACAGCCTTAATTAAATTACTATTTAAACCATATATATCTCTTGTTTGAGAATTTTTTAAAGACAAAGCCACACTTAAGACCTCACTTTCAGACACTTTGGAAAGTTTAAAATTTAAATCAGGACAAGGACTTTTTTTCACCATCAGATTAGCACTCAACTCGGACACTTCGATGTTTTCACAGATATCTTCAACCACTGCAGAGAAGTAGGTACTGTAGTCGTCTGGAGACACATCAGCCATGTTCTTCTGCGTTGACCTCCCAGCTGCTGAATTTATCACCAACCATGCCGTTTTACACTTGTTGGCAGACATGTCAATAAGTTCTTCATTCTTCTTCTTCTTAGCATCACAAAGAGCGGTGCGGTATCTGCCCCTCAGAGTCTTGGATAAGGTTAGGAAATTTATGTCCCCACTGGTCTTATACAAGTCATGATAAAATATTATCAACTTTTTCATTTCAGCTAGTTCGGGTGTATACCATTTACCTGGTTCCTTCTTCTTTCTTGTGGATCCTTGTAGTTTTGTTTTAGTCAGGGGGAAACATAAATTAAAATTTGATAAAAAACAGTCCCAGAAGAGGTCAAAGCATTCTTCAGTGGATAAACACGGGTCATAGACGAAATTCCAGCATACCTGGCTCAGGTTATTGCAAAAGTTGTCCATCTTCGCAGTCGTTATTCTTCTGGTATACAAAATATCAGGAGCCAGCAAGATGTTCTCTATTGAAGCTAGACTTTCAAAAATAATAGCATCATGATCACCGAGCAGAGGTTTAACAACTTTTATAGTAAAATCTGTGGATGAAATATTGGTAAGTAAGTTGTCCAAACAAGCAGAACCCCTCGTCGGTAAAGTATTGGCACAATAAACATTGAACTGACGCAATGTGTTTTTAAAACTTGTTACACTAGGCATGGTAGTAGTTACATCAAATTCTGCATTAAAGTCACCACATATTATTAATTTAACCATCTTACCCCTACTTATAAGGAAAATTAGCATTTCTTCAAGCAACTGCAGAAACCGATCCGTCTTACCATTTGGAGACCGATAGACAGACACCACAATAGCATTAAAATATTTAATTTCAACAGCTGTTGCTTCAAAGTCCTGTTCATAACAAAAATTATTTAAATCAATCTTCTTCACGGTCAAATCATTCTTGGTTATTATGCTAACTCCACCACTACTTAGGCGAGTACGGCAAAAACTATTAGCAAGTTGATAACCCGTCGGTAAGCAATAATTCACCTCATCTTCTCTTAGAAAGTGCTCACAGAAGCAAGCAACATTAATATCACATTCAGTAAGAAACTGCTCAACCTCTAGAATTTTATTGCTTAAGCCTTGAATATTAACTGATAATAGCCTAAAAGTCTTAAATGTATTAGGCCTAGGCCCCAGAATTTCATTGAAGTCAGGTGTAGCTCTTGTGTTACCAGCCTCTAGGCTGCAATCAAATATATTTGACCTAATTGAGGAGTTATTGGGACTTGACCTTGTATAGGGTTCTACGAGCGTTTCCTTCCTAAAAAAGAAGATTGTTCAGATTGCCTATGGAAGGAAGATGCCAAACCTCCCATCCTTTGTTTATTTCTAAATTTACTAATCAGAACACCATCAGGCCAAATTTCAGCATTTAGCAAGTTGTAGTTTTTGTTAGCAGGAATACCTACCTTGAATGATTTGTAGTGTCCTAGAAATTTAGGTTTTATTTCATAACATACTGTCTCTACTTCATATACACTTTTTATATGTTCCGTAATATGTTTGTCAGTAACCTCCAACCCTAGTCTAGAGATGAAAAACCAATCATATTTTTCCGCCACTTTAAGAGATGATGTAGATTTAGCAGTTCCCAATACAACATTTGGTGATTCCACACTTTTTGGCTTAGGGTGAGAAGTCACATTGCTTTCATTATTTTCTTTGTTATTATTAGTTCTTCTCCACACATTAGTATGTCTGTGTCTTCTGTTCTTAACCTCCTTCCATACGTTTCCATCATAATGTTCAATATTTACATTCAATCTGTCATCTGCTGACATCGTCATCAAGTTAGAGTTAGTCACATCCGATTGGTCGTCTTCCATATCCCCGTCCACCGAGAGCGAAAATGTATCCCGGTTTAGGTGGTCCTTGGGCAAAGCCCTCTGATTATCTTTTTTCAATGGTGAAGTGGAGTTAGAGATTTCAGAACCAACAGACTGGACAGACTCATTCTTACTCCCTGCTGTCGGTCTGTTCTTCCTACTGGTCTGTGCATGCACGTTTGAAACTTTATGTGCAGACGAAGGGATCCCTTCTAGTAGGTAACCTTTCAAACTGGTGAAGGGACCTACCTGCCCGATATTGAAATCGGTCAGGTTGGTTACTTTTCAATTTGGTGAGGTAATGAACGCCCTCTTGCTCTTGTGGTGGGGGCATCGACTGCTCTCATTGGCTGCAAGGTTTCTGGGGGAGGGAGTAGTTGTTATGGGGTAAACAGTGCTGCCAACTCAAAAGTCTGGAGCAATAAACATTCCCATACAAGGGTTTTGTGGGTAATTCCGATATTTACGGCTACAAAGTAGGCAGTTTAAATGCCGAAGGAAATTATATGTATAAAATATCTAGTTTGAACTTTTCATAGGTGAAATACTGTAAATAACAAAATACGATATTAAGTCCATCATCTTGCGAACCAGTTTCTTTCCATGCCCCTGGGTCCGAAAAAAAGCATAAACAATTAATAGTGGAACTATTGATTTTTAATCATAGAAAACCCTTATAAAAAAATAATTTATATGTTGGTTGTTCACATTGCAATTGCTTGTAGTCCGTCCGATTTGGATAACTAATTAATAGCTTAAATGAGAGCCGGCATTTCACTGAAGGTTCTTAGACCAAAATATGTAGGATTATTATAATTATAACTGGTGAAATGCGGGTTAAATTGAAGTAAGAATTCGAAAAGTCAAATATATGTTTTTTGGACGAGTAATACAGTAGATCAATATATATGCCGATGCTTAGAGTGAAATCTGTGCACACCTTCAATTTGAGACCTCAACCATGAAAATCGGTTAAATTTATTTTTAAATATAAGAAGATTGACTCTATTAACGTTTAACGAAAACTATCACCGTTTTACAACAAATTGTGTAGCAGTTCCGGTTAATGATAACAACATATACTGAATTGAAGCTTTAGAATAGAAGATTTCAAATGTTTACGGGATAAAATAAAAGATTGGTAATCTTATGGTTAAACGTACGGACACTGACTAGTTTTTAGGTGGAGGAACAAGCAAATTTTCACAGTTTTGAATGTAAACCTGTTTTACTCGAAATATGTTTGAGATAGAAAAACACTCTTGAAATACAAAAGTTGTGGATAATTTAATTCTACACTACCGATCTTCCATAAGATTTAAGATCCAAGCATTGTAGCTTATAAGTTACAGACCAAAATATAATATCTTGCATACTCGAATTTCTTCTGAAATAGCTTTAATCCCCTAAACCACCCTTGAATTTAGAACTTTGCAAAACCCCCAACTTTGTACATCTACACCATATACATGGATTGTCGTCCCAATGCAAAATGTTATTATTCTAGGCCATATATATGTTTTGAGAAACATTATAGTGATCATTTGTCAGTGATATGCCAATCAATATAAAGGTAGGTCAATGGAAAGCATTTATCTACGTGGTGATCGGATGCATAGCAGCTTCAAAACGGATACGTCACAAAATTCGTGTTTGCCTATTAAATATATTGGGTATCTATATATTTAATATATGGATACCTAATATGCCTATAAACATTCAAACTTATGGGTCAATTTGCTGCACACAAAATCCAACAAAGTCTTTTAATAATATAGATACTTATAAGGTTAACAAGGAAACTCCAGAACCACTTGGGTGGAACCCAAAAGTCGGATCAGGATAAAAACTACTTAGTTTTCCTATTTAATGCCTGAAGAATCAGTACACCAAATTTCAACGTTCTAGCTAGTCTGGAAGTTGGATTAGTAATGAATCATTGAGTGAGGGCTTTTACTTTTATATGTTAAGATTATTAGCTAAATATAACACATATGAAAGGTACAAAATAAAATCCATAAGTTAAATAAAGTAGTAGAATATATAAAAACGGAGCTCCAGACAAAGCTGTCTTTAAAATTTGAAATAGGTGTTGCTGCAGACTTTTAATTTTATTCAGCGAGATTACGCCCCTGAATTTAGTGTTACTCCCTCAATATGACAACACTGTTGGATAAATCTAGCTCAGTGGGATAAATGCAGGGATGCAGCAGGCACTTGTAGAGCGAAATTTCCCACAATTTCCATGTAACCGTTTGACTGGTTTTCAGGTTATGTGACAAAATCCAAAACACAATTGAACATAGGATGCACAATAAATCGGATGAGTTTACTTTTGGGCTATTGACTTAATTATTACATCAACCAATTAAATGTATTCTGAACTTGTGTACCCGTTGCGAAATAGAGCGTACTATAGCTAGCCGCCATACCCGTGCTTCGCTAAAGGAACGCTAAATAGAATAATTTATTGTTATGTCCCATAGATCTGTTGTATGAAAAGTTAAATAACTCATAAAATAAATGCCTAACATTTGCATTTAAAGCATCAAACGAATTATTTTTAAAAACGTGTTTTATATCAACTAGACTGCTAGCAGTTACCCACGGGCTTCACCCCGTTCCGTTTGACTTCATAAGTATTAATTAAGACTATTGATTGGATAAGTTAAGTTAACTGATAATCATTTAGCGTTGAACTTACTAAAAAACATCACAGATGCAATTTACGGACTTGAGAGGCCATTAATTCTGGACCTGCCCTTCAGATTTTTGTAAAGAGTTTTATCGAAAAATTTGTTGTTAACATCTATTTTTAATGTTCAAAAGTTACTTAAAAACTACTTAAAGTTACTCAAAAGTTATTGCATTGCATATATATCATGAAAACATCAAAAGAAATTTACAGATATTTTTAGTTGTATATATTGACATCAAGAGAGTTATCAAGATCCCTGCTTAGTTCGCTGACGATATAAATCTGTTTGTGGAAAGTTGCTTCCCTCTATGATTATGAGTCATTTTGCCTTAGGCTTAATACTTTAATTTGAAATGGCAACCATACAAAGTAGGTATTTTAAGCCAAGTACCAGTATGCATGGAGATGAGTGGCACGATTTTGTATCCTTGTTAGTGACTAAGGCTGACATATTCCTTAGACACAGCTGTCAATTAATAGCCCATACTTTGGGCTAATGGAAACTATTGGGACCTACAGTTTATAGTAGAATCCGAACCACATTTTTCCTTGGTAGGTATAAAAAAATTGGTCTAATTATCAGGATAGTACTGCGGATAGTCGTAGTACTCACTAGTAAGGGCGTTAATTCAAACCAGGAAGTATCACATCCACAGTACATGCCTATAAATATCCACATTTCGTGACCTCCTTAGTAGCTGAATTACAGGATGACACCACCGTCTCAGTCTCTTAATGATGTCTTAGCTAAGACTTGACCAAAGATAATGGTTGATTCCACCAAGAATAAGTTAAAAATTGTTGGCATTAACAAAATTCTCTGGATATTGACTATTTCCCAGATTCTTATTGACTCGCCATATGCGTTTGGGCTTTGGGCCAGACATTCAGCACATCTGTGCCAAGACCTCTGGCATTCTCAAAATGATCTGCTGTGCAAGACACTGTTTGAGCATCCATGATTTTTGTATCCATACCTGCTATATATCCAGTATAATTTTTATGTGCGGCAACAACTAGGGTCTTCGGTCTTACTGTGTATTCTGGTCGCTTTTACCAGCACAGCCTTTTTCAATGTCTTAGGCCCCCAATACGGGAAGAATGAGCGTACGCGTAGTATAAATTGTCCTTAAAGTAGTTCTCGTATGTCAAGAAGTTTACAACATAGATTTACATTGTAAGAAAGGGGATTAACCCCGTAACCACGGTGCTCATCTAAGCAGATACTCTGTTTACATTACACTTATAGTCCTCGCCACCCTAAGTTGAGGCAGCCCAAGGCCGCACGGCGTATATCTAGTGCGGCCTTTGGCTGCCTCAACTTAGGGTGGCGAGGACTATAGTCGACCAGATGGTGTGAAGAGAGTTGAACAGTAGCATGAGTATCGATTTACAAATTCCTTTCACAGCTGACGTGAGCTAGGCGATGACCGGTAGGGCTGACTTCCAAGAAACATCGTTAACCTATAAGTCAAACACCCAATCAGCCAATGAGAAGGGCTAATGAAGGAAATGGAGGGGTGAGGAGTCTCGGAGCTGAAGAAACAAATCGAGGAGTTCACCACGGGCCACTGGACCAAGAAGATCGAGAGTTTCGGAGTGTGTGTATCGGTGCATGTGCTTCTGGGACAATAAACAGTATGTAAAAAGAATAAAATATATAACTAAAGTTTTGTAAAACAAACAAGTCATATAGTTTGTCAGTAACTCATTCTTTTAACTTTTTAATTGATTTTCTTTTCTTGTAAATTATAACGTTGTACATTTATTTATCTTATTATTGTTGATCTTTGCCTTTTCAAAGTTTTCTTTTGCTTTACTTTTGTTGTTTTTCTTAATTTAATTTTGTTCATTACATGTTGAGCAACACCCTTAAGCAGTCTTATATCTCATTAACCTAACTCTAACACCTCTAGACTATGAAGTTCAAACATTTATTCAGAGGAAAATTCTTGAGTGATTTTATTGGGTTGGCTAAATAGAGTTTTTGTTTCAACTTTTGAATTACTTATTTCAATTTTACAGTACACTCATTAGTCATTAAACACCAACATTATTTTATTTTACTAGCTATATATTAACTTTGCTTCTTAAGATTGGCACAGTATGATATGCATGATATGCAGTATGATATGTATCGCATATATGATACAAATATAAATATCATTTTATCTTTATGTATAGTTATCTGAGACATGTACGAACAAGAACAATAAAAAAATTTATCTAAAAAAAGAATATTTTATCTATAAAACTGTCAAAATAGTTAGAAGATCAAAATAAAATATATAATCATTTTTACATGTTTTCTTTACAAATTACAGAGAAGTTTACTGGTAAGAATTTTAACAAAATTAACTGCTCTAGATAAATATAAGGTTTATTGGTAAAGTATAAAAACAGTACATAACAATAAAAGGCAACATATAATAATAACTATAGCTGCCCTGTACAGCGGCCAACCTTCTCCATAATATTTTTGTCCAGAGCTGGGGCTACATCTTTCTTCCTGAAACAAACATTTTAATCTTGGTAAAGAAAGTCACAATTTTAAAATACTCGGGGGTACCAAATTATGCGGGTTGATGTAGTTGGTAGTTTCAAATAAAAAGGTCTTATTTTACAATAAATTACCATAGGTACCCTTAACTAAAAGTTTTTAACTGGTTTATTCCGCCTACAAACGTGCGACACAAACTCAAGCTTTAAGGGGCTTTCATTGCTTGTTAAAGACACATGTTAACCTCTTGCCACATTACCAAGAGTTATTCTTCTTGCTAGAAGAATAACTCTTGTTAATGTGGCAAGAGGTAGATATCTTCCTGAGGAGGATCTTATTGGGAAGCTACATGCTTTTATCGGACGCCTGAACTTGTAACTTCAAGAAATCAACTGTATGGGGTGCGCAATAATTTTATTTTTGGATGAAGTGCTTTATGGTCTTGGCCTGCCCTTGTTAACAGTTTTAACAGGATCAGCAACAGGTAAATTAAACCTTTTATATTTTGTCTAGGCCTATATTTCCCTGATCAAGTTAGTGCAAAGAAGTTTTTGTTGAATAATAGTTGTAAAGGTTTTAATTTCCTGAATTGAAATAAGTACCTGGGGACCGAGCCATGGCGTAGTTTATTTTGATTGTAAAAGCAATATACAGGAATGGATGCTTTAGAAGAATTTGAAATTTAAAAAACAATCAAAATTCAAGCTAACACATTATTAAACGACAAAATCAGTTAACAGTCTAACACTTTGTATGATACTCTAATAAAAAAACAAGATCAGCTGATGAACAAGGAGCCGAGCTGTACAAAGTCCACCGCCCAACCATCTTCCGCATCGCAGTCATGACCCTCATCTGCAACTGTGCGCACGAGGTTGGGGTTGGACATTGTAAGTTTTTGTCAGTAAGCCTACTCGTTTTGTTCATAAAACGTCTATGACTGTAAATAGTACATGTCCGTGTTTCGCATTTAAACTCTTGATGACCCTTTTGAAGTTACAGTGTTAAATGTTCTTGTACAAGATCTCATGATGAGGACTTAAGTCCTTAAAACCCGTAATCCATAAGGACTAAACAGGATCAATCTGGCAGTACTGAGGTAATTTTATACCTTTTATAGTTGGTTCATTGATCTTGAGACAAAACAACTCAAATATGAAAATGAATATTATGTTTTTGATATATTTTAACGTAAACAGTAGGGCAATTACAATGTTGGTCATAATTTTTTTTATACAGTAGGCCAACATTTGGTGGCTTTTGTTCATAAATTCGGACTACTTAACAACTGTTTGGATTAGGCGGTATAGTTCATCTTCCCGTTGCGAAGCACGGGCACAGAAGCTAGTAAATTATTAAGTGATTTAATAAATAACTCTATATATAATATTTATAATAAACTATACCTTCAAAAACCTGGCTGTTTAACGGATGATATGGCAGACATTCACTTATCTCACTAGGTGCTCTTCCTTAAGTTCTTCTACGGAGTACAGCGGCCTATAATTAGTATTCCTTTCAGCGCCTTCTGAAGGAGGGTGCATCCATCTCCTGCAAATGAGTAGGCAGTTATGAATTGTAGTTAATAGTAGAACGAGGATAGCTATTCTAGGTATGTTTGAGACGACAGCAGGAAAAGTCTATATTTTGTGCTCTTCTGGTATAGTACTCCTGCACCCCAGTGGCGGATCCAGAGGGGGGGGGGCAGTCGCAGTTTGGAAATATATGTCATATATTTTTGACTGCATTTAATACAGTAGTGCATACAAATTGCGTAAAATAATTTGTCACACTAACTTAGGACAAAGAAATGGTATAAAACTGCCATTTTTGAAGACTTAGTTTAAACAAATTTTTGGGGAGGGAGGGGGTACCCCCGAACCTCTCAGACACCCTGGTCCCCCCCCCTTGTGACTGTTCTAAATCCACCACTGCCTGCACGTCATCTTTTCTAGGGTCAGGATATCAAGCACTACGCCGTGAGTACCCTTAAGCTACATTTCCATTCCTACAAGTCGCAGGCACAAGTCGAGGCACATGTCGTGACCATGACGAGGCACATGTCGCACGTAGTTTTTCATGCCGTTTCCATTCCAGGCACAAGTCCCGCCACTACAACTGGCAGACAAGGCAGTGTTCTCTTTTATTGTGATGTGGTGAGGTTCGGTGGCTGATTTTGATTATATTGTGTTCTACAAATCACCATGGATGACATAACAGCCTCTGCTTTTTTATTTATGGCTGGTGCATACAATGAACTTAGAAGAAAACTACCTAGATAGTGGATAAGAAGTTTTTTGGCTAAAAGAGCATTGGAAGGTGCATTTAATCAATTGATGAGAGATTTGCGCATACAAAGTGGCTTCGAAAATTTCCTCCAACGGACTCAACGAAATTTGAGGTTATGATTACCTGTCATTTATGAGCATGCGGTAGTTTGGAGGACCTGCTGCATGCACGAGTTGCAGGCACATGTGCCCGCGGCCCGGGCACATGTTTTGTCGCGCAGTCAGCGGGCACAAATTTGTGCCGCGACTTGAGCCAGGATGTTTCCATTCCTACAAATTTGGAGATTTGTGCCGGCACAAATTTGCAGGAATGGAAACGTAGCTTAAGATCCTTTAAGATTGGCCGGCAATGATCCAAATGCCGAACAACTGTAATAATCCTAAAGGTTCTGGACAGCATCGTTGTATCATCTGCAAATAATAATGTTTTCCCATTCAGATTAAGGCAGGATTTTGTATAGGTAAGGCCTAACTTATACCCTTAACCTCATTGATGGGTAGGGCAGTCAAAATCGAAGCAAAAATTAAAAGCCGAGTAGGCTAAGTTTGGGAAGATTTCATTAGCTTAGTGTAGCCTAATGTTTTTAATATCATAAAATAAAAATGTCTTAAAATATTATTAGACTAGCCTAGGCTAAGTTAATCATGGGGTTACAGCTCTTTTGCTTGATGCATTGAAATGGATTTGATGAAGTAGAACTACATATTACAACAAGTACTATTACCCCTGATCTATTTAACTGAACAAATATACTTATTATTTATTTTAACGTATGTGATAGAGCCTATATATTTGATAGGCTATGCATAAAAAATGTGACTGTGATAATAGGCCTATATCGCTATTGATCAAGTAGCCTATATACCGTGAGTTAATGTGTCTCAGACGAAGTCTATAGTAAGTTAATTAGTGATTATTCAACGACCAATAAAATGGGCCTACTTAATTACTTGATGTCTTTAAGATGGCTAAGTTATTTTGTTAGTAGTATCAACTAAGTTTAGACTAACCTACAAGGTTTATTATCATACATAAAAATGTTTTGATGGCCGTTGCCCTGGCGGTAGGTTAGTTGTGCATTTGCTACCAACAAAATCCGGGCCCTGTAGGGTGGGTTATAATGCGGTAGAATGGCGATAAACTTAGGTTAGTTGCCCATTGACGCCTTGAACAATAGATCTCTTGAAATTGTAAAGAGCAATGAAGCGTAGGCCTACGAAAAAGCCAGTCTACCAAAATAGGCAAATCATTATGAATTTAATGTGTACCATGTAACCTTGTAAGTTATAGCCATCCACCTCCACCTGTCACGTAAAGCCACAATAATCAAAGAAAAAATCACACTACTCCAGCTGCTGAGAGTATAAAATACGTAGGCTAGCCTATGTCATAAAATGCTAAAAACTCAAATGGTAAACTAAAACTGTCATACGAAAAACTTTATACTTTGTCAGCATCTCATAAAAAATAAAAATATAAAAAAAACTAGTGCACTTGTTGCTCGAAATCGATCAATAGTCTAGTACTGGAAGTTATATTAAAACTAATAGTCATAATTTTCTATGAGTTTAAAAATCCAACTTAAAGCGTAGTATGCAACTAATGGATAGACTAGGCCTATTTGATGTATCGATTCATTCGGTTAGGTTAGGTTAACTTTACTAACCAAACTTGATATATTGAATGAAATAATCAATTTATCGATCGATATATTTATTCAAATTATAGTGTAGGACGTTAGGCCTAAAGTGCAGTTTAATTTTTAAATAGATATATTTTAAATATCGATTATTAATCAATATTTTTAATTTGATAGTTTCAATCGATATTAGCGAAGCCCAGGAAACTGTACCCCCAATTTATTTTATAGGCTACCAGAAACTAATTTGAATTTGCTTGAAACGTTAATATTCTAATGACCATGTCCATGTCCATTATTTAAGTCATTTGAAATCTAGCTGTCTTAATTGTTATTGTTAATCAACATTGTAAAAATGGTAGAACCGTTGATAATAAATAAATGTCAATAAGTTGCACCTTTCAATTTTGTGATGACAAAAATGGTTCTTTAAACTGTAGTAGTTGTAACTTGAGGCCTAAATTGAAAATACACACCTAAAATACAAATTTGTATGACAATTGAAATTGACAAACAATAAATTCTCCAAAATCTAACCTCAAACTTACTAGTAGAGCTAGAGAGCTAGAGCTAGCAGCAGCAGATCTAGAAGAGAAGAAGAAGAAGAAACGCAGAACAGATAGTGAAAACTTACTATCGATAGTATCGATAGTTTGAAAATATCGATAGTGGGTCGATAGTATTATACTATCGATGAGACTATCGATAGTTTTTTTTACGTTAAATTAAGTAAAGAAATCATTATCTGGTACTCTTACATTTCATTGTTTGTCTGTTAATGCATACCTATAGTTAATATTATAGACTATTTTTTTTAATTCATTGTAGAAAAGCTTGGTAGACAAGTAGGCTACCTTCTCAAACATTTGAAAGCGGGGGCATTTGCTAATTTACTACCGGACTTGGGTACATTTGCCTCGTGGGTTTTAGCATACATAGTAGACACCGGTATACGGTATTTTCCTTTGATCTATGGTTTTAGATTGTCATAAAAAAATATATATATATTATTTATGCTATGTGAGTAAAAACATATTTTTTGTAGTGAATAATAAAAAGAAAATAGTAAGAGAATTTTTCTTTTTTTATTGTTGTAACCCTTAAAAAAACTTATTGTTATTTTATACAAATGTTGTAATATTTTGGAAAAAAAACATAAAGGAGGGCGTCACTCATAAATTGTTAAAATTAATAATCTGATACAGCTTTATCTTCGACTAGGTAGAAACTATTGTTTAAACTCATGCAGGCAGGATATATACAATATTATATCACGGCCGCCTTTAACTACAGGCCGCAGCCTGGTAGAATTGGCAACATCGCAAGTGGTGTTGTTCAGTGACAGACGTCCCATAAGATAACATGGCAGACAGGTGACATCAGCTCATTAATTCGCACTTTATTGATTTAAATTTAAATTTATGAACATAAATTTATTAATATATTGAAAATAAAACATACAGAATTGAAAACCGAAACAGTATGAATTAAAATCTATATCTGTACATTTTTAAGCCGAGTCAATATTGTCATAGTCCAGTAACCAATCTTTCGTAAATACACAAACCATTAGCTGCTTCCAAACAAAACAGCTGTTACAGCACCACTTGCGACGTTGCCAGTTCGAAGGCCGCGGCCTGGAGTTAAAGGGGGCCGTGATTATATGCATTAAAATTCCATTTGAGTGACTATCGATAGTACTATCGATAGTATCGATAGTTTTTAAAAAACTATCGAAAACTATCGATAGTGTGACTATCGATAGTAAGTTTTCACTAAGAACAGAACAAGAAACGAGACGAAGGAAGGCTGAAATTTGGGTGGAGTAGAGGTAATTCAAAGAAGTCGAGGGAATTTTCAGAAGTGTAGAGGGTAAGCGACCGCACCGCAAAACACGTGACCACGGCGAAGCCACGCCCTTCCCCCAGAAGGGAGGGGCCGGGACCTAGCTGACCGATTTGAGTTGTCGGTACCAACTTGATATGTGATTTAAGTGAAATGGTACCTAGGTGAAAGGTTGCCTAAAAGAAGGCCTCCCCTTTCAAGTCCTCTAGGCACGTAACACAAAACCAATGTGAATGTGAATCTAATTTAGTAATCATGTCATATTGTTCATCAGATATTGAAACACAACTAATGTGATTCCATTTACCACAAAATCCTTCACACTGGATGCACTTTTCCTCAGATTTAAACTCCAAATTACACGTACCACAAAACTCATCGTCTTCTCCAGCCACCATCTTGACTTTTTTTTAGAAGCCTAGGTCTTACCATGCCACCTATGGTAATAGCTATTTACTTCCCTATAAGGAAATTTGCTAAATACTTCCCAATAAAGAAATTCGCTTAAAAGGAAACATAGTGGGTGGGCATCTAAGGAGTCAGGGGCGGCTTCTGGAAAAAATTTCGTTGGTAGCCCTGACAAGGATTGAGAAGGAGTCTGATCAGGGTATAAGAGGATTTAGGGGCTTTCCTGCAAAATTGGGGAATTTTATAATTGAAATGCAAAATAATGAGTTTTAACGCTTTCCCTTTATTTACATATAATTAAATGTCTTTATTTATCTATAATTATGAAATATCTACCAAAATTTTGGGTAAGCCCAGGCCTACCTGGCCTGCCCTATGGAGCCGGCCCTGTAAGGAGCCATTTAACACTCCGTGTCAGATGACGGCACTGTAAAGATCTTGTTAAGATCAACTAGCAACTGTGTGTTGATAAAGAATACAGAATCCTCATTGTATTATCTTACTATCTCAAGTTTCATGTTCTCTTTTGAAACATTAAAAGGACAGGCTTGGCTGGCATCATTACGATTGCTTTGTTGTCGATTGCAATTGGAACCTCTTGTTCGGGTGAGAGATCTACTAAGAAGTTCAACACCACAGTCGTTAAGCCTACTTTTGCTTGAGTTTGCCCAAAACGCATACCTGAAATGTAAAAAGTAGTAAGTTTAAATAAATGTTAAAATGTAACTAAGAAAGCTCTAAAATATTAACCTTAGATTTAAATTCTGTTTCAATGCTTCGAGGTGGATTATTTATTGTTTAAGTCACATCTATTTATATCTCGTTTACCTCAACTTATAAATAAAAAAAATTGTTGAACAATGTTTTTAAAAAACATAAGCATAAGTGAATTGTATTAAAATTTGCAATTTGAGCTAGAAGCTACCTACTTAAAGAATCCACCCGTCCTGTCAACTTACACCAAATCCGTCCACTATTTTTTGTTTGTTGTTTTTTTAACTTGCTTCTTTATGTTCATAAAAACTGCAATTAAATAGAAATATTGCTTCCGTTATATCAGTTATATCATTCTTTATGCTTTAGAGCTCAAACGATTAAGCCCCATGTAGCTTTAAATTAAGTAGGTACCTATAATTTAATAAATTTATTAAAAACAACTGGTGGATTTGTAATGAAAATATTGTTCTTGATTTTTACATAAAGTGAAAGGGTTCATTGGACATTATTGACAATTCTTAAGTTACTGGTTTTAGCGAATTTCCCATATAGGGAATAAGCTATTACCGTAGTACTCATGGTAAGACCTGGACGCGGGACCGATTTTTTTTTTTCGTTTCGAGGTCCCTAGAGGCCAAAAACACCATCCGTTCAAATTCATATATATATATATATTTATATATTTATATATATATATATGTGTCCGTTAGCACGATAACTTGAGCAAAAATGATCCGATTTTGATGAAATTCGGTACAAACGTGTAAACCTACGTTTATTCGAACGAGTTCGCGATCCAGCATGATCGGACCATGGGAACGGGGGTTTACGGGGGGTTTTATGGGGTAAAAATAGGTATTTCGCATTTTTGACCCAAAAAACATAAAATTTAGCAATTTTTTTCCAAACCATTTTGTTGAGCTTAAAAAAACAAATAATTTAGTATATTGAAGCGTTATTATGCGCCTAATGGTTACGGAGAAAATTCCAAAAAATTGTAAATTTAAAATTCCCATGTTATTCTTATGGAGAATAAGTAAACTGTTGTAGTTTGCTTGTTTATGAACATATTTTGATCAAATTTGAAAAATTTTTCTATTTCTTACTAACTATTAACATAAAAAAACAGTTTTACCTCCCTGATGCAGCAAACCTAAGTACTTGTTAAACTAATTCTATTTAAATCGGGAATAAATGTTATATTTTTAAGTAGACATTTCAGTGTAAATCAAATCAGACAAAAGGAAATTCGCTTAGTCTGCAGGTTTGCTGCGGCGGGGGTATTTAAGTTTGTCCTGGGGAACTGGCGATGTAAAAAGTTCCCCGGGGGGCCAATGTGTGTTCACCTTTTACCTTCTTCTTCACCGCCACTCTCCTTAAGACAGGGACGTCTTCTTCTTTGGGCAAAGCCCCAATAAGTTTATTGATGGTCAAAGATTGACCTGAGTTCTTAATTTGGATAATCTGGTTCAGTGTCTCTTCTGTACGTGTTCTATGACCTACCTGCACTTCTTCAAGGTAAGCCAGCTGCTATCCTCCTTTTTCTATAAGTAACTATGGTACAGTGTATTAATTGTTAATTGTTTTTGTAGAAGCCTTTGTTCTTCAAGATATAGTCTTTAATATATCTCGCTAAGAGTGTGGCTCGTTCTCTCTTAAGGGGGGTCTACACGCAAGGATTCCGGGTACGTTTTACCTGCGCAGGTAAAACGTTGCAGTCAAGTCGTTGCAACGAAATGTGTCCACACGGTACAGGTTTCAGCACCATCTTTTAGTATACTGTAGTTTTGTGATAACTTTCAGTGTATGTGCATGTAATATTATGGAAGATGTGTTACTGTAGTCGATTTCTGCAGCCAGTGTTACAAGAAAACAAAGAAATAAGTCTGAGCGACAACGGCGCTCATTATAGTCAAGACGTTGGTTACTAAAAAGACAACCAATTTCATAATAGTTTCTCTGTTCACGTTGGAATCTACTGCTTTGTATTTTTTTTAAGTCTCTAAAGTCTTTTTCTTATCACAGTCACTAAGTTCCTTACTCTTGACCCTCCATAAATAAGGAAAACTTCTGCACAGTTCGATGAATTCAACAATAAAATCACGGGGACATTGGCGAATATCTGCGATCCTAATAAAAAACACACTTGTACCTCTGACAGAGCACGTGAAGACAACACTGCATACTGGGGTTTTGAGCGTGAAGACGGAGTTAAAACGGATGACAGTGTACACACGCAACGACTTTTTTGAAAACTTTGTCAAAACTATGCTCTCCGCAATAGTTTTATCGCTCCGTCTTCCGTCTCCGGGCAGTTTTCAAAGATGCACAGTTTTGCGGTACACACGCAACGATTTTACTTGCGCAGGTAAAAAGTTCGGTAATCCTTGTGTGTAGACCTGCCTTTAAACATATTTATTTACACTCTGCAGCCACAGTACATGTGAATGAAACAAACCCTAGAAGTGCACTCAACCACTACGGTGGCACCAAGTTCGATCTACTGTTAAATATTAAGAAGAATATGCTACACTCCGTGAAGCAATGTATCGGAGAATAGATAAACATATATTCTGCAAGAACTATCAACGCTAAAAACCTCCTAACGAACGCTTCTAAAAACAAAGTACGGTACCAGATTACTAAAAAATTATTATTAAGTTCTTGCCTCTGGGGAAACAAATATTTATCATGAATATTATTGCAATTATCTGAGCAAGATAAAGAAGTTACAGAGGAATCGCAGGATTCTCAGCAAATTGGGATTATGGTTGCAGATCAGTTTTGTCATTGCCAAGTAAAGAATGTCTCGCTTGCTTTGATAAAAATAACAAAAGCAACATACCAATGCAGTTTCTTGGTCCTTCTCCAAAAGGCATGAAGACGTAAGGATGTCGTTTCTTGACCTGATCGTCACTGAATCTCTCTGGGTCGAAGGTGTAAGGATCGGAATAGTAGTGAGGATCGTGGTGCAGCGAGAACAAAGGGATGATAATCTTCATGCCCATCTCTATAAGGAGGTCTGAGTCTGGCACTTGGTACGGTTGTGTACACACTCTAGTTAGAACCTGTCCTGTCCCGTACAGACGAAGTGCTTCTGAAATTTAACAAAAAGTGGGTTTAAATATTTCTCTATATTGCATGACATCTACAACTCATTTTCTGAAGAGAAACTATTTCATTTCAACCTACCCTCAGAAGAAGTCTTTTATTAAGATAGAATATCAGTTTTCTATTTTCTTACCTTTAATTGTGTATATCCATTATCTCCTTTAGACTCTAACTTTCTCAGGTAAGCTAGCTTAACTCTATTTTTACTTCCCCCCCCCCCTATACCATAGTATATATGGAGAAAGTATTGTTTTCAGTGAACGACCGCCATTCTGAAAAAACTGCCTCCATCTTGGAAATTTAAATCTTTTTCTGTACCTTTTGAATTAATTATCCGAAATGCCTTATTTATGTCTTAAATTAAATGTTTTAGACTCATGTATGAGGGTTACATATAATTAAACAGTTTAATATGTTCTAAGCATAAATTGTATTTATATTAAAAAAAAATATATATCTATAATAATGATATAAATTTACAAAATATTTACAAAACTAAGCTTTATCTCTTTTTAGCGAATTTCCCATATTAAGCTATTGCTGTAGTACTCATGGTAAGACCTGGACCAGGGACCGATTTACTTTTTCGTTTTGACGTCCCTAGAGGCCAAAAACACCATCCGTTCAAATTCATATATATATACAGTTAGGTATGTGTCCGTTAGCAAGATAACTCGAGCAAAAATGATCCGATTTTGATTAAATTTGGTATAAACGTGTAAACTTACATTTATTCTAACGAGTTTGCGAACCAGCATATGATCGGATTACGGGAACGGGGGTTTATGGGGGGTTTTATGGAGTGTCTATAGTTTCCTATAGGGAAATTCACTAAAAAAACACCCTGGATTTTATGATTAACTAAAAGTTACAAGTTGTAACTTGTAATTTCCATAAGATTTAAATTAGGTGATCAGCTGATTTACTAATAATATTAGTTTGAAGTTTAGTTATGATACAGGCCCTGTAGATCCTAATCATCTGTGAAACATGTTGTTTAGTTAGGATATTCAAACAACAAAATAGTGACATATTGCATATGGGCCTGTTTCATAATAAATTACAAACTAATATTATTAGTAAATCAGCTGATCACCCAATGCAAATGTAATGGAAATTAAAAGTTACAACTTTTAACTTTTAGTTTATTATGAAACAGGCCCCTTTAAGGTTGCTGTACTTAAACATATATTTAATTAATATCACATTACTTTATTACTATTATTTCCTTACACAACCCTCTGACCCTATCATATCCTTAAAGGTTACCCACTTTGTAAAAATGTCTTATAAGGGTTTTTAAACCCCATAACAATCCTCATATATTATTTACAGTATTCTATTCAAAAGTTTGAAAGTAACTATATTAAGTTACTTTTCATTATGCAGGTAGTTAATATGGTAAATATTTTCTGCACTGTAGTAAGTCTAACAAAGTGAGATAAGATAATTCAACCTGAAGACATCAAACATACCATTGATAACTTGATCTAGATAAGGCATTTCGTGTAGCAATTGGTAAGACATTTTCCCTCCATTCCTTTCCACAGCGTCTTTAACTTCTCGGTGAAGTCTCTCCTGGATTTTAGGATGTCTGGCCAGCTCGTAAAGGCAAAAAGACATTAGCGATGATGCAGTTTCAAATCCTGCGATCAAGAAGACAAACGTCTGGGCTGACATTTGCTCTATCGTGAGACCTGCAACAGGAGATTGTTGAGTAATTTGTTGTGAGCTATAATCAAGGATTACATCCCCACAGTTGACATTTTGGTCAAATTAACTTTGATATTCCACTTTTTGGGGACGTCATGTTGGGGAAGTCTTTATGTGTTGAATAAAGATTGGATTCGATTTGAGTGGTAGTAATAATTTATAATAAGTAGGTAAGCACAAGGCACAATAACAAAATTATATCCTACAAATTACATTATTTACATTAGTTATGAATAATTTAAATCCAAAACCAAAATAAGGTTTTACAAATGTTAATTTAATTGTACTTACCATCTGACTTATCACAGGGCCTCTCTCCATTTTCATGACCATTTTCTTCTGAAGATTTTATGGGTTTCACATTGGTAAGCAAGTCTAAGAAGTCATTTCTCTTTATGTTGTTTTTTTTACGGTATTCTATGGTGTCTTTGATAAGATTAGTTACAAAATCTCTAGTTTCAGGCTTCACCAGGTTGATCCTGAGTAAACTAATGAGGCCAGGAAATACCACCAGAAAGATTCTCCTGATGTAACGAAGCATGTTTGTTTTCATGGTTTTGCCGAATATACGATAAAATTCAGTATTTTGATCTGCTATGGCGTTAGTCTCTATCCCGAAAGCACAAGACGCTATTATCTCCAGTGTAAATCTTGCAAGCAGATTTTTTGCATCAATCGTCCTATTTTTCTCTATTTCTGATTCAATTTGTTCTTTTAACTGTTCGCTGCATTTCTCCATCAACTGAAACATAAGTTTCATTTTTCCAGAGGTAAAAGTTGGTGTTAGTTTTGACCGCATCTCTTTCCACTCTTGGCCTTTTAAAGTAAGTAGATGCTTTAGTATGTATTCATCAGGATTACCCATTAAAACCGGTCTGTCTACAAAGTGCTGGAAATCTTTTACCATAATTTTTTTTATCAACTCCGGATCCTTTATTACCAATGCTGGTTTCCTGAATTCTATTATACCGTAGTATCTTTCGTTTGGAAACTCGTTGTATATGTTGTCATGAGCTTTTCCGGTGAATGTTTTTGCAAGTGCAATTTCCTTTGTCGATCCAAAAGGAAACTCTGCTCTTTTATGTGGCACATTTCTCTTCTCCCAATAATTGTAATTTTTTGTTAGATACCAATAAATTGAGAAAACGGCCAGAGCAAAGATATATAGTATTTCTGTTGATGCATGTTCCAAAATCAGTCCCATTTTACCTGTTTGTAAAGAAAAAATTAATAATACTAGGTACTACAATTGGTTATGCATTAATAGAGAAACAATTAACTAAAAAAGAAACTCTTTTAACTTTGCTTGAACAATATTACAGACCAGTTCATATGTTGGTGACACTGATTGCTAGTGTCAAAAGAATATTGTTTTTATTATTTTTGAGTTAATTTTATGATTTGTACTATTGTACAACCTATATAACTAGAATATAACTTATATCTATATATATAATTCCGTAAGTCAAATTTTTGTAAAGAAATTGTGAGTGACTGGATGGCCGTAGAAGGATGGGAGGGGTCTTATTTTAAAGGTCTTGACGTGAATTTTGAGGGAAAACTATTCATTTTTCTAAATTATGCACGAAAAGGTTATTACGGAATAAATTAATTCACATTTAAATAGCACGGGAATCTAAGTCATGTCTGCTTTGTTTACTTTAAAACATGTGGTTTAACTTTATTTACAGCATATGGTAATTTGTAATATGTACTGTGCATGGTGGAAGGAAAAAACATAGGTGTGCTATTCCCGTCATATTCTGACGTCACTCGGATTGCAAACAAAAGATCACCTGATTCTTACTGTCAAATTCGTATGTATTTGTTTTGATTTGATTGTTATTGTTTTTTTACTGTGTATACTATTATAAAGCTTAAATATACTTTTTTCCCAATTTTAAGGGTCTAAATTAGTTAATGGAGTACGATTGGTTGTGTTAGCCATGTCCAAAAATAGTGTAAAGTTAGAAGGAATTACTGGAGTAGGCAAAGGGAACATATTTTTCATGCCAAAAATAAAACTAATATCAACCAATCTGAGTTTAAATTTTCTCTTAAAAAATCGCTGTTACTACTGTATAAATAAAGCGCAAGGCCAAACCTTCACAAAAGTTGGCAATTATAAAAAAAAAAAAACAGTGTTTACCCAGTGGTCAACTTTATGTTACTTTTAGCCGGGTGATTTTGCATTTTACAATTTGGAGGATGACATTACCTCTATGTGTTTTTTCGAAGTGAATTTGTATATATTCAAAGACATTTATATATATTTAATTAATAGTCATGAAAATTACTATTGAACATGTTCCTTAGTTGTATTATGATTAGAAAGTTTATATTATAAACACAAATTCTTGTCCTCCTGTCACAATAAACAACACCCAACTTCCCGAAGTAACTGAGGTTAAATACTTAGGTATCCATTTAGATAGGAAGTTAACTTGGAAAACACACATTTGGAGAAAACGGCAACAACTAAATTTAAAATCGAATCAGTTAAATTGGCTCATCGGAAGAAAATCAAAACTTAGTCTAGAAAATAAATTATTGCTATATAAAACTATATTGAAACCAATCTGGACATATGGAGTGCAACTATGGGGCTCAGCGAGTACTTCTATTATAGAAATTCTCCAAAGATACCAATCGACAATGCTGAGGAAGATAACAAATGCACCATGGTATGTCAGCAATAGGACACTACATCAAGACCTTAAGATGCCTACAGTTAAGGACAAAATCATGACCATAAGTGAACGATATATTACGAAATTGGAATCTCATGAAAATCATTTAGCTCTTAACTTATTAAACAACATGGATACAATTTACAGACTTAAGAGGCCATCAATTCTCGACCTGCCCTACAGATTTTTGTAAAGTGTTTTTATTGAAAAATTTGTTGTTGAGAGTGCTTAACAGCTATTTTTAATGTTCCAAAGTCAATTTTTCGTATTACATATTATTTACTTATTGTTCAATATATAATAGAACAGATTGTAAAGTAAATAAATAAAAAAAAATATTATAAACACACTGCATGAACAGTCCTTTGGAATTTTTATTTTAAACAGAGCAGACATCAAAATGCTTTATGCAGCTATGTAATGACTAACTATCATACGTATATTATAACAAATAAAAATGTTAAACAATAATTCAAGGTAGAGGATAACCCATGAGACTAATAATTTGTACAAAATACTAACTAGAATAATAGGGGCTATTGCCCCTACAAGCCACTAGTAGGTTATATAACTGGGGAACGATCAGTTATCTATATAATTAATAGGCTACATGAAACTTTGTCGGTTGAACTCCTCCGCCATTTCTTAACCGATTTTATCCATTGACGTCTCATTGGAAAGAGCTCTGCCCCAGTGGCTTTGAAAGTTCACTTGTTATCCTTATGAAGAACATAATTGTTTACATTTTGATCAGCTGTATAATTTTATTGCTGTTATTTATTTTTCAATTCAATGAAACACATTGAGTACATTTATTTACTACTAGCTGTACCCGCGGACTTTGCCCCGTTTAACTTCTTAATTTTCAAGATGAGCTCGTTCGCATGGCTCAATCACGTCCTGGTTGAAGTTCGTTCGCTACGCTCACTCACCTTGTGTTGCTATGACGGATAGTGTTAGCATGATTGTAACTTAATGTGCATTTATCGTTGTTTTGTGTAGCTATAATTTGTTTATTTGCTGTTTTTTTCTTTTAAATGCCTCCGACGCGACGACAACGAAACATAGACAGGAGGCGTAATCGTGATGACCGCAGCTACAGAACAGTGGCGCGTAATAGGCTTAACTCATCACAGTCAGCACCTGATCCTGGACAATCTCAACTATTAGGTTATAAATGCGCCCTAACACTACCCCAAAACGACTTTTCATTCTCAATTGGCCCTCTATCAATGACCTGTGTTGCCTGTACAGCGAGGCATTTTGAGAAGGAGAAAACCGGCCGGAATGCTTTAGGTTTATCAATAACAAAGATAAACATGGTCTGAGTTACATACCGGTAATCTTTGAGTTGATTCTTTTAAACACATTGTATATATGACTGTTACCTATTTGTTTTGAAATAACTCCTGTAATACTTTGCAATTGCTCGAATTCAAGCAACATGCACACTAGTTTCTTATGATTGGATCGTTTGGTTTCAATTAAACAATGTTTAAAATTACGGTACTGAAATAAGAAAAGAAACAAATTGTAAGCAAAACACAACCCCTATATTGCACTTGATGGAACTAACACAAATTGTCTTCAGCTGATCTTTAAGGATGATAAACCTACTAAGGGGTAGGGTATGTTTTATCATAGACAAAAATAATTAAATATAGACTGTCAGCCAAGCTGCGATTAGCACAGGTTCTGGCATCTGCTGGGAGCGCCATGTAGTTACGCCATAACTACACGGCGCTCCTAGCGGTGGGCGTCAGAACCTATGCTAATCGCAGCACGGATGATGGTCTATATTTAATTCTTTTTGTCTATGGTTTTATCTATGACCTTACCCTCTTACTAAATAGCACACAAATTTCTACAAAAAAAAAATTTCAACTAAATAAACAAACACCTGTTGATTGTATCGACCAGCTGTTCCATTTTACTTAATTACATCATTTAAACTTAAGAATCATGTAAGGAGTAGCCTTTTGGAAATCAGCCTGTGGGGCAGAGCTCAACAAATTACCTTTTAGGGCAAATCGAAACACTCTTAAGCTTAATTTGTATGTTCTCTAGAGCTTATGCCTATATTTTGATTTGGTAAAAGGCCTTAAAGATTACAAAAATTTGACTGTATTACTATTCATTACCTTTCAAGATGCAATACAGTATGTTTTGTGGCAACTGCTAAATCTTCGGGTGTATCATAAAATTTATTTGTCATACACTGGTGTATAACAATATTGGTGTAGTGCATAATAACTGATATTGCAATATAATGGATTTTTTTTTGCTACTTTTAATGTATGTTTCCTTTTATAGAAGTGTGTTTATATAATACAACAAAAATGTGCCTAGGAGCTAGGACTGAATGCTAGAGCTAACTTACTTCCATTTAGACCAACTAACACACACACTCACTGTAAGATAGAAAATTGTAAAAAAAAGTGTTCACTTGATTCTATAAGTCAAACTAATGCCAGTTTTTATGGTTAAATCAACATAACATACACAGTAATAAACTTATCTATGAGCTACAAACCATTTAGAATCCATCCAACACTGATGCTCAGTTCCAATGGAGCCCACTCTAAATTAAGGCACTTGAACTAGATTGCGTTTAATACCCAAGGCTGATAACTCCTTAACAACAAACAGTAAATAATATTATCTAGAGTTTTTTACAACTCATTCTGATCTTATCTTGCAGAAATTGCTGAGTCATTTCTAAGTCACTCCATTGTTTAGTAAACAGTACCAATGGGATTGTCATGTTTATATGAAAGTTAAATTAAATTTAAAAACCAAAGCCCCCCTTTTTGAATTTATCTCCTCTATGAGTAATCCAAATGTAATATTTCTTATTTGCTTAGTGATAAATCACGATCAGCTGTATTGAAATAAACAAAAATCAGCAGTAAATGGCTTCTAATGCTACTTTTATGGAGAACATTTTACCTTATATCTAATTTTGTGTTAAAATTTGGGAAATTTCATTATTTTTCCCGCCGTCACTGGATCAAGACATTTAATTTGAGCCCTCTCCCGTCGTTCTACGACTTCCCAGTCGCCCACAATTTTGACGCAAAGAATCGGCTTACATAATTAATATATAGATACCCGCCCAAACCTGCAGACTAAATAAATTCCCATTTAAAGCTGGCTAGATTTTCACTAAAATATTCCCTAAAAAATGTCACATTTACTTCATATTTAAATAACATTAATTTTAGGCGTACTTAGGTTTGCTGTTACAGGTAAGGTAAAAAAGGTGTATTTTTTTATTGAAATGTTGAAGGTTAGTATAAAATAAACAACTTTGGCAAATTCAATTAATATATATCCATAAACAAGCAAACTACATCAGTTTTCTTTTTCTCCATAAGAATAACACATAGAAATTTTAATATACACTTTTTTTCTGAATTTTCTCCGTAATCGTCTGACATACAACAACGCTTCAATTTACTAAATAATTTGTTTAATGCTCTACAAAGAAAATAGAAAATTTTATGTTTTTAGGGTAAAAAATTGGAAATCCCTATTTTTACCCCATAAAACCCTATTCCCATGGTCTAATAATGCTGGTTTGGATAAGTGTAGGTTTACAAGTTTGTACCAAATTTCATCAAAATCAGATCATTTTGCTCAAGTTAACTTATCAAGCTACCGCACATACAGGGTGAGTTTTAATTGTCCTCCCAAAACTTTTTTCTACATTTTTTCAAATATCAATCCCAGACCACTTCCAAACATTGTTGGGTAGTAAGTACTTCATTTTGACAAGGTGGTCATTTCCGGCCGCCATCTTGGGTCCGCCATATTGGATGCAAAATTTTTTTTCAAATGTAAAGGTGGGGTTGTGACCCATTATTTCAAAAACTTTATTTTTAGCCCATTTTAACATTGTACATTTACAAACTAAGACCATAATCTCAAAATAGTGCTAGATAAAGATAAGTATACACTACCAGTAATTGTCGACCTATTTTCACTTGGTTATGACTGATGTATTTTTTCGGCCGCCATCTTGGATCCACCATTTTGAAATGTGATAAATTATTTTAAATATGAAGGGGGTGTTGTGACCCATCGTTTTGAACTACTTTTTTAAGCTTAACTCAATGCCGCAATTCATTTTTTGTTATCAAGTTTTATTTATGAAATATTGCAATTTTTTTGTTAAAAATGTCAATATTTCAAAATCAAAAACGAAAATGAAAAACGAATCATGGAATTAAGTTCAGCTTAAAAAAGTAGTTCGAAATGATGGGTCACAACACCCCCTTCATATTTAAAATAATTTATCACATTTCAAAATGGCGGATCCAAGATGGCGGCCGAAAAAAATACATCAATCATAACCAAGTGAAAATAGGTCGACAATTACTGGTAATATTTACATTAAGAGAGAGAGAGAGAGAGAGATCTTTATTTACAAATCATTAAGTCATTAAGATTGAAAATTGCGTCAATTATATTACAGAAACTTCTTTCGAGAGTGTCTTTCAGAATAATTTATCTACAGAGCTTGCCAGACCAAGAACTCTCCAACGCCGTAGAAAGGATGATGGTGCAGCCAATCCCGGAGTACCTACTGTAACTGTCTTCAGCTTCTCAGGACTAGAACTCTTGATTTCAGCTGGCAGGTGGTTGAAACATTTGGCTCCGATGTAAGAAGGCTTACCGGTACCCTCATATCTTTTACTGTGGTGTGTAGGCAGATTAAAATTACAGGCATGCCGGGTAAAGTGCTGGTGAACATTATCATTCCGTGGTAATCTTAATTGATTTGCAGGCTATGGTGACAACTTCAAGTATGTAAGTATTTATTAGTGTTAATATCTTCAGGTCCACAAAAGTCCGCCATAACACGAACAGCCTCTTTCTGTTTCTGCAGAACTAACACACGTTGCAGGTTTTTCCCAGCAGTGGCGCCCCAAAGAGCTATTCCATATTTAATGTGGCTGTCCAGTAAAGCAAAATAGGCGGTTTTTACTGCATCATATGTGCTATTGGCTTTAATGTGTCTTAAAGCATATACGAGTATACTGCTGCTTAATTTCTGACAGAGGCTGTCGATGTGCTCGTCCCATCTGAGACTGGAGTCTAATATTATTCCAAGGTGTTTAACGGATTCAACAGATGAAATGTTTGGAAGTTCTGATATTTTTTCTTTTTCCTTTCCCATGTTGAACTGCCTAGTTTTAGTCTCGTTGAATACGAGATCATTTCCAGAGCAGTATTCAATAGCTAGTTCCAAGGAGATGAACGAAAAATACCTCAAGATCTTCTATACTGTGACTGGAAGATAATAAAACAGTATCGTCAGCATACATCATTGCTCTTCCGAAGTTCTCTCTGTATGTGCAGGAAGGTCAAGCGTGAATAGTGTGAAGAGGACAGGTCCCAAAACTGAGCCCTGTGCCCACACCTCTACAGATAGGGAGCAAAGACGATCTGGGGCCCATTTCATAATAAACTACAAGTTACAACTTGTAATTTCCATTAGATTTGCATTGGGCGATCAGCTGATTTACTAATAATATTAGTTTGTACTTTATTATGAAATCGTCAAAGTTGATTTCTTCTTTCGGAAGCCGTGTTGATTTTTTAGGTCGATGCATCCTTGCTAGGTGGTCTTCGATTCGGGTGAGTATAACTTTCTCAATAATCTTTGAGAAGGTAGATACCAAGGAAATAGGGCGGAAGTTCCCATTAATAAAAATTTATAAAAAAAAACAATACAAAACTTACAATAAAACTTGGTAAAACTCAAATCCAGACAGTAAATGGAAATTCGCTTAGTCTGCAGGTTTGCTGCGGTGGGGGTATTCAGATATACATATTATAGACGGGCTAGTCATATACATACTACAGACATATAGACTGACTTGCTAGTATTATAGGATAGGATACTGAAGGTGGGTTTTCCTATGTCCTATGTTTTCCGGTGTTGCGGGGTATACACCGAGTGTTGAACCTGCGGAGTCCGCTGAGCACACAATACACAGTAATACGTATAAAGGTCGATTCACACACATCAGTCCAGTCACAGTTCCGTTACAGTCCAGTTGCAGTCCAGTTACAGTCCAGTCACAGTTGCAACCGCAATTTCTCAGTCAATTGTCCGTCAGTTGGTTTCAGTCAGTCTTCCGTCTCTAATATTTACCGTAATTTACAGTCAAAAAATTAAATTTTAAACCTATATTCTATTAAATTATCATTGTCCATCTTGTTGATTGTTACAAACAGTACTCAAAATACAAACGCAACCATTTAAACAACAATAACACTATTTTCTAACCTCAAACAGTTCCGTCAGGCGTCCGAAGAATCAAAAAGTATCGTTGGAAAGAAATCTGAAATTGACTGACGGATGCCAGCAGAGTGACTGACGGGACTGCAACGGGTGAGTGTAGATAGCGCAATAGAAAATCCATCAAAGAATATTTTTGTTAACTGTGACGTGCCTGAAGTGACTTTACTGTGACGTGCCGTAACTGATGTGTGTGAATCGACCTTAAGAGTGTTTTCCTAGGAATCGTACGCCACACCACGCCAGCGGGGTTCAGACTGCGGGCCGCGCTGACTCATTCTAGAGGAGTCTACGTCGCAGTCCGAAACGGGATTGCGAGGAGTTCGTGTTGTTGAAACTTGAAGTCCACACCCCGCAAAGTCTAGAAAAAACACTAGCCCGTCTTTGTCTGCAGTACTGCAGTGCGGTCTAAAAAATCATTGTATACCCCGCAACTCTCTTCTGATTTGCAGCTTGTATCTCTTGCGGTGTGCCGAGACTTGACCGACTTCATGCTCCTTCTGAAAATAATCAGAGGTCTTCTATTTTGTCCGGACATCCTGTCAAAAATTGACTTCAAAATACCGTCTGGCACTAGGACTAGGGAACTCTTCGTTCGAAGACACTACAACACGTCTTTCGACTTCCACAGCCCACTAGCTCGTCTTGCCAGGCTTGGAAACCGTGTTGCTCCGGACTGTGGCCTGTTCTGTGACACAATTTCTCATATCAGGGCCCTGTTTCATAAAAATACTAGTCTAGTATTTACTAGTCCATGGACTAGTAATACTAGTGTATTTTACAAGTCTACGTTTCAAAAACCTACTAGTGTAAAATACTAGTTACTAGTGTAGGGACTAGTATTACTAGTGGTTTTTACTAGTGTAGACAGCAATGTGTTTCATAAAGTTTTACTCTTGTAAATTACACTAGTAAATACTTGCTATTTTCTACCAACCTCTCTTCACCCGTATCATTTGAAGTAGACTAGTATTTTTGGAAACAGAGCTATTTCATTACTCACATCATTAAAAAAAATGAATTATTAAGTTCTTTTTGCAAGTGCGAATTGGCTCACGAATAGATCTGTGAGTGCTAAAATGACAATTATTAGATATAAATTACAATCAATAAATGTGGCGTGGTACAAAATGAGTGAAATTCAATTTTATAATGTATGTACAATCGCCCTATTAGAACAATTATGATTAAGTTATCAATTTCTGTGAATTTTTAGTCTAATTTTACTTGAGTTAAATTTCATGGTTATATCAACTATTTAGCTATCACAGAGAAAAAATTTTTAAGCTTTGATAGGAACCAAATTAAAACCGCATATCGTTTTGAATACAAAGATGTACAAAAATGTATTAATCAGATTATTTTACACCCAATTAAGGCTCTCGGTTTTATTTAAAGACATTTTAATAGGAAATAATAGTAAGGCAATTTTAAAAAGGAGTTGCATTGTATTTTTTGAGGTGCTTATTATTTGCTTCCGTAAATAGCTAAAACCTTGTGATATACTAACAATTTTGTAGACCTATATTTGATTTTTGGGCGTTGAGCTTAACTGCTTATCATAAAAACATTACTTTCAATCCATTTTTGTATTCTGAATTTGTTATTCAAAGTAATAAAAAAAATAGATGTTGATTAGAGCTGTTATTTTAATGTAAAAACATGTAAAAGTTTAATTAATGCAATAAAAAGTAGAGTGGCGCAGATTTGGACCAGGGACCGACCACATGACAAGCGAGAACTCTGCCTCTGAGCTAAGCCCTGCCGTAGCGCCTATGCCATGTTTTACTTTACTTGAAAACCTACTTCTCTATTGCTTGTTGCAATTATTTGTTACATCAATAAACGTTTAGGCTTATTATTCATGGTTTGTAGACTCAAAATTAGAATATCACCAAATGGTTTTCAACCCAAATATTCTTATGCATTCGAATATTTGAAAACATAGGTTAGGGTACTTGAAAACGTTCCAAACAAAATGTCCTTAGACGATTTAATTACATTCAAAATTTGAGCCTTCTTTTCTTTAATCATAGCAAGCTAAATTTTATATGTCAGAATAAAACAAAAACCATACAAATTGTGTGAATGCGGCAGCAACAGATCAACATTTTTACCCAACTCTGTTGAGCGCCGCAACTAGGCCTACAACCGGCTACTACAATCACCGTGTTGATTGCAGCGACGCGACGCCGCGCCGCGCCGTCGGCGGGCTCACTGATGAACATAAATAATAGCGTTTTGATAAATAATATGTGATTGTTTTACTTATGTGTCTATACAGTTATTAATTTAAAGAAAACACTGCGTTTCTACAACTATTTACTTTTTGTATCAAATGAAAACAAAATTAAATCCCTTTATGAATGGTTTGAAAACCCGTGATTGAGGTTAGAAATTTGTTTTGAGAGTTTACCTTGTAAAGTTGGTCACGTGACTAGTAAAATACACTAGTATTTACTAGCGGTATAAAAACGTTTATGAAACACAAATTAGTAGGACAGGTAAATACGGGACTAGTATTTACTAGACTAGTAATTACTAGACTAGTATTTTTATGAAACAGGGCCCAGAAGATGTGCTACGGAAATCTTCACTCTTTAAAAATGTATGAGCGTAAACTAGGCCTACTTCCAGACACAGATTTTCACCAGCATTTGTTCATCTTGTCTCTGATGTATGTAAAATTTGTAAAACTGATTATTTATGTTTGTTCCTGCATTTTTGTCAATGTTGATATTTATTGTAAAATAACTTTACACCCTTCTTTGATCTCACTCATGCACTACTTGTTGCCATCCAACTTTCTATTTATAAATTGTAAATATTTGTATTGTTAATATTTTTGTTACTATTGATATTGTTAAGTACTACAATTGTTATTGTTCACTATTTGTAGAACTTTTACTATTTTGTTTCCTGTAATTTCAAGTTGTGAATGTTTTTCATTGTAAAGTGGCTATGCCGTTGGGAAGTAAAATAAATAAATAGATAAACTAGGAAACCCCGCCTTAAAGGGTGAAAATTGTGATTGGGAAAAGTATAATCAATGGGCACGAATACATTTTGTTGGTTTTGGTTGGCAGCTTTGAATTTGCTCATAATTTTCTTAATTTTTGTTGTTGTTCGGACTGTACTGTTCGATTCGAAGTAAAGTCAAGAAAAAAAATCAACAAAAAAGTTAAGCAAGCAAAAGAAAGCATGGTGGCGGTGAATGTCCCACCGGATAAATTGTAATCGTGGTTATTTTAACATAAATTACCTTTGTTGAATTATTTGTAAATTTCAGTGTTTATTACTACGAAAAAATGGCTTCATCACAGTAAGTAACAATTATTAATTTTCCTTTGTGTATTCTACTTTGCTTTGGCAACCAGGCCAGACTATTTCTGGACGTGTGCAATGCATCGCGTTGCCTCCAAAATCTTTGTTTAACAAAATTTTAGGAAAACAAAAGCAACAAGCAACCCATTTCTGCAGTGAGTCGGCCTGGAACGAGACATTGAGTTTATAACTATGTTCTAAGTATCATAATTGACACCTGCATCATAACTGTTTTATTTCAATCTTTTCATTAGCCTATTTGGAGTAGGTAGCTGCCTAACATGCTTTGTGGTATCTCTGCCCTCTGGCTCACTAGCTTATATTCTCAAAGCCTAGGCTAGGCTAATATAGAAATCGGCGTTATTTTGACATAACAGGATAAATAACATTGTTGCGGCTGCGGTAACTTTATCGCAGCAACACGTTGCGGAGAACTTGCTGTTATTCTCAGGGCCGTATTTACTATGAGGCGACTCTCACCAGAGAGGTTCCTCTTTATTCTGATTCTTCAAAGGTTTATTTATTTATTTTATTTATTTACCAACGGCAATACACCAATTTACAAAGATAAAGATTGAAAGCTACAACAGTGAATGTTTGTGTTTTGTGCTAGGCATTAACAACTATAAACAATGAAAAGAATAACAGTAGTAGAAATTAAAACTAGTAACAATAATAAATAATGAAATGAATAACAATAATAAAGCATTAAATGAACGGTCCAAAATCAAACGAGGCATCAATCTGAACGCCCAGGTCCTTGATGGTGTCACACCTTTCCACCCTGTTCCTGTCGTTGTTCTTTTTTCTACTGAACGTTATACATTTCGTTTTGGCTGGATTTGCTGACATATCATTCTCCAAACACCAACTGACGACGTTGTCGAGGGCTTCTTGAAGTAGTTGACAGTCAGAGAGAGAGTTGACTCCCACGAACAGCTTAATATCATCAGCGAACAGCAGAAAAGGCACCTTTATATTATCTTTAATGTCATTGATAAAGATCGAGAACAAGAGTGGGCCAAGATGGGAACCTTGCGGGACGCCGGGACTTGCGACGAAGCTAGCAGAGACGTGGGACTGAAAGACAACAGCCAGACGGCGACCAGACAGATAGCTCTCAAACCATCGAAGCATCGTGCCAACAACGCCATTGCCCTCCAGCGTAGCAAGAAGATGACGGTGACTAATCTTGTCAAAGGCTTTGCTGAAATCTATGTATATAGCATCAACTTGGCTATGTATATAGCATCAACTTGGCTTCGTCGGCTAAAGGCATCCATGACTTGGCACTGGAGCGAGAGGAGATTGGTCACAGTAGAGCGGCCAGAGGTGAATCCGTGTTGCTCGTCTATCAACACTTGTCTGAACAAGGACTGAACTATATCTAAGATTAGGCCTTCGAACACTTTGCTTATAACGGACAAAAGGACAATTGGCCTATAGTTCATAACGTCGCGGTTGTCTCCCGACTTAAATATGGGGACGACATAACCATTCTTCAGGACCGATGGAAAAGTGCCAGAGGACAGACTGCGGTTAAACAAGTATTGGAGTAGAAAGGCTAACTCAGAGTGGCAGAACTTGAGCACTCCTGGAGTTATATCATCTGGCCCGCTTCCCTTGGTTGCGTCCAGCGCCAGTAGCTTCCTGTCGACATCTTGAACTGAGACGGAGCATTCGGAGATAATGAAGGGGGTGTTGAACACACGCACAGGCAGTTCACCATGGTGAGTGGGAGAGTAGACGGACGAAAAGAAGTCAGCAAAGAGTTGACATGAAAGGTGGGAACATAAGGGTTTAGAAATGCATACATGGTATTGCTTCAACTTGATAAAGTAGGTAACCTTTTGTTTCCAACAATACGATCGGCAAAAATACCTAGGAGACTAGTAAATAAATACGGTCTATTTTTTTAAATAATAATAGTGGTCTTAGGTCGTAGACAGACATTTTTCATTTATTTCAGGTTGAAAATATTGACTTTCGGTCATCGGATCAAAATTGATTGGTTTTGAATTAGGTAGGTATGATTTAAAATACCTATATTAATTGTTTTACTATAATCGGTATGTACAAAATCAGTAATCACGGCCAAATGGTATGCCCCTTCTGTGGTCCCAGTAAAATCGTGGACATTTGCCATGGTCGCGGAGGGATCCTGAACATCTTCTACGTTTGTGGTAATATAGTGAACCTCCAGCGCAATCGTGGAGACATGTTCTTTGTCTCCTCCAATATGGTAGAATCATGGACGACTCCGACGATTCTTATGGCCGCAAAGAAATAGTTTTCATCTTGTGAGAGCGCTGAGACGTCATCGTCCTCTCCTCCGATCCCGGCGGAATCATAAATACCTTCTGTGGCCACGGGGAAAGAGTTAACATCTTATGTGAGTGCGGTAACATCATCTTTGCCTCCTTCGATCACGGCGAATCCATGAACGACTCCTATGGCCGTGGAGAAATAGTTAACATCTTGCACAAACTCGGAGGCATCATCTTCGTCTCCTTCGATCATGACAAATCTTAAAGATCTTTGAATACCTCGGTTGCGATAAAATCCTGGACATCTTCCCCGATCGCGCGTGAATAAATCAAATCAAATCATGTTTATTAGCACATAAACGTACAGAGGTTACAGATAAATGCACAAGTGCTTCGTCATTCTTCTTATAGCCTAATATTATATAATGTCCTCTCTTAAAATGTATTTAATAATAATAAATAAAATAGTTGTTTAACATTTGAGGAACTCTTTGAATAGACTAGCCAAAAGGTTTAATAAAAAAGATAATGTCAAGCTTAAAACTAAATAACAGGATTTATAGAATTTCATTATAAATAAAACATAAAAAATGTACAAAACATGTAACTTTAGTCATAACAAGGTCTTAATTAAAATTTCACAACAAAAAACGATATATATAATATGTAACATTTAAAAATCAACAAGATTAACATGGAGAAGGAACTTTTTACCCTATAAAATATTACCTATGGAAGTAACTGACCTGCTTATAACATTTGAGAGTCATTTAGAAAATCGTCAACTTTATAGTAGGCCTTTCTGATCAAAATACTCTTTAACGTTATCTGCAAATTGTGCTGGACTCATTGCTGTGTTTTTTGAGTTATTTGGAAGTTTATTGAACAATTTAATTCCCATGTAATGAATAGGCCTACTTCTTTCTAAAGATGCCGTTGAATGATGAGGGTATATAAGTAAATTCTGGTTTCTAGTACCAATTTAAATTATTTTTTACATGACACAGAACCTCAAAAATGTAGGTAGGCTACATGGTACAGTAAGTATTTTTAAACTTTTAAATACTTCTTTACATGAGCTTCCAGGCTGTTTGAGGGTCATGGCTCTTAGGAATTTCTTTTGTACTTTCAATACATTTTTTATTAATTTTGTTACGCCGCATAATGATATTCCATATTTCACTAACGGGTAAAAATAGCCATAGTACAAAATAAGTTTTGTTTCCATGCTGGTACAGTCACAGAAAACGTACTACTATAACCCAGAATGCCAACCGCATGGTAAAAAGCATTAAGTGTTTTGAGAGAGCTTTGCCTGTCAATCCGTAGGCAGCGCCACCAGCGTTGCTATGCTATTGCATGGCAACGCTGGTGGCGCTGCCTACGGATTGACAGGCAAAGCTCTCTCAAAACGCTTAATGCTTTTTACCATGCGGTTGGCATTCTGGGTTATAGTAGTACGTTTTCTGTGGTACATTGTGCAAGGCAACTCATATTAAAACAAATGCTATTTAATCTCTACCATAATGGTACATAATATGTTCATGCCACTTCAGATTTTCATCACATATTACCCCTAATAATAATTTCACAGACTTCTGATTCTTCAAATCATCATTGCCGACTGTAACCTTTATTTCACCCTCTCTATATTGCATACTTCTGAAGTGAATTATATTTGACTTGTCTGCATTCAGCAACAGTCCATTTATTCTAAACCAATTTTCTAATTCTTTTATTATTGTCTCTGCTGTAAATTTAATTTTTTCTGTGCTATTATCTCTAATTAATGCTGTAGTATCATCTGCAAACATTACTATATCTGTCTTTATATTCATTGGAAGATCATTATCATATATTACGAACAAAGCTGGGCCTAAAATTGATCCTTGAGGAACTCCTGACTTTACAGTATCATATTTTGATTCATATTTCATGTTATCTATTAAAGTTTTTTTGCTTTCTATTAGTTAAGTACGATCTAAACCATTTCAAACTGTACCCTCTGATTCCATATACTTCTAATTTTTTTAACAGGACATCATGGTCTACACAATCAAATGCCTTTGACAGGTCACAACAAATTGCTCTAGTCTGTGATATAGTCTGTGATCTGTCCCATGCCCTGTAAATATTGTCAGTTAGAGAGATGAGTGCTGAGTTGGTGGAGTGAGATTTTCTAAAACCATTGTTGACTTTTGGTTATTAATTTATTTTTCTCTAGATATTATAGAGAAAATAATAGTGACAACTCCTTTGTTAACGGCGAAATAGTGTAGATCTCTTGCGGTCGCGATTTCATCAACGTCCCCCTGCGATCGTGGCGAAACAGATAATCAAAATTATCAAGAAAAAATGTTAAGCACCAAGTGAGGTCTCCTCCTTGGCTGTGGCCTCAGCAATCGCCGTGTCCGCCATTAGGGAAATATGGCCCTGGTTATTCTAATAACATATCTATCTACAACGCGTTGCAGGAAAGCCACGCGGACAACGAAAACAAAAACATGTATTGTCGCAGAGCAACAATAACTTCAGAAACAAACTGAATCATTATTAGACTGTTGTTATATAAACGTTTTGAAAAACATTGAGGTCATAAGTCAAGAGAGAAACTCAACTGAGGCCTACTGCGATTACCTGCATGTGGCGGTAGGGGGAATTCTTTTGTGGCAGGAAATTATATCGTGGGAAATCCATGATTGGGCTCTTTGCTCTCATAATATCCAAATATAGCCCCTAGTTTGATTTCACATTTTGACTTAGGCTAACTTAAGTATCGGTTCTGATCTCACAGTTCGAGTGAGTCATAGTGAGTCAACCTAGTTTAAGTTCAATGGGCCTACAATTTATGTAGTTTTTAAAAATTATTATTTCGTGTGCTTTTAGCGAATTTCCCTATAGGGAAGTAGCTATTAGCGTAGGTGGCATGGTAAAACCTAGGCCCGGGACCGATTTACTTTTTCATTTTGATGTCCCCAGAGGCCAAAAACACCATTCGTTCAAATTTTGTTTATATATGTATATATATATAGGCCTATTTACGTCGTCATATTTACACAAACACGGACACTGACATAAACACACACGTACATTGATTAAAATAAAAGTTGTTCTCCTGCCGGCTCCCGCGACGGTACTAATTAACTGTTCACCACAGGCTTGTGTTCCGTCCACGAGAACCTTTTATTTTAATCAATGTACGTGTGTGTTTATGTCTGTGTCCGTGTTTGTGTAAATATGACGACGTCCAAGAGACCGACTATGACAAGATACTTCTCGACTTGCTAACTACGTGACCATGACGCAACTAGCGTCGAAACCATGGTTGTAGATATTACAACTTTTTATTGAACTGGGACGAAAGTAAAGGTAACTAAACCACTATTATTTTATATTTGTCTTACCAGTTCAGGGGCAAGCCACAACAATGAGTAAAATATTTACAATCCTTGTAGGCCTACCTATTCATATTTGTGGAAACCATCTTGCTTTGATGCGTTATTGTATAATGGCTATTTGCCATAGAAATAAATAAATATGTGTGTCCTCAATTTCCCAAATATTCATGAAATGTGTATGTTAATATTCACCCAATAATTTGATAAACTAAAATATACATAGCCTAGTCACATTCCAATGTTTCTTAAAGAGAAAATAGTAAGTTTAAATTTGTTTACAGTGTAATTATAACTTAAATAGGCCTACCATACCCAAGTATTGCCAAGTGTACAAGTATTTAAACAAGTATTTAAAATTTTAACAAGTTTTTTAAATTTTAACAAGTATTTAAAATTTTAAATACTTGTTACTATCAATTATTAATTGCATTTAAAAATATATTATTAGATATTGCATGTATTTTTTTTAATAAACAATGATAAACATAACACTAGACTTTTGATGGGAAGAAATATAACGAAAGTTTATCTAGTTATACTAAATGAAAGCACAAAAGTCTAATTAAATAAAAATGTTAATAACCATCAGTTTTAATCACAAGAAAGAAAAGCTTATAGTAATGATACAGTAGTAAAAAAAATAATGTTTACTACTTGTATAGTGGAGAAGAAGTTTACATCCTAAAGTAGGTAAACTTCTTCTCCACTATACAAGTAGTAAACATTATTTTTTTTACTACTGTATCATTACTATAAGCTTTTCTTTCTTGTGATTAAAACTGATGGTTATTAACATTTTTATTTAATTAGACTTTTGTGCTTTCATTTAGTATAACTAGATAAACTTTCGTTATATTTCTTCCCATCAAAAGTCTAGTGTTATGTTTATCATTGTTTATTAAAAAAAATACATGCAATATCTAATAATATATTTTTAAATGCAATTAATAATTGATAGTAACAAGTATTTAAAATTTCCATGATTGTTGTTAGTTCCCAGTTATAGGTATTTTATGACTCGTATCACATGTTCAGGGTTAAAGACATTTTAGTTTTTCATTAATGTTACAATTATATGTTATTTAAGGTTAGTATAGCTTTGGACTCTAAAGCTCAATTTTAATATGTTAAATATCGTAACTTTTACAACTCTGTTACAATTATTACTTGATTTTTTATTATATTTAGTTTTTTCCTACTCTAAATTCAGGGTCCTTGACTGGGTGGGAGGCTGTGCAGAGGTCATGTTGGGTGAAGTGGATGACGATATACTTTCATTTAATTCCTGTGTAGCATTAGACACAGAGACGGATTATTTTAATTTTTTTAATACGAAACTTAATGATAGCACGTTAAAATTATTTCACATTAATATTCGTAGTATCCAGAAAAATTTTGACGAGTTGTTAGTCTTATTACATCCGTTTATTCATAATCTTGATTTCATTGTTCTTTCTGAATGTTGGTTGAGGGGTGGGGTGGGGGGAGAGGTTATAGAGGGCTTTGACCTTGTGACTACAGATAACTATCGCAATCAGAATGACGGTGTACTAGTTTATGTTAATAATCGTCTGGCTTTCACTTATGTACAGATTACTATTGGAGACGTTTTTGGTTTACGCTTGAACTTTACTTTACACAGTGAGCAATACATTCTCACTACACTGTACAGAACTCATGACAGCAACGTTGACTTATTTTTATCAGAACTCGAAGAATTCTTTAACTATTTGCCTTTGAATGTAAAGATGATTTTTGTGGGTGATATAAATATTGACTTGCTCAAAGGTATTCACATTTCTGACAGATATTTAAATTGTTTGATAGGCAATGGCTTAGTTCAGTGCATTGATAAACCCACACGTGTCTCTTATAACTCTATGTCTTGTTTGGATCATATATTTGTCCGTATTGCAGATTTAAAATATATAGATACAGCTATTTTTGAGACAGGTATCACCGATCACTATGGAACTGCACTGAATTTGACTGTAACCACGAACAATTTATCCAATAACCAGTCCGACAAGACACGTCACACTTACATTGACCGCACACTACTTGCCGACAATCTTACTCACGCAGATTGGGGAACCGTTCTGAACTGTTTCGATACCAATGTATGTTCTGAGCGTTTTAACGAAATTATATCAGTGTCTAATGAAAGCTCAAGAAAATTATCAAATAACAATACAAGATTTAAAAAGATTAAACCTTGGATAACGCTGGATCTTGTTCAACAAATTCGTGAGAGGGACAAGCTTAGTAAAACTCTAAAAAAACAACCTTTTAATGAAAACCTAAGGATTCGCTTTATCATAGTTAGAAGCAATTTAAGTCGATCGTTAAAAAATGCAAAGAGAGATTATTACAGAAGCAAAATTAATCAGGGGAATAAAGATCCCAAAGTGCTTTGGGGTGTTATCAATGAGCTGTCTGGGAGAGTCAAATCTCGAGATGCGTTTCCTGTACAGAAGTTTTTACCTCAATCACATGTTTTTAACGATGAAACATTAAAGCGAATTGCTAGTGATTTCAATACTTTTTTCTCTCTTGTTGGTCAAAATCTGGCCAATAATATTGACTCTGGAGGAACCCCAATACTGAACGACGCTGACTACAGATATGACTCGCAGCTCACGCTACACACAGTCACTGAACATGACGTCACACGTTACGTTAACTCACTTAGGGGAGGGTCTGCACCTGGCTTTGACAATATATCTGCTGATTTTCTAAAACAACAAATACATATTTTTCTCCTACCGCTAACTCATTTGATCAATCTAAGTTTAACATCAGGCACTTTTCCAACCCCCTTTAAGACAGCCAAAGTATATCCTCTTTACAAATCCAACGATTTTTCAGACGTCAATAACTTCCGCCCCATATCTATGCTGAGTGTTTTCTCAAAAATTTTAGAACGCATTGTGAAAGATCAGCTTGTTAATTACCTTGAAACAAACGAAATTTTAAGCAAAGAACAGTACGGTTTTGTAAAAGAAAAAAATATATCTGACGCTCTATTCGAAGTAAGTAAAAACATAAATGATAATATCTCTCACAACAGACGGAGTATGCTAGTATTCCTAGATTTAAAAAAGGCATTTGATTCTGTTGATCGAACAAAGCTATTAGTTAAACTAGAAAACATTGGCATTCGTGGCACCGCTCATCAGTGGTTTCAAAGCTATTTATCCGACAGAAAGCAAAGTGTGGTGATTAACGGAATTTCCAGTGACGTAAAACCCATAAACTATGGGGTAATTCAAGGAAGCACTCTTGGGCCTGTCCTGTTCTTAATTTATATAAATAATATCACAAAACTTTCAATTAAAGGCAAACTGTTTTTATTTGCCGATGATACCGTCATTCTTGAAAACGGGACAAGTTGGGAAAACGTCCGTGATGATGCTAATCATGATCTTCTTTTAATACAAAAATGGTTTGACCAAAATGTTCTATCCTTAAATGTTTCAAAAACCAAATTCTTACCAATTTCACTAAGAGATACTACTGATTATAACTTGGAAAATATTTCAATTCACTCTTGTGGCAACTTTTTAAATAGATTTTGCTCTTGTGAGCAAATTGAGAAAGTAAATTCCTATAAATATTTAGGTGTGATTTTTGACAATCGTATGAAGTGGTCTGACCACATACATTTTTTAACCTCTAAATTACGTAAATATATATTTGCATTTAGGAAACTGCGTGACATATTAACAACACAGGAAATGAAGCTAGCATATTATGCCTATGTCCAGTCGTTACTTTCATTTGGCATTATCGTATGGGGCGGAGCTTTTCCCACTTTTTTAGAACCTCTCTTTGTCCTTCAGAAGTTGTTACTCAAAGTTTGTTTCAATAAGCCAATTCGATACCCCACTAACACATTATTTCGTGAACTATCCTTACTCAGTGTCAGACAGTTATTTATCAAATTTCTTTCAATTCATATTTTCAAGAACTTCGATTCTATTTTTAACCAAACATCACATTCTTATAATACCCGATATGCACAGAATGTTGGAATAACTACCTCCCATTTAGCCAAGTCTTACTCATTAACAAATTCCTCTTACATTTCTGAAGTTTTATATCGTAATGTTATCTCCCGTTGTAATTCTTATCATTTGTTCCATTCTCCATCGATTACTATTTTCAAAAAATGCATCACTGGCTGTCTGATAGAGTGGGGTGTAGATGAATCAGAACTCCTAATCAAAGCAGAGTACAGGCAGACTTGACTCTACTTTATTCTCCCGTAATCTTTACTGAATAACTGAATTACTAACATCGAACATTCTTAACTACATATATTTATATGTATGTGCCCTCCGCCTTGCCTCATTCCTTAAATTGCTCATTCACCAATTTAGAATCAGAATAGTTTTACAATTATATTAAATCATTTGTTTTTAAGATTCTCTGAATATCTATGAATATAAATATTATTTATATTCATATTATTTTCCATTTTATTTATTTTTCCAACAAATACGTCAGTCACTGATAGCGACTGAGCCTACGCACAGGCTTCCAGCCCATGTAGGCTTATTTCCTTATGTTTAACATAGCTTCTCTGAGACCTTACATCCTTTGTTGTTATTATTAAGTTTATTTGTATTTTTATATTTAATTAGGTACCTATTTTATCTATGCAATAGCAAGTAGGGTGTCTGTCCACTGGAAGTTATGTTATAATTTATATTCTGTATTATTTTTTGGAAATAAAGTATGTTTGATTTGATTTGATTTGAGTATTGACCAACCAAAAAATGGGCTATACAAAACTGCTTTACCCCCTCTATTACCATTAGGTAGCGGTTTACCCCCACTATTACCTTTCGTACCATGCAGTATTTTCCCCTGAAAATGACAGTTTACTGATCATCAGATACTAATTTCTGATTCAATACCTACTATTATTAAGGAACGCGGCAGCGTTCCGCCCCGCCAAGTCCCCCAGCGGTACACAGCTGCTGCAGTGTATATATACATGACGTGACAAAGTGGCTTTTTTACTCGTCTATAGCTCTGAAGAAACAAAAGCTATTAAAATAATTGTTCATCCACTGGATAGGGGCAATCATTCTTGGCAAAATAAAAAAAAGAATTTAAAAAAAGGTTGTGTTTGAGCCAAGAAAAACTAGTTTGAAAATTCACAAATTTTCCGTGTTCTCCTTCTTCTCCTTAAATGTTGACGGACCTACAGCCCAAACCACTGGCTCAATTTTAATGTTTTTTATGTTGTTTGAAAGCCCTTAGCGTGTAGATGTGCCTTTTGAGGGTCACAAGTCGGTGCGTTGACCCATAAACCCTTGGCAAGCCCTCAAAGTACGATTTTGGCCCATTTAAATAACATGGGATTAAAATCAAAACAAAAGAAGGATCAGCTGCGATTAAATCTCAATTAATTTAAAATGTTAGAGAAATTCATAGGATCAGCTGAAAAATTATTTTAAAACTTTTATAAAGTATTTTTTTCAGGTATACCGAATGATTTGAGCTACTTACTATATAAAATTACTTAGAGCAGTGATATTCCCCGATACTTTCCATTGAAAAATGCAGTGTACCGATGGTACACTGGTACAGCAGCTCGTCATTTTTAACAGTTTAATACTACTTATCAAAACATATGAAACCTAGGAACTTGAAACTTAGTACTAGTACTAAGGTTAGTTTTAACATTGTTTCTTCATAATATTGCCAAAATTTATTTAACTAAATAAGGTTAGTTTTATGTTTTGATACACTAAAACAAATAAAACAATCGGGAAAATCCGTCTACGTATGTTAAACAAGCAAAAAAGTGAATGTAAAAAGTGGTATGTAAATTTAGGATAAAAATGAGTTTTTCAATATTTGTTTTGCCTTATGCTATTTCTAACAAACCTAATCTGTTTGATTACATTTTTACTTCTCTAATAAGGGCTCAATTTACACTAGTCTTTAGATATACGGGTTTAATTATCGGAACACTTATGTAACACCAATGCATTTTATGTGTAGTTGTGCCCTGGTCTATATATAAGAGAAAAGAGGATTTTTATTTTAACTGTTAATTTTCTACAAAAATAAATACAATCTAACAAAAAACCACTAAGTGGTAACACTTCCCCCGCCAAGTCAGCAACCCAAAAAAGACAATAAATCACCACTTTTCCGCCAAGTAAAACAATGTAATGTATGTAAGTTTGGCCACTTGGCGGCAGACTTTTGCTTGATCACTTTAAAAAATACCATAAAATTAGTTTCATTGAGCAAGTATCTCTCCCAATAGTACATTGCTAGATGAGAACTTATTTTACAAAATTTGACCTTATTTGTGTCACATTTCATAAAATCATAATAGTGATGGTTTTATATTTACTGATTACCTCGAAATTATTATACTTAGTTGGACTAATTAATTAGAGAAGTTGATTTGTGAAATTATCCACCAACGTAACTTTAATGAAAAAAAAACAAGCAAAAGTCTGCCGCCAAGTTGCCAAACTTACATACATTACATTGTTTTACTTGGCGGAAAAGTGGTTATTTATTGTCTTTTTTGGGTTGCTGACTTGGCGGGGGAAGTGTTACCACTTAGTGGTTTTTTGTTAGATTATCTATTCATAAACCATAATTTTCACCTTTATAATTGCAGTATCGCCTTTAGTGCCAAATGAAACGTAATGTGTGTAACTTATGTGCACTGCATAGTTCAATGCTGCATGTCATAGGCCTACCCACTTTCAGAAGCCACGTAGCTTCAAATGAAACATGATATTTTTGATGTGATGTATAAGATGGATGTGAGTAGGCCTACTTATACCTAACTAGTTAAACATGTCAACTAGACTGAGTTAATAGTTGTCTTGTTTGATTATTATATTTCTTGCTGCAGGCTTACATTATTTTAGCTATATAATTATTTTTACTGATATATTTACATCTTTTTCAGTGCTTTCAATCAACCTCTGCACCGTGGGCTGTTGAGCTGTAATATTCCACAGTTGCAGCTAATGGCAGATAGATTTTCTCTCGATATGCAGTTTCTGGTGAAGACAATGTACCTCCTGAGTGATTACTTGAGGCAGGGGCGCAACATTACACCTCTGCAAGGAGCTATCATGATAGGAAACTTCCGCATATGCAAGCGGCTCATTGCTGAAGGAGCTGATTTCTTCTCATACTCCTACGATCTATTGACTCCATTAAATATGGCCCTCGATGTTGGGAAGTTCCAAATAGCTAAACTGCTCATCACCTCAGGAGCTGACGTTTGTGTTCTCCAGAACGGATATTTTCCAATGTATTTTGCCATAAAGTCTGATTCACCAGAGTACATAATTGAAATGATCATACGCAGAGGTTTCCCTGTGAACGGCGTTGTTGAGAACATGTACAACTCTACAGCTCTTCATAGAGCAGTGTTGTGCAACAATGTTGATGTCACTAATCTCCTCTTGAGGTATGAAGCTGATTGCAATGTGATTGATAACTTCGAAGGTTACACTCCCATACACATAGCTGTGAAGCAGAAGCAGCCAGAGATTGTCAAGCTGTTAGCCGAACATGGAGCCAACTTAGAGGTAGAGTGTGGAAAAGGATTCACGCCTATTTTTTATGCTGCTGCCAACAATGATGTGAATTGTTTGAATATTCTTTTAGAGTTTGGTGCAGAACCAAATCATTTGTCTACTGTCCATTATATTTACCCGCTACATCATGCTGCATCTCTGTGCAGTGTGGAAGCCACTGATATGTTACTCAAAAGAGGAGCAGATGTCCAATTGAGTACTCCAATCACTAGAGATCTCCCGATCCATAGTGCTGTCATGTCAGAAAAAAGCAAGATATCAGAAGTTTTTGCTCAGGATTTAGCCAATGTCGTCAAACTCCTAATTGAGAATGGATCGCAGATCGATGTTCCCAACAATTATAACCAGACTCCGATGGAATTGGGTATAATCGGACAAACCTTTGAAGCTGTACAAGTGCTTGTAAAAGAGGGAGCTGCAGTCAATAAACCATTGGATTGTGGGACATATTTCCACTTTGTTGCTAGCAAAGGAAACAAAGAAGTTGTAACAACGTTTTTGGAACACGGAGCTGACTATTCTTTCTTTGATGTCAACAAAATTACTCCGTACCACACTGCTGCATTCAATCCAGATCTGACCGTCCTGTCTGTGTTTTGGAAATTTCACTGCCCTGTAGACCTCCCCCTTCTCGGTGAAAATTCCAAAAAACCCCTGTTCTCTCCTGCTGCCATTGATCTTCTGGAAAACCAAAAAATGTTCTTGTCCGGTGTAAAGTCGAATGACGTTAATGTTATGATGGATGCCCTCTCTAAAGGTGCTGAAGCCAGAGGTTGCAGTATGAAATTGTCTCATCCTCTTCATGTTGCTGCTAGCAAAGGCTATACCCAAGTTGTAAAACTGTTGCTGGAAAATGGCGTCGCACCAAGCTCCGTGAACAGCAATAATGAAACTCCGCTACATGTTGCGGCAAAAGCAGGTCACTATGATGTTTGCCGTCTCTTGTTGAAGCATGGAGCCGTCTACAACTCTAGGTCTAAAGTGAAGAAAACTCCTTTAGAACTCGCTACAGAGAATAATCATGAGGAGGTTGCACACCTCTTGACTGGAGTTGATATGATCTTCAAAATCGGAAAGGAAAAAAAGGTTTCTCGTAAAATTAAAGAGTTATCCTTTCTCGTCAATGATGATCTGTATTTTGTTTATGTAAACTCTATGAACAGTAGAGGCGAAACTCTATTGAAAGTGGCAATTAAGAAGCAGTTTACTAAACTGACAGATAGGTTAATGAAGTTAAGAGTAACAAGGAAGGATGTATAGTGTTGAAGTTGTGGTGTGTGAGGGAAATGTCCCAAGTTTGTTCAAAAGTTAAAGTTGGTGAGGTAAATATTTCACAGAGTATGGGAGTAAATGGTGATTGTAAAGTATTGTTGCTTTAAATTGGTCATCATACAGTCATCAGTTTGTATTAATCAAATTATTTACAACTAAATAATTTATTTTTATTATTTTATTTTTATTTTTAAAGAATATTGGATACAGAAATTATATTTACTGCCTGACATTTTCAAGTTTTGTTGAATTACAATTTAAGTAAGTAGGTGTGACATTTAATAAAACTACAAAAATATTTATTTACTGTACGTCAAGCAAGTAACACAAAGCTAAGATATCTGTTTATTTATTATAGATTGAATTTACTATTTTTTATAGTCCCTCCATTATTTTATAACAAAACTTAGTATTAACTGATTAGCAAAAAGTACTTTTGGATCTTGTAGCTTATTTCAGATTGATGCTTTACGGTAATATAAATCTTGCTACGGACATTACAGACATTTTACAGTAACATTCCCATTAAGTTATTGTTCGGAAAAAACATTGATTTTCTCTATCAAAGTGAAACCATCATAGATTATTGTCAAGCATTACTTAATTTTTTGCATGCAAAAGACAACTATTTAATTATTTTAGTTTTGATTGAACCACAAAGAATCCTCTTAGGAGAAACCATAGTGTAAATTTTCATTCATTTTTTACCATTGAATGGTTATTTTTAGTTTGCAACTATAGTATTTCACTGAGCTTGTTTACCTTTTATAAATAGTGTTTATTTAAATGTCTAAGTTTTGACTTATCTTATTAACAAACTTAAATTTAACTCTGTAATCTTGTTATAGTAAGGTCAAAGTTAAAACTTTTAGGATATTTGTATATAGATAATCATTAAGTTTAGAGTTGCTTTGATGTATCCAGAAAATAAACTAGATACAGTAGCTTTTAAGTGTACAAATTATATTTTTTCCTAGTGTATCATAGATACTGTAGTTAATCTTGTTTTTACTTTTGTTTATATACATACATCATCTACATAGTAAGTAAACCTGATTCTCAGTTTTCACCATTGTGGGGTAAACTACTTAAAAATTACTTGTTACTTTAGAAAATGATGTTTGTATTTATTTGATACTAAGTTTGGCTATTTAATTTCTGTAGATATTAGACGTACCGACAGTGTTAAACCCGACCAGTGTGATCTTTTTGTTTGTGTATGGCTCAGTTTTTATTTTGTTCAAATTAATTTATTTCAAGATTATTAAGCTGATGCCAGTATTATTTTTTCACGTTTTATGAGGTTTACAAGTTACAAGAAACTGGGCACTTTACTTGATTAGCAGATTCACTCAGCTATTTTGGATCTTATGAATATTTACACCAAATTTGAATTAAACCACACACAAATTTGGTCACTTCACAGTCTGAGGCCACATTAAGTGAACAATCATTTGCCAGAGTCAACAGTTTAAAACCCACACTTACCTACTGAATCTTTAAATTAAATTGTCAATTAAGTACTTTCTTTTGACTCAACAATTGCAAAGTTTTTTTTCAATTATACAAATAAGATTTAAAGATTATAGCATAAGATAAGACTAGATGAGTAAGAATAGCTAGCTAGTTTCAATTGGACTTAAAATTTTACTATGGATCTGTATTGTTATATTTTACAAAATATATTGTTTTATAAGATTTCTCCTTACTTATAAGATCATTCTTACTGTACTATTGTACCAAATTTACTACTTAAGTTCTGATTAATGATTAAAGTTTCTAAAAACATTATATGTTTGATATTTATCCTCTTCTAAACACTATGTTTAAGCGGTGCTCGATTTGTAAAAAATAATTAAGGTGTTGGAACTCAGCAACCTATTTAAAGTTAATAACCTATTTAATGTGATTAGTACCTATTTATGTCAATATTTTATGTTTCCGAAAAGGAGGTAAGTTTATCAAATGACGGAGTACTGACATCCAGGAAACTTCAACCCAGCATCGAAATTATAATGGATAAAATTTGCTGAATGTTGATTCGTTAATACAATAGCCAGTAAGATTTAGATCTCAATTGTCCAATACAATTTTTTAAAATATCTCTTGTGACAACACAAATATTCTGGAGGTTTTCACTTAAACAATGCTCGATTTGCAGTCCATTCCACTGGGCAGACACAAAGCTCAATGGTGTGGCGTATGGTTGGAAAGCCTATAAAATTACACATTTTTTACATATTAACCACCTTATACTGTATACAGGGTGTAGAAAAATGCAATAGACCAATGTTTTTTTAATTTTTTATCAAACATCTTAATTTTTATCTTTGAATCTATTTACAATGGAGTATTTACAACTGATCCTCGTGTAATTTTCTATTATTCTTAGTCAAAATTTAATGTAGAACACGAAATTGACATCATCTTCTCAAATCCATATACAGGTAATTGAGAAATTGCTGTATTAAGTTAGAAAAAAAAACATAAAATAATAACAATTTTAACAATTATAAAAATACCAAACAGCACAAAGACGACGTGCAACGGCATCTTTGGTCCTTACTCTACGGCGTCTTTGTGGATGCTTATTGTCAACTGGTGTGTGGGTAGTGTGAAACCGATTCACCAAAGTTCGAATACCTCACTCTGATGGACGATTATGTGGTCCGTAGAGCGGACGAAGTGCACTGTAAGTTGACTGAACTGAACAAAATAAACTTGCACAATTCGCAAACGTTCCTCTTTTGTAAGTCTATTCATGGTTAGTTTACTATGGAAACAGAATAAGAACGAGACAATACAAATACAAATATTGAAATGACATAAGATAATAACAAAAATTAGCTGTTTGATTTTAATTTGATTGTTGTGTTTTTTAGCAATGCTACCAACGTAAAAACCACACAACTAGAAAAATACCGGTAATCACTGCGTAAAACATTAAGCGTAAAAACATTGCGTAAAAACATTAAGCGTAAACATTGGTGCGTAAAACATTAAGCAAAAAATAAGTGGGGGAACTTCTCCTCAAGCCACCTAGCTGTAAGGATATGAGCTGTATTTGCATGCTTAGAGATGAAAATGGCTTTACGAATAAAATTTATTTGTAAGCAACAGACATGTCACTTAATTTGATTCATAGGCCTAACTTGCCAGTTTTAGCGAATTTCCCTATGGGGAAGTAGCTATTACTGTAGGTAGCACGGTAAGACCTAGGCCCGGGACCGATTTACTTTTTCATTTTGATGTCCCCCACAGGCAAAAAACACTATTCGTTCAAATTTTTATATATGTCCGTGAACGTGATAGATAACTTGAGTAATTTTTGTCCGATTTTGATGAAATTTAGTTTGAAGGTGTAAGGCGGGATAAACTTGAATGAGTTCGCTGACCAGCATGATTGGACCATGGGAACAGTGTTTTATGGTGTAAAAAATGGTTTTTCTCATTTTTGACCCTCAAAACACAAAATTTCTCAATTTCTCTCTAGACCTTGTTAAAGGGCTTAAAAACAAATAACTTAGTATACCAAAATGTTTTTGTAGGGTTATTGGTAACAGAGAAAATTCTAATTCTAAAAATTGTAAATTTAAGATTCCCATGTTATTTTTATGGAGAATATTGCAAAATGATGTAGTTTGCTTGTTTATTGATACATTTGGATTAAACTTGGCCAATTTATTTATTTTAATTATTAATATTTTACTATAAAAACTCGCTTATTTAGTTTCCTTGTCGCAGCAAACCTAGGTACTCGTTAAACCTAATGTTATTTAAATAGATTTGAAAATCAGTTCAGACAAATATAAATTTGCTTAGTCGGCAGGTATGCTGCGGCGGGGGTATTATAAAATACTAGCAGAGTGGGTATTCTTTGTACGGGGTTGGCGTATAAGTATAAAATGCTTATTGCAGTTGAAAATTTTGTTTGTTAAATTTACGGTATGCTATAGTATAACACATCTACCATAGCCATAATGTTCTAACAATAGAAAATACCCCTGCCGCAGCAAACCTACCAACTAAGCAAATTCCCATTTCTCTGAATTGATATTTAATCAAATCTATTTAAATACAGTAGACTCCCTCTTATCCGGACACTTTTTAACCGGATTAGATCGACAGGAAGTGGCCAAGTGGGCGGTATTGAAATGACTTCTCGTGGGAAAGATTTGAGACCAGTGATCACGTGTCTATACTTGAATAGATACAACTTCCGTATCGGCGTGGTGGGGCGATCTGACGTTCGAGTAAGAGGGAGAACTGCCAGGTTGACTACCTGACCAAAAAGAGCAAGGAGAGCCTGACGCGGTTTCCATAGCAACAGGCGCTGTTGCCATATCGCACTGTATCTCCACGCCCGCACGCACATGTGCAGTTCCTCCAGTGTTATGACAGTGACTACTTCGAGTACAGGTGGCTGTGGTACAGTATACTGTCCGCGAGGGTTTAGAAGTCTGAAGTCCCCTAAGCTAAAAAAATCGTTTTGATGTTGGAATAGTCGTCACATGTGTATTTCACAGTATATTTTGGGTTTACAACAGAAATGTTGTTTCTCACCAGAAGTCAGTAAATATCAAAGAGTGTTCCAAACATAGGGAATAATTTATTTTGGAACAATTTTTCTGTACTTCTTCGCTGTTCTGTTTACAACACTTCCCTATCAGCAGATGTTCTCTAACTATCAACAGATAACACAAAATTACAGCACAGCACACAGTGTAACGTTGCGTGCGTTGTAAGCTGGTGCTGGCGCGCATATTCTGTGAGGAAGTGGCAGTTCCCGCTCACTGCGACTAACAACGTGGCAACACCGCAACAGCAGTCTCCCCACTGCTTGCTACCCCTCCACACCTCTCCGATTCGGAAGTTGTATCTATTACAGTATAATTACAATACTCTCCTAAATTTAAGTCAAATACTGTATACAGTATGCATTTAAACGGTCTGTTTTAATGAGTTTTTGGGGACATCAGTTTAACCAGAAAAACCGTTATCTGGACTGGCCTTGGTCTTGAGGAGTCCGTATAAGAGGGAGTCAAGTGTAACATTAGGTTTAATGAGTACCTAGGTTTGCTGCTACAAGGAAACTAATAAAATGTGTTTTTATTAAAATATTAAAAGCTTAGTATATAAAATAAATAAATTTGATCCAAATATATCAATAAATTAGCAAAATACAACATTTTACAATAATAATTCTCCATAAGAATAACATGGGAATTTTAAATTTATAATTTTTTTAGATTTTCTCCGTTAACCACACAAAAACACTTTGATTATATACTAATTTTTTTACAATCTTTAAAAAGGTCTAGAGATAAATCGGGAAATTTTGTGATTTGAGGGTCAAAAGTAAGAAAAACAATTTTTTACCCCATAAAAGCTTATGCTTCCTAATCATGCTGGTTTGCAAACTCATTCAAGTTTATCCCGCCTTACGCCTTCAGACCAAGTTTCATCAAGATCGGACAAAAATTACTCTAGTTATCGCGTTCACGGACGTATTATAGGCCTACATACAAAAATTTGCACGAATGGTGTTTTTGGCCTCTGGGGACATAAAAATGGAAAAGTAAATCAGTCCCGGGGCTAGGTCTTACCATGCCACCTACGGTAATAGCTACTTCCCTATAGGGAAATTCGCTAAAAGTAAATTATCAAATCTTCATGAAAAACTGGAATGAATATAATTTAAAATAAAATTTATTAATTATAAAATATTTGCACAATATCGCAAATTATTAATTAAATTAAAAACTACGTATATGTTTTTAGTTTAATTAATATTTAAACACTAAGCACTTTGACAATCTTTATTGTGTATCACAGCTTTTTGTTGCTGCTTAGTTCAAATTAGCTGTTGTCATAAAATTAAAAAAAAAATTAATAGTGCTGCACCCTGTTGGTAAACCATATTATGTACTTATAATGGTATAGAATATCTAAGAACCAACTGGTTTAGTTGAAACAACTGACTAAATTCTTTTATTCCTTTTAAATATGAATACTCATAAGGTTAACGTAGGAAACTCCAGAGCTACTGGGGCGGAGCCCGAAAGGATTTTTGTGATAAGAATATGTCTATAAGGTAATCAGAAATGTAAGCTATCATCATGCCAAATTTCAACCTGATCCGACCAATAGTTAATGTGTGATTGAACTTCAAACAAACAAATACACAAACTTTCACATTTAGTATGATTATACTAAGGGTAGGAGAGGATTTGAAAAGAAACAGTAGAAACTAATAAATATAAAATATATTCAGTCTTAACATATTCGATCAGGTCATGGTAACTATTATAAAATGAAGAATCCTTTTCGATCTAATAAAACAAACAATTTACAGCATGTGAACATAAAACAATACACAACTGAAGGAGCCAAAGAAAGCTCTTCTGGATGAAATTTACAAATTTGGCAACAATAAGAAATTTGGTTATAATGTATGTTTTTATTAGGTACTGTACTTTCATGTTTTAGTGAATAATTTTTTTTACAATCCAAAATTGCATGTCATGGATGGAAAATTTAAATTAGACAACCTGATTCAAAACACTTATGTATTGTAAACAAATACCCGAACGAAGCAATACTACAACCCATAATCTATAACACAATACAATCTTAACAAAGTAACATAAATAATTGCACTACAGTACTTCTTTCACTCTATATCCCATGCAGATTCAGTAACCAAGGATGGCTATGTTTTGTAATTGTACATATAACAACTTAAATAAATATAGTAGGCTACAAAAGGACTCTGCAATATATAAGGCTGTAGTGAACTGTTAGATTTTTTGGTAGCTCAGGAGATGTATATAATTCACAATTAGCAATAAACTACAGAAGTCACATTAAGTCTGGGCGCGCAGCCACGCTAGGGCCCGGGGGGTAGGGGGGAGTGTTTATTGCTCATTTCCAAAACCATCTGGCCCACATGGCTCTGGGGTTGTTCAGCTGTCTTCATGGCTAGGCAAGGTGGAGGGAATGGGTTACCTGTACACAGGACGGCTAGTAGAGACAGAACCGCGCGCCCAGACTGCTTGCGCTTACTGTACAACTAGTGTTGGTTTATCATTTAAATCAAAGTCAACCTTTAACAATAGCTGTTTACTTAATTAATGTAATACACTTTGTTTATTTGGCCTTATAACTACCAAAAATTCCACAACATATTTCATGTAGGCTAGATCTCAACTTACTTAAAAAAATAAAATAAATCTGTTCAAATTTATAGTCAGATTTTTAAAAGTATCACAAATCATGTAAAATGTAGGCTTGAACTGATATGTATAAAAATATAGAAGAGCTGTCTGTAATTTAAAGTTTGCAGCGAGCAACTTTAAATCTGAGACCAAAGCCGTGTTCAATAACACGTTCGCTGCTACGGACTTCAGTGGGGTCACGAGCGTCCTATATTTCTTTGCAGCTCGTGGGGACGTACTTTTCTGACAGTAAAAAATATAGTTTCCCAAAATCACCACCAGGGACGTATAGAACAGGTCTTTGTCCCACCTCTTTCCTGAATGGATTATTAAATTGATTTTTTTTTTTAATTGAATGGATAGCAATTTATCTTGCTATCAAGAAAGATAGCGACACTACTTTACCGACTGCAACCTGGGTAGTATGCTATTTATCAGAATCGCTTGGTACTATGTCCAAAGCCAGTTTTATTGCAGAACATTGCTATCCAGTATTACTACTTTTGTTTTTACTGTAATTTAGTGTATCAGCGGCAATGTTACGCAGCAGCGAGCACCAGTTCACTCCTGGCGCCGTCCCGGTATCTAGCGCTCTGCAGCGAGCGTGTTAATCAACTACTATTCTACCTGGTTCCAACCCCAGACAATTACTCTGGTTATGGTATCAATAAAAGCGTGAGAATTTGGTACATATCTGTCAGCAGCGGGTGTTCATCAGATTCCATCGTGACAGAGATTGAATTGGAGGAACTTTGCTTGCAGATCGTACAATTAAAAAGTCCTTATTAGTTGGATAATCTTTCTTGTCCAGTCACAAAATTATTCTGACGCAAAATTGCCCTACCTTGGTCAAATTAACAACAGTTATCAGCCTACGCCATGAAAATGATCGTACAAACATTTAATACCTCCTGCGAACCCTCTTAAGCACATTTTCTACATCCAAATACTTCTAATACAGCTAAATTCAAATAAATGAAATATTATTGGTTTTATACAGCGGTTGCTAACTGAGACCACAAAAAAATCAAATTACAGAATGAAGTTTACCTTGGCGGGAGCGCCAATTTTCCATAACCATAATGTTTTTAAGTACTATGATCACACTGTGAGAATAATATACTATTGAATATAAAACCTAATTCAATATTTTTACTGAGTTATGGTAGAGCATCAAAGTAGTCCTTGACGGACGGGTAGGCGCTACCCCCAAAGTTGTCTGCTACTTGGATTTGGCCAATCTTCAATTTCCCAACTTGCCAGTGGTGTTCTGAAATTTTTTAACATATCAAATCAGTCTAAAGAATGTTAAAACGTTTTGATTAATGGATTGTGAATATTACCTGGATTGTGCATGTTATTGAATTGATGTTTTTACACCACAGCTATCAACTGGTGGAGAAAATAAAATCATATAAACAAAGCCATAGATTAAATATACTCACTAATAGATTTGCCGTCCTAATAGACCAGATATAGTATAGATGTTGATTTTGTTTGATATGTAGATTGTATTATACTGTATAGATTACATACTATGTACATGTTACTATGTTACATATTATTATGTAGATTGTATTTGCTTTTTTACCAACTTAAAGAATGTGAATCAAATAAAAAGATAATTTGCAATCTGTTACATGCCTTCAGGTATTGTAACCCAAGAGTAATGCACACACAAAATATATGTATTCTCGGTGTTGGGGTAGCTACTTTTAAAATGTAGCTACAATTTTAGCTTCTTTTCCAAAGACGTTACTTTTATTCCAAGCACATTAGGTAAATGTAAAATTAATTGCAACTACATAAACCTAACATTACAACAGCAGAACCAAAATAAGTTAGTTGGGTGTTCCATCATATTTATTACTTATTTTTAAATATTGCATTATTTTTAAGCATCTTATATGTAAATTTCATTAAGTTCAAAGGACATGCAACCAAACTATATTTTAAAAGCCCATTTCATTTCTTTAAAATACATTCATTTATAGATGTCTTTTATCAACTATTAAAAACAATAAAACTGTAAAACGATTATTTAAAAATACTTTTTCGTGTTACAGAGCCTAGCCCACTGAAATTAGAGTTTATTGCCTTTCTTTATTTTTAATGTTAAAAACTACATTGCTATAACTTTTAACCATAGTAATATGTTACTTGTTCTATGAATAACACTTTTCAATGTCAATAAATCGTCCTTTGTCATTATGCATAGGTCAACAAATTGTGCTTCAACAAACGTTGGTGCAGAAAACAGTATTCAGCAACCTATCCTGAAATCGGCTTTTAATTTAAACATAATGAAAATTGTTAAGTAAAAATAAAATTTAGGCATACTTGGCTTTGTAACAAGTTGGCTATAGTAGACTTGTTCTTACAAGGACTAAACAGATATATTCCTATTAATTGAACTTGGTATTCATATTAATCCAATAGCATAGCCTAGGAATAGTCCTTGACAAGAGCTGTTAGCAGGAGCAAACTACTGTATGCTACTTTTTCAATGCAAGTTTCATGTTATATGGAGATTTTTTTGTTACAATTATTATGTATTCTAGGCATATCTTGAATCTCATCAGGAAATTTCCTCTTCGTTCATTTAGAAAATCTTTGTAATCTAACCAAAGAAGGGCTTGTGATGATAAACCACAATCAACAGCTGAAGCAAAGGTTGATAGACCAGCTTTCTCATTATTCTAATGTTTAGTGTTGGTTTCCATTAAAACCCAAGTTTAAACTAAATTGATACAATAAACTAAATTGATTACTAATTTCCCTGTCATTCACTTGCAAGCATTCAATAGCTTCTCTTGTCACCGGTAACTTTCAAACGTCGTCTGCATCTAGCGATTTTATTTTATCTGACAGTAATCATAGAGTAGGAATTGAGAGCCAAAAATGTGGATAACACTAAGATAATGGCCTCCATATCCACGCAACGTTGTAATAGGTAATGAACGACTGTGACCAGCTGTATGAAGCCAAGAAAGTAGGCCTAATTTTCTTGAAAATCTCAGTTTGAAAAAGGTTGTTTCACGTAAGGTTGTGATAAAAATCACTATCTCAACCAATGTTAATGTAGCGAGAAAAGTAGCTAAAATTCCGCTACAACTACTTTAAAAATGTAGCTAGCTACAGCTAAAGCTAAAAGTAGTGTAGCTACAGCTAATGCTACTTCCCAACACTGTGTATTCTAAAAAAATACATTTATCTATTAGCAAGGTCTTACCTTCTGGCCAAGAGCTCATGACTGGGTGACGTTGAAAAAGGTAGGCTTTGGCTAATTGCCACTCTTTACTGCTAGGATCGAGCTAAAAGCACAACAGTTACATGAGAATAACAAACTAAATCTATAGAATTTTCTTCTAAACAATTAAGCACATGACGTTCCAATATACTAAATTATTTGTTTTTTTTTAACCCTACAAAACGGTTTTGAAAGAAATTGCTAAATTTTATGTTTTTTTTTGGTCAAAAATGGGAAAAATCCATTTTTACCCCATAAAACTCCCCAATCGTTCCTATTCCCATAGTCCGATCATGCTGGCTAGCGAACTCGTTAAAATAAATGTAGGTTTACACGTTTATATAAAATTTCATCAAAATCGGATAACTCTTGCTGAGTTATCATGTTAACGGACACATATGCAACCAAATCATTTATGCTACAAAACACCATTTGTAAGGTTGTCGTACGGAAAATAGGCTTACATATGTCTAGATACCTTATTCTATCTAGCAAAATTGAGAAAGAAATCACTTTAGGCTTTTAATTAATTGTCAATCAGGGAATATCAGTTAACAGTGGTTCTGTTAGTTAAAGGGTTCTTTTGTTGAAGGTATAAAAAATAATCATGATATGATAATAATGAGTTCCAAAATATTATTGAACTGTTGCTTAAGGTCCAGGAGTGATACGTGCTGCCAGGTGCTTAAGTAAAATCAATACCAAAAACAATGAACAATATTATATTACAGCAATGTAATTGGAGTGTTTGGCTTCATTAGAATCCAGGAATTTAGTTACAGAGTGAAAATTTAAAAACGTACGTTTTCATGTCCCTGGCCTTTTACTTTGTAGATACTGGATTTGTAGTTTATTATTATGTATTTTAATATTTTTTGGGACGGGGGCAACATGTTACACACATTTATTTGGTTTTAAACAGGTTCTAGGTATTTTTTTCGTATTTTTAAAGTCTCGAAATTCACGACCATGACGTGTCCCTAGGGTACATTTTCCAACTTTCACGCTGTTTTTAGAATAATTATTCATGCCGAAATATATAAAGCCATATTTTTATGTCATCAATAGTTATTAAACTTACAAAAAAGGAGCATATTATAATTTTAGTGTCATTGCAAACTGACTACCATGACAAAATAAGTCTGTCCCTCGATTTGGCGTCACGACCATTTGGGAAAAATTTTCAACTTTGGAGCACGACAGTGGCAAGCCTGGCGTCGATTGCTTCAGTTCGTTTTAGAGACTAGTTCGGGGTGTACGTCAAGTTTTTTGTGCCGGTCGTTTTGTGTTGAAAGAAGTAGTTACAAGATTAATAAAGGTAATTTTGTGTTTTTTGTAATTTTGGTGTGTCCATGACCATACGTCATTTGATGAAGTAGACGTGGGGTTAATTTTTGTTGATATGATATTTCCATTGCTTCATTAACCTAGAAGTCCACTTTGTATCCTCGAACATGAGGTTCAGGGCTACCGCCAGAACAGAGCCAAATAACACGTAATGTCACGACCAAAGTTTCACGACCATCGCGGGTTTTTTCACGACCAATCCAGCCTTATGGATTATACTGTGTTTGGTCGTGACAATAACTTAAATATCATTGTAAATTGAACAGTTTAGTTCAATTGAAACACATATTTTTATTATAACTAACAGTATAATTGAAGGATTGTTTACAAAGATTTAAATTTTTCCAGACAATTCATGACCGTACCGCTTGTCCCTGACCATCACGTTGATGATTTCTATCATAAAAATTTCAAAAATTAAAATATCATCATATTTCAATGTTTTATATACAAAAGAAGTACACCTCTATAAAAACATAACGATTTTTCGGGTCTCAGGTAAGTTTTTTCGGAGTTATTCAAACTTAAAAAAGATTTTATTTTAAAGATTTTATTCATGACCGTACCGCTTGTCCCTGACCATCACGTTGATGATTTCTATCATAAAAATTTCAAAAATTAAAATATCATCATATTTCAATGTTTTATATACAAAAGAAGTACACCTCTATAAAAACATAACGATTTTTCGGGTCTCAGGTAAGTTTTTTCGGAGTTATTCAAACTTAAAAAAGATTTTATTGGCTTTTTTCAACTTTTTGAGTTTTTTAATTTTTTTCTAGAAAGACCATATATATCAAAAGCTTAGTGAGCTGTTTATTGTATGATGGCCATAAAAGTAAATTAATTAATAGCAAAACATAGTTACAAAAATAATATTAACTATTTTTAATATTCAGTTTTATGTCCGTGATGGTCGTGACAAAGTTTCGTGTTTTTCCATCAAAGATGCTCCATTAATAAAAAATCACCAAAGATATTGCGTTACCATGGACATTTTATGAAACTTCAAATGTCAATGAAATTAAAAAAATTAAAAAAGTTTCAAAAAACGGAACAAAAAATTTTAAAAGTGCTTTTCCTGAAAACGTACGTTTTTAAATTTTCACTCTACACTATAATTTTGGTACCAATGTTACTTCAGATATTTGACTTTCAGCAACATTTACACAGTATAGAGTATATAGGCCTTCTGATTGTTAAAACTGAACAGATGTGTTATTTTTTATACTACTAAGCTGAATATTTGTTTTTGAGTGAGATTAGGTTTTCTTATCCTACTAATATTATAAACTAGCAGAGTGCCGTCCTTCGTACGGGGTTGGCATATAAGTATGAAATGCTTATTGCAGTGTGCTCAAGCTTTGCGTTTGCAATGGGGGAGGAGACAGCTTGATAAAATTTGGTTCTTTAAATTTACGGTATACTATGGTATTACACATCTACCATAGCCACAATGTTCTACCACTTCACCTAAACAATAGAAAAAACTGAATTATTAAAAATTTGCAAATTGTCACTAATCATTCATGAAATTAATAACATAAACATAGCTGTTAACAATCCTACTTTGATAGTTCTCATTGCGTATCACAGTTTTTTTGTTGCTGCTTAGTTCAAATTAGCTGTTCTCATAAATGCAAACAAAATAATAGTGCTGCTCTCTTTTGGTAAATCTTATCACTTTTTAATGCTTTTGCATATCATAGAACCAACTTTTTTAGTTGTAACAGCTGACTAAATTCTTTAATTCCCTTTAAATATGAATACTCATAAGGTTAACATGGGGAACTACAGAGCCACTGGGGCGGAGCCGAAAGGATTTTTGAGATAAGAATATGCCTATATGTTAATCGGGAATGTGAGCTATCATCATGCCAAATTTCAGCCCAATCCGTCCAGTAGTTAATGCGTGATTTCAAATTTATAATAATAGTAAGATGAGAAAGTTTGGATGTATGTTTGTGACAAGTAAACGCGAAAAATACTGGTCGGATTGGGATGAAATTTGGCATGATGATAGCTCACATTCCCGATTAACATATAGGCATATTCTTATCTCAAAAATCCTTTCGGGCTCCGCCCCAGTGGCTCTGCAGTTCCCCATGTTAACCTTATGAGTGTTCATGTTTTAAAGGAATTAAAGAATTTAGCCAGCTGTTTCAACTAAAAGAGTTGGTTCTATGATACAAAATCATTAAAAATGTATAAGATTTACCAACAGGGTGCAGCACTATTTTTTTTCATTATTTATGAAAACAGCTAATTTGACCTAAGCAGCAACAAAAAACTGTGATTATGTTTTTAAATGAATAATTTGTGATATTTTGCGAATTTTTAATAATCAATCTTTCTCTATTGTGTAGGTGAAGTGGTAGAACATTATGGCTATAATAGATGTGTAATACCATTGCATACCGTAAATTTGAGGAAGCAAATTTTCTCATACCGTGTTTTCTCATATTGCAAACGCAAAGATCGAGTATAACTGCAATAAGCATTTTATACTTTTTTGCCAACCCCGTACGAAGGATCATTTTTGAACACTGATTTTTTTTGTTTATTTAAAAACTTAAAATGGAACCTCTAAACATGCATAGGAGGCCCTATACTTGATCTTTTGTATGTACAGTAGACTCTCTCTTATCCGGACACCTTTTAACCGGTCAACGGTTAAACCGGACTACTTACTTACTTATTTACTTCCGCAGCTCTACAGGCCTTGGTAGCCTTTGGCTTCTGCTACAATTCGCCTCCAATCGCCTCGATCTTGCACCATCTCTTTCCAATTCCTCACTCTCAACATCCTCAGGTCATCAGGTTTAACCGGTTCACTTCATCAAGCCATCTTCTTCTCGGCCTACCCCTTCTCCTAGTCCCTTCCATGTTCTGGCACAATAGTTCTTTGGGCTGTCTTCCTTGAGGCATTCTCTCCACATGGCCTAACCAACCGATCCTTCTTAACCGGACTACACTCGGCGGAAATGACATCTCTTTAACCGGACAATTTTTATCAGTACATTGGTTTAACCGGACTACATCGGAAGGAATTGGGCGGTACTGAAACGATGAATGTTCTCGTGGGAACGATTTGAAACCAGTGATCACATGTCTAAATACGTAATAATCATTATTGGCTTATACAGTATGCATTTAAATGGTCCGTTTTAACGAGTTTTTGGGACGTCGGTTCAACCGGAAAAACCGTTATCCGGACTGACCTCGTTCCCGAGGAGTCTGGATAAGAGGGAGTCTACTGTAGCATAAATCACTAATTTGATCTAACTCTAAGTGTCAATGTTATAAAATTACTAGCAGAGTACCCGTCCTTCGTACGGGGCTGGCATATTAGTTTAACATGCTTATTGCAGTTATACTCAAACTTTGCGTTTGCAATGGGGAGGAAAAGTTTGATAAAATTTGCTTCTTTAAATTTACGGTATACTAATGGTATTACACATCTACCATAGCCATAATGTTCTACCACTTCACCTAAACAATAAAATAAAAATATTACGAATTCACAAAAAAATCACAAATTATTTATGACATCAAAAACATAAACATAATCATAAATAATCCTACTTTGACAGTTCTCATTGCGTATCACAGTTTTTTGTTACTGCTTAGCAACAAAAAAAAAAAATATATTGTGCTGCACCCTGTTGGTAAATCTTAAAACTTTTTAATGCTTTTGTATATCATAGAACCCACTTCTTTAGTTGAAACAGCTGACTAAATATTTTAATTCCCTTTAAATATGAATACTCATAAGGTTGACATGGGAAACTACAGAGCCACTGGGGCGGAGCCCGAAAGGATTTTTGAGGTAAGAATATGCCTATATGTTAATCGGGAATGTGAGCTATCATCATGCCAAATTTCAGCCCAATCCGTCCAGTGGTTTATGCGTGATTGAACTTCAAACAAACAAACAAACACACAAACTTTCACATTTATAATATTAGTAAGATAAACTAATCAATGTATTTGATTTTCTGTAACTGATTGTACAAATTGTAAAATGTTTGTAAAAGAGAAAATAAATTCATTATTTCAGTAGTAAATCTCACTATCAGTTTGTATAGAGTAGGTAACAAAGATTACTGTATCAACTTACAAAGATAAACTTGCCAGTGAGAATAACTTGAGCACAGCGAGGATCTTCAGGGTCAAGACTTTCCTTGCGACAATAATTCCCCTCAGCTAGAGACATGGTCACCGAACACTTGCTATCCGTCTGAAGCAACAAAATACAAAAATAAAGCAAGGCCAATTAGGTAGCTAAATGTAGGGTTAGGGTATAGGGTCGCTTGGAAACAAGAGGGGTTTCCTTTCCTGCCAAAACATAAAGAAGGCCTATTTAAAACACTTAATAATACAAATAGTTCAACGATTTACATTAAAATTTATATTCTTCGCAACAGTGAAAATTACCTCTATAAAAACCAAAAATTTATTCTCAGTGACATATTAAATTGATTAGTCAATTAATTTCTCATGTACCCCATACATCTAAGTCATTGATGTGAGCATCCATCTTGCTGACATAAAAGTAAGGCATGCCTGTAGTCGTGTCGTAGAATCCATCTGCGGTGGAATAAACCCTTGCCACGGGAAAACCTGAGGTGTTGGAGTGATGAGAAATGTGAGCCAACGCACACCAATCTGGAAACATGTAAATCACTCAACCATTTCACTAAGACAAGGATGTACTATATGTATGTATTTGACAGTGAATATGAATAGATTGGTTGCTCTTTGTAGCTTTTTTACTAAACTAGTACTGTACCTAACTAAGATGATCTGTTTGTTTAACCAGGATGATTAATCAACATCCCTATGTTCAAGGATAGATGGGTTTAGTTTTAAACTGTTAAACCATCAAAATACAATTATCTTTTCTCAGGATCAAACCAAAGGCTGCTCATAAAGAAGGCGCCATCGATATATAGTCTAATTAGATCGCGCTCGGCTGGTAGGTCAGTGACGTTTGCCACAGCCGCACTGCTCCCCCTCCACCACTCGTGGGTAACAGGGTGGCCCATGGCATTGAAGTAGCATTGTAACTTCTTCATAAGACAAAGAAGAAGAGATATTTCTCTTTGTGTATGAGAAATATTTTATTTGGCAAATTTAATGGTATAGGTTGTATCATTAGGCTACTTATGATTTTGGAAATTCATGGTCCAATGAAAAATTCATGCATAATTCATGTTTTTTCATGGTTACAATACAGAAATTCAGGCATAATTCAAGGTTTTCATGGCTAGTGGCAACCCTATGAGTACATCTCGTGAAATCTAAGCTGGCACTTGGCCTAGCGCGGGCAGTGTAGGAGGGAGGTAGGGATTTCCGCTGCCTCACATGGTTTACTCCCCTTGTATTATGTACTTGAGCACCTTCATATGGGTCGCGAGGACAGTTGATGCAACCGGCATGACAGGATATAATGTTTTTGAACTAGATACTAGTAGCGATCGGCCAAGTACCAGCTTAGATGTCACGAGCTTTACTGCATGATATATGTCTGTGATTACAACACTACTTCAATGCTGTGGTGCACTCGATTTCCACAATTTGAGGCACGGTATTCGCGTGCCAGGGCGCGATCCAGTTAGACTAAATAAATCGTTGGATAGCACTATAACCATTTATACCCAGCTAATATAAGAAGGGTAAATTATATCATGCACGGAACAGGTAGAGAAGACTCAAAATATGTAGGCCTGGCACAAAAATTGGACATGTTTTTTTCTAAAGACAAAAAAGCAAAATTGGCCTTCTATAGGAACACAAAAAAAATCCTTGTTTGGATGTCAAATATAAGTTTTGTTTCAAACAAATACAGTAATTTCATTCCGTAAAAACAACAGTTTTGGAATCTTTATAGTAGTCATAATAATACTAAGAAAATTAAAAATTCTTCCTTATTAAGGATCTTGAATTGAGAAATTTTCCAATAAATTATGTTGTCTTATCTCGTTAGCAGTAATATTTTTGTCTGTAGCTAGAATAACCTGAAATGCTAGATCAATTCGCTAACCTACCACACTAATCATAGCACTGATTTTTCTTGGAAGATCTATTTAAATACATTTCTTACCAGAATAATGTACAATGTAACGAGCCATTCGAGCTGTCTCATTTTTAGGAGGAGGATCTGGAGTATGTGATTTAACATTGGATGATTCATGATTCATATCCACTACTTGGATTCCCAAACTAGTGGTACCACACAAAAATAGAAGTCCAACAACTACGAACTTCAGACACATCGTACTTATTTCTGAAAAGAAATAAGAAAGCTTTGGCTATGAGTCAGTAAAATATGGCTTTGAAAAAAAATGTTGATTTAAGTTTTCAAAGTAAGACATGTGCTAAGTCAATTAAAAATAGCTATAGTTACAAGAAAAATAAATACCACAAAAAAGAATAATAACCTGTGTTGTTCAGATAGATAAAATAATCTTGATTCTAGGCTAAATCTAAGAGACCACAAGCAAGATGGTAAAACAATGACTACTTCTAAATCTTTGAGGTTTGGATTTACATAATCTCAATTCCAAATTCATTGAAATGAAGTTTGAAACCCACCTTACAAAGTGAAAGTTTAGTCTCAAAAATGAAATAACTAAACGTCAATATTTATTAATGGAGAGAATTTCTGCTATGTATAAGATAAAATTTACATTTATTTCAGAGACTTTTTACATGTTAAAACAATTACTTAAGAACGCCGATCTCTATTAGCCTAGTTGGATGAAAAAAATTGCCAATGAAAACCAGTTTGTTAACTGAGTCTAACGCTTACACTGATAAACATTTTTTTCTTTCCGATTATTTAAGTTTATAAATTTCAAATTTAGATACAAAAATTAGATATCTACTTCTAACTTTAAGGTACAGTTCCACGGAGACTCTACAATTAGGTATTTTTGGATGACATTTTTGTTCCATATATTTCTTTTTAAAATATTTCATTCTATGTAAATTGATTTTCTGTTGTTGTTGAGTCTCAGTTATGATCATCTTGGTAGCCCGTGAGCCTTGACCAGGATTTTTCAGGAAATTTTACTGGGACATGGGCCTGTGATTGTGTGACAGGCTCAGCAACACGGGCATAACAATATTTATATGAGAATCACCATACTTTTTTATGACGAAAATTTGTTAAAACCAGTAAGAGCTCTAGGACAAAGTAGTTTACAGCAGCTTAACTGACACTATTACTTGACCGGTTGATAGAAATTCTCTACCAACCTAAGTAAAAGAATTGTCATCAGTCATGCAGGTTGCATCAACTGTCCTCGTGGACTGTGTGAAGGCGCCGTATTTAGAACCAATGTGGCCCCCGGCCTAGGAAGATAAAATATTTCTCATTTGTATTATTAATTGTTTTATGCTGTTGTATTTATTTGTTTTGCTGTCGCTTGTTATGCCTGTATTAAATGTTGACGGATGCCATGCAATTTTATATTTGTTTCACGGCAATAAAGATATTATTATTATTATTATTATATTAATGTTAATCCTCCGAGCCCCTGCCAGGTCACACCAGAGGGAGCCTTTTATGCTGATTCAACTAAATGAACTTGACAATTTTTTTACGATCAAATCGGCAAATTAACCTGGGTGGCTAGGGCACTAGCTAATAAATACAGTAATTCCATTCTTTCATGATTCTGAAGAAGGATTTTCATTTAATTTCATTTCTTACTACATTAGGAGGCTGCACTTTAGATTTGTTTACTTTGAGTCATGTAAAAAATGTTGCTTACCTACCTATGGGCCTCGGGCCAAATCAGATCAATTCTAAATCAGTTTGCTTTGGAAACTGTTGATTATTATATAATGTCGATTTACGAGCCAAGCAGAGCCTGGCCTACAAGCTTGAGAGATCAAGCACAAAGTCAGAAAATCAAGCTTGTGCCAATTTTCTCAGTACTCAATACAATGAATTATGCCCAATTAAAAATAAAAGCTTTCATGTCCACGAGGATCACGCTCATGAAATTGAAAGATTAGGCCTAAGCTTTTGCCTCGATCGCAGATAGGCCTATTGATGAGAGCATTTCCCTGCGGGCGACGATGGCAATGTCTCTGCGGCCGCAGGAGTTGTTCAGAATTTTGCCGCGATTGCGGAAGATGATAATGACGTTTCTTTTTCCGCAAGAGATATCTGCCTAGGCTATCTATGATTTTGCCGCAATTACGGAAAAATTTTTTTCCCCGTCACCACGGGTCACGGGAGATATTAGGGATTGGGCCGTGAATGCAGGAGACGATGATGATGTCATAGGTTTGGTTGCAATCACGGCAGATTATGATAGGCCTAATGTTTCATCCATGACTACGGGAAGTGTTCACGATTTTGCTGCGATCAGCGATCATGGAAGACTGTACTGAGCCGGCCCGAAGTAAGAAAACCCCCTTCTACCAACATCAAGTACTGCCTTTGGTATTTCAAGCTTATTTCAAGCAACAAATCCTGTTGTTCGTACAGCCACAGACCATAGAACCAATTACAGTTAATGGTCTATTGTCTGTGGTAGGCATACAGCCTAACAGTATGAATATGACTATGAGTATTTTTGTTTTGTGTTCTAGTTGTAGTGAAGTAAAATTACGTCACTATGCCTATTGCGGATGACAGAACCAGAGTGAGTTAATAAAGTTCAAAAGTTGTTACTTCCAGTTGCTTGTCTTGTGGTTGAAAACAATCAGCGGTAGGCTTAGTTAACCCCAACGATCACATAAGACCAATAGATGGAGCATGTTGGCCGTGGCTTGAAGCCAGTATTTTTCACCAATCTTCACTAAGATGGCGGCTGCTGGCTGTGATGAGCCCTAATAGCGGACGCAACTAATTAAATGTTAGTTTATAGCAAAGATATCCGTGACAATACGCCTTTATATTGTAATTTTTATTACTAACACAATGACCTTCAAAATGCTTTTAATTTGTTTTCTAGCGTTAACCGTTTCTTAGAAAAAGTTAGTTTGTATAATTAACAACAAAAACTTTTTGGGGGAAAAACAATTCTGAAAAGCTACGGTACAAATTAATTTATAATATAAGTATCTATATCGTATTAAAGTTTGATAAAGTTCTGGCGTTTGGTTTACAATGTACCTACAAATTTTCACAAGATAGTTTCTGAAACTCTTTAGCCTAGGCTATACAACTCTCCTTTATATTCTGACTGGCATATGAATTTTTTTGAAAGAGCTAAAAAATATTAATTTTTATATGAATGCAAAAAATAAAACGAAGAACATTTATATGTAGCCTACTCCGTGTTTTTCTAATTATTTTAGTATCTTTTCTGTAGGCCTATAGGCTTAGCTCCAAACTTGAGTAGGCTATCTAAACTGTATTACAAGTAAGGTTGTAGGCAGAATCTGCCCGCATGACGCAACGCGGCGCGGCGGGTAGCCCCTATATTACAATTTAAATTACAGCCAAACTGCACCAGCTAAAAATAAAAAAAAAATATGATCCAAAAAATTAAACTCTTTAGCTACAAAATCCACCGTTTTTTAACTTAAACTTACCTACCTGACCAAAAAATAAATACCCCCGCCGCAGCAAACCTGCTGACTAAGCAAATTTCCATTTGCCTGATTGGATTTACACTAAATTGTCTACTTAAATATATAACATTTATTTCCTACTAGCTGTTAAACCCGTGCTTTGCAACGGGAAGAGGACACAAAATAGAAACATTTTAATCTTTTTATGATTATCAAAGCATCAAGGACTAAAAAATATAATAGCAAATACAGTATATGTTTCATTGCATCTCTGATTCTACTCTACAAAAACATCAACAAACAACTTAATAAACCAGTTCTTTTAATCGGTTCTATCGTCCATTGCCTTTACATTTTCACACTTACCATTAAGTAAACATGTGCAAGTTGTTAATCCAACACATGTTAAGCAGTTAGAATTTATTCAAAGTAGCCTCCAAATTCATACAAAACATCTATACATTGTAGTTTGCATACTGTTTCCATGAAAACATATCAATAACATTATTTTCATAACTTAGACGCTTTTAAAAAATACAAAGCAGAGCCGGAGTTGATACAGCAACGGTTATAGAATCTTTTTTTTTTTTTTGTATAATCATTGACATAGTTTTAGAATAAATAATCCATGATAAAAGGTTAGATTAAAATAAACCTACCTCATAGTTATGGAAAATATTATATTTAATTTCTTTGTATCAGCTGTCTGAAATTGTGAAATTTGCAGTTTAGCAGTTCTTCTTGTTGTTTAAATTTAAATGTCAAAGCAAATGTAAACAAACATTGTTAGTGTTCTCATCACAGCCATGGAGACCAATCAATATTTACTTTTAAAATGTTCACCTCAGAACTTTTAAAGCCAAAGGGGCAAAGCATTCGGTCAGTATCGAAATGTGAATAGTCCTATAATGGTCCTTGGTATGGAAGCTATATTTTTTTTAAATGTAAGCCCAGTTGGTTCAGTAGTTTTTGCACCTATTAGTAACACACATACAGACAGACACCATTAGATTTTTATATAATAGTAGGCCTATAGATTTAAATAGAATTAGTTTAACAAGTAATTAGGTTTGCTGCAACAGGGAGGGTAAAACTGTTTTTTTTTTATGTTAATAGTTAGTAAGAAATAAAAACATTTTCCAAATTTTATCAAAATGTGTTCATAAACAAGCAAACTACAACAGTTTACTTGTTCTCCATAAGAATAACATGGGAATTTAAAATTTAAATTTTTTTTTGAATTTTCTCCGTAACCATTAGGCGCATAATAACACTTCAATATACTAAATTATTTGTTTTTTTAAGCTCTACAAAATGGTTTGGAAAGAAATTGCTATATGTTTTTTGGGTGAAAAATGGGAAAAACCTATTTTTACCCCCGTAAACCCCCGTTCCATAGTCTGATCATGCTGGTTCGCGAACTCGTTCATACACCTTCATAAAAATTGTTATCAAAATCGGACAAAAATTACTCAAGTTATCGTGCGGATGGACACATATATATATAACTTATAGATATATTATATACATATATAAAAATTTGAACGAATGGTGTTTTTGGCCTCTGGGGACATCAAAATGGAAAAGTAAGTCGGTCCCGGGCCTAGGTCTTACCATGAGACCTACGGTAATAGCTACTTCCCTATAGGGAAATTCGCTAAAAAAAGTAGCAGCCGACGCACTTTTTCATGTCATACAGTATTTTAATATAACTCATTTACAAGTACCGACTTTATTTGAAGATTTAAAAAAGAAAATATTAACTTTTAAGCTTTTTATTGGAACCAATAGTGCCCTAACTTAGACTTATTGATATCATTCATACGATGTTTCAACGATTTACCTTTAGTCTAAGTAGGCTTAATGTCGAGTTATTTTGAAGCGGAACATTGAGTTTTGGTGCCGTTTTCATCGACATCTAGCGCTTCTAACCTACAGTAAGATGGCGGACCTGGCTTCACCTGCTGAAAGTTAGATAGGCGTGCTCAAGCCTATATTGGTCTTATGTGATCGTTGGTTAACCCACAGTTAATTGAATGTCACTCATCCTACCTTGTTTATTGTAATGTTGTATATTTTTACGGCGATATCTTGAGAAATATTCATCAATGTTATCCGTCCCATCTTGTTTATTGTAATGTTGTACCCCAATATCTTTAGAAATATTCATTAGCAGTGAAAAATAATGGTATATTTAGGGATTCAGGAGATAAAAACTGTAAAGTAAGATAGGCCTAACTTAGGCTATCAAAATTAAAAATTTGTTTGAAGGCACCTATAGAACCGGTACCGGTAAATAAATATCACGAATTGGTATTCATCTTTGATCTATTTGATATAAATATTCTCAGTAACTACAAACATTACTTAGGCCGAACTTATCTTTATAACTTAAATGTAGGCCTAGTCTAGACTCTAAAGTAATAACCTCAGGCTAGAGTGTCAGAATAATTGTTTTGCCTGATTTGTAAATTCCCGTAGTAACAAATATTTACCAAGATTGTACTTACTTATAGTTTCAAGTATGTTTCTTACTATTTTACACTTAACTGTTACAATTATTGCATATTGCCACAAGAATAGGTGGTCAGGTTACTCAGGTTAAGTTTAGATGATAAGTATTGTCTAGTATTGATAAGGATAGGATAGTGTTATTGTTATTTTATTTCTATGACATTGATATGATAACTTTCAGTATTCTTTCTTTCTCTCTTGTTCGCTTGTAAAAAGCTGGCTTGGTTGAACTACCATGTAGCCACATTATTTGAACTTGCGTCATTAGGCACAGCCGCCTTTAACTCCAGGGGCCCTATTTTTGAAATGGTTGACTGTTGAGTTGAGTGTCGAGTCATTCTATTTCCAATAGTTTCGTATTTTTGAAACGGTTGACGGTGGACTTATACAACCAAAACTACTCAACACCTATCGAGCTGTTGAGTGGAGGTTGACTGCACTTTATTCTTCCTCTCTTTCGGCAAAAAATTACTCTTTTTGAGACGACGCCATATTGTTTTGTTATTGCTTTAATTTACGAATTGCGATTTAGAGGTTATGTATTTGTTGTCAATGTATTAGCACCCAATTATGCAATTGTTTTCTGTAGAATAATCGCATTTTAATTTTATTTACTGTGTCAATACTAGACTATTTAATCAAGGGTTTTATTCTTGTTGGAATGTTTGAAATAGACTAGGCATACTAATTGAACTTATTATAAGATAATTATTGTTATTAGACCTATGATTTAAGGTTTTAAGATTGTGGTAGAGAGAAACAATTATCATAGTTTGATTCAATACCATTCACCTAATGAAGGGATCAAATTAATTTAAGTTACGATATGCTTTCAGTGCAATGGCAAATAGCCGCTTTAACCTAAATAAAAAACAATTAAAAATAACATAAAACAAACCGATGAAGGAAACTAAAATAAGGTGATGTGTTCCGAAATAGAGACGAAGAAAGCAAATAATAATGTATTTAGGATGAGTGTAGGACCTAAAGTAAAGTGCAGCCTATGCCTAAACTTATAATTAGCTACACCCTAAAACAAACATCCATAGTAAATTTTATTTTTTATACTTAAGTTTATTACTTTATTTAGTTTACTTTAGTTAATTACTTAAGTTAAGGTACTTTGCAATCACTAAGATTAAGCAAGACATAACCTCAATCTCAATTTCTCAAGAACGGAGTTGACAGTTTACCTCAGTGTCTCGAAATATGGCAGATTGAGATAAGCTGCCAAATTTTAGAGTAAGAAGAGGTTAAATCGAAGTCCGCAAGAACTCTGCATTGTGATTGGTTCAAAATGACGTCATCTGAATTTTTGACGGTCGTATGCTCTACATTTCCACCACGAGTCTCTCAACTAGTGATTCCCAACTCGCTTCCCAACTGTTGGGTTTCAAAAATACCAAATCATGTTGTTGGTTGAGTTGAGTGCTGACGATTGACTCAACTGTCAACCATTTCAAAAATAGGGCCCCAGGCCACGGCCTTCGAAGTGGCAACGTCGCAAGTAGTGTTGTAACAGCAGTTTTGTTTAGAAGCAGCTAATGGTATTTGTGTATTTACGAAAGATTGGTTACTGGACTATGACAATATTGACTCCGCTTTAAATGTACAGATATAGATTTTTTTATTTCATATTGTTTCGGGTTTCAATTCTGTATGTTTAATGTTCAATATTTTAATAAATTTATGTTCATAGATTTAAATTTAAATCAATAAAGTGAGAATTAATGAGCTGAAGCACAGCCACCTGAGGTGGCTGTGGCTGAAGTCACCTGTCTGCCATGTTATCTTATGGGACGTCTGTCACTAAACAAAACCACTTGCGATGTTGCCAATTCTACCAGGCCACGGCCTGGAGTTAGAGGGTGCCGTGCATTAGGTCACAGGATAATATTTGTCTCTTGCTTTCTTGAGGGGTTTAATTTAATTTGGCTACGTAAATGTCTTCTCGATCACAATTTGGTTTGTTTGATAAGGATCAGACGTTTTACAGGTTGAATTGATTGTTTACAAATTTGGATTTAAATTTCTTTAAAAATTTAAGTAATGGTGGCCATAGGTTGGTGTTTTTTTCATGTGGAGGGATTGGTGGTGATTTCTAAAAACGATACCCTCATTGGTAGACATCATCATTGACTCCCGCGGCCACGGAAACGTCATCGGCGTCGTCTGTGATGATCGCGTAAAAATCATGAAAATATGTACCCAACTTTCATATCAAAATAAAGACTAAATCCCGACTTTTCAAGACCGATTCGAAATTCAATACTATTTCCCGACTTGCCCGTTTTTTCCCGACTACTAGACACCATATAACAATAATAAATTGTATTTACAAATATCAAACTTTGAGGCTCGTATTATTTTATTAAATTAATTTGTATAACTTAATCGATAAGAATGTGAATCCTCATATCTGGCCCTTTAGCCGCTACTGTGGAATTGTCATCTTACATATCCGTTGCTTTAGTTTACCGAAAGATTATTCCGTAAGTTATTCACCAATCACTGTATGCCAGTATGAGTGTGAGTTGGTAAATTATTTTACGCCACACTACACTGTTTTGAGGAACTTCCCACACAAGGATTGGATTTAGTCCAAAACAGAAAACAGCTGTTTCCCGTTAAGTTTTACCGGATACCAACCAGCTGATTATATAATGTAATAGTCATCTTTTATTTTAGCCCAAAAAGGGGACACATTTAACACTGTATAATATTGGTACCTAAATGGGTTTGTTGATAAATTAATCCAGTTTTACCAGACATCCCTCACACTAAACAACCCAAACGATGTGAGCACAGTATCGTTGTGTAGGAGTCTAGAATAATTCAAATCTGGACGGTCAGCAGAGTTTTATTTTTCAAGTTTTCCTAGAGGCTCAAAATATTACCATATATTCCTTTAGGCCTACATATATTAATTTTTTATTTGTAGAACAATGAACTATAAGTAAACATAGTATTAAAATATGCGAATGCGACTATTATTACTGGGGGTAAGGGGGTGCTACAACCGCGTTTGCTCCGGGCGCCGCCAACCCTAGGGACGGCCCTGACTTCCTCCATTTATAAACTGTGGCAACATAATAAAATGTATAATTAAAAAACTAGCAGTTACCAACGGGCTTCACCCCGTTTGGGTTTGACTACAACTTATTAATAATACAATTACCCCCGCCGCAGCAAACCTGCCACATATAAAGCGAATTTCCATTTGCCTGAGTTGATTTTCAACTAAACCTATTTAAATAAAATTAGGTTTAATGAGTACCTAGATTTGCTGCTACAAGGAAAATAATAAAGTTTATTTTTGGTAAAATATTCATAACTTAGTAAATAAATTTAGTTAACAAATTTGCCAAGTTTGATCGAAATATATCCATAACAAGCAAACTACAACATTTTACAATATTCTCCATAAGAGTAGCATGGGAATTTTACGTATGAATACAAATCAATCGTATTGTACAAGAATAAGCCTACTTGGAGTATCCAAAGTCAATCATAAAATTAACAAACAAATAGACCCTCATGTAGCCTATGTCAAATCTCCCAACCATTTCACTCGCAGATGTGCTTGTGATGTCTCAGATAATAAACCTACCAAGTATAACGTTTGCAAAACCAGAATTCGACAACATTGAGAAAATAGTCGCGATTTCACGGCACTATGAGCCATGACGCCTATACGTAACAACACGCATGTGAAATGTTAAATGCATCCACCAGACCAGTGCAAGCAAACCAAATTATAGGGAAAACGAAAGCTGTCTTCTGGACCGGAAGGAAACCACCGTTCCGCCGATCTTCGCTGGGTCCACGATTTCCGGCAGAATCATGGTAATGAACTTCGTAGGTAGGAACTTACCTAAATACTGTACTGTGACTTGACTGTGAGATTGAAAGTCGTGGAACAATTTTCTAAATCTTTCAGCTTTTGTTCACTTTGTAGGTTAAATTGACACAAAACATATTATCTTTGTGTTTGATAGTTCAATGTGGTTTTTAGGTTATAAATAGACCTATCCTTTACATTGGATTTAATAGGTTTTTATGGCTAAAACAATAGTGCCTATATTAAGTTACTAGTCCTGAAAATAGGTGTTTACCGGACGAGTGTGGTCGTTCCCCTGCGAGACGAAGTCGAGTACGGGATTACCATACGAGTCCGGTAAACAGATTTTGGACGAGTGACGTACGATATTTTAAGCCATATACTACTCTAAGCTAAACTTAACAATAAAAAATCTGTACAAATCCTTATATTCCCACCGACTAAAGGACTAACAATCACTACCTACCTACTCATAACCTCCAAGAGGCTATGTTTTTGTTTATAACCACACATTGCCAAATATAATCAGCTGGTTGGTGTCCGGTAAAAACTCATTACAGTACAGTAGTACCTTTGACTATTCCAATAGTCAATGGTACGCAATGAAACCCCATTTGATTAATCTGGCGGCAAACAGCTGTTTTCTGGACTAAATCCTTGCGTGAGAAGTTCGTTAAAACATTGTAGTGTGGCGATAATAATTAAATTCAATTCGAAAGAAACAATATTTTACTCAATTCATTCTATTTACAAACTTGGCGAACGTAAACAATTAATTAATAATGAACACATGTTTAAAAACTATACATCAACTCTCACCCTTCTATACAAAACTCTTCTATAAGTCCACTATTGTCGTACGCCTGCTCAGTGTGGGAACTCTGCTTCATCAAGCTCAATTCGTAAATTGCAAAACGTTTCAAAATAAAGTTTAAGGACAATCCTAAAATACCCCTGGTATATTCGAACCCGTCAAATACGTTTAAAACTGGAAATCAAATCATAGAAGATTTCATCAAGAAAACTACCTTGAAATTCTTTACAAAACTTCCATTAACCAGCAGCATTGGATTTTATAACATAGGTTAACCTTCTGAAATCCAGAGATTCTGGCTGAAACCCAGATTGCCTCAAGATGTTTTATTATAACCCTTTTTAGCGAACCAGAATGATCGGACTATGGGAACAGGGGTTTATGGGGGGTTTTATGGGGTAAAAATTGGTTTTTTCCATTTTTTACCCTAAAAACTTAAAATTTAGCAATTTCTTTCCAAACCATTTTGTAGAGCATAAAAAAACAAATAATTTAGTATATTGAAGCGTTAATATGCGCCTAATGGTTACGGAGAAAATTCCAAAAATCTCTAAACTTAAAATTCCCGTGTTATTCTTATGGAGAATAAGTAAACATTTGTAGTTTGCTTGTTTATGAACATATATTTTGATCAAATTTGGAAAACGCATTAATTTCATACTAAACTATTGCATTTTACAAAAAAACACCTTTTTACCCTCCCTGTTGCAGCAAACCTAAGTACTTGTTAAACTAATTCTATTTAAATAGGGAATAAATGTGATATTTTTAAGGAGACATTTTAGTGTAAATCCAATCAGGCAAATGGAAATTAGCTTAGTCTGCAGGTTTGCTGTGGCGGGGGTATTTTATTTGTGTTTATTTGTGAGTAATAATGCTTTTTTGTTTCTTACCTAACCTGTGTATCAATGTAATGCTGGTCGGTTATTAAATTGTTAAAACAAATTAACTGTTTAGCCTCTTGTTTACAATCTGACTGTGGTTAAACATTCAACAGTTGATAAATTAGCCTACAATTGACATTTAAACCACTATTATAAAGAAAGTTGGCCATCAGTTTAGTAAGACGGCTGGGAAAGGTATGCAGCAGACTTAAGCTAGATAAAAATCAATAAGAACCTTAATTAATTATGAGATATAAGTAAGACTAGAGGACCCTTGCTGCTCCGCAGCGATAAATAAATATAATATCTGAGATATAATCAAATTCATGATTTTTGATTGAGTCAACCTATTTCTTCTGTCACACATTCATCTTTTAAATTAGTGATGCCCAAACAAAGCATTTGTAATCTGATTGAAAAATTGAATCTTGTCAACTGGTGTATGCTCTCACCTCAATATTTTTGCAATTCATCAACAATGTTTACATGTTTCTTTTCAATTTTAGTTAATATATTTCAGTATTTTCAATGTTTAAAACCTTGTAGGCCTACTCCTAGGTTTAGGTCTGCTAACACAAAATGTGTTTGGTACACACAAGAACTAGCTGCTATTAAGGAACAGCTCCTTTCTCTTGACTTTCTATTTAAAAGCACTAGCAGCCCTATTGTCAAAGGTCAGTTATTGGGTCTGAAGAAAGTATATAGAAATAAGATTTTGGATGCTAAAGTATTTTACAATAGTAAATTAATAGACTCCAGTAAAAACAAATGCAAGACAGCTTGGGCTATAGTTAAGAAAACCTGTAACCTATCGAGTGAAAATAAACCGTTGGTTGCACCAAATGTTTTTAATCAATTTTGTGTGGAAGTTGTCGAACAAACAAAAAGAGATATTGTACCACCTTTAGCTACAGCAGTAGAACTTGTTAAAAATGTGAGTTCAGGGCTTAGGCCTAATGGTAAATTGTTTGAGTGGAAACCTGTCACAAATAAAGATGTACTAAAGGCAGTAGAGCATCTCAGTAACTCGAGCAGTAATGATTATTATTACATGTCAAATAATTTGTTAAAGCAAATAATTCCAAGTATTGTTACCCCTTTTGTAGTTTGCATCAATAGTATTTTACTAGATGGTCACTTTCCAGATGAACTTAAAATTTCTAGGGTTTGTCCTGTTTATAAGAAGGGGCCTAAAGATAAGCCAGAAAGCTATCGTCCTGTGTCTCTTGTGCCTGTGCTGTCAAAAATTATAGAAATAATAGTTTACAATCAGGTCATCTTGTTTTTAGAGGAAAATGAAATTCTGTACAGTTCTCAGTTTGGCTTTAGAAGGGGCAGGGCTACCCAGGATGCCATGGACGATCTCATTTCCCAAATCTTGCAGGCTTTTGAGGCGAGGTCCTATGCTCAAGTTACCTTCTGTGACTTGAGTAAAGCCTTCGATTGTGTTGATCACTCAGACCTTCTTTCAAAATTGCACTTCTATGGCATCCAGGGTGTTGCCTTGCAACTTTTTGAATCTTATCTAAAGGATAGGAGACAAGTTGTGTATATTGATGGTGTTCAGTCTCAAGAGGTTGTTTTGAAATATGGTGTTCCCCAAGGATCAGTTTTGGGCCCTCTGTTATTTTTAATTAGTATTAATGACTTACCTCATAATGTGCAATGTAGAACCCTTCTTTACGCTGATGACACAACATTTGTTAACACTTCCAGTAACTTGCTGCATTTAAGTAATTTGGTAAATAACTCTATAGAAGAGGCTTCATCTTGGTTTAGAGCTAATGGCTATCTCTTAAATAAAAATAAAACTGAAAATATAGTATTCTCTTTGAGGCCTTATGACCATGAATCTTTAGCTTTACAAACAGCTGTCAGTACCAAGTTTTTAGGTGTATGTGTTGACCAACAGCTTACTTGGAATACTCATATTGATTGTGTTACTACTAGACTTTCTAGAGTTGTTTTCTTGTTGGGGCGTTTGAAATACTGTGTAACTCCAGAATATATCCGGATGGCTTACTTTGCTTTTTTTCAATCAATAATTAAGTACTGCTTGCTTGTCTGGGGCAATTGTTCAAGAATTGAAGAAGTGTTAATATTACAAAAAAAAGCTGTTAGAATTATTAATGGTTCAGCTGATCTTGAACATTGTAGGCCTATTTTTATTAAATTAAGGATTTTTACTGTTATTAACCTTTATATTTTAGAACTTGTTATTTATTCTTTAAAAAAACTACCAGTCATGGTTCTGAATGAAGATGTACATCCCTACAATACTCGTGGTAGACATCAAATAAGTTACCAGCACCTCCGTTTGAGCAAATCTTTAAATAGCCATGTTGTTATGTGTAAGAAAGCTTATAATAAGGTAGTTATTAATGTAAATAAGTATCCACAAAAAATATTTTTAAAAAAATTCAGTGACTGGCTCTTAAGAAATCCTTTTTACAGTATTGAAGAGTTCCTAGAACAACCTGTGATAAGTCTGTAACTTTGTATCCAAATCTGTTAATTATTTCTATATAGTCTATTTTTGTTTTCTTCAACTTTGTTAATTGTTCATTTGTTAAATTGTTTATAGTCTATTGTGATTGTTAACCCTGTAGTTAAAAGGAATTTGTACAACATAGACTCATACCTAAGTTACCTCTGATTATTTAGACAATGAACATTGAAATTTTATGTTCTGCTCCACTGACAATGTCAATGCATGTAAATGTCCATGATAATAAATGATTTGATTTGATTTGAGTAAAACAGTATCTTTTTGAGCTTAACTGATTCAAACAACCAATAGCTCAAATTAAAGCCTATAATTTACTGATTATTTTGAGTCTAAAACATATAAAAAACATTAACAATACTGTAGAGATTGACTTTTAATCATAGAACAACCTTATAAAAAATCATTTTTATGTTGGTTGTTCAACTTGCGTTTGCTTGAAAATCGTCCGATTTGAATAACTAATAGCTTAAATGAAAGCCGGTATTTCACTGAAGATTTTAGGGCAAAATATATAGGATTATATAATTATAACATGTAAAATATATCTTAAATTGAAGTAAGAATTCAAAAATGAATCTTTTTTTTTTTTGTAGATAAATATATGTTGAAGCTTGATGCCAAATATGTGCGTGCCCATCAATTTGAGACCTCAATCATGAAAATCGGTCGGGTAGAATCGCCAAACGAACTCGGAAAAGGAAAACCAAATTTAACTCCCATAAGAAATACATGGGGAGCAAATTTCGTTTACGTATAAACCGAGTGGGATTATAGATAAATATATGCCGATGCTTGATGGCAAATCTGTGCGTGCATGTACCTTCAATTTGAGACCTCAATCACGAAAATTGGTTGGGTAGAAGAGCCAAACGAACTCGGAAAAGAAAAACCAAACTTCTTAAATATATAAGATAGCCATTAAACTGGCGTCACTGAACATTTGTCACATGTGTAGACCTATCGAGGTTATCTTTGTTTAGTTCCAGACATTCCTGACATCATATCTCACATCATCAGCAGGATGGCGCCAGCAGCTGGTGTATGCTGAGGCAATCACAGTTTACTTGATACTTGGCAATGAGAGTAGGATGGGTGTTGTCTTGAGTAGCTACCGTAGCTTTAATAACTGACTGAGACCAACTGATTCTAAAATATCATGATTAGAAACTGTAACAATCAATCATATATTTTGCCTGTATAAATAAATAATATTTCATTTCATATAGAACTTCTCAAAATTAAGTTATTGTAGCCTATATAAATAACTAAAATAAAAAGCAGCTGTTTAATACATGCAATAATAGTCAATGGCAATACTTTGATTAGCTGAAAAAGAATGTCCCCAGCAAACCTGCAGACCAAGCAAAGACCAGCTTTTTCCTGATTTGAATTTTACTAAGATATCCTTATATATATTATGTGAAGGCGATTTCTACAAAACACTACTCCTCCGTTAATAATGGTTGGATTTTTACAAACAATGGGTCAAAATTAAGTATTTTTTGTGTAGGCGCTTTCACCAATTTCTACAATAAAAGTCCTTGGGCTTTGCCCCACTGGCCATCAAAATCCCAATGTATTTCTTATGAAGAAAAGATTATGTTTACTTAAAACCTAGACTGAAACAGACGAATAATTTCGTAGGCTATAGCACACTAGGCTATACACTCCAACCACTCGTATACTCAATCACAATCAATCATTAATTTTAAAATTCCAATTTTGAATTTTTAGTAGATTCCTACAATTTTAAACATTTATCATCCACTAAAGATAATTTGGCACTCAAGATTAATGAGATGTGCATTTAGCCTAAACATGTATGTAGCTATACAAACAGCTAGCAACATGCAATCAAAGCACATTTCCAGCCACTAGTAGCATTAAACGTTGTTAAATCGCTAGAAACTAACGTTACTGGCAGTTTGTTCAAATAACGGAAATCCAACATTAGCATGCTTTATACATTCCAGCGGATAAAGGCCTGGTATTTAACCAGCTGACTGAACCCTAAATTTGGATCGTAAAAAAAATTAATAGTAGGCCTAAGCGGGATAGTAACGTACAGAATATTTTGTAAATTTACAATTTGTTTTACTTGTATTAAAAAATATTCAATGCTGGAAAAGTGTTTTAAGTATCGGGTCAGAATTTTCATTTTTTACAGATTTATTAGTTTCAGGTGCACTCAATAAGAAGTTTTATTTTCAAACTTCATAACTCAAACATTGTTTTGGATTGCACATACAACAATGGTAGAAGATCACTCTACTGACACATTACCAAACATCAACTTGACTTTAACGGTTGTTTTGTCGTAAGTAATATCAGATGGGCCGAGCACAAGACAAAATACTTTTCAAAGTTTATTAAATTTTTGTTTTGTATTTATAAGCCAATAGCATATTATTTGAAAAGTTAACTAAAATATGAGAAATTATTTTAACTGTTATTATTTACTATTTTCCTTGTACTGTAATTGTATTTATTTTTTTTGACACAATTTATTGTACCACCTTTGTACAACAAATATGAATAAAGAATATGTGTAGGAAAGGCAGATGAATTGTGTTTTAAATGAATGAGTAATCAAACCTTCTGTAGATAAGTACGCAAATCCATACATCAACAGGAAACTTTTTAGCGGTTATCTGTATTCAAAAGAGCAATGTGATAATTTGCTAATATTAAAACTTGACCTACAACATATTTAAGCGATTAACTTCTAGCTAAATATCACTCAAAGTTTGTTAAACTGGGCTTAAGCATTTATCTAAAAACAATTAATTGATAAGTGTGATATTCAAACGTATTTCAAATTCACAATATATTTCAATAGTTAGTTAAATTTATTTAACAAAAAATTATAGGCCTACTTTGCCTTACAACTTGATGGTTAAATCCTGAGATTAGTAATTAGTCTAGCGATAGTTGATTATTCTAATTTTGTAAATTTTATTCAAAGTTTTTATCACTTCATTTTACTCTCTTATTCACTTTAAAGTAAGTGAAATTGTGTAGCTGTTTCAATAAAGTGATTGAAACACAAACATTTTACTACTTATTCCAAAGCTTGTTTTGTAGATGCACAATATTTTCACTACCTGAAAATTATTGAAAGTTACCTTGTACTGAACATTTGTTTAAACTCAACTGATGTTTAGGAATACGCTACCTATGGATTACTGAACTTTTCAATAATTATCTGCAGAAAGTAAAGAAGGTATCATTACAATATATCTCACATAATCAAACCAGTGGTGCTGCAGTGAGTGATAAGATATGGAATGCCAATGCTACCATTGTAGTAGGTAAGGTGATTGCAGCTAAGAGTGGCACTAATATAATCAACTCATCATGACTTAAGTACTATAAATTTTTTTTAGCACAGTTTGACTTGAGGAAAACTTTAAGAAGATGTAACAGTCATTTGATTTCTGTCTTGTTCTGGGTTTAAACAGTCCAAACCTTGCTCTTATTACTATCTATCAAAGATCTTTAGTTAATTAGCATCATTAGCTAATAGCCTAATGAGATAAAGTATTTGGATAGGTACCGAATTCCTTAGGATTGAACCAGCCTTTGGATTTGAATGTGAGCACTATAATAACTCAGCTACCCAGACAATATTTTGACCTAGGTATAGATAATATCAATTAAGAGTGCCAAGACTGATATGCATGTGCACAAGCACAGTTTCCCGCCACTGCTTTATTTTTCCTGTATACTGAATTGAAACAAAATTGCCGTTAGATTAATTCAATAGCACTAGTGTTGTAACTCAAAATGTTGTGAAACTTGCCCTGATCCCTCCTACATCCCATACTAATTTATACACACTTACACCACCATAACAAGTGGGCGGTAATTCCAAGAAAATTATGATACTTCCTCTCACTGATAAGATTGTGACTAAGACATCCATAATCGTTTCGGCCCTGCACCATTGTTTATCTATTACTATTATGAGTACACATCTTTCAGTGCCACAAGTGTGTTGACAAGAGCTGTGTGATCTTGATATGTTGATAAGCTGGATGTTTATGAGCCGTGAAGTGTTTAGCTTTGTACTTGGGTCTTGACAGAGAGCCAAATATTATCCAGGATGGAGAAGTGCAGAAGTGCTGGATCGTAAAATATTTTCTATTAATTTGGTGAAAAGAGGAGTGTCCTTGTTTTGATTAAGAATGCTTTTGCTGTGAATTAAAATTTCTAATACTGAATGTAAAACTCAAGTGGATATTTGTATTCATGCATATTAGTTGCAATAAAAGGCTAAATCAAATACTTGAACAGATTTTTTTCAATGGATGTCTTTTTTTAACAACTCAATAAAATATGAATGCCCATCGACGTTTAGGTAATTTTATATTTTATTTCTCAAGATTACTTAAGCACGACTTCATTGGAAATAATAATACAAGCAAATGCTTGTGCTTTAGAGTTCTTTTTCTAAACTAAGTACTTTTGTTAAACTAATGTTATTTAAATAGGGAATAAATATGACATTTTTAAGGAGATAAGTGAGTGAAAATCAGGCAAATTATAAATCTTTAGGTAAAGTTTGTGCTAACATTTGAATGAACAATTTACCTTATAGTAGGGTCTTTATTGGATTTTGAATACCCCGAAAATGTATACCAATTAGTGTGTATCCAGATCAAACCATTTTTTTACACAGAATCATGCACAATACTATTTCATTCTCTATACACCAAAGACATATCCTGCTTACACATATTGTTCACAGTCCAACTTAAAACCAGGAAGAGTTGAAAGGTAAATAAGTCCAAACAACAAACAAAACAAAGCAGCATGATAAGATAACGAACGACCTTGGAAATCCGGAAGAGCAGGAAGTGAGACGGAAGGGTGCTAACGAGTAATGCTCCAGTAATGACCACAATCCGTGAAGATCCTATACACAATATGTAAGGTTGGCTGGAGTCTGGCCAACTCAGTTAGTACTTGGCAGTGATCAGTGGTAGTGGCAGAGGAAATGAGAGCATTTGCAATTGTTTGGTGGTGTTTGCTGTTGTGGACCTTGGTGGTAGGTGCTGAAGAAGAGAAGAGAGAAGATTCAAGGAGAGAAAATCATGCAGCGGTTACCAAAGTTTTAAGGGAAACGAAGATGGGTTCTATGAAGGAAAATCAGGAAGAAAAGGAAGTTGACAAATCCAAGAAGGAAGAACTAATTCAATCTAATACCAAAAGAATCACAGATACCACGGATGGTGCTAATTACACTGTAAGTACAAACGTTAATTGTACAAGAGATGACACTACTAATTTAAATTCTTTAAACAATCTTGATAAAGGAACAGAAACAATGGACCTAGAAGAATTTCATACTGAGAGTGTGACAACTGAGGATTATGATCCGAAAAAATTTGAACGGAGATCAGACGATTTTGAAGGTGGATGGAAAGTTGTGCGGGAAACATCTCCACGACTTGACAAGGACATGATAGGAATGGCGTTCAAGAGTGATGAAGTGAGTAAAGTTCAAAGTTTAATAAATAAGCAACATGATCCTAAAAGGTTTCAAAGAAGAACTTTTGATATAATCGGGATGCTAGGTTTCAAAAATAAAAAGTATGATGCAGTGGTTACAATTACTAAAGAGGAGGCTATCCCAGTTCCATACAACGTCGTGAAAACAGTTCCAGTCCCTGTTGCAGTTCAAGTTGAACGTCCGATTCCTGTGGAAGTTGAAAAAGCTTATCCAGTGACTGTAGAGAAAAAGGTTTATTACCCCGTGAAAGAATATATTCAAGCGCCTTATCCAGTCTACAAAAAGGTACCGTACTTGGTAAGGATAGCAGTTGAAAACCCAGTTCCTGTCCATATCGATAAACCTTATCCAGTATACATAGAAAGAAAGGTACCATACCCAGTAGAAAGGCAGATTCACTACCCAGTCAAAATTCCAGTAGAAAGACGTATTCCGATCAAAATTCCAGTTGTGAAGAACATGTATTACCCTGTAGAGAAGAAAGTCCCGTATCCAGTGCCAGTTCCAGAGGAGAAACCGGTTGCAGTGCCGGTTGAAAACCCTTATCCAGTTTATGTTGAAAAGCAAGTGCCTGTTTTCTTAGAAACCCATTTTCCATCAGCAACACCCGCTGAAGAACACAAACCTGAAGAGCCTAGTCCACAAAATATTGGACATGCTGATGTTGAAGATAGTTTTGTTCCATCTGAGCCAATTGAAATAGACTTCCAAAATAATGAAAACAAGGTTGTTGAAGGAGGATTTGTGCCTATTGTAAATCATGACCCAACAAAACTGCAAGACAAGAAGGATGAAGCTATTACGCTAGAAGAACCTAAGAAAAAAGAAAACAAACCAGCTGAGGTCCCTTTAATATCTGAAACAATTACAAGAGACAAAATTTACAAAGAAAATAACCACAAAAATATCAACAAGACAACAGAAAAACATTTTCTGGAATTTGGCAAAAAGATAAAAAAATTGTAAACGAGATAAATGTAGTAACTTAAGGACAAAATCTACCTCACTTTGACCAAACTTTGTTAACATTTTAACGTTGTAAATAATTTTTTATTTGTATTAAATATTTTATTTCTTTTAACGCAGTTTTAAATCTTAACCTTGCCCAGATAGAACTTTGTTTACAATATATAATATTGTTGAAAATATTTACAGTTTCCTACAACGAAAAGACTAATATCTGTTTATACATTGAATGACTTGTAAACTCCAGAGTTATTTACGGGGACATAGAACGTGAGTAGCATTTCTTTTTTATTAAGGTTATTATTCATTTAATTTATTTTATTATGCATCCTTCATTCTTTAAGAAAACATTATCAATACAATTATTTTTAAACTTAACACTCTTTCAACCTGTCTCATTCAAGTTTTTATAGTTACAGAAAAAACTCATCTGATCAGGAAACTCTAGCTTTCTTTTTTTGATGAGTAAAACATGGCAGAACCAGACAGCACAAAATAAAAACCTTTTCTATGATTGGTAAAATGGTACTTTAATATAATATTATACGGAGGCCACCCTTAGATAGCAAGCTGCGGCGGTTATGGTTGGGTTAGCATGAATAGAAAGTATGACTCATCTGGTATCGTTCGATTCATAACGAAACGAGGAAAGTCCTACAAATATATTTATCATAATCCAACCTAACGTAACTGCCGCAGCGTGCTGTAAAATATGTGGTCTCCGTATAATACCAAAGTACCGGTAAACTTAACGTTAAGGAAGCAACTCATCCTGTACAGCTAAACTGAAACTATCTTTATTTTTAGTTCAGTTTTACTTTTAACCAGCTTGGTTTTAAGAACGTTGTGAGAAACAACTCTAGTTAATACTAATTCACAAAAACACTTTCTTTTTACACAAATAAACTTCAAATAAAAAGGGTTTGCACTTCTCATGGTTTAGTTAAAAATTGTTCAAGGGCAACCATCTGGACTCCTTGCACAAAATTATTTTAAAAGAATATAAATTTGTATTAAAAGACATTTGAAATCTTCATTGATGTATATTGAAAAGTCCTTGATTTATAATTAATGAATGAAAATAAATACAAGTCTTAAGGCAAGTCCAATCTCTTACAAGGACAATAATCTTCTGCCTTTAATAAATACATTTTTGATTAATACTTTTTATTTTACTTGAGTTTTCTTGAAAAAGCAGTTAGTAACAAAGGAAACATGGAAATAACAGTTTTAATTATTTGATAATTTATTTATTTGAACTGGTCTGTTAAAATTACAATTTTAAAATTAAATAAGTTAATTAGTAACCTGGGTAGTTCGCCAGCATCCGGCAACCACCAAAAATGTTTTAGGGTTTAAATAATTAATACATTACTAGGTTTTAAAAGAATAGACAAATTAGCACATTTTATTAATCTAGCCTACTCAAAACAAACCAAACCTTTTTATACTAAAAAGAAACAAACAAAACTTTTTTGACATAGCCATTTTTATTAACACTATAATTTAAAAAAATTACACACGACATTTTACTTAGAGTAAATTTAACAGTTTAACACTAATACCGAAACCCCGGTCTGACAGGCCCACGGGAATTTTCAACAACGCATGTTGGCGTTGGCAACACTGTTTACTTGGTAGATTCCATTCCCCCAATACCTTCCCCCCTTTTCCTCCCCTACCTATTGATATATCGTTTGTTCATTTTGCATGGGTGCCGTGACCTTGACAGGTTGTCTGTTCATAACATGTCCGTCTCAGAAGCCTAGCGTTAGTGTATTTTAAAGCGGGGTCTCACAGACCGAGGGTTTCGGTTTGTGTGTTTCTAAGCAAAGTCCATTATTTTTCAATTGGGGTCTCACAGACCGGGGGTTTCGGTTAACGTCAGCCTATGTGGGGTTTTGGTATTAGTGTTAAGAAAATATCAATTATTTACATAGGTAAGGTAAAGTAAATTTTTGGAATGATTAAAATGTTATTGCTTTGGAAGCTATTTCTTTAGCTAAAAATAAAGCAACAAGCAACTTAATACTAGTTCACCATGTTGACTAGACAATAAAAGCATCCTTTTATGTAAACAAAACTATTGTATTACAGGCATTCTAAAAAATGTAATTACAGTACAAGGAGAAAGAATTTAGAGTGATGGCATATCTAGGAGCCTTATAAAGCAAATAAAAAATGTGTTTTTACACCAAAAACCAAAACATGAGAAATTATAAGTATAACCCAGTCACAGCAAATTTACAGACTCAGAAAATGGTACTTTCCTGTTAAAGGGAACATTCATTATTATCGATGATTTATTTTCGATATATCGATAGTTTTGTTTTACTTCACGATTGGTATTCCTTCTGTTTTAATATCTTCAAACGCATTTAAATTACAAATTAAGAACTAACCTTGTTTAGGCAAAAATAATAGCCTATATATTGATTGGAATAGGACATGAAACTATTCTAAACTAACCTAACATAACTAACCAAACTTGCTGTATATGCTAAGTTACCGTTTCAAAATTCCATTTGATAACAGAAAAGGCATATGGGGAATAAGCTATCAAACGGATTTTTGAAATGTTACAGCAAGTTTGGTTGGTTAGGTTAGTTTAGAACAGTTTCATTTCAATATAATATTTTTTTAAATTGTTTATTGATACTGAACAATATCTATTTACTGTATCCTATATCGTACTTGTCAGCTGACATGTTTCAATTTGTTACTATCAATATATCGGATGGAAAACAAAACTATCGATATATCAAAAAGAAATCATCGATAATAAAGAATGTTCCCCTTAACAGGAAAGTACCCAGAAAATCATTGGTGTCTGACTTTTTATCAGAAATTACTCATAATAACAAAGGTTTAACTTCAACAACTGATGTTTGCTAAAATATCTGTTGTATGCATACTTAGGTTTGCTGCCATGGTGGAAGGAAAATACATAGGTGTGCTATTCCCGTCATATTCTGACGTCACTCGAATTGCAAACAAAAGATCATCTGATTGTAACTGTCAAAGTATGTATTTGTTTTGATTTGATTGTTATTGTTTTGTTTTTTTTATAAAAACACACATTATAAAAACAAAAGCAACTGAATCAAAACAAATACTAAAGAAAATATTTTACATTTGCATATTTGGATTTGTTGCATATATTGCTGCAATACCGTGCAAAAACATGTTTCTTAAACAAACCTAATTTTATGCAATTGTGGTCTACTCTTTGCAAGCTAAGAACTGATGTACCTATCATATCACATGCTATCAAGACTTCCAAGAATGTTAGACTATGGAAAAATAACACTGTCATTGAAACAAATATACAATTGACATAAACTGACTTATAAACTATATGAGGAGTTGAAACTCTACATTACAATCGTTTTAGATATTATGAAAATACTCAACAAAATAAATGAAAACAAGAAAAGGCACTTGATAAGATGGGGTTCAGTAAAACAGATAAATGTATTAAACATTGTCAGTTTTTAAACCAAGAATAAAAAAAACTTGCTAATGTTTAAGAATGGCAATAATATAAATGTGATGTATTAACCCTGTATCTGGAAGCTACAAATCTCTGTAGTGGCAGGCCATTTTTTTCTGTATGTATAGGTTAGTTTAGAGCTGTATAAATTGTGTTCTATCATACAAAAGTATATACTATTATATATTTTCTTTTTCAGGAAATTACAAGGAAAACATTTTAACCATTTACCATTGACCAATTTAAAAAAAAGTTGATTGACTGTTTACTTCTAAGAAAAAAAAAGAAAAGAAAATGGGCTTGTAAAATCTTTCTAAAGTAAGAGGCTTAGGAAAAATACAAAATTTTATTAATTGGAAATCTTAAGATATACAAAACTTTTAGAAAATGGTTCTTTACATTAAAAAAGTCATATTTGTATGTAAAGAATATAAGAGTGTACACCGCGCGAAACTCGCAGTTGCATCATTCTATGTTTTATTCTCAATTTTTAAAATATTGTTACATCACGGTAACTAAACAAACTATATATAAAAATAAACATTAGAATCTCCTGTGTAAAATGATAGAAAACAATATCTAATACAGTGATGTTTTCTGATAAAACTTAGTAGTTAAAAAATTGATGCTCAAACGACTAGTCGTTTGCCAGTGGGGAAATAGTTTTAGCAACTAGACAATTGACGATCGCCAGATGCAGGATTAAATAGCAGTAGCATTTGCAATCACCTTGTAAGGTCAAATGTTTATAGTAATAAAAGAAAACCAAAATAAACACCTAACTAAAACCAAAATAAACACCTAAATAAAACAAAAATGAGATTTTGGTATAACTTTATCAAAAGCAACATAGCTTAGTACCTAGTGAAAAATCAAATGTGTAAATAAATGTACAATAGGCCTAAAGATTTTTACTTCCCGAAAAACCTGATTTTATTATGTATGAAAATTTCAAACTGTAAGTTTGACCATTTCATTACTTGATCATGATTTAGGATATTATGTTGTTAAAAAGCTACCAAATAAGAAATATATAGTCTATTTACTATGCTAAAAAAACAATATGGCTAACGTTAAAATAACAACAAATTACAACCATTTTTCTTTAAGAGGCAAAGTAAATCAAAATCTTCATCCTAAAAATTAAAATTGCTAATTGTCGATAGCTTGTTTCTCTGGTGTAATTTAGATTAACATCATAACAAACTAGTAATATAGAAATTGGAAAGAAAAAAATTACATTGGTTAAAGCCCTGATAACATGCTCCAATTTATCTGTGCGAACCTGGTTTGCACAAACCAAACTGTACAAACCATCATAACGTGTAAGCGGCAGACTTGTGCAAACAAATAGATTGGAGTGAGGTTGGAAGGTTTGAGCAAAGGTTGGAGTTGGAACGTGTAAACAGATGTTCATGCCATTTTGCTCACACCTAGGCCTAGTAGTCTCCCGTTCCCATCCCACGCATCAGTCATTTTCCAGTGTACGGTGCTGTACCGTAGGAAGCATCATGGCTGAATCTCGTGAATTTTAAAACAATTTCATTGAACTATACTGTAGTAGTTTTCTTTGCCTTGCCTGTGGCACATTAAGAGTAAGGACTAATCTGATCGCAACAAAAAATATCTAGCTTACGAGGAAAGTATAAAGAAGTGGAAACCAATGCCAATCGTGAAAGTGTAGTTAAAAAATTAACCCTTAGTTTAGTTTAATTCAGTTTTTCCCTTAATTAAATTTAACTATTGTCACCAAACAAACAGCATACAAAGACCACAACAGCACCTCCTTCATGGTGATCACAACAGGTACTGGCATATGCTAATCGAAGGCAGGTTTGAGTTAAATATCGTAGCGTCAAAACGGTCACGCCTACTCAAACCTGATTTGCACAAAGTTGGTTTGGGCAAACCATGTTTGGACAGATATTGGATCGTGTAAACACGCCTTAAATCGTATCTAACCTAACCTAAAATAAATCAAAACATCTTTTAAAAGGTTAAAACTAAGTAATCACTCCAACAAACATAACTTAAAAATAACAAAACAAGGAACTCATTCACAGGCATTTAACAAATATTTACAATTGATACCCTTACTTAGTATTATGTGAAGATTAAAAACTAAAACATGCAAATAAATACATTATAAAAAGTGTATAACAATTATAGATGGTTAACAAAGGAACTCATAAGGACTGAAATCATGTCACATTGTGTTATTGTTTATCACTTTTTTGCTATGCCAGTGGCATTTTAAATTGAAGTCAAAGTTAGTTCAAATGGGTCTAAACCCATTAAAAGCACCCATTAACTTATATATTATGTTGCAATAAAAAATACTGTAATCAAATTCTTTTGAGGAAGTTCTGATTGAAACATCTGACTCAATGTCAACAGCTGCAGAGTCTGACAAAAATGGTAGAACGAGAGTTGAAAGCATAAGTTACAATAGCCGCAACAAAATGTAACAATTTCTCTTGGACCATCTTCATTGACTTCATCCTAAAAGCTGTTTAACTAACTGAATATTTATAAGCAAGTTACGTCACTAAAGCACTCTGTGTAGCCAGATGATAGCCTGATTAATTTAGGATGGATATTTTTCTCAAAAGTAGCCTACAAAGAGGGGAAAATCATTTAATCTAAGACATAAATTAAGTATTTTGAAAAAAAAGGTTAAACAAACTTGCAAAATAAATGACCGTTCTATTTATCATGATGAGGATATATGAAATTTTTTTAAATATGCCCACATGACCAGATGTTACTTATTGGTATACAGAGTATCCATTTATATGACATACTTTGAAGATAAGGTTGGTTTATCCCAGTATACAGTCAATAAATTAGCAATTGCCAAGCTGATATACATGTATTTATTATTTATATCTGAATGTCCATAAGCCATGTCTTAGTGTCGTTGGCTGTTCCAACACTAACAGGACGGCTTCTTTGCCTTTATTCTTATCAAAGATTTAATTATGAATTGGATACAATTTAGGTACTTGGATAAGCAAGGTTAACTAACTTAACCTCAAATATGGCTGTAATTATGGTTTTTACCTCTGATGTCAATGTAATCTAAAAACGATAAATATTGGTATGCTAAGAGTGTAAATTACGTCATTGCCTCTCGAGCAGTTGTACATTTTGAGAGCCACAATGACTGTTTGTGGCCAGAATACACACAATAATTTTCCTACCACCACAATTAGCCATAACAGACAGATTAACTTTTTAGTTAATAATGTTATTTGTTTGCCGGATGATAGTGGTTTATAGAAACAACAACAGGGAAATCAGCTGATTTAGTAGAGAATGGGAATAAAAAAAAGCGGAAATGAACTGTTTTGCATACTGTTTACAGGAGTGGCAATGTGAGGAATGGGCACACGGAAGGGACTAAGGCTAAAGGTGTAGTGACGTCATATCTCTAGTGGGTAATGTCTTCTCTTGAGGCGACACGATTACCGTTACGAAACGATGTGATTTCAGCGGCGTTCGTGGCATAGTTGATAACGCTTCGGATTGGTGTTCAGGAGGTCCTGGGTTCGAATCCCGCTGGTAGCACTGACTTTTTGTCAAAAAATTTTTCATATCAGCAAGTTTGGTTGGTTAGGTTAGGTTATGACAGTTTAATTTTATAATACTACATTTTAAAATTAATTTTATAATTAATTAAAAATTATAAGTAATTATAAATTAGATTTTTATCTTATACTAGCTGTACCCGCGGGCTTCGCCCCGTTTAACTTCATAAGTATTCGCATGGCTCATTCACGTCCTGGTTGAAGTTCGTTCGCTACGCTCACTCACCTTTAGGTTGGAGCTCGTTCGCTGCGCTCACTTGCCTTCAGGTTAGCTCGTTCGCTACGCTAACTCGCCTCCAGGTTGAAGTTCGTTCGCTACGCTCACTCACCTTTTGGTTGGAAATTAGCTGTTGTCATATATAAAAAAAAATTAATAGTGCTGCACCCTGTTGGTAATCCTTTTAACTTTTATGCTATTGAACATCATAGAACAGAACCAACTTGTTTAATTGAAACAGCTGTTGAGATTCATTAATTCCTTTTAAATATGAAAAATCATAAGATTAACATGGGGAACTACAGAGCCACTGGGGCGGAGCCCGAAAGGGTTTTTGAGATAAGAATATGCTTTAATGTTAATCGGGAATGTGAGCTATCATCATACCAAATTTCAGCCCAATCCGTCCAGTAGTTTATGCGTGATTGAGCAACACACACACAAACACACACACAAACACACACACAAACATACACACAAACTCACAAACTTTCAGATTTATAATATTAGTAAGATAGTTTTTATATCATCAGCAAGTCTGGTTGGTTAGGTTATGTTATGACAGTTTAATTTTAAAAATTAAAAATTTATTTTATAATTTTAAAACAATATTTTATAATTAAAAAGTTAATTTTATAACTAAAAAAAAAAATTAATTTAAATTATTTCAACTTAGCAGTTCTAGCGGCGAACGCTGACACTACAAGATATGTTAGCCTTAGTCCCTCCCGTGTGCCCCACCGGCAATGTGATCATTTCCATGCAGTGGTAGGAAAAAATGTTCCTGTATCCATAAATATTACTAACAAATAAACAAATAGGCACTTTGTATCACCAATTAGATACTAATTTAACACTAAAGTATCTTTGGCACTAAATGACGCTACGGTTTTTATTAATGAGTTACAGTAAGTTATATATACAACACATATCATCACAACTTGAGAATAAGAACAAGCCTTAGCACACCCCTAGCCCTAGGGTATAGTTAAATACTTAATAATAATAATAATATTACTTCTAAGCTTTCTGTTTAACATGGAGTATTTAACAATCGTAATGATAACAAATTCTGCTAAAGAAAATAATGCATTTTTACATTAAAGAAAAATTGACTTAACCCTCAAAGGTAGATAATGGTCTCTAAAAGTGAAATTTCTTTGGTTCTTTGAAAAATTCTTAAAAACCTATATTATCCTGATAAGAACAATTTGATTTACCAACACTTTGCTTTTTTTTACTGTCAAAGTACCTATATTTCATAACAACAGTAGAAAGAGAGTCATTACATATTTGAGACCATGTTTGAAGAGAGAGATTTATCGAAAACTCTAAATGATCGAGAATATGTATAGACCCACTTTCACTCGTGTTTTGAACGTTACTTTTCGCTACACTACAAAGACTAATTATTTTCTTCATTAAAACAGACATTGGATATTTCTTTATTACCGTTAAGAACATTACGAATATCATAGCATTTAAATTGAATGCATACCTAAAAAGTTCTATGAGTTTTGTAATGAAGAAAACAATTATATTCTTTGTAGTGCAGCAAAAAGTAAGGTTCAAAACACGAGTGAAAGTAATCTATACATATTCTCGACCATTAGAAGTGCTCGAATATGGTGTCAAATATGTAATGACTGACTTTCTACTCTTTTTATGAAATATACTATTTCCCTAGTAAACAATCTACTGTAATGATGATTAACATGTAACGAAAACAGGTCATTTCACAGTAGTGTAGCGAAAAATTAATTTGTGAACCACTCATGATTCATAAAATGCCACTGTCTACAAAGAGATTACCAATAGTATGTAGCAATTCAATACAAAACTAACAAATTTGTGTTTTTAACTGAAACATCTGCTCATTGTTCAGCACGTTCACTGAATATTAAAATTCTACTATCAGTCTCATTCATAATATTACAAAAATCAGGCACTTTAATTAAATGTCATTTTGATGAGGATAATTATGCCAACTGTTACATTACATACGTAGTTTCTACAATTATTGACTGCTAGTAGCAAAATAATTATACAAGGCCATATTTAGAACGTATGAGGCCCCTGGGAGCTCACACTAGAGAGGCCCCTATATTCTGATTCTTCGGTCGCTGGGGCTTAGGGGGTTTAGAAATACATGATGTATTGCTTCAAAGCAATGAACTCAACGCTTTGTGTTCTACGATCTGATAAGCAAATAGATTTTTGATCAAGCAATCTACGCAGACCTTTTCAGCTATCACGATGAAAGCTCGGTTCAAAATTTAAACTTTCTAACAATTATCTGTGAAACTAATTTTTCAACACAAAACAAATTTCTCAAAATTTTCTTTGACGCCCTAAGTGAGGCCCCCTCCCAAGCCGATGCTTCCACAACCACCGTTAAGGAAATACAGCCCTGTAATTATATGAAACTATTCATGTAGAAAAATACTGATTTGTAAAATGAAAGAACACCAAACTACATTATAAGGAATGCCAATACTTCATGAAACTGTGAAGGTGAAAACTATACACCAAAGTAAGACATTTCACGAAATGATTGAAATACAGTTTGAAAGTAGTATGAGCCAGCAAATAGTAATACATATGTACAAGTGCTACCATAAGGATGAGTCTTGCACGAGCTTACTGGGGGTTCTACCTTTGCTATTTCAAAAGAGTTTGTTTGATTTCCCTTGGCAGCATTCTTAATTTCTAGTTCGGTTTTTGTTTGCAAAACCAAACCCGACTGTTCACTACTTATCGTTGATGGAGGAGATTCACTTTCACTTCCACTTTGCACTTTTGTATCACTATTTGAACTTGAAGAACCAATATGAGAAGTTTTGTCGTCGTTTGTTGTCAAATTTAGAATAAAATTCAAAAACTCAATCGGGTGTTCTAGTTCAAAACGTGTCATATTAGACATATCAAGGCCTGATGTATTTTTTCCATTCACCTTAGGTTCACTTTGCGTTACAAATTCGTTGTTTTTCATTCTTGTTTCTAAATGTTCACTTAGTTTTAATTCTTCATCCGTACTTTTACCAGGTTCTTCCATCTGTACGGTTTTATTATCAGGTTCACTTGGAGCGTTTACGGTGGGAATTTCTTCTAAATGAGGTATTTTATGTCCTTGGCCATCTTCAGTTTGAATGTACATAGATTTTGTAAAGTGACATAGTGCAAAAACACAAACAACCACTAAAAACATGATTAAAAGGGATAGCAAGAAACATGTGTTGAATGAAATTTACAGTATTAATGTCTACACTTGCCTTCAGCTTGTTTCAGCCTTCCTTGCAACTGTTGAGACTTTAACCTCTAAACGGTAAACTCTGAAAAAAAAAAACACAAAACATTAATACAATTGTAGAATTATTGTTCTGAAAATAGATATACAGTAGGCCTAACACATTACACTGTAGAATGTTTTAATAATTGTTATCTATCTGTGCTGGGTGGCTACCAGTAGATCAACAATTTACTTCGTTGTCAGGTCACTAGACCGTCTTTTTAATTAAATAGATAAATACGGAAAACCTCTTTGCCGACAAGTTATTTCATAGTCAGTCCCATTGACTGGCCTGTAAAACTAAATTATTAAATACAAAAATCCCCTTGATCGACAATTGACCTAACCGACAGCTCACTTGGTCGTCTTTTAGTTGGGAATGTGTGAAGAGGCAGTGCGCGCAGCTGTGGAGGCCGCTGCAGGGATACCAACTACTGTATCTTGAAGCGGCGGTTATTATTCCGACGATTTTCCGCTATAACATTGCAGCAGACTAGCGAGGAGTGCTAATTTTTTTATTTGGTGTAATTGTTTGTTCCTCAATAGATATTCTTTTTTATACAGTACAGTGAATATAAATTTGCGTAATGTTTCTGAACTGTATGGAATATGAGAACAAAGAACACGCAACTGAGAGTAAAAAAAATACAAAACATATTAGGCCTCTATTCATTTCCTGCAATTTTTTTTTCTAAACAGGGGATTGTGTAGGTTGGGAGGAGGGATAATATGAATGTGCAAGTTAGGATTTACAAGTGACAGAAAAATTATAATTAACAGAAAAATGTAGCCTCCATGGAGGCAACTCCCATGAATAATTGCTATATACAATACAGTATATTATATTCATTCTTGACCTCTAAAAAGGGTGTATATGTATTTAGTAAATCTAGTGCGGAAATTTCATTTCATTTCAGAATGGTCCATCCATATATCTTATGTATACCTTCTGTCTTGATAACATTGGTCTAGCAATGACAAATTAGTTTCACACAGTTTCATTGAACTTCACATACAGGACTAGACAATCCATCTATATGGTCCAGATGTTTACAATTTTTTATTCAAATAAAACATAGTCGAATGATCCACTTACAAAGTGAGTTGCTATAAAGTTTGTTCTCCTTTAGTTTTTGCTACCTACTTTGAAATTCGATGTACCGGTACCTAAGTTAAAACAGAACATAAGGCCTATATAGTTTACAAATAATTACCCTAAAATAAGTAGGTCTAATTGACATCAACACAATCCCCTGCGGTTGTGTGGTCATCATTTTTGTCTCCCGTGGTCATGGAAACCTTATCAATGTCATTCCGCTATCACAGCAAAATCCTGAATATCTTCTGTGATCGGGGTAAATTCTGAATATCTCCCGGTTGAGTGGTCATCATTGATGTCTCCCACGGTCAGGGGTCATCCGTATTCAAAATCGTGAATAGCCTATATCGACCGTGCAAACTTCCTAATTCTTTTATGGAAATATTTAAGAACGAATCCCATACATTTCATGGCTAGCACAAAAATAAGTAAAATTCCAGGTTGGTAGACACACTAAAGGTACCAGTTACTTACTTTTGGGCCCCTAGAATGATAATGTTATACCAGCTGATCATGATTTTATTAGGCGCAGAAACTAACGCAAATTGTGGAAATATACGGAGCTACTTTTTTAAGGCGCAGAGCACATCGCACACCTGGAAGTGATACTTTGGTTAAAACAATGATCTTATTTAGGAATGTGGGGAAGGAAGGTCAGGGTTTATGCAGTTTTTTGGCAACATTAAGTGTTTTGAAGTTTGGTTTGAATAGAAAAGTAAGGTGTAGGTTAGTCAATGGTTATAGTAAGCAGGTTGTTTATTGATGTTACAGCCATGTTGTTTTAGCGAATTTCCCTATAGGGAAGTAGCTATTACCGTAGGTGGCACGGTAAGACCTAGACCCGGGACCGATTTACTTTTTTCATTTTGATGTCCCCAGAGGCCAAAAACACCATTTGTTCAAATTTTTATATCTGTATATATATACAGTGTTGGGAAGTAGCGCGCTACAAGTAGCGACGCTACAGTAGCGCGCTACTTTTTTTGTAGCGTTAGCTGTAGCTACGCTACTTTTAAGATTTTGTAGCTTTAGCTGTAGCTAGCTACATTTTTAAAGTAGTTGTAGCGGAATTTTAGCTACTTTTCTCGCTACATTAACATTGTTTGAGATAGTGATTTTTATCATAACCTCAACCTTACGTGAAACAACCTCTTTCTCAAACTGAGATTAAAAAAAAAATTAGGCCTACTTTCTTGGCTTCACACAGCTGGTTGCAGCCGTTTTATTCCCTATTACAACGTTGTGTGGACATGGAGGCCATTAAATGAGTGTTATACACATTTTTGGCTCTCATTTCCTTAATTTACTACTCTATGATTACTGTCAGATAAATAAAATCGCTAGATGCAGACGACTAAACGTTACCGGTGACAAGAGAAGCTATAGAATGCTTGCAAGTGATAGACAGGGAAATTACTAATAAATTTAGTTTCTTTATTATATCGATAGTGTTTCAACTTGGGTTTTAATGGAAACCAACTCTAAACCTTAAAATAATGTAAAGCTGGTCTATCAACCTTTGCTTCAGCTGTTGATTGTGGTTCATCATCGCAAGCCCTTCCTTGGTTAGATTACGAAGATTTTTCAAAGGTTTACTAAATTAATAAAGAGGAAATTACCTGATGAGATTTAAGATATGTCTAGACTACATGATAATTGTGACGAAAAAATCTCCATATAACATGAAACTTACATTGAAAAAACAGCTCTTGTATAGGACTATTCCTAGGCCATACTATGGTTTAAGACGAATACCAAGTTCCAAGTTCAATTATTTATTAGGAATATATCTGTTTAGTCCTTGCAAGAATAAGCCTACTATAGCCAACTTGTTACATAGCCAAGGCATGTTATTTTTACTTAACAAATTTCAACATGTTTAAATTAAAAGCCGATTTCAGGATAAGTTGCTGAATGCTGTTTTCTGTACCAACTAGGTAGGGCACAATTTGCCCTATGCATAATGACAATAAAGGATGATTTCTTGACTTGACATTGAAAAGTGTTATTCATAGAACAAGTAACTTATCACTATGGTTAAAAGTTATAGCAATGTCGTTTTCACATTAAAAGTAAAGAAAGGCAATAAACTCCAATTTCAGTAGGCTAGGCTCTGTAACACAAAAAAGTATTTTTAAATAATCGTTTTACACTTTATTTATTGGTCTTAATTGTTGATATAAGACATCTATAAATGAATGTATATTAAAGAAATAATAAAATGAGCTTTTAAAATATTGTTTGGTTGTATGTCCTTTGAACTTAATGAAATTTACATATAAGATGCTTAAAAATAATGCAATATTTAAAAATAAGTACTAAATATGATATGGGACACCCAACTATTTGGTTCTGTTGTTGTAATGTTAGGTTTATAATGCCAACAAATTAAATACAATCTAAGAATAGTTTGTTTTCCAAGTAATGTTTGATACAATACTGACATTTTTTGTTTAAATGTTTGTTCAATAAAAAATGTAGTTGCAATTAATTTTACATTCACCTAATGTCCGTGGAATAAAAAGTAGGTAACGTCTTTGGAAAAGTAGCTAAAATTGTAGCTGTAGCTACATTTCATTGTAGCTGTAGTTGTAGCTAGCTACTTTTTCGGAACTGTAGCTGTAGCTGTAGCTAAGCTACTTTATTGGAAATGTAGCAGTAGCTGTAGCTAGCTACATTTTAAAAGTAGCTTCCCCAACACTGTATATATATATAGACATATATATATATATACGTCCGTGAACGCGATAACTTGAGTAATTTTTGTCCGATTTTGATGAAATTTGGTTTAAAGGTGTAAAGCGGGATAAACTTGAATGAGTTCGCGAACCAGCACGATCGGACCATGAGAACGGGGCTTTACGGGAGGGTTTTATGGGGTAAAAATTGGTTTTTCTCACTTTTGACCCTCAAAACACAAAATTTTCCGATTTCTCTTTAGACCTTTTTAAAGAGCTTAAAAAAACAAATAATTTAGTATATAAAAGTATTTTTGTTCGATTATTGGTAACGGAGAAAATTAAAGAAATTGTAAATTTAAAATTCCCATGTTATTCTTATGGAGAATATTGTCAAATGTTGTAGTTTGCTTGTTTATGGATATATTTTGATCAAACTTGGCAAATTTATTTATTTTGTACTAAGCTATCAATATTTTACTCAAAAACACACTTTATTAGTTTCCTTGTAGCAGCAAACCTAAGTACTCGTTAAACCTAATGTTATTAAAATATATTTAACTGAAAATCAATTCAGACAAATGGAAATTCGCTTAGTCGGCAGGTTTGCTGCGGCGGGGGTGTTTTATCTTTTGGAATAGTTGGTTAAACAACGAGAAAATTTCAAAATTGCAAGCATTTTTTAAATATAATTTTTTTGTGTCTTACCCAGTGGTTTAATTAGGTAGACTAACTCTACGGGAAACTACCGAATTCCCCATCTTCTAATTGGCAAACCTTTTTAAAGATGTAAAAAACCTTCCCGTTCATTACAAAATCCAACCTTAGGGTTAGTCAACATCATTGTTATACTGCATCATTATTAACTGCATCATTGTTAACTGCATCATTGTTATACTATGACAAAATTTTCATTCCCAAGGTAAAATACCCCTGCTGCAGCAAACCTGCAGACTAAGCGAATTTTCATTTACCTGTCTGGATTTCTACTAATATATTTCCTGAAGATTGTCAGATTTATTTCCTATTTAAATTAGGTACATTAATTTTAATGAGTAGGCCTACCTAAGTTTGCTTCTACAGGGAAGGTATTGTATGTTTGAAGTATGTTTTGTATTGAAATACAAAACAAGCTGAAGCTTAGTATGAAATAAACAAAATTGCCAGATTTGATTAAAATATATCCATAAACAAGCAGACTACATTTTATTTATTCTCCATAACAATCTATATATTAATTTGAAACTGTTTTTCTTTGTGACAGCTAATTTGAGAAAACGGCTGGGCGTAGAAACTCGATAGAGCTGTCTAAAGAAAGGGCTTGGTCTGTAGATGAGCCATCAAAAGAGAAACGTGGTAAAATTCCCTCGGGGCTCTGCCCCAGTGGCCTTTAAATTCCCCTCCCATGTTATTCTTATAGGGGAAAAACGGGGTTTTGTCACAGCTAATTTCAGAGAAAGGCTGGGCGTAGAAACTCGATAGGGGTCTCTAAAGAAAGGTCTTGGTCTGTAGATGAGCTATCAAATGAGAACCGAGGTAAATTCCCTTGGGGCTCTGCCCCAGGAGGCCTTTAAAGTCCTCTAAGCAGATTTGTTTACATTATGACAATATGTATAATTTTACACTACTTTTTAATGAAACAGCTGTTAATACGAGGCATGTTTTTTAAGTAAGTACTGTTTTTAAATTTCTCCGTTCCAGCACTACGATTGGCATTTTCGACTTTTGCGCTGTGTATGGGCATCTATTGGTCCTAGCCGGAAATTCGAGAACAATCGGCCGTGTTTACATCCAGTTTCGAGCATTCCAAATGAGCCAATTGAGACTGCCGCCGAATGTGAAGGGCACGCTGTAATTAGATTTGTAATTTCTAAAGGTGTGAAAGCCATTGAAAATCATCGACAGATTAGTGAAGGGTATGGTGAGAACATTATGAGTAAAGGAATGGTACGCAAGTGGATAAGAGCATTTAAATACAGCCCCACCAACGTTCATGATGAGTAACGCACTGGGCAGCGTCATTACTGTTCCAGTACCCAGTGCGTTGCTCATCATGAATGTTGGTGGGGCCTTCTTAAAATGCCCTTACCTACTTGCGTACTATTCCGTCACTCATAATTCATAATGTTCTCGCTATACATTTCACTAATCTGTTGATGATATTCAATAGCTTTCAAACCTTTAGCACTTAAAAATCTAATTACAGTGCGCACTTCACAGTCGGCGGCAGTCTCAATTGGCGGCACCATTTGGAATGCTCGAAACCGAATCTAAACACGGCCGATTGTTCTCGAATTTCCGGCTAGGTCTTACCAATAGATACAAAGCGCAAATATCGAAAATGCCAATTGCAGTGCTGGAATGGAGAAATTTAAAAACGGTACTTACTTTAAAAACATGCCTCGTATTTAAATTGTGATTTACTAAGTTTGTCAAAATGAAGTATTTGCAATGGTTTTTTTTCTGATTTTAAAATCAATTTTCTTCTGCATCGTGACATTTTTACAATATAGGCCTAATGTTCTATTGCTAAATCAGTGGAAAATCCTAATATCACAGTAGTAACTCTTAAAATTATTTCTTATGGAGTTAACTTATGTCTATTGTATGGGTTGGTTTCTGCCTTTTTTTATTACTTCTTGGAGATTGTACGTAGGCGTGTTGCACGTAGATGATATTCTTTGGCGTATTGCATCTCTAGACGATACTTGGGTTGGTGTAGGCTAATTATTACAATGGAAAAAAGCGAGAAATCATGGACAATTTGATATAGGCCTACTAAAAATAAAACTGAATTAACACTGTGCTACATTTCTTGAGCAATCATTGAAAGAGCCAATTTGCAAACAATTGAAAGTCATAGAACACAACCAAGTAGAAGAAATAGAAATAATGTTTTTTTTCTTCTCTTAATTTATAATCGTTATTATAGAGAACCTAATGCGGCTATGAGTTGGAAACATTTGTAGAAAACTCTAAAAACAAAATCAGCTTTTGAAAACAGATAAGATATTTACAAACAATTTTGATTATATCTAACTGTTGTGTACATCATGAGTATTTCCAAAATCTTAGAGCCGACTTTTATAAAGTTATTGGCAATTATGACCGTTATTCGTTTTAAAATAACGCCTATAATGCTTCACAATTGCTCGAATTCGAGCAACAGGTACACTAGTAACATTTGAATTTTAAAATCAAAGTTTTTTTTAAAATTATCTCAGTAACCGTTAAGCATACAACACTTCAATATACAAAATTATTTCTTTTTAAGCTCTACACAATGGTGTGGAAAGAAGTTCCCGTAAAACCCCCAATAAACCTCTGTTCTCGTGGTCCGATCACGCTGGTTCGCGAACTCGTTATAATATATAATAATACTGTCATAGGTTTACACGTTTCTACTAAATATCATCAAAATCGGATCATTTTTACTCAAGCTAACGAACATACATATATGAATTTGAACGTCCTCTGGGGACCTCAAAACGAAAGTAAATCAGACCCGGGTCCAGGTCTTACCATGAGTACTATGGTAATAGCTTATTCCCTATATGGGAAATTCTCTAAAAAATCAAAAATCTCTGGGGAAAGAGCACAGTAAGGGGCTTTTGATTGCAGACAATGCTCCAACACATCCTACTGTGGACTTGATGGAATGAGAGAATGGCCAGTTGAAAACAATCCTTTTACCGCCAAATGTTACAAGTTTATTGCAACCGATGGACCGTAATAGAAACAACGAAACGCCACTACAGAATAAGGAAACTTCTAGTGGAAGTAGAAGATGAATAATATGTGCTGAGTAATCACAAGAAGATTAATTTGAAAGATTATACCTACAATGTGGAAGCCTGGAGCCTGGTTAAAACGGAGGCTTTAAGACGTGCATAGAACAAGTTGAAATGCTTATCTGAAGAAGAAATGGAAAAGGAGAAAGAAGAAAAAGAATCCCAAAAACCACAAAATGAGATGGACGAAGACGATTCGTCACTTGAAGAATTCAGAAACATTCTTATACAAATTCCTGGATGTTAAGAAGTGAGTGCTGAAGAGTGGGTCGTGTGATTCATCAGATCCTGGATACAAAGTTCTAAGTGACGATGAACTTATGGAGCGCCAACCTGAGTGTGATGGGTCGCCGGAATTTTATCCCCCTGGAATTTTACCCCCTGGGCAAAGCTGACGTCACTATGACGTAGTAACCTGAGTGGCCAAAAGTTTGTTCGCGGCCGGAATTTTACCCCCGCGGATTTGGAAGTCTAATGAAAATAGTCAGAGCGTGATTAATTAGATTAGCGATAAAAACCGGAATTTTACCCCCTGTCCATATAACTAGCGTTTAGGCAACTGAAGATGTACGGGCCGGATTTTTACCCCCGGAATTTTACCCCCCGGAATTTTACCCCCCAGAATTTTATCCCCTGGCTGATTTTAGAAATTGAATGATTGATTTTCTTATTTATGTTTTTAATTAATTGTAAACATTTCATTATTTAGTAGCCTATCTTTATTTATTTATTTTGTAATCTCAACTAAGTAAACAGAATTCGCTGTTTTATTTTGATCATATTAACCAACAGTTGGCTTCAAAGATCGAATCCTGACACTCGAATCTCAAAATTAATATTAAAACCCTGTTCGATTAGTTAATGTTACATATAAATTAAGATAGGCTACTTAATAATAAAATGTTTACCATTAAATTAAAACTGAATGACAATAATTAATCAACAGTAATGACAGTATTTAATGACAGTATTATAAAAGAAAAATTGGTAGTTCTGACAATGTTAATAAGGCAACTTGGAAGATTGTGAACTCTGAAGTAGGAGCCAAAACTATTAATAATCATAATATAAACCTAGTAGTAAATAATGATGTATGTTCTGACCCTTCCCTGGTCTGTGGCCAATTCATAAATTATTTTGCAGATATTGTAAAAGAAACTGAAACTTTCAATAATATAAATACTTTCCAAAAAAATTTTGATGACACACTGCATCCTGTTACTTCCTTTAGATAAAAGGAGCTTTAAATTTAGCTTTGTTGATGAGAGCGACATTGATAAAATTATTAAAAGTCTAAAAAATTCCTATAGTGCTGGCTACGATGGTATTCCTGTGGTTCTTTTTAAAAAAGCGAAATCAGTCCTACTTAAACCAATAACTCATCTCATTAACTCATCTTTGATATCAGGAATTTTCCCTAACAAACTCAAAATAACAAAATTAAAACCGCTATTCAAAAAAGGAAACAGACAAACAGTATCAAACTATAGACCGATTGCTTTGCTGCCTTCAATTTCAAAAATCTATGAAAAGGTTGTTTATAACCAACTGGTATGCTTCTTTGAAAATAATGGTACATTTGATGACTGCCAACATGGATTCCGAAGTGGCAGATCTGTCATAACAGCTGCCACAGCTTTCATTGAATCCATCGTTGATAGCTTAGAGAGTAAATCTAAAGTGGTAGGGTTGTTCATGGACCTCAGTAAAGCTTTTGATTCAATTTCTCATGAGTTGTTGCTTTCAAAGCTCAGTAGTAGTGGACTAAATAGTACTGCTTTGAACTGGTTCAAGTCATATCTTTTTGATAGGAAACAATACGTAGAACTGAGTCACTGTAATAACAAAAATTATAACATTTCTTACAATTCTTGTACTTGGGAAGTAAAATATGGGGTACCCCAAGGATCGATCCTAGGCCCTCTTTTATTCATCTTTTATTTGAGAAATTTTCCTCAACTCAGTGATTTTAGCAAGCTTTGCCTATATGCTGATGATGCAAATTTAAAAATAGCCGCAGGAACCTATGCTGAACTTGAAGCCAAGGCCAATTCTGATATATTATTACTTAACAGTTTTTTTAATTCGAATAATTTGCGTTTGAACACAGATAAAACTAATTTTATGTGTTTCCAGGCAGGAAAAACTAAACCGCAAAATCTGCCAAAAATTGTAGTTAATAACAACATAATTCAAAATAAAGACCACATTAAATTCTTGGGATTAGAAATTGATGAAAATTTGAAGTGGAATCATCATATTGATCAGTTACTTTCTAAAATTTCATCTGGCCTTTATGCTCTAACAAGATTAAAACCCCTATGTGAAAAGGAAACTTTAAAAATTATATATTTTTCGTACATACATTCAATCATATCATTTGGAGTTTCACTTTATGGTGCAGCAAAAAAGAAAAAATTAAAATCAATTCTAAAAAAGCAAAAGAAAGCTATTAGAATTTTGTGCAATTTAAAACGCAGAACTTCAGTCAAAGAATATTTTAAAACTGAGAATATTATGACTGTTTATGGAATGTATGTCTATGAAACAGTATTATCAGTAAAGGGCAGATTTAATGAATTACAACTTATTGGAGACTATCACAATTACTTCACTAGAAATCGAGAAAACCTGGCCACAAGCTCACATACTCTGCAACTTTTTACGAAGACACCTAAATATGCCGGTTCCAAATTTTATAATAAACTTCCTAAAGAAATCAAATTAGAAACTTCCAAAAATAAATTTAAATCAAAATTGAAAAAGTTTCTTATCAACAAGGCTATGTACTCCTTTGAAGAGTTTTAGTTCTTTAAGTTATTAAGTGCTCTGTTTCATTTCAATTGAAACTTTTGGTTTTAAAATAATTTTATCTATATTTTTAATTTTTAAATTTTCATGTATAAACTTGCATATTGCACTGCTTGTTTTAATTTATTTGATCTGAAAAGCTATTAATATGTTATTATGCCATGCATGATAATGATGAGTATTTTAGTTAGTTAGTTTTATTAAATTACTCTTGACGCCATTCCTGTATCTATGTATTGTACTTTAATGAATAAAGTTATATGAAATGAAATGAAATGAAATCATTCTCATTTATTTATATCTGGCCAGGGGGTAAAATTCCGGGGGTAAAATTCCGGGGGGTAAAATTCCGGGGGTAAAAATCCGGGCCGTACATTCTAGGTTTTTATAATTTGATGTGTTCTGATTAAACTCACAACCGTGAAAATATATGTTTAATTCCGCGTTTAATCCATCGAGCTGATGTCGCGAAACTCGTTCGCGGCCGGAATTTTACCCCCTGGTTTGTGACGTCACGTTTGCCCAGGGGGTAAAATTCCAGGGGGATAAAAATCCGCTACCCCAGTGTGATCACTTGCAGCTAACTAAGGCCAGAGACACACTTACCGGCGAAACCGCTGGACGCCGGATCCAGCGTATCCACCGGAGGTTGAGGGCAGAACACACTTGTTCCGGCAAAAACTATTTTGTCCCCTAATGTTCCCTTTAACAGCAAAGTACCAAAATTCCTCAAAACTGTATAGCGCTTTGGCCGTAAGAAATCTTTTTAATTTCCTTTCAAATCATTTGAAACTCATTTCAGATTTTATGATTTCAGGAAGGTAGTTATAGTATTTTATCCCAGAAACAGTTGGATTTTTGTTTGAAATTGTTTTTTTAGAAATGTTAATTTGAAAATTTGTCCGATTTCTTGTATTATATGTGTGAACGTTTCGTTGTCTTGGCAAAGTCTCTTCATTATTCATGTAATACTGTTCTATAAATATAAAGACTAAAGACAGTCATAATCTTCAGATTACAAAAATGATCTCTACAATGATCCTCATCAGGAAGCTTAAGCTTAAGCATAGTCCCAATTGCAACTTTTCCAAATTACAAAAAGGGGTCAGTCTTCTCAATGCAAAATTGCCTGAATTAATTAAAACATACTTTCTCAACATGTTTTGTCCAGTTAAGAGTGTGATCTAATTGTGGGCCCAAAAACTAGTATTATCAGAAAGTTTAAGCTGCACACTATCCGAATGATTTAATTTAGAAATATCTTTACACTTAAAATTGATTATCGTGGTTTTTTTTTATTCAATAATAGCCTAGTAAATTAAGATTACATAGTTCATCATTAACTTGATCAATTGCTTGTTGAGACTCTGCCAAGACACCATACCAACTCTTTCCACTAATAGGCCTAGTAAAATCAATATCATCTGCAAATAAACAAAAATGATTATGATTATTTAAACTCAAAGTAGAAAGAGATTTTGGCAAACCACCCAAATAGCATAAAAATAGTACAGGGCCCAAAACAGACCCTTGGGGCACAGAATATTTTATGTTTCTGGTTTTTTATTTAATTTTGAAAAGTTTATTATTAAAAATGTTACTAATTTCAGTGTACTGCTGTCTATTTTCTAGATATGATTTAAACCAACAGAGCTCTTTGCCCATGATGCCCAAATCATGTAGTTTACTAATTAGTTTGACATGACAAACACTATCAAAAGCTTTAGTCAAGTCCAAAAATGAACTATGCGACGAAATTTTCTGCACTGGGAAAATAATATTAAAAGTGCAGTCGTCGCAACCGTTTGCCGGGGATAGCTCAGCCTACAATGGCTGGGTAAAGTTCCAGGGTCTGCGACAAGGTCAGGGAAACCACTAGGCCAAAAGCCGGGTCTAACCGGTATAGGACTGGCTCATACACGGGCACTGTGAACAAGTCAAAAACAAGTCACCAAAACAAACGTGCAATAATCACTACCAGGCCTACGCCGATTCTCCACATTCCTAGGGGGTCGTTGCTGACTGCGCAACTCGGGCTTCGTCCTAACTATCCAATAGTTAAGCCCAGAGTGCCTAAAACACGGTGAGTTACACGACGACTTGCCAATAAAAACCACAACGCGTGTTATCGCCAGGCGGGGTCTACTAGGCCACTATAATCCAATACACAACTCTATTGCCCAAGCTAACAATCAAACAGTTCACTCAATAATAATACCAGATAACAGTACAAGTGCACTATAGGTAGAGTGACTACACCACTAGTAGCTGGTCTCAATAAATACCAAGCCAAACAAGCAAAACTAAATGGCAATTGCACTATTAAAATATTGAGCTACTTAGTAGCAGATAAATAAATATTAACTACGTTCCAAACACTAGATAAATATATTATCTGATAGCCGGTACTCCGCTATCCAAGCTACCAAGCTAACGTGTTGGATTACTAAGCAAGCTGTTCAGGTTAAATTAAAATAATTAAATGATTAATCAATACCAACCCTACTGCTACTACCACTACTGCTACTATATCAAACGTTATATTGCTTAGCCGGGCTTCTGTTAATAGGCTAATAAAACTAGCTACTAGCCTACTGGCCTCGTGCTTCCAACTACGCACGCTAAATCGTGCAGCCTAGGTTTGTCGGGCCTCAGAGTTATTAGTAATACTCTAAACTAACTCTTGGTACAACGCAAAATAATAACTACTACAGTCAATAAATTATATTATTTGCGCTCTAGCACCTGCCCAGAACCGTCAGGAATATACTTTTATTCCTGACACCTGTAAATAAATCCTAACTACCGTCAGGCTTTGACCAGCACGGTTACAACTCTAACTCTCTTAAACCAAAATATAATAAAACGTCGTCCACTCACCGCAAGTGGGTCACTGTCTCACTACCCAACTTGAATGCCGACACTCACTCCTTGAGCACCAATCTCACACGACACCGATGTCACCAAAACACTCCACGTCTCACTCGACAAACGCTCGCTCTTCACTGCCCGGGATCCACGACTAGAATGTCCTTCCCCGCTATCCGGTAGTTCCAGGATACCCAAGCTTATCCGAACTGATAAGCCGGGTCAAAGGGCGCTAGCCAGGTTCGCCGCCGCCGCTTGCTTACCTCAACAGACGCGCGGCCCAAATAACGAAAATATACCCCCCTAGGAAAAATAACTCGTTACAACTAATAACATAATTACTCTTATCGATGTTTTCAACCACATTTTCAATAAATGATATAAGAGCTGAAACTGTAGATCTATTTCTCCTATACCCATGCTGTTCAAGATCTAATAAATTGTTTACTTCCAAATATTGTACTAGTTGAGATAGCATACACTTTTCAAAGATTTTAGAGAGTGTGGGCTGGATTGAAAGCGGCCTATAGTTTGAAGGATCTTTACAATCACCTTTTTTAAACAAGGGAACAATTTTAGATATTTTTAGTTCTGGTGGATACACTCCTGATATTAAGGATGCATTAATAACATGGAGTAACGGTGATAAAAGTACTGATTTTGCATCTTTAATAATCTTAATGGGAATTTCATCATAACCAGCAGACCATTTGGGTCTAAAGGAATCTACAGTATTATCTCTTTTAACTCTAACTCTGTAATAATTCGGGAATTAAACTTATACTTAGGCAACAAATTTGTTGATATTTGAGAACTATTAGACATTTTTAAGTTTGGAAGAATTGAATTGTCAACATCTGTGAAATAGTCATTTACAGCATTAACAACAAAATAAGGATCTCCCTCAACAGCTCCCTCTCCCCACAATTCAATTTTTTGAAGAGAGTAGTCCTTGCCCCTCGATAATTCCATATTGACCAAACGCCAGACAGTTTTGGTAGCATTAGTTGATTTGCCAATTTTATTAAATAGTGACTTAATACCACTCAATAAAAACTATATTGACAAGACGATATACAGCTGACTAAATTCTTTAATTCCCTTTAAATGTGAATACTCATAAGGTTAACATGGAGAACAAAAGAGCCACTGGGGCAGAGCCCGAAAGGATTTTTGAGAAAAGAATATGCATATATGTTAATCGGGAATGTGAGCTATTGTCATGCCAAATTTCAGCCCAATCCATCCAGTAGTTTATGCGTGATTGAACTTCAAACAAATAAACAAACAAACACACAAACTTTCACATTTATAATATTAGTAAGATAAGATATTATAGTTCGGCCGCTTAGAAAACGACCTGCGCGCTAATGCTAAACCAATGCTGAAGGAGGTCCCTTTCTAAGCGGCCGAACTATAGTAAGATTCATTATTGTACTTTAAAATAATGTTCTATTTCTGTTGCCATGACGGATTGACATAAGTGCTTATTCATGTCAGCAGTATATGTACTGGAATCGTTACTTTCTAATCGTTACATGGTTGGTGCTAAAGTAATTCGTTACTCAAGTATCAGAGTACCCGTTCCAATTACTTCGTTATAGTAGCAAATTGATGTGCCTGGAATCGTTTAGAGAAGATGATTCCAAGCCGTTTCGATTCCGTAAATGAGTCCAGCTACCAGCTTGCTTGACAAGCAAGATAACCCCATTCCACAGTCCAGTCCGAATATTATAAAGTTATAAATATTGGATTGAAGTTGATCCCAAAGAGCTTCGCTTTGCTCCGCTTAACTAACTCCGCCGCCGCCTAGCACCTGTGGGTGAACAGTTGATGTTTTTGAATGCAAAATCCAAATCAGTTTATCGGATTAAATTAATCCACTATGATTTGAAAATAACGTTAGTTAAAATTGTGTTAATTACAATGTGCAAAAACATATCTCGTAGTTTTGCTTATTCTAACCTTCCTTAGAATGATTTAATTGTTACAAATTACTACAGTAATTGATTGTATAAATTTGTGTAATAACATACAAATTTAAATTATTGATAGATTATATTCGACTGTATAATGATTAATAGACAATAGACAATTTCTTTATTACAATTTCATCAAGAAATGTTACAGCGTCAAATTTTACAGATAGGCTACAAAGTGAAATGGAAAAGCCTCTTCAGTGTTGTGTGTGGTCTTGCCATGCAAAGAACTCATTTAGGGTGTAGAAAGCTTTGTCTACCAGCCATCTCCGTAGCTTCCTCTTCATCAGCAACGGGCCTCCAATTTTCAAGTGGTCTGGTAATTTGTTAAGCATCTTCACTCCTGCATACAGTGGTTTCTTTTCAAACATTGCTGTTCTGTGGCCAGGCAGCACGTAGTTTCCTGCATATCTGGTGTTGTATTCATGTATATCTCTTTGTTTAGGCGGGTCTTTGGTTACACAGTAAAAAACAGTTTCTAGGATGTAGATGGAAGTCACCGTCAGGATGTTCAGGTTTTTGAAGGCATCTCTACAGCTTTGTTCTTTACTTATGCCTGCTATTATTCTGATAGCCCTTTTTTGCATTACCAGGACCCGGTTAAGATTGTCCATAGTGGATCCACCCCAGACAGTGATACCATAGCGTATATGGCTTTCAAATAATGTATGGTATGCAGTCCTCGTTGCCTCAGGGGTACTAGTCTCTTTGATTCGTTTTATGGCAAAGCGAGCTGGCCCGAGTTTTTGGCAAAGACAAGCTACATGACGATCCCGGGATAAATTTTCATCAATTATGACACCTAGATGTTTAATTTCTTCAGCTGCTGTCAGGTTGGGCATTTCAGATACTGTAGACTTTTTATTTCCAAAAGTAATTTGCTTGGTCTCACTTTCGTTGAGGACTAAGTCATTTTTCATACAGTAGTCCTGTGTCATATTGAAAGCTATATAGGTGTTTACTTCCAGTTGATCTATGTTTCTGTTTGCAGTAAGCAGCACAGTGTCGTCTGTATACATGACCATCTTGCTGTACTCCTCAAGGTGTTCTGGGAAGTCATTAATAAACAGGCCAAACAGAACTGGCCCTAGGACTGAGCCCTGGGGAACTCCTCTGTAAGTCGGTAGCAATTCAGATCTGACAGTATCTGTAACCCCTTTTGTTGTGCGTTTTATTTCTACCATTTGGCTTCGCCCTTTTAGATAACTTGCAAACCATTTCAGAGCTGTTCGCTGGATTCCTAAATTTTGAAGTTTAGTTAGAATAAGATCATGTCCCAAGGAATCAAAAGCCTTACTTAAGTCAAGATACAGGCTGGTGATAGTGTTGCCATTTTCTAACTTATGTTCTTAATGATATATTCAACAAGGTCTATCAGAGCAGTTGTGGTTGATTTTCCAGGAACAAACCCATGTTGGCTGTTTGTCAATGCTTGGTTTTGACTAAGATGCTCCTGGATTCTTACTTTTAATCAATGAATCCTATATTTTAGAAACTCATTTTCCTAGCCTAAATTTGTATTTATTGCGATACAAACACAAACAAACATTTAGGCCTATTTGGCTTTGATTGATGAGGCATTACTGTAACTGGGATACATCGGAGTATCAATACCATGACGATTACGAGTGCAATCGGTCGATTGCGGCTACTCTGTACTTAGCGGCGGTAACGAAGTAATCGTTGGGAATCGGAACGGTTACTTGTAATGAGTCCACGAGTGTAGCTGGAATCATTGTAGCGGCTACATCGATGGAATCATTTAGCCCATCTCTAGAACAGACGTTGGGTACAGTTTCTTAAGATAACTGGGCTATGCTAATATAGATTGAAACTATCGAATTGAAAATATTGATTTATAATCAATATTTGTTAACCCTAGCAGTGGCCAATGTTAGAAGTGGGGAATGGCCAACCCATTTTGGCGATTTTGCAGACCTTTTTTTGAAAATTCGTAAAAATTCAACCGTACAAGTAAACCTAGCCAACCTCATATTCATTTTGTTCGGAAAGAACAGGAGAATCTAGAAATAGTAATATCATAATGATTTAGACAGTGTATTTTATCGGTAAAGTGAAAAAAATAAAAAAAAATGAATTTTTTTTTTTGAAATTTCAAAAGCGGCCTTGGTATTTTTTTTCTACGGATTTTTTTATGGGAAATTCATTATATACATTTTGTAGACAATCTAATTCCCTACATAGAAATATATAACATGTTAGGAAAATATTTTTTTTTTATAAGTTTTTGGGGCGAAATATAAATGACAAACGGAGAACCGAAAAAATTGAAAACCGTACAGTGTTAGTTTATGTTGTAAAAAGTTCTATAATATATGTGTATACTAATAATGATATATACATGTTTGTAAAGCTAATGAAGTAAGGAATCAAAAAAAGTCATAAGGTTTATGGTAAAAATAACTTTTTACCTATAAACATACGTATATAAAATAATGTTTTTATATTTTAGCGATTTCTCGAGAAAAAAAATTCACAGTACTTAGTATACAACTTTTGTACCAAATTTTTTTACTTCATACCAACATAATAATCTTGTAGTGTATTCAATTACCTACATAAAAATGTATAACATGTTAGAAATATTTTTTTGTAGGTACGTAATAAGGACATAATAATACAATAACCGCAAAACCGCAAATAGGTGTAAACTATAGCCTACAGTGTTTGCTTGTGTTGTGAAACATTATGTAGGCTGATGATATGTAGCCTACATATTTGTAAAGCTAATGAAATAAGGAATCCAAAAAAGTCATAAGTATGATGGTAAAAAGTTATTTTCACCTATGATTAGGCTATGTATCAATTTGAGAACGTTTTGAATTTTTTGCGCATTTCGAGAAAATGGAGTGTACAGTATTTAGTAGCCTAGCCTATATAATTTTTTTACCAAATTGTTTACACCCAAACCAATATAAACATGTTGTAGTGTATTTATTTACCTTTATAAAAATGTATAACACCTTGGGTATATCATTATATAGGTACAACAATCTCTGAATGTCAGAAATGTCATTATAGGACATGATGCTAACAAAATACAGTAGTAGGCCTGTTTAGTATAGGCTATAACTTTTTTACAAACTTTTTTACCCCCAACCAAACCATTATAAACATGTTGTAGTGTATTCATTTACCTTTATAAAAATGTATAACACCTTGGTTATATCATTATATAGGTACAACAATCTCTGAATGTCAGAATCGTCATTTTAGGACATGATGCTAACAAAATACAACCTTTTCCTTTTATGAACACTATTTCATACAATTCAGTAATATTTATGCATGAAGATTACTGTTATACACACACACAACACTTCACTAACACTAACACTACGAACTAATAACATATTTAGTAATAAATCGCGGATCGGCAACAACACAAACAAACAATGGCAATACAAGACAGCTGACAGACTGTAGCAGTAACTAAGCAGTAATGACTCACTTCGTCGTCTACATGCGAGAATACAGAAATAACCCTTAGTGCAGGGCTGCCACTCTCTGAATCTAAATTTCTTCCTCTTCAAAATGATATACTATATGACTAGGTAATAATAACTTTCACTGTATATAATTCGTATTTTCCATACTGTCACCAGACGACTGTTGGCCATTTGTTAGAAATTTCAAAAACAGCTGTTTTCATAAAATCGTACCGATTGTGCAATCAATATTTAGTTATAAATATCACTATCACAATGAAGATAAAATCAATGGCTATCCCGTGGTACCACCCGCAACATCCCAAGACGAAAATTACCCGAGCAGGGTAATGCCAAACAAGACGTGTTTTGCCAGTTCCCAAGTGTCGGCTGCAAATGTCGTACCGCGCCAAAATTTCATTTGATTTCTAATCGTCGTGACATTGTTATATACCTGCTACAGGGTTTGTTTATGTAATAAAATGAAAGTTCAGAATGTGATCTTTCGAATGGTATATATATTATTCTAATCTGAGTTGATTGTAAGTGTTTTTTTTACCGTTAAAAAAATTTCGGCCCATACCGTAACCAGACGACTCTGGCCATTCTAAGCATCAACGTCATACCGTAACCAGACGACGGTTGGCCACTGCTAGGGTTAATATATTTATTATCAAATTAAACTAATGTATCATAACCTAACCTAACCAACCAAACTTGATGGTGAAAAAATCGCATGATGGTTTACTAATCGAATCAATAGTTTCAATCGATTTAGCATAGCCCAGTTAAGAAACTGTACCCCAGACGTTTATAGGCTTAACGAATGCAACAATCGAGAGAAACATCTCGATTGTACAAACCTCTCGCTAAGCAATCGAAACAATCGATATGCGGAACATCTCGAGAAGGAACATTTCGATTGTTCAAACATCTCATAATCGCGCATCACTAGGCCTAGGCTAGGCCTACTTTGAAATAATTTTGCCTGAGTTACCGGTAGGCCTAACTTAAGTTAAGTTATACAACTGTAAGTACTTACTCAATCGTCGTCCACTTTCCGATGCCGAAGATAATGATCTGTAACTTACTTTTCCTTCCTAAAAAGGTACCGGTACCGTGGTTGTTTTAAGCCTTACACATTCAAACACTGAACTTTAACTGAAATGATTCTTAGTTCCATATTAGGGCTGTGGGCCTACCATCAGTACATTCTACGTCAAATAAACAAATAATAAAGTTCAGCTGGTGCGGTACGGTCGGTACAGCAAGTTTTTATCTCTATGATGAATCTCTTCCTAGTTCTAGTTCCTCTTCACCGACGTTCACCCACCGCACCGGTTCGCCTAATCACAATCACCACCAATACCAATCAACAGCCAACGAAACAAAACCACGAATTTCATACATAACCTCAAATCTCAAGAAGAAGAAGGCCAAGGCCAAGCAAGAAGCAAGGAAGCAAGACGACTAGCGTCTAGTCTAGACTCTAGATACTCAGAGCAACGGGTCGGCTCACCGGAGCAACAGTCGGGGCTGCACAATTTTTATTTCAGCTGCAGTTTTTTAATACGGACAAAATGAGAGTTTAAAATTAGAAATACAAAAAAATATTACAAAACTAAAAAAATATGTAATTAATTTTTTAATTATAAAATTAAACTGTCATAACCTAACCTAACTAACCAAACTTGCTGATAATGAAAAAATTGAATGAAGGTTTACTAATCGAAAAAATAGTTCTGTTCATAAAATAAAACTATAAATGCCTCAAATTCAATTTTATAATTTTTTAAATTATAAATTAAACTGTCATAACCTAACCAAACTTGCTGATAGTGAAAAAATTGAATGAATGTTTACTAATAGAAAAAAATAAGTTCTGTTCATAAAATAAAACTATAAATAGCTCAAATTCAATTTTATAAGGTTTTAATTATAAAATTAAACTGTCATAACCTAACAAAACTAATCAAACTTGCTGATAATGCTATTAATCTTAGACAAAAAGTTTGTGCTATCGATGGGATTCGAACCTGGTCCTATCAGATTCTCAGCCCGGCACGCTATCCATTTGACCACCGAGGCCGATGGCTTCAAGCCGTATCGTTGTGGTAATGGTGTTCCCTCAGCCAATAGAATGTTCTCATTTTGTCTTGCTCCGGTGAGCCGACTCGTTGCTCTGAGTATCTAGACGCTATAAGCAATACGGGTCTGACTGTCTTTGTCTTTTTGGGGTCTGGTTATAATTTTAGCTCAGTGGGTCTGACCCACTGAGCTATAATAGCTCAGTGGTCTGACCATTAGATTCCTCATCCTTATGGAACAGCTGAAGACAATTTTATCGTTAGTTCTGTACGGTTTATGTAGAGGTCGTGTTTTGTTTACAATTTGTTTCCCGTTATTACAGCCATTTAAAACCTCGTTTAACCAAATAATACGATATAATCATAAACAATAACCTGTCCCCTAGTTATATAACCAAACAGTAAAGCACAAATCAAGAAATTAACCCTAAAATAATAGAAACAAAGTTTCGTCGACACTAGCGCCCATGTGTCACGTACATGAACTAGATACGAAAAACGTGCTTCAAAATTTACAATGGGATGAGAAGTCTACTGGTCTGACTTAAGGGAGGTACGATTGAGGCATTAGTTCAAAATTCCTCCGTGAACAGCGCCGTGGGGTCCCAGTTTATCGACATCCCAAAAGATCGACACTGAAATAGTCCCACTTTGTCGACAACTCAAAATGTCGACAGTGTCGGTAATATGGGATGTCTGTAAAGTGGGATGTCGGTTATGTGGGATGTCTGTTATGTGGGACGGTTGTGTAAATTTTCCCACTTTATCGACACGCAAAATGTCGACAAGCAAAACAGATCGACAAAGAGCGGGAGATTCAAATTGAAGGTGAACAGCTCTTGCTGAACAGATCGGTTGAGTATAATGAGAGTCGTTCTTTTTTAAACTCCGAACGACTTCTATTCACGGCGCTTGCAGTCTCCTTCAAATTTGTGAATGCTATCTTAACTATCTTGTGTATATAATATGTGTTCTTCCGTTTGAAGGCTTAAAATAATTTGACATTTGTCGCACTTGATTTATTGACTGTTTTTTTTTCGTGTAAGAAGGTAGTTAAAACGTGCTACCTAGGCCAAACTTTGATAGAGGATGATTATGGTATCCATCCAAGTTTTTTCAATCATACATTTATTTGAAATTATAATGATATAGTACATAGTTTTTTTCATTTAACTTGCTAGCTTAGTGTTAAAACAGATTAACCCAAATAACAATTTTACGTTGTTCATTGTTACACTTTGAAATATTAAATGAGTTGTAGTACATTTGTATCAGCAACTTACACCGGAAATGAGAAAATTAAAAAACTGCGTTAATTTGCCTCTGCAGATGCTTTGATTCTTTTGTTAACCTTTCCATTGCCAATATGGCGATCCAAGCAATGACAACATAAAATTTTGCAATAATTTCTTTCCAAACTATTTTGTAGAGCTTAAAAACAAATTATTTAGTATATTGAAGCATTATTATGCGCCTATGGTTACGGAGAAAACTCAAACAGTTTTAAATTTAAAATCCCTATGTTATTCTTATGGAGAATAAGTAGGTAAACTGTTGTAGTTAGCTTGTTTATGAACATCTTTTGATCAAAATTTGAAAATGCATTTATTTCATACTAAACTACCTACATGTAATAATATAAAAAAAAAAAAAAAAAAAACTTTAAAACCCTCCCTGTTACAACATAGGTACCTAACTCCTAAGTACTTGTTAAACTAATGCAATATTGAAATAGGGAATAATTTTGTGATATTTTAAGGAGATAGTGTAAATCCAATCAAGCAAATGGAAATTCGTTTAGTCTGCAGGTTTGCTGCGGGGGGGGGGGTATTTAAAATAAATCATAGAGTTGTTGCAGTATTTAGAAACACACATCAGAACCACCTGTAAACTGTAATGGCTGCTTAAGAAACTTAAACACCTTATCTAAATGCAGTAGGTATAAAGAAAATAATAGTATATGCCTACTGTATTACGTTACTAGCCCGGTAAGCGGTAAGGTGTTTTATCGAAGGCGTAGCCGAGTACGGGATTTTCGTGCGACACGATTTATTTAGGACAGAACATAAATTAGATTTTTTTCTGAAAATAAAATAGGCCGCTGAAATTAGCTGTTTATTTCAACAGCTGACTAAGTACACGGTAATACGATATTACGTTACTAGTCCTGAAAATAAGTGTGTTTACCGGACGAGTGTGGTCGTTCCCGTGCGAGACGAAGTCGAGTACGGGATTACCATACGAGTCCGGTACACACATTTTGGACGAGTTACGTACGATAGTTTACGTGATATTTTAAAGGAGACACTTTAGTGTAAATCCAGTTAGGCAAATGGAAATTCGCTTAGTATGCAGGTTTGCTGCGGCAGGGGTGTTTTACTCTAAAGTCATAAGTGATTTATTCAACCAGATTTACATAAGTTATGCATTGGTTACGTCAATTACAGAAATACATAAAATATATACAAAATTCCTTCTGCATGCCATACATAAGCTATTTACAATTGGTTAACATTTTAAATTTTGTTTGGAAATTCAATCATTATGCCCATGTAAAAATCTTTACCTTATTCTTATTACCCTCATAAACTCATTTTCGCGTATTCCAATTGTGTTGGTTCGCGGACTCATTCGTTGTAGGTTTACACGACACGTTTGTACAAATTTCATCAGGATCGTATTATTTTTGCCATGAGAGATTTTTTCGCTAATGGTAATAGCACAGACTATATAATACTTTGTCTTTGTTTCCATTGTCTGTGGTGTAAGTTTGATTTTTCCTTTGTCACGTCGCGTCAGTTCATATCGTACTTCTGTGCCGATGAATAACCCTCTAGCACAGTTTTGAGAAATTGGTTTTGAGGTTACTGTTAAAGCTGGAATTCCTTGACATGGGGGATGTCATAGTTAGTTGTCTCAGCCTTATCAGTTACATAAAGTTGTCAATATAATCTCTCTACGGATTGTTAGGAGCCTCCTCATTTATATGGTCGTGCAGCTTCATTGGCAACAAATAATGCGAATGACACAGTAATGTGGCATTTCCAAAAAGCAAAAAATAATGTTAATTGGCTGTTACGTAAATATTTACGTTTACATGCATTGTTAATCAACGTATCTTATAAAGAATTATGTGATCTAGTTTAAAAGGAATATGACCTTTCTGTCATGACAGTAGCTGCTTGAATAGTATTTACTCAATGGGCCATTTTACAGCCAAAATCGTCGTGTTATTTTCAATAATGTTACCAACCCAGTGGGCCACGGTCCGTAATATAGGCCACTGAAAATAATTTGTCAAGACAGGTACCATTTTAGGCAGGGTTTCTGTGTTTGGATGTTATTAGAAACGGTAAGAGTACAATAAAATTCTTCTGCTGATGAATTTTCTGTTGGAGAATTATAAGCCGAATTATAAATGTCACAATGCGAGTATGAGCATTTTGTAACTACTGTATATTATAAGGGCAAGTTACATCGAATTTTTAGGCTGCTGCTCAGTGCACCTTAAGAATATATATTTTAGAGATAAATTAAATGGTTTTTGTTGCTGAGTAGCGCTAGTAAACATGCATAACCCTTTTTGTTAGTATAATAACATTCAAAGGCTCTCTAAGAGTTGAAGTTCTTATTTGTATACAGAGTTATTGTGATAAAAGGATTTTCCACTGATTTCGTAATGGAACTTTATATTGCAACCAATTGCAACACATGACATGATACAGAAGAAAATCAATTTTAAAATCAGAAAATAACATTGCAAATAATTCTTTTTCACCACACTATGATGTTTTTGGCTGTATTACATACGTTAATTGGTGGCTGAAAGTTACGTTTTGCTGGCCATGCCAGCTGTCGCCAATTTGGGGACCGAGCAGGTTTTTACAGGCCGGGGCCGCAAAATCAGCTGTTCGCTTACTTAATTAAATCATGAATGCGTTTTAAATACACAATCAAAATCCGTAGCACTGCAATATAGAATTGTGTTATTGTCACCGTTGCCTAGCAACTATTTATTTATATTTTTGCTGATTCCTCAAATTATTTCTTCACATAACCTTAAAGTTGTAGTTGTGTTGACGATCAGTGTGCATTATTATAGTGGTGAATAGTGGTAATAGGGTATAGTGTGGTGAAAAATAGCGTTCGTACCACGGACCGAAATGGTTTTGCAGCTCTCGATCGATTTAAGTTCTCGACTTCGTCTCGAACTTAAAAACTATCTCGAGCCGGCAAAACCTCATTTTCGGCCCTAGGTACGAAATATACTATTTGACAATTCAGTGTGTGTTGTTTAAAATACAATTTTTAAATGAACAGCTGTTTTTATTAAAAATTATTATCCACATGACCGAAATGTAAACAAATCTGTGGAGGGATCTTTAAAGGCTTCTGGGGCAGAGTCCTAAGCGAATTTATTTCGTTTTTCTTTTGATAATGATAACTCATCTACAGACCAAAACCTTTCTTTGGACACCTCCTACCAAGTTTCTACGCCCAGCCGTTCTCTCAAATTAGTGGAAACAGTTTCCAATTAAATATTTAGATTCCCCCATGTTAATCTTATGGGAGAGAAACCAACTTTGATGGAAGATCCTGCCCAAACTAATAAAGATATCAAAAAGCGAAAAACACTTTGCACAACTACAGATCAGGGCAATTTTCTTTTACCCTAATCATCAAAATCGGTCCTAAAATGAGGGAGGAGTTCTGGGCTGAAATTTGGCACAATGATAGCTTTACATTTCCGATTAACATAAATGTATAGGCATATTCTTATCTCAAAAATCTTTTCGGGCTCCGCCCCAGTGGCTCTGTAGTTCCCCATGTTAATCTTATGAGTATTAATATTTAAAGGGAATAAAAGAATTTAGTCGGCTGTTTCAAATAAAAAGGTTTGTTCTATGATATGCAAAAGCCTTAAAAAGTTATTAGATTTACCAACAGGGTGCTGCACTATTTCTTTTGCATTTATAAAACTGTGATACGCAATGAGAACTGTCAAAGAAGGATTGATTACAGTTATGTTTCTGTTTTTAATTTCATGAATAATTTGTGATATTTTGAGAATTTGTAATAATATTTTTTTAGTGGTAGAACATTATGGCTATGGTAGATGTGTAATACTATAGTATACCTTAAATTTAGAGAAGCAAATGTTATCAAACTGTGTCCTTCCCCATTGCAATCAGAAAGCTTATGAGCATAACTGCAATAAACATTTTATACTTATGCCAACCCGTACGAAGGACGGGTACTCTGCTAGTGTTTTCATAAAAGTCAAGGGATTTTAAAAGAATGTGACTACATCCAAGAAACTTTAATACAACTTTTATTGAAGGATTCGCATTATTCCCATTTAAGGGAAACAAAAAAAACCATCTGGACGACATTAGGCCTTTCAATTCTGCATTTTTGTTTCAGGTAAATATAATTTACGATATAACAGTAACTAGCCAATGAATGCCAATTCATGCAAATAAAATTGCGACAGAGAGGTTAAGCAGAAAATCAGGTAGTAGGGTAGTTCTTAGTCATGTAAACAAAATATTATCGCTATAAAGAATTGACTGAAATTTGTAAACGTACTGGCGACAATGGGTGGTACCATGCAGCCATACATTATCATTGACGATGATCAACACGGACAACCTATTACGGCTATAGTGGGAAACATAAAAAAAAACCAGATCAGCTTTTGAAAAATGATAAAATATTTACAAGAAATGTTGTTTATATGGAACTGTTAGGTACGTAATCTATGAGTTGAGTCTTTTAAACTCATGGGAAATTATGATGACTTTTATTTTTTTTAAATAACTACTTTACTTCTTTGCAATTGCTCGATTTCGAGCGACGTGTTTAGTAGTTTAAACAAATTTGCATATGGGCCATATATGGGTTGCCATGCTGGTGACGAAATGACAACGAAACATTAACAGAAAATCAAAACAAATGGAAGAAATTCCAATAATGTTTTATTTACAGTGCGGGGTGGAAGTAGAGAACTCTGTACCTTATAGCAGATTATTTTGGTCGAGTTTTTGGCCACTGGATGACCTCTCTCGTATATGGTATACATAATAAATGGTAGATACTTGTAAAGTTGAATTAACGTAACCCCATCGACTATTTAACACTTTAGTTTTACTCAAATTTTATTAATGTATTACGCGTTTTTCACAAAGGCCATTCAACTTACAGTTTTTGGACCAGAATAAAAATTAGAAAGAAGCTCTCTGTGTACGCACGCCTCTAATTTGGAGTCTATGACTTATCCAAAATTTCTTGAAGGCCTTATTCAACCAAAAGTACTAGTGACCATTATGAGGACAATTTTCGGGTAGCCATAGTAAGAACTAATAATATACTAATTTTAATATTAGTTCATCTATGGCTACCTATAGTTCACTAACGCAGATTTTCCAGACTTGTTAATGGACTTTGTGTATTCGGCGATAAGCAATTTTTATGTTTTACGTATTATTTCGTGCAATGTATAATCAACCTGATAATGTTTGTTATTTAATAAACAAATCAGTTTTACCGCGTTAGAACATTTTAATACTCTACTGAAAGATTAAAAGTATGCAAACATTAGTACTAACGGGTACCCCTAAAAAGGGCTGTCGGTCGGTGCAATCGTAGGGTGGACCTAATCCCTGGCCATAGGTGCAATCGGGCAACTACAGGAGGAATAGTTTGTTAATGAAAGCAATAAAGATTACGTTAACGACATGTTTTATTGATTTAGCGAATAACAGTCATATATAGACTTGGACTTGGATGTAGTTTTTATTCTCACTATTCACTAGTCCCGTCTCCTGTCAAGTTAAGACGTCGTCGTCACATATACAATACATGCTCATATCCTGCGTACAGGATTTAATCCTGCGTAGCCCATTTCATAATAAACTACAAATTACAAGTTACAACAACTTGTAATTTCTATTAGATTTGCATTGGGCGATCAGCTGATTTACTAGTAATATTATGTACTTCATTATCAAATGGGCCCCAGTTAGTATATGTTTTCTGTGTACAGTCGGGAAACGGTCCTTATCATACGAACTGCGCCTCGCAGTTAAAACGCACCCTCGAAAGGGGGGGGGGTCAACGTCCTAAGGTTGTTTAGGCCTAAATTAATATTTCGGTTGAAAACCAATAATTAATTACGTTATTAATATATGTCTCTGTTTGAAGTAAAGTAAACTATCAAATAATTTTTGATTTGTAATTTATACATATTTGAAATGATTATTACAGTACAAGTATTATTTTAATAACGTGCCAAAGTTCCGCATTGACCTACCTAGACAATTTGAATCATAAAAGTACAGTACTAGGTTGACCGCAACTGTAGCCGTTGGGAGGCTCACTCACATCGTTGGAGGGGCCTTTATGATATCAATGGCATTTCCGCTCGGGCATTGTATACTGCTGGAGAGATAGACAGCAATTGAGATAAGACTTGTTTGAGTTGTTTCGGCTTCTTTAATGTATGAAATGTAAAAATACACAAATTTTCAATTACCTTCACCTATTGAACTAATGTATTATTATCAATTGCATGCACCCAACGTTTTTCGTTCTAAATCTTAAGCATTTATACTCTCCACATATTTATAATTTATTTTGGTTCCAGTTTTTAATGGGTTTGGATGTTAAATCTATTTCAAGCGTCTATATCAGATTAAGACAGAGGCATGTAGAAAATCTAAGGTTTATTTGAGTGTCTTTTCATATAATTATGTATTAGATTGAATGTATGGCCTACCTAGTAACTAACTATAAATATACCAATCTACTAGCAGAGTACCCGTCCTTATGGGGTTGGCATATAAGTATAAAATGCTTATTGTAGTTATACCATGCATGGATAAAAGGAGTATAGACATATATACTCAAGAGTTATACTCAAGCTTTGTGTATGCAATGGGGAAGGACACAGTTTGATACAATTTGCTTCTTTAAATTTACAGTTTACATAAACATAGCCATTATGTTCTACCACTTCACCTAAACAATAGAGAAAAAAATTATAAAAATTCACAAAATAACACAAATTATTCATGAAATTAGAAACGTAAAGATAACACAATCCTACTTTGACATTTCTCATTGCGTATCACAGTTTTTTTTTGCTGCTTAGTTCAAATTAGCTGTTTACATAAATGCAAAATAAACGGTATCGGCAATCTGACACATACTTTCTTCCATTAGCTTGTCAACAACCTTTATCATAGGTAAGCGATGATAGTGGTAGGCCGGTAGGCCTATTTAATAGGTAAAATCTCAAAAGTTTCATTAACTTTTGAACAGTATTTCAACAGGAACTAGTGTACCTGTTGCTCGAAATCGAGCAATTGTCAAGTACCGGTATTATGCAGGAGTTATTTTAAAACTACAGTACATAATAACAGTCATAATTTTCGATGAGTTTAAAAGACCCGACTAAATGCTATGGTAACTATCCTAATTGAAATACTCACGCTATTTAATACTGCTTTGAAATTATAAATAAACGTTTCTTGTAAAAATATTTTAGCATTTTTAGGACTCAGCCTTATTTTTTAGCGTTTTCTACAAATGTTTCCCGACTTAAAGCTGATACCAGTAAACATTTCTTGCATGTATTTCTTTGATCTGACTTTAGGTAGGTTTACTGTGACACTGTGACAACACGATGTGTATATTCTTCATGGTTTTTTTATTTACTTCCAAAATAAGTTGCTTAGCATAACTGGCAAAAATGATTCAACTCCCTAAGTGATTGCGTACCTGGATTCCTTACTGTGAGAACAGGCCTCTCCTCTACTCTTCTCATAAGTATAAGATTTCCTATTAATTGTCTCCTCCTCCTGTCTTCAATATTTCTCCTTTAAATTCAAGACATTTTCTGTTCTTCCAACAAAACTGATTAACTGTTTGGATTTGTTTATAACCTCACATATTACAAACATAAATACTTACTCCAAAAAAGCTGGTGAGTTTATTTTTATGTACAGCTGTTTTTGTTTTTAAATTTGTTTTCAATGTAATTCTTATGGGGGAAATGCGACCTTTGAGAGCGTCTCGTGCCCTTAAGAGCAATGGCAGAACGCCTAACAGAAAAATGGAAGAAACCTTTTTGTGCGACGTTAAGGGCCAGCAGCATGTGTCTAAGGAGGACAAGGAAGAAGTGGAGGACCCTTTTAGAGAGTTTGAAGATGGGGCTGGAGTACCAGTTATTTATTAATTTAAATAGCAAATGTTTTATTATTTTTCCATATCAAAATTGTGAGTTATATTATTTAGTATTAAAAAAATTTACAAATGACTTAAATGAATTGATATATTTACATTCTTTCAAAATGTAAACATGGAAAATTTGGAAGGCCATGGGGCGTAGCCGAGGGAAATGTGAAAATTAAATGATATAATATTGCATTGTCTTCCATTTGGGAGCTATATGTTTCAAATTTCAAGTCTCTAGCTCATCGGGAACTTTGTTTAAAATTGATATCAAAATTTGTAGGAAAGCGACTAGCGAGCTAATAAAAACAAGCCCATTGGGGCGTAGCACAAGGGAAATATGAAAATTAAATGATATAATATTGCATTGTCATCCATTTGTGAGCTATGTTTCAAGTTTCAAGTCTCTAGCTCATCGGGAACTTAGTATAAAATTGATTGCAAAATTTGTACCAGACAAGAAATAAGCGAGCTAATAAAAAACTTTTTAATATATAATTCTGAGCAATTTGCAGACAAAACTCTAATTTTATTTATGAAGATTTATTGTTTGTTTGTTTACTCTATTACTGAATTATTAATTATAATTATGAATCTTTGATTCTCAATTCTCATTTTTACTGTATAGATGATGTTTGCATTACATTACCACAAAGTTATTGGTTTTTGTTCTGTCATACTGTTCAATGCAAACACAAGGTTGCCTGCATATTCCAACCATGGTAAAAGTGTGTAACTTATTCAGTTATATGCTAGTTTGACTAGCCAGAAAACCGGGCTGACACTAACAATGACAGTTTTTTACTTTCCTAACCCTATTTTCACAAGGTCAGTTTGTGTGGTATATTTTCCAGGGTGGCTATTTCAGTGACATCCATATCCATGTTAATCAGACACAAGAACAAACACTGAAAATCTTCAAAAATATTGTTCAAAATGGTTCTTTGTGCTGGAAATATGTAAACACCTTACCTACCCTATGTTAAAAAAATCTAAAATCGTATAACTCATTGAGCGAAGCTCTTATACGTCGACTCTTATGCATTTCGTAATACGCAATCTCCTCCAAGATGGCTGAAGTAATCATTTTCAAATTTTGCATGGTGATAAAAGACCATCGGTGAGTGCTAACAACTATATGGCGTTAAAAAAACTCTCTAAGGAATCCCCCCCACTGGCTCTAAAAATTTTTATGTAATCTTTATGGAGCAGTATTTGACACAAAAACAAAGACACAAGATCAGCTGTTGACATATTAAAGGACTTAACTGAAACGGCTACTTTAAAAAAGGTCGTAGGTAAAAGGAATTACTGTAAATGTTATCACCGATATTAGAACAGAAACGGTATGGTTCATAAACATAAAAAATGATGTCACTAGCTTTTTATTATAATAATAGTTGTTTTATTACAAATCCAGTTATTTTATTATAATAAACCTTTTAATTGGAAGTCAACTATACTTTTTATACTAAATAAATTGTTTTTAATTTAATTCCCTCATCAATAGATTGAAATATATAAAAATAGTCACACAATGTCCACAAAATGTCAATATCAAGCAGCTGATTCGAATCCTACGTGGTGTTTTCTAGTTATGTTTAATTTTTTTACTCGTATTATGGATACTATAATAAAAAGTGTTCCAATAGTTACATGAATAACGAAACCCGGTTCTTATAAAAAAAAGTTGACCCATAAATTGAACTAGGTATATGTTGCTCCAAATCGAGCAATCGCAAAGAAGTACATAAAGGAGCTATTTAAAAACAAATAACTTGTTTAAGAACAAATATAGGTTATAAATTCCGATGAGTTTAAAAGAGTCAACTCAAAGATTACGTAACTTATGATAATACTCACAATGTACTTACCAGTTCAACATAATCAACATTTCTTGTAAATATTTTATCATGTTTCAAAAGCTGATCTGGCTTTTAGCATGGTGGAAGGAAAAAACATAGGTGTGCTATTCCCGTCATATTCTGACGTCACTTGGATTGCAAACAAAAGATCACCTGATTATAACTGTCAAATTAGTATATGTATTTGTTTTGATTTGGTTGTTATTGTTTTTATAATGTGTGTTTTTATAAAAAAAACATTAACAATCAAATCAAAACAAATACATACTAATTTGACAGTTACAATCAGGTGATCTTTTGTTTGCAATACAAGTGACGTTAGAATATGACGGGAATAGCACACCTATGTTTTTCCATCCACCATGGGCTTTTAGTGTGTTGTAGAAATGTTTCCCACTTATAGTCACAATAGGTTCTCCATGTTGGTCTTTGTCAATGATAATGTAGTTTGCGTTGTATCACCCATTGTCGCCAGTACATTTACAAATTTCAGTCTTTATTTTAATAGCACCAAATAACCATTAACTACCTGATTTTCTGCATAACCTCTCTGTCACAATTTTACAATTAACATATGTCCTTCTTCTCACTTTAAATTTCTGACAACATTTGGAGTTTCACAACAATGTTTGTTTCCCATGTTAATCTTATGGAGAAATACGAAACTTTAAAGGCCCCAGGTTCTCACTCTCTAATTATTTCCCTAAAGAGAAAGTTTCTTGAACAACTTCACGTTATGCTCTTTCCAATGACACCAAAAACATGTCAATCGGTTCAGTAATTTTGGAGAAGTAATTGTCACAAAAAAACCTGCTTGTGTATTTAATAAGTATAGATTTAAAAAAATTTGGTACATCAATCTCCTTAAAACCAAATCACAAATCCTTCAATCACTCAAAAGTCACAATAAATCATTAATAAAAACACAAAAATTAGCTGTTATAAACTTTAGAATATTGTTATGCCTTTTTAATAGTGTGTCATCAAAATATATAAAAAAACAACATTTCATTTCATATAATTTTATTCATTTCAGTACATCAATACAGGAATAGCGATCTATACTATATAAAGTTGGAAATGATTAATTTACCAAGTATCGAAATATAAGAAGGTTTCTACTGACTTATACAACCCCATAGAACAGGCACCCTGTTAGTTAAGTATCAAGATATCTCTTGTTACCCAAGACAAGGTCAGTTAGTGAAAGTAATCATTTTAACAAACATAATAAACGGTTTTTTTTTTACCAGGCAGAAGTACAAACAAATATTAAAAATGTAAGAAAACATCTTCATAAAAACAATAAAATTATCTTAATTTAATAATCTAAATGAGAATAGTTATTTGTGCAACTAGTGAGAAAAGTGAGCAATTGACTCACTCGAGAGAAATCCTTACTCACGAGCCGTAGGCGAGTGAGGAATGGTTTCTCGAGTGAGGTAATTGTACTTTGAACTCGAGTTGCACATTATACTTTTCCTACAGTTACCATAAAACAAATAAATTGGTGAAGAAACATAACCTATTTTTACACAGAAGTGAACTTTTAATATAACATTAATTTAATGTGAAGTGACAAATACAACAGTACAACAGCTGACCAGCTGATTTACAGCCAGTGCTGCCAACGTATTTCGCGCGCATACGGCGTTGCCTGCATGTTACGCGCTCACTATTTCGTGCCTTCACGTTGAAAATCTGGAGTGAGACAAAGTAATTAGAGTGAGACAATGTTAACATTGTCTCACTGATGAGCGAATTGGCCACTTTGCTTTCTCAAATCAGTGAGAGAACATGTACATTGTTAGGTAACTGTAGGAAAAAAAATTTAAATACTGATGTTCAAAATAAATGTTAAACTAATCAACATAATGGATCCAAACTGATTTGTCTCCACTTCTTCAGCCTCCTCTCCCCCAACCTCCATGCCTCCATCGCCATCCACCCTGTCATCAGGCCTGGATATAACAGAACAAAAATTAATATTAAAAACAGTATTCTGAACAAAGAGTCTTTTTATGCATACTTCTATCATTATTTAATGTAGGCTACTCAGTGGCGTACTGAGGGGGGGGGACGGTTTGCACCAGGCCCCACACCAACATAGGCCTCCAAATCAGGGCCGTATTCCCCTAACAGTGGACACTGCGATTGCCAAGGGCTTCAGCCTGGGAAGGGGACTCACTTGGGGCCTCAAAAGAATGCTTTTTCTCTTGGAAAATTAATTTTCCCACAATCTGTTAGAATTAGGGGGTACAATAATCCAACTTTGTCTTGTATTCTCATGATAGCCGAAAGCGTCTGCAATGATTGTGTGATCGAAATTTACGACTACCAGCGATCGCGGGTGACGATAATCAGGCCTCGCAACCGCGAAAGATGTTCACGATTGCTCCGAGGATGCCCACAATTTTAACCACTGGCGACCTTGGGAGATGAAGATGATGACCCTGCAATCACGATTTGGTCATAACCGAGGACAATATTGTTTAATTTTGCCACAATTGCAGTAAACGTTTGGATCAATATATAAGAGCCGACCCATATAACCCATTTTGTATAGGACAAAATATAATGTACAGAGTGTGGCAAAATTATCTGACAGTTTTCTTTGCTGCCCTGTCAGGCGAGTGACTGGCGAAAGGTGGTGGGGATAGGGGCGCTTCAAGGCCTACGTGCGGACATTTTTAGTTGCCATTGAGCTGGTCATCACTGAAACATAAGAGTATTTTGAAGGCTTTTCAAGTTTGTAGGGTACTATTTATTTGGACATAATTTGAATGAGGTTGGAGAAACTTTAAGATAAGTGTATAGAGCTAAATAAAATTAAATGAAATGAAATGAAATGAAAAATCCTTTATTTTTTCAGGCAAAGTTAGGGCCACATGGCCCTTTCTTACACTTAACCTGACATTAAAAATATAACATAAATAATGTGACATAGGGATAACTTAATCTAATTAAACATAAAATATTTAACAATTCAAGTACCTACATATCTAAAAAAAACAAAAATTTAACAAATAGAAAAACACATTCACACACTCTCGCATACACGCATCAGCAAACGCGCAAGGTAACAGTAGCCCTAGGACACGCCAGCCGAGACCATCTTCTCAAAATAGAGCTTTTTCAGTGCCGCCACAAACTGGGAACGTTTTTCAATGGTCTTAATGTGTTGGGGTAGGCCGTTCCACAGACGACAAGCGGTAACAACAAAAGCCCTGCCATAAGCTGTGGTCACATGATGAGGTATACGCAATGTGATCGAAGAATAACGAGACATTCGTGAACTACCATGAGACACAAATTTAAAATCGGATTTGAAATATTTTGGGGAGCCTGTTTTCAAAATTGAAAAAACCAATGACAAAATTTTAATGAATCTTTGATCATTTAATTTCAGGATGTGTGCCTCAAGGTAGTATGGCGTGATATGCTCCATACGTCGCAGACCATAGACAAATCTCAAACAATAATTCTGTGACCGCTGGAGCATACCCGCCTGAGTCGCAGTCAAGTCATTGATCAATGAGTTGCAGTAACTGAAGTGGGGTAGTACAAGTGATTTGATCAAATGTAGTTTAGTGTGTTGTGGTAAAAAATTCTGTAATCTTTTCAATGAATGTATGGAGGCAAAAACCTTTTTTCGTGTGTCCGTAACTGCTATGTCCCAAGTAAGTGAAGAGTTGAAAGATATACCAAGATTCTTGACATTGTCGTAGTATGGAAGTGCTTTGCCATTAACTGTGATTGGGTTTATGGAGTCTAAGTCAATTGAAGGTCGAAGTCGAGAATGGCTAATGACAATCGGTTTCGTCTTTTCGTGATTTAGTCTCAGTCCAAGTAACAATTCGGTTGACATCTTCATTGATCCTTCTGACACAGTCGTTTTCGTTGTTTGCAGTAAAATGGTCATAGATTTGTAAGTCGTTAGCGTACATGTGGTGTTTACAGTTGACCAAGGTCAAGTTTATCTCACTGACGTACAGTACGAAGAGCAGAGGCCCAAGGATTGACCCTTGAGGCACACCGCATGTAACAGTCACCCAGTCTGATCTCGTGTCACCAATCTCCACACATTGCTGCCTATCTGACAGATAAGATCTCAGCCATTTAAGAGAATTATGGGAAAACCCTATGGCCCGTAATTTCTGAACCAGCAGGTCATGATTAACACAGTCAAATGCTTTAGAAAAATCAAATAGAGTTAGAATCGTTCCTTGTCGACGCTCCATAGCAAGTTTTATGTCTTCAGTCACTCGAAGGAGTGCTGTCTCTGTACTGTGTGCTGTCCTAAAACCAGATTGATAGTCAGATAAAATGTTGTTTTCTGTGATGAATTCAGTGATTTGACAGTGAACGATTCTTTCTAGGCCTTTAGATAGAGCGGGCAAAATACTTATCGGCCTGAAATCCCCAACCAAGGTTGGGGCTGAGATCTTTTTTAGGGGACGGATAATGGCAGACTTCCAAGAAGAAGGGAAAGAATGGTGCCTTAATGATGCATTAAAAATGAACGTGATAGTTGGAAGGATGGCATAGAGGATGTCTTTGATAAAACGAATAGGGATACCATCAGAACCGACAGCATTGCTTCGGATTCTGCGGATAGCCATCAAAACATCGGACTGAATAACTGGTTTAAAATTAAACTCAGGATATCTCAGGTGTGGGGTTGGAGAGTTAACTAGTTCATTTAAGTAACTGTCAACTTGATGCTGGTTGGTATTTTGACTGCAAGAAGAAAAGTAAACGTTTAACTCATTTAGAGGAATGTGTACCGGTTGAGAATCAAATTGTTTCCCTAGCCCAAGACTTTTAACCTTGCGCCATAAAACATTTGATGGTTGCTTTTGATTTTCAAAAAGTTTCTGAATGTATCTGAGTTTTGAATTTCGTAGAAGCTGTTTAACTCGGTTACGATGATTCCGATATTGTTGTTTTAGTTCTAAATTGCTGGAGCGTCTAGCCTTTCTAAGTAAGCTATGACGTTGAGCCATCAAACTTTTAATTTCAGGGGTCATCCACGGAACAGGTCTTCGTTTTGTCACACGTTTTGAAACGATGGGAGCATGCTTGTCAAAGAGATTCAATATGGATGAATTTAGCTCATGAACCATTTCATCGACAGAATTTAAATTTTCAATGAAGTGCCACGGAGTTTGTTAAACATCTAACATGAACTGAGCGACATTCATATTTTTAAAATCCCGATATTTAATAAACTTTGCTTTGGGCTTGGGAGATTTGATTGAGTACACACAGAAAATGAGGTCATGTTTAGATATTGCAGGGATTGGAAGCTGCCCATGATGAATGATATCGTGGTCATTGGACACAACTATTAAATCTAAGAGGGTGTCAGAATTGGCAACATGATGTGTGGGATCGAGTGGTAGTACAGTTAAGTTGCACGATTCAAACATGGTAGTCAGCTGCCTGTGTTCAAAGTTATGAGTCAACGATAGTAAGTCAGTGTTAAAATCACCCATGATCAAAACATGACTGTATTTGAACATCTCGTTAAGCAGAGCATTTTCAAAATCAAGCAGATGCCCTGATCTTGGTGGGCGGTAGCACACTCCTAGTAACAGCGCATCTGCTCCAGGCAAACTGATCTCAATAAATAGGAATTCTGGCCCAGCCGAGTACTCCGATGGTGAAGAAAAGACTGTTTTAAACTTTAAATCCTCCCTGATATACACCGCAACGCCACCGCCCTGTTTACCAATCCTGTCATTACGTTGCAGCACATATCCAGGGAGGGACACCTCATTTGAATGAATACTCGGCTTCAGCCAGGATTCAGAAATGCAAATTAAATCAAAATTACCGGGACAAAATATTTCTCTAACCTCATCAATGTGAGCACGCAAAGACTGGGCATTGATGTTCGCCGCTTTCAGGTGTTTGGGATAGGGAGATAAGGAGCGAGAAAGACAATCAGCGGTGGACAGTGTAGGGTGATGGGTGGGGGAGGGGGGAGAGATAAGCGGGTCGTTGTGGCGAGCACTGTGCGGCTGTGGACTCGCTATCACAGGTCGCGACGTCACGACAGGCGCACCCAAGACCACTGCACAAGCTGCGATCACTGATTCACACTCACACACATACATACATACATACCTACTTAAATTATTAAAGTAAATCAAAATCACTGTAAAGAATAAAACAACACGCTTGTCTGGCTCCGCTAACAATTCACAAATGAACAAAAAATAGAAGTTTTTTTTCCCCTATTTTAGAATAAAATACATCCAAAGAAACTAAACTCAATGACATTAAATTCAACAATAAAACCTCATATTCATTATACATTTGTAAACAAACTGATTTTTTTTTATATTTATTATTTGAACGTGAACTTTTCCATGCAAAGAATATAAAAACAAATGTTAATAAATAAATTAATTTACTGTTTGCAATACCATATTACACACTAAGAATAAATATAAATAAATTGAGAACATAAACTTAACTTTCAAACTTTAAGATCATAAAATATATTTTATAATTTAATTTAAAACAAAATAACAAAATCTATTTCAGTTTAATAGTAATATTCATTACTATTCTTTAAAAGTGTAAATATAAAAATAAACAAAATATTAAAAAATATATTAAATGTAAATGTATAATAACATAATAAAATTTAAAATGATAGAAAAGTAGCTGGTGATAAAAATTAAACAGAATCTTAACTGTTAACTGAAGCAGTGTTTTGGGCCAAAGCTGGTAGGTCGGTCAGACTCGTCGCCACCTTCTTCTCCCCGCTCTTGTCAACCCAGAGCACTCTGCCATCCTGGGTCCAGACGTTTCCCACGCCGAACCTTGCCACCGCCTGCTTATACAGTTGCTGGCGAAGGTGCGTCAGGTCCTCCTTGATGGTTACGCCTGTCCCCTTTAGCCGCTTCTTCACATCAAATACAGTCCGTCGGGCCCGGTATGTGCTGAATCGGACGATGATGGGCCGATGCCGCTCCCTGCCGTCGTCTCCCGGTGTCTGCAGCTTGCCGACTCGATGCGAACGGGAGATTGCGTCTTTTGACAGTTCCACACCAAGTTTTTCCCGACATAGCTTTACCACAATCTCGTCAGTGATCTCATCTTTAGTCTCCTTGACACCAAAAATACGAATGTTGTCCCTCCGCTGATATTGTTCGAGGTCATCCGTCCTTTCAACAAGTCTGTTATTTACTTCCTCTATCTTCTTCTGAAGACTCGAGGAGATTATAGAAATATAAAATATTATAAAAGGAGATTAATAGCAAAATAAATCAAATTTATCACAAAAAATTGTGTTATTCTATATTCTTCTAAGGTCTTATTGAACCATACTAGTACTAAAATAAATACCTTATTGATGTATGAGAATTTTTATACTTGTTTCAACTGCTTCTGTTGACAGGGGCTTTTCCATTTGTCTTAAAATTATTGTTGTTTCAGTAGGCCTACTTACCAAATGTAAAAACTATTCAGAACAATTATAATTATGGTGTCAAAAAATATAGCCTACATTTCCTAAAAAACAAAAGCAAATTTTTGGGCACCTCACGAGTTAAAATGCTGGTTAAATACTAGTAATTCAGGAGGGTTATGCGACATAGGCTTGGGGGCAATGGACACGGCCCTGGATTTATAAGTATTAAATTTAAGTAAATGGCAAAACTTACCATTAGTTAGTTCTCTTCAATCTTAGTCTTTACTTCGCCCCATCCTCCATCTCCTCTTTCTCTGACACCTCTTCCCTGTATTCTCCAATGTCGGAGGATATTAATTGCAACGCCCCCATTTTACTGGTAGGCTTCAGTTCTGTACAGAAATATTGCAAAAAATAGTGTTATACAAATAATTTTAGTCCAACAAATAATACAAGTGTGTACACTCCTTTCTATATTTGCGATATTCAAATAGGTACAGCTAATAGGAAAATGTTTGAGCAAATCTGAGTCAAGTTAGTACAAATATTAGAATTTGTAACAATAATTTGGTTTAGACAAAATAAATTGGTTTAACTTGTTCGCTACCACAATTATATGGAATTTACGTTCGCATAGACCAGCGACGCAATTGTGCGTCGACTCGTTTCTCACAATAGACCACCGACGCATATTTGCGTCAGCTGATCACATTGAAATAGACTAACGATGCACACTTGCGTCGGTGTTCAATGTTATTAAAACTCCGAGTGTCCCTTGTTTTGGCCTTAATGTCTGCCTATTTTTTGCTCATTTGCAAGGTTTTATTAAAACTGATCTGAGAAGCTTGAAAACAATGTTAATTATACTGTTCTATATACCATTTTGTTTGGAAAATCATGGGCTTCAATATTATACATAGAACATAAAGAACATTTGTTTCAAAAAAAAATTTTAGGTAAAAAAATATTTTTCAAGGAAAATTAAAAAAAAAAAAATAAGTTCGCGCTCAATGAAATTGTATAAATTATAGGCCTATAAATATTTGAAAATAGCCACTTTGTTCTAAATTTTATGAGGATTACAAATATATAATAATATAAGGAAGTAGATTTGCAAATAAATAAGTTATGGGCAAAAAACAGATTTCAGTACATAGCGTTTAGCTAAGAATGCATAGCCTAACCATAGCTAGGAATCTGGCTGATAATTTACATCATTATCACTACCTACTTCTTCAGGATCATCAACCAGCCCTTCAAAATCACTTAAATCTTCTTATAATGCACCACGTATATCACTACTTTTGATTTTAACACTAAAACAATGATAAACGTAATAAAACACATCAGTCATCGGTCCGAGGTTAACCAAGCTGTTAACAAATACGCACGTCAGCTGTCTGCTACAATATTCGGAACTAAAATGAATAGCGCTTAGAGACAGACCTCCGGAGAAAGGTCTGAATCTGTCAAATAAAACGATACCTAACTCGATCCAGTTCAATCCGATTTTGTCAGTCATAGAGCCTTCGCCGTAAACAGTGTTTGTGAGTCGCTGCAGCGATAAATAACACTCGGAGGGTTAATCCGCGAATTTCTTAGCAACGGTCTATTTTAAAGCCCTGATTTTATCGTATCGGTCTAGAGGGATATCTGCCGCAAATGTGCGTCGCTTGGTCTGTGGATATGACGATTGGTTACGCCACACAACAGTTGGCAACATTGTTGTTTACATTGTGCATTCCGCGACATCTCAGAACAGATGTAAAGGTTATAACCTTTGCAGTTTTGGCGAGTGGTGGAGTTTCTTTATTTGTTTGTGTAAAAGCTTGAAACAACCAAATTTACAACGACGCTTAAACGTGTGTCGCCTGGTCTATTGAAACGAAAATGTAGGTAATCTTTTTATCTAGATTTCATTAAATAGACTGACCAACTCATATATGCAGCGTTTTAAAATTTGTTAAAAACGATAAATAAAAACAATATTTATTGCTTACTAATTCACTTAAGGTTAATATGAAGTAAATTTGTCCATCCAAACGATATTTCTCTTTTGGTCTGTTGGCAATGTTATTCCTATATCACTTGGTCTGTAAGCAACGTCATGATCATTCCTTTTGGTCTGTAGGAGTGACCGGACCAACGCATATTTGCGTCGCTCGGTAGCGAACGTGTTAAACATTAATTATTTGTTATTTCCCAATTTGCAAAAATGCAAGCTCTAGCCTAATTAAGACATTTCCAAACAACATGTTTCGAGATGTATCCAAATACATTTTAAGTAGGGCCTAGTTTTAAATTTTTATAAAAAAACTATAAATTTGCATAAAGATTATAATTAATTATCCTTATGTTCCAATAAAACTATTAATAATAGTTAGTTTTGTGTAGGTAACTACTACTACCTACCTACTAGGTAACTAGTGGGCGAAGTGGCACTTTGCTACACATAAGAGAAATGTTTACGCACGAGCCGTAGGCGAGTGTGGAAAGTTTCTCGAGTGCAGCAAAGGCAGTTTGCACTTTCACAAAGGGGAAAGAATGTTGACTCACCTCACTTAAGTTATGGTTAGACCAAGTAACATTATCATGGCAGTATGGTAATTGCCTCCAGGGTCCACAACTCTGGTCTCTCTTTCTCTCTCATCTGCAGTGATGTCAATGGCAATGTCGTCCAGAAAGGTTAGTCCTCTTAACTTATTGGTTCAAGACAATATTTAAAATAGAGACCAATTTGGGTTCAGGTCAAATTACAGCCTTTGCTCCAGGATCATCTATAAAATTAACGATTAACATTGATGTCATGAGCAATGAATTACATAATCCAAGTCTAGTCTTACACCAAATACAAACAGCTCTAGAATATTTGACAGCACATAATTTTACGTCCTACACTCATTCCAATGAATACATTTCTTTAATACTTTCTTTCTTATTACTTGGCGACCATACAAAGTAGGTACCGTATTTTAAGCCAAGTAGGCTATGAATGGAAATGAGTGTAGGATGAGTGGCGCGATCTTGTATAGTCTTGTTAGTGGCCAAGGCCAACATTCCTTAAACACAGCTGTTAAATAATAGCCCATACAGCTAATGGCAATTAAGGGACCTACGGTTTATAGTGGAATCCAAACCACATTATTGCCTTGGTATATACGAATTGGTCTAATTATCAGGATAGTACTGCGGATAGTCTTAGTACTCACTAGTGCGGCCGTTATCCACACCAGGGAGTATCGCATCCACAGTGCATGCCTATAAATATCCACAATTCGTGACCTCCTAGTAGCTGGATTACAGGACGACCCCACCCGTCCCAGTCATATTGATTATTTCATTCAATAAACTTAGGCCTAGATCAATTTTGGGTAATGTTAGGGTAAAACCTAACCTAACGGAATGAAATATTCAAAATATTAAATAGCCTATGTATTAATATCTTTCATTTGAATGAATGTAGGACATAAACTAAAGTGCAGCCAAATATTTTTACAAATTCTTATAAAGTTGACACTGGGTCAGTGGGAAAAAGAGACAATCCTAATAGCCTAGGGATAATGCCTATTCAAACTTTTGCTACAATATTGCTTGATGATCCAGAATTAGCCTACGAATAAGCTGTAAGGTATCTTAGGTTCTTGTTGGTGACTTACCTAAGTTAGTGTCTGGTAGGACTACTTAATGTTAATAAGTTATCATGTTGATTAAGTTTTCTATCCTATAAAAATTAACTTATTTCACATTATTCCAAACTATTGTTTGTAACACTCGAGTCATCTATTTTCTTGTAAACAAGGAAAGAAATAAAAAAGATAAATAACTTATTTACAATATAAAAGTTTTTAGTCAATAAATGGCCAGCTTGAAGATGTCCGTCGGAATTCGGATTTCGTTTCGGAATCAACAAATATTACGATACGACTCATGAGTTGAGGAACTGAACGATGAATTAGAACAACTCCTTTTCAAGAGTAGCTCCGAAGAACGGGTGCTTGTCGATATACTGGGACTATTTCAGTGTCGACATAGTGAAACTATTTCATTGTCGACAATATGGGATGTCGACAATTTGTGGTGTCGATCATTTGCGATGTCGGTTATTTGGGATGTCGGTTAAGTGGGAATATTCCAGTGTCGACAAACTGGGAATAATTCAGTTTCGATCAATTTCTACGGTTGTCGATATTATGGAACCCACCCAACAGCGCTGTAGTAGAGAGCATTTTGGCGATGAAGGTTTATTAATCGCAAAAATAGTTCTGTTCAAAAAATAAAATTATAAATGCCTCAAATTCAATTTTACAATTTTTTCATTATAAAATTACTATCATAACCTAACTGAACTAACCAAACTTGCTGATAATGAAATAATATAACAAAAGTTTATTAATAGAAAAAAATAATTCTGTTCAAAACTAGAAATTGCTCAATTAAAATTTTATAATGACTTAATAATAAAATTAAACTGTCATAACCGAACCAAACCAACCAAACTTGCTGATAATGAAAAAATCTTAGTCAAAAAGTCAATGCCACCAGTGGGATTCGAACCCGGGACTCCCAGCATGTCAGTCCGGCACGCTAACCACGAGACCACCGAGGCCGATGGCATCTAACCGTATTGTTATGGTAATGGTGTTCCCTCAGCTAATGAGAAGCCCACAGCTGTCATCGTAAGCTCATCTATACCTCCCCTGAGTAAATACCGTCTTTTTGTCTGGTCCTCCCTGATCGTTGGGTCTGGGCACGGCCGCCTTTAACTCCAGGCCGCGGCCTTCGAACTGGCAACGTCGCAAGTGTTGTAACAGCTGTTTTGTTTGGAAGCAGCTATGGTATTTGTGTATTTACGAAAGATATGGTTACTGGACTATGACAATATTGACTCCGCTTAAAAATGTACAGATATAGATTTTAATTTATATTGTTTCGATTTTCAATTATGCATGTTTTATTTTCAATATTTTAATAAATTTATGTTCATTAATTTAAATTTAAATCAATTAAGTGCGAATTAATGAGCCGATGTCACCTGTCTGCCATGTTATCTTATAGGACGTCTGTCACTGAACAACAACAACACCACTTGCGATGTTGCCAATTCTACCAGGCCGCGGCCTGTAGTTAAAGGCGGCCGTGGTCTGGGTCTGACTTAGTTACGGGAGGTATAAACATAAATGAGGCAACGATGACATCATAGTTTAGTTCGAAATTCCGCCGTGTACAGCGCTGTAGTAGAGAGCACAACCACGTGGCACAATGCGTAATTTTTATTTCACTACAGGAAAAAAAACATAGAGAAGTTTACAGTGACACAATTCTGTTCTCTGCCAAAGCCCAGTGGCACAAGACAATTCAAAAGGAAATTCCCAAAAGACCATGGTTCTATGAATCCAAATTACAGCGAAACTAAATAATCAACCAGTGTTTCCATTCGCGGGATTATTATCCCGAAAACGGGATTTTTAGACCTTGAGCGGGATTAAAACGGGATGCGGGATAAAACGGGATTTTCAGCTGTGACGACTATTTTTATTTTTTTTCTACACAATTTTAGAGAAAAACTTACTCAAATTGTTTAAATACTGTAGCAAAATATAATAGTGATGTTTAAACAACTTATAAAAATGATACGCAAAGTTTGATACTAGGAATTGTACCAAAAAAATTATGCGGGATAAAACGGGATTTTTCGCCGATTTAAAAGCGGGATAAAACGGGATTTTTCGACCCTGTAAGCGGGATTATTTTTTTGGTCGTGTGGAAACACTGTAATCAACATCTGCAAACTCAGACTAGGTCATGCCAACGTCAACAAACATTTACACTCTAAGAACATGTATTTTACACCACTTTGCCTTCGATGCACGTTAGGCCATAGATAAAACTAGGCCAAGAAGAAACTCTCCAGCATCTATTTTGGGAATGCCCAAGCTATGAAGTCTTCAGAAATTCTTGCCTAAAAGAAAGCTACAAAGAATATAAGACTAACCTTGCAGCAGCACTCAGCTCCAAAAACGACAAAATTTATAAGGAAATTAACATATATTTGAAATAAATAAATAAGAGACTTTAAAGAAACCTTCCAAACACCAACTGTACATAATTAATTGTCACATTTATGTTGTCCATTCTTGGGATTCTTCATCCGTGGCCCCCTCCCCATTTCTGGGTTAGGCAAGCCTGACGGGCCCCAGGCGAAGAAGATACCTACTCTCCCTTCCCTAAATCCCAGGGGTGCCGTGTTTCCCCCAGACGTGCGTGAGGCGGACAGTGCGTGAGCCGGACAAAACTGGTTCGGGTGGGTAATTGAGCGGACGTCTCCCTGCATCTACCCGGCTCGCGGGGAATATCCCCGTTACCGAATCGTCCGAGGAATTATCGCGTTTTGCCTCCCAGCGCCCAGTTCTTTCAACCACACCTAAACTACCGAAGCAATATAGCTCTGATTTTGTAGGTTAATATCTAAGAGACTATGTTTTATCTATAACTAGCAGAGTACCCGTCCTTCGTACGGGGTTTGCATATAAGTATAAATGTTTATTGCAGTTATGGGAGAAGACGCGGTTTAAGACAATTTGGTCTTTTAATTTATACGTTATCCTATAGTGTAACACACATCTACCATATCCCTAATGTTCTACCACTTCACCTAAACCATGGGAAAAAGTAAAGTTCTCATTGTGTACCACAACTTTTTGTTGCTAGTTGGTTCAAATTAGCTGTGGTCATAAATGCAAAAAACATAATAGTGCTGCACCCTATTGGCAATCCTTATAACTTTTTAATGCTATTTAATATCATAGAACCAACTTGTGCAGTTAAAAAGGCTAACAAAATTCTTTAATTTCTTTAAATATGAATACTCATAAGGTTAACATGAGACACTCCATGGCCAGAGCCACTGGGGCGGAGCCTGAAAGGATTTTTGAGGTAAGAATATGTCTATATGTTAATCGGGAATGTCAGCTATCGTCATACCAAATTTCAACCTTGTCGGTTTAGTATTCTTCGCGTTTACTTGTCACAAACATCCATCCATCCATCAATAAATCCATATACATCCAAACTTTCTTACTTATAATATTTAGTCGGATAAGTAAACTGTTGTAATATTGCTCGTTTATGAATAGATTTTCTTTAAACTTGGCAAATTTATTTTTTTCTTTATTGACAGAGGTAAATTAAACCATTATTATTGTTGCTGTATGGTCCAGAGGCTACCCTTCATGTTATTTATTTCATACTAAGCTAAATATAGTATGAATATTTTCTAAAAATCACACTTCGTTACCCTCCCTGTAGGCAGCAAACCTAGGTACTCATTAAACCTAACGTTATTGAATTAGATTGAATTGAAAATAAAGCCACACAAATGGAAATTTGCTTTGGCTGCAGGTTTGCTGCGGTGGGGGTATTATGGAATTGTAATTGATGTAGAAAGAAGACCTTGTGGTAGTACATGATTTCTAATGCGTTTTTAAAATTATTGAGACAATGGTTATTTAAAGTAGTTTTGAGCTGCCATTTTGTTATTAATGGTCCGATTTCTATTTTCTTTATGTTAATTGTTATGTTTTGTCAAGACTTTTTTTGTCAAAGAAAATTTTGAGCTACCCCCTACCCCCGCTACCCCTAAGGGCAAAACTTTCAGAACTGACCATAATTATTATAGCCCTTTATATCCAAACAAGTTGCCGCAAACTGATTTCAAATATCTCAAATAGTTAAAAAGTTAAAGAGGGTGCAAGTTAATTTTTTTGCCACCCTCATGGTTATTTGGATTTGAAACGTTTTAGGGCGCCATTTTGTTATAAGTGAGCCGATTTTGGTTTTCTTTATGTCAATGTTTATGTTTCGTCAAGACCTGTAAAATGATACTAAACTCGAATATACTTGTCATTTGAAAATTTTGAGCTACCCCCGCTACCCCTAAGGGCAAAATTTTCAAAATTGACCATAATTATTGTGGCCCATCATATCTAAGAAGGTTGCCGCAAACCGATTTCAAATATCTCAATTGGTTGAAAAGTTAAGGGGGGGTGCAAGTTACTTTTCAGCCACCCTGTATATATTGTTGACCACTTAAAAATTTGTCCTTAATAAAATAAGATTTATCCATATGATAAATCATAAAAAAGTTAAAGAAGGGTTACGATTCATGTATACAATCAACATCAAAGTAAGCAGTTTGATTAACTTATCAGAGGACGTCAAACTGTTTACTCCACAAATGAAGTTAAGAAGAAAAGTCGTTCTTTTTGTCTTAAGTAAACAACAAAATTGTTGGTCGTAAAATGTATAAACAAATAATAAGAAGAAGCAGGTAGCTTCTAATGTTATTCTTATGGAGAAATTTTTTTAGGATTTTATAATATTACTGAGTGGATTCGTCTAGAAATTTATTGGCATCTTTCCAGTGGTGCCATCATTATTTGTGCACAATACGAGTGCTGTTAGTGCAACTGGTTCTTGAGTTTTCCTGACATTAACACAGTGACAAACGGACAACTCCGACTCCGCTATACACGATACATAGATTTGTTCACAATATAGGATTGAATCAAAACTATGAAAAAACTGATTTTTATTTAAAAGCAAAAAAAGTGATTTGACGAATAAGAAATATCTGTGAACATTGTAAAATAAAAAAATTAACAAATCAATAAAATAAATTAATTACTAAATTGAACAATAATGCTAAGTATTATTTTCTGGAGTTGAAAACACTAAACTCCTGACTGGACTGTAAAACTCCGGATTCCTAATCCGTTGTCTGGATGAGTTTTCTTCAACCTGAAAAATATTTTCATCATAAGATTTTTACAACCAGTGGTGGCTAGCCCATAAGGACTCTTGGGCATCCCCCCACAAAAAATATAAATACAATTTTAATTAGGGATGGACGGGATTGAATTTTTAGTTCGGGACGGGACAGGATTTTTATTTCCTTCCCGATTTTCGGGACGGGACGGGACGGGATTTTTTCCTGTGCATAAAAAGAAAGTCTTGAGTATTGCAGTTACCAAAAAATACAAACAAAATCAATTTTTACCATTTGTGGCACTGATCTATAAAAACCAAAAAATGGGTAAAAACTTACAGGTATAGAAACTTGTGACTCGCGGTCACGGCGTGATTGTAGGTATGACTTCGAGGTCACGGCGCGATCGTCGGTATGACTCCGCGGTCACGGCGTGATCGTCGGTATGAATCCGCGGTCATTCAATTCAATTCAATTCAATATCATCTTTATTCTGTTTCTTGTAACATTTACAAAGAATAGAGTCACACATAAGGTAAATATAACATAAGGTCATACAACATAAGGTAAAATAATATAAAATAGTTTCATACTACGTCACATGTAACTGAGTTTCCCACATCATACAGTATTTACAATATATACATAGAAGAAACCTTTAAATAAAAATTATAATTAAGATACAAAATAAAAATTACGTTTAAGATACAAAATAAACATTAGTTACAAAAACTACAAGAGGATAGAGACAGAGAGAGAGAGAGAGTTAAAAAATCATATATTCTCAAGAAAAATAAAGTTCCTATGAGATAAAGTCTTGGAGAGAGTAAAAAGCAGATTTAATTAGATATTCTTTAAGTAATTTTAACAACCTTTTATGGTTTTTCTCTGATTTAATATTTTGAGGGAGGTTATGAAAACATAAATTGCCCATGTAAGTGGTTTTCTTTTTAAAAAATTCCAATTTGTGTTGTTCAACTAAACGATGAGCTCTTGTGTTATACGAATGGGTTGTGTTGCCAATTGAAATTTTATTGTTGAGTAGTGTAAATTTTATTGTTTCATAAATGTATAAGCCGATAACTGTAAATATTTTTAAATCTTTGAAAATATGTTTCACTGAAACTTTTTGTTTCAGATGAAACATTATTCTTAATGCACGTTTTTGTTGAATGAGAATTTTGTCCATGTTCTTTATTGTTGTCGATCCATATATCCTAATACCGTAGGCAATATGAGAATGAATTAGGGCGAAGTAAATAGATTTCATGGTTTTTAGATTACACCAACAGTGGACCATTTTCCTTAAAGCGTGTATGCCACTAGATGTTTTATTTATAACATGTTCAATATGGTTGTCCCATGATAAATGTTCGTCTATAATTAGACCCAAGAATTTAGTTTCATTTACATGGTTCAAGATTTCATTTTCAATGAAAATTGTTGGACTTGTCCCATTTCTCGCTCTCTTAGTTGAAAATGACACAAAATTTGATTTAGTAGAATTTAAAAGAAGATTTTTACTATTTAAAAAGTCTTTTATTAAAGATAAGCCAATTAAAGATGACATTTCAACATTTTCTACTGTGTTAGCAGTAGGGATGGACGAGATTGGATTTTTAGTTCGAGACGAGACGAGACGAGATTTTTTATTTCTCATAAAATTTCGAGACGAGATCGAGACGGGATTTCCCTTCTCATACACAACGGGAAATGCACGTTCAAAATTTTTACCTGATTTTGTAACATTGTTAGATGACTGTTTAAATACAAGAACAATGATAATAGGCAAGAATATTTACAATCTTTTATTAAAAAACATCAGCATAACATTTTTTTATTAATCACGCCTAACTTATTAAAAATGCCTACGATTAGGAAACATAGTGATATCAGTTAGGATAGAGTTCAACTTATCCTAAAATAAAATAAATCATAAAATAAAAGCAATATTAATTTTTATAAAATAGTTACTTGTTTTGAATTTTTATAGTAATAAAACATTTCTCACACTGCTTACACTTTACAAAACTTCTCAAATGTTATTAAAGTAATATTATTAAAATAATTAAAGTAATATTTACATTTAAAGAATTAATTAAATAAGAACGCCTTCACAAAGTAAACGCAACTACAACACGCTCCTGTATTGCGGGTATTGCATTGACTTTCTGCAGGCGTTTTTAATTTTTTTTTTTTTTTTTTAATTCCCGTCTCGGTAAAAATCTCGGCCAAAAAGAAATCTCGTCTCGTGTAACGAGATTTAAAATTTCCCGAAAATTTCCCGAAATTTCGAGACTTGACCATCCCTAGTTAGCAGAAACAATTACATTAGTGTCGTCCGCATAAAGACACACTTTACTATTTCTGTCCCATGTCAATTCAGGTAAACCCTTCAGGTAACATAGAAACAGTAAAGGGCCCAAAATAGATCCCTGGGGGACACCGTACCGCACTGGTAATGGACGAGAGGCAAATTTTTCCTTATACAAATATCTTGAATGATCTTTAAAATATTCTATTTCTACAAATTGTTTTCTCTGTAAGAGGTATGAGCGAAACCATGCCAGTTCGGTAGATTTTACACCAAGATAGCTAAGGACTTCAATTAATTTGCAGTGTTCAACACTGTCAAACGCCCGGACAAGTCCAAGAAAATGCCTACAACTTTTTCACCCCTATCAATAGATTCGATGATGGATTCAACAAATTCAATACCAGCTGTTATTGTTGATTTGTTTGGCCTGAAACCATTTTGTTGGTTATCCAATAACATGTTTGATTCAAGATAATTTGACAGTTGATCAAAGACAACTTTCTCAAGAATTTTTGAAAAAACTGGAAGGAGTGATACAGGCCTATAGCATTTGACATCTTCTGGATCGCCTTTTTTGAAGATTGGGATCACCCTGGCAGTTTTGAATTGTTCAGGGAATACACCTGTTGATAGAGATTGATTGACTATGTGTGTTAAAGGTGTACAGATGAATGGCAATGCTGCCTTGATGATTGATATCGGAATTTCATCATTACCTGATGAAGGTTTATTTTCAAATGATAATACAGTTTTCTTTATACCTCTCTCCGAAACTGTAACAAATTTAAATGTTGTATTAAACCGAGTCATAAAATGATTGTTTGCAGGAGACACTGTGGTAATTCTAGGAGCTATAAGACTTTCTACAGCATTGACAAAAAAAGTATTACAAGTTTCACAAATACTTACAGGATCTGTCAAAAATTTACCTTCATAAAACAATTTTATGTTTACATTTGACTTTGATAATTTACCTACTTCAGTGTTAATTAAGTTCCAGGTAGTTTTCACCTTATTTCTAGAGTTCATAATTTTTTCCTCAAAGTATGTTTTTTATTGTTGATAATCTCTCTCTGTAGTTCTTTTTTCTTTTCCTTAATCTGTATCTTAATGTTATTGTCTTTAAGCATTCTGAATTGAGATTCCAAATCAACTATTTCAGATTGTTTTAATTTTATTACATCATTAATCCACTTCTTTGGTTTACAAAAATTTTCTGTTACATAAAGTTTAGGATAATTTACCTCAAAATGATACTTAAATATGTTACAAAATACATTATACTTCATCTCAACAATAGACTGGAAAATCTGAGACCAGGACTCAGAACTTATACCTCTAAGAAAAAGTTCTGTATTTTTTTCATTAAATTTTCTCACTTGTTTTCTTATTGGCTTTGGCTTTTTGTGGTCAGTGATTCTCAGTTTCATCAATTGACCATCATGGTCTGAGATGTGCGCAATTAACCCGGTTTTGTAAATTGTGAAGATCTATATTTGTAATAAAATTGTCAATTGCAGTTTTTGAATGTTCTGTTACTCGGGTCGGAAAGTCAACTGTATGTCTCATTCCATATATTGTTGAAATATTAATAAATTTATTATATTTATCATCTTTCTTCAAAACATCTATGTTAAAGTCACCAGCAATTATAATTTTTTTTTAATTTTTTACACAGTATGTTTAAGAGAGTTTCCAGATTATCAAAAAATTGGTCCAAGTTCAAGTAGTTAGGAGACCTATAAATACATCCAAACAAAAAAGTAAAGTTGTGAGTACTGATCTCAAATATTCAAACTCTTTTTCCATTAAAAGTGGTTGAGTAGAAGGTAAATCAATACATTTGTGATTTATATTTTTGTGGGTTAGGATTATTACACCACCACCTCGCCCCAATCTTCTAGAGAAGTAGGATGCTGTTGTGTAATTACATATGTTAAGTAATTCTATTTCCTCTTTTGTCATCTTATGCTCACTGAGTGCAATAATATCTGGATTTATTTCGTTAAGAACAATTTCCAGAAGATCAAGGCGAGATGGTAAGTGTTGTACATTATGGTGCAGAATAGAAAGAGGTGCAATTATCTTGGTGGAGGTGACAAAGGAATCTGTGAGTTTAAAGGTCGGGTTCATTTGGGCTCTCTCTGTGATGCGGGATTTGGGATATTTAAAATGGATGTTGGGTTGGAGGCTGCTAGAAACTGGGGCACATTCACACTGCTCTGCTTTTCCACTGAACACTTCACCACCTCACTAAACTGCAGATGACCAGGAACCAGCACAGGTGTTGGGGAGCAGCAGGCGTCAGTGGCAGGGTAGAGGTAGTGGTGCTGGATGAGACATCAGTGTTTGGTGTAGCATTCGAGGGCTGCTGTGGATTACTTGTCATCTCAGGTATTACAGGCTGTTCACAGGTGTCAGGTTGAACTGCTGGAGAAGCCACTTCATGGCTGCTTCTATCAATAGTTTTTTTCAGCTCCTCTCAAAATTCAGATTGTGAGAGTCCACGCCATAATTTCCGCTGAGCAGCTGGTTGGTCATACGACACCACACATATTGTAGCATTTGTAATTTTGTGCAGTTTTGTAATGTTTTTTACAAAGTGATTAATAGGTATTAAGTCTCGAACACAACCCATGGCAGAACATATTAGAGTATTCAGTTTTTTTGTTTTGAAATTTTCAATTAGCTGTTCAAAAGCCTCATCATAAGTTGATTCAGTTGGCTTTCCTTTGTATTCTTCTTTTGTAACTAGACCGTACACTGTAGTACCACTTGGTTCAGTCTGGCATATTAATCTTGTGTTGATGTAGTCTGTCTGTTTTGGCCGACCAAATATCTTTCGAAATACGACTGCTACCCCAGCAGCTTCCCTTCCTTGGCTATCAGAAAACAGCGCTAGCTTTATTTCTTTGCCAGTGTACCCCAAGTATCTCGACTTAAACGACTTCGACAAGCGTACTACTTTCCGCTGACCTATAGTGCTCTCCGACAACTTAGTACTCCTGCTAGTGTTAGACGATTGATAACCTCCATTTCTCTCGCCGCTGTTGTTCTTCTCTTGATCTAAAACTTCAAAGCGGTTTTGTGTCGGAAACTGGAACCCAACTGGAGACTTTGGTAGCTGATTTTCTTTCATTAACTTTGTTTTCCTACCGTCTTGGACACTTGACCAAGAGTTTTGATCTTGTCTCTTGTATCTTCTTTGCTGGTTCTTGGTTTTGTGTTGTGGTCTCATACTATCTGCAGCTGAATTATTCATACATATTTCTTTGTTCCTCAACTTTTTAGCTTCTTTTTCACCTTCATCTTTGTATGCCAAAAACAACTTCTTGATGGTCTTCACTCCAATAGCCTTGTATTGTTCATTATATGTCAGGTAAGCTAGTGTAGCTCGTTTCATGATACAGTCATATTCTGTTATTTTTCCCATATTTAGAAAGGATTTTTCATCAAATACCTTGTTTTTATCATTCAAAATATTATTTATTAACCGCTCAGCATATAGAATTACATAAGAACCGCAGTCAAAATTATTTCTCTGTTGTGGACAGGATATTGTTCTGAAAATAGCGTCTTTAGTTGGGCTTAGAATATCTTTCAATTTCGAGTAGATCAGTTTAGCATGGCAGAGATTGTAGTTCTCTATTGGGTCCAAACAGAAAAAGGTTGCCTCAGTGTTGCTGTAGATGAGTAAACTCCAGTGGGATCCATTGTTATTGGTTTCATCTGCATTATTAACAGGAATTATAATGAAAGATTTGTTAATGAGATCCAATGATTTCACCAAAGACTCTGTGTACTTCAGATCCTTTGAGTAATTGATTGTTTGACATACTGCTGGTGTAATAAAACTGACATTTTTGATAAATTTATTTTCCATCAATATATCAAAGTAAAGTTTTATACTGTCATCTAGAATCCAACCATTTCCAAAAAGCGACATGGTCATGGCATGATCTTCGGTATGACTCCGCGGTCACGGCGCGATCGGCGGTATGATTCCGCGGTCAAGGCGCGATCGTCGGTATGAATTCGCGGTCATGGCATGATCGTTGGTATGACTTCGCGGACATGGAGCGATCGTCGGTATGACTCACGGTCACGGCGTGATCGTCGGTATGAATCCGCGGTCACGGCATGATCGTTGGCATGACTCCGCGGTCTCAGCGCGATCGTCGGTATGAATCTGCGGTCACAGGGTGATCGTTGGTATGACTACGCGGTCTCACGGTTATCGTCGGTATGATTCTGCGGTCTCGGCGTGATCGTCGGTATGACTCGGCGGTCACGGCGTGATCGTCGGTATGACTCCGCGGTCTCAGTGTGATCGTCGGTATGAATCCGCGGTCACGGCGTGATCGTCGGTATGACTCCGCGGTCTCAGTGTGATCGTCGGTATGATTCCGCGGTCTCGGCGGAATCGTCGGTATGACTCTGCGGTCACGGTGTGATCGTCGGTATGACTCCGCGGTCTCAGTGTGATCGTCGGTATGAATCCGCGGTCACGGCGTGATCGTCGGTATGACTCCGCGGTCTCAGTGTGTTCGTCGGTATGATTCCGCGGTCTCGGCGTGATCGTCAGTATGAATCCGCGGTCACGGCATGATCGTTGGTATGGCTCCGCGGTCTCAGTGTGATCGTCGGTATGATTCCGCGGTCTCGGCGTGATCGTCGGTATGACTCCGCGGTCTCAGTGTGATCATCGGTATGAATCCGCGGTCACGGCGTGATCGTCGGTATGACTCCGCGGTCTCAGTGTGATCGTCGGTATGAATCCGCGGTCACGGCGTGATCGTCTGTATGACTCCGCAGTCTCAGTGTGATCGTCGGTATGATTCCGCGGTCTCGGCGGAATCGTCGGTATGACTCTGCGGTCACGGCGCGATCGTCGAAATCACTTCGCCTCCTACGTTCACAGAACTATCCTGAACATCTCTCGGAAATGTCGAAATTTCGGGACCCGTCTATCCCTAATTTTAATACTTTTCAATGAAATCAAATTACAATAACTAGAAAAAGTAGGAAAAACAGTATACTAAAAAAAACTTCTTCCATATCAAACCTGCGGACTAAGCAAATGTCAATTTGCTTGATTGGATTATTTCTAAAATGTTTCTTTGTTTAAACATGTTGGATTAGTTCTATAATTAAATAACATTTCGTCCTTAAACAAGTACCCTCCTAGTTTACTGCCACAAGGAAGGAAAGAGTGTTTTTGTAAAATGTTAATAGTTTTGCATGAAAAAAAAGAAAATTATTATTTACGAGAAGAACTCTGCCTTTATTTAGGCTGGAACAGGATACACATATTAAGGGTTTTTCAGAATGAGTTAGCACATATTTCAGAAGTAACACAAAAAAATTCCTATCAATTAAAAGTGTGTACATTGCGGCAGGCAGGATTGGAGGCAGACTGAGCTAGGCCATGAGGTACTGATGTGGTCTCAGGATTGTCATATCTCATGTCTTTCTTTTTTTGTCCTAGGACACTAGGCACTTGCCCGGGATTGTTTTTAAAATTATTTTAGAATATACCTAAGGGTTGCGGCATTACCATTTAGATAAAACCCATAGGTGATTTAATGGGATTTGAAACCGGGACCTCAGGAACCATAGTTCCACACTCTAACTACTATACCAGCTCACTTCCCTCTCTCATTTGGCTTAAGATGAGCTGATACAGTGTAACAAGATGGTCTAGTGATAGATCACAGGATCAAATCAAGCAAATCACAAATGGATTTGATCAATGTAATAATGCCCTCTAGTAATGTGCCTCGTTAACATAACTAGCAAGTTCTCTATGCACTACCTACACATCAAGATTGTTTGTTGCAGGGCCATATTTTCGAATAGACGGACAAGGCGCGTGCCTAGGGCATAAAAATTTGGAAGATAAATAATCAAAAAGGAGTGTTTAGACTAAAAAAAAAATACTAAATGTTAAGCAATTAATTTTGAGAGCTGCAAAAATGCTATTTAAAATACAATGACTGAGTATAAAATGATTTCAAAACACATTTAAGTCAAAGTCGATCAATATATTATATGGCTGTGCCGTGTTTTCCGTACTGCCCTGTAGTCTGGCGGGCACGTCGAGGCTCGCAGGCGTGGGCTGCCGGCCACGGCGTAAGTGTAGTGTATGCCTACCTCCCCCTTCAATCATTACTACTCAGCGGGAGCGCTTATGACATTGACATATTCTGTAATATGGACGTAAGCTAAGAGTGATTGATCTAATAACTTATCAGATGAAGATAGCTTCTTTGATAAGCTTGTAAACCTTAAATCCTATATTGAAAGTGTCAAGGCAAGACTTGAAAAAAAAAAGAAAACCCCAGCTAAGATGAGAACAAAAATTATATTAAACTTAAACTTGAAGCCAAATGTCCAAGAAAAAACCCTTAAAAAATCCCTCCATTATACTTACTTTTTCGTTTTGATTCATGTAGTTTTAAAATATAACAGTTTCGTAAATAAAAGTATTTATGATTGTATATCTAACTAAAAGTTTTCAATGAAAAGCTTTATGAGAACCCTTGTATACAGACGTCAGACGTTTTTGTGTGCCGTTTACGTGCCACAAAACGTGATTATGACTCTTCTGATTGGATACAACAACGTTGCATTCCATGTATGCAAAACAGAATAGCGTTTTGCATGAAAACGGCAAAACAAAAACATCTGTAAAAAAGGGTTCAAAATGTTATAAGATTTGTTGATGCAGCATGCAATTGCCGATTACATTTCTACAAAAACAGCTGGCAGGGTATGTACTGGGGTAATCTTAGTGTGGTCGGTGAGCGCGTTGACGAGGGGGGGGGGAGGTGGCAGCCAACTTTGCTGCCTAGAGGTGGCAGATAGTTAAATACGTCCCTGGTTTGATGAGGTATATTTTACCCACCATTCGTCAATCTTGCAATCCAAGGAGGTGCAATCATTTAAAAAATGGACTATAAAAATATTTCAACTGCAGTAAAAGTATTAACTTTACCTGCATCCCTCCTTCTTCTCCTTGCTGGGCTCGTCTCATTGCTATTGTTTTCAGAAATGACTTCCCCTCTTCTTTAGTCTGTAATCAATTTTTTTTTGTAAAATTTTCAAACTCTATACTAAAAATGTGGCACTTATGACTTATTACTTACAATACAGGGGTTAAATATCAATTTGCCTAATTTGATTGTTTTATTTTCATAGTCTTGATGACATGGTGATGAATGCACACTAAATTAAATTTATAATTACTAAAGCTTAATACTACTTTATTGGTAGCTTTATCAGGTACTTTCCTGTTAAAGGGAACATTCATTATTATCGATGATTTTTTCTCGATATATCGATGTTTTTGTTTTCCGATCCATTACAAATTGACAACAACTAACTGATCCTGTATAGGCTAAAATAGTCTGTTATATGGATTAAGAAATTAAACTGTTCTAAGCTAACCTAACATAACCAACCATACTTGCTGTACTATTTAAAAAATTTTGTTTGGGTTTGAATATAAAAGGCAAGTTATAAACACGGAATTTTTAAAAGTTACAGCAAGTTTGGTTAGTTATGTTAGGTAATTTTTTTAGAACAGTTTCATTTCATTAATGTTTGTTGATACTGAACAATATTTTTCGTAGTTGTCAGCTGATATGTTTCAATTTGTTAATATCGATATATCGAGAAAAAAATCATCGATAATAATGGATGTTCCCTTTAACAGGAAAGTACCCTTTATCATAATAATATTCGATCAGTAATTATAATCATAATGAAGCACAATGTTAATCAATACAAACAGTTTATGTTTCAAATTAAATTTAACGAGCTGTTAGCCCGTCCTACGTACGGGAATTCAGTAGTCAGTTAAAACCGTGTACAATTCAGATCAGCTAGTTTACACATATAAAGACAAAGTTTCTTGCAGTTTTAATGTGAAAAATCATCTAGTAAACAAATGTTGTGTGACCAAATATGTTTTTATTCCATCATATGCCTATACGATATGCATTTTAAATCCGATAATTTTACAATAAAACAGCAATTCTGCAATTTTTACGATGTGAAAAGCGTTGAAGTGAGATTTGCAGCCGATTCGCACAGACGCGCACTGATTATAAGTAGCCTACAGTTGAGAGAGTAATAGTCAATTGAGAAGTGTATAGACCTAGTCAACGATACCACCTTCCATATAGCATACCTGCCTCTTCCATGACTGTTATCACCACAATACAACTACTATACACAATTTCCAGTAGGTCTGAATAGAAACGACCTAAAATAAAACAATGGTATCCCATAAAATTCACAGTACACATAATTTAACTTTGGTGTCCTAACATCATAACTAATCGTCACCACAAACCTTACAACAAACTCAAATCAGTTTGTTTTGAAACAACTGTTTGGTCCAAATAACATTCATTTGAAAAAAAAAAAAAACTGGTCACATGTAGCAGGAATATAAAAAGTAAACACGCTAGTAAAGCTAATGACGTAATTGTCAATGATTATTATCCATACCGTTATCAGTTCTATCCTTGATAATTACCCGCCCTCATTGAATAAATGTACATCGTAATTTCTCATATTAGTTAATTTAAACTACAATATATTCATAGTTGAAATAAAAGTGATATTTTCACGTTTGGGGGCGCTGATATAGGCGCCCCCAAGCGTAAGACAACTGAACACCATTTCATAAAAGGATGGTTTGTCTAATTGCAGTATCCTAGGTCAATGTTGACGTTGTGTTCAATCTATGTCATCCATCTGTTTATCCTTGTATAAAACCCGGCTGAGGTTGTAGTGGTAATTTAAAATCGTGATTCCTGATTATTCTTGATCTTCCTTTTATGACATTAATATTTCCGGGCCTAATCCAAACAAAGTTAAAGCAGACAAACATTAATGGTAAACAAAAAGCTACCATGAAGAATTAAAACATGTAAACTTTGTTATTTTTCTAATCTTTCCTTGAAAAGTGGAGCGGTAAAATAATTTGCATTTATTCTTTTTTTATTAAGACTCGTGTACAGAGCCTCGATTTTTACTGTGGTTTAATTAATTGTGGTTAAAACTGTGGTCTAATTATCTCTACTAATCTTACTTATTTCCTATAATCAATGACAATAAAATAACCTCTTATGTCCATAGTTTATATTCAACCAGCTGTTGGTTAAAACAAATTATATTGCTCTAAAACAAATCGAAGATTACAAAGATTGCTTTAAAAAGTAATTTGAACATCCTAGTATTTTACTATGTATATTTAATTAATCTGTCATCCTCTTACAGAAGAATTGAACGTATCAACGATTAGCATTACACATAGTATAAATAAGTCAACCCTAAGTATGTCTTTACATTTTTATCCAAATGCTGAATTTGTGACACAAAAGCTGAATGTTTACAGCTGTTATGTTAAGCAAATTATTTTAAGCCAAAAGCTAGTTTAGAATCTTAGCGTCGGCTGCTAGACTTTCTAAAAATTAAAACTTAATTTCTAAAAAACTGGGACCCTAAACTAAAATTATGGCTTCGACATTCCCTAGTTCTCAAAATTATCTTTCTTTCAACACAAAAATCATGAAAATCCGTCAAATGGTTGATTCAGAATCGTGAAATAAAAAAACACTGTTTCGTTTTAATATTATAGATTGTATATTAGATGATTCATTCACAGAAGGATTTTTAACAGTGTAATGAACAATTTGATCATAAATAATATCTCAATACATTCCAATTTTAACTGAATAGTAAAAAAATAGTAATGATGAAGACTGACAAATTTTATAAATCTTTACTAATGTATTCTGGGATTTTACGATGTTTGAAATTTTTGTAAATTGGAATCTCAGGATATTAAATGTACTAGTACTGCAATGCTTACTATTGTATCAAAAATATTTAGTTCAAAAATACTATCCAAAAACACAAAATTAAGAATCTATAAAACTTTAATTCAACCAGTGCTTTTATATGGTTTGGAAACCTGGACATTAACTAAAAATCATGAAAACAAACTTTTAATTTTTGAGAACAAAATTTTGAGGAAGATTTTCGGACCTATAAATGAAGAAGGTATGTGGCGAATAAGAAAAAACCGAGAGCTCCGAGAACTGTACAAAGAACCGGACATTGTAGCCATAGTGAAGAGTAGACGACTGAGATGGGCAGGCCATGTAGAAAGAAGGGAAGAAGAAAGTATGCTTAAGAAGATCGCCAATGGACAACCACGAGGCACTCGCCCGCTAGGAAGACCGAATTTGAGATGGAGAGACCAAGTCCAGAAGGACCTACGCAGAGTGGGGGCATCTCTTGACATGGCGGCAGATCGGCAGCAGTGGAGGCAACTTGTTGGCGAGGCCAAAAACCTTCTTAGGTTTGAGTGGCCAAGGAGGTAAGGTAAGGTAAGTACTGCAATGCTGTATGCAAAGCTTACATTATTCGCGACTGCAAATTTGTGATGTCATCACGATCACCAGAATAAATTATCAGTATGTCACATTGCCGCGATTGCAGTTGATGATCATAGTTTAATGGTTTGCATAGTTGAGTAAGTAGAGTACCCTGATTAATGAAATAGAAATGGATACACAAATTATCCTAGAAACGTTTCAAGCAGTTGGTACATGGTAGCATACACAAAGTTCACAACCACCATTTTATTTCATATTGCATTCTTACAATGGGTACACAGGGTGTCCACCGACCCCTTGGTCCATCCCCCCCGAGAATTTTCAATTTGCCGCGATCGCGCATAAAGATGACGTTTCCGTGACCGCGGGAGACGATGACGACGTTTCCGTGACCGCGGGACACTACGATGATGTTTCCGTGACCGGGGGAGACGACAATGATGTTTCCGAGACCGCAGGAGACGACGATGACGTTTCTGTGACCGCAGAAGACGACGATGACGTATCCGTGACCACGGGAACCGACAATGACGTTACCATGTCCGCAAGAGACGATGATGATGTCCAAATTCCAAATGGCCGATCTATTTAAATAACATTACGTTTAATGAGTAGGTACCTAGGTTTGCTGCTACAAGGAAAGTAATAAAGTGTATTTTTAAGTAACATATTAATAGCTTAGTATAAAATAAATAAATTTGCCAAGTTTGATCAAAATATATCCATAAACAAGCAAATTACAACATCTATATATATAATACGCTAAGCCGATTTTTGTGAACAGAACTCCTCCCTCATTTTTGAACCGATTTTGATGATTAAAGTGTCAAAAACATTGCCCTGATCTGTAGTTTTGCAAAGTGTTTTTCGTTTTTTGATATCCCTATTAGTTTGGGCAGGATCTTCCATCAAAGTTGGGTTTCTTCCCATAAGATTAACATGGGGGAATCTAAATATTTAATTCGAAACTTTATCTCCGCTAATTTGTGAGAACGGCTGGGCGTATAAACTTGGTAGAGGTGTCCAAAGAAAGGTATTGGTCTGTAGATGAGTTATCAAAAGAAAAACGAGGTAAATTTGCTTAGGGCTCTGCCCCAGAAGCCTTTTAAGATCCCTCCACAGATTTGTTTACATTTTGGTCATGTGAATAATACTTTTTAATAAAACAGCTGTTAATTTTAAAATTGTATTTTAAACAACACACATTTATTGGGAGTTACTAAATAGTCCAAACGAAGTAAGTAGTTATTTGCAATGTTATTTTCTGATTTTTAAATTGATTTTCTTCTGTATCATGTAATGTGTTGCAATATAAAGTTCCATGACGAAATCAGTTTTTCCTTATATTTTATCATATTATTCTAGACAGATCATCAATAGGTTCGTGAGATTATTGTCATACATGCTTTCAATCATTGGAAAAATCTTCGATTGTGTAATACAATACAAAATAATACAAGTGCAGAAGGGCACGGAGCCCATTTGAACCGTGTCCATATATTTTTTAAAATTAATAGTGGTTTATAGCAACTGGATAAAACATTTTAGGCCTACAATATTTATGTAGAAATATGTGCATGATTTGAAAGTCATTAAGTTGGAAAACTGCAATATACTGCAGACTTTTCATAGAGGTTACTTCGATGTATTCATTAAGCTTAGTGAAAACATAATATAGATATGCATACGCAAATAAGAACGTGAACTCTTAGAGAGTCTTTGCATGTTATTAGACTAACGAAAGGGGTTGTGCATGTTTACTAGCGCTACTCAGCAACAAAAACCATTTAATTTATCTCTAAAATATATATTGTTAAAGCGCAGCAGCCTAAAAAATCTATGTAACTTACCCATATAATATAGCTCAAACTCACATTGTGACATTTATAATTCGGCTTATATTTCTCCAACAAAAAATTCATCTGCAGAAGAATTTTATTGTGCTTTTACCGTTTCTAATAACATCCAAACACAGAAACCTTAGCTAAAATAGTACCTATCTTGACAAATTATTTGCAGTGGCCTATACTACGGACCGGGGCCCACTTGGTTGGTAACATTGTTTGAACACGACATTTTGGCTGTAAAAATGGCCCAATGAGTAAATAATATTTAAGCAGCTACTGCCATGACAGAAAGGTCATATTCCTTTTAAACTAGATCACATTATCCTTGATAAGATACGTTGATTAACAATGCATGTAAACGTCAATATTTACTTAAGAGCCAATTTACATTATTTTTTGCTTTTTGGAAATGCCACATTACTATGTTATTCGCATTATTTGTTGCCAATGAAGCTGCACGACCATATAAATCAGGAGGTCCCTAACAGTTCAAGAATAAAAGCCAACTTCACTTCAAGTATATTCCACTACACCTAACATTACATAGAGAGGTTATATTGACAACTTTTTGTAACTAACTGATTAGGCTGAGACAACTAACTGACATCCCCTATGTCAAGGAATTCCAGCTTTAACAGTAACCCCACAACCAATTTTTCAATACTGTGCTAGAGGGTTATTCATTGGCACAGAAGTACGATATGAACTGACCCGACGTGACGAAGGAAAAATCAAACTTACACTGTAACGGATATACCATACCTCCCTTTGAAGTTAGAATGTGTCATCCCAACAAACAGTTTTTTTAAATACAATCATAGATTAATCTGCATTACACTGATGAAATCACGGAAGTGTTTAACTACAAAAGATCCACCAATACGATTTTAATACTATTTAAAGGTTCTTCCAATGGAAAAGATACCAGATAGCATACTAACAACTCCGATGACGTACAGTATGGGAAATATTTTATTCATTGAATGATCAACCATATTTGGTAACTAACGCAATTAATACCATTATTGTTTTTACACTTATTAATCTTTAAACAATGCTAAATATGAATAATTTCACTCAATTTATCGCAGTTAGGTGAATTAGCGTAAGCCTTGAAAGTAACCGTCGATTTCGACGGGTTTCACCTAGTTTTACAATATTTTCCATAAGAATAACACAGGAATTTTAAATTTTTTAAATTTTCTCCATTACCAATTACCGTACAAAAACACTTTGATATACTAAATTATTTGTTATTTTAAGCTCTTTAAAAAGGTTTAGAGAGAAATTGGGAAATTTTGTGTTTTGAGGGTCAAAAACTAGAAGAACAATACAATTTTTAAGCTTTTTAACCGCCTTTTTTATTTACGTATATTTATATTACAAGTCAGTATTACGTCATCAGATATAGTACAACAAATCCTTGGTATGAGTTGCGAATGATTTGACTTGAGCTGGCTTCATGATTAACTTGGACTAAAAAAATCACTAAATTTCTGAGCCAGGTGATGGCCGAGTTATCCAGACTGCCGGGTTATTGAGTGCCGAGTTTGCGGGACTCTACTGTATATACAAAATACATATATATATAAAATACATATTTTATATATATATATAAAATACATATATAAAAATTTGAACGAACAGTGTTTTTGGTCTCTCGGGACATCAAAATGAAAAAGTAAATCGGTCCCGGGCCTAGGTCTTACCGTGCCACCTACGGTAATAGCTACTTCCCTATAGGGAAATTCGCTAAAACTATCTGTCGTAACCTAACGTTACGCTAGAAAAGTGGACAGTAATTATAAAGAACCACTTACGATCGCTGTTGGACATAGAAGAAGGAGCCGTGACGAATCATCCCACTTCAGGGCTCAGTGCACAGTGCAGCCACCCCGCAAAACATAATAACTCTTCCGTTACTAATAATTATAACTGTTCATATATGAAACTATAATGACTTCTACTACACTCGTCTTCCCCATAAAAAAAAGTCAATATCATAAATTCAAAATTAACTCAACTTTCAAAATAAAATAAATTCACTTTCAATAAAATGCAACCAAAATTTCTTCTTCCCATTATTCAGTAATAATTTTACAAGTCCAGCCTGTGAGGCTTTCGCACAGTCCGTGCAGACTTCCTCAGCGAGGGTGGTGGGCTGCACTGTGCTAGCGGCGACGCAGGAGTTGGCTGAGGCTGGGCTTGCCCTAGGCTCTCCCTGGGACTGGTCGTAGGCCTAGGTACAGGTGACATCATCATGGGACTGGTTGGTCGATCCTCCGGCGGGGGTGAATTCTTGGGTACTTGGGGTGATACAACGGGGTCCTTGGGTGATACAAAAATCTCCTCCTCTTCTGCATACCGAGCTCTCAAGTGATCCGCATGACAAAATCGGGGTTTTCCACCAATAACACTCACCAGATAGGTGACCGGACTTCTCTTTAGAATTATTTTGCCAGGAACCCAAGATATCTTTTCATTTCGGACAGTTTTGACATAGACTGCCTGACCTTCTGAGAAAAATCTGCTTCTTCCCCTAAGCCTATCAGCTGCATCTTTTTGTTCCCTGTGTTTTTGATCAATGGATGACTGGAGATTGGGTTTTAACATAACCAACTGAGTACGAGGCTTCCAAGACAGGAACATTTCTGCAGGGGTTAAGCCAGTAACTGTATTTGGAGTGTTGCGGTACGCAAACAAGAAATTATCTAATTTCATTTGAAGAGTGGTACGCTGAGAACGCTGATGTTCCTCAATCACTTGACGCAAAAGGTTTTTCTTGACCTCCTGAACACTTCTCTCTGCAGATCCATTTGAAGCCGCATGATACGGGGGAGTTAATGTGAACTTCACATTGTTGTTATGCAAAAAGGTCTTGAACTCTTGACTAGTAAAAGATCTTCCGTTGTCCGACACCAGTTCAACAGGCAATCCATACGATGAAAACAAGGTACGGAGTTTCTCGATAACCTTGGAAGAATTCATGGAACTCATGATAAATACCTCTAACCATTTAGAGTATGTGTCAATCAAAACTAAAAGTTGCTGTCTCGACTCTGGATCCTCCGCAAAGTCAATGTGTATCCTCTGCCATCGAGTTGATGTTGTAGGCCATTGCTGCAACGGTACTTTAGGTACCGAATTCCTAGTTAACTGACACGCAGAACAAGAGGCCACCACGTCTTCAATCGACTTCTCCATGCCTGGCCACCAGACATAACTTCTCGCCAGCATCTTCATGCGTGTAACTCCCGGGTGTTGATCATGCAACATTTGAAGCACAGATGAATACAGTTTCTTTGGAATCACTACACGAGAACCCCACAGCAAACAACCTTGTTCCACGGACAACTCGTCCTTCTTCCTTAGAAAAATAGCTAGTTCTGGCTCAACCGAGCTCGTCCAGCCGTACATCACAAAATCTCGGACCTTCGAAAGAATCGGATCCTTATCCGTCATTTTACCTATATGCAAGGCAGTAATAGGTGCAATGTCCTTGACAACACAGAAATTGTTCATCACTTCTGTACACACATCTACATGTGAAACAAAATTAGCATCCAGCTCTATAGGTTCCGCTTCTGCTAAGGGTAACCTAGACAACGCATCAGCGTGAGGGACATCCACTCCCTTCCGGTACCTAACCTCCAAATCATATGCTGATAGAATCAAGGCCCATCTCTGCAGCCTAGCTGCCGCCATACTAGGAACGCCCTTTTTAGAGCCAAAAATAGCCGTCAACGGCTGATGATCAGTCTGTAGAATACAGTGTCTTCCATATATATACTTATGAAACTTTTTGACTCCAAAGATCAAAGCCAGAGCCTCCCGATGTAACTGAGAATAATTCCGTTCACTGGAACTTAGCGTTTTCGATGCGAAGGCAATTGGCCTTTCCTGACCATCGATAAGATGAGATAGAACAGCAGCCACCCCTCTGGGACTCGCATCACACGTCAGAACTATGGGCTTTTTAACATCATAGTGAACTAACAAACTTGAGTCCAACACCCATGATTTACTCTCCTGAAAAGTCTTAGAACACACCTCCGACCACACCCATGGATGATCCTTATGTAATAAGTCATAAAAACAGCTTATTCTAGCAGACAGGTTAGGTATAAATGCATGATAATAATTTATTAGACCAATATAGGCTCGTAACTCTTCCTTAGTACTAGGCTCAGGCGCTTTACGCAGCGCAGTTAACAAACTTTCTTGTGGACGGAGACCATCTCGAGTAATCACATGTCCTAAATACTCGATTGAAGATTGCAAAAACTTACACTTTTGTTGGTTTACTCGAACACCAAACTCATCAAGGCGTTGCAGCACCTGCGCCAGACGGGCAAGCCCCTCTTCCTTAGAGCGAGCCGCCACTAAGACGTCATCTAAGTACGCCACCGTTCCTGGAAGACCTGTTAAAATTTGGTCGATGGCTGACTGAAAAATTGCAGGAGCTGAAGACAAACCATATGGTAGCCTTTTTAAACGATACAGACCCTTATGGGTAGCTAGGGTCAACAGATGTTGCGATTCATCCGCTACCGCCAATTGCTGATACGCATTTGAAAGATCAAGGCAGCTAAAAACTGAGCAACCGCCTAGAGTTGCAAAAATATCTTGAGCCTGTGGAAGCGGATAATGTTCCATTTCAATACACTGATTAAGAGTAATCTTATAATCGGCACAAAGCCTAACACCATTAGGCTTAGGGACAACCACAAGTGGAGTGCTCCACTGTGAATTAGTAACTCTGTACGCAACATCCTCTTGAACCATGCGGTCCAACTCACTCTCAACTTTCTCCCTTAACGCAAAAGGCACTGGTCTCGCCTTACAAAACTTAGGGACTGTCCCCTCCTTTAAGACAATATGAGCCTTAACACCCTTAATTTCGCCCGTTCCAGGCTGAAAAACTGACTTAAATTTACTCTTCAATTTAGCAATGTCCAAATCAGAACTGTGATCCACAGTGGCTTTACATGAAAACACATTTTGCCAATCTAACCTCAACTGGCCTAACCAGTTTCGCCCCAACAGAATCGGCTGACTCTTACTTTCTAAACTAACTACTGTCAAAGGCAAACTCGCCTGCTGATTATTATATTTAACATTGACATTCACTTGTCCCAGAACAGGTACATCATGACCTGAATAAGTAGTAAGTTTCACATTTGCTGGCCTAAGTTTGAGGTTAGAAAATTTTTCATAAAATATCTCAGAAGGACATATAGTCAAGGCACTGCCTGTATCTAGAATCATTTCTAAATATACATCATTAGCCACTAGGCCTACCTTATAGCCGTTGTCTGATCCTGATTTAAGGTTGTACAAACCTATCTCTGCCATTGGAACTTCTAGGCCTAGGCCTACCTCTTCCTCCACTTGATGGACCCCCATCCTAGGTGTCGACTTTTTACCATGGAAACTAGAAGATTTCTTGGCTTTACACACTTTCTTGAGATGACCTACTCTCTGACAACCGTGACACTTGTAACTGGCGAACGCACACGCACTAGGCCAATGACCAGCAGAACCACACCTCCAACAAGAGTTTCTAGAATTTTGATTTTCACTACTCCTATGCATGAAAGTTTTAGGCCTATTTTGACTTTTCACATTGATTTTCGCAATGTCCCCACGAGGTTGCACAAATAGGCTTGACTGCGATTCGGCCTGTTCCAGCCTGAGCGCTGACGCATAAGCTTCGTCAAAGTCCAATTCCTCCGACAACAATTTCTGCCGGATAGTTTCATTAGAAATGCCGGAAATCACTTTGTCCCTCAAAGCGTCTTTCAAAAAGGTACCAAATTTGCACGAACTAGCCAAATGTTTTATTGAAACCACAAACTCCGCTATGCTTTCGCCCGGCTTTTGCACACGAGAGTAGAATACATATCGCTCCGCCACAACCAACTTCTTGGGCGCATAATGTAATTTCAACAACGCTGCAAGTTCATCATAGGTCTTAGAATCTACCTCTACTGGTGATAATAAATCGGATAGGACCGATAAAACCCTGGGACCAATAACTGTAATTAAAACCGACACCTCGTTTTCCTTCTTGACATTGTTCGCTTTGAAAAAATGTTTCAGGCGCAACAAATAGGGCACAATGTCCTCCTCACTTGGATTAAATTCAGAAATCCTGCCAACACTAATACTCGCCATTTTTAATCATCTCAACTATAATACGCACTAAAACAACAACTGTTATCGCGTACTACCCTAACTATGATAAAAAGGTTTATTACCGACTGCGCCAAAATGTCGTAACCTAACGTTACGCTAGAAAAGTGGACAGTAATTATAAAGAACCACTTACGATCGCTGTTGGACATAGAAGAAGGAGCCGTGACGAATCATCCCACTTCAGGGCTCAGTGCACAGTGCAGCCACCCCGCAAAACATAATAACTCTTCCGTTACTAATAATTATAACTGTTCATATATGAAACTATAATGACTTCTACTACACTATCCATTCCTTCTCCCTTAATTTTTTTATAAACCAAAAGTGTTTTTTCTCCAAAAACTAATTGGTAGTTAATAATTGAATTACTTTCATCAAAGACAATAAATACAAATACACTTGTTTCCTGAATATTTTTATGATTTCTGAGATTACACTCTTACCTCTTCAAACATTAGGCACTTCTGCGCATACTGGTGAGCCAGGTCAAGGTTGTTGTTCTTCAGATGTTGCACGGTGAGATACTTGTATGCATGTGCCAGATCAGACTTCATATCACTTGTTGTGGTTTGTTGGACCTCTTTGACAAACTCTGTGTACGCAGTAAGCGCTTGCTCGTGCATCAGAACTTTCTCATATAATCTGTGAGCAGTAAAGCCAAATGTACTCTTAATGCAATCACCCATTTACACTCAAGCAGGTGTTTTGCCTCACCAATTAACTAACTGCCTTCACTTCCTTAAATCTTTTACTATTGATAAGTAGACTTCCCAATCCCATATATTTGCAGCCAGTTTTATAATAAAACTAAACATTCAATTGAGTCACTGACAGAGAGCGCTAAAGTGAATTACTGATTTTTGTCAAAATATGGCTATTTTAAAACCAATCCTTAACAAAAGTACTAAGCCATACAAAAAAGTGGGGGAGCGAGCTGATCTAGTGGTTAGAGCACGAGATTTCAGTTTCTGAGGTCCCGGGTTCAAATCAAGTCAAGTCACCAATGGATTTTATCTAAGTGATAATGCCGCAACCCCTAGGTCTAGGCTGAAGTAATGTGAAAAACAATTCCAGGCTCGTGCCTAGTGTCTTAGAAAAAAAAGTAGGGCTGAGTGGACGGATCTTGAAAGTTTGAGATATTTCCAAAAAAAAGCTTTAAAAGGACATCATATTTATGGTAGTTGGCGAAGAATTAAGGAAGTTATGGTGAACCGACAAAAAAAGGACGTTAATAAGGAATAATTATAATATATATCTATCTTTATATTAATACGCTAGGCAAGCATGTTTCTTTAAAACCTATTTTCTCAGCTCGTGTGCATTGCAGGGAAAATTTATGCATACTGTTAGAAAGATATTTTCCTGTAGATGTGCAGAATTAATTTATTTTGTAATTGTATTTTTTGTTAATATTTTGTTGTTATTATTGGTTTTTTAGAGGTTAACTGTAAGAAAGGACCATGAGGTCCTAAGTTCGCCTCAATAAAGAAGGATTTTCATTCATTCATTCAGAATCCCGTCATAAATTAAAATAGGCGCAAGAATAAGCACAAAAATTCATTTGAAATTTGAAAAAAATTTAATTGGGCCTTATGGGTTGCCATGCTGGTGACAAAATAACAACAAAATGTAAACAGAAAATATAAACAAATGAAAGAAATTCCACTCACATGTTTTATTTAAAGCGTGTTGTGAAAATAAAAAAGTCAGTACACTAGATATTTTTGGTTGAGTTTTCAACCACTGGACAGCCTCTAGTAGGCTATAGATTATTGGCTACTGCTGCTGGTCTATATACTGTAGAAGGAAAATCTACTTCAGTGGCCAAAATAATAAAAAAAAACTTAAATCCTCTGAGTCTTCTTCATTGGTTTTGAACAATATCATGATTTAGTTAAACTTCATCTTTTAATGTAGCGTGTCACTGTCTCTAAACTAAGAGTAACATTTAGTTGTTTTTTTTTTTTTTCTTTTGTATTTAAGTTAAGTTGTAACAGTTTCCTTAGCCTAGTTCTTTTCGGCCTTTTAGGCTTATCTAAGGTGAATCACGTGATTTCAATGCAAGTGTAAGAACAAAGAGACACATTGAAGTAACTTGATCCTGTATTGGAATAGGGAGGGGGGCACGCGGAAATTCCTGAATAATTTTGTTTTTATATTTATGGTCGAGTGAGGTGTCGTTTTCGATGGTTCTAGTTATTCTAAAACGATTGGGACTAGTTTTAAGTGTATTGAACCACTCCATACAGGGTGTTCACAAATATTATTACTTTTTACGATATTTAAACATTAATTCATAAAGTAATAAAACTAGTAGGCCTACCCTTATGCTCTATATAAAAGAGGATCATTGAAAATAACTGTAATTCTTTACTACGTAAGGAGGAAAGATCACAAGGAGTAAGAGAAAACATTAAATACCCCCGTCACAGCAAACCTGCAGACTAAGCGAATTTCCATTTACTTTAGTTGATTTTCAATTAAATCAATTGCAATAGCATTGTGTTTAACGATTGCCTAGGTTTGCTGCTACAATGAGGCTAATAAAGTGTGTTTTTAGTAAATTATTAATAGCCTAGTACAAAAATTTTTTTACAAGTTTGATTATGACATATTTATAAACAAACTGACTATATCATTTTACACTATTCTACATAAGAATAACACGGGAATATTAAATTTACAATTTTTAATTTTATCCGTAACCAATAACCATACAAAAACACATTAATATACTAAATTAGCCGAGATCCATGCAGTGGTCCGAAAGGCAGTGCTCCGAAAGGCACTGGTTCGAAACTCATTTTCGGACTACTGCCTTTCTGAGTACTGCCTTTCGAAGCAGTGCCTGACCATGCTAAATCTGTCGGACCATTGCCTCATCTTTGTATTATTTTCGAACCACTGCCTCTCGGACCACTGTCTTTCGGAGCAGTGCCTGAGCGTGCAGATTGTTTCGAACCAGTGCCTTAGCAATGCATTCTTTTCTGATCACTGCCTTTCGGAGTAACGCCTGGGCTCCAACATTGGTTGAGGGAGGAGCAAGAACCGCAGGCCCCCCCCCCCCCCGTTGTAGGGGAAAGGAGGGGTGTGTCAGTGGTGGGCGGGGTCAGAATGCCACGGTCATTGACGAGACCTTCTCTGGAGGAATAACCCAGCACAACCACGCCATCCCGAGCGCTTCCGAACCATAACGAATATAGCCGAGGACCGAATATAACGCCTTGTGTCGTCTGTCTGGAATCGGGACAGCGGAATTGAAATCGGAACGAAACATCGGAGCGATGTCTTCCAATCCCGAGCCTCCTTTGAACACTGATAGGAATAGATTAGTCGTTTAATGATGTTATGTAATTAATTATAAACTATTCGCAGACCAATTATTAAAAGTTAAAAAATCCTATGCAAGCCAAACTAATCCTTTAATCTTCTTCAGTATATATTTATCCTTTTTTTAAAATCTATGTTTTCTCGAAAAATAAATAGTGAATTTCAATCTACCTATAGTTAGGCAACAGTTTTAAAGTAATTTTGAAAAAAAAAACTTTATAGTTAAATGCAGAAAGCTATGTGGAAATAAAAAATGACATTTTACATGTTTAGACACAATAATAACAAGTAAGTCAATTTTTTCGTAAACATACCCCTTATTTTAATTAGGTACTGTTAGTTTTCCGGATTTTTTTTTAAATCGCATTCCGTCTGATATGCGAAGTTAACATTGCTATTATTTTTTTTAGCTTCTTAATTGAAATCAATGTGGCCTATCCAAAAACACCAACTTACCTAAGATTAGCAATATCATATTATTAGAATGCTACGGTAATAACTTATTCTTTTTTGGGAAACTTGCTAAAATTATATCCAAGTGTTGGTATTGATTACTATTTATTAGATCTTGTTCGTTTGTTTTTTAAGATAACGATACATTATTGTTTAATGCGCCTGCTTGAAAAGAAAACTTACAGTTACGTTACCTATAGGAAGGAACTTAGCATTTCACTTATTCCCGTAGGAATTAGATTATACAACACAGTATGAATAAATATTGATGATGAATGAGTTTTTTTTATTTCGGTTGGTCGCCTACCTTTAATTCCTTTTAAAGACTAATAACTGGAAACATAAGATAGCAAATGAGAGACACCATAACATAATACCTAACCAAATGCCCAAATAAATATTACAAGTTTAAATCATTATAGGCTACTTTGAATCCTCAAATGAAACTTAATTGGATGCTAGTTTCAATGAGTAAATCGATTGCTACTGCTACAAGAAAATGAAGTAAACACATCTAAATATATTTTAAAATGTAGGTAGGCCTATTCAATCAAAATTCAACTCCCTTAACATATGTAAAACATAAATAGTTGTAAGTCCTCAAACAATAACAAAATTCGAATGTTAAAGTAAACGCGTAGAGTAAATTAGTAAAGTGAATTATAATTAGAAAACTGAGAAGATAGAACAAAATTTGACACTCTCTTCTAACAGTAAGGGGCTGTCGTCAAGATGCTACCCCCACCCCGACAACACGCCACCATCTAGAAAGTCGAAGTGTTGGGTTGACTTGTCCGGCCATTTAAGTGTCATACCAACAGAATAGTAATAAAAAATAATATATAGTACATTGTCGTTCTGTCCACCAGTAATTTTAATACGGGAATATGTTTTATTTCTTCATAAACCCCTTTGTACTGCCGTTGATTATGGACGCTAACTGAAAACAAGTGCATGTAATACACCATATATAAAAAGGGAACGAGATCCACATGATATTATTTCTTTGTACTATCGGTCACTAATTACAGAAACATCATTTTCCTGCCAGCAGTAAACCATTTACACTATCGTCGATTATAGGCGCTAACTAGAGCTACAGTTAAACATAAACAAAGTATAGTACGTCAACTTGTGACCTACAGATACGAACTGTCAATTAAATTGTAAGTTAAATTGTAATATATAACCAGGTAAAAATGTAGAATACGTGTTTCATGTAGTACATGTAAAATATTTTAAATTGCATTAGGTTTGTAATGGTCACATTTTATTGGGGGGTTCGTTTTAATTATTTAAAGGCCGCGAAGGCTTGAGCGCGCTTGACAACAATGTCACACATGTCCACTGCAGCTGGTCATGTCTCCTAGTTCGAGACTCGGCCGCTGTCACCTTGAAGCGCTGCTGTAGACGTGGTGGGGAGAAGCCGAGACCAGCGGACAGTGGACAGTTCTTAGGACAGTCTACGGCGAGCGCTTGTTCGCCTAACAACCTTCCTCAAGAGCGTGCAGCGGACCTGCGAGCATAGGTCGTGGATGTTGACTCGCAACGTGCGAGACAAAATACATAAAAGCGACAAAATAATAGATCGAGAGAAGTATCGTCAGACGTAAGTACAGCAGTCTATCATTGCGTTAATAATAATCTTATTTTCCCGTTTTACTTTGGCGAGTAAAAGTTAACCTTATTTACTATCATCTTAGTTGTAAGTGATTAGCCTATTGTATTTCTCGGGCCGGCACTGCGTGTGCGGTGTCACAGTAGCCTACACTTTTTAGTTTATTTATCAGAGGTTATTTTATTTTATTTTATCTAAAAGTATTTCATTTAGTTATATTTCGAAGCCAAGAAGTTCATTGGCATATTAGCGCTGACGCCATTTCATTTCGTTATTTTGTTATTGCGCGGGTCGACCTTTTATTTCATTACGAGAGTTTTATTTTTAGTTTTATTCGAGAAGCGATACCTTTTGTTAGACTAGAAGCTGGTCACTTATTTTAATTCTCATAACAGCATCGTATTTAGTGCCGATATATTACTGGTCAGCGCGTCGTTGTGCTGACACGCAACCATAGTCTCGGGTACGTGTAGGACGAAAACATATACGAAGATCGAGAGGCGGCGAGCGAGCGACGAGGACTGCTAGCGAGACCCTGGACTACTCGAGCTGTCCGAGCAAATCGGAGGTAAGTTTACGATAGGTGCCCTACCCGACATAAACACCTCACAGGTTTGTGATAATATGGTTTAGTTTTATAACTCTTGATTTCAAATAAGCCTTTGATAATAAATTACGCTTGTAATTTTTTGAGTTAAGAAAAACATCCAGGATAACATTTTACTAAAATGTTTAGTTAGGGGGAGCGAGATGGTCTAATGGTATGAACTGGGGCTCCGGAGTCTTATAGCACGGGTTCAAATCCCACCAATAACAAATGGATTTTATTTATGTGGTAATGCAACGACCCTCTTGGAAGTGTTGGGTGGACTTGTAGGTAGGCATTTAAGTGCCATACCGACAGTATTGTCATTAATCATAATCTATTGTACATTTTCGTACTGTCCGCCAGTATTTTTAATACGGGAATACACGGTAATGGGAACACCATTACCGCAACGATACGGACTTCATCCATCGGCCTCGTTGGTGTAGGGGATAGCATAAATCTGCAGGTTCCGGGTTCGAATTCCGCTGGCAGCATCAACTTTTTTTATCAAAAGTAGTCATACCAGCAAGTTTGGTTGGTTTGGTTAAGTTATGACAGTTTAATTTCATAATTAAAAAATTATAAAATTGAATTTTTGGCGTTTATCATTTTATTTTATGAACAAAACTAATTTTTAGATTAGTAAACCTTTATTAGATTTTTTCATTATCAGCACGTTTGGTTATGTTGGTTAGGTTATGACAGTTTAATTTAATAATAGAAAAATTTTAAGATTAATTTTATAATTTTTCTTAATTTTATAATTAACTAATAGTGAAGTAAAAATTACGCGCTGTGTTCTCTACTACAACACTGTTCACGGAGGAATTTTGAACTAAACTATGACGCCATCGTTGCCTCACTTATACTTCCCGTAAGTCAGACCCCTAACACTTGACTTATGATCCTGCACAGATGTAGCATTGACTTTGGAATGGATTAAAATGCTTGCCCACTCAATATTGCAAGCAGATAATTGCATTTGCATTTACGATACCCAACCGGGAACAGTTCTCTTAATAATTTCTTTTAATAATTATCTACAGCCGAATCAAAAGCATAAATCTACTAAGGGACATGCAGGTGAAATGTGTGCCGGTGCGGCACCGTAGCGAACGCAATTGGCATTCAAATATTTCAATCTGATGAATAACAAAAGAGCAGCGGTGATTGCACTACGTTACCCCGAGATTGGACGTATTTCCCTGAAACACCCAAAGGTAGCAGCACTGCCTGGATCAGTAGTAAGTGGCTTGAAGAGAGTGTTGGATCTCTTCAGATTCGGATTCAGCGCACCAAAAAACATACAGTTAAGAAAAAAAACTCGTAACAGTTATTTTTTGTAACGTGAGGTAGATTTCCACGACGATTTGACTGGACTATTACTACTTTGCCACTTAACTAATAAGTTGGTTCTACGACATTTAATAGCATTAAGAAGTTATAAGGTTTACCAACAGGGTGCAGCACTATAATCTTTTGGGAGTATCGATCGAGCATCCCCGGGCGGGGACATTACGCATTCCTGCAGATATCCTGGGATATCCCAGGTTGACCATAGGACTACAATGGGATATCTTGCATATCCTGTCGCAATATCCGTGGGATGTCCTGAGGAGAAAGTGTGCTGTATGGGTGTGACATCAGTCTCTTTCTTGGGGAAACACCGTGCGTTACCGCAACGATACGGAGCATGGCTATGAGCCTCGGTGGCGTAGTGGATAGCGTACCTGGCTGATAATTTTATGGTTGCCGGTTCGATTCACGCTGTAGTCTATAACTTTTTATCAAAGATTTAGCTTAGAATACTTCTTAACTATACACCTTTTGTTGGAATTTAAGGCATTTATAATTTTATTTTATGAACAGAATAATTTTTCTATTAGTAAACCTTTATTAGATTTTTCCTTCATCAGCAAGTTTGGTTAGGTTATATGACAGTTTGATTTTATAATAATTTATAATGATTCTATTTTAGAACAGAACTATTTTTTTCAATTAGTAAACCTTCTACCAATTTTATGTTGTGGGATTTTTATTCGGAGATTAAATGTTGTTATGTGTTAATATATTATTTTTGTGATGGTTCTACGGGACAAACCCTTAGAACTAAAGACACAGACGTCAATAAAAAGATCAAGAAAACAAAATCTAGGAAACTTTAGAAACATCCAGTTGTGTCACCTTTTTCTGTTTAGATTGTAATAATAAATCATAGGTCGTGTATTCAGCAAAATTAACATAAAATGCATTAGTAGGCTACTAATTGCAAATATATTATATACTTGCAGAGTACCCGTCCTTCGTACGGGGTCGGCATATAAATATAAAATGCTTATTGCATTTATACTCAAGCTTTTCATTCACGGTTTTTTGTTGCTACTTGGTAAAAATTAGCTGTTTTCATAAAAAATAATAATAATAATAATAATACTGCACCCTGTTGGTAAATCTTATAAATTTTAATGCTTTTGCATATCATAGAACCAACTTTTTTAGTTGAAACAGCTGACTAAAATCTTTAATTCCCTTTAAATATGAATACTCGAGTAATGGGTAGTTACATAAGGTTAACATGGGGAACTACAGAGCCACTATGGGGCGGAGTCCGAAAGGATTTTTGAGATAAGAATATGCCTATATGTTAATCGGGAACGTGAGCTATTATCATGCCAAATTTCAGCCCAATCAATCCAGTAGTTAATGCTTGATTGAACTTCAAACAAACAAACAAACACACAAACTTTCAAATTTATAATATTAGTAAGATTTCTTTACAGCAATATAAATTTAAGAGATTTATAATCACTTACTATAGCAAATTTATGATTGGATTTTTATGCATGGGCATTTAATGATATTTATTTGGCAAGATATCTTAAGTTCTATAGAGGTTGCATAACAAATTTGCATTACAATAACATTAAGTACAATTTTATCTAGTGATTACAAAGGTTACAAACATTTTCAGAGATATGGAATAATTCATATGGAATAATCCACATAGCAACTTTAAGATTGTTTTTTTTATCTACGGGAATTTAACTATGTTTATGTTAGTATAATATTGGCTATATAACTTAAGTTCTATAAAGTTTCCTTTAATAGAAACTCATTACAATAACCTAAAGGCTGCGCTCTACCTGTCTGGCACGTGCAAATGCAAGGGGCTTAGTTCTAACTGTTTGTAGCCCCAATTGTGAACCGATTTAAAAGATCTTGGTGTCATATATTTCGTCACTGTTATTGTAGGTAATCAGCTTATTTTGGGCTCAAAGATTGGTAAAAATGTTAAAATTCCGTAGGCTACGCGTTTTTCTATGATAAGTTGTAACACATACAAATACTTTTAGAGAAAAACAAGAATTTGCAGTTAGTTTATTAAAAAGTTTAAGGACGAAGTAATGACCCAGATTCGAAAGGATTGCAAGCGCTCTTCATGGCGCTGTTCAATGCAATGGTAGCTATAGGAACATCGGCGTTAAGCAACTACGTATTGAGAAATACGAGCTGATGTAGAGCGCTCCCTTAAGTACAATTTTATCAAGGTTACACAATTTTTTATGGAATAATTCCTTCACCAAAACATTAGCAACATTGTTAAGGAAAATATATCCTGGGGAGGATCCCCGATGTCAACTGCCCCTGGACCTGGTCCTGGTGGTAACGTTGAGTGAAGTGAGAAATGACTAACCGACACTGTTGTCACCGCGCCAAAAAGTAGGGGCGTGTCAAGAGGTAGGGGGGACTGGAGGCTGCTCCCACTCCACACCTGTATAGCTCCGCCCATTTGCTGCGAGGGGGAACCACGTTTCGAAGCAGTGCCTGACCACGCACATTCTTTCGGACCAGTGCCTGACCCTTGCATTCTTTTCTGACTAGTGACTTTCGGTGTTATAACTTTCGGAGCAGTGCCTGGATGCACATATTGTTTCGGACCAGTGCCTGGATGGACAAAATGTTTCTGACTAGTGACTTTCGGAGTTGTGACTTTCGAACCAGTGCCTTTCGAACTTATGCCGTTCGAAGCAGTGCCTGACCATGTAATTTCTTTCGGACCAGTGCCTTTCGGAGTACTGACTTTCGGACCACTGCCGCGCTCCCAATTAGCCTATTTGTTTTTTTTTACAATTTAAAATGGTTTGGAGAAAAAATGGGAAACTTTTTGTTTTCAGGGTGAAGAAAATTAGAAACCCCAATTTTTACCCCCTAAAACTCGTTCCCATGGTTCAGGACAGAAATGCTTGTACCGTCGATGCTGCTCTGGTGTCTTAGTGATGTCCTGGTCGTCATAACCATCCAAGACAACCGTACTTGTATGGGTTTATTGATTGATAATGGTATTGATACAAGTTGCAAACGTCAGTATGTATGAAAGGTGTTTTTGCACCACATCACATTGTTGGTGCTTCGAGATTGGTGTTACCTGTGGTGCAATCTGCAAGGTATGTGAGGGAGAATCCTGCTTGAACACCGACTTGGACAAAATCAGTAAAGATGGGACAAGTTGCTAAGAATAGACCTAATAAAATTGTTAATGAGTCGTTTCAGAATAATTATTGTTGTGATGAAATTGTAGAGAGAGATACCTCAGAAATTTTAGAAAAATTGCTTTGGTGTAGGTATTTTATTTTAATTTGTAATGTAATATTTTATGTAAATACAATTGTTTTAATTTTTAATAAATGTAAAAAAAATAATATAACTAAGAAAAATACACATCAATTTGAAATTGGTCTCAATATATTCCCATAAAAAATAGATTGAAAAATATTTCACATCACCTTAAACATTGAAATTTTCGCGTAATTTCACCATGACCTATGTTATGGTGTACAACTTAATCCATCCCCTTTTAGCGAATTTCCAATTAAGGAAATAAGCTATTACCGAAGTTCTCAAGGTAAGACATAGACCCGAAACCGATTTACTTTTTCATTTCGATGTCCCCAGAGGCCTAAACACGATCCATTCAAAATATTATATATGTATATATATATTTATGTAAACTATAATATATCCATGATAAATATGTGTCCGTAAACATGATAGCTTGAGTAATTGTGGTTTGATTTTAACGAAACTGGCATAATCGGGCCATGGACACAGGGTTTTATGTGGTAAAAATTGGTTATCTTTGATCCTCAAAACACAAAGTTTATAAATTTTTCTCTAGAGAGCCATTTTAAAGAGCTTTGAAAAATCATTTAGTATATTATTGTGTTTGTACGGTTATTGGTTACGAATGAGATTCAAAAATTGTAAATTTTTAAATTCCTTTGTTATTCTTAAGGAGAATAGTGTGAAACTTGTAAAAATGATTTGTTTTATACTAGGCTATTAATATTTTACTAAAATCACACTTTATTAACCTCCTTGTAGCAGCAAACCTACGTAATCGTTAAACTCAATGCTATTTTAGATTTAATTGAAAATCAATTCACTTAGTCGAAATTCGCTTAGTCTGAAGGTTTGCTGTTATGGGGGTATTTCATATTTTCTCTTATTCCTTGTGATCCTTCCTCCTTACGTAGTAAATAATTACAGTTATTTTCACTAATCCTCTTTTATATAGAGCATAAGGGAACTAATTTTATTTATTTATGAATAAATGTTTAAATATCGTAAAAAAAAGTAATAATGTTTCTGAACACCCTGTATGGAGTGGTTTAATACACATTAAACTAGTCCCAATCGTATTAAGATAACTAAAACCATCGAAAACCACAGCTCACTCGACCATAAACGTAAAAACAAAATTATTCAGGAATTACCCCCCTCAGAACAAAAAGGGCCCTGAAAAGGGCCTTAGGACGCCCAAAATTTTGGGGACTCATCGAATCTTCATATTTCATATTATCAGTAACTCACATGTGAAATTTCATGAATGTACAAATTTTGTTGTTTATATGAAGTGTTTTTGTATTATTTTACCTGTACTATAGGTATTAATCGCGCTTCACCCATCCTACTGTCTACATCATTGCTCTTGCTCAAAATTAATATATTATATACAAACACATTCGCATCTAATAGTTCAAATAAACCTCAAGTGTTCAGCATCAAAATTACTATTTTATTTTTTATCATTCCATTCTCATTAGGGCCTACTAAAACTCTCCCTTTAGAGTAGTGGTGGCAGCGATACCTCCTAAAGACCCTTGACTTTACTAGCAACCGGTACATTAAAACCTCTTTTTCGAGCAACCAGGGGGTTTTCTTTCATCTTAATTTTCTTTTTGTATTAATTAGTGTTTGTTATTAATCATCATAAGGCTGCCAGTACTTGTGATCATGACTGAACCCATTTCGCTAAGAGAGACTTTTGCCAAATAAATGTCATCAGTGAATGAATTAATTACCTATTTTTGCTTTTTTATGGTTCGTAACAGCTTGCAAGAATAGTTTTGTTAATTATTGTTAATATTTAATATGTAAAATTATAACAGTTTAATAACATTGCACTGAATGAATAGTCTCTGGTTGAGAACTTTAATAGAGATTGGTTGTCTTTTCAAAATCTAAATTAGGATAAAATATTTAAAGGAAGAAAAGTTTTATATTGTGATTTATTCACCTGAGATTTAGACTAACTAAATATCTTCAAGTTGTCAAAACACTACTTTCAATATACTTTTACGAATGTTTAAAAACGTAGATAGCTGTAAAACAAACACAAAGTGTATCTACTATCTACATACTTAGCAAGTTTAAATATGGCCACGCCTTCAACGTCACCAACGCTACGAGCCTTGTAGAAACATTTTATTGCCTCCTGCACCTTCTCTAGTTTCTCATAAGTCTCGCCCAGTGCTACCAACATGCGACTGTCATTGGGCCGCAGTTGTTGTGCCTGTTTGTAGTAGTACAGACAGTAGTTTGTCAGCTTAAGTATCTCGTAGGTCTGCCCGAGCCCATACCAAGCGCGGTAGTCACGGCGATTTACCTCTGTAGGGGAAAAACAGATAAGTTACTAGGATGTAACAAGGACCATGGTTATAGGATTTTTTTTGCATAATGGCTTTTCTGAATGGGGAAAAGTTCAAAATGGCACACAAAATGGATAATTATAATATTTTACTGTAACTGATATTTTCAACCGAGAAAGGTAGGTTTGAGAATGGAAAAACTATCAGTAATAACTTCCTGACCAGCATTGGACCAGGAGTCAACTTTGCTTCCACCTGGGAAGAGGGACAGGTCTAATAGTTGGTCATTTAAGTTTAATGTACAATATTTTTAATTAAAATATGGAAAATGTACAATATTTTACAGTAGAACAAGTGGAAAATTAGTTGCGATGTATCTGCACAATGTGAGGGGAGCCAAAGAGGTTAGATGTTCCAAGGGCAATTTTCAGCTATATATCATCAATGAAGCTTGCACAAGCTTATATTAAATTTTTGGACACAAGATCATTTTTTTTCTTATCTCAAAACCATGGTTTGATCACACAAGCAAAAAACTTACAAGGTTGTTAGAATAAATAAGACCAGGGTAGAATTGGGAGAAAAACATGTTTTAAGCATACTTACCAATAGCCTGTCTGTAGCTCTGTATGGCTGCATTTGTGTTTTTCATCTCCATATACTCATGTCCCATAAGTGTCCAAGCAGATAGGTATTGCGGGTTCAGCCTCAAAGCCCTCTGAAAGTACAAAACCGCTTTCTGGTGTTCAGTTCTCAAACTGTAGTAGTTTCCTGGGATAAAATAAACAATTTTAAACCCACCCTTTGATTGAGATGTTTAAAGATAATATAAATAGTCCAATTCAAGCAGTTACGAAATTTCTAAACTACAACCTGCTTAAAAACTATGATTGACTATGGCGAAGTAAACACAATTTGGCATGATGGCTTTTAGTGGTGGAAGTGTATGCAGGGAAAGCTCAGGGAGGCTACAAACCAGTTAATATTAACACATCTAGATAAAAGTATAGGTGATTATTGGTATTTGAACAGAAGTTCCTTCCTATAACCCAAGTCCAACCCTTCTTTGAAGTTGTAAAAACAATAGAACATTGTTTCTAAAGGTTAATGAATGGCCGAGATGATAGTTATCTCAAAGTGAAATACTTTGGTGACCAAATTCAGTACTATTAACACAATGTGAACTTTTTAAACAATACCACACTAAATTACATTTTAACAATACAATTGAAACATACAATATTTTATTTTGGATACATAATAATACAGTTAGGTCAACTGTATTATTATGTAGGTCTATCTAAAATCAAATATGTATGTATTGAATTGTTAAAAAGTAATTTAGTATTGATGTTGTTTTGTTTTAAAAGGAATTAAGTTCAAATTTTGATGATAATATTGAATTTTGTCATGCAGGTATTTAGCTAGGCTTATACTATTCGTCTGTGATATTAGCAAGTGTAAATCATGCATTAGAAGACGATAGAGCTAATTTATTCTTCATTCAAGATAATCATCCTTTAATACAAATAATAACTCTAGTTTTTCATTCAAAACCAATAAACCTTTCACAATAACTCCCACCCATTGGTTTTGGATAGATTTTCATTGCATTTTAAATCAAGTTTAAAATATAATTAAACTTACCAATAACACAACAAGTTTCCACTCTGTATTTGTCTATTTCTGTGGCGTGATGTGCGAGATAGGCTAACTCCACCTTCATTTCTTTGACGTAAAGCAAATTTGAAAATATGTCCATATTGTCAAGCCGTAGAGGATCCAACTTCCTTAGCTCATGGAAAGTGGAGATTGCCTTTACAACATCTGTAAAAGAATCTTAATTAGTATGTTTCTATAAGTTACCAAAAAAAGTTATCTTACAGTAGACTTCTTCTCCTTCCGATTGGTTTAGTTCAAACTTTGGAGGACTCGCACACTTGCCGCTTGACCACATTGGTTAACAGAATTATAAAAACCATCACCAAACCACCAATTTTTTTTTTTTTTTTTTTTAGGGTGAGGAGGGAAAATGCTTTTACGCACACAGGTAGCCAGCCTGTAGTGTGAGACTCCTGAGTTTATCACAGACTACTCACTAAAAAACCCCCTCTACTCTGTCGGACACAGACCTGGAATTGTTTGTCACATTACTTCAAGTCAGGCCAACATGTGACCTAAGCCCACAGGGCTCGCACCGTTTCTGGCATTATTTATTTTTTGACCTACACCGCATCCCGGTCGAGGTCAAGCTTCTTGGCGCGGAGAACACCCTGGATGTAAAGTGACACACAGGTCCAATTGTCCTCACCCTCCATCATCATCGGTATGACTGTGTCCACCGACAGCAGCCCTACGAACTGTTGGGCCTCTAGGCGGGGCCTTTCCCAATGCTGGCAGTGGAAGAAAGTGTAATCCACGTCATCGGGAATGCCTGGGCAGTATATGCAATCGGGTGACACGGCTTTGCCCATCCTGAACAAGTACGACCGGAAAAAGCCGTGACCCGTCAGAAATTGGGTGAGGTAGAAGTTCACCTCTCCGCACCGCCGATTAACCCAAGGTTGGACCTGTTGTATCAGTCGCCTGGTCCAGAGCCCCCTTGTCTCCTGTTCCCAGCTCTCCTGCCACAGCTGGAAGGTCCGGGTGCGTTCCTCAATTCTTGCCTGGTCCTCCCCACGGCGCTGATAAATTGCCTTCCTCTCCGCCGCCAAAAGTTTGACGGGGATGACTCCAGCAACCACCAGGACGGCGGGTTCGGACACTGTTCGATAGGCAGATGCTACCCTTAGTGCTGCCTGACGCTGCACTCGGGCGAGCCGCATCCTATATATCTCCTTATTGAGAGCGTCTGCCCAGACTTCCGCACCGTACAGGAGCACGGACTGGACCGCAGACATCAACAGCCTTCTGCGGCTGGACCGCGGACCTCCGACATTGGCCATTAACCGACTAAGGGAAGAAACCATTTTAGCGGCCTTGTCCGCCGTACGGGTGATCTGGTCTCGCCAGCTGAGCTTGCTGTCCACCATGACCCCAAGGTACTTTGCAGCACGAGTGGTACCAAACCACCAATAACATAATAATTAATTAAATAATTAATTTAAATAATAATTAATTTGCAGTCATGTATGGGTAGCAGTCTGGGCCAGTATATAATTACTCTGGCCGAACCCTTGAGTCTGCACAGCCTGTTTTACTAGTGATTTGTTTAAGCATCCATGTTATTGTTCTATTCTTTCATGTTTAGACAGTATAATAATTGCTTGTACTGTATTGTAATAGTTTTTTACACATAGCATAATGTATGGTTTAAAAATATATACATTGATTTTGGTACCAGGTTCGGGTTATGATGATATGGAATTTGTTTTTGTTTTTTTTAGACAAGGGTTAAATCCAGATGTGTCCAATCAAGAAGATTACAAGGGTAACTACAATGATTACCTAAAAAAAGACAGGACTAAACATAGAAAGGTCCAAACCATCATTAGTAGGGTAAAGGATGAAAGGATATGTACCCGTCAAAAATAAGTCAACCTCCATTTCAGGAATCGTTTGTAGTTAAGAGCTACATGGAAAACTATTATGTCTTGACAAAAAAGCTTAGTCATACTACTCTGGATCAATCAGTAAACAAGTTTTTTTTAAGTTTAAAAGATTACAAGGCTAGATCAAGGCTGCACTTTACCATGAAATTTACACAAAGTAAGCCAACTTTAACGGTACAAATTGTACCAAGTTGTATCAAGTTAGTGTTTCTGTCACAATACTTACTTCTCTTGTTGTGGTACGCTACAGCAGTCTGGGCCAGTAGATAATTACTCTGGTCGAACCCTTGAGTCTGCAGCTGACTGTAGATGTCCAGAGCTTCATCGTTGAGTTGCTGTTCCAAGTATGTGTGCGCCAAGAAGAACTGCTTTATCCAGTGGTCAGGGAGCAGCAGGGACTTGAGCTGGAAACACATTTGGACTTGTAATGATGTAAGTGGAACTTAATTCAATGAAAGCCAAGAGACCAGTAAAAAAGTTAAACAATCCAAACATTCTAATTAGAAAGGTAATAAGTACTTGACAATGGAAAAGTCACAGGTTAGATTTAGATTGCACACTATATAATTGAAAAAAGAAATGTTTAGTAAGTAAATATAAGGATTCATACCATATCTGGTATTTTTCAACAAGATTTAACCCTTTGCGCTCGGAGAGGTCATTTATCGTCTGTCCTACGCAGTCGGATGTCCACATATAGTGGCCATCGCCATTATCGTGTCAGCTCAGAATTAATACGGCAACGTTGTGTCTCACAGCTCGGATGGCCACACATAGTGCCCATAACAAAATCTGAATTCCGCTCGGATGGCCTGTGCCAGTGCCCACAACACATTTTTTATATTTGTTTAATAATAGGTATAGTAGGATGTCTGATGAGTGCTGCAATCTATCGAGTAACTCTTAAACTACATTAGCGAATACAATTCCCGCCTTTTTAACGCCCAGAAAAGGAAAAAAAACGTATCGATCTGAAGCTATGTATCACGCCATGTCACTTGTTGTTTCAGTGTTTACGAAGTTGGAGTGAAGTAGTATTTATAACCTTTTAGTGCATTTTTCGTTATTAGTTATTACAGAATATCTTTTTAATTAGTTATAGTGATTGCACAGTTTTAGATTTGTACACGGTTTTGTAGTTATTAGTATGTTTTTAAAACAACATCATGGATAAAAGTTTGCGTTCCGATGAAGTGAGGGACTTGTTGTTTGAAGACGATCTTGGTAATGGTGAAAGCAGTAGCTCAGAACATGATAGTGATGTAAATTCAGACGTCGGCGAGCACTTTGATAATGAACTTCGTGAAGAATTAGGCTTGTTTTATGATGCACTAAATGAAACGGACTATTACGACAATGAAGAGTATATAGATGATCCAGAGTTGTTCAATGAAAATGGAGAAGATCGACCAAACGGGCAAGAAAGTATGGAATTCGATAATGATGACCGTCCAGACCATCGTAACATCGCAAATTGGCAGGACATCCTTGGTGACCATCTCTATTTTCAAGATGGTAGGAATAGGGAAGAAAATATAGGTGGTTATGTGCTAACTGACGAGCAAGTAGAAGTGGGAGAAACTGGGGAAATCAACGCCAGGCGTCAAGGAGAAAACGGAAATGAACAAGGGCAGAATGGAGCCGCAGCTGGTGACGGGTGGCGAGATTGGATAGATGGTGACAATGCGTTTGCCAAATTTCAATGGACAAATGATTCTGGCTATAAACCTCCACGAGGAAAAACCCCTAAATCCCCTTTAGATTTTTTTCTGCTTTTTTTTACCGACGACTTGCTTAATGAAATCGTCAAGGAAACTAATCGTTACGCAAAGGAAAAGATTTTGAAAAAAACTCCCCTTCAGAAGAAATCTATGTGGTGGTCATGGAAAGACATAACAGTACCCGAGTTCAGGGCTTTCTTAGGTGTTCTATTAAACATGGGTATGCATGATAAACCAGAAATAAATGATTATTTCTCAACTGATTGGGTCGACTACCAACCTTTTTTCAAAGATGTCCTAAGCAAAGAAAGATTTTTGCAGATTTTCTGGACACTCCACGTGAGTCCTCCTCAAACAGGACCAATAAGAGGAACCCTCCTAACTAGATCTGGGAAGGTGAGGAATGTCGTGGCATATCTTGACAAAAAATTTAGGGAGTTTTATATGCCACAAAAGAAGGTTAGCGTTGACGAAAGCACTGTAGGCTTCAAAGGCCGAATAGTATTTAAAGTGTATAACAAGGACAAGCCAATTAAATGGGGCATTAAAGTGTTCGTACTATCTGAGTCCAGTACAGGCTACATATGTGCAATGGAACCGTACTTTGGCAAAAGTACAACAGAAACAATGGAAAGAGCTGATCTAGGTGTAACAAGCCGTGTAGTTTTACACCTTGTAAACAAGTTGAAAGAAGCCTACGGAAACATTGAAGGGTTACATGTTTTTACGGACCGCTTTTACACCAATGTAGATCTTGCGACCGTACTACATGATATGAAAGTACATTTGACTGGGACTATCCTGCCCAACAGGAGGGGACTGCCGAAACAAGTAAGACCACAAAGGAAGAGGAAGGAAAAGGGCAAAGGTGGAAAAAAGCAAACTAAGGAAAAGGAACAGCAAGTTGCCAAACTAGTTCTAAAAAAGGAGAAGTTAAGACCTTTAGAAAAGAAGACAAAATGGCTCTGTTGCTGTGGAAAGATTCCAACCTAGTGATAATGTTATCTACTTTGTATGACAATAAAATGCAGACAGTAAGACGTATAAAGAAAAAAGGAGTTCAAGAAGAAGTCAGGAAGCCTACAGTAGTTTGTAAATACAATCGTTCAATGGGAGGCGTTGACATTGCTGACCAGTATATCTCATCTTACTCCTTCACAAGGAAATCCATCAAGTGGTGGAAGAAGGTTTTCTTTTGGTTGTTGGAAACAGCTGTCGTGAACTCTTTTATACTGTTCAACTGTAACCAGCAAGTCAAAGTGCGGCAGCGCAAGTTCAGAAAAATGCTTATAAAAGACCTTGTTGGTGAAATCAGGAACATGAATAAGAGAGGAAGACCTTCCACATCTCAAGAGGACGAAAGGCTAAATGGGAAGTTACACCTGCCATACCATCTTGAAGCCGGAAAATCCAAAGACTGTGCCGTGTGTAGTGACAGAAGACCAGGGAAAGAGAGGAAACGAAGTAAGTTTTTTTTGTAAAACGTGTTCAAACCACCCAGGTCTTCATATTGGCGAGTGTTTTGAGAAGTACCACTCAAACAAAAAACTGAAAGAGTAAGTACTTTTTAAGGCTCTTTTAAAGTGATCACATATTGTCGAAACATATACATAGACTTTAGACAACCTTGACTCGTTTTTGAATTTATCAATTATTTGAGGCTCAAATCTCTTTAAATGTCATGTAATATTTGGTTAGCCAGTTAAAATAATACGTATTTTTTGACAAAACAATATTTTGTAGGTGAAAACTTGTAAAGATACACTTTTGGATAAGTTTGATATTTTATGTATTATTGACCAATTAATTCAGCTGTACCTAGCCTCTTTAAATGTTATGGAATATTTTCCCAGTTTTAGGCCTAATAACTTCCGTATTTATGGCAATAAAATGGTGTTTTAAAAGTAAGAACTCTACAAAGATAGATTTAAAATAGACTTTTTCGTTCTTTTTACCAATGAATCCAGTACTGTATTATTTTCTAAAAATGTCATTTAGTATCTTTTGGTCAATACAATTACTTGTTTTCACAATAAAATGTTTAAAATACATTATTTCATTTTGCTTCTTATTTACCAAACCAATGCAGAAGATTCAACCACAACACATGGTGCAATGTGTAGTAGAGTGATAAAATATTTGATATTTTTAGCAAACTTTTTATTTGATCTGAATAAAATTGTTGTTCACATTACAGGGAGGAATATATACATTAGACTTAAGGCAAATGTTTTATCAAAATAGCATAATTAAAATAGATTTTCACAAATAAAAGAATTTACTCCTGAGAGCCTAGTAAAATATAGTATTTTTGGTTTATTATTACTTAATCTATCTATAATAGTGAGCCTTAAATTATAGTTCAAAATAGTTTTGAGGTTATTAATTTACGTTTTTTATCATTAAAATTCATTTCAACAAACTCATAATTATTTAATTATTTATTTAAAGTAATTGATGTCATTATTGGAACACAACTCGAGAAAATAATTCAAAGCTGCCGAAGCACAGCTGGCAAAATGGCTGCCGAGTTGGCAGAGAAATATGAGTGGCCACCATTAGTGGCCATCCGAGCGGGAGAGACAGAGAGTACGTAAATAATTCCGAGCTGTCTGCGACTACGTCATGGGCACTTATAGTGGCCTTCCGAGCGCAAAGGGTTAAAGATTTGTAGGTTACTTTGAAGTCGATGAAGATATTATTGCTTGATTTTAAGAGGGTAAACAATTTATAAACTTAGCTTTGATGAAAAATTAGGAACTGAAAAAATGTCAGCAGCGCTCAAACATAATGTGTGAATAATCAAATGATGGATTGCATGAACAAAACAATGGAAAAACATCACCTCTGATTTTTGGTTGATGAATGATTAGAGGAGAACACCTTGACAGGGCTATGTGGTATGCAATATTAGGCCTTATTCCAAAAGCACACAGTGTTTTAATGCGAGTTTTTCAGCACACTGATCTTGCAAAAACCCTTGCCATACATCAACAACAAACAATTAATGCTTGAAAATTGTGAAAGATACAAATATACATTTGAATCCTATATGTTATTTTGACACCGAATATTATTTAGTATCTGCACCAGTAGCATTTTGCATTAAGTAGGCCTAATCAATCACCAAACCCCTAATGGAAACCCAATCTGAACCTCTCAACTTTTTTTAAAGTTAGGAAATATCACTGCCATAAAAATTTACAAAAACCTAAGTAGGTACCTAGTATAATTGTGGAGTAAAAGTTATTAATTAATTCATAATAGAAAATGTGATCAAAATAATGTTACCTTTGCTCGATCAGGTATGAGAGTGGCCAGTTCGATCCAAGCCCCCCAATGCAGTGGCTCCTTGTGTATGGCCTCAACTAAAACCTGTATAGCTTCATTATGTAGGTCTCTCCTCTTCAGAACCACACCGTACAAGTACAGCATGTAAGAGTCTAGCTTCCAGTCTAGATAATCTGCTCTCAAATCTTGACACAAACTTTGCAGTTTCGAGTTGATCCTGGGATCTGGCCAGTCATCAGTCATGTCCTCAATCTTTTTCTTTTCCAACGACAAGTATTTGGAATAAGCATGGAGGAAACGACAAATTGGTGTGGTACTTCTCTCTGTGTAATGAGCACATCTGGAAAATAATAAACCGTGGCAGGATACCGTCTGTAATGGTACCTGGAAAATTGTATTCCTTGTAGAGTCATTCTACTAATGAGGTAATGACTCTTTTGTTTACAACCCACCATATGCTGACAACGCCACACTTCCACAGTCAGTATATAGGCCTATAAATAATTTATTCAAATTGTTGTTAAATTTTTTCAATTATGCGTCTTTGTGTTTGTGTTTATAAAAACTTTTCACAACCCCATAAATGAAGAAGATTCGCAATAGCTTAATATCTAATTTTTAAACAAACCTTAAGAAACAAAGCCAGTGGTCGTCTGAGAAAAAATATCAGATCACTCTCAAGTGGTTTTTGTGCTCTCAAGCACAACAGGAATTTAAACCTTTTATTTTCAAGAGAATACTAGTAACAGTAAAATTATTTAAGTCTGTTTTGTTGTTTCTCCTTAAATAATGATTCATTGTTGATGAAATTACACTAACAACAATAGGGTACAATCTAACAATAAGAACAATCTAACACCGATAAGAAATTAATAATATGGCATTACAAAAGTAATTTGCTCTGATAAAATTTAAAGCTAAAACTATTAGCCTATAAATAAAATATTTTCAAACCTTTACCTGTCATATTCTTTGACATCAAAGTAACTTTTGGCCATGAAATATGTATCATACTCATCTCCAAAGACTGCAGGATCTGTGTGTACTCTTTCAGTAGGATCAACCAATACGTCTTTTAGAGAAAAATTTAACTCGGATAACCTAGAAATTATCAAATTAACTATGGTAAATTTTAAAAGAAAAGCATCACATCACTTTTAACAAACTATTTTGCTTAATTCTGACTATCTGTACACGACGTATCAAGTAAGTAACCTGAAGTATTAAGTTATAACAAAAGCAGTATCTTTATATTATAAATGTGATCCAAAAGAGAGTCAGTTGATAGGAAACCAATGTAAACTCTATTTGCCTCATAAAAATATTCCGGATCTGACATATAGGCTTGCATGCTATGATTGGAACTCTTTATTATCTAATTTTGATGAGGATAAACCAGAGAATATGTTTGAATTTGTTTTTAATGTTATATTGAACAACTTATATTATTACATGCAAATAGATAAATGTAAACCTAAACTAAGATACAATAAACAAAATTGGTATACTGAGGATTTGGCTGTTATGAAGGATAGGCTTTTATTTCTAAGCAGAGTGGTAAATTCACCTAACAATAACACCAATGTTGATCTCAATATTAAGTATAAAGATATGAAAAAGTGTTATATATCCGCTATAAAAAGTGCTAAATTGGCAAATAACGTTAAGTATATAGAAAAAAGTAAAAATAAGTGCAAAGCTGCATGGAACATTATTAAAAAATATACAGAGCCCAAAAACACTTCTGTGACTCAAATTGAGTCTGAAACCTTTAATAGTTATTTTATCAACTGTGTTGATGAAATTAAAAAGGAAATTGGGAATAGCCCTAATATAAATAGTCAATCAAGCTCTAATTTTCTAAACAGAAGAAACATTGACAGTCTAATCACCTTCTCTTGGCAGAAAATCACACCTAGAGATGTCTTAAACGCAGCTAAAAAGATGAATAGATCAGATAGTCGTGATATTTACAATTTATCAAACAATTTATTGAAAAACATAGTACTTAGTTTGGCAGAGCCTCTTGCCTACTGTATAAACTGCCTGTTAAATAAAGGGATTTTTCCAAATATTCTTAAAATTTCTAGAGTCCGTCCCATCTACAAAAGAGGTCCAAAAGACCAACCAAACAGTTATCGACCAGTATCGGTCATACCTGTTATTGGAAAACTAATAGAAATATTAATTTATGATCAAATTTATACTTTTTTAGAAAACAACAATATATTGAGTAACCATCAGTTTGGTTTTAGAAGGAATAAATCCACGGTTGATGCTCTAGATAGCTTAATAAGAAAAATAATATCGGCATTTGAAAATAAAGATTTAGCTCAGGTCACATTATGCGACCTTAGCAAAGCATTTGATTGCGTGGATCGAGATAAATTAAACAAAAAATTTAATTTTTATGGATTTCGAGGGGTAACACTAGATTTCTTTCAATCATATCTTAGTAATCGGAAGCAAACTGTGCTGGTTAATGGACAATGGTCAAATGAGGTTACAGTAAGGGGGCGTTCCACAGGGTTCAGTCCTAGGGCCTCTCCTTTTTCTAATTTATGTAAATGATTTACCATTTGCGGTAGATTCTAATATTACACTTTATGCAGATGATACAACCTTCTTTAATTCTAATAACAATATTAATGATCTAAATAAATTAGTCACAAAAACAATGTCTCAGGCTTCTGATTGGTTTCAATGCAATGGACTTTTGCTCAACACAGATAAAACACAAAATTTGCTTTTTAGTTTAAAAAACAACCCAAATAATTTTAATCTTGATTTAGTCACAAATGCTAAATTCCTAGGTATTTATTTAGACAATCATTTAACTTGGAGCTCACATATAGATTACATTAGTACGAGACTATCAAGAGTAATATATCTTATGAGACGCCTTATAAACATTATTCCTAAAAATTACATCAGAAGTGCGTATTTTTCCTTTTTTGAATCTATCATTCGATACGGTTTAATACTGTGGGGAAACTGCTCAGGAATTCAGGACATTTTACTGCTCCAAAAGAAGGTGATTAGAATTATGGCTGGAGTACATTTTAGGGAACATTGCAAACCACTTTTTAGGCAGCTTCAGATTTTAACGGTCATAGACTTATATATTTTTGAAATCACAGTTTATATATTAAAAAACTCTCATCTATTAAAATTCAAAGACAAAATTCATAATTATAATACCCGAAACAAAACTAAAGCAGTGATTCAATATTGTCGCTTAACTAAATCGCTGGATAGCCATGTGGTGATATCTTTAAAAATTTACAATATCTTTGAGCCTATGATTAGAAAATATTCAATAAATCAATTTAAAAACAAACTCTATAATTGGTTACTAGATAACCCATTTTATACATTAGACGACTTTTTAAAAATTGGTGAAATCAAATTTTAACATAATGTAATCTTTGCACTTTTTTTTTTTTTTTTATTATTATTATTATTATTTATGTTATTTCTATTCTCTTTTAATATTATTATATTGTATTTTACATGAGATTTTAGAGGTATTTAATATTTAGTTCTTAAATGATTTACACAAATTTGTCTAACTTCTTTGATTGCTTGACAAAAATAACTTGAACAAATTTCTGTTTGTATTTAATTGCTGTTGTTGGAATTTAACTATTCCTAATTAATATTATTTCATTATTTTTTTCCCTTCATTGTAAGAAATTTACTAAGCTCTCAAATGTTTTTATGTTTTATTAATAGATAGCGTAAAAGAAAAAAAAGTTAAGTTAATTTATCATTTTAATTTTTACATCCTTTAGATACTTAGTCCTATACTATTGTAGATGTGTAGTATGTATGTATATGACGTAGGCCTATACATAGGCTGATGTATTGACTTTGTCAATGATTTGTAAAAATCCAAAAGACAAATAAATGATATGATTTGATTTGATTATGATCTTAACCACACCACCAATCAGTTCCGTTTTCACTCTATCTTTAATAATGTGTGCGTGTAGTTTTTTTGTGTTTTTTTATTAAACTAGACACAGTCTATTCTCTCTACCAGAGGGTCAATGACGAATACCACAGAATATTGAATAATTAATAATAGTCTAAAAATTTACATGCATGATAAAATGTTAATATAAAATGCATTATTCTGTTCTCTACATATCTATTTATTGACTTTCTTCATGGTACTTTATTCATATATTACTTAATTCTTTCATTCTAGTTTATCTTTAAAATAATTACTTTCCTAATGATTTAACCTAGCAGAACTTTGATACACTACTCCACCGGTTAAATCGATTGCTATAGCCTACAGCCAGCCTAATTGATTTTAGCAATATTTATATTTGGGCTGGAATTTATTAATCCAGCTACTTGGAGGTCACAAATTGTGGATATTTATAGGCATGCACTGTGGATGCGATACTCCCTGCTGTAGATTAACGTCCGCACCAGTGAGTACTACGACTATCCGCAGTACTATTATGATAATTAATTAGACCAATTCGTTGATTAGCCTACAAGGCAAAAATGGGGTCCGGGTTCCACTATAAACTACATATGACTATATGAGAGTATTATATATGAGAGTATGGGATATATTAATTAACAGTGTCTGAGGAACAAGTCGACCTCAGTCAATAACAAGACTACAAGACATAAACAAAAGTGTATTAACTTCTATGAATTTTGATTCATAAATCACATATTTGAATCTTGATTCTTGATTCTATAAGTATGCCTTCTTTTGTGTTAATAATAACGAATGTCTAGCACTGAAAACCACCACTCCTGAGTCTGAGGTTGTGGACAATCTTAGACATAACTCACTTTAGCGAATTTCCCGTATAGGGAATAAGCTACTACCGTAGTACTCATGGTAAGACCTGGGCCCAGGACCGATTTAATTTTTCATTTTGAGGTCCCTAGAGGGCAAAAACACCATCCGTTCAAATTCATATACATATAGCCTATATATGTGTGTCCGTAAGCGCGATAACTCGAGCAAAAATGATCCAATTTTGATGAAATTTGGTACAAACGTGTAAACCTACGTTTATTCGAATGAGTTTGCGATCCAGAATAATCGGACCATGGGAGCGGGGGTTCATGGGGGGTTTTATGGGGTAAAAATGGGGGTTTCCCATCATTGACCCAAAAAACAAAAAATTTAGTGTAATTGAAGCGCTGTTGTATGCCTAACGGTCACGGAGAAAATTCAAAAATAGTGTTATTTAAAATTCCTATGTTGAAAATTGTTGTAGTTTACTTGTTTATGGATATATGTTGATAAAATTTGGCAAATTTATTTATTTCATCCTATACTATTGACGTATGGTCAAAAAACACTTTTTACCTTTCCCGTAGCAGCAAACCTAAGCACTTGTTAAATCTAATGTTATTTAAATAGGGAATAAATTATTTATGGAAATATTTGTGTAAAAATGTAATCAGACAAGTTGAAGTTCGCTTAGTCTGCAGGTTTGCTGCGGCGGGGGTATTTTAATTCCCAACAGTAGAATCCAAAAATAAAAAACAATTAAAAATTAAACAAATTAATAAACAAGATAAGCTCAGGAGCTGATGAAATACCGTTAATGATTTTTTGAGAGTTTTCAGACTTCATCGTCAATCCTCCAACCAATCTCACAAACACCACTCTTTTCTGCATGGACAATTTCCCAATGCACTAAAACTTGCAGAAGGCCAATTTTCAAAAGGGGGTTCAACCATACAAAATGAAATAATTACCGTATAGGCCCATTTCTATGCTTCTGAGTTTGTCCAAGATATATGAAAAGGCTGTTTTAGAGAGGCTCTGGGCATTTTCCGAAAAGAATAATATAATATTCAAAGATCAACATGGATTTGTCAAAAGCAAAAATACTACAAGTGCAATATTTTCCTTAGTGAACCAAGTGGTGCAAGCTTTGGATGTACAAAGCAACTCTCAATGGGTATTTTCTTCTATTTGAGTAAGGCTTTTGACATGGTTGACCTAAGCCTAGCTAAATTAAACAAAATAGGAGTCCGAGGGTTTGCCTCTGAGTGGTTTTCGGAATTTTTAAAAGGCAGGAAACAATGTGTTGAAATACAATCCACTATTACACCGGGCTTCAAAGTAGATTTAAGTCTTCAGAACCCCTGTAATGAGAGGTGTGCCCCAAGGCCCCATTCTTGGCCCTTTGCTTTTCCTCCTTTTCATACATGACCTCCCCTCATGCATAACCCAAGGTAAACTGTGCCTTTTTGCAGATGAAACTTCCCTAGAATTATCCAGCCCTTCCCTAGCAAATGGCACTCATAGAGGCAAATGCCGTACTTCAACGCTTCAGTGTTGATGATAACCTTCTGAAAACCAACACTGCAAAGACCCCTGCTAATCAACTTTTGACTCTCAAACCGGTCCAACAATAATCCGAATATGTCAATCTTCTTGATCAAACCTTCATTTGTCCTGCACAGTCTGTTAAATTCTTAGGCACCCACTTAGACAAATGTTTAAATCTCATGTTGATTACTTGATAAAACGTGTAAATATAGGAATTTTTCTCGTCGGAAGTTCTTATTTCTGTTTACTATGGCTTGATATTCCCATCATATCTAGCCTAGTTTAAATGCTCTGCCTGTTAGGGGATATGAAAACAAGCGTAGGGTACCACCGGTACCTCCGTTCTTTTTAAAATGTAAAAAAGGCTATTCATGTTATATTTTCCCTTTTCAGAAGACGATCTTGTAAGGAATCATTCAGGTCAGCTGCAATTTTGACTCTTCCCTGACTATAGGCTACATCCTTGAGACCCTTTCATTTGTAAAAACTTCAGTCATTACTTAACACCAACATTGACTCCAGTCCATATTCCTTATGTACATCATAACTTACAACTTAAAAATTCCCGTCCTCTCAACTTAAAATTTTCAACCTCACCCTCTGTACAATGGAATTAAACTTTTTCACCAACTTCCTCAACATCTAAAGCTGAAGACTGGTCTGCTCAGGATTAGGAGAAAACATTTAAGTAGGCCTAATATAAACAATTTTTGGATGAAAAAGCTTGCTACAGAGTCTGCGATTTTTCCGCTGACATGTTATCAGTTGTTTCTGTTCTGTTGGATTTACTAGGTCAAATTGTTTTAGTTAGTAGTTTTTTATATTCTATCTTTTGTGCATTTCATTGTAAACTTGACTAGGCCCTATGCCAATATAATGTAATTTTGAAATTATGAAATAAAGAATTTATGTCTTAAAAACTAAGCCTAGAAGACGATAAACGAGCTTCAAAATTTACAATAGGATGAGAAGTCTATTTACCTACTTGTGTTGGTTAGTCTAGGCAAAGGTCTAGGCCTATGCTAAAACCTAGGCCTAGGGCCTATAGTTGGGTGTAAGCTCAGGCCTGGTCAACAAGTTATAGTGATGGCGAATGGCCTATGGTGAACTATGACGATGGCCTATACATTTTTGTAATGTTTTCGGCAATAAATGTTTCTGATTTCTGATAGGCCTAATTATACAACTTACCATTTAGTTGTATGACTAAGACCCCTAATGGAACAATCCAAAACAGCCCTTTGAATACTAATCTTTACACTTTTTAAGTCAAATTTTCCCGGATCGTCAATCATTTTGTGATTGGGTTATTTCATAATAATTTTCTTATCGACTATTCTTGTTTTTAATTAAAACTAAAAATGAAATCCGTTTAGAACTGAGGGTAAAAATGGTTCTAATTAATAAAAGGTAAACACCGCTCCGAGGAGAGAACAGAGACAAGACAAGAATGAAAATGAAATGAAATACTATAGTTCGACTTCGATAATAAAAATTGATTATTGAGGTTATTCCAACAAAGTATGACAACAAAACAACAAACTCCCTCCACAGTCCACAGGCCACAACACAAGAGTCAAGAACACAGTTTAGTTTAGTGAGGCCTAGATTCAATCGGTTCATTGGTTTTGTCTCAGAGCTTTGTGTTGTGCCCATATGATCGGTTGGTTGGTCTGCCGGATTGCGTAGTTTTTTTTCAATTGGAGTTCCGGCATATAGGGCATAATGCAGTCATTTGGAGGCTTCTGACTGGCTATAATGAAGGTTTACTAATCTAAAAAATAGATCTGTTCATAAAATAAAATTATAAATGCCTCAAATTCATTTTTATAACTTTTTAATTATAAAATTAAACTATCATAACCTAATCAAACCAACCAAACTTGCTGATGATGAAAAAATCCAATGAAGGTTTACTGATCGAAAAAAATATTTATGTTTATAAAATAAAACTATAATTAAATGGCAATTCATTTTTATAATGTTTTAATTATAAAATTAAACTATCATAACCTAATCAAACTAACCAAACCTGCTGATGGTGAAAAAACTTTAGACAAAAAGTTAGTGCCATGACTGGGATTCGAACCTGGTACCTTTAGATTATCAGTTCGGTACGCTATCCACTACGCCACCGAAGCCGATGGCTGCTCACCGTATCGTTGCGGTAATGGTCTTCTCTCAAGCCAATCAGTATACTGAATCTCCCTATATACCGCAACTCATATTGAAATAAAAATTACGCTTCCGGACTTGTCTAATTACAGGCAAGATCAAGATGGCGGCACAATTTGTTTTTCAGGATTAATTTTGCCAACAGTGTAATTTAGAGGCTTCTGATTGACTATAACGAAGGTTTAGTAATTGAAAAATTATTTTTTGTTCATAGAATAAGATTATAAATGCCTCAAATTCAATTTTATATTTTTTTATTATGAAATTAAACCGTCATAACCTAACCTAACCAACCAAACGTGCTGACAATGAAAAAAATCGAATGAAGGTTTATTAATCGAAAAAATAGTTCTGTTTATAAAATAAAATTATAAATGCCTCAAATCCTATTTTATAATTTTTTTTATTCTAAAATTAAACTATCATAACCTAACCAAACTAACCAGACTTGCTTATAATGAAAAATCAAATGAAGGTTTAACCGAAAAAAATATTTCTGTTCATAAAATAAAACTATAAATGGGTCAAATTCAATTTCATAATGTTTTAATTATAAAATTAAACCGTCATAACCTAACCAAACCAACCAAACTTGTTGATAATGAAAAAAATCCAATACAAAAAAATTGTGCTACAGGTTTCGAACCCGGGTCCTTCGGATCATCAGCCCAGCACTCTATCCACTACACCATCGAGGCCGATGGCATCAACCGTATCGTCGCGGTAATGATGTTCCCTCAGCCAATCAGAAGCCTCAAAATAATACTGTAGGCAACACTTATCCTGAAATAAAAACTCAGCAAGATGGCGTCATCCTGTTGTTTTGTTGATAGTAAACAAAAATATGCAAGATTATGATTGCAATATAAGTTTATTTATCTATTTTACGAGCAACCCATTTTAACAAGATCATAAACCGATGGTCGTTCTTTAATCAAATACCATGCCATAGGGCTAAACCTAAGACTAAACCAATATCTCCAAACTAGGAAACTTGAGATATGATGTCGCCGATATTTCTGATGTCGCGGGCATGATGTCTGCGACATGTAATAAAATGCTACCATATGGGAGAAGAGGCACGTGCTGGCAAAATGAGAAGGAATCAGTTCAGTTTTTCATCAGTTTTCAATAATGTCATCGTTAGAAGAAGATGGTGTGTTGTTGCTGTTGTTGTTAAGAGTCTTCTTCGCCCCTGTGAAAACAATAAAAACATGTCTTGAACGTTTCCTCGCTCCGGTTGTAATGTGTGAAGATATAATGTTAAAACTTTTTTCCCTTTATTTATTTATTTGTATACGGTATAACACCATTTTCACAGGGTTGACATGCTGATCAGATACAATATTGAAAGATCCTAATTAAATTTTCTTCCCTTCTGCCTTTTCTCATGTTCTTTTACTTTTTTTTGTTATTTTGCAGGATTTATTGAAAGGCAGATAGGGACTAACATCACATGCTAATGGAATAAAAAATTGGTTAAATAGCAAGCATAACAATGGATAGAATTGGTAACAATAACAATTGATAAATACTACAAGAAAACATGCGACTAGATAACAGAAAGATAATACATACATCAAATCAATACTAACATCACATGCTAATAGAAAAAGAAAAACTAGTTGAATAGCAAGCATAACAATAGATAGAAATTTGGAAACAATAACAGTCGATAAAATACTACAAGAAAACATGCAACGAGATAACAAGAGAGATAATACTACATCAATAGTACAAGCAATATCAATAAACTAGTGACAGACGGCAATAATGACTAGGGAGCATTGATAAGGAAGCATTGACAAAGAATTAAATTATTACACAAGACCTGTACAATTAAATCACAGCAGAACGAGATTACTGTTCCTCAAGAACCGAAGACGCAATCCTCTTGGACAACCCGTGGACAGCAGTCAAAGAAGTCCACATAGTGACAGAGCCGATTGCCGAGTCGATGCAGTCTAGGAAGAGGGCTATAAAGTTCATAGTTCGTGGAGCAATGTTGGCGAGCAAACAGCACATTGGAACGAGTGGATCTAGGTGGGGAAACATGCAGGTCAATCAGCGCAAGCAGATCAGGACAGTTGATTCGTCCATTTAGTATCTTGAACAGGAACATGGCATCACTGATTTCCCTCCTCTTGGCCAGGGTATCAAGTCCAAGAAACCTTCTGATGTCCTGGGTAGGTACATCCCGGTACATGTAACCCATCCTACACCCAATAAGACGTAGAAATCGGCACTGGACGCTCTCCAGACGATCAATGTAGCACTGTTGGTGGGGTGACCATATAGAGCTACAATACTCAAGTCTTGACCTCACCAAAGAAATGTACAGTGTGCGAAGCGCCTCTATACTCAGACCACATCTAGAGGATCTCATGATGAGTCCCAATATCCTGGTGGCCTTAGAATAAATTTCCTCAATATGGCGTGAGAAACTCAGATCCGCAGACAGTACAACACCCAGATCTCGAATGTTGTCACTTCTAGCGAGGGGCAGGTTGCTTAGGGAGTAATTATAATCCACAGGCCTTCTAGCTCTACTATATGTAACCACCACACACTTTATAACGTTGAGCCTCATGCAGTTATCGGTGCACCAATCTTCAACACGCCGAAGACATTGCTGAAGTCGAAGGCAGTCCTCACTAGAGCGAACAGTTCTAAAAATCTTCAAGTCGTCTGCAAACAGGAGACAGTTGGAGTCAAGTACATCCACAACATCATTGACAAACAGGGAGAATAGAAGCGGTCCAAGATGAGAGCCCTGTGGCACTCCAGAGAGAGCAACAAAAGGATCGGACAATGCATACTTGAATTTAACTTTGAGGGATCTGCCACTCAAATAGGAGCTGAACCAACTGAGTAGACTGCCGCAGATCCCATACCCCTCCAACTTTGCAATAAGATGTTCATGACTGACAGTATCAAATGCCTTTGAGAAGTCTAAGTATATACAATCAACCTGGCTACCTGAAGCTAAGGCAGAGGTGACTAAATGTTGGAGAAGAGCTAGATTGGTGAGAGACGATCTTCCCGCTATAAATCCATGCTGTTCAGGGATAATCAGAGCTTGTAAGTGGAACATAAGTTTGTCGATGAGAAGGCATTCAAATACTTTGCCCAGAGCAGGTTGAATAACAATTGGCCGATAATTTGTGACTTCTCCCTTGGATGAAGATTTATGAATTGGCACGACGTAGCCTTCTTTGAGTGCATCAGGAAAGATCCCGGCTTGAAGACTCTTGTTGAAAAGTGCAGTAAGTTGGGGGCAAGTAACTTTGAGCAGTGTTTCAAAACAGATGCAGGTATGTCGTCAGGGCCAGTACCCTTGAATTGGTTGAGTTCAGAAAGCTTCTTCTCAACATCCGATGATTCAAGCACGATTGAGGACAGGTTCATTTGATTTCCGAAGTTATAACGAGAAGTCGAAGAGGAAGGAAGTTTGTAGACTGATGAGAAGAATTCAGCAAACAAGTTACATATTTCGGAAGGTGACTGTGATGAATAACCATTGTATGTAAGTGATGGTTCATTGGCGGAGGATGACGTCATGCTCTTAATAAACCCCCAGAAAGATTTTGGGTTTGAGGTGATGGCTGAGTTCACATGATTGATATAGTTATCATAACATTGTTTTGTGAGGATCTTACACTGGGAACGAGCCGTAGAGAACTTGACATAATCCGAGGTGCGAAGAGTGGACTTGTATTGGGAATGGAGTATTTTCTTCTTGATGACCAGTCGCCTCAACTCAGGGGTAAACCAGGGTGGAAAGTGAGTTGAATTGATTTTCTTGAGGGGAGTATTCTCCAGAACAACTTGACGCACCAAATGCAGGAACTGGTCGAAGTGTTCATTGACGTCCTCGGGTATATAGTACACCGTACCAAGTAATTGACTGAGATGCGTAAAAACCCTCGAGCAGTCGATTCTACTAAAGTCTCTAACAAAGAGTGGTTCTTCATGAGTGGTGTTATGGGGCACACAAACCTCCAGGGCAAGAGCGGGATGATGATCCTCTGCAGGCAGAAGGAGATCCAGGGCATTCCTCACGGAATAATATGAAGAAGAAATTATTAAATCAAGTGTAACACCTCGGACATTGGTAACAGTGTTAATTTGTTGAAGTTGATACAAGTTCATCATATCAATGACCAGACCAGATGACTTGCACTTGGGAGTAGGCTGGTCACAGGACCAATTCGTACTCGGCAGATTAAAATCACCCAGAAGCAGTATGGAAGAGGACCCCGAGTCTTGGGAGAGAAGCTCATCAATAATAACTGGTACTCCAGCCCCATCTTCAAACTCTCTAAGGGTCCTCCACTTCTTCCTTGTCCTCCTTAGACACATGCTACTGGCCCTTAACGTCGCACAGATGGTTTTTACCCTAATCCAGTTCATCACTAAACTGTAAGGTTTCTTCCATTTTTCTGTTAGGCGTTCTGCCATTGCTCTGAGCAAGGTCTGAAACTCTTTGCCCAGCATTCCGTCCACAGACGTGACTAGTGGGGTAAAAGATGCATTCTGGTTTCTGTAATTGTTAAATATTTCCTCTTCTTCTCTCTTTCTGCATTTTCCAACACTTTTTCGTATGGGAGGTTCAAGTACGACGGAGCATTACATTTACAGATTAATGTTGGTTCTAGGGCACTCATACATGATATATCAAAGAAAATCAATAATATAAGTACAAAAAATCTGAAAGTAACGTAAATTGAGTCACTTTTAGACATTGATAAAACTAATTTTTTTTTTTCATTTTCAACCTTTTGAGGTATGAGAGCTTAATACAACTATTCAACTAAAGTACATTGATACGTAATTTCAAGAAAATCTGTTGGAAAACTGCCTCCGAAACGGGGGACAAATCTTGGTTCAGGCGGCAGATGAATCACCGACGTGTTGATTTAGTAGTCGTGTGCTTACGATGTTTTCAGAATGGCGCGCATAATGACCCCGCACTACCCGCCCGTCATCAACACATTCCCCCCAGGTCATATCCCCAAAACGCAGGGTGATGAAGACTCTTAAGGAGAAGAAGACGACGGCGAAGAATACATGTGTGAAGAGAGTTCTGGACCCATCCTTAATGGAAAGACAATCAGTTAGACTGCACCTTCTAGCACGGCCACAAACTCTTTATTGGTCTGTTCATCGTCGGGAAGCGGCATTTCTCTATGATGACAACACTCGTTTTCTTGACACGGGACACGAGTATAATATAACCACCACTGGCACCACTTGAGTAATATAACCCACCACTCAACTCACAAAACAAAACAGGAAGTACCACAGCGGCAGCGCCGAAACAAAACAAATAGAAACGTGTTATGCGCATGAGCGGGCCCAAGAGGTACGAGAAATGTCTTTCCAAACATCGACCGGTTGGTTCGCTCGAGACACTGCGACACTGGTGTGTATAGCTCCATAAGTTAACATTGTGTAGGTTGGTTTTCAGGCGGCATGTCGCAGGCATGAAAAATATCTGCGACATTATGTCTGCGATAGGTACCGGTGTGTAACCCGCCTTAATAGCTTCAAAAAAGATTTAAATAAGTTAGTATTTATTTACTATAAAAACAATTTATAATGTTTAAAAATAACTTCAAATACACAGGGTTTAACGTGCAATAACTTAAATAAGTGTTTGATACAAGTCCTTGAAATAACGGATAACCCCAATAGTATGAATGGTTAGGATAGAATGGAAGTTGACGTTGACAGCATCCCAGTCATCCCACCAACCAATCATACAGTCAACCTAACAACACGAAACACCGAAAACAAACCAGCAAAAATAGAAAAACACTAAACAGTGACAGTGGCACGTTTTTCTCGGAGTACAGTTTAGTAGTGACCCGGGAAAACAGCTGCAATTTATTTTTACATCCCATCCCAATAAAAAAAGTCAATCGAAGCCGGTATTTACTCAGGGGAGGTATAGAAGAGGCTACGATGACAGCTGTGGGCTTCTTATTAGCTGAGGGAACGCCATTACCGTAACAAAACGGTCTATAGCCATCGGCCTCGGTGGTCTAATGGTTAGCGTGCTGGGCTGATATACAGATGGTCCCGGGTTCGAATCGCGCTGATAGCATTAACTTTTTGTCCAAGATGTTTTTATTATCAGCAAGTTTGGTTGGTTTGGTTCGGTTATTACAGTTTAATTTTATTATTAAGTCATTATAAAATTTTAATTGAGCAATTTCTAGTTTTATTTAATAAACAGAATTATCTTTCCGATTACTAAACTTTTGTTATATTATTTCTATATCAGGAAGTTTGGTTAGTTCGGTTAGGTTATGATAGTTTAATTTTATAATTAAAAAATAATAAAATTGAATTTGAGGCATTTATAATTTTATTTTATGAACAGAACTATTTTTGTGATTAGTAAACCTTCATTGCCAAAGTGCTCTCTACTACAGCGCTGTTCACGGAGGAATTTAGAACTAAATGCCTCATTCGTACCTCCCCTAAGTCAGACCCATCGAAACCCATGTATGTACGTACCTCTCCTCACTCGACGTTCTGTACCCACGAGCACCTTCGCCTCCACAGAGCTCTTGGAACACTTTCCGAGGTAACTGTTACTTCCTATGTGTATTAGCTTCTCACAGCTATCCGCTGTAACTGTTATTATTCCATGAATTTAAGTTGTGGTTACAGTTGACAGCGACAGCAGCAGCTGTACCAATTTGAAGTACGTCTACGCCTACGTGATTAAATAATAAATTCAACTTGGACAATGTAACTACGAAAATGGTTATTTTTATTGGGGAAAATAAAAATAGTAAATAGATCTATGAATATGTAAAATGTTTTATGCTAGAAATTATGTTTACATAACAGTGTTTTAGGCGAATTTCCCAATAGGGGAGTAAGTTAGCTATGTAGGTGGCACGGTAAGACCTAGACCCGGGACCGATTTCCTTTTTCATTTTGATGTCCCCAGAGGCCAAAAACACCAATTTTGATGACATTTCGGTTTGAAGTTGTAAAGGTGGGATAAACTTAAATGAGTTTACTAACCAGCATGATCGGATCATGGGAACGGGCTTTTATGGGATAAGTTTTTCTGATTTTTGACCCACAAAATAAAAAATTCCCAATTTCTCTCTAGACCCTTTTAAAGAGCTTAAAAAAAATAAATAATTTACTTAGTAGCCTACATATATCAAAGTTTTTTTGTACGGTTAATGGTAACGGATAACATTCAAAAAATTGTAAACTTCCTGATTTTCTTCCTTGTTCACATGGGAAACTATATTCCCATGTGATTCTTATGGAGAATATTTTAAACTGTTGTTTGCTTGTTTATGGACATATTTTAATCAAACTTGGCAATTTCTTTTTTATTTTATACTAAGCTAAGTGTAGTGGCACCACACTATTAATATTTTACTAAAAAACGCACTTTATTAGTTTCTTTGTAGCATCAAACCTAAGTTAAGTACTCGAACCTAATGTTATAGATTTGATTGAAAATCAATCTAGACAAATGGAAATTCGCTTAGTCGGCAGGTTTGCTTGGTTGGCGGGGGGAGGTTTTCTTGAAGAGTAGGCCTATTTTAATAATTAATTGTTACTCCCATTAATTAAGGTAGTTAAATTATTAATTTATCGTCACTCTTTACAATCCACAATTGAATTAACTGTGACTAGTAATAAATATTTTAACTAAATATAAAATAGGCCCTATACATTTTTTTTTTTTTTTTTTTTTTTTTTTTTTGGTAGGAAGGTGTGAATGCATTTACGCACACCCTTGCTCCTGCAAGGGTAGTGTGGGACTAACAGAAACAGACTACCCACTAAACACACCTCCCCCCTCCCTCTAAGATGGCTGGGGAGGGCGGTCACAGCGTAGCAGGATTTGGTCATGATTTTCCGCAGCCTTTTTCTGTGAACAAGAGAAATTTTACAAACAAATTCTTTCTTAAGCATTAAGAACAGTCAGTAATTGTTTACCTAGACTTTATCCTTTGCAATTTTTTCCTTTGAAACATATAAAATTATTTTTTTATTAAGATAGAAGACCAGAAAATATTTGTGAAGCAAGAGGTAATAAAATGGGGTTTTCTTTTCTTTTAGGCATTGTACAAATGCAGTGGGCATCGTCAATATATACAACTTAGCCTAAGGAAAACCATGCAAACAAAGCACTCAAAATAGGTCTGCCTCACTAATTGGAGATATAAACAATCAGGTCGCTAGGGCCTATCGTATTTCTTGAAGGAAATAATAATAAAGAAATTTGTCTATTGTCTATGTCACTTTTAAGCGTATTTCTAAGTAAAAGATAAAAGAGACATGTAGGGATAAAAGAGTGTCAGAAAAAGTAATATTGGGGTGAGGGGATGGTATAAAAACGGAAAGTAAATAAAAGATACATCTAATAACACTTATAACATATATTTACACTTATACTGTTAACTCACAAGACGGTAGATATACTGTACATAAAAGATGGTACGGTAAGTGCCGATCCATCTTTTATGTATATTTACCATCTTGTGAGTTAACAGTATAAGGGTAAATATATGTTTTAAGTGTTATTAAACGTAACTTTTATTTACTTTCCATAAATTTAATAACACGTACAAAGCTGATCAAGAAGTTATTTAGTATAACATCCAAAAAAATTACAAAATACAAGATCGGGTAAAGGGTGGGAGTAGCCAGGTAACAAGGTAGGTAAATAAATTAACGTTAGGTTAGATTATTGAGTGAAAATTTAAAAACGTACGTTTTCAGGAAAAGCCCTTTGCAAATTTTTTTCCCCTTTTTTCAAAACTTTTAATAGTTTTTTTATTTCATTAACATTTGAAGTTTCATAAAATGTCCATGGTAACGCAATATCTTTGGTAGTTTTTTTTAAAAGAGCATCTTTAGTAGAAAAACACAAAATCCTGTCACGACCATAACGGACGTTTAAATGAATATTAAAAATAGTTAATATTATTTTTATAACTATGTTTTGCTATAAACTAATTTACTTTTATGACCATTATACAATAAAAAGGTCACTGAGCTTTTGGTATATTTGGTCTTTCTAGAAAAAAATAAAAAAACTCAAAAAATTGAAAAAAAGCCAATAAAATCTTTTAAGTTTGTATAACTCCGAAAAAACTTACCTGAGACCCGAAAAATCGTTATGTTTGTATATAGGTGTGCTTCTTTTGTGTATAAAACATTGAAATATGACGATATTTTAATTTTTGAAATTTTTATGATAGAAATCATAAAAGTGATGGTCAGGGACAAGCGGTACGGTCGTGAATTGTCTGAAATAATCTAAATCTTTCTAAACAATCCTTCAATTATACTGTTAGTTATAATAAAAATATGTGTTTCAATTGAACTAAACTGTTCAATTTACAATTATATTAAAGTTATTGTCACGACCAAACACACTATAATCTATAAGGCTGGATTGGTCGTGAAAAAAACCGCGATGGTCGTGAAACTTTGGTCGTGAAATTACGTGTTATTTGGCTCTGTTCTGGCGGTAGCCCTGCACCTCATGTTCGAGGATACAAAGTGGACTTCTAGGTTAATCTAGCAATTGAAATATCTTATAAACAAAAATTAATTAACACCATGTCTACTTCATCGAATGACTACGTACGGTCATGGACACACCAAAATTACAAAAAACACAATCTTTCCTTTATTAATCTTGTAATTCCTCCTTTCAACTCAAAACGACCGGCACTACAATCCTGACGTACACCCCGAACTAGTCTCTAAAACCAAATGACTCCATCGACGCCAGGCTTGCCACTGTCGTGCTCCAAAGTTGAAAATTTTTCCCAAATAGTCGTGACGCCAAATCGAGGGACAGACTTATTTTGTCATGGTAGTCAGTTTGCAATGACAATAAAATTATAATATGCTCCTTTTTTGTAAGTTTAATAACCATTGATGACATAAAAATATGGCTTTATATATTTCGGCATGAATAATTAGTCTAAAAACAGCGTGAAAGTTGGAAAATGTACCCTAGGGACACGTCATGGTCGTGAATTTCGAGACTTTAAAAATACGAAAAAAATACCTAGAACCTATTTAAAACTAAATAAATGTGTGTAACATGTTGCCCCCATTCCAAAAAATATAAAAACACATAATAATAAACTACAAATCCAGTATCTACAAAGTAAAAGGCCAGGGACATGAAAACGTACGTTTTTAAATTTTCACTCTATTGTTTATGTAAAAAATAACCTAGCCTACAACATAACATTACCTTATGTGGTCGTTATCACCTCTACGACAGAAGAGCACCTCTTTAATCTCAAATGCTTTTCCGAAGAAATTATTTAATCGTATATATTCTTAGAAATTTGTTTTGAGTGACATATATCTTCCTAGGAAAAAATTGCAGGTAATTAGGCAAACAATTAACGAACAGTCATAAGGCATTCCCGCCAGGATTCTCCATATCCTTCTGTAAACAAGATAGAGGAATTTCACATATATACATAAATTTCTTAAGCATTAAGAACAATCAACTAAAATAAAGAATACATGCATAAACTAGGCTCTACCACCTAATTTGAAAACTCAGCTATGCGTAACATAGGCATACATTCTTATCTATCGTTTCAAACTTTGAAACGAATTCCACTTCAACGCTTCCATTTATCATCGAAGTAGTAGCTTTCATTTTTGCAGGGCAGTAACTATTTATTTTCTTTGTTCCCTGAATTTTCATGGATCGTTTACGCTGACACTCAGAAGACAAGTGCGTTCGGTAATTACCCGAACGATGACACTGATAGTATGTCACTTTCTTGTCTTTACTTCGGTAGCTACCCCTCCTGTTGATGAACAGAGATTTTTCACTTTCTTCATGACACTTCTTCCACTTTAAAAATTCATTTTCACTAGTAAATGTAATTTTCTCTGATTCAACATTGATCTGATGTTTAGCAAGTAAGTGTTCATTTAAATTGGCTGTCTTTAGGGACGTTGCGATACTATCGATACCAGTAGGTATCGATACTTTTCTTTCGATACTTGCGGTATCGGTATCGGTATCGAATGAAGCGATACTTTATCGGTATCGGAAGAAAATATGCAGTATCGGTATCGAAAAAGTAGTTCTAATTTATATTTTATAAATATGTATGTTTTATCCAATTTAAACGTTGATTTCTTTCAAAGGCTCATATCGATTTAAATTAAATAAGGCTGTTGAATCTAACCTTATTTAAATATACCATTTAAAGTGGAGTTTACTTATAAAGCAATAACCATCATCTGTAACATATCACTCCGCCTACGCTTAGTCGATTTGTCATCGTCATGTCCATGTCATATTACCGCTTCGCTGTGCCGGTTGCTGTTGTTATTGTTTTCAGCTTACTGTTATTTGAGGTTTTTAGTTATTAGTTTCAATGTGATTCACAGTGTAGGATTTTATGTTACTAAACAAGTTTAAGTGTGTTCATTATTAATATTAAAATATGTCTCCTCCCAAAAGTAAACTGTGGAAACACTTTCAGAAGAAAGATTCCAAAACAGCCATTTGCAAGATTTGTTTGAGAGAGGTGAAGTTTAGTGGAAATACAAGCAATTTATTAAAACATTTGAAAAGTAACCATAAGAGTGTTAGTGTTAACCAAGATGATGAACCTGCATCAAAGAGTGACAAACAAAGCCTATTACAAGGTAAGCCTACAGGAAGCGTCTTAGTGAATAGACCTTTAACCTCTTTAGCTTCTACATCACATTCCAGCTTAGATTATAACGATCCTTTGGCTATAGAAGTCTGTCCAGTCAACGTAGAAGCTGATAAAGCGGCTTTAGTTTCACCAATAACTGAAGCATTTAACAAGGCCCGTGCTTTTGCTGTAGGTGGCATTCGCTACTCCAAAACTGTCAATAGTATTCTTTATTTTATCTGTAAGGACAACCGTCCATTTGCTGTGGTTGAAGGTGAGGGTTTTAAACACCTCATGCATGAACTGGCCCCAGCATTCAAGATCCCTTCAGTTGACTTCTTAAAAAAACAGCTTATTAATAAATATGAAGCTGTTTCCAGTAGATTGAAAACCAAGTTAAACAAAGCTACGCATATTTGTCTTTCAACAGATGTTTGGACAGAGACAATGGCTGAGAAATCATACTTGGGAGTCACAGCCCATTTTTTAGATGGTATCAGCATCATATCTATTGATCTGGCATGTAAGCAGTTAGATTCCAATCATACAGCGGAATATCTTGGTGAGAACCTGACAAAAATCTTAGCCGATTGGGAAATCGAGAAGGAGAAAGTAATCAGTATTGTTACTGATAACGGTTCAAACATAGTGGCAGCAGCTCAAATTGCTCTTCCTAATAAGCAGATGCCTTGCTTTGCCCACACCCTTAATTTGGTTACAATGGCAGCAGTTTCCCATCCGGATGTAGTAGGAATAATAGCAAAAGTAAGATCCGTAGTTAAGTACATCAAAAACAGTGTCATCAACTCGGACAAATTGAGAAAAATTCAAATTGAAAGTAACGTTCCAGAAGGAAAGGTGAAGAAAATGATTCTCGACGTTAAAACGAGATGGAACTCGACCTATTACATGGTCGAACGTTTTCTGGAGCTTTTGTCAGTAGTGAGCCAGATTGTAATAAATGATAACACCAGCCCAGAAATGCCAACTGCGGTGGAAATTTCAGATCTGCGAGACCTTGCATCGCTCCTGAAACCATTTGAGTTTGCTACTACGGATATATCTGGGGAAAAATACATAACTGTATCAAAAATCATTCCTATGATCAACTGCCTAATTTCTCAGTTAGGAAAATTCAATGCCACTAGTACATCTATGAAAGCGGTGAAACAAACCTTGGAGACGGAAATGGCAAAACGGTTTGGAAAGGCTGAGCAAAATTATCGCCTAGCCATAAGCACCCTCCTCGATCCTCGATTTAAAAATATTCATTTTCAAAATGCATCAGCTTGTGGAAGTGCCATTTCCAAACTGAAAGCTGTCTGCAAAGAAGAGAGTTCTCAGTCATCTGTATCTGGAGATTCCAGTGAAGAGGAAAAGACTAATCCTGCGTTTGACTTTTGGCAAACTCATAAAGAATTGGCCCAAGGGAAGAACAAGAAAGGAAAACAGGCTGACTCTTCAGAGATAACTTTGTACCTTTCAAATCCTGTGACGCCTTTAAAATCCCATCCATTGGAAGCATGGGAGGACATGAAAAATGTTTTTCCAGCCTTGTATAAACAAGCAAGAAAGAATTTACTTCATATGGCTACGTCAGTGCCCAGCGAGCGGCTTTTTTCCAAGGCTGGCTCCACAGTGAACCAACTACGCAATCGTTTATCAGCCAAGTTTTTGGACAAACTTGTTTTTTTAAATAGTGTGTCAGATGAGGAGTGGTTCCTGTAGATGTTTTACATTTTGTTTTTGATGTTTTTGTTTGGCTCACTTAACTTTGATTCACAATTCTACAAATTTTCTGTACATCAACTTTTTAATAAGCTTTTTAAGTTGTAAAAATAAACGTTCGTTTTACATTGTCTGAGAGTTGTCTGATTTTTCCAAAACACATCAATCATGAAGTAACTAATTTTTGCTATTACAACATCTGGTTTACTGTTATAGGCTACTGTTTATTTCAAAGTAACATCATTAGCTGCAATTTTTAAGAAATTATTCTCTATGTTAATCTAAAAATGAAAATGTTTATAAAATGTTAATGGTAAAATATATAACTTTAAAATGGAATGGGGCATCTACAAAAACCTCAAAAGTTCTTTTAATAATACAGGCCTTACAAAATTTTAGTTAAAGACACCTGAAACCCATGTGCAAAAATGTAAAAAAAATTTCTTAGTGATATTATTTTTTTAATATAGAACAATAAGAATTATTCTTATCTCTTATGGTGCTTGCTCTTAAACTAATGTATTATTCTTCTAATTATATAGGTTTTAACTGCCAATTTCATTACAACTCACGATAAAGGCATACATTTTCATTCGATACCGTACTCATTCGATACTTACGGTATCGATACTTTTTATTCGATACTTTACTGGTATCGATACCGCAGATTCGATACGGTATCGATACCAAGTATCGGAAGATTGGTGGTATCGCAACGTCCCTAGCTGTCTTACCAAGGTCTGAACTACATATCGCACACTGAACAGTTTGTGAACAATTGGGGTTTCCATCATTAGGGCTGTATCCGTTGTGAAAATTATCATAATGTCTCTTCAGAGAAAACCTTTTAGTGAATGTCTTATCACACAGTTCACACACATGAGACGTCATTCTAAGTTATTAAAACTGAATCACTCAAAAGTTCATAACAAACTACTTACACTTAAAACTTCACAACAAAAATTCTACACACACATTCGACATTCCAGTTGACATTTAGAACCTAACTTAGGCCTACTCTTATAAATAGATAAGTTATTAATTTAACTATTTCAAAGGCAATAACTTCGACCTAAACTCAACTGAAAGGCCCAACTTACTTAAAATAAACCTAGACCTACCACTACAAAAACTGCAATCTAACAAATTCACACACAAATACAACTCAACCTAACCCTCTTTCTTGAGGAATCCGAAAAATATAGGTTAAGTGAACACTTAAAATTTAATAAATAATTCATGCACGTAAAACATTTAATTGTCAATACCTAATAACAAATCAGCTTCAGCACACTCACAGCACTTTAATTTTCATAATCATAAAACACCTTTTCAAGCAGCTCAAGTCAAAAGTAAATAAACAGTAAAGAATAAACACCTTTTCCTTTACAAAACCAAAACCACAATGCACATTGCGATTGCACAGTTTGACAGTTTGCTTGCAACTGCTGCAACTGTTGAATGAAACAACTATCTAATCAGGACCAATACAGAGTTACAGTTAACACAAATACAGTTACACAAATAGCTGTTATCCCAGGAACTGTTCCAAGGACTACTGTGCATGTGGAAGAGGAGGTGCTCGTGGGTACAGAACGTCGAGTCCTCTCCTCCTCACTCGGCTCAACCTAACCTAAATTGCCATTTATATTTGAGTACACTTCAAACATAATAATATAGGACTAAGTAATAACTAAACTAAACTAGCCCTAGAAGACATTTAAAATAGTGTAGTGTGTCGTCAAAACCTAATATAATTTCAATTTCAGTCATGGCAGAGGGTTTTAGTGATTTGAGACAATTATTACGTATCAAACAGAAATGCTCAGAAGTTGACCACGAATTTCCAGACAAAAGGTAGGAATAGGATATTCACCCCCATTTTTATACCCAACTTGTTTTATAAAAATCAAAATCAAGGGAAGACCGAGGGTACAGTTTGCTATGCTAATATCGGATTCGATTAGTAAACCTTATTTCGATTTTTTCACTAGCCTATCAGCAAGTTTGGTTAGTTAGGTTAGGTTATGACAGTTCATTTTTATAATTGATATAGTAAAAAATATTGATTGTTAAACTATATTTTCGGAAATTCATGAGATAAGTTTCTTTAAAGGAAAATCACTCGATTGAGCTTAGCACAGAGGGTGTCAATGTACTCCTCACAAGCTCAGAATCCAGGGCGAAACCCAGAAGCTTTACAGGATCATCACTGCTGGCAACATTTTTGTGAAGACTAAACATGATGTCCTGAGTCTTATCTTTGTTTAAGGCTAATCTGTCTAATGACAGAATTGATAGGCTACTTTTTGTGATTTGATTCAACTTAACTTTTGTTTTGGTTTGTCTGGTTTAGATTTCTCCTCAAATGTTATTCATGTTATTCATTTTTATAACTTAATTGTATTTTTACCTAGGTATGCAGCAGTACCTGTTTATTATTCACATCATCGTACTATTGAAGAGGAAATATCTGTTTTAAATCTTTTAAAAGAGGGAATTCAACAGAAAAGATTATTTGATGACGTCCAATGCACAAAAATTGAAGCAAAGATAGATCGAGTTGTAGAAAGAGCCGATAAGGGAAAGTATAAACCTTGCACTGTTGATCGTGCTCCGCTGCGTAACAAGTAAGTGTAGGCCTAAAATAATTTGCTGTGAATCCGCTCTGGGTGGCATAGTTACTTAGGCCTATTTAGGCTAATTAACCCTCTATCTGGCGCTGGTCGATTTTAGACCACTAAAACGTGAGTTCTCAGTGGCGCTGGTCGATTATAGACCAAGATGACATGGGTCGGGTTTTTCTATTATTAAAATATGAAAACAGTTTTAAAACGCAATAAATCTTATACCATTAGAAAGATGAGATTCTGAGGATTCATTTTCATGCATAAAACATTATTGAGTGAGTATTATGTACTGAGAAACGGTAGTTTGAAAAACTAGAGATTTCAAAATAGATTTTGGCGGTGGAAAGTTTTGGTCACCTGACTACAAAAACAGCTGTTTTTGGTGATTGTCAATTAAATTGTATACAATATTAGTGTTATGAAAGCAAATGTTTAGAAACCAAATTGATATGGTTTTATTCAACTTAATAATCAGCTACATTTTACATGAGAGAATTGCACAAAACAGTAAACAACATACATAATCAAAACAGTCTTAAATAAAACAGCTGAAGAAATATTTGACAGTACAATAGAAATCATATTACATAACATTCACCCCATCTTTTTTTTTAAATGTAATCCCTTAGATAGGTGGGAGGTCTTCGGACTCTAGTGGAACGACGCAGGTTTGTTTCTTCGTTATCCCTCACAGAAGTAGGGGTCACGGTCTCATGCAGTGGGGATGTTTCGATTTCAGATTGAAGCAGGTTTGATTCACGTTTTAGGTCTTGAAGAACAGGATCTAGTTCTTGACTGGGATTTTCTGAAGTCACTGGCTCATCCTCTTGTTGGATAGCTTCAGGGGGAACAGCGAGATGTCGCACCGATACCAGAGCCTCTCTACCATCTCTATACTTGATGCGAGCATAGTCTGGATTAGCCTCTATCAGCTGAGCTTGTTCCACTAAAGGTTCATATTTGTTATTTCTTACATGCCTTCTCACTAATACTGGTCCTGGATTCATGAGCCATTGAGGTTGAGAGGTGCCATAAAATGATCGTCTCTGGTGTTTGAAAAGACGTTCATGTGGGGTCTCATTTGTAGCTGTACATAGTAACGAGCGTATACAATGCAAAGCTTCTGGCAAAACATACTCCCACTGTTCTGTCTTCAGTCCCTTGTTTCTCAGAACAAGAGATACAGTCTTCCAAATCGTTCCATTATCGCTCAGCTTGAGAATTACCTCGAGGGTTGTAAGGTGAAGATCGGCTAGTGGCGATTCCTTTAGAGTGTAAGAAATCACTCAGTTCTTTTGACATGAAAGCAGAACCTTGGTCGGAGTGGACAAAAGCAGGCATACCAAAGATGGTGAAGATTGATGTAAGTGCTTTGATGACAGAAGATGCTGATGTGTCCGAGCAAGGAATAGCAAACGGATATCTTGAAAACTCATCAACAACCGTCAGTATATATTTATTCCTTGTCACAGATGGTATTGGCCCCTTAAAATCAATGTTAAGTCTCTCGAAAGGAGCCATTGCATGGATGAGTGTTGATGGGGGTTTTTGATAGAACCGAGGTTTCACTTCCGCACAAACAGAGCATGACGCAGTCATTCGCCTGACATCTTCAATAGAGTAAGGGAGATTTTTACTTTTTAAGAAATGAACCATTCGTACTATTCCAGGATGTCCAATGTCACAATGAATTCTACGGAGTTTTTCGAAATCTCTACAAGAGATGGAAGATGAAACTCGTGAAAATGCATCTGCTACTACGTTTTCCTTGCCAGAACGGTACACTATGTCGTAAGAGAAAGGTGCTAGTTCCAATCGCCACTTTAAAATCTTGTTGTTCTTAACCTTTCCCGCGTGTTTCTGATTGAACATATAGGACACAGATTTCTGGTCTGTAATTAATTTAAACCGTCTTCCAATCAGGAAATGCCTCCATTTCTGTATTGAATCAAATATTGCGAGGGCCTCTTTTTCCACAGCAGGTAGATGTTGTTCACTCTTAGTTAGGGTTCTTGAAAAGAAACATATTGGCCTTCCAGCTTGTGAAAGGGTAGCCGCTATAGCTGATTCAGATGCATCTGTTTCTACAGTAAATGGAATGTTTTCTTCAACTGCAGACATACTGGAGTTCGCTATTTCTTCTTTTAATGTCTTAAAAGCCAATATTTCTTTACTGCCTACTGGGAATGATTTGACTGTAGTAAGGCAATGAACCTTCTCAGAGAATTTAGGAATCCACTTTGCGTAATAGGACAACATGCCAAGAGCTCTTTTAAGGCTTGCATTATCAGTTGGAACGGGGAAATTCAAGAGTGATTGCAAGCGGTCAGGATCAGGACGCATGGACATGTTTTCTACAATGTACCCCAGAACTGGAATGCTGGTCAACGAAAACTTAGATTTTTCTTTGTTCAGGGTAAGATTATACTTTTTAGTTGCTTCCATGAATCTCTGTAGGTTTTGATCGTGTTCTGCTTGGCTACGACCACAAATAGTTACATCGTCCAGATATGCAAACGTGTCTAGTAGATTTTCAGTTTCTATAATCTGGTCAATAGTTCTTTGAAAACACGCCACACCATTTGTTACGCCAAAAGGAATTCGAGTGTATTGGTAAAGTCTCCCATTAGCTTCAAATGCAGTGAATGGTTTATCTTCATTCCGAATAGGTATTTGGTGATATGCCTCCTTCAGATCGATTGTACTGAACACTTTATATTGAGCAAGCTTAGAGACAAATGATTCAATGTGAGGTAGAGGGTAGGCGTCAAGCTGTGTGAATTTGTTGATGGTTTGAGAGTAGTCAATACACAGACGTCTCTTGTGCCCATTGTTGACCACAATCACTTGGGCTCTCCAAGGTGATTTACTCGGTTCAATTATTCCTTCTGATATAAGCCTACTTACTTCACTTTTTATGAACTTACTATCATCTTCAGAGTAGCGGCGGGACTTGATGGCTACAGGCTTGACGTCATTAGTTAGATTATCAAACAGTGGTGGGGGTGATACTTTAGCCCTAAGTAGATTGCAAACGTTGAAGGGTGGGCGTTTACCACCGAAATTCAGCTCCACAGCAGAATGTTGCCGAAGGATGTCATGTCCAATTACAACATCGGCACATAAATCAGTTAAGACGAGCAGCTTTGTCTGTGGGTATTCGTGGCCATCGCACACCATGTCAACAATACAGTGGCCAAGAGTTGATGAAACATGGCTTGTTGATGCCATCGATATTTCATGCTTTGTCGGGTATTTAGAAATATTGAATCTTTTCACAGTAGCTTCAGATATAAAACTGTCGGAACTCCCAGTATCAATAAGTGCATCTACTGGTTTGCCATTTAACATCAGTGATACTGTAGCTTTTGAAAGACATTTTTGTGAGGCAGCAACAAGAGAAGAAGACATCGAGTTTATTTCTGTCTTTTCACTTTGAGTTGTTTTACCCTTAAATGCCCTACCTTGGTTGCGAGAATTGCAAACTGTTGCCCAATGGCCTTTCTTGTCACAAATATTACAAACTGAGTCTTTGGCAGGACAGTTGGCTCGAGAGTGTCGTAACCGTCCACAAAAGAAACATTTTTCTCTTCTTATCGAGGATAATTGGTGTGAAGACGAATCAGGAGCTGCCTGAGAAACATTTGTATCAGTAACATCAACATTTTTAGGAGTTGACTGAGATATAGAGTTACAAGGGCTTGAAATATATGAAACTGCCTGATTTTCAGCTGATTCCAAGGTAGTGGCTTGATTATAAGCTTCTTCAAGAGTCAAAGTTAGATTTTCAAGAAGTCTTTGTCGAATGGACTGTGATATTAATCCTCGAATGAAAGCGTCTCTTATGTACTCGTTGCGATTTTCATTAGCAGTGACAGATTTAAAGTTGCATGCTTTACTAAGTTCTTTGAGTTTTCGAAGATACTGATCAATATTTTCTCCATGTTCCTGTCTTCTAGTTGCTAGTTGATGACGCGAATATACCTCATTAGTAGGCTTTATAAAAAGTTTGTCAAGAATAGATATAGCTTCAGTATAAGAATCAGCCTCTGAGATTATTTCATATATGTTGTAGTCAACAAAATTAGATAGAAGTTTTAGTAGATCATCTTCTGCAGCACATATTTCTTCCATGAAATTCTCGAAAGTGGTTTTCCAATGTTTCCATTGACGATCAGAATGGGGGTCATTAGGGTCCAAAGATAGGCGCTCAGGCTTGAAGTATTTATCCATTTAGATTTCTTGGAATAAATAACTTGAATAGAAAAGATAGAATAGAACTTGTATAGAAGAACTTGTAATAATATAGTTAAAAGATGTATACAATTCTGAAACTACAATAAATTCCCTACAATTACCTGTGAATCTATAAGGTTGATTGTAAAAATTTTATTTTGTTTTTAAAAATGTCATAAATATTATGTTTTTGTTAAAAATTCTTCAAAATTTTACATTCCGACGTAAATTTCTCAGACATTTTAGAATTCAACTAAATATAACTATATATTTTCAGAAAGATCTATTTATTACCTATTGTACAGTATCGTTTCATTTTTTGTTGATGCATTCTATCATTTCCTACGTGACAAAAAGAAATTTGGTAGTTTTTCAAAAAAGAAAATACGTATGAAGAATTTATTTTTTTATAATTTTATTTTTATGAGTATTTAAAAAGCATTGATATTTCTACGTAGGGAATCATATTTCACACAAACTTTACATTTAGATAAAATGTGTAAAAAATTATTTTGTGGTTTTCTTGTGGGTTGCTTTTGAAATTTCTAATTTGCATAATCCAAAAATTTGCAAACCTTTTGCTACTACGCCTAAACGCATTGCTAGGAAAAGAATATTTTTTTATTATTATATTCTAAATTCATCACTGAAATAGAAAATATATATATGTGTGTACTTATATTCACAAATAAATGTTCTGTGGCAAAATATATGATACCACTACAAAAGCGCCAAAATATACCCGCCACTGGGAAATAAAATGACCGCCAGATCTAGGGTTAAGTAATTGGTGTGAACCTGGCAATAACTCCAGCCATAAGTAGTGCGCGCGGCCAAAAAAATTTATTGCTGGCCGTTTTGCGGCAAAATACGTCCGCGAGCAATATTACCGATGATGCCAACAGATAGAGGACACTTTAACGGACACGACAGTATCAATATCATGTACCTGGGGGATAAGTTAAGGGGGGTAAAACCAGCAATAAGTTGTGCGCGCGCCCGAAAAAATCTATTGCTGGCCGTATTGCGGAGAAATACGTCCGCGAGCAATATTACCGATGATGCCAACAGATAGAGGACACTTTAACGGACACGACAGTATCAACATCATGTACCTGGAGGATAAAATAAGGGGGGTAAAACCAGCAATAAGTAGTGCGCGCGCCCGATAAAATCTATTGCCGGCCGTATTGCGGAAAAATACGTCCGCGAGCAATATTACCGATGATGCCAACAGATAGAGGACACTTTAACGGACACGACAGTATCAACATCATGTACCTGGAGGATAAAATAAGGGGGGTAAAACCAGCAATAAGTAGTGCGCGCGCCCGATAAAATCTATTGCTGGCCGTATTGCGGAAAAATACGTCCGCGAGCAATATTACCGACGATGCCAACAGATAGAGGACACTTTAACGGACACGACAGTATCAACATCATGTACCTGGAGGATAAGTTTAGGGGGGTATAACCAGCAATAAGTAGTGCGCGCGCCCAGCAATAGATATAATCGCGTGCGCTCACTACTTCTTGCTGGTTTTACCCCCCTTATTTTATCCTCCAGGTACATGATGTTGATACTGTTGCGGGCTTAACGGGTTCTTTACAATAAAAACTTGGCGATTTTATAATAACTATTTATTTACACTAAATATTATCTATTTACAAATTTTACAATTGCCTAACACCTAACTAACCCTATCTAAACCTAGCTAAAGCCTATTCTAATTTACAATGTTTCTACTTACAGCTAGCCTCTACAGGATTTATCACTTCTGTTACAACACTGTCACTACACTGTCACTAGAGTCACTACACTGTTACTCTCACTGTCACTACACTGTCACTCCACTAGCACTAGCACTGGTCACTAACACCGACGGGCACTTGCTGCGACGATTCTCGGAAGGCTCAACTCAACTCAACAGCCGTGTGCCGGAAGACGGTCCCTTATATAAGCTTGCCGTGGAACATTCTAGAGACTACTCGTAGGCTAGACAAAGGTGTTTACAGATCGCTGTGGAAGCTTCTGGTAGATGTCAAAACCTCTATTGACGTAGTCCGTTGACATGGGTCTATTGTCTTTCGGAGAACCCGTGTAAACAAACAATCCTTTTGAGACGACGCCTGGCTATTGTTGCGCGGGGCTCCTGGCTTGTAACACTGCCCCCTCCTTAAGACTGTTCTGTCCCAGAACAGATTTCTCTCGAAGTTTGGGATCTTCTGGACCAATAATGTCTCCGGTCCCCCACGGGTTGAATACGCAGACCACAATGTCGATGCCAGTGTCCTCGAAAAGTTCCTGCACCATATTTCTTACAATCTTCCATTCCAATCCGTCATAACCACATCCCAGCCTTGGAATAGCCAGCTTTTTGATTCCAATCCGAAGGAGCTTGTCTCGCAGGTCTTGCAGGCTTTTCTTCAAGGATTTGTAGGACGGTTTCTTGTTAGATGTTTCCTTCGTAACGAGGTAGAACAAATGCTGTCCATTGCGCTTCAGGTGAAGGGTTGTGCCAATGGCGGGGCTCTGACGCTCAAGATCTTCAGTCCCTCCAAACTTTTTCCTGAAGACTGTGGCTATACCTCGCGACGTTCTCAGGTCTTCTGCTACGCAGTGTGCCAAGGCATATTCCACTGGCAAGGTGAAGAGGTCCTTGTATAACAACCTCAGTCCCTCATTTCCATATCTCTCAGGCACGACGTCTCTTGGCTCGGTTGAGAGGTTCCGAACTTGTTGGCTGTGATCTCCTTTGTAGGATGCAAGCCTGTTAAAATGAACAATTTTTGGTTTGCCATTTGGTTGTTTCTTAATCCTGTAGATGACGTCATTTAAACGGGAAATAACTTCATAGGGTCCTTCCCATGAGTTCTGGAGTTTAGGTGAATAACCACGACGCCTTCGAGGATTATGTAGCCACACGAGATCACCAGGTGTGAACCCTCCTTTCTCGGCCTTCACGTCGTACCTCTCCTTCATCCTGTCACTTGCTCCAGATATGTTGCGACGAACTTTCTCATGTATCTCGTCCATCCTCTTCCGCAGATCCGATACGTAGTCCTCGCCAACCACACATTCATCCGGCTTCAATCCATACTGCAGATCGCATGGAAGACGGAGCTCTCGGCCAAAAACTACGTTGGCTGGAGTCTGGCCGGTGGTTTCGTTGACAGAACTCCTATACGCAAGTAGAAACAGGTGCAGGTATTGGTCCCAGTCCCGCTGATGTTCGGAGACAACTTTTGACAGATATCTTCCCATCGTCCTGTTCATGCGTTCTACCATGCCATCTGACTGTGGGTGCAGAGGTGTTGTTCGAGTCTTCCGGATACCAAGAACTTCACACATTCTGGAGAATACTGCTGACTCAAAATTTCTTCCTTGGTCAGAATGAAGTTCGAGCGGGACTCCAAATCTGCTCACCAATTCCTTGATTAATATATCTGCAACTGTTACCGCTTCCTGGTTAGGCAATGCATAGGCCTCTACCCATTTGCTGAAGTAATCCATTGCTACCAAAATAAATCTATTTCCAGCATCGGACATGGGGAACGGTCCTGCTACGTCAATGGCAATGCGCTCAAACGGGGCACCTACGTTGTATTTCCTCATTGGTGCTTTTCGTTTGTTGACAGGGCCATTTGATGCTGCGCAGGTCACACATCTTCTGCACCAGTCTATGACGTCATCTCTCTGATTAGCCCAGTAGAAGCGCTCCCTTACTTTCACCAGTGTACGATGTACTCCTAGATGGCCTCCAGAAATTCCACCGTGCACTTCCCTTAGCACTTCAGGAACCCTCTTCCTTGGAATTATTAGTTGGAGTTTTCGGTGCCCCCCTTCCTCCGATTCGACGACTCGCTTCAAAACTCCTTCTTCCATTAAAATCGAGTTCCACTGCGCCCAGTAGGTCTTGACGTTCTTAGACAATGGAGCAATATCCTGCCACGATGGTCTTCCTTTATTGTCCATCTTCCACTGCATGACGTGTCTTAGGTCTGTGTCTTCCTTCTGGTCCTCTGACAGTTTCTTACTGTCCCATTCGTCGTCAACGGCGGTCACGCGATGAACTGATGCACTTTTGTCTTCCTTGCGTGTGCAGTGCACGCAGTTGTCCCCGCACGGTCTTCTCGATAGTGCATCTGCATTCTTGTGGCTCGGTCCCGCACGATGGATTGATTCGAAGTCATATTCTTGTATCCTTTCTAACCATCTTGCAACCTGTCCTTCGGGAGACTTAAATCTTAGCAACCACATCAGTGCGGCATGGTCCGTTCTCAAGAGGAACCTTCTTCCGTACAGATATTTATGAAAGTGTTCTATGGACTTAACCACTGCGAGAAGCTCCCTCCTGGTGACACAGTAATTACGCTCAGGTGCTGACAGGACCTTACTGAAGTACCCGATCACATGTTCTTCTCCATCCTGGAGCTGAGAAAGAACTCCTCCAATGGCTGTATTGCTGGCGTCCGTGTCTAGCATGAACTTTCCGTCGGATCGTGGGTAGCTCAATATGGGTGCGCTGCATAATTTAGTCTTTAGCTCTTCAAAAGCTTTCTCGCAGTCGTTATCCCAAACAAAGGTCCTCTTGTCTTCGGTCAACTTGGTTAGTGGTTTTGCAATATTAGCAAATCCCTTAACAAATTTCCTGTAGTAAGCACACAGCCCGAGGAAGCTCCTAACCTGGTGCTTATCCTGAGGTATTGGCCAATCGGTGATAGCTCTGATCTTCTCCGGATCCACAGACACTCCTTTGTCCGATACGACATGGCCGAGGTAATTGACCTGTTTGCGGAACAAGTTGCACTTCTTGGGGTTCAACTTCAGATTAGCCATCCGCAGTCGCATGAAGACATTCTCTAGGTTCTTCAGGTGGTCTTCGAAGGATTTACCTAAGACGATAATGTCATCCAAGTAAACCAGGCATGTCTCCCATGACAATCCCCTGAGGACGTTCTCCATAAGCCTTTCAAAAGTAGCAGGGGCGTTGCAAAGTCCAAAAGGCAGCACAGTGAATTGCCAAAGTCCTGTCCCAATAGAGAACGCCGTCTTCTCCTTGTCCTCAGGAGCGAGCCCGACCTGCCAGTAGCCACTTCTCAGATCCAAAGTTGAGAATATTTGACATCCTCCCAGAGTGTCGAGTGTGTCATCAATCCTGGGGAGAGGGTAGCTGTCTTTCTTGGTGACATTGTTGAGAAGGCGGTAGTCTACGCAAAATCTTGTTGAGCCGTCTTTCTTTTTCACTAGTACCACAGGTGACACCCAAGGGCTGTTAGAAGGCTCGATGACACCATCCGCTTCCATCTCTTTTATGATTTTCTCAGCTTCGTCACGCTTTCTGCGTATTCAACCCGTGGGGGACCGGAGACATTGGTCCAGAAGATCTCAAGCTTCGAGAGAAATCTGTTCTGGGGCAGAACAGTCTTAAGGAGGGGGTAGTGTTACAAGTCAGGAGCCCCGCGCAACAATAGCCAGGCGCCGTCTCAAAAGGGTTGTTTGTTTACACGGGTTTCTCCGTACGTGCCAGTGAAAGACCAATTGTTGCGGGCTTAACGGGTTCTTTACAATAAAAACTTGGCGATTTTATAATAACTATTTATTTACACTAAATATTATCTATTTACAAATTTTACAATTGCCTAACACCTAACTAACCCTATCTAAACCTAGCTAAAGCCTATTCTAATTTACAATGTTTCTACTTACAGCTAGCCTCTACAGGATTTATCACTTCTGTTACAACACTGTCACTACACTGTCACTAGAGTCACTACACTGTTACTCTCACTGTCACTACACTGTCACTCCACTAGCACTAGCACTGGTCACTAACACCGACGGGCACTTGCTGCGACGATTCTCGGAAGGCTCAACTCAACTCAACAGCCGTGTGCCGGAAGACGGTCCCTTATATAAGCTTGCCGTGGAACATTCTAGAGACTACTCGTAGGCTAGACAAAGGTGTTTACAGATCGCTGTGGAAGCTTCTGGTAGATGTCAAAACCTCTATTGACGTAGTCCGTTGACATGGGTCTATTGTCTTTCGGAGAACCCGTGTAAACAAACAATCCTTTTGAGACGACGCCTGGCTATTGTTGCGCGGGGCTCCTGGCTTGTAACAATACTGTTGTGTCCGTTCAAGTGTCCTCTATCTGTTGGCATCATCGGTAATATTGCTCGCGGACGTATTTCTCCGCAATACGGCCAGCAATAGATTTTATCTGGCGCGCACACTACTTCTTGCTGGTTTTACCCCCCTTATTTTATCCTCCAGGTACATGATGTTGATACTGTCGTGTCCGTTTAAGTGTCCTCTATCTGTTGGCATCATCGGTAATATTGCTCGCGGACGTATTTTTCCGCAATACGGCCGGCAATAGATTTTATCGGGCGCGCGCACTACTTATTGCTGGTTTTACCCCCCTTATTTTATCCTCCAGGTACATGATGTTGATATTGTCGTGTCCGTTAAAGTGTCCTCTATCTGTTGGCATCATCGGTAATATTGCTCGCGGACGTATTTTTCCGCAATACGGCCGGCAATAGATTTTATCGGGCGCGCGCACTACTTATTGCTGGTTTTACCCCCCTTATTTTATCCTCCAGGTACATGATGTTGATACTGTCGTGTCCGTTAAAGTGTCCTCTATCTGTTGGCATCATCGGTAATATTGCTCGCGGACGTATTTCTCCGCAATACGGCCAGCGATAGATTTTTTCGGCCGTGCGCACTACTTATGGCTGGAGTTATTGCCAGGTTCACACAAGTAATTAAGTATGTTATTATATTACAGTGTAACTTATAAAAACAAGAGTTTTGAAAGCATCACACGATCCTTTCCTAGAGAGATTGTCTGGTAATTATTTACTATTTGGTGCCTACAAACAAATTTTTGATTTTCCAACCACAGTTCATTCCACTTGCAAATGTCACCCGTCCGACATTGTTTATTTTAATGTTTTATATTTGTATGTTGATATTTTGAGTAGGTAATATTTATCAGCGGTGAAAAATAATGGTATATTTGGATTCAGGAGTTAAACAACTACCAAAATAAAGTAAGATATAAAATTAAAAATTCCTTTGGAGGCACCTACAGTAAATAAATACCATTGTCAACATTGCTTAGTTGTAGCCTAATGATTTTGTTTATGTAAGTTATTTAATAAAATCTGCTTCTGTTCTTAAGGTATTTCTTCGGTGAGGGTTACACATATGGATCCCAGCTGGCTCGAAAGGGACCTGGTATGGAGCGCTTGTACAGGCAAGGCGACGTAGACCCGATACCAACCTGGGTAACCCGTTTGGTCATTAACCCGCTCGTTCGCACGGGCCTGATCCCTGAGGGGTTTGTCAACTCTGCTGTCATCAATGACTATCGACCCGGTGGATGTATTGTCTCTCACATTGACCCAATTCACATTTTCGACAGGTAAGAGCTTTTGAATCTTTTTTATTGAACATTCATGTGGTAGTAAAACGTTTTATATAGTATTTTAATTACCAATGGCATATAATAAACTAAGTAGTCAGCCCAGGTTGTACATCTTCAATTGTATAGCCTAATGATGTGAATACAAAACAGGTTCTGCTGCAACATTTTCATTCATGGAGTAAAACAGTTTGATGTCTATGAATATTAATATTATGACATTATAATTCTACAACCTCCAGAATAATAAATTGAACTTTACAATATTAGTCGACAGTTATGTACAGTTTATGTTGAGTATTAAAATTCACCTTTACATTGTACAAATATATGGCCTTTACATTGTATAAATATAGTAGGTATATAATACCTACTTAGTATTAAGCAGCGTTTTACATTGTTAAATTTAATGTTAGTATATTTTTATACTAAAATGCTATGGGAAGGAAGGGAAACAGGTCCACGACATAGGAAGAGGTGAAGGAAACTTTCAAGGCGAGCAGTGCATAGTGTTGGAACCCTTTTTGGCAGTTAAATAAATGTATCTGTAATGCTAAAATGCTATGAGAAGGGAGGGTAACAGGCCCACGACATAGGTAGTGGCGAAGGAAGTGGTAAAGGTAAGCAATTTGTAGTGTGGGAACCGCTTACGGCATTTTTATACATTACTTAAATATACTTATATTGGATTGTTAATCATTTTTAGGTTATATAATAGGTCTATTGTTTCTATGTGTTATAAGAGCTTCGCTTGCTCTGCTCAAAAATGTTGTAGTTTGCTTGTTTATGGATATATTTTGATCAAACTTGGCGAATTTATTTATTTTAAACTAAGTTAAGTTATAAATTTAAAAAAAAAACCCACTTTGTTAGTTTCTTTGTAGCAGCAACCCTAGGTACTCGTTAAACCTAATGTTATAAATAGATTTAATTGAAAATCAATTCAGACAATTGGAAATTAGCTTAGGCTGCAGGTTTGCTGTGGCAGGTGTATTTTATTTATAATTTTGATAGTATTGAAAGTTTGCCAAAAAAAAACTTAGTATCTGTAAACCAATTGGATAGAAATAATGTCCAACCATTGAGTCCACTGATCTAGCCTCCCAGTGCAAAGGTGCGGTGCACCGTCTGCCTTGGACAAAAAGACGCCAAGACCAAATTTAAGTGTAAAGCCATAAAAAAACCAATGTGCCAGGGACAAATGTAAAATATTTGTGAAGTGTGCTTTAAAAGGAATTCTAAACCAACTGAATGAGGATGTTTAAAGAAAAACATGCATTATAAAAGAAAGTTTTTAATTTTTTTATATTTTTGTACAGCATTTTCTACAAACCGGCAAATGTATTAATTAATGAAATATTTGCTGCTTCCATGGGTTTTTACAAATATTATACTTTTGTAAAATTAAAAATAATATTTGTTTGCAATAAAAACTTGTGTAATAAACTACATAGGATAATGCAGCATACATACTGCATACATACATACAGTGATGCAGAAAAGTAAAGACCAGTTTTTCCAACTATCATATGACGTCACCAATCATCATATCCATAGACCAAGCGACGCAGTTGTGCGTCAGACATCTCTGTAGACCACTGCAGGGAATTCAGTGCCTTCAAATAGACTGTTACAAAGATATAAGCATTTTAATAACGTTAGAACCCCGACGCAAATATGCGACGGCAGTCTATTTTAATGTGACTAGTCGACGCATATATGCGACGGCAGTCTATGGGTGGAAACCGGGCGTCGCATATGTGCGTCGCTGGTCCATGTGAATGAAAAATTTTGTACTATTGCAGTAGCGAACGTGTTAAAGAGCTAAATATCAAAAACTTTTTCGTACCCATTTTTTATTTGGGGGTCCACTAGACCCCCATGCATGCTCCACCGTAAAAAAAATTAACGCACGCTTAAGGGTTAACTCGTTTCAATGTAACATTGATATTTTCCAAAACAATAAGACTCCCGCAAAAGAATAAGAAATGTCCGCAATAAACCTTTGAACAACGAATAAGACTCATTCATAGATTGTATTGATGAAAAACTGAACTCGATAAAAATATTGTAATATCCATGCGTAGAGCATTACCTACTGTGAGAAAATTGAGGTGCACATAACCAATTCACTGTGTTTCGCCTTAACAATACCCATCCTATGTCTATTTTCCTAATATAAATTTATTATGTGTATATCACTTAGGCCTAAATGGAAATTTGTTGACAGGCCGATAGTTTCGGTGTCGTTCATGAGTGACTCGATGCTCAGTTTCGGCTGCAAGTTCACTTTCAAACCTATCCGAGTGTCTAAACCTATCTTCTGCTTACCTTTGGAAAGAGGATGTGTCACCTTATTGAGGTAAGTGTTTCAGTTGAGGTATAGAATAGTGATTGTTGTAATTGTGACTCACTCAGTTCAAATGTTATGTGCTCCAATTCCTTTAGTTATAAAATTATTAAAAAAGAGAAATCTTGACTCAGCGTTCTTTTTGCTCCTTAATGGAGAATAATATGCCTGATAATAGCCTGATAAAACAGCCACTTTTCTTTAGCAAATTCATTTGTGGTTTACCATGTGTTCACTTTCCATGAAAGCACAAAAAATATGTCAAATAACACTCGTAATAATATATTTACACCTAAAATGTTTACTCACGAGACGGTAAATACATATAAAAGATGGTAAGTAAGTGGTGATCGATTTCGATTGGATACTCCAATCAGCATCAGACCCAATAGGCGAATATAAACAAGTTGAAGATAACCATTCAGTGCTAAAGTCAATCTCCTGCTACAGTATATAGTCATCTGGTCTATAGGGCCATTAAATACCATGTTCAATTGCACCATTCCTACAAAATTCACTCTCTCTCCAATCTCTCTCACCAATTCTTTCAACAATTTCTCTCTTAAGTCATATTAAGTTTATCTTCCTTCATCTATTTCTTTTTTCTTACCAAAACTTGTTTTGCCATTTTGATTTTACTTAATTATTCTGTCACAGCTAAACTGTTGTGTAATATTTTTATTTCTAATCCTGTCCTATCTTGTTTTTGCGCAGTTGTTCTAGAACATCAGGAATGTTATTTTGTAAGCTTTTATTGAACTACAGCTGTTTTTAGTGGCGTGCAAATAATTTTTGGGTATAAAAAGACAGAGTGAGTAAAAAGTGTTATGAAATAGTGTTAATTTGTTTTTTAACATTTACCATCCCATAAAAGGCAAACACCTGATGAAAAAAATGTGCTTTTGTTATAAAATATTAATGGTTAAAAATACCTACAATTTAATATGATGGTTGTGTATTAACTCATCACTTACTCCCCTGTTCTAGCGGTTTTGCGGCTGATGAGATAACGCATTGTGTTCGTCCTGAAGACACTGTAGCGCGTAGAGCTGTCATAATTCTACGCAGGTTTGTACTGAAACTATTACTTTACTACACACTACACAGTCTAAGTTTGAATTCTGAAACAGGCTAATTTTGTAAGTAATACTATAGGTCTTAGTCACTTTTCAACACAGTGATATTTTACATTTAAGAACTGCAATTATTTTCAAGGGGAGACTCAATCCACATACATTTTTGTGCTTTTCTTGGGAATCGAATCTGTAACCTTTTCATCCAGGCTAAGTCCGAGACACTAACTACGATGCTCTACAACACCCCTATTGCTTTTTGACAATTTTCCTTTTTGCCTGATTGTCAAGACACCAAAATAAACAATGATTTTAAATCCGACCAATCCTTATATATAATTCTGTAATAGGCTACAAAATTTTTACCAGAAAATTGTGGACGTCTGGTAAGACGCAGAAAAGCGGAAGGGGTCTTAAATTAAAGGTCTTGACCCCAGAGACTCGGGAAAAATAGCAGAATTCCCATAAAGTTACCAGAAAACGAGATATAACGTAAAATATCCACCGTAAGAAAAGCATGGGGACTGAAAAACGTCTGCATTCTAATCAGCTGTTACTTATTTATTTGCAATGTTTACATTTATTCCGAAAGTCAATGTTGCTAAAAAATAATGTTTCAAAATGAAATGTCTTTGTTTAATTCCCCCCCCCCATTTTTATAATGGGTGAAGTAACTAGACAGGGTAGGGGAAGACCTGCAAGACGTGGAAGAGTATCCAGGAATTCAACTGACACAAGGAATGCTAAAAGAGAACGTCATGTAAGGCCTAACTATGAAAGAAATCGTAAAGCTGGTTTACAGCCTGCTTCAGAAGAACGCTGGAAAATGAGTTTAGTGTTGTTTTCACTATCTAGGTCCTCTTAACAGCACTTGCATGCATTGTGGTGCATTTCACTTCGCAGAGGAGGCCACAAATGGACATTTCTACGCATTTTGCTACAATGGACTTATTAACATGCCACAACCACAAGTAGGCCCAAATGACGAACTAAAAGAACTGTTTTTACATGATTCTAACTTCATAAAAAACATGCAATACAACAGTGCAATGGCTTTTGCGTCGCTTTCCGTTACACAAAAAGAGATTCCGGGAAATGGACCTTACTGTTTTATAAATCAGGGACAAATTCATAGGTATATTTCCGACTTACTACCGCGAAATGGGGAGTTGCCTTCATAATAATTAATAATAATTTTAACCTTTACATTTGGTTCTCAAAATGGAAACTATAACAGAATTCTTAAGATTACAAAAAAAATCTTCAATTTTAAACTAGAAAAGATGTGCAATGTTTGGCTGTATAATTTCAGCTCTGATTCGTCGTTCTCCGGGCTCAGGCCAAACCGTGTGCACGTTTCCATTTGTTAATATGTTGTGTTATTGATTTAGGCCTAATCATCATTTTACAATTGTATTTCATTGACACATCAGAAGCAACTAATATACGACTCCAACGGAAGGAAAACCAAGATATAAAACAAGAAACACTGTTAATTTTAAGTAACATAAAATTGATAATTTTAAAAACATATTTCAAATATTTGCCTTTTTATATATGGTTTTTTTTATTGTAGTCTAAATTAGGGGCAATGGCTATGATTATACACTTTTATAATGTCTTATCTAATAATTTACTGTATTATTTTCAATACGATTTGTTTCAACTAGCAACACCACTAGTACAGGCCACTAGTAGGAGAATAATTGTCATTATTGTTGGTTATCATAAAAGAAATTGTTGATAGTGGTCGAAAAATGCAATAAACAGTAGGTACTCACTCTCAATTGGAAAATAATTTTGTAGGAATGGTGCAGTTGAACATGGGATCTTGGGATGTAATGACCCTATAGACCAGATAACTATACAGGGTGGTAAAAAAGTCCCTGGACAGTTAAATATTTTAAAAAAATAATGCAGATAGAGCTACAATACTTGGTACAAAGTTACAGGGCATAAAACTCTATTTTAACACATATTCAGTGATCCAATAACTCTTCAGGGGGACGGCCCACAAGGAGTCGGAAGAAAATCTTAAATGGAAGCATAGGTCAATATGCACATCAAATTAAAGGTCTTTTTTAGTAGAATACAATGCCGCAAACCGCACTTCAAAAGGTTGATCCTGCGCAAAATGACAGTAGTTCAAAGGTTCATTTAATTTACATTGCTATTATACGCTTACTCCTCAGGGGGCACAGCCCTAGGAATCGGAAGAAAATTGTTAACGTAAGCATAGGTCGATATGCACATCAAATTAAAGGTCTTCACTAGTAGATTACGATGCCGTTAATTCAAGCTCAAAAGAATGCCCGAGTAAAAAATGACAGTCGTTCAAAGATTCAAAATGGCGGATTCAAGAAATCTTTAAACATCTGCCATTTTGCGCAGGATCAACCTTTTGAAGTACGGTTTGCGGCATTGTATTCTACTAAAAAAGACCTTTAATTTGATGTGCATATTGACCTATGCTTCCATTTAAGATTTTCTTCCGATTCCTTGTGGGCCGTCCCCCTGAAGAGTTATTGGATCACTGAATATGTGTTAAAATAGAGTTTTATGCCCTGTAACTTTGTACCAAGTATTGTAGCTCTATCTGCATTATTTTTTAAAATATTTAACTGTCCAGGGACTTTTTTACCACCCTGTATACTGTAGCAGGAGTTTGACTTAAGCACCTAATGGTTATCTTCAACTTGTTTACAACTCAGGCTAAGGCTGTTAAAATATCTAAAATGTTCTCAAGTTTGTCTCTAATAGCCTGTTTTTTACATCCATTAAAGGACACATATAATACACAGCCATTCTCCAATGAGAAAAAGCAGCAGCAAACTTATCAGGCCTATCAACCTCAAAGACTCCAAATCACAGTTTGAAATTCAACATAACCAAAGTTTCAGGCATGCTAGAATAATATTCAACCGTTATTTTATGATTGAATGTTACTATAAACAATGACCGTTAATTAATATACCAAGAAAGTTATAGTAGTAAAGTTATTAACAAGAAATGTATTTTTTTGCAGAGTGCTGCCTTCTGCACCAAGAATTGGTTGTGACGAAGAAGTTCTCTCAATAGTATCAAACCATGAGGAAATCAACGGACTATCGAGGTATTTAAAAATTAGGGGCCTACATTCAATTGTACATTTCAGTAAGCTCTAGACTGTCGCCAGGAGTTATCAAGAGTGGTTTTAAGTATATTGATTCTGTCATTTTTTATTAAGTAATTTTGTCTGTTGTGTTGGTCGATTTTAAGGCATTTTTCATCTATCTTCATTAAAAATCATAAAAAATCGTCCATGCAGCTAAATTCATGCACATCATAACTCAGCATAATTAATTGGATTTTAATACCCATTGTATGATTAAAAAATACTTGAATACTACAAAATAAAAATATGAAAAAATGTTTGTGCCACTATTTTTATGAATAAATGTTAACTAAATGAAACTCCTGTAATAGCCATTTATTTATAAATATTATAGAAAAAAAGAAAATATGAACTTTAGTAGGGCAAAATAACCCACATATTTCCTCAATCTAATTGAAGCATTACAAACATCTTTTTCGAGTAAATAAACAAACACCAGTTAATTGCATTGACCAGCTGTTTCATTAAAGAAATTAAATTAAATCATTCTTTAGAAGCATGTCAGGCGCAGCCTTTTGCAAATAGGCCTGTGGGGCAGAGCCCTTAATAAATTTGTCCAAACAAATACTTTTCGGCAAATATACACACTCCAAGCTTCATTTTGATGTGCCATTTGCCTTTATTTTTATTTGATAAAATGCCTTATACGTTTACACAAATTCGAATGTATCACTTTAATAATACAATAGATGTTATAGAAAAAGAAAATATGAACTTTAGTAGGCGGGTTAATTTTTTTTGGGATAGCCATAAACATAAATCATAAATATGATAGGGGAACATTCACTAAGCCTTTTACAAGGACTTTACTGCCTTTAGAGATAACCTTAAAAACATTATACTGCAAAAACATCAAACCAACAAGTTAGTCATTGTTGATTATCTTGTACATCTAAATACGTAGGTTGTCTAAACAGATAAAAATTAAGTTTCAATAAAGAAAATGATATAGTTAGTAACCAACAACTTGAAAAATGTAAATAACAACAAAAACACGGCCACCAACACATTGACTTTCTCAAAACATCTGGAAACAGTAAAACAAAACTAATTATGTATTTTTTTTATCAGCCATTTTTGTAATTTAAATAAATAAAAATATAACATTTTAAATTGAATAAAGATAACCTTTTTTTGTAACATGGATCTCTTCTACCTAACATACATACCAATTTTCATTAGGTATGTAACAATCAAAAAAATTGTTATGTAATAAATACAAAATTGAGGATATCTGGTTAATGAAGTGATTTTGGAAAAGTGTTATTCCTGATTTTCTTTATATTTGGACCCAAGGAACCACTACGTAAATTTTGCCCCCACCTTTTCTGAACATCCTGTAGATCCAGTCCAGATCAGACTGAAATTGACTGGGTTAATGGAGAAAAGCTTTCAAACATTGAATGTGCGTACTGGGTGGAGGTACTTTGGAGGACGTCGCGTACATTTGCAAAATGTTTACCATCACTACTATGTTTTGCACAATAAAGCGATTATTCACCAATTCCATTTGAGTCATTGATTAAATTACCAGGATTTGGTATACAAAGTCATGACATGATCACCGATGTGGGCCTAATAGTGCAAATGTGTATAGCTTTCCGCTAACTCTATAAGCCACATAGGCATTTTGTACGTCTAGACCCTCTGCGTTTATCCATCAACTGTGCTCTAATTTAAAACAAGAAAAGTGCTTCAAACTTTTCTCAGGATCTAGTTAGCAACCTAATGATTACCAGGTAATTTATATAACCATTCACTTACCTCAGCTATGTTTTTTTTTTGTTTAAAAATAGTCTACTGTAAAAATTACTAAAATAACTGTACTCTAATAGGGCTGTAAGACAAGTATATGTAATATTTTGAAAAGTTTAAAAAAGTATAGTCTTTATCCGAAAAATTTTGTTTGAAGGCCTGCTGATGAAAAGAGAAGAGGTAGAAAACGAACTGTCAATTCTCAAGTGAGCGATTACAGACCCAAACGAGCTCGAGCTTCTTCAGGCAAAACTCGGGATAAGAAGGATGGATCTAAAAAATTATCTGCTTAAGGAAACATTGATCTCATTGATGAATCATAGAAAGAGCTTTAATATTGTCAATACAAACAAAATAATTTTGTAATGTTGTTTAGGAATGAACAAAAGTGTTTCAAAATTTAAATGAACTGAAAATAGTAAAATTAATAGTGACATGATTATTTTACAAAACTTTTCCCAGCTTAGACAATTTAGGTGTTTCAATTGTAATGTTAGGTACCAGAACAAAATTACAATATTTTGTTTTGTATTGCTTGCTAAATGCCTTTTAAGTACTTTAAGGCATGTTTTGTAAAGTTTGTTAGGGTTTATTATACCTTGTTACCTAGATGTGATAAAGTTTACACTAAACACTAAACATTATCAATATGTACATAATTTTCGGCACTATATATGTAATTATTGTTTTATAGATCAATCTTGTATTATTGTTGATATTTACTTTCAAAATGAAGTGCAATTTAGTGAAGCCTGTTACTAACGGCGCTTTGCAATAAGGACATAAAACTGAAAATAAACAATAAGTGCAATGTTATGCTTTAACATTTTACAGCATTTGTTCTATTTATTATTGTTGAAAAATAGTTTTAAGTTTTCTAATATCTGAATAGTTAAATGCATAATAATGAGTTCAACCGCATAAATAATTTGTAGGTTTTAGACATTTTGTATACACCTTGTTTCTTACTTACATTCTTGCTATACAGTGCCTTACATGTTTACTCTTAGTTCAAATAAATAACAATTATGTTTGTTATGTGTTACCATATCCTCTCATCTGCTGTATTGTCAGTTGTACAAGTGTTGTTTTTACTGTTATAAAATATATTAAACATATTAAAAATGTTGTTTCAAAGTTCTCACTGTGTGATATTATTTTACCTACCTCAAATCTTGAAGTAAAATTAAGTTGTGACAATGGTGTTCTTTTAATATAATAAACTGTAACGATGTTTATAAAGTCATTTGGTATGAAATCTTTCAGCATTTCAACTGTAAACAATTTATTTAATTTTGTGAACAAAATCCACACAAACACAGGATACTTCTTACATAAAACTACATTATTTCAATCTTTGTTATTGATTCAACTGTTGGAATCAAACTCTTTCAGAAAATTTTAGAAAAATCTTTCACCCAAAGTTTTTACACCTAAAGCAGAAAACAGGGAGTCCATAGTCGATGTTATATAGTTCAGAGCTTCGTCAAACATGCTTCTAGTAGAATGAACTGTGTTCAATAGATTTTGTGAGTGCTGAAAACAAAATATATTAAAATAAAATAAATTGTTGACTGTACATGGGAGCAAAATATGTTTTATGATCCAGTTTATAACTAGTAATATTGTTTGGTGAATTTCTAAAAGCCTTCGATAAGAAGTATCAATAGGAACATGTAGAAAGAATAACAAAAGATTTTGTTTACTTTGCAAAAGTTTGATGGCAAATATTCAGAAAACTTTTTACTGTGTGTAATTAGTTTGGAAAAATTTTGAGTTGTCCAAAAACAAATCTTATAAGAAGTTTAGGAAAACGACCAATACATAGTGCTTCCACACCAAATACAGACATCAAAACCATATGTTACATACCAGACTAAATCTCCTTACCTCATGGCAAACTTTACAAGAGCACGGACATCTCAGTGTTGAATTGTGCTTGGAGTTGGTAGGCAGCAGATGAAGAGGGGGAGCAGGGAGTCTGCGGGAGAAGGGGATTGGAGGGGGAAGAAACAGTTTCATGCTCACTGGATTTGGTGGAACGGGAGTTATGGACCAGGTTATCTTCTCATAACTGATAGGTGCATTCATGTTGGACCCTAGAGAAAAATATTCATTTATATATAGAATACCAATGACAGGGCATTTGCCTACTTTATAATAGTTAAAATTTATTCGATGCTTTCAAATTACAAAAACTTTGGAAATGGTGTGAATACCTTTCCACCTTAAGTATACAATAAACAGGTATTTACAAAATTGTTATTAATAATTTTGAATCTTTTCAACGCTCTCAAGTTTTACTCAAATATTCATTCAAAGATAAAAAAGTGATTTATTGAATATTAATGGCTCAGTAAGAGACAACTAATCCTAGGCAGTGATGTCTTGGATGTGACACAATGCCGCCAATAATATTTACCAGTACACTTCACTCTTGTACTCTACGGGCTCATCCCTACTTTGCACGCACAGGCGCGAGGCCATTTAGGGCAGGTAATGGAATGTTGAAAGCACCAACCAACTTACAAGTGAGATGAGGAAAAAAGTCTGCAAGACAAAATTATTACTTCAAAACCATTCTTATGTTTGTGAATTGCTATTTTTTTTATGATACAAAAATATAAATTATTTGTTATCCAATTCCTTTTTGTTAATGGTGTGACTCACTTCATTTATTTAATTACTATTAGTATTATTTATTTAATTACTACTTACCAGTGTTAACCATGACTTTGAACTGAACTGGCCTAAGTAAGTTCCACATTTTATAAATTAAAATGTAGCTGATTTGCAAGTAAAGATGCTGATTAATTTGCTATCCAATGTAAACAACAAAACTTGCTGAACTAGGATAAATATCATTGATATCTTATCATTGCTTGGTGAACAGTTTAATTAATAATCATATAATTGGATCTTATCTCTTTGTAAGATTCATAAATGAATGTCATGAAGTTTTTGGTTGTTTTTTTTCATGTTCCAATGAAAGAAGTTCTTTTGAAAGTTTCTGGACAGTTACAAAAACATGTTTATTCTTTTATGCTGGTATTGTCAATTTGAATTAAAAGTACAATTTTATTTCAAGCATTAAGTATTGTTTTTACAACACAATTGTGCCTATTCAAAAACTTACAGCAATATATAGCATAGGCATGTATAGCAATATACAGTATAGGTAATGTATAGTAAATAAGAAACACAATATATTTCATCACTACGGCCTAAAGTGTCTCTTTTCGACCTGAGACCAAGCTAAGGTCAGAAAATGACCGAGGGTTTAAAATACACTTGCCTGTATGATGAACTATATTTTTTGTCATATTACACCATTATTTGAAAAAAAAAACAATGTTACAAAACTAAAATAGTTTTCATTTAAAGACAACCTCTGATAACTTCTAACTTATTTTCAATTTAATTTGCTAATTGAAACAAGCAGCAAGTAAGTGATTCAATTGTTTCGTCTATTGCGACTGTATACATTAAACTATCGATATGTCAAACTAACAAAAATTAACTACAATCGATTAAGCAATCAATACATACCGGTACTTTCGATACACGCAATTGTTTACAATCAAAATCTACAACTGAGTTAACAACTGCTGATTTTTACTTCCTAGGGGCAAAAAACGCTTTTTACTCCCTAGAGAGTGCTACTTTAGACCCTTAATGCATGCATTAAATACGGCTGTTTTTGCTGCAGTATGACGATGGTAATCATTTCTCAATGATATATTTGTAAATAAAATTTTATTTACTTTATAACAATAATTCATTGTAATTTAACATTGCATAAGACTACATAAATCATATAAGGTACAATTTTTCAATATTATGGTGGAATATGAGCTTATTTAGTAGTTTACGCAACAATTGCGTAAAGATAAAAGATAGTGTTAACGGTACAAGTAGAACTAGAAATTTAAGGTAGTACGAGCCTTGGCAAGTTGAGCCTAAAGTACGAGGCCTTGGTGATTTGAGTACACTACTTTACCTACGACAGTTTTTTTTTAAATTACTAACAATCACTACTCATAACTTCTAAGAGTCTATGTTTTTGTTTATAACCTCTCATTGCCATGACAGGGATGCAACTAATCATTGTACCAAATGCTTATTGCACCACTCATTGACAATTAAATTGGTCTAAACAGCTGATTAGTTTAAGTTCATGCATTGCAATTTAACTTCCCTTCTCTCAATCCTTGAACCTCATTGGTTCGTTTCCTGTGTTTTAAGTAAAACAATGCTGTTGAGGGAATTTTTTCAATTCTAAGAACTGAACTGAAACGGCTAGTTTAAAAACGGTCGTAGGTAAAATATTTAAAAGCATGATAAAAATTCGCTGGATGACAAATATGTACAAACATAAGTGACAATAATTTTTCGCTAAACTACTGTGAAATGATTATCAGTTACATTTTTATCACCTGAGAAAATTCATCATAACATTTTGTTTATTACGGCAAAAGAATGTATACTATGCAAAAGTAATGGTTTTTTATGTTTTTTTTTTTTTTTTTTTAAGAGGTTGGAGGCCTCTTTTAAGCTTGCATTTGCCCGTTCACATAGATTACAGATCTGTTCGTGGAACGTATCTCAAAATTATAATTGAGATTGGGACACCACCTAGGTACATATTTTAACTTTAACCCAAATATGAGTGAAGGATAGGTGTAGAATGGTGTGAAATGTGTAGAATGGTGTGAAATGTGTAATTTTGTTACTGACTAAGATCGGCTGTTTCATCCGTCAGGATCATCCATATATAAATCCCAAAGTACCCATGAACTTTTGAGAAAACCAAAAGTCACATCCCCATAAACCATATACTTAAAATGTTCGTCATGACGAGAAACCTTGTGCAAAACTATCCATTATTTCATAAATTGCCATTTAATTTTGTAATTCTTTTCTAAAGGGAACTTTCCATATACCTAATGTTAAAAATACCTCAGCTGTACTTATTTGTATGTTATTCTTTCAATTTATTACCTTATTAAAATCAGGTGTGATTATTTGTTTGTATTACTGTATTCCTGTTTTGTTTATTTCAGCTTAACTTAACCTAACTAATCAATAGTTTTATTAATACTTTTGAAGTCAAACAGGGTGAAGCAAGGCCCCACTAGAAAAAAACCGGCCAAGCTGCAGGATCCATGACGTCACACTAGTGGATAGATTTCATTGATAAATTCGTTGTCATCGCCATTCCCATATGTTTTAGGTAAATAAACAAGCTGGCTGTTTGTAAGATTTTAATGGTAAGAGTTTAGTACAACTATCCACCACTGTGACGTAGTGTTGCGCTGCCCGTGCTGCAGCATGGCCTGTTTTTCTAGTGGGGCCTTGGGCGAAGCCAGTGGGTAACAACTAGTTTATTTAAAGCCCAATGATCAGGAATAGCTGGGTCCAGTTTCGAACCATCAAACAGCTATTAAATTTTCTCAGGATTGAACACACTGCAAGGGCTTGCCTTGGATAACAGTCTTATCTGAGTGGGAAGGAGCCAATGCTCGTACTGTACAAGATTCACAAAAAACTGGTAAAAAGATTAGTAAATTCTTTGCCTCTGACAAATTTTTAACCAAGGAATGTTTATTTTGGTAATAAAGATGTAATCTTCTTTTATCCACTTGCTGTCATTAACATTGAACTAGTCTAAATTGTGTATAATATAAATACAATTGTGCTTTAATTCAAGAATTAAGCATGCAATCCCAACAAAATCCCCATATCTTTGCTTTTGTACTCGTATCATTTATGTTCAATTCAATTATCCGTTTCGTTTGGTAACCAACCTGAATCCAATCCTCATCTACAACGGCCACATTAGCAATTAAATAACAACAATAAAGTCACCCGTTTATTTAATGTCCGAGAAATACTTCCAATAACGTTCATGTCACACTGAACTTACAGAAGATGCTACAGAATACTTGGCTTCCGTCTTCTTCTTCACCATTTCCTTTAATTTACGTATCCGTTCCAGTCCTTGCCGATACTGCTGCTTCAGTCGGTCTGTTTGTGTCTTCAGATCAGCTAAATGTTGAGATTTCTCTTCGTAGTCTTTGAGCAATGTCGGATACGCCAACAGCCCTGACTGTTGTTTGATCTTCACTGTACTCCTCTCCGTCTTGTGTTTCGTAGTTTTGATTTTATTCAGATTCTCCCTCCTCTGTAAAACAATTAGGTTAATTTATTTTTAATTCGGAACACATGCAACGTGTTTGGTGTTAAAGTCTTTTAAGTTCTTAATATTTAAGTAAGTGACACATAAGTGACAAAGTTTATCTAAAGAGTGAATCTTGACTGATTTACTTAGTCTTTCTACTTTAATTTAATGTGAGTTACCGAATTTAAATCTGAAGTGATCAGCTGTAACTTCATCCGTTCCTTCTCCATCTCGTCTTCTCTCCGTTTCAACTGGTCTTTAATCACGTTTAGATTGTCTTCCATCATGTCTATTTTGAGTTTTACCTCTCCAATCTCAATGTCTCTGTAAAATTAAGGATTAAAATAGAATCATATTTCCAAGAATTGTGTTGTTTTGAAAAGAATAATAATATTATTGGAAGCTTTTTTTGGACGGTTATAGTTCATTAACGATAGGGTAGGTTTTAGATCTCGCCTAAGCATCAGAACGAAACTAGTTTGATCCTGATGAGAAAACAGTTGTGCTTTCAGAAATCAGAGACATTTTTTTAAAAAACAACATTTTTTATAGTTTGAAACTGGACTCAGCTGTTCCTGATAATCATGCTTTTAAAATTACTAGAGGTAGTCTCGTTGTCGAAAACTCGACCAAAAATATGTAATGTGCAGACTTCTCTATTTTCACCCCACGCTGTAAATACAACATGTGATTGACATTTCTTCCATTTTTTTTTTTTATTTTCTCTTTATATTTTGTTATTATTTGTTCACCAGCATGGAAACCCATAAGGCCCATGTTAATTTTTTTTTAATTTAAAATTAATTTGTTGTGTTTATTTTTGAGCCTATTTTAATTTATAAAGGGATTCTGCACGTCTAGAGGAAAATATCTTTCTAACAGTATGCACAAATTTTCCTTGCGATGCACACGAGCTGAGAAAAAAGGTTTTAAAGAAACATGCTTGCTTATTAATATACAGGGTGATCAACTCAAGGAGGTCACCTTTGGTTTATTGGAAATGGTAAGAATTAGACAAAACTTTAAATGGGGGACATTCCTTTATTTTTTGTGGCAGTTAAAAATATGATTTTAGTTTTTCAAAATTCAGCCGCCATTTTCCGAAATGGCGGCCAACTTTGAAATTTCTTATGGAACACACTGTATTTTATCATGTTTTTGGATAGAACATGCAATTTAAAAACTTTTTTATTCTTGACATTTTTTCGATAAACCCACTCCACTCGTTTAGGAGTATGGAAAAATGACTTCCGGTGTACATTTTACATCATGTAGCTCCAAAAAAAGTAGGTTTATAGCAAAAATGCGAAGAGAAAATAAGTCAAATAAGTCTTAAAATTGCATCCACATTCCAAAAAGTCCATAAAATTCGTTAAAATATTAATTCTATTATTTAAAAATGGCGGCCATTTTCCAAAATCTGAAAAAGTGGAAAACTGTGTATTTTATGGTCTTATTGGAATGTGGATACAATTTTAAGACTTATTTGACTTATTTTCTCTTCGCATTTTCGCTATAAACCTACTTTTTTGGAGCTACATGATGTAAAATGTACACCAGAAGTCATTTTTCCATAGGCTGTATCTCCTAAACGAGTGGGTTTATCGAAAAAATATCAAGAATAAAAAAGTGTTTAAATTGCATGTTCTATCCGAAAACATGATAAAATACAGTGTGTTCCATAAGAAATTTCAAAGTTGGCCGCCATTTTGGAAAATGGCGGCTAAATTTTGAAAAACTAAAATCTTATTTTTAACTGCCACAAAAAATAAAGGAATGTCCCCCATTTAAAGTTTTCTCTAATTCTTACTGTTTCCGATATCCCAATGGTGGCCTCCTTGAGTTGATCACCCTGTATAGAAGATGTAGATGGTCCTGACTAATGTCCAGTAAGTCAGTAACAAAGTTATACAAGTCAACTTCCATTATACACCACCATTGGATAATTTACATTCAGCTTAAAAATGTACACAGTAAATGTGTCCTTGTCTCAAGTAAGTAATTAAAATTTTTAACTGTTTTAAATAATTAGTTTTAGCGAACTGAGTTATTCTGTAAACCCAGTATGTACTGAGAAGCGATAGAGAATAAAGGTATTTTGATTTATTATTTGATTTGATTTAATCTCAAGTACTGTATTGCAAATCCTCATTGAACTTATTTGAACTCTGTTGAAAGTCCAACATATTTTCTAGAAATAAAGTGATCCATTATAATGTTCCTCTTTCACATATTTTTTACAAGAAAGTATATTAACCTGGACAGAAAATCAGTACAAATAAAAGGTCAGAGTATTGTTTTATAGCTTAGACAATTATTTGATACATTTGCGTTTACTGTTAAGAAAACACTGATGCTCACAGTAATCCTGCCCTGAACCAGTAATCTAATCACAAACCTCTCAGTTATTTTGTCCGTGTAATATTCTTTGAGGCTGGCGAGTTTTTCATAATCCATCAGTTTAAAGTCACCTCCCGAGTCATCCATCTGTCCTTCTGCTCGCTTCATCTCTATTCTTCGTCCCAGTTTTATTTTGACCAACCGACATTCACTTAGCTGTTTCATCTGTTGCTCTTGACGGTTAAGAAGGTCTTCCAAAGCCTGCGGATGTGTAGAAACTTAATTTAAATTGATTTAATTTTTGAGATAACCACTACCATATTAAACATAACCCGTATGTTTAATCTATGCCACTAACGAGCTAGATGAATCCTTTCATCTATTTCTCATTACATAATTACTTGTTAACTACCTTAGTTAAAGAACAATTCTAGCTCATTAACTGGATTCCAAAAGACATCCAGACGAATAGGTGCAAGAGGTAACTACATTTAGCTTCTTTCTACATTCACAGGGAGCTTAAAATCGTTTTATTTAAAATCCAGCCAATGAAATAGGCTGGAAGCTGGACCTGGGAGTGCTACACTGGGAGAAAATTTTATCATTGTCTAATAAACTGTTTTTATTATTGTCGCCATAGACTGTTAGGTTCAATTCAATGGTCTGGTCAAGGAATTCAAACAGAAGACAGAACTGTAAACAAAATAAATAAAAATAAATGTGAATAAGTATATCAATCTCACAAAATAAGATTCAAATAAGATTCAAAACAGTTAGTGCAGTGTATTATTTCAAATCAAAGCAAAATCAGAATCATCTTTTGTAGCCTACTAATCCATTTATACAGTAATCTCAGATGTTACCTTGTCATGTTGAACCGTCCGGCCTGTTCGTGGATCTATTAGTTTTGCCGCAACTTCTCTCTTCATAGTCATCAGTTCTTCAAGAGACTGTTTCATTTCCGCATTCAACTCTTCATTCACCGTTCTCTGTGTCTCCCATTCTAAAAAATTAACAAAAAAAACAACTCACAATCAAAGTATAGTTTAATCTGCTTAATCACTACTGGGTCTGCATATATGTTTGATGTGGCGAGGGTGTTTGTGTTTAGTATGTTTATTACATTATTATGAAACGGAAATTTAGTTTAAATTGTGCAATGTAAAACTTTGTTTTTAACACGTACTCTTACGTTGGTTTTTATTTTATTTTTTATTTTATCCGACTTTGCTGCAGTTGTTTTAGGTTGGATAGTCAATATTCTACTGTTTAAGCAGTGATACATAAATCCACTCTCCATGTTACTGGATTTAATATACAAGGTGTTTCAGTAAAACGTAGCGGGCTATGCAGATTCAGATTCTACATGCAAAACTAAGGCGAAAATGTTGAATAAAATTTTTTCGATTTTGGCTTAGTTTAGCCGTAATCCGCCATTTTGTATTTTGTTGAAAATAATGAATAACTCAAAATCCCTTGGAGATATTTTTATGAAACTTTGTATAAACCTTAAGTCAACCGACCGGTGCAAACATTCTCCAAAAATATCTTTGATTAGGCTCATCAAATTTCAAAATGGCGGTCATTTAAAATTTTGTGTTAATAGCTGGTTTTCATGGAATTTTACTTTTAAAATTTTAAATGGCCGCCATTTTGAAATTTGATGAGCCTGATCAAAGATATTTTCAGATAATGTTTATATCTGTAGACTTAAAGTTTATACTAAGTTTAATAAAAATATCTCCAAGGGCTTTTGAGAAATTAATTATTTAAAAAAAAATACAAAATGGCGGACTACGACTAAACTAAGCCGAAATCAAAAAAAAGTTATTAGACATTTTTGACTTATTTTTGCATGTAGATTCTGATTCTGCATAGCCTGCTACGCTTTACTGAAACACTCTGTATATACAGGGTGATCAACTCAAGGAGGCCACCATTGGGATATCGGAAACGGTAAGAATTAGAGAAAACTTTAAATGGGGGACATTCCTTTATTTTTTGTGGCAGTTAAAAATATGATTTCGTTTTTACGAAATTCATTTCCGCCATTTTCCAAAATGGCGGCCAGCTTTGAAATTTCGTATGGAACAACCTATATTTTATCATGTTTTCGGATAGGACATGCAATTTAAAAACCTTTTTATTCTTGACATTTTTTCGATAAACCCATTTTCCAAAATGGCCGCAAACTTGAAAAGTGGAAAACTGTGTATTTTATGGTCTTTAAGGAATGTAGTTGGAATTCCAAGACTTATTTTCTTTGCTAAAAACAAAATTGAAACCATTGTTTTGAAACATTGGTTTGCATTGAATTGTTTTTGAAATTTGAAACAAAATTGTTGAAATGTACTTTTAGAAGTTTTTTTCAAACGGTTGCAGTTTTTATTTATTCAAAGATACAGATATAACTTTTTATATTTTACTATTCATTAAAGACTAATATAAAAAAAAACAAAAAACAAAATTGTAATAACTAAAAGTTTTGTTTATTTTTAGTAAAGTTTACTTATTGGGGTTTTGACAGACCAAACAGAGCTAGGAACAAGTCCAATATTCCATTCTGCCTGGCGGGGTATGGCCCTTGAGGGAACCATTCCGGCATTTGCCTGGAGTGAGGTAAGAAACCATACAAACTTACCTCGGAATGGCCGGCCTGATAATCAGACCTCATATAACAAGATACTAGATACTAAGTTACATAGTATTGACTTACAATGCTGGATAATACTGTACCGTACATAAAGATACTTAAAACTAGATTACATACTACACACTCATAGTACATATTAATAAGAACTTCTTCAATATCTTCATTGTTTTTCTCACTCCCCAGTTTGTGTTCTCTGCTTCCTCTTCTTCTTCCTCAATTCTTTATGTTCTTTAACTTCTGCTACTTCTTGCCTCCTTTGCTAGTTTTTGTTTGTTCCTTGAGTTCTCTGAGCCTTCTTCACACTGTGTAACTCATTCACCTTGTCTACCTTCAATCTTTTTTCGAAGCAACTTCTTTTTTCCTCAATGACCATTGAATCAGAATGTTCCATTTATCTTCTTTGGACAGTTTATGTACTTGAGACATCCTATTAGTCCATTGTATTTCTTGATATTGTATTAATTTCCTTAAAAGAAAACTGTCTCCTTATTATTTTGAATTGTTTGGATCTTATCTTGGTTTGGGATTTTCTTTTCATAAAGAGTTTTCCTCTGTTTATAATGATTTTCAAGCTATCAAACTGCACTAACTTTTGTGTTAATAATTGAATGATGAAATTAAATGTTTCCATGGAAACAAAATTATTTACTGTAAATTTGTTTCCTTTGACAATGACCATGCTTACTTGTTGTGTGTTATATATCACTAGCTGACCCAGCGAACTTCGTATCGCCTAAGTTATAGGTTTCCCCTAAGGCAGACCGATGGAAAGAAAGTACCGTTACGTTTAATTTTCAAGATGATCTCGTTCACATCGCTCAATCACGTCCTGGTTGAAGTTCGTTCGCTACGCTCACTCACCTTTGGGTTGGAGCTCGTTCGCTACGCTCACTCACCTTTAGGTTGGAGCTCGTTCGCTACGTTAACTCGCCTCCAGGTTGAAGTTCGTTCGTTTGCTACGCTCACTCACCTTTGGGTTGGAGCTCGTTCGCTACGCTCACTCACCTTTAGGTTGGAGCTCGTTCGCTGCGCTCACTTGCCTTCAGGTTAGCTCGTTCGCTACGCTAACTCGCCTCCAGGTTGAAGTTCGTTCGCTACGCTCACTCACCTTTTGGTTGCAAATTAGCTGTTGTCATAAATGTAAAAGAAATAATAGTGCTGCACCCTGTTGGTAATCCTTGTAACTTTAATGCTATTGAACATCATAGAACAGAACCAACTTGTTTAATTGAAACAGCTGTTAAGATTCATTAATTCCATTTCTCATAAGGTTAACATGGGAAACTCCAGAGCCACTGGGGCGGAGCCCTTTTAAGAATTTCGAAACGGGAAATAGTTTACGTCCGGTTCGCATACCTACAGAATTTACACACCAAATTTCATAACGATCGGTGAAGTCGTTCCGGAGGAGTTTGCAGACAAACACTGTGACACGAGAATTTTATATATTAGATTGAGTATACACGTATACGAGGGGTCAGAAAGTGCTAATAGTTGTTACTGATTTTGGCAGTAGGTAGTTTGGGACACTGACGGTTAGGTCGCGGTAGTTGGCCAATAGTGCAGTGCGACACTAAGCACCTTTAGATTATTAATTTAGTCAAATTTAGTTTAATTTAGTTAAAATGCATCATAAAACGACAAAACTATGACCAAACAAATTTCATCAACAAAAACAAAATTTTACAACTTTGCAATAAACGCAATAATAAAAAACAACGAAAAAGACTTACCGACATGCCCGAGGTGGGCCGCTGACGCTGCTCTGCAACAGTAACAGTGCTGTTCAGGTAACGGTAGCCCCCATAGAGTGTCTACTCTAGTACGTGTATACTCAATGATATTACAGTGGTTTATTTTCACTGTCAGTGTTGAAATGCTAATTTTCAGACATGAGTGGGAGGTGTACAAAACTATTAAACTTTTAAGTTTTCTCAAAGTCTACGAGTCAATCCAATCCAAAATATACAGGGTGTCTTAGACCCCCCGGCAGGATTCTATATCTCCAATATGAAAGTAAATGGAAACCTAATTGCAGCTGGAACCCCCTATTTTGACACCAAGGAATTCAGCTAAATTATTTTCAAAACCAAAAGAGCACCCTAAAGGGCAGATTTTGGGGGAAGGGGGTGTTTTTTGGGAAATTTTCAAACGTAAAGGGGGGTCATGTTATACCTCATTTTAAAGGTCCTGAGTTTTTTTTATTTTATTTTATTTTTTTTTTTGTAAAAGTTTTAAATTATTTTCATCCCTATTTACAGGGTGTTCAAAAACGTATAAAAATAGACCTTTGAACTACTTTTCACTGCAAAGAGGTGGAATTTTGTGTGGGGTTCAATTTTGATAACACTTTAATTGCTAAATGAGCTTTCAAAAAACTCTGGTTTCAACCCTTTTCCTATCTTTTTACTTTTGCTACGCATTTTCAAACTTTTTGAAGTTTCAAAAGCTGCATGTTATCTCAACAATTTCAAACGTGAACATGGGTTTAATTACAAACCACATTGTAGCCCTTATAATTAGTTACAATTTTTGTATTTAATGATTTTTGGTATCTTTATTGGTTAAAGAGCTGTAGCGAAATTAGTATATTTTAATGTTTTATTAAATAGTATTCAAAGTGTTTGCTGTTGTAAGTGTACACGTCTAGGTCTCAATTAAAACTAATTATGTTTAAAAAAATGAAATAGTACCCAGATTGTTAATCTTGGATGATTAATAAAGGAAAAAAACACAACTGCAAATATTCTTAGTTATTTTACAATTTTATGGCTCTAAATTCATGGATCTAAATTCATGGCTTTTATTGAATAATTTGTTTGAATCAGCAATTATAGCCTACATACTGCTGGGCTTATTGACTTCTACAAATGCTTAAAGTGCCTTCCATTTTTTTCCATGCAAACCCCAACTCGGTTCATAGGCACAGCTGGGCATGTAGCAGCTGGTATTGCTATTTTACACCGCATTCTCCTCTCGTACAGGTCCAGTAAGTTCCTTATAATTTGTTTTATCTGATCAAACGTGTCCAGTTTCACGCACCCGCTCATTGATTTCATGATTATTTTTATTTTATTTACAAGTAGCATTTAAACACAGTTTTCATTTAAAGCACTATTAGAACTTTGGAATTGAAAAATAACTAAGAATATTTGCAGCTGTGTTCTTTCCTTTATTAATATTCCAAGATTAACAATTTGGGAACTGTTTTAATTTTTTAAACTTAATTAGTTTTAATTGAGACCTAAATGTGTACACTTTAAACAGCAAACACTTTGAATACCATTTAATGAAACATTAAAATACACCAATTTTGCTACAGCTCTTTAATCAATAAAGATACCAAAAAACATTAAATACAAAAATTGTAGCAAATTTTAAGGACTACAATGTGGTTTGTAATTAAACCCATGTTGCCATTTTACATTTTTGAGATAACATCTTTTGAAACTTCAAAAAGTGTTAAATTGCGTAACATAAGTAAAAAGATAGGAATAGGGTTGAAACCAGAGTTTTTTGAAAGCTCATTTAGCAATTAAAGTGTTATCAAAATTTGAATCCCCCACGAAATTCCACCTCTTTGCAGTGAAAAGTAGTTCAAAGGTCAATTTTTTGTACGTTTTTGGACACCCTGTAAATAGGGATGAAAATAATTTAAAACTTTTCCCACTAAAATACTCAGTACTCAAGGACCTTTAAAATGAGGTATAACACAACCCCCCTTTACATTTGAAAATTTCCCAAAAACCACCCCCACCCCCCAAAATCTGCCATTTGAGGTGCTTTTTTGGTTTGAAAATAATTTAGCTGAATTCCTTTGGGTCAAAATAGGGGGTTCCAGCTGCAATTAGGTTTCCATTTGCTTTCATATTGGAGATATAGAAGCCAGACGGGTGGTCTGAGACACCCTGTATAGATTAAACTAAAAAAATCAATAATATCCTTGAATTTTTCAGTGATAATAATTATGACATCAAAATATAATTTACTTTTAATTTACGAGATCAAATTCTGATTGAATCATTTTAGACTAATTTAAACAAAATCGTAAGATTCTGGGCCAGTTTTTGATTAAAACAACCAAGTAAAATTCCATACATTGCTGATGTATCTCCATCTGAAAATTTCACTTTGGATATTTAAGTTTTAATTGCTTTCAAGCAAAGTCAACAATATAAAATAATAAAGTGATGTGCAAAATGTGCATCAATGATTAAATTAAAGACATTAAAAGCCAAATGCCATCAACAGTAGAAAAAGGACCTGTAACTAAAAAATAATAGCATAATGATTCCTATAAGTTAAGTTTCTTAATATTTGAGGCTCTTTACCTGAATTGATTCTGGTCTTTTCTTCTGACATGCGTTGATTGCATTCGTGGAATTCCGCAAGTTTCCGCAGAAACCGTTGTTCTGCCTCCATATCATCCCTTACATCCGTAAACAAGTGGTCCATCTGTAGGGATCGATGTGCAGAGAAACTTAAAATAGTCATCAATTAAAGACAACAATCTTCTCGCTTTAACTCGCGATTTTCCACAAAAGAAGCTATTTGAATCCTGACAGACCTACAACCACTTGAACTGCTTTTCCTGAAATTAAGAAGTACTGTGGTATCCGTTACGCTTACTTTAAGTAACCTTCTTTGTAAAACCTCACAATCCTCCAAGATTATGAGATTTACTCATGTATAACACAAGAACTGCTAACAACTTATCCACTTGTCCACCATCTTGCACTAACTAACTGATGAGAAACCAAGCAAAGTCAGAAGTAAGCTTTACAAACTACTTTCAAACCGCCTTGAGGATAACAGAGGAAAATTGCTTCAAGAAGGAAACCTGGCAAAGGCTCTTAAAATAACTTAATTTGAGAGCTATTCTAATTACAGAATATCCTGATTCAACAAAATATAGCTTACCTTCTGTTTTCTGAAGTACTGGATTAGCTTGGATGTCAAGAAGAGAGTTCTCTTTCTCAAAGTTTGATGTTCAGTTCTTAACTTCATCAAGCTCTCGAACTGTTGTGCCTTTAAAGCATTTTCCTCTGCTTGTTTGATTTCTTCGGATCTATAAACAGTTGCAGAAACATTCCTTTAGCATAAATTCTGGAATTGCAAAATCATCCATGATCTTTCTTAGATCTTCTATCATGTTACTTATAAAATCTAATCAAATTCTTCATTCACTCATTACAATCTTGGACAATGCACAAAGTACAAGGACTGGAGTGTCATCACAATAATAACTTAACCCAATATATAACTAATAAGTAAACATAAGTTAATATCAGAAAAGACCTTATATGATTCAGCAATTTAAAAATATTACAACAGAACAGATTATTTACCCCAGTTCTTCTTTTTTACAAGATTAACATTTACATTGTAAGTCATAAATCTCTCTATGATTAGAGTTTTTAAAGAAAAAAGCTAATTTATCTTCTTACACATGACTTCCGACATGTGTCCTTACACATGTTCTTACTATACTCCGTTCACAAAATTTAGGCGGTTTGAGCTGAGGCGATTCCATCCCCTCCGCCGCACCTTAACTTTGAAACTACAGCCTACAATTGATCAGCTGATATATAGTAACATATTTTTTGTGGAATAAATGATTTTTGATTGATAGATCAAGCGAAAAAAAGTGGTGGGGGAACCCAGGAAACATTCCCCTTATACCGCCTAGATTTTGTGAACAGACTATAGTACTATAATTTGTGTATATTTACATTCACTAAACCCCAACCAAATGTCCTACTAATTATCTGAGCAAAGGGAATAACTTACAAACTTCAGTTTCTCACGATGAGAACTTTTTCTTTGGAAGACAACTCTAGAACGGACGATTTTTTATTACTATTCAAAATGATTATACCTACTCAAAAATAGAATAATAAATATGTTCAAACCTACGTAACAGTTATGGTTTCTTCTTCATCTCCCTGGTCTTCATCTTCTTTTTCTTCATCTTCTTTATCTTCATCTTCTAAAAATAAAAGCCATGTTATTGCCAAACTTTTAAGTAAATAAATTTAACCATGGTCTTTAAGGAAGTATGTTTAATCTTACAGTTTAAAAATCCAAAAAACAATTTTGGAAACTTGAACGGTAAGAACTAAATCATCATCATGGATGGATAACTACACAGGTGTACTTTTACTAAAATATGAAAGAATAAAGATGAGTATATAGGATGGGTGAAGAGATTTGTTTAACTTTGTTCGTAATTAGGACCAGATGATCCTTTAGTCTGAACCATGTATTGAAAGCACAATGTCAATCACAAATCAAAAAGTCAGTTGCGGTACAGTACTGCATTATGTAGTTTCAGATATTTCATCATAGTCAGTCCATAATTGGCCATCAAGTTACTTTCAAATACTTTTCAAAATTTTTTTCAATAATTCCTTTTTACTTTCAAGTTTCAGTCCCATAGTGTTATTATGAACTAGGAGTATGGAAGGTGACTTATCTAAAATCAAGTCATTCTTCAAGTTGCTGATGGAAATTATACAAACCAATATCATCTTTTGAATATCAATAATGCCAAAATCATAATGTAATTATATAATATTTGGTATTACTTTACTACTGAAACTTTGTAACTGAGTGCTATATTTTATCTTATGCAAGTGAGGGTTGCCTTTCAGTGAAGAAATAATGGAAGTTTTATCCACTTTACAATGTGAGTTTATTGTAAAACAAACTGTAAATGAAAACTGATTGGTCTCAGGCAAAGAATTGTGAAGTTGATATACATAGAAGTGAAAAAAATTAATTTTTAAATTTACATTCCTCCACTCACCTATTTTGTTCTCTTCTGAAGCTGCTGTACTCCGAGTAGTTGTTGTTGACTCCCTTTTTTCTATAATCTTCTTCTTTCTTCTTCGCAGTTTCTTTATCTCATTACCATCAGTCGAGTCTTCATCTTCTCCTGTTAATAGATGTTTTTAAGCATTTCTATTGGAATTATACTTTTTTATTTAATGCCATTCATATCATAGTATGGAAGTAGAAATTGAATAGCTTAGTTATCACAACATCAAAGTACTGTAAACTTTTAAGAGTCGGCAGGAGTCAATAATTTTGCATTGTTGTTGACCGTCAGATGCCAGGCGAAACAGTGGTTGTCCGAGCACTGATCAGGAATAAAATGCGTTCACGTTGAAGCATATTAATCATACACCGTAATCTTAATTACCAAGCATAAAATTGTAGGCTATGTGATTCTTAAATATATTTTCTGTGTGAATTGCTTTTCGGATTTTTAAAATTTTTGTTTTAGAGGTTGAAAAAATCACAGTTTTTGACAAAATGATTACAATTAAAATGAACAAAAAAATAGCAAAAAAATTCTGCCGTTATGGGTAGAAAATCCAAGATGGCCGGCAGTCGTGCCGACTCTTAACGGGTTGATTAGGTTAGTATTACGAATACTTCAACTATTAACGATATGTATGCAAATTACTACAAACTCATTACAGTTTCTTTACTATAGGAAAACTATAAAAGTAATTCCTAATAATACTGTTTATTCAATGAAAAATTCTGAAATATTTCCATTGCAAAGATGCATATGATGATAAATTAATCTGTATGGTTGCCTTACCTTCTTTTACTTTTTCTATTTTAATTTTTCTTCTCCTTCTTGGTTTCTCAGTTTGTTGTTCATCTACATCTTCTTCTTTTCCAGCTTCTTCCAACGTTTCTTCATCTTCTACTTCTTCTTCCTCTTCAATCTCTTCCTCCTCCTCTACTTCCTCGTCTCCAACTTCCTCGACTTCTTTTTCATCCACTTCCTTTTCATCTGGCTCGTCTAATTCATTGACTTTCACTGAATCTGCTCTGAGCACAGAGACCAATCTTTTTTGTCTAACAACAACTTTCTCTCCTGCCTCGTTTACAATTTCCTCGTCATAGTTTTCAATCACATCCTCATATAAGGTCGCTTTTCGTGTAGACTTTCTCAATGGTATTTTTACTATTTTTGTTTTCTTTACCAAAACCAACTCCCCACTTTCATTCTCTTCTTCTGATTCATATTCCTCTTCTCTTTCTATGTAACTCAATCTTTTAATTTTCCTCTTTACAATTTTTTTTTCACCATTTTCATCTTCTATCTCCTCTTCATACTCTTCAAACTCATCTTCTTCTAATGTTTGTTCAAGTGTTTCTGCATGCTTGGGAACATTGATGATTCTTTTTTTCGTGACAGTTCTCACTTCCCCATCTTCCTCAATTTCTTCTTCATATTCCTCCTCTACCTCTTCTTCCTCTATATTAACTTTTGTTTTATTCTCTTCATACCTGGGTACTTTTACAGTTCTCCTTTTGGTAACAGTTTTCAGCTCCCCGTCTTCTTCTATTTCTTCTTCATACTCCTCCTCTACTTCCTCAAAATCTCTATCTGAACAGATAAATCAAATTTTAAAATCATTTCCTGGTATGTAAAACAAATTTATTTGCATCTTTTAACAAAATATAAGCTAAATACAATTAATAATGCAGTACAGTAGTATTTTTCATGTCTATTTTGAAATTGACATTTATTCTAAACAATATATCATTTTAGAAAAATGTTAATTAATGTATATGAATTGTATGACAGAATATTAAATGTTACAAATATTACTTTCTCCATTTATATCATCAAAGAAATAAAAACTTAATTAAAAAACCTTGCAACTATGACCATTTTACACAGCTTGTATAAAATCATATATTAGGATTATACCACTTGTACAATTTACTATAAATCGGGATACTATCCCAGCGCCTGCTCATACACTAAGTTTATATGAGAAAAAAATACTTTTGGGCCTACTGGAGTTAAATTTTACGGTAAACTACCTGATTACAGAAAAAAAGATTATTTAAATTTTAAAAACTTTGAAGTGCTGTAATTTGGGACAATCAAGTAACTCAATTTTACTTATAAATAAATCGTTTAGTTACCTTGATCAGTTCCCATGCAATTACCATTTAAAATCCCGGCATTCTTTTGTAAACACCCTCAGGGTGATCAACTCAAGGAGGCCACTATTGGGATATCGGAAAAGGTAAGAATTAGAGAAAACTTTAAATGGAAGACATTCCTTCCTTTATTTTTTTTTTTTGGCAGTTAAAAATATGAATTCAGTTTTTCAAAATCTTCAAATATCAATTATTTAAGATGGGGACGCCACTATTTGCTTATTTGAACCCAAATATGAGTGTAGGATGAGTGGTACGAACTTGTAGTCTTGTTAGTGACTAAGGCTAAGTGACAAGCTTCTTGCTCTGATAAGATGAAGATTCGCTGGATTTTGAAAGGGAACAAAAGTATTTCCACAAAAGTCTAGAAGTTTACTGTTTAAAATAAGTTTGTAATAATTTACTCACCAGCTTCTTCTGAAGACAACTGTGCAGGTTCCAAAACACTTAGTGGTTGATCAAGCTCACTTTCTTTTCCATCCAAAACCTCCAGTGCCTGTGACTGTATTTCAACCTCCTCATCCAAGATCAGCTCATTTCCTCCAACTTTCGAAGATTTTGATTTTGTTGATCCTACGTCCTTTGAAGATTTTGATTTTATTGATCCTACGTCCTTTAAAGATTTTAAGGATTCTGCATCATGTACAATAGACATCTTTTTTGATCCAGATTCTTTCATTATAGAAGATCTCCTAGTTTCAAGTTTTGAGAGTGAAGGTCTCTTCTCTTCAACAGTACCATCCTTTGTCAAGGTTTTAGCAGGAGCATCTCCTTCCTGACTCGTGTCGTCCATTCTTAATATATTTTTAATGTTTCAATTCTTTTTTTATATCTACAAAGTACCAATTTACATTTATATACTGTAGGTTATGGTTGGTATAATTTAATACCAAACTATTGTTAGTCCAACCATTTATTTATAATGTTATCAAACCTACACTTTGTTTTTTATATCCCACCTTCACATCCTAGGACGCTAGGTCTTGAACTGTTTTACACATTACTTCAGGCTAGTCCTAGAGGGTCACAGCATTATCACATATGAATAAAATCCATTGGGTTACGGGATTTGAACCCGGGACCTAAGGCTCTGAAGCCCTGTGTTACCAATAGCCTAGCTCACTCCCCGATCAAACCTACATTTATTGTTAACATAAATTATCATCAATAGAGTCTCGAATACTTGAATTACAGTACAAAATTAGTGCCACATTGGTCCCCTTTTAGTACAGATAAGTGTTATAGAAAATTATAGGTATGAATTCATACCACTTTGAATATGGGTACTTTGCATTTAGCATCATAGGGAGGGAGCTATGGCATAAAGTACTTTCTTACATACTTTAATAATTTATGAGTTATAAGAAAATCTATATAAAGTGGTCTAAAATAAGTTAGTGTTGACTAGAAATAAAAAAATAAAATATCACCTGCCTACACCTTAAGTGAAGATATTGATAAGTACGTAGCACTGCAACTTAAAAGCAACACTCAACATACCTTGAATTTCATGAATTGAAATTATCCTTATGGATCAAACATCTACAAGCACAGGAGGTGGATTAATATTTTCAGCAAATCTTACTAGTACCCATCTTACCCTGTTTACACTTTCAATTTGAAATTCAATATTCAAATAAAATGTACTTAGCAAAATAAACAAAGACTTAATATTATGTAGAAGTAAACATATATCACAATCACATGTTGCTAAATCTTCCTGAGTCAATAAGCTGTAAACAGTTGCTTAGCAACAGTTTACAGAGTATTAGCTGTAGAGTTACTGTTACTGTGTCATTGACTAGGTACTGTTATATAGCGGATGGAAAATAACTATTTCTTAAAAAATGTACTCCATTTAAAATGCATTGTGATTGAAAAAAGGTCATCTTTGTTTAAATTAAACATTCGTGATTACAAAATATTGTCATTTTTATTCTATTTTTAATTCTCTTGATCAGAGTGCATGAAGTTTGTTTACTAATCTACAAATTTAGATAGAAAAATCTGTACATCACATATTTTTGGTCAAGTTTTCGACCACTGGACAACCTCTAGTTTATCTAAATTTGTACAGTCGGGACCACAAGAGTCTGCAGTTGGCGGCAGCCAATCACAAGACAAGGCTAGTGTGATGTTGCCATATCACCTGTTGACGACACTAATCAAAATACTAAACAATATTTTCAAATCAGCTGGTATTATTAGATTTGGCAACACCTCCCATTGCCTCCTTCAAAGTCACGTGGTAAATAGGCTCCTACCTCAACTGCAGACTTTCGTGGGACTGTAGATTAGTAAACAAACTTCATGCACTTACATGTTTAATGTAAACAAAGCTGACGTTTTTCAATCCCAATGCATTTTAAATGGAAAATACTTTATGTTATTTCTCATTTTCTGGTAGATTTGGACATAATCTGGTATTTTTCCTGACCCCCTGAGACCAAGTTCTTTAATTTGAGCTCTCTTTCATCATCTTGCGAGCTGTCAAACTTTCACAATTTTGATTTAAAAAAATCTCTTACAGAATTAATAATACAGTATAGATAATTCTTCGGCTGCAGCAAAACCTTCAGACTAAGCGAATTGCCATTTGGATAGTTTCATTTTCGCTCAAATATTTCTCTAAAATGTCAGATTTATTCCTGTTTTAAATCAAATTAGGTTTGGTGGTACAGGGGAGGTAATAAAGTCTAGTGTGCTTTAGTAAAATGTCAATAGATTAGTATAAAATGAAAAAAATACCAAATTTGATCAAAATGTGTCTGTTAAGAAGCAAACTACAACAGTTTATACTCTCCATAAAAATAATGTAGGAGCTTTTTATTTTCAGTTTTTTTTTAACTTTTATCCATAACTATTTAGCACAGCGCTTGAATATACTTAATTATTTGTATTTTGAACTGTACGAAATATTTTTCAATTAAACTGCAAAGTTGTTTTTTTGTTTTGAGGGTCAAAAATGGGAAAACCCCATTTTCACCCCGTTCCCATGGTTCGATTTTGATGGTTAGAATGAGTTCAAGTGTATTAAGCCTGACACGTCCATGCCAAATTTAGCAGAATCGGACCAAAATTACTCAAGTTGTCGCTTCCACAGACACAGACACACATATGTATAAAGCCTATATCCAAAATTTAAGGATACGGTTCAATCCAAAGCTGAGTTGAATCAAGTTAAATCATCAAATGAGCTGTTTTAACACAACAGGGCAAAGGCTTAATCAAAGTAAAGTGGTATATGATAATGGAAGTCTAAAAAAATTTCACATACTTGACTGAGCAACAAAGGTTGTCGAACAAGTACCTAAAGTCTAAGTAGTCTTTCTAAAGAGTCTTAGGGATTGCTCAATTCTAGATCAAGATGCCATTTGTCATTTGGATACCAATTAACGACGCTATCTAACAAAAGATGGACATTAGATAGTAACAAACCCAGGGTTTGAACATACTTAAAGGTTCCCTTAAAAAAAAAATTATACAATAAAAGTTGCTGCGTAAATTGTCTATTGTTAAATAAAAACTTTAAAAAAATCTGACAAAAAACTTTTATAATTCAAAAATTACGAGTTAGTTAAAAACCAGTAAGAAAGGAATAACAAAGGTAATTGATTAATCAACAAATTAATACTAATAAACAATTTATTTAATAACACAATACTTTTGGTGTCTTAAAATGGTAGATACATTAAGATTGGACAGTACAAATGTGTAATGGCACTTCATGTGGTATATACAGTGCTTATATACATGATTGAGAGTAGATAAACAATAACAGTTGTTTGTTCCAATAACAAGAGCTTTCAAATAAACAACCAAAAAGTATAAAGATACCATTCCACTGATAATAAATAACAACAGTATGAAATAACAACCACATGTGTTGATCATAAAGATGTGATTTTTATAATTTAATTGAACAAAATTATTAAATGAGTATTTTTCACATGTTTTAATGAAATAGATACTGTACTGATACCGTTTTTAGGTTAGATACAACTTTTTTAATTTTTACCTCAATTTGTCTAACTGTTAAGTTAATTTCTTAATCTTTTTTCAAAATGTTACTAACTTTGTTAATTGTTACTAACATTACTAATAATGTTTAAGAAAAATTTACCAGGATTTTTCGGTAAGGAAACTTAAATAGATACATAACATACATACATCTGTTCACATACATCTTACAATATAATGATACTTAGTAGAAACATTCACATGATTTACAAATGGGAAATGTGGTAACACAGTATTATGGAAAGAAAATTACCATGAGATAAATAATTCACATTATTAAATTAAAAAGAAGTATAGCCTATGAGTTTAATTGATTTATTATGTATTCAAAGGTATATTTTCAGGAAGGTAATAAAAGAAACCCAAAGTTATAAGCTAAATACAGGTTCATTATTATTCTTTACCGGTATATTTTACTTCGTAGATATAACATTTTATTGCCATATAATTGGACTCCACTACTCCATGTTTCCTCTTGTTGTATCAAATGTTAAACTTGTGGACAATAGTGTCATCATTGCATGATGAATCAGTTAATTAAAAAAACATATAATAAGAAAACATTTTTGAAAACAATAACAATATTGAAATTAAATAACAATCAATAGATATAACAATAAATTAAATTTCACCAAGATTATTTGTTTGATTTTCAATAACAACCTTACAATAAATCGTTCATGTTTATAGGAAAAAAGTAAAGAACAGGAAGATATACAAAATAATATAAACATGTGTACAATAATTTGCAATAAAATAATCTCATAAATTCTACCAACAAAGATATTATGATAAAACAATAACTTCTTATACTATACTAAAATTAATCTCTTCTTTTATAATTGACAGTCCCTTTCGATTGCACGAATAAACCTAACTTAAGTACATTTAAAGCAGTCAGTGCTACCTATAAGCAGTCCATTCTACCAACCTAAGCTTCTAGTGGAAAATAACTAACCCTGATGTATATTTAATAGTCTTATCCCTAGCAGTCATGATAATAGACAAGAAACGTCAAATTGTTATAAAATCTTTGTATACCTAAAACTGTGTTGTTTTTTAAATTCATAAGTTTATAACAGATTTTTATAATACGAGTTTAAAGTAAAAAAAATAAATTACCATATAGTTTAACATATGATAACAATTTTAATTTATAAATATACATATTTTAAAATACATGCATAGTTTAAATACTTATAAAGTTTATATTACACATAATTTAAATTAGTAACATTCTCTACTAATAGATTATTATTCTAGGTACAATTTAAGTGACTTAGCAATTCACGTAAGACTACTTTACAACCTTAACAACATAGTTGGCTTTACAGTTTACCATTATGCTCGCATTTCATCATTTCCAGGTGAAAAATACTATACACTTAAAACACTTTAAAGTGCTATATAAAATACAAGTATTTACTTCACTTAGAGAGGAAGATAAATTTTCATCTATCCTGAATAACACAGTTTAGACTACAAAAATAACGTTCTAACGGAGACGGTTACAAACTACTGACTAGGATGGCTCGCTACTATCTCAGGAACTCGAGTGGAACGAAACACTTTTCGGGCGCGGCCGCGGTGTCTTGACACATGTGCGCGCGCCAACCTGTACACACAAAACACAACAATAGTAGTCATACAAGAAAAATTAGCAGGAAGTACCAATACATTTGATCAAACTGACGATTTTTGTTAAAGAAACAATCGTTACCACAATCATTATTAATGCACGTGATTGGAACTTGAGATATTATTGGGAAGTGATAAAAGTCCATCACAATTGTTAGTAAAACGTTTTGGGGTTTGGAATCTGAGAAAGTACCTAAAACATGAAAGATCATTACATAAACTCAGACAATGCTGGAATATCAACAACCATACAGGGACTGAATACTAGCATACTAGTCAAAAAATCCTGACAGTAAACAACAATTAGTAAAAATATATGGTAGGCAAAACACATCAGACACGTTTGCACACACATATTTCTTATTGTTTTTCAATCTTTACAGATTACTGACAATGTCATGTAACAGGTAAACTTACAGCTGAGTCAATATACAGTAGACCCCCTCTTAACCGACCTCGTATTAACTGATAATCAGATTATCCGTCTTCGATCGTAAAATAATACAGTTTGTTTTAACCGTCCTTCCTTTGAGAGCAGTTCGGTTTAACCGCCGCTTTCTAGGAATATCGGCATTTCCGCTCCCACGCTGGGCGATGAGAACTGAACCATACGCTTTTCTTCACAGGATATGACTAAGAATAAGTTATTTTGTATTGATCACAAAAAATCCAGAATATTGTCAGTTTGCTATCTTTGCGGAAAATTTATAACATTGTAAAGTGTGTTACGATTTTGAGAACTGATTATCTTATCGCTGGAGTAAACAAACAACACAACTTGTAGGGAGGGCAGGGAAGGGGGGTTAACTCAAAGGTCAAGATAGTTTTTGTGCCTCGAGCCTCCAGTGAGAGGCTATAAATAAACGGTACTTAAGTACCATACGGAGGCCACCCTTATACAGCGCACTGCAGTGGTTATGCTAGGCTGGGTTATCTTAAATAGAAAGTATGACTCTTCTGGTATCGTTCGATTCATAACGAAACGAGGAAAGTCCTACAAATTATATATGATAACAACCTAACCTAACCGCCGCAGCGCGCTGTAAAATATGTGGCCTCCGTATAATACCGAAGTACCAAATAAACATCCTGTCTTGTAACAAAATGGTTGCTTGTATCTTTAGTTTCGGCAAAAGGTTCTGTACTGTATGGATTTGGAAAGCATCAATTAATACATTACAGTACTAAAGTTATTAAAATAGGAATTTTTATTGACTCTTGCTTATTACTATATTTATTCCACTGAAAGTAGGCCTATTTGGCTTAACCGTGTTGTGTGTTTATTTGGGACTTTTCTATCAATACCAACAAGGAGATAAAGAGTAGTTTATTTTATAAATAATGCAAGTATGACTTCAAAATAATGATTATATAATTCCAAATGAATAGCACTTCATTATGTTATGATTTTCATTTTAGGGATTGCCCGTTTTAACCGACCTTTTGAGTTATCCGACCTAGGTCCGGTCCCATTAGGGTCGGTTAAAAGGGGGTCTACTGTAGTGACAATTTTATAACTAAACAAAAAGAAACATACTAATATTGTGATTCTCCTACTTGCACACCTGAGGACGGAATCAGATTCCTGAATGTTGTGAAACCTTTTTTTTCCTAATGGGGATTGGAAATGTTTGCAATGATCCCTAAAATATTATAAACTTGCCATGAACTTTAAACAGAGAGCTCTTAATTGAATTGCCTAAAAAACAAATTTTCCCACAGTTCAACCACAGGAGAAATTAATCAGAGAATTTACCCAGCAAAGTAACCAACCTGTTCTCAGGTGATGTTAAAGACAGGTCCGATCCTCAGGTAGAACCTACGCAGGACTGAGCGCAGTTCTGGCTTTAGGTCGAAACACATCAGTTCACACAACAGGGCGTAGTAGCTGGATGCGTGAGCGGCAAACTGAAACAAAGAAACACGTCAGTTCACACAACAGTGTTGTTAAACAAGAAGTTAAAAAAAGTTAATTGTTACAATACCTTCAACAAATTAAGTCCAGAAAAAGTTGAACAAAAAGAAACTTCAAAATTCCAACTACTTACGTACATTTGTGGTTATTGAAGACCGTCATTGTGAGTTCAAAACTTAAATAGACCAAGATCTACTGCAATTGTGATTGAAAATTTGGTAGTTAGAAGAAAAGAAATGCAAATTGACTTTTAAATATATTTAAAATTGAATTATTCAGCAAACTTCCTTGTAATAGGGTTCTTTAGCAAAATAGGGGGTGGAAGAGTGATGGTAAAACTAATGAAACAATTTGGTAAAATCATAAATTTTTAATTTACATGTGATTTGGTCTCTCACCATAAAATATCTCATGATTTTATCAGATTTTTTTGTGAGACAATAGGGTTAAATTTAACTTAGTAGAGGTAAGTAACCACCTCATCCAAATTCAAGGAAAAGGGTAAAAAGTACGTTTAATCATCAAATAGGTTTTAAAAATTAATTAATTAGGTTTACAGTATAGGAGATGTAGTTTTTGATCAAACTATAAATTATGATCAACTGTAGAAACTACAGTAGACTCCCTTTTATCCGGACTCCTCTGGACCGAGGCCAGTCCAGATAACGGTTTTTCCGGTTAAACCAACATCCCCAAAAACCCAGTAAAACGGACCGTTTAAATGCACACTGTATACAGTTTTTGACTTAAATTTAGGAGAGCATTGTATTTAGACACGTGATCACTGGTCTCAAAAACTTTCCCACGAGAACAGTCGTCTCAGTACCGCCCACTTCCTGCTGATCTAGTCCGGTTAAACCGATGTGCTGATAAACATTTTCCGGTTAAAGAGATGTCATTTCCACCGAGTGTAGTCCGATTAAACCGATGTCCGGATTAGAGGGAGTCTACTGTATATATTTTTCTTTGCACGATTTATATCAGAATAATATCAAGCAATTAGCTTCACTTTATTTTAGTCAAATGTGATGTTTTGATCTGATCAATAATATTTACTTACTGAGTACAATTTTTTTTAAATTTATTTTGTGATGGACTTGGTGGTCTTTACTCACTCTGTCGTCAGACATTTTCATTATCCTGGTGAGGATGAGCAGCAAGATGCAAGTCCAAGCTTCTCTGTGGGCCTCTGATTGTAGTCCTAGGAAATACTCCAGAGCCTGGACAACCAATGGAATACTGTCAATTCTGTCATTTCATTTTGTTTACTATAACTATAATTATCAACGATGGTCAGAGTCAACCTACAAGACAATGACAATGATTGTCAAACACATTGCATTAAATAATTTAGTTTTATTTGATCATTCAATAATTGATTTAAAGAGCTAGGGCAGTTAAAAGGAAAGTTAGAGAACATTAAATTAAATTGAAACAACTCTACATAACATTAACAAATCAGAGCTGGGATTAGAGTCTAACACTTGAAAGCAATGAGAAGACATGAAATAATGTAGATGAAGTATGGAAGAGATCAAGAGATAAAAATAATTGTGATATTTGGCAAGGAATTAACAGTTATAAATAACCAAGAGGAGACAAAAGAAGTGAGCTGTTTAGTGTTTAGAGATAAAAAGTAGCAGAGGTAAAAGGTGTTAAAGGTACAAAGGTCCATTAGGTAAAAAATCAATATTTAAAAAGAAATAAATACAAAATTAATTTGAAAGAGTGTGTAACACATTAAAGAAGAACTATAGTAAAAATATAATTTACAAAAATAATCTGTACCGTCCAACAGAAGTAATTAAAATAATAGCAGCCAATCACACAACAATTGAGTTTATAAACCAGAATATCACAATTTGGATAATAGATTGATAAGTAAACATAGGAATTTAAAGGTATTTTAGGGCACAACTCTTTGGTAAAATCGTTAAGTCAACTTTTAACATGAAAAACGAGTTTACCAAATTTCAGTCTTCTAGTTAGCCGGGAAGTAGGGGAATCAGTGATGTAAGAGTGAGTGACTGTTTTGACTTTAATATGCATAGATGTTGAAACCACATAATGAATCTCACTCACTTCTTTGCACACAGCAATGAGTCTTCCTTGCACTGCAGCCCAAGCGTTTCTTCTGTTCTCGTCTCCGGCCATCTTGAACAGAACTCTCAGCACACAAGCGAGACTCTGCACTTCTTGTTGTAGCAGATTAGGTTTGGCACTACCTTTAAAACCTGGATAAACGACAGGTTATAACCTTTGACAAATTACAATTTTATACACAGGGTGTTTTTTTAACACAACCTAAATCATTAGTACCATGAGACACTGTAATAGGACAAAACAAGATCACAAGTTGGTACCGGTAGTCCTGTATGAATTACTTCATTGCGGATCAGCTGATAGCCTATGTTTTGCTATATTGTTGCCTACACAGTTTAAGTGTTATAGGGAATGTATTTTAAATTAAACAAAATCTAATCTTGAAATTCAGAACTAAAATAAGGTAACCCTATTTTTTCGGGGTCTTCCGCACCGGTAATCAATATTTCAGGGTCGGCCCAAGAGCGTTAAAGCCAGAGATGAATTTAGGGTCAAACTCAGGGAGGGTCGAGCTGAACTGTGCTTTAATTTTTGCAATTGGATTTTGACTAATTGATTGATGATTTACACTTTACCACAGAAGACCTCATTACATATTGACCTTGGAAGATGTTCATGATTTCCTTTTGCCCGCAGAATATGTTCTTGATTTTGCGCTGTGACCACAAAAGACGTTCACCTAGACTGCAAAGACGTTCACCAAGACTGCAGAAGATGTCCACAAGTTCGCCGCTACCGCGGAAGTCGTTCATGGATTCGATATGGCCTCAAAAGATGTTCTAGATTTCTTTCACCTTAATGGTGGTCACGATTTCACCAAGCCATAGAAAATGTTCTCAATTAAGTCATGACCGCGGAAACGTTCTTGATTTTGACATGTCAATTGATGTTCTGATTTTGTTGTGACCGCAAAGTTTGTTCACAATTTCATCGCACTATGAAGGAGATCATGTAGAATAACATGTAAGCTGATCGTAGGATTTTAATTATTATTTGAAAACAAATCAATAGCATACTGTATTACTTTCCAAAGCACCGGATTTTGGTCTGAAACCTGAGAGCAAAATTGTTTAATCTTAACTTTCTTGTTACTTACAATAATATAATTGCAAAATCAGATGAAACTCACCAGCTTTCCACAGTATGTTTCGTTGTTCATGGTTGGAGTTGAACTCCTTGGCAAACCGATGACTCTGCATGAGACAGTCTGTTAGTTGCAGCAGATGAGTGGAGCTGAGGTTGCCATACATGCCTTGCTCTTCTCTCTGTTGCTCTGACAAGCTAGCGTCCTCCCAGTCTAGGACGTCAGCCTATACAACAACAAGCAAATCTGATACTTTGAAAGATGCTATGATCTTTAGTGGACCTTGATTAAAAACAGCCACACAAGAGGATCCAGAAATTGACAACACCCTCTGTGGGAAGTTTATCTCAACTACGTTGATCTTTATTCCAAATCTGGCCACAACTTTAATATAGGAAAGGAATGCCTGATATTATCCATAGTCAAATGTAATAATCTCATTTTTTGGACACAATATGAGAGTTTATACCTGAGCCAAAGCCAGATTCTCCTGGTCCTCTTTCCTGGATGTGGCTGGGTAGAAGATGATGTTGTCTATGGTCTGTATCAGCTCCAACTGCACCACACACTTTATCAGCAGTCCGGTGAACATTGACCCCATCTGTCAACAAGAGTTTACTGATCTGAGGACTTCTCCATCATCGTTCTTGCATAAAATGCTGTGTTTTAAGGTCGATTCACACATATCAGTCTAGTTATAGTTCTGTTACAGTTTTTCAGCCAGTCTTCCATCACTAATATTTACGGAGATGTTACAGTCAAGAATTTTAAATTAAAACACAATATTCTATCAAATTAAATTTTTATAGTCAATCTTGTTGATTGTTACAAACAGTACTCAAAATATAAACACAATTATTTAAATAACAAAACCACTATTTTCTAACCTCAAACACAACTGCCAGGCGTCCTAACAATCCAAAAATATCGGTGGAAAGAAATCTGAAATCGACTGATGGACGCCGGCAGAGCAACTGACAGACCTGTGGCGGATGAGTGTAGATAGCACAATGGAGAACCCATTTAAGAATATTTTTGTTGACTGTGACATGACTGATGTGACTGACCTGTGACGTGCCGTAACTGATATGTGTGAATCAACCTTTTTAGTCTCATGAAACAAATTTACTCACACTTGGTTGACCCAATTTGAGCTTCAAAGAGACCACTACAGTATAGTGATCCGCGGATGTATCAACAATTAGTTACAGCAGAAAATGCTAATTTAGACTTAGGCTATCAACATATTTATATATTAATATACTTCACTTTCAACATTTTTTGTGTTTTTATTTGTAGTAGTTGAATAGAAGTATTTCATATTATGTATCAATATCTTATAACATCTCCAAAATATAAAGTCTTGAGACAATGAACAATGTCCATAAAATACAATACACTATCTACTGGTGTAGATAAATTTATTCTCAGTATTCTCACTATAATTTACACTATACGAAATCTATTCTACGACTGGTAGGCCTAATTGATTCTCAAAACTGTTTACGACAGAATCACATTGTTGTGATCGTCTACTGCAGCCCTGACTACATCGTTTCGTTATCTTTTCATGTGATATATATATCTTGAGATTCCAACCAAACTAATCAAAACTTTTGGAACTTAAATAACCTTAATTATATTACATATAAAGTTTGCCTAGAACAAATGTATAGGCTGTGTGCGTGATATGTAATAGGTAATACCTGACCTCCTAATACAAATGTAGACATCCCATGTAATTAATTAATGATTCCAAGAAGCAAACCAGTTGAATGAAAACCTTGAAATTTGAGACATACCTTTTGAAGAGCAATATCATCTGATGTGATGCTGTTGTTGCTGTGAACACTGAATGTGCTGTTGGATCTTTTGAGAATACCAGGCCGAACATTCTCTATCTGAAATCAAACATTGTAAAGCATTTAAAAATAAAAACAATGGAATATAGATAGTATCAACATATTACATGCAGTTTTTGCATTAAATTAAGCCGTTTAATCCAGCTACTGGTACTAAATCTTTATTTGGAAATTCAACATTTAATTTTAAATATTTGTATAGGTAAAAATGTTTCAGACAAGCGAGTCATCTTCTACCAGGGCCATGATTTGTGTTTTTTGGGATACAAAATGTTCATTTCACATTTCAAAAGCAAACTTGAATGACTGATTACAAACTTCAAAATAAAACTTAAACTGCTTGAATAACATCCACTTGACCCTGACTGAGTTGAAAAAAATTAAGAAGAGGACAAATATAGTAGCCTTATCCTTTACTCTTATATCGAGCAATGTTGGCTTGTATGTATGTATATGTATGCTTGTATGTATGTATATGTATGCTTGTATGCTTGCTTGCACAAAGATCTCGAAAACAACTTCGGCGATTTCCTTCGTTGTAAATAATTTATTTCTGGCCTAAAAATATGTTTAATGCAGTTAAAACTGCCAAAAATTTAATTACATACAAAAATGAAATTGAAAGTTAACACTTTTTAACATTGGCCTTATGGGTTGGTAAGTAACCATGATGGTTGAACAAAATAACAAGGAAAAAGTAAACAAAAGACTAGTAAGTTGAGATTTTCTTCCCAACAGAAAAACACCACCCACCACCTTGAGCGAACACCATTACCGCAACGATACGTTGCAGAGCCATCGGTCTCGGTGGTGTAGTGGATAGCTCACCGGGCTGATGTTCTGAAGGTAACCAGTTCAAAACTCAACGGAGGCACTAACTTTTTATTTCAATTTTTATCAGCAAGTTTGGTTGGGTTATGACAGTTTAATTTCATAATAAAAAATTATATAATTGAATTTGAGGTATTTATAATTTTATTTTATGAACAGAACTTTTTTTTTATTGGTAACCCTTCATTAGATTTTTTTATTATCAGCAAGTTTGGTTAGTTTGGATAGGTTATGACAGTTTAATTTTATAATTAAAAAATTATAAAATTGAATTTGAGGCATTTCAAATTTTCTTTTATAAACATAACTATTTTTTTCGTTTCGTAAACCTTCATTCGATTTTTAGATTATCAGCATGTTTGGTTAGTTTGGTTAGGTTATGACAGTTATATTAAATTAAATTAAAATTTAACCTACACACGATACGTTTTGACAGCGACAGTAATAGAGATAATAATTTGCCGCGAACAGTTCAGCTATGCACGGTATGATGCGTTCGGCACGGCGCGGTGGTGGGCGGAGTTTTTCTGTTGGGTCTTGTGTAAGTAGTAACATGTGTTTATAACAAGCCATCAACCCACAGTATACTAGCAAATTACAAAATACAGTACCAAGGGAAAAATATCAGTTGTTACTATTGAGCGAAGATTACACTGAAGGTATCTTGATATAGGTGAAAATAGTTCTGATCAAATGCTCATTACAGAACTTGACCCTGTCCTACCAAAACTTAATCCCCAAATTAACCAACTGTTTTCATTTAAACAAAATGTCAAAACAATGTTTATGCAAGAAGGTATAGGGTATTATAAACGATCAATCTTTCATCGACTGTAAAATAAATGAATGTGTTGTGGATTGCCAGGTTAAAATTTCCATCATAATAAATTGAAATTCCACTGAAACTTAAATAATAAAATAGAAAATTAGTTGTAGGTAAATAAAACATGAGTTTCCTTTATATTGTTTTTACAATAGAAATAAACTACACCGAGCCATGGCTCGGTCCCCAGGTACTTACATTATAAAATATATTGTGAAAACAAAACATATAACAACCGTTGACACTTGATAATTTGACAATCACAGGACCTGGAGGGAGTCAGATTACAAAAAATAACATTAAGTTTAACCGATTTTAAGCTAAGACAAGTTAACTTAGGCTGCCTTATTATGACCCCAACTAAAACGCATTTTATTATAATCCATGTGTGTAGCCCCTGATCTGTTGGACATAATGTAAGACTAAATTACTTACGTAATTCCCGTCACAGCTCAATAAAATTTTATTGAGCTGTGACGGGAATTACCTAAGTGATTTAGTCTTAGATTACATTATTAAGTTTATATATAATAAACAAATGTTTTGGAAAATAATCAAATATACTCCAATGATAATTAAATAATAAATATAGTACAATGTACTTATTCTGCTGGAAAATTACAACTAATCACTGTAAGAACCGTAAAATTAGGCTAAACAACGTAACTAGAAAATTGATAGAATCTTGTATTCACAACACAAAGTACAGAGTGTGATGAACTATCATGTGTTATTGAAAATCAGCTGTAGGACAAAAACAAACAAAAAAATAAGCCTATATTCTGTTTCAATTATTCACATACCTCAGTAGTGTGCGTCCACGTAAGCAGGTCTGCAGGAATTGTACACTTGAACATGTCCAACACGCACTGACATGTCTTGTCCCACGTGTCGTCTGTAAACTTGAGTCCGTTGCTGATCACCAGGTTCTCTAGACAGTTAGTGCCTGACCTGGCCAGCTGCTCATTGGCTGCAAAATTATACAAGTAACAAATGAAACTTGACAATCACCTGTTTCTTACAATTTTACATCCTTTTACATCTTTGAGTTGATAGCAAAGCACTATAATCTCATTTCTGTTATGCGGTATTTCTGAAGGTGTACATATCCTATCTATATATTAATATTTATATTAATAGACAAGCATGTTTCTTGAAGACCTTTTTTCCCAGCTCGTGTGCATCACAGGGTAAATCTACACATACTGTTAGACTGGTATTATCCTGTATATGTGCAGAATCCTTTTATAAATTAAAATAAGCTAAAAAATAAACACAAAAAAATTATTTTAAATAAAAAAAAATTAACATGGGCCTTATGGGTTGCCATGCTGGTCACGAAATAACAATGAAATACTGTATAAACAGAAAATCCAAACAAATGGAAGAAATTCCAATCACATGTTTTATTTACAGTGTGGGGTGAAAATAGAGAAGTCTGTATATTATACATATTTTTGGTCGAGTTTTTCACCACTGGATGGCCTCTAGTATTTATTAAGTCATGGCACCTTTTACTGCTATATTTTACACCATATTAAAATTTTTTATCATGAACTATAATTTACAATAATTCAATTGTAATTAGGAGTCTGCAGATCCTCGATATTTTTTAATTGGGTTGGGCCAACAGTTGAGCCAGTGGGATCAGTCCTGGATGGAAATCATTTCCACGCCAAGTTCAGGTTGGTTCATGTATGTTAAAAGTGTGCAAACGGCTGAACTTTCAGCTTTTCATCTTTTATTTTCAGAGAAAGCGGCACGATCAAAATTGACAGTTTTGGCGCAACTGTGGGAGACGGTAATGAAATCTCCTTGACCGCAGAAGATGTTCACAATTTTATTGAGATCATAAAAGATTTTATTGATTCCATGTATCACCATGGAAGATTTTCACCATTGCACCGTAATTCCGGGAGGTAATGTACAGGTTTGTGTTAACCGATTGTAGTAGATTGATTCTTTTTTTAATCAATATTTTCCAAAAAAACAAAATTTTGGCACAAGATCTGAATGCCCAAATTGTTGACCCAACCCAAAATAAAAGTCTGGCCCTTAGACCCCTAATTAATAAATTATTACAATCATCCTGAATGTTTTATTTATATAATAATATTTCTATTAGATTTATAACTCACCTTGTTGCACACACCAGTGTAGCTGAACATACAGATCGGCCAACAACAGAGGCCCGAGAATGTCAAAGTATTGCGTAAACACATCCACAATTGCATACAATGCATGATTGCACGTCGTTGTCATCCACTCAGCTTTCTGTAACAGAAAATAGTCACTAGAGTTTGATGAATCCTTCTTAGAACTTCTTGATGTTTTCTAACAGAACTTGATATTATATTATAACACAGTATGAAGCAGCAAGCAGTGATCTGATAACCGATTACAGCAAACCTGCAAATTAAGTGAATTTCCAGATGTTTGGTCAAATTTGAGAAAAATATGTTTTTACCTAAAGAAAATGTCTACTTGGACTTTAATGGAAATAAGTAACATTAGGAAGTGAGAACACAGGTTTGCTGTTGTGAAGAAAACAAAAATGTTGGCTATGTTTCATGTATTTAAAAACCTGTTATAGGTAAGAAAAAATTCTTACAAAATTACGAAGTTTGCGAAATGTTATTAAACACTAGAAAAGAAGTAAAGTAACACAGTATGTTTATTCTACATTTGTTAGGTTAGCCTTTGATGGAAAATAATCCACAAAACAAAAATATAATGTTTCACTCTCAGACATATGTCTTCCTATCTCAAATATTCTTTGGTCGACAATGCGGTCTTTGTCAGTGAAGTATTCAAATTGTTTTGTGTATTGTAAAGTTTTTCAGTTTCTGATGCCAAGATGAACTCTTATCCATTAACTGCTTTCAAACAAAAATCCTCAAAACCTCGGCCCTTGATTTTTATGTTACATCTTTTAGTTTACCTATGAAAGAAAACTTTGTCTCTTAGTCTTCTATGAAAGAATAAAATGGAAGACAATTAACTGCGCTTAGCAAATTTGATATTTCGATAACCATAACCATATTACAATAATGTTACATAATACATTGTTTGTATTTAAAGCTAAAGTCAATGGTAAAATATTAGTTTTTAAAATATTTGCAATGTTGTATAAAGGTCGATTTACACATATCAGTTACAGCAGGTCACAGTTCAGACATATCAGTCACCTCACAGTCAACCAAAATATTCTTTAATGGATTTTCTATTCCGTTATCTACAATCATCAGGCGCAGGACCGTCAGTCGCTCTGTCGGCGTCTGTCAGTCAATTTCAGATTTCTTTCCACCGATATTTTTGGATTGTTCGGACACCTGACGGACGTGATTGAGATTAGAAAATAGTGTTTTTGTTATTTAAATTATTGTGTTTATATTTTAAGTGCTGTTTGTAACAATCAACAAGATGGACAATGAAAATTAGATAGAATATATAATAGGGTTTTAATTTTAAAAATTTTTACTGTAACATCACTGTAAATATTAGAGACGGAAGAATGACTGAAACCAACTGACGGAAAGTTGACTGAGGAATTATGAATGTAACTGAGACTAAAGTGTGACTGGACTGTAACGGAACTTTGACTGGACTGATTGCGTGAACCAACCTTAAAACCTCTCAAAAACCCTTGAATCAGGTTGTATAAACTTATCCAATTACATATTATTCCAAATGAAGTACAATTTTGAATTTTTAGGAGATTTTGTGTTTACCTCTCTAATAACAATCATTATCCATATTTTTTGTATTATAGTGGTTTAAAACCTAGATATTACCATGAAGACAGACTATGGTAATAATATAACTTAATATCTGTAGAAAAAATCATTGAAAACAAGTAAGAATATAAGTACCTAATGATAGTTTTATGAAAATCAAAGCAGACAAACGACGATAACATAAAAGAAAAATTTGCTAAAACCTGACAATGAAATAACTTATAGCAGAAGTGAAAACAGTAACAAATGGAAAAAGATACAGGCAGAAATAAAAAACATAAACATGAAGAATGAATTTAAAATCAAATTTTAAACTTTAACACGTTCGCTACTGCAATAGTACAAAATTTTTCATTCATATGGACTAGCGACGCACATTTGCGACGCCTGGTTTCTACCCATAGACTGCCATTGGCTAGTCACATTAAAATAGACTGACGTCGCATATTTGCGTCATGTTCCAATGTTATCAAAAAGCTTATATCTTTGTAACGGTCTATTTGAAGGCACTGAATTCTCTGCAGTGGTCTTCAGGGATGTCTGTCATACAACTGCGTCGCTTGGTCTGTGGATAAGATCATTGGTGACGTCATATGATAGTTGGAAAAACTGTTCTTTACTTTGCTGCATCACTGTATGTATTTATGCTGTATGTATGCTGCGTAGCTTTTATATTTGTTCAATTATAAACTGTTATTGAAATATCTGTTATTTTTACTTACATTCACCTAACATAAACAAAAATGAAGTGTCGCATATATGCGGCGGCGTTTGGGCTATTTAAAGAAAAATATAATAATTTTCACTATTGTCTTCGCTGTAGACCGGGTGTTGCAAATATGCGACATTAGCAAAGGTTATAAAAAAAGAAAAACAAGAATATATTATTTACAAGATTGCAGAGTATTACAAAGTAAATGATCACTGTTAAACAGGTTTTCGCCTGCGATCTGCATGTACTGTTAACCAAGTGACAGCCAGTCTATATGAAAGATTAAATTGTATACCTCGGTTTGTGGTAATGATCGCAGCGTCGGATATATGCGACGCTCAGTAGCGAACGTGTTAACCAGAAAAAATATGTTTATATCATTAAATTATTAATGAGTTTCAAATCTTAAGCAATAGAATATTAAAGGGATTAAATCAAGTACTTAGTAAATCCACAGGGAATTAAATGTGGTGGGCAAAAAAGAATTAGTAAGGAACATATACAGGGTGGAAAAAAATGCCATGGGGTAGTTAAATATTTCAACAAAATAATCAAGATAGAGCTACAAAACTTGGTATAATGTTACTGAGAAATATTATTTTACACATCATTCAGTGATACGCTACCCCCTCAGGGGAACAGTCCTCTAGGAATGAGAATAAAATCTTGTAAGCATAGGTTAATCCTATAATCTAAATCAAGCACATGTACGGGGGGTTAAGGGGGTGAGGTAGTTCCTCGGACAGCTAAAGCTGCAATGATATCTGAAACCGAGGACTATTTCTCCCCCAGGGGCATCTATGGTGCTCAAGACCGTCCGAGAAGGCCAGTACAAAAATGAAGTACAGGCCTGTGTAGTCCAATGACTGCACCGTTCACGTCGTGGCCCCTGTCACGCTGATCTCGGCGGATCTAGGCTAGAGTCCTGAATGACTCTCTGGTGGGGGGCAGCAGCACCATCAGAACTGGGTGTTTCGTGCTGGTCTAAGAGAGGCTAGAGCAGGGCGCCCACCTAGACGTTCAGTCATAGCAATAGCTATGTCTGAGCACTGCGGGCCCTGGGCTAAGGTGTAATGCGACCCGTGCTGAGAGCCTTGCGGCACTGGGGGCCTAATACTCAGTGTCAGAAACGGAGCCTTCTGGGAACCAGGGGGAACCCAGTCGTATGAACCCCTTACCTCTCTAATCGGGTCACTGGGGAGGTGGACCTTATATACCCGGTACTCGTGGGAACAAAATGGATGTCCAAACAAAAGTTAGTAAGCAAACTGACAAAAACATAACTGATGAGCAAGAAAAGTGTGACCAACAGGTCGAAAGCACTTCTATTGCTAGTGTAAATGTAGAAGATCCGACCCTAATGGAGGAGGAAGGCCTACTAAGATCTGATGAAGATGACAAGCTCCCGGAAACTGGAAAGGAACGAAAAAACAAACGACTTTCCAGGGGAGAGTTACGAAGACAAAGGATAGCGGAAGCTCTAGCCAAAGGCGAGAAGGTGCTATCTAGAAGTGAGAGAAGGCTGGCGTGGGCTGCCAAGCACCCGAACTCTGCTCCCGGCGAAGCCGGTTCCTCTGGGAACCAGGATGCTGGGAAAAAGCAGGGTGAGGGCGGCACTCCCAAAGCCGACTCTGTTGAAGCCTCTAGAAGGACGGGTGGAAAGAGGGGGCGAGAGCACCTGACACCTGAAGATGCTGGGGGTGATAAAAAGAAGTCAAGGAGGAAGGAAGGAGAGGGGTCCGGTGTTTCAAAGAGGACATCGGCACCCACATATTCAGAGACATTGTCCGTAGAGAAGATGGCAATCGCCAGAACTGAACACCCGGACAGGAAATTGACAGAGGTTGAAGCCAACAAAATCAAGGGGGAGCTGTCCAGACGGGCCATTCGTGGCAAAGACGTCAGGATAAGCAGCTGCCATCTTGAAGGTGGATGCCTAGTAGTCGGCTGTACAAACACAACCACAAAGGAATGGCTGGTCAAACAGGTTCAGGAGCTGAGCCCCTTTGAGGGCAGCTCGCTAAAGCTTGCCCCAGCCAAAGAACTTGTAAAGGCTGTGAAAGTATCAGTGTTTGTTCCCACCACAACGGGGGCAACAACCAAGAAGGACGTGATGCAGGGCATAAAGCTGCAGAATGACCTTGACACAGACCACTGGGCGGTCGTTGGGGGGAACTCAAACCCTAGCGGACAATTCCTGGTCATAATAATTGATGAAAACTCCCTGCAGAAGCTGAAGTCTCTTGCGATGCGCCCATTCTTGGGCTGCGAGAGGGTAACCTTCAGGTTGCATGGGAGCAAGGATCCCCACAAGTAGAGGATGGTTGCGGTGCTCCAGATAAATCTCCAACACAGCAAGGCGACTACGGCTACGCTTTGCCAGAAAATTCTTGCCGGCCGCATAGGCGTGGCTCTGATCCAGGAGCCATGGACCGCAGGAGGCAGAATCATGGGGATGAGCACCGCAAAAGGTGAGTTGATATATGATACTGACAGTGACAAACCTAGAGCTTGCATTTTTGTCAGTAGAAATATTAAGACACTGAAAGTCACTAATCTCTGTTCTAGGGATTGTGCCGTGACCGAGGTATACGGGCAGATGGGTGACGGTAACGTCAAAATCCTGCTTGCCTCAGTATACCTGCCATATGACTCCCAGGAACCACCACCGACCAGAGAAATGAGGATGGTTGTCGAATATGGAGCCAGGGAAAGAAAACACCTGCTGTTGGGCTGCGACGCCAATGCCCATCATGTGGCCTGGGGCAGCAGCAATATCAATGAGAGAGGTGAGAGCTTGTTAAGTTTTGTAGCTGAATCTAATTTAGTTATACTTAATAAGGGATCCAAACCAACCTTTAGACAGAGGAGAGGGGTGGTACTAAGGGAAGAGGTTTTGGACATAACCTTGGCCAGTAATTATGCGGCGACAAAGGTTGTAAAATGGGGGGTATCTGATGATCACTCAGCGTCAGATCACAGCTACATTGAATTCACTATAGGTTCGATCTGTGTAAAAGAGACCTATAGGAACGTTAGAAGGACAGACTGGAACCAGTATCGAGAGGTGCTAGGGGACAGACTAAGACAATTAAAAGATACAGAAGGGCATGGGGTGGAGAGTATGGCGAATTCTCTAAATGCGGCCATACTAAGCTCATACCAAGAAGCGTGCCCAGAGACTGTAAAGAACATGTCTAGGCAAGCCTGCTGGTGGAATAGGGGGCTAGAAGCTCTGAGGAGGAAGGTTCGCAGACTGTATAATGTGGCAAAACGTACAGGAAATTGGAACAACTACTCAGAGATGCTCACTGTTTACAATAGGACAATTAGAAGAGCTAAGAAAGAGTCATGGAGAGAATTCTGTCAGAACATGGAGAGTGTTTCTGAATGTGCAAAGCTTCATAGGGTACTAGCTCGAGGTCAAGCTAATCCTTTAGGAACAATGCTTAAGGAGGATGGTACATATACAGACGGCCCAGAAGAAGTGCTGGAGAGCCTTTTGAGCGCTCACTTCCCAGGATCCTTACAACCGCAGAGCACAGTCCAGGAGGAGATAGAAAGAGAGACTAGGGTGCGGACGGTAAGAGAAGATTGGGCCTGCGCTAGGGCTGTGATTACCTATAACGGTATCAAATGGGCGCTTAGGGCATTTCAACCATTTAAAGCTCCTGGTACCGATGGCATCTATCCTGGGTTTTTGCAGGAAGGTGGGGACCAGTTGATACTCCCCTTGGTGCGTCTTTTCAGGACCAGCTTAGCCAGTGGAGTTATACCAACAGCATGGAGGACCTCAAGGGTGGTATTCATACCGAAGCCCGGAAGGGATACATATGCTGTGCCCAAGGCTTTCAGACCAATCAGCCTTACATCGTTTCTCCTGAAGACCATGGAGAAATTAGTGGATAGACGAATAAAGGATAGGGTCTTGGTAAGCCATCCTTTGCATCCGAACCAACATGCCTACCAGAAGGGAAAGTCATGCGAAACAGCCCTGCATGCGCTGGTTAGTAAGATTGAAAGTGCTATCTCGAACAAGGAAATAGCGGTGGCTGCATTTCTTGATATAGAAGGAGCTTTTGACAACACCACTACTCGCTCTATTGTATCAAAGCTGGTGTCAAGAAATGTGGAAAGCACTGTAGTGAGGTGGATAGGCAACATGCTCGAAAGTAGGAGAGCGCAAGCTTCTCTGTGTGGGACGGTGAGAGAGGTCAAGGCCCAAAGAGGGTGTCCACAGGGTGGCGTCTTGTCACCAAATCTGTGGAATCTGGTGGTTGACGATCTCCTGTCCGAGCTCAATGCACAGGGCATGTACGCTCAAGGATATGCTGACGATATTGTTGTACTAATAAGAGGAAAATTTATGAACACTTGCCTGGAACTCATGCAGAGGGCATTGTCCATAGTGGAGAGGTGGTGTAACCAGGAAGGTCTGAGGGTCAATCCAATGAAGACTGTAATGGTACCATTTACAAGGAAGAGAAATGTTGATATCGCTAGAGTACCAACTCTCTTCGGTAATCAGATCCAGGTTAAGAGGGAGTTCAAGTACCTAGGAATAAGGCTGGACGACAAGCTCACCTGGAACAGCCATTTGGCACATATAACGCAACGTTCTCAGACCACACTTATGATGATGAGGCGGGCTGTTGGGAAGACCTGGGGTCTAAGTCCACAAATGACTAACTGGCTATACACTAGGGTCGCAAGACCGATGATGGTGTATGGCTCGGTGGTCTGGTGGACCAAGGTAATGCAAACTACCGCTGTAAAGAGACTACAAAAGATCCAGCGAGTAGCATGCCTTAGCATCACAGGAGCCATGAGAGGCACTCCAACTGCAGCCCTGGAAGTAGTGCTAAACCTGCCACCTCTCGACATCATTGTGAAAGGAGAGGCAAGGATGGCAGCCTACAGAATGGCTTGTAGTGGCAACTGGAAGTATAATGCCTCCAGTGAGCACACAAGAATTGTAGACAAGGTGCAAAAGAACTCCTTGGAAATGCTACCAGACAGGATGGTGAAGATCACAGATCTAGAAAAACCATACAATGTCAACATTGTTGACAGGGATGCCTGGGATAAGGGTGAACCTGAATTCATGAAAAGGGGGATCACCTGGTATACGGATGGCTCAAAAAAGCCAACGGGCACGGGGGCTGGAATATATGGAGTCAGACCCAAGGTGCAGTTATGCGTAAGTTTGGGAAAAATGGCCACTGTATTCCAGGCAGAAGTGGTGGCCCTGTCTGAGTGTGCGAGAGTGTGTTTGAAGCGCGGTCTTATAGGCCACACTATATACATGAACTCAGACAGCAAAGCAGCACTAATGGCACTTGACAGTTTCGACTTTACCTCCAAGGCTGTATGGGACTGTCATCAAGCCATGAAAGCCCTGGGAAAGACCAACAGGATCATCCTAAGTTGGGTTCCAGGGCACAAGGGTATTGCTGGCAATGAGGGAGCTGACAAGTGGGCAAATAAAGGAGCTGAAAGCCCGCTCATGGGTCCAGAGCCGACGTGTGGTATTGCTTACAACACAGCACGGAGAGCTGTTCGCCAGTGGATGGGCATAGAACATCAAAGGAACTGGGAAAGAACAGAAGGAAATGTACAGTCAAAGAGAATGCTGAAGGCACCTACAGGTGCGATAGCGGCAGAAGCCCTTGGGCTGAGTAGGAAGACCCTGCGGAAGGTGGTTGGCTTTATTAGCGGCCATTGGGTATTCCGTGGACATTTACACAAGATGGGAATTCAAGTTGAAAGCCTCTTATGTAGGAAATGTGGAGAGGAGGAGGAGACAGCATTCCACGTGATATTTATGTGCCCAGCCCTACAAGGTCTGCGCATGAGATCCCTTGGCCTATCGACTGGAGATCAAAGGGAAGAACGGGTCACCATTGTCAAAAGGATCTCACGGTTCACAAAGGACCTGGGATTTGACAAAGAATGAGGACCTGTGAATGAGGGTGCACAATAAGCTGTTCTAGCTGCGTTGCAATCCCATGGTTACTTGAAGCCTAGCCCTCTATTAAAAAAAAAAAAAAAAAAAAAAAAAGCACATGTACGGGCAAGACAACCGAGTCAACAATGGTAGCCGTTCAAAGATTTATAGAATCTGCCATTTTGAATCTCTAAAGAGCTGCTATTTTTTACTCAGATGTTCTTTTGAACTCAAATCTGCGGCATTGTATTTTACTAATCATAATCAAGACCTTTCTTTGCTTACGTTTTTTTAAATTTTCTTACAAATTCTAGCAGGCACCTCCGTGGAGGTAACGTATAATAGCATTGCAGATTCAAAGAATATTTGAACAGCTGTAATTTTCGACTTGGTTGTCCTTCTCTGTTTTAGTTTAGGTTTACGGCATTGTATTTTACTAACATGGAATTTTAATTTTATATGAATATCAAACTATGCTTATATTTAAGATTTTCTTCTGACTTTTAATGGGCCGTCCTCCTTTAATGGGTAGTGTATCACTGAATAATGTGTTAAATGGCTTTAGTGATTAGTAACTGAACATTGAATTTTGAAGGGTTTGAAATATTTATGTGTCCTGGGACATTTTCCCATCTGTAGAGACAACTAATGTTAATATCCAGCAAAAATGTGTGATCCAGCAAAAATATGTGATCTATGATCTATATTCCTAACAAAAAACCAGCATAGGATTTGTTTCTTTCTCTTTTAAATAATAACAGTAAAGTAGTGTTTTTTAAATTGCTTATCAAATTAATGATGGTTTTTTTATAAGCGAGTAAGTATGAGGAATCCCTCTTAATATAGATACCAAGCACAATCTAGCCAATTAACAGCCCAGACTGATAAAGAGAGTAGAGTGCATGCATTCATACAAACACACGTCACTCCAAAACCCGACAGAAACACTCACACTCTCAAAATTACTCCTCAAAGTCTCCTCCACAAGGGACAAACTGGGCTGGTGTTTCTGACCGAGAAACAAAACATTAACAGAAATGTAAGTAAAAAATTAAAATTAAAAACCAATCGGTTATAAACATTAGTTACAAACACCAGTAAAATGTATGACAATTTAATAGTCATACAAAATATTTAAAAAATTAAAAAGCTATTTACAAAACATGAAAATGTTTTAAAAAATAGCAGTGATGAATAATACAAAAATACATTATAATCACAAATTTTTAGATTACATTTAGTAGAATGTAAGTAAACATTTAAAAAGTATGAATATGAATAGACCAATCAACAAGGAGGACAGTACTGGTAAAATAAGTATGAAACCTTGAACTGATAAAATAGAAACATTTAAGTAAAGATAATAACTAACTACAAAGACAAATTTAGAACCTTGCCTATAAATAGAAATACTTTTAAATAAAAAGTGAACCGAATTATAATTGGCATCCTTTAATTTTGAACTATATATTTAAAAAATAAATACATTCAATCAATAGACAAATTGCTTGCAGCAAATATTGAGTTTTAATACAATCCATCCCTTAAAGTAAAAAAAAATAAAACAAAATAAACTTTGCAAAATAATATGCTGCTATAATACTAGTTTTTTGTACTAAGATTTCAATAATTCTTACCTCTGTGTGATGTTCAGGTAATTTCATGTTGTCAAATATTCTGAACAGAACCTGAAACATTTCAAAATATGAAAGTCAACAAATAAAATTATATTTACTTTTATTACTTGGCCCAAAGAGGTTTTCTGTGTCATTTTGACAATACAATATTCCTGTAAAGTACAAACATCAAGTATAACCATAAAGTCAAATTCTTGAACTTGGTTCAATGCAGAGCTTGCTGGTCTAGTGATGGAGCACAGGGCTTTGGTCCCTGTGGTACCGAGTTCAAATATTGCCAACCATCACCATCAGTTGAGATGGGGACACCACCTAGGTGCGTATTTTAACCCAAATAAGAGTGAAGGATGAGTGTAGAAAGGAGTGAGATAATAAGTGTAAGTGTAGCTTTCTTACTGACTAAGATTACCTGCTTCATTAGCCAGGATCATAACTTTTGCTTCATTATGCTAAGTGTGCAACATTTCCCCCTCCAAATCTGAACGGTGCTCGTTCAATCCAAAGCTGAGTCAAATACAGGTAAATCAACAAATGAGCTGCATCGTTCAATGGCTTGAGATCGGTAAATAGGGAGTATACTGTACCAAGCAATTATGAATATGACAGTAAAATTTCAAAAAGTGTTTATGGAATTCATTTGGTGACTGCAACTGTCTATATAGCGCAGCTATTCTTTTGTTCTTTGCAGACTGCTTACTGTCAGATGCTTCATACAATCTGGTAGGCAAGTTTTCTCCTTGCAACTAGGGTAGTTCAGTTTTGCACCTTAAAGTTTCATTTTTATTTTTTGCTAATGTCTTCCTTAACTCTTTTGACACTTAAGTTAAGAATTAAATTGTACTAATATTAGAACAATTTCAGTAGTATGCTTCCAGATCAATCTCATGAGTTTTCAACAAATAAATAAGACAAAAATAAACATACCTGAAATAAATCTCTCCACCAGTGAGGTTTGAAAGCGTCGCCGTGTGTTTTGACGATTTCAAAGAGCACGGTGAGTGCGCGAGTTCGGACGTCAAGTTTGCACCGGCTCACGATGCACGAGAGTTCAAACAGCAGTGGAAACCATCCTCTGACCCAAGCTCGGTCCTCTTCGCTAACATTACCGTCCTCCAGGCAATGCTCGTTGTATAACTGCAAGGTTGGGTTTCATCAAGTTGTTTTTTGAAGAAAATATTGATTTCTTTTATGTAATCTTTATACTGCAAAACTTTGTTTTATGTAACTATCACTCAAGATAAGAGCAACGCTGGAGATGAGCACATCAACCCAGTATGGGGTATCTATTCTTATTTAACTTTTCTATAAATAACCCATTTAGTTAAAAAATGATAAATCATAGAATTAGTTCTCTTACCCAACCCTTTGTATTAGAATGTGTATAAATTTATTTGTGGGATTTTTATCTGCATTGTAGTTAGGGATGACAAAAATCACATGCAGGCGGCAGTCTATACGATTATTTAGTTATGTAAACATTGTAAAGCTGTTTACACATTGTATCAATACAAAATAATTTGATTGATTGATTCAACTAAACACTAAATTTTTACCTGAGGTTTCTGATGCACACAGTCAGCGCAGGTTCTGATAAGTCGTATTGCCTCCATACTGGTGTCTGGAAAACTTGCGTTGCAAGCAAACTCCGATAAACACTTGACTGCGTCTTGGAATGAATCCACCATTATGGCAAAGTGTGCTGGGTAGAGGTTGTCTAAAAATAAAGGAGATAGTTGAGCTTTTTTATTGAGAAAATATACAACAAATGGCAGTTTTTATAGTTTTACCTGATACATTAGAAACCGCTTTGGATGACATAAAAAAACAGACTCTGTAACTACGCAGTTGTTAGCACTGTTACTAGACAGCTGACAGCTGGCGCGACGATGTCAATTTTGCAAGTCATTTTACAAAGCAGCCAGTTGGGTTAAAGCATTAGAGACAGGCATCGGGAGAAAGCCTGAAATCTGACGTTTACGGAGATACCAAACTTAATCCAGTTTCGTGTACACTGGAACGGAGTGAAGTAAATTAAAAGACACCTTACGTATCGACTCCCTTGAGTCAACTAGCAGGGGGCCGGGGTGTGGCAATCGACTTGCTCGAGTCGATCAGCAGCTGGAGGGTTATTGATTTATAAAAATTCAACTAGGAATCACTAACACTTGATTCTTTAAAAACACAAATAAACTTGATTATCTTTAAATACAAACAAGCACTGTATATTATAATCACAAAGAACATAGGTAACTCACTGATGATGTGTCCTGTAGTCTGAAACGCCATTTCCACTATGGCCTCATCATGATCAGCCGCAGCAAGGTGGAACACACTGAAAATGTTCTTCCAACCAGACCGAACGTTCTTGGCTTGTGAGTTGACCATCTGCGCTATGCATCGGACCACCATGTCACGTATGGTCCGTGATCTGGAAAATAAAAGTAGCTAACAATTAAAATGAAAGTATCAGAGTTATTTTACAGAGGTGAGCAAAACATTGCGTTTTAAGTTATGGTTGCCAAACAGAAATACCCTATTGGTTCATAATTTCTCTGGCTTATTTCAGAATCCAAAAAATATCCTAAAATCTGCGGACTGACCTCTTTAAATTAAAGCATTAAAACAACACTTAATTAAGTTTGCTTTTCGGTCTCCAGGATTAGTTGCCATAAGACTAAAACCAATATATTTTGCTTCATAGAAATAAAGCCTTGCAAGATCATACAACACAGTTATTTACATTTATCACTACTTCAAATTAATTAGAGTAAAGACTGACCTGTTCTTTTTCATGATGTGTTCAAAAGGCCTCAAGAAGTCTTTCTGGAATTTGAAATTAGCAAATTCTCCTTTCTCAATAAACTTCATGGATAGCTGACGGAGGGAGTCGAGAGCGAATATCGCAATGTCTTCATTAGGGTTGCAACCAACCTAAAAAAATCCAACGTTTGATTCCCAGCAATAACTACTTTGGTTACTACTTGTAACTATTTCTTACTATTTAAGGTGATCACAGAAGATCATTGTGTCACCATGATCTCAGGAGATGACCACAATGTTGCCATAATCGAACAAGAGAGAATCATGATGTTACCGCAAACGCGGTACAGTAGACTCCCTCTAGTTCGGCTTTGGTTGGATCGGTCGCCGGATGGTCCGGCCCGGTCTCAGGGGGACAAGTCACATCGTCACGAGCGAATGACCTTCGACAGGATTCAACTTGAATGTTTAGTTTCCGGCCATAGAAGTGTCAGTCTAGTTGATGGGTGCTTCTATTGGATAATTTTTGTATATTACCTGTGATAAACTATGTTACATAGCCCGAAAAATAGAAAAATACCAAGAACATTTTACATTGTTTTTCTTCAGTATAATATGTTGAAATGCACTGTATAATTAACTATTTCTGACCATTTTTATATGTAGTAGGTTCCCCCATTATTGTTTACGAAACATCACGGTTTATTTAACAAAAATAAATGGAAGCAAAACAAAGAAATAGCCACCATTAGCTTCAAGGTCAAGCTATCGCTTGCACTGACAATCGTCTGCTGTGCTGTGGGCTTGCTATGTCACAACAGTTTGTGATTGGGTGAATAGTATCCATAGCAACTTGTTGAATGTGTGTATGAAGAGAAACCAAAGAAAGAATATGATGAACAAACAGAAAGAATAAGTGGTGTTTTACGTCATCCATTGTTATCTTTATTTTATTTTACGACTGTTGTTATTATCTTTAATATTCATTTTATACAGTATTAGGCGTTTTTATGGGTATGTAATATAAAATGTTTGTGGTTTTCAGCTATCCGTGGTCTCCCTCCCCCCTATTACCCCAAATAATTGAGGTTCTACTACATTTGGTTAGTCCGGCCATTTTGTAGTCCGGCCAGTAGTACGGTCCCGAGGTGGCCGAACTAGAGGGAGTCTGTATATGATTTATGGTTTTGCCATTGGGAAACGAAAATCGACAATTTCATATCCTGATGAGATCATCAGTTTTGAAAAATCAAGAATGGCCCATTTCTATAATTAACCGCTTTAGCCAATCTGAATATAGAAGAACAGGACGTACTTTGTTGAAATGTTCCCCCAGGACTTGCCATATCCTGCTCCACTGAAGCCTGATACGACCCATGTTGTAGTAGGAGATCTCAACAATCTTCTGTAGACTGAACATCCGGTGCTGAGTTGGATGAGATAGTTCGTCCATGGAAACCTAAACAAAAATCTATTATAGAGACCTCTTATTCTTATAAATTAAAAAAATTACATTTTAGTTTCAGTAGCCCCAATACCTTATCTTTCTAATTTATATTGCTTTTAATATAAATCTATGTATATATTAATTACGTAAGCCGATTCTTTGCGTCAAAATTGTGGGCGACTTGGAAGTCGTAGAAGGACGGGAGAGGGCTCAAATTAAAGGTCTCGACCCCGTGACGGCGGGGAAAATAGTGAAATTCCCCAAATCTTGATACAAAATTAGATATAACGTAAAATGTTCTCCATAAGAATAGCAGTAGAAGTCATTTGCTGCTGATTTCTGTTTACTTCAATACAGCTGATCGTGCTATATCTTGAAAACATTGATCAATACACGCATTTGGTTTACTTTTAGCCAGTCAACTATGAAATGTATACTATTATAAAACTGAAATCTTGAAGATTAATGGGAAAAACGTCTGCATTCTTTGTTTATATTTAAATCATATACTCAAGTTTCATTTTTTCATGCTTTTACATTATTGTCGTGTTAAAGGAATAAACGACATAGAATAAATATTCTGTATAAATAATCAAAGAGTCAAAATTAAATATAACTTCTGTTTTGTTTTTATTTTTAAATCATATGTTCAAGTTTATTTTAAATTATGTTATTTCTACACATTTTAAGGTTAAGGTTGTGTTAATATATACAACTAAAATAACCTATAAATGTTATTGGTTCTAAAATGGTGTATTTGCATTCCTTCGTAAGTAAATATTTTTTTAGTGCAGTGAATATACAACGTAGAGTAATCATATTCGATCATACTTTTATAAAATCACCAGGGATTCAAGATGTTTTGGTATGTAGGCTGCTGGATATATATTCTTTTCATTATAAGTACTGTAATTAATATGAACGCCAGGGGTAGACCACGAAGGCGGGGAACTGTTCATAGCGTAGAAGAGCAAGAGTAGGTAATGACGAACTTAATCAAGATATGTTACAACCCCTTTTTTATGAGACCCATGGTAGACGAGAGAAATGTAAATATTCATGATGCAGAATTACTGGACCAAGAGTTCATTCAATGTAGTGCTCTTCATTTTAGAGAAGAACTAACGAATAATCATTTTATGACATGTTGCCATAACGGACTAATTAACCTTCCTCAGCCAAAAACTAATGTAGAACTTAAAAATTAGTTTGAAGAGAGCCCACAACTGTATAAATTCATTCGACAATACAACAGCGCGATGGCTTTTGCTTATTTTTCAGCCAGTAAGAAAGATATTCCAGGAAAAGGATCATACTGTTTCAAAATTCAAGGACAGATTTATCGTTCAATTTCAGATTTGCTGCATCAACATGATGAAGACCGTGTATGGCCAATTGTACATTATTGACACATCAACAGCAACAGAAATATAACAGCAACAGATACATAAGATGGCGGCGCATAGCAAACAGTCAAAGTGCGGTTCGTGTAATAAAAACGTCACGAAAACTAGTAAAGCACTCCTATGTGTCGGGATTTGTAAATTATGGCATCATAACACCTGCATTGATGTAACTGACGAAGAGTACGAGTTATTCAAAGCTCTAAAAGGTAAAGCCGTGTATATTTGTGAGAAGTGTCGTGCACCGGCTTCTGCTTCTGCTGAGACTTCGTGTTCGCCAAAGAGAATTGATGCTGAAATTGACAATGGACAATGTCCAGACGATTTTAAACTTTTGACCGATCAAATTTCTGATCTTTATGACAAGTATAATGTGATTACCACTCAGTTAATTAAAATGGACAATGACAGGAAACTCCTGCGATCGGCAGTAAACAATCAAGCTGAGGCTCTGGACGACCTGTTAATAAATGGTTCTTCTGCAGGTGGTAAAACATACGCAGATTCTTTGAAAGTAAATTCAGTGAGCCCTAGACTCACTAACTCAGCAACTAAAGTGCCTAATAGTGCAAATAAAATGACTAAAAAACATGCTCAAAATCCTAACCTATCAATGTGTAGTCAAAGCTCTCGGCCTAACCCTGTTGTAGGCCTAGGTGTAGGACTAACTTCGCCCTCACAGTCACTGAGTGATTCGGACTTTCCTGTGGAAGCTTCTGAGGAGTTGCCTTATACAGTGGTCAAGGCCCGGGGACAAAAAAGGAGACAAACATCTGTACCAAAGAGACAAACAAATAACACAGGGACTAGGCCTAGGTCAGGGTCAAACAGCAAGAGTGTAAAGTACGGTTTCATTACTGGACAGTCAACTTCCTAACTTAACCTAAGTACAACAGACAAGAAAACATTCTTATTTGTTTCCAAACTAAGCCCAGATACAACCTGTGAAAACGTAACAGACTTTTTAAAGGGTAAAATTGACTCTCAGTACATAGTGGAGAAACTACAGTGTAAGTACCCTAACCATTATTCATCTTTCAAAGTAGGAATACCCTCAAAGCATTTTGATGACATATATAAACCTGAATTTTGGCCAGAAAATGCCTTTGTATCTGTTTATAAGCCAAGGAAAAGTGGACAGATCGTTTCTAATAGGCCTGCTTTGGAGCATTTAAACTCCGAGCTGTCCAAAACAACAAACGGAACCTAGAACTAAACAAGGAATCAGCTAACAGGATTGCCTCCGTGGAAAGGGTTGATTACAACATCTATTCCGTAAACACCCAATCCCTATTGGATAAGCAAAATGAACTTGATCTTATTCTACACAGTCAAAATATTTCTGTGCTTTGTGTGTGTGAGCATTGGTGTAGGCCTGACACTATTGATTTAGTGCATATTGAGGGTTACATATGTGCAACAGCTTTTTGTCGCACTATTCAAACTAAGGGTGGTGTGGCAATTTTTGTCCGAGAGGATCTGAGTTTTGCGATACTTGATGTAACTCGCTTTTGTGTTGAGAGACATTTTGAGGTTGTGGCGGTCTTGGTTCATTACCCTAACTTGGAAATAATCATTTTGTCAGTCTATCGAGTTCCAGATGGGGATGCGGCGATTTTCCTGGAGAATGTAGAACTGTTGATTTTATTTTTGTCTAAAATGAATGTGCCTGTGGTATTGTGTGGCGACATTAATATCGATATTCGCCTTAGAGAGCCATTACCTCTCCAATTTCTGGATGCTCTCCGCTCTGTTGACTGCTATTGTGCAAATGAGAAGCCTACAAGAGGACCCGCCTGTCTCGACAATGTTATTACCAACTACCCAAGACAACTTCTAGATGTTAACGTTACTTCAGTGCCTTTATCTGACCATCAGGCTCTGGAAATTAAGCTAACGCCCACTGACTGTAGCAACAAACATCAAGAAACGACTTCTAAGATTACTCATTGTTTTAGCAAAAAAAACAATGAAAACTTTATGTCCTACATGCTTAACACTGATTGGCTCACTATCAATAGCAACTCCTGTGATAATTTTCCTGAACATTTTTTCATGCATTTCTTTCAGAGCTTTGACACTTTTTACCCTGTTAGAATTATGAAGTATAATGCGAAGAAATCTCTTAAGCTTGGGCCTACCTGGTTTAAGCAAGAACATCAACAAATGAGAAAGGAGTTATCGCAACTGTATGACTTCCTTCTCTGGGCTAAAAAATATAATCTTTCTGTGGATATTATTAGATTCAGGTATTTGGCTGCCAAACGAAGATATAAGAAAGCTCTTGTACAAGCTAAACTGGACCACAATGTGATTAAAATTTCCCAATCAGACAACAAATGTAAAACAGCTTGGGAGATTGTAAACAACTCCAGGAACAGGCCTACTCGTAATGATGACTGCAACCTCACACCCGAAGACTTCAACTCGTATTTCATCTCATCTGTGGAAGATGTCAGTAAACAAGTCAACCTATCTCCAGAAAGAGCGTCTGATTTGCTGGGAAATCACCAACACCCAAACCCCATCTTCAAGTTCAAACCTGTGTCCTGTGATTACATAGAAAATATTGTAAAAAATTTGAAAAGTGGCCATAGCAGAGATATCTATGGTATCAGTGGAAATTTTATCAAGAGTATGTTACCTGTGATTGTTCTCCCCCTAACCCACTGTGTCAACGAATGCCTGCGTACAGGGCAGTTTCCGGATGTGTTAAAGCTCTCCAAAGTGGTGCCTGTATATAAGAGAGGTGTTAAAGATTGTGCTGCAAGCTACAGACCGATCTCCGTTGTACCGACCTTTTCCAAAATTATTGAAAAGGCTGTGAAGCACCAGGTGAGTGAATATTTTGAAGTGAATTCACTTTTTTCAAAATTTCAATTCGGCTTTCGGGAAGGTTTATCTTGTGAGGATGCAGTCGACCGCCTTGTTTCAGCTGTGATTGATGGCTTTGAAAACCACCTTAGTACCCTGACCACCTTATGTGATCTGACTAAGGCGTTCGACTGTGTGTCTCATGAGATCCTTCTCAATAAATTACTGTATTATGGTGTGGAGCTAAGTTTTTTTAGAAATTATCTGGCAAACCGCAGGCAACAAGTTTGTTTTAAAAACAGTCTCTCAGAGGTAACGGTAGTCAAAAGTGGTGTACCCCAGGGATCGGTTCTGGGCCCTTTTCTGTTCCTTGTTTTAATTAATGACCTTCCTGTAAATATTAGTTGTAACAAAGTCATATTTGCTGATGACACTACCTTTTTCTGTTCAGGTAACAATATTGCTGAGCTCTGTAACATTATGTCTGATGTGATGGCAGATGGCACAATCTGGTTTGAAGCAAATGGCCTCCTTTTGAATACCAATAAAACTCAACAAATATGTTTTTCCTTGTGCCAGTTTGATGTTCAATCTGATGTAGTTGTAGATTCTGTCGTTAAGCTCTTAGGTATTACTGTTGACACCAAACTTACATGGGATTCTCACATACAGAATGTTTGTACCAGACTATCTAGAGTGATTTCTCTTTTGTGGCATTTAAAGAAGCTGATCCCTAAAGTGTACCTGAAAAATGTGTATTATGCTTTGTTTAATGGAATAATTTCTTATGGCATTCATCTGTGGGGGAATGGCCACAGTATTGATAAAGTCTTGCGCTTACAAAAAAAGGCGATGCGTATAATCACACACTCAGCTTTTAAAGCACACTGTAAACCACTCTTTGTCAGCGAAGGAATTTTGACAGTGATTAACCAGTATATTTATGTTTGCCTGTTGCATGTTAAGCAACATCTGCATGAGTATCCACTCAGAAGTAGTGTGCATGGTTATTGCACTAGAAGCATGTCCTCACTCAATCAGCCTTATGTTCGTTTGAGTAAATCACAATCCCAGCATCGCACTATGTACATTAATCTATTTAATAAGTTGCCTGTTTCTGCACATAATGTATCTTTCACTAAGTTTAAGTTGTCTGTTTACAATTGGTTGGTTGCAAGGCCATTTTACAAGCTCGATGAATTCTTTGTATTGCCTGTTGATATTCAATTTTAAATTCTGTCTGTCTGTGATATAGCCAAGGGCTGAGTTGTTTTATAAGTTATTTATCTGTCTGTTTGTTAGTATTGTCTTTAAATTTTATACTCTTTTCTTGCCCCTGCTATGTTTTTTTTCTAACTTATTTTAAACACACTGCATTTATTGTATACACATTGCACCTGTTTTCATGTTTGCTCTAGTCTTTGCATACCTATGTTTTTTATAAACTTCAGTATTTTATTTTTAAGATGACTGTGATACTTTTTGCATGTACTCTGCACTTGTTTATATTTTATTGTCTATATTTATTTAGCCTTATTGCCTGTAAACTTTAGGCTACTATTATGACGTTCATCCATTGCATGTGTTGTACATAGCGTTAACGATGAATAAAAATTCTTGATTCTTGATTCTTGATTCTTGATTGATTCTTGAAATTCGTCAAAGGCGTCGAGAAAATAGTGATTTAAAACCTGAAATATTGTCAAAACTAGCTGAAATTCTAATAGAAAATCCATTTGCACAAATTTACAAAAGAGCTTCGGAAGAAATGGTTGTACAAGGTGACAGTGATTTAGAACTTAGGTTTGTAGACAGGATAAATATGGATCGTCGTAGGTATAATAAGCCTACTGCAGATGAAATTGCAGGCGTCTTCAATTCATCTGAAGGCCAACCTCCAATTAATTTAAAAAATGCCAAACAGGGAAGCTATTATTTATCCTCATTAAGACCAAAGCTACCTTAGTAAACCAGTATTTATTCACAAACAACGATATGTTTGCTGCCTTTTCATGTTAAACCACTGGAGTGATTCAAATTATTTATTGAAAATGACATCAACAAAAGCAAACCAAGAAGAACAACAAACTGGTTTTTACACAAAATATATGGTGTAGGGATGCCTATTCTGACACATAGATAATGTTATTCCGAGTTTGTTTAAATACCGGAATTGCAATATGTTGTTTTACATTTGAGCTATTTAGGGACTTATGTCCCAACAAGCCACTAGTAATTAATTAAAGTTGTGGTGCCACTACACTGCCAATGACAATAATTTTCAACCATATGTTTTCTATATATTTTAATCATGTTTTTATTATTTTAGTTGTCCTAGCAACCTAGGCTATGACCGTTTTACTGATTTACAATCTAGATGACACTGAACCAGAATGATTCGTTTTAGTTTGTCTATCCGCTAGAAATTTAAGATTTTGAATCATTTTTAAAAGTAAACTATGATGACTTTAAAAAAATCAGGGGTTTCATAATTAAATGTGTAGAATATCAAGGCCTACAACTTAAACTTGCTAAGGGCAAGCCAGCGGTTTTCTTGTGAAAATTAAGTAAATTTAATGGGGGTTTTTAAGGGATGAAGTTCAGCTAGACCATTTGAATGAATGAATGAATCCTTTTTATTTCATTACAGTACATCATTTACAATGGTACAAACAACAATTACTGAAATGTAATCCCCAAATGGGCTAATGCCTGTGGTTGGGGATTGAGTCCATCATCCGCACAATAAAAATATAAATTTAGGCTACTTTTAAAAAGGGAAAATAATATACATTGTACACAGAATTTTGTTTACAAGAAAAGATAAATAATAAAAAAACTAGTTTACGAGGTAAATATATACAAAACGATTCAGTGTATGAAAAATGAATGCACGCATATATCACACGTTCAGTTTGCACGTTAAACTATAGGAAAAGCCTTTTATATATATAGATTACCATTAGAAATAACACATAATTTGAAATGCCTGAGACTTGGCACATACATTCCACACACATAGCCCCCTAATTTGTCAAAAAATTAGTTTTTACTCTGAAGCAGTCCTACTACACATCAACTAAATGTACTGATACATTATTTTTAAGTCCCTAGACTCCAACTTCTTCGTCAAATAGAAACTTAACTCAACTATCTCCATTAAAAAAAATCTTTAATGAGCGACATAAAACTAAATCAACTAAGAAACTCTTTGTGTTAATAACTGTACCTGACACAGAGCTCGTACGAAGTCCACGATTGCGTCACCATCCAGCCTAATAGAGCCGGTGAATATTCTGTCCACTGCCACTACTACACTCTGCGAGCTCGTTTCACCAATAGACTCCTTTACGCTGGCTGCAATCATTGTACAATGTGAGTCATACAAAAACTATTGACAATACTCACAACTAGTATTTTACTGTCTCAACACAATATGTCTATCAAAACGTTCAACTAAAGAGTTTAACTTGAGTATTGCATTTTCTGTTAAGGTAAAGATATTATTTTCCTGAACATTTTCTGAAATTTCGGGGCCCATCCCTAACTACGTATTTAATATAATCAAATATTCTTTTCAATGATGCAAAACATGTTTATAAGTAAGCAATATACAGGGTGTTTTTTTTTAAACTTGCATCTTTATTTATGTAAAAACCGCAATAGATAGAAATATGCAGTTTGCGGGAATCATCTATTGACGTAAGGAGCCCAATTTTTTTTTATTCAACGTTACATTCACATTCCCCCCCTTTCCCCCCAACTTATTTTTTTAAATAGCAAGGTACCCCTTGTGACATATCAAATGAAAGAGCATGAAAAAAGAAAAGGTTTGATGAAAAAAAATTAAAATCGGTTCATAAATTTGTGAGATATCCCCCCCCCCCCTTCCCCAGAACTTAATTTTTTTGTAATAGCAAGGTACCCCTTGTGACATATCAAATGAAAGAGCATGAAAAAAGAAAATGTTTGGTGAAATTTATTTTTCATATGATATGTCACAAGGGGTACCTTGCTATTAAAAAAAAGTTATGGGTAGGTGAAAGGGGGCCCCGATTATCTCACAAATTCATGAACCGATTTTCATTTTTTTTTCACCAAACATTTTCTTTTTTCATGCTCTTTCATTTGATATGTCACAAGTGGTAGCTTGCTATTAAAAAAAAATAAGTTCCGGGGTGGGAGGGGGGGAATATCTCACAAGTTTATGAACCGATTTTAATTTTTTTTCATCAAACATTTCCTTTTTTCATGCTCTTTCATTTGATATGTCACAAGGGGTACCTTGCTATTTAAAAAAAATTAAGTTGGGGGCAGGGGGAAAGGGGGGGAATGTGAATGTAACGTTGAATTAAAAAGAAATTTGGCCACCTACGTCAATAGATGATTCCCGCAAACTGCATATTTCTATCTATTGCGGTTTTTACATAAATAAAGATGCAAGTTTTTAAATAAACACCCTGTATAAAGACTGTATAAAACTTCTGGTCTTTACTCCCACATGAACAATTAATTGCAGTGGGAGGTTTGGAGCGCCCTGGGGCATGGATGGCCCTAGTCGCCCCCCCCCCCCACCCCCAGAAAACATTTTGAAAAATAATAACTGTAAACTAGTGTTTTTATGCAATCTACACATAATCTGTAATATTAAAACGCAACATAGTTTTTAAAACATAAAATGGTATTTTAATTGGGTTTTTTATTTAGCCTATTTATTTTGATAAGGGTGTTTGAAAATAAAAACATGAATTTAAATTTAGTTCATTGGACAGAGCTTATCCTTACTTAGAAACCTCGTTAAAACAGGATAGCTTTACCAAGTGCACGTAAACAGTGGGAACTGAGCAAAGGACGCGAATTTACAAATGGCAGGTAGATTTTGATGATGTCTAAGCACTTGCCCGTTTGGGCATTATCTAAGGCATAATTGAACAGTACAAACATAAATTAATCCTTTCCTACTTTTACAGGATTTTTACAGCTTTACCTCAACTCTCTGTTCAAAATTTACCACCTCACCACCCGCATACTTTGTAGAAATTTTTTTAACTGAATTCATAGTTCATTATTAGCACTAAACAACACTTCTAAATAAACAGTAATATATTAATGAATAAACAACTCGAATACCGGCGCGCGCAACATAAACATAACCTCACTGATCAGTGATCTCATAATAATTGTGTTGACAGATCACAACACTCAGCGCTCAATGTGGCAATACTGCAGTTAAAACTACTGTTAGGACAGAGTCCTAAACGCCCTATATCTGTTGCATTAGAGCCTGATGGAGCGCTGTGATTGGTTGAATATTTCCATGCGGTTTATATGGGAGTTTGGACTCATACCTTCTGAGTCCCATCGCACTATCTGTTGCAAAAACATGTAGCGTCCACTACTACCCAAGTACCCAAGCCAGACACTGCGGCAAATCCCCTCGGGAGCATTCAGACACGGTTCGGCCATCATCGGCTCTACCCCCACCACTCCCTTAGGTCGCTAACTCCAAGACACCTGCGCCAAATCCTCTCGGGCCATACCTCCCCCCTCCCCATCACTTTCCTTCCGCCCCTACCACACTTGACAACATAGTAAACAAAATCCTAGCCTGGCGCCGCCCTCGCCCTCTAGTGCTTGCCGCCCTGGAATGACTGCTCCACTCACTCCACTGTCGCGACCTACTGGGAAAATTCCTTCTGGCAGCAAAACAAGTGGAAATTGCCCATCGCAAAGACTGTGCTGTATGTCTTTGCAAAGACATTCCATGATGAAAGAGGTTTTTTTCATCATGGACGTTTCTCTTGTTTCTCCATTCGGTACAGAAAGCCCAAATTGAAGCAATTTACTGTCACTCATGAGACCTCTAAATTTAATTATTATATTATATAAAAAATAATTTTATATTATATAAAAACTCAAAAATAACCCACCCATTATGTCAATTCACACAAAAGCACTCATCACAGTTCAGTTCAGTTCAGTTCTTTCACAGTTCATTTAAAATAGGTCCCTCCCAACAATCTCTGCCTTAAGTATGTGAACTCCTTCACCTCCAGAGCTTCAAACCAGACCTGATCGAGATATGATTCAAACCCACAATCTACTGTGCTTTCTTAAGTTCGGAGAACCAACGCCTTAGATCGTTCCATTTTGATCAAATGAAACAGTCTACCATACTTGTCAATCAAAATCCCATTTGTTATAGTTTAAGGCTGTAGCAAATACCAGGGATAGTTCTTGTTGAGTTATACTCACATTGATTATTGTTTGAGGGAATTTGATAATGACCTTATGTTACCTGTGTAATATAATGTGTAAGTCTTCTATTATTGGCTGTTATATCTCAAATGGTTGACAGTAAATTGAAAACAACAAAATCTGTTGCATGTTAACCATAAGTACTTACGATCCAGTGAGGTCATGTTGAACTTGAGTGAAGAGAGTGATAGAGAGTCAGAAGATGGGTAACTCTTGGTGACTGACAGTAGTTGAGGTCTCACTCCTGTGCCAACCATCTGAGCCATCTCCAAGTGAGAGATGCACTTGATGATGTCCAGCCATGAACTGCCTAGGTAGTTGCCTACAACAAACTCACTCATGTTAATATTATGAAAAAAACTACTATGTAGCAGGTTATATGGTTTGGAAGTAAATAACTTTAAAATACTCTTTAACTAATAAATAAACTAAATAGTGCCAAGAACACATTACACAAACCACTGATGTTTAGGTGATAAGGAGTAGGGGAATTATGCTTCCTGACGTCATCCCAAGCATCCTATTGGGTTGGTCACTCATCTCAGGAAAAAGTGGTGTTAATCCAAGAACGTAAAAATGTTCAACCATCCCTTACATTTTATAAGGAACCACATTCTTTAACGCTGTAAGCCTCAAGAAACCTTCATTTTCTAGCTTTGATGAGTTATCAAATTTTAAATAGGTTTTAAATAGGTTTTTTGTATTATTATTTTAATAAATTTTACCAAGTCTCCGACCAAACCTGAGACTTCATTTTGCATTAGTTTTTAAAAGACATTATGATACATTTACATACAACAAATATACAGAGTCTCAAACGTGTGTATAAGTAAGAGACTCACCATCAGTGTGTGCGACAGTGATGAGTGTCTTGATGGTGTCAATGTTCTTGGCCTTCATCTCTGTGATGGGAGAGTTAGCCGTCAGCAGAGTGAACCTTGCTAGAGCCTGGACATAGGCGTCTCTCTCCAACTGTCAACAATACACACACAGTCAGTGGCTTAAATGGTACCGTAACTGTGAAACCTAGCCCATGTCTTGGGTTCACATCCCAATACTAACACAAAAATCTATTGTACAGAACATTCTTTTACTGAACCAGCTCACCTCTTGCGTTGCTCAACACGTCTTTGAGGGCTGTAGGAGGGCAGTTGAAATATTAAAAAAGCTGCTGATCTCTTTTTTTTCCCATTGATAATTTTGGCAGTTAGGATTTGAATATTGTTTTGTTTTAAAATAATTAATTGACCCTACATTCAGATTTTTGTTTTCTGTCCGTCTGCTGAAAGTTTTACAAAAGAAAAAAATGTTTTCAAATTACTTGTTTCCATTTAAAATTTGTTCTAAACTTTTTGGGGAGATATATTATGGTTTTGAGTAGCTAAAAATATGCAGGTAGTCAATCCCAATTTCAAACTCCAATATTTACATCTAGATGGGTAACTCAACGTCAAAATTGTGAACACAACATCATATCCATGATACACAATTTTGATGATGAACCAAACCTCAACAAACAATAAAAATGCCTTAGATTCATATGCTATTTGTATGTGTCAGAGTTACTCACGGTCATGTGGAAGATGCAAGCAATCCGGACAGCACATCGGATACCATCCAGACATAGGGTGGCTATCTCCGGATCATCACAATCCTGCAGACCGACACTGAAGGCTGCCAGGAAAGGGGTCCACGCCAGCCTGAACATGGGCTTGACATGCTCCAGATGCTTAGCGGAGGTGAATGGTGCCTACAGTCAACAAAGGACTATGATTGATGAGACGGATCTACGTAATATTGCCAACAATACAACAAGCATAAGGTTTATCTCAAACCTAGTAATCATGTTTATTAATGCAAACTTGAAATTATTTTATTGTACTCGACTAAAAGGGGTTTTAGAAAAATTAGGAGTATGCGAGATTGAGTTTGTGAGGAAGAGTAAAATTAGACTAAGATGGTTTGGAGGAGTCAGAAAACATGTGAAAAGAGTTACTGGAGTACTGACATAGCTAAGGGCTTTTGATTTTTTAAATTCTTAATCCTAGTACAAGTTGGTTTAAAAGAGAAGGATGAATGACGAAGCCTATTTCATGTAATATGATCAATGGTGAATGAAGATTTCTGATTTCTGAATGAATGAACTATTAAGAGGGGTGGGAAAAATATAAACTGAAGGGAAGGAGAGACTATTATGAGTCAAACAAGGTGAAATAATATGAGGGACTAAGATGTCGCGAGAGATGTAGTTGAAACAGTTTCAGGGGGAGAGTAGAAAAAGTGTGACTAAAATGGATTGGAAAAGAGAGAAGTTTGTAATAAAATATAATTTTTATGGAAATAGAGTTGGAGTTGAGGGTGATGAAAGGAGGCATAAAGAAGATCTAGAAGAAGGGGGATAAATGAAATGGAGGGGGATCTGGAGATTAGAAGAGTAAGATGGTTGGTAGTTTAGGAGAAACTGTGGGGAGATAAGAGGATGGAGATGCCTGGTCATCATCCAGACTCGGGAACGTTCACTATTGTATATTAAACACCAACTTTAATAACAGTTATTTATTAACAAGTTTAACAAGGATTCATAATGTAAAGATGAAGTAACTCTAACTAAGTCTTACTTTGTTTGTTTTTGCATTCATAATAAACAAAGAACATTTAATTTGATATTATCAGCTGATTGTATGTACAGGATATAATAATCTTCCCTGGAAAAGAATCAGTTTATTGCCTCTCCAGTATTCTCTGAGATCTTCTTATTACAGATGATGGATAAAATTTCTTTGTCCTGTATGATGCTTGAGGAGAGTCATTTGGTTTGTTTACCACTTGAGCATGTTTCTGTGACTCAGACTCTGAGGCTTCGTCGGACTGTTCATTTACAGATACTAGTGTAGAGCGCATTTGATCAACATGGCATTTAACCATTAAACCTTCAACTTCAACTTCATAATGGCAGTTTCCTAATATTTTGACCACCTTACCAAATTTCCATTTAGGATTATTACTTCTGTAGTCTCGAACTTGAACGTTATCGCCGGTGCTAAAACATCTCAAGGTACCAACTCCTTCTGTGTCAGAGATCCTTTTCGCCTTTAGCAGATCAATTCTCGTACGTATACTCCGTTTGAACATCATCTCCGCAGGGCTTCTTCCGGTGCTTATGTTCATAACTTTACGGGTTTGTAGAAGGAATCTACATAGGTTTGTATGGATGTCTCCAGATTCTTCAGCCATTGCACTTAGTTTCCTTTTTAGAGTTTGTACATAACGTTCCCCTTGTCCATTTGAAGCTGGGTGATATGGTGCCATCAGTTTATGTTGGATACCATTGGATTCCATAAAATGTTTAAATTCATGTGAAATGAACGCAGGACCATTATCACTAACAATTGTACTTGGAATGCCGAATCTTGCAAACATTTCTCTTAAGATTTTTATAGTAGAGAAACTAGATATGCTTTTTGTTTCCTTTACTTCCAACCACTTTGTATATGAATCTACTGCTATGAAAAAGTATGTACCTCTGAATGGTCCTGCATGATCTATGTGCACCCTTTCCCAAGGAATATTGGAGTTTGGCCATGGTTCATGGTACTTTGGAGGATCGTTTTTATTCAATGCACATGGTTTACATGAATTTACATAGTTTTCTATGTCAGAATTCACTGTAGGCCACCAACAATATTGCCTGGCTAGCTCTTTCATTTTTGTTATGCCTGTGTGAGCTTCATGTAGTTCTTTCAGAATAGTTTTTCGTAAAGTACATGGAATTACAACTCGAACTCCTCTAAATAAACATCCATTTTCAATTGACAGTTCTCCCTCTAAACCTTTGTATTGTTCAGGCTTCGTAATGTAAGAGGATGTCATTAGTGCATTGTAAACCAACTTTAATTCTGGATCGTTCATAGTTTCCCTTCTTACTTCATTACTTGTGACAGGAAGGGAATTCAGTTGTACTTGTAAAAGGTATTTGTCTGATACTGTTTCATCTAAGGTTTCTTGATGATCACATGTATTGTTAACAGGAAACCTTGATAGGAAATCTGCGTTGACATGATTCGATGCTTTACGATACTGTATTTCGTAGTCAAAACCTGACAGAAATAGAGCGTAGTGTAACATTCGAGTGGCGGTTAAGGGTGGTAGGCATTTTGAGGGATGGAAAATAGAAGACAATGGTTTGTTGTCGGTTATAAGTGTAAACTTTCGACCATAGCAGTAATGGAAAAACTTATGAACACCCCAGTATATCGCAGTCGCTTCCTTAATAATGTGGCTGTAATTTTGTTCTGCTTTACTTAATGTCCTTGAAGCAAAAGCTATAGGTCGTTCTGTTCCATCCGGCATCTTGTGAGATAAAACAGCAGATAGTCCATGAGGCGAAGCGTCCGTTGCCAGTATCAGTGGTAGGTTTGGTGAAAATGTTGTAAGAACCCTCTCTGATGTGATTTCCTTCTTAATGCCCTCAAAAGCATCATTACATCGTTTTGTCCATGTATAGGTTTTCTTCTTATGGAGTAGTTCATATAATGGATGTATCTTAGTTGCGAGGTTGGGTAGAAACCTGTGATAATAGTTTACAAGCCCAAGAAACTGCTTCAATTCAGTAACGTTAGTGGGTATGGGACATTTCAAAACAGCTTCTATCTTATCATGGCTCTTATGCAATCCTTTTCCATCAATTTTGTATCCTAAGTAGTTCACAGACTCTTGAAAAAACTTACTTTTATTCTTGTTTATGTGCAAGTTGTTTTCCTTCAAACGTTCCAAAACCTTGATCGTGCGTAGTTTTGTTTCTTCAATAGTCCTTCCTTGAACTATTATATCATCAAAGAAAACAGCAGTACCTTCCAGTCCAGTTAAAACTGAGTCCATGTAGCGTTGCCATATGTTTGGAGCTGTTTTTATTCCAAACATAAGTCTATTTACCTTAAAAACTCCCATATGAGTACTTATGGCTTGAAGGTTGGCACTATCATCGTCCATTTGAAGGTGTAAATACGCCTTATGTAAGTCCAAAGTTGTAAAGTATTGTCCTCCATTTAACTTGTCAAATATCTCTTCAATCTTGGGAATAGGATAGTGATCATTTTGCAGTTGGGAATTTACAGTTACCTTATAATCAGCACATATTCTTACTGTTCCATCTTCTTTCAATATAGGTACTATGGGTGTTCCCCATTCTGAATTGGTTACCTTTGAAATGATGCCCTTTTCTTCCAGTAAGCACAATTCGTCTTCTATTTTAGTTTTTAATGCAACAGGAGGGACACTGTATTTAATAAAAATGGGTCTTGAATCAGGCTTTAATGGAAGATTGACTTGTTTATCTGGTGCAATTCCTACTTCTTTTGTAAATAGGGATTCATATGTGTCAAAAATGTCTTGTTTTATATTATTTTCCTGTAGGATGTTTTGCTTGTAAGAACTAGGACTCGCCATGTGATTTACGTCATGAATAGATATGTCAAAGTTACGAATCCATTCGCGCCCAAATATATTATCAACATGTTTTTAATTTAGGTGTTCACTTAATAGGGCTGCTGATATATTAAATATTTAAGTAAATAAGTACAACTGAGCACCCTGAATATTCAATATATTCAGGGTGCTCAGTTGTACTTATTTACTTAAATATTTAATATTATCAACATTATTTTGTACAACAAAAATTCTACCTACCATTGTTTTTGAACCTAACTGAACTTTAACTTCACTTGTTCCACTTAACTTAATCGATTCCCCTGTGTAGGTTTTTAGCTTAACATTTGGGACTTCTGTAATTTTCTTGTGTGGGAATAATCGTTTGAAGGTACTTAATGACATAGATGATACAGCAGCTCCCGTATCATACTCCATTGAGCATTGTACTCCATCTAGAAGCGGTGTTACTAAGTATTTGTCATTGAATTTGGATGACAAAGAATTGAGTTGTAGCTCTTCAGTGATAGTGAAAGAATTACTTGTACCATCTAATTCTTCATTTTCACTGGAATAATCTTTTTCCGTAGAGTCCATTTGTTTTTGAAATGCTTTACCTTTGTTCATTTTACTCGCCTTCAAACAAACAGCAGCAGTATGACCCTTACCATTGCATGTAAAACAAGTGGCATTACGTAGCTTGCATTCATTTGCTTTATGGTTAGATTTACCACACCTAAAACACTTGCCTTTCAAATCATCTATTGATACAAAGCTGTCAGATTTTGGTTGTTTTTTTATGGTTTTACTAATTTTATTTACAATAGCTGGTGATGACATTTCATTGTTACCTTGTTTCGATATCTCGAAAGATAAGGCTAACTCATACGCCCTTTGTAAAGTCAAGGAATCTTCTTGAAGAAGCCTTTCTCTTATCTCTTTGCTGTATAAACCTCTAATGAACTGGGTGCGTAAGTGGGTGTCAATCGTACTGGATTTGCATTTTGAACAGGAAAAATTACAGTGTAGAGTCATGCTACGAAGTTCTTTCATGTATGTGGAAATAGATTCACCCGATTGTTGTGAACGTGTGTAAAACTTATGTTGTTCAGCAACTTCATTTGGAGTTGGACAAAGGTAATCTTTGAGTAGCTTGACCAGTTCATTATACGATTTAGTATGTGGTAAGTCTGGGGCGCATAAATCATTTAAGAGTTGAAAATTCTTCGGACTAAGGCAGCTAATTAACACCTGCACACGTGTTTTGTCATCATCCTCTCCCCCTAATCCATTCTATTCAAGATAGTTAGTGAGCCTAAGTAAGTAGGTTGTAAATGTTTCATTACCTTCATCATAAGGTTCCAACTTTTGAAGTGGGGGACGAATCTTTTGTTCCTTTTCTTCACTAAACTTCTCTTGTAGAAATAACAGTAATGCTTGATTTATTTCTCTTTGACTCGTCGCCATTATTGTATATTAAACACCAACTTTAATAACAGTTATTTATTAACAAGTTTAACAAGGATTCATAATGTAAAGATGAAGTAACTCTAACTAAGTCTTACTTTGTTTGTTTTTGCATTCATAATAAACAAAGAACATTTAATTTGATATTATCAGCTGATTGTATGTACAGGATATAATATTCACAACCAATGACGATATGTAAGGACTATGATGAATGTGTGGAGGAGTTAACCTTTTAATATGTGACAGACAACAGGCAAATTAATTATATTTTAAATAAATGAAAGACTTAACAAGGAAGTTGAAAGGAAAAAGTGTTGTCATAAGCACTGGGGTAACAGATAGCAAATAACTGGGGTAACATCTAAGAAAGTTAATCTGAAATTATTTACATTATACTTGACAAATAAATAGTTCAATTTTTTTACCTGCACATGACTAACAGACTCCATCAGGTTTTTGGCTGCTGTAGAAATCACTTCCATTTCCATGTTCCAAAGAAGTCTTCTTTTCTTTTCACTAGATATCACTGGTAAAGATAAGATGATTTAGTTACAGAAACGTGTATTGTTTGATCAGGAATAATATAATTAAAGGTCATACTCCCAAGATTTAACTAGGATTAATCAAGGTAAATAATTCGGAGGGAAAAGGGCTTGGCTTAGGAATACATTAAGGAAGAGGAAACATAGACTATTTCGGTATCTAACTTAACGTTAACAATTTGGATTTAGACCTCAGAACCATGCAGAACCATGTTAGTCTGGGAAAAAGACAAGGAGAATTGGGGTGTAATGTTTTTAGGAAGGCTAGCACCCTTGTAAATGCCCTTTTTAAATACATGGCTTATGAGTTCTTCACACTGCACGGTGATCATAGAATAAGGTATACACGAGGTAAGGAAAAACACCCTTGGAGCGATGGCAAGGGACAAACACCTGCCTCAGACACAGCTAAAAGGCAGGATGCTGCTTCAACACGTTCTAAAGCAGCTTTTCTTCTTGTGTTAAGTAGGACTATTTTTTCATTCAGTTAAGCTTGCGATCCCAACAATTCCTTAAACACGGGTGCAAAAAAGACCACTATGTAGTCGAAGTTTAGGATTTCTGTCTACACTCACCTTGCTTGCCAGGCTTGCTAGTAGCCTTCATTTTGATCTCATGTCCAGCTATCTCGTCGTATATCTGGGACAAATACTCCTCTGGAAGGTCCTGATTGTCAGATATACCTCGATTCAGGCGAATGTATTGCTCCTTGGTCATCTTGTTCTTTACCTGAGGAGAGTGCAAATCTGTGGTCAACATGATCACAGAGTACGCTAGCACGTAGGCAGTGTCAGCACTTGCAAACAGTCCATTGCTGAAAAGGAAAAATACATTATTGTACAATTTTATTACTCCTAGCTCAAATTATTGAGTAACATCATCATCATAATTTATTCAGCAGCTACAGTCTCAACAGTGTGCTCGTGACCCTCTTCTCCTACCTTAGTATATTATCAGTGTTTGCCATTAACATGAAACAAGTCTATATCTATCATAAAAGTTGGCTACTGGTATGGTGTTTAAGGCTTGATTTATTACTCAGAGCATATTGACAACAAATTTAGGTACTCGTTACTGTTACACTACATGTGACAGCAGGGGATATGTTGATGACGGGAAATAGGTTCATGAAATCCTCTTAAATCCAATATCAATCTCTTAACGTTGTCTTAATAGTTGTCTTTCACATGCTGTAGTTTTTTTCATACATTGCTATGGCATGTATAGTAGGTATGTGAAAAGATTAGGCTATGAAATGAGAGTTGTAAGGCTATAGTGGTTTGGTCAGGTAAAAAGGATGGATGAAGAAAGAGTAGCAAAACGCTTTATAAATAAAGGAATTGATTGAAACTATCACAAGTAACGAACGTGCATTTCCCATTATGTATGAGAAGGGAAATCTCGTCTCGAAATTTTATGAGAAATAAAAATCCTGTCTCTTCTCGTCTCAAACTAAAAATCCAATCTCATCCATCCCTACTACTAAATAGTTTAAGAAATTGACTCTGAATATGTCTCACAATGCACACAGTTCCATAATAATTTAATGCTTGAAAAATATGTTGGAAAAAGAAAAATCACTAATTCATTACAACCATAAAAACGAATGTATATATCGCAACTAAGATCTAACAAACAATTACAAAGATAATACACTCACTTTGGATTGCATTCACAATATCTGCTTGCAAATTTTTCCATCAGCCGATCAATTTTTTGTGCTTCGCCTGGCAGTCGAAACCCTTCTAAGAAATACCTCAGTGCCGACACCATGTCTTTGCCGGCAAACTGCAGTTGGTCAACGTAAGCATACATGACCTGCAATATTTAAAATATAAAATTAATTTTACAGAAAATTTGGTTACTCCCATACTAAAGATGATCTTTTATTTACATAATGATGTAAAATAGGGCACACGAGCCCGTGTTTAAGGAATTGTTGTAGGGATTGCAGGCTTGACTGAATGAAATAAATAGTTCTACTTGGCCCAAGAAGCAATAGCTGTACAATATAAGGAATAATTAATATATTTCACCGTTGATAACAGCATTTTCAACCATGAAAAGTTTGAGTTGGAAAGAAAAATGTTTTCAAGTTAAATGGTCTTCTAAGCTTTTGTCACAGTGATGAACAAAATAAATTCATAAAAATGATAATCTATCTATATAGTTAATACAATAGATAAGGATGATAAGATATAAATACTAATAAAAATAACTCTTGACAAACTATATCTTCTTCATTCTGTTTTTAACAAACATGTTTTTAAATTATTCAATCTATTTGGTAAATTAACAAGGAGACATCCCACAACCTGGACAGTTTTAGTAAAAAACATCTTGTTCTTTAAGGATATCTATTATTTACTCTAGGTAGAGTAACAATATGTTTTCAGACCATTAACCATTTAATCTTTTCATTCTAAACTTATCTTTAAAAAAATAATCTATTATTGATAACTATATCACTTCATTTCCACAAGCATTTTAATATTTGTGTTAAAAAGGGTAAAATACATGAATCACAGTGAATGTTAGTATTTTACCTCTTTACTAAAATCTTCATTTTCGCCCAAAAAGTCGCCGATGCCAGTTTTATCTAATCTGTCGTCGATGTGCAGCCACTCAGCAACCTCAGAAGCTGTGGTTCCCAACAGACCTTGCTCCTGCAGAAAACTGATCCCCTTCTTGGGTTTCCGGTTGAACCTACAACACCAAGATGTAATGTCAACCCAATCTTTTACAAAAACAATCTTGGCATTTATAACAATTATTAGTTTTTAATGTTCACAGAGTCTATCAACTATAAAATAGGCTTTTTTAATTCTGTGGGTTTAAAGTCAAGTTATTTAGAAGAACTTGGATGGTTCAAATTCTAAGTAATCGGTAATTTATTTCTAACATCCAAGCATTTGAAAAAATAGGTTTGGTAACAAAGGGCTTGAAAATTGTGTTAATTACATGGCATTACATGGAATTACATCAGTATAATAAAAGGTTCATAACTCTGCTAATTTTTAGCAAGAGTCATGAGGATTTCTATAATTTGAAAACAGCACTTGTACGGTATCGAGAAGTTAACTGTGAATGATCAACTGACGGATAGGCTGGGAGCTTCCCAGACTGGAAAGCGACTAACCAATATAAGAGTGTGAAAAGGCGTTGCCAAGGATAGTGTCCCTCACCATCCTTGGCAACGCATTTTCCTTGCCAGCCTATCCGTCAGTTGGTCATTCACAGTTAACTTCTTGATACTGTACAAGTGCAGTTTTCAAGTCCCTGTAAGGGGAGGAGAAGACAATGACCAGACACATTGTTACATATTATTAGGCCTCATGTCAACACCGCATGCTGTTACAATGCCAGTTTTCGATGCATTGAATGTATTGATTCTATGTCGTCATACATTAATTTTAAGACAAATTTAAATTTTTCAAATAAAAATTTGAATTAGGCCTAATAAATTATATTGAAAATAATTTATAAATACAAATATTTTTTAAACATACCACGGTTTCAAACGCACTAAAAAGTAGAAAATAATTTATAAATATGTGGAGGGAATAAATACTTGTAAGATTTAAAACAAAAAACATGGGGCGCATGAAATAGCTAATTTACGAATACCCCCTCTGTATTATTATCTATTGCATGCCCCCTACGTTTTTTGTTCTAAATCTTACAATTAGCCTATTTATTCCCTCCATATATTTATAAATTATTTTCTACTTTTCAGACTTTTGTGTAAATATGTTAAATCTATTTAATATGGCCTGTTAATACATAGGCCTACCTAACCAAAAACTTATCATCTGTAATCAGATGTTTAATCTTTACTTTGAAATGTTTGTTTTAGTTAGAATCTCTTGGGAGCAGGACCTGTACCTCTTAACCACTGCTCTACTGCTCTTCAAACTGTCAAATTTAAGTATTTACAGCTGACTTCAATAAATTGATATATTTGACTATTTAAATTCTTCCAAAATGTAAACATTGCAACTTTGGGAGCCCACGGGGCTTATCCCAAGGAAAATATGAAAATAAAATAATTTAATATTGCATTGTCATCCATTTGTGGGCTATGTTGTTCAAGTTTCAAGTCTCTAGCTCATCGGGAAGTTAGAGTAAAATCGATTGCAAAATTTGTACCGGACAAGAAAGCGAGCTAATAAAAACGTTTTAATAGAGTTGTGGTTGAGGACTGAGACAAAGATTTGAACAAAATTCTTGAAATAAGGAAATTCTAAATAAAAACATTCAACTGCATATTTTTACTACTATCTTTGACCGCTTGACTACACTGTTGTGAATCATGTTAATTGAGTGGCACAAAATCTCTTCCCCAACCACTGTCGTTTTTGTTATTTTGTACAATAATCTTAAAACTAATTGCTGTTGTATTAATTTGGTATCACATGTGTCTAGTGTTGTTGCCATCCCAATTCCAACAATGTTTACCACACTCACATGTCTATCCCAGTCTCCCAGACTTCCTTTTGGTGTTTCAACACCTGCAGCTGATGAGGCGTGTCTGGGGCCTCTTTGTTGCCGCTGCTAGCAGAGTTGAGAGAAGTGGCACTACCATACGACCGCAGCGACTCCTTGGGCGTCGACGGAGGAATCAATTCTGACGTCTCACTGTCCCTCACGTTACGTTCCGCTCCTGAAATGTAATAATCATTTAGACATTTGGAGCACACCAGATAGAATATCTTTTAAATTAAGACTGATGCGTAAAGAAGAGGTGGTGAGAACATGAGGAAGATGGAGGTGGAAGAAGAAATTTTGCATTTGATGCAAATTGTTGGTGAGGCAAAAAAAAATTATAATTCGAGAGGCCACACAAGTAAGTATTTTCTAAAGCACTCTTGCCACAGATAGATCTTTTAGAAAATTCACAGTGTCAGTGGTTTTAAAGGGAAATTAAAAATGTATTTGTTTAAAAGAAAAGCTTCACATAGAATTTCTAAGTGTATAGACAGCATATATTGTGCGCTTGTTTGAAACATGTTTATATTTTTATAATAGTGATAGGTTCTCTAGCATTTGCGTACAATACTAGATTTGTTTAACGGGCTCATTGTATTCTAGAACAGTGAAGCTACAGTATAACCATTGACTTAACCTGAATTATTTTGTGACGAGTCTTATTTCTCAGAATGGGTAATGAAAAGTAAGAATTTATTTGTAACACATGAGATTCTGTATAAAATTTTTTTTAATATATATATATATATATATTTTACCAGATTTTTTTACAAACAAAATTTATTTTTTTAATATAAATTATTATAATAGTAATTTTACAAAAAATAGTAGAAGACTGTAAAATTGGAAATTAACAATTAATTTTTAAACAAAAAAATTTGGAATCCCAGCTCCATCTTCAAATTCTCTCGCTGACCGCCATTTCTTTCTTGTTCTCCTCAAACCCATACTGGTTGACAGTACGAAATAAGCAGTTTCCATCTTTTTCAACCTTGAAGATTGTAAAATATTGTGCAGGTATCATTCTTGGTTACGTCTGTTTATAGGTTAGGATAAAATATTTCTTTCATTTTTATCCATATTCTTCTTAAAGATAAAGTAATTTACATAATTCAAATTTAGGAATAGTATTATAGGGATGTTTAATCTGTTTGAATTAAATTCACCACTATATGAACGAATAGTTGATAATGATTTATTTACAAAGTTCATTTTGAGCTGTGATGATCGCTTGTATGTTAATAGGGAGACGACGTAGCCAGAGTGCTCGAAGGATGTTGTCCTGTAGTTGGGCTGGACCGATCAGAGTATGTAGGTGGCGTAAGAACTGCAATGGCTTGCGATCTCCAATATCTTCGTCGCTGATCAACTGGCGTACACATTCTTCTTCACTAGTAGACAACCTTTCAATAAGCTTCGAACGAAGTACAGCGTAACGATTCGTTGCAGGCGGATGTGTGATGATGTCCTCTACTTCCACTGGGTAACGTGTTTCAAGCTGAGAAACGACGTAGTGGAACCGAGTGTCATGGCTTGTGATGCCTGAGATGGCGAACTGGGAATCTACCTGAGCAAACCATAGACTAGGTCGATCGGCCCAGAATGGTGGAAGCTTTACTGCAACTCGATTCACTGATACATTACCAGGGTCGTTGCGTTGCTGAACGTTGGTAGATAGTTCATCTTGTTGCTCTCGTATATTCGCCAATTGAGCTTCGATTTCTTCTAGCGACATTGGTAATATTGATGAAGGAATGTCGTGTTTCTGGTTGTTGTTGTTCGGGGTCACCAATATATAGGGATGTTTAATCTGTTTGAAATAAATTCACCACTATATGAACGAATAGTTGATAATGATTTATTTACAAACGAATAATGAAGTGTACTAAATCATGACGTAGTCAAAACTAAATGTTTAACAAAACTAGCAACAGCTGTTACATAATAAATATTAAATAAAGTATAGACCAAAGGCATCACAGATGTGGCTAAGTTGACGCCACAGTATGTTTAGTAAAATAAAAACATACCATAGAGCTAATAATAAACTGATAATAAACCAATTTATAGTGAAAAAATTACAATGTTTTGTTTATTACAGTACAGATGTTATCAATTTGAGTATATATATTTGAGTTTTATGATTCTGGATTAGGTTTTCAAGGATTTGGATTTAGATTTGAGAACTCCTATATTTTACCACCCAAAATTGAATAAAATGGTTGAATGAGAAAAACTGGATGGTAGATAAAGATGAAAAAAGGTGAAAAGTGAAAAAAGTGTTACTGATTTAGTACTGGCAAAGACAAATTTTATTCACTAGTCACTAATCTATGTACTAACCAAGGTTAGTTTGAGAGTTAGGATTGACGTAGACGTCTCTGCTCCACTCCACCATACACTTGAGTATAGACACTAGACACTCTAGACCCTTGATCCTCATGGACTTCTCTTGGTTGGGAGTTGCGCCCAGCTCCAGTGCTTGACGACCCTGAGCTATTTTGGACAGGTCGTTCACCAATCTATCAACAGAGATACACCTTCAATTTGAGTAAAGTCCTACTAGTGCGCTCACGAGCTCCAACCTAAATGTGAGTGAGCGTAGCGAACGAACTTCAACCAGGACGTGAATGAGCCATGTGAACGAGCTCATCTTGAAAATTAAGAAGTTAAACGGGGCAAAGCCCGCGGGTACAGCTAGTAAAGACCTAAAGCTAAAATTGAAAATTTGTCGAAGGGAGACAATAAATCAGATTACAAAAAAAGGGTTCTGCTAAACATTTTAAATCTATTTTTCAACGCCAGTGGCATTTTTTCAAGAGTGTACTTAACCTTTTTATATTTTGTGTGGATAAAACAAGAATTGGACGTTTTCTTCTGGTGGCAATCATTAATATGCTAACCACTAGCTTTGACTGTGGATAGAACTTAACATTCTATTACTATACTAAAGTAATTTTTGGAATTAAAATTACCATTAGATCGAACCACTGACAGATGCTGATGACTATTACTGATTTCTTTAGAAAACGCCAACTCAAAACTGCAAACTATACTAGGTGAAACCCGTTGATTTCGAGCAAAATCATTTAACTATCAATGGAGAGTGAACAACTCGATTTTTAGAGTATTTTGAGTTGTTCGTGATTCATCAGCGTGCTTTAAGCACGTACGATCTTAATAATCAATAACGCAAATGAAAGCTGGTACTGTATTTTACTGAAGGTTCTTGCAGGGTAATGTAATTAGAGCTGGTGAAATACATCTCTAACTGAATTAAGAATTTGGAAAACAAATTGAATTTATGTGTTTTGGTTGAGCAGTACAGTAGATAAATCTATGATGATGCTTGATGGCAAATCTGTGCGTGCATACCTTTAATTTAAGACCAAAATTGTGAAAATTGGTAGAGTAGAAGAGCCAAACCGACTTGGAAAAGAATAACCAATAATTTGTAATTATCTTTTATGTTACTTCAACTATTAAAGTAGATAAAACTAAGTGATAGAATAGATTACCATGTAGAATACTCTGAGTAGCTCATCCAACTATATAATTTTTTTATAAAATATTTTCTACAGCTGGACCATATAGATGGAATGTTTACTTCAGCATCCAAAACCAATGCCAATAGGTTAACAACACACAAAATAACTATTATTTTAACCTGTACAAGTCTCTTTACCTTTCAAACAGATTGGCGGCGGCCAGGTCACAGTCGTAGTTGACGTACATGTCCACAACACTCTGTGCGTCTGCGCAGATCCTAGTCAACGCTTGGATGACCATCCACTTGTGCTCAAATGAGGAACTAGATGTCTCCAAGATACTGAGGAAGATCTCCTTGAAGAACACCTGGAGATATGTGTGAGTCAAGAGCATTGTTGCATTTACACTTAGGCTTGGTTAGTAAATTACAAAAATTGTGTTTTTTTACTATTCATATTTGGAGTATACCTGATATGGTTACTAACCTGATAATTTATCGGATTCAAATTTAGATAACTAGAAAATGTAGCAGGGATACAGTATAATAAATCTTTATATTTACTAAACACACGTGTTTCCGGTAACAGTGATCCAATCATTACTTTCCTATTTTCAGGCTCCTTAATATCAAACATATAAAATTTTTTGATAGTTTTTTCACTGGTCTTTTGACGTTCAACATATCAAAGCTCCACTGTATAAAATTGAGTTCTGTTACTGCTGTAAACCAACCTCGATCTGCATCTTGAGGTGCATTTTGAAGCGCGACAGCAACGCCAAGAAGATGGCCAGAGACAGTTCAAACACCTCTGGCACGGAGGAGACTCCGTTCTTGCTGAGCGCCACACACAGATACTGCTTGATGGCCGTCACAAACATGATGTTGGCTCGGAACACTGGACCAGCTGACTGGAGGATCGATAACAACAAGTGGAGTGAGAGAATCTTGGAGCGCAACTCGTGCGACCTATCAACAACGGTTAGAACTGGAATATTGTTATCACTTTTATAGAACCAGGATTGTGTGACATGGCAAATAATGAGTAAAGCATATTTTGTCAGACTATCCTTGGCAAGTATAAGTTAATCTTGCTACGTATATGTTTCGGAGGTCATTTAGAACAACTCTGCATTAATCACGCTATAAAAGGGATCCACCTCTTAAAAGGCGATGTCAGAATAATAAGTTAAACATAAAAACAGTTTGCACATGACAAAAAAAAAAAGGAAAAACATCACTGATAGGTACATTGCCACGGGCAGTGATGGAAGACTGAAATATTTTACTGGCAAGAAACAATTCAAGGCAATTAACATTGCTATTGTGCCACAAACAATTTAGTCAACCCAGAAATTTGTAATCTTAAACTCAAATCCTAAAAATCCTTATTCAAATTACGAGTACAAGTAAAATTTCTAGATTATAAACTTAAAAGTCATTATTTGACTTTGAATCTAAACTAAATTATAAGTGATTTCCAAAGCTCCTAAGACCATAAACCAAATCAAAAATTGTACGAATGGCCAAGTCCAAAATCAACTCATGTGACGACATCAATGTCATAGTCATTTTCCAGCACTGCAAGATTCCCATTCTAAAAAATGCCAATTAACTTTCAAATTACTCTCCCTACTTAACAAATATATGGATTGTAAAAGTGTGGGAAAATATAACTACTTAACTTAATATAACTTGAGATTTGATTCTTGAATCCAACTGATCAAATATTGGATTTAAATCAAATCAAAAAAAATCAAATCATCAAATCATGTTTATTAGCACATAAACGTACAGAGGTTTTAGATAAATGCACAGGTGCTTCGTCATTCTTCTTATAGTCTAATATTATATAATGTCCTTTTTTACAATGTATTTATTAATAATAAATAAAATAGTTTTTTAACATTTGAGGAACTCTTTAAATAGACTAGTCAAAGGTTTAATAAAAAAGATAACGTCAAGCTTAAAACTAAATAACAAGATTTATAGAATTTAATTATAAATAAAACATAAAAAATGTACAAAACATGTAATTTTGTATTCCATTGTAAATATCTTCTACAATGGATTACAGATCAGATTTCACTACTTAGCTAATCACATTAGTTACAGCCTCACACTGAAAGGAAAAAATGGCTCCACCCAGCAACAGTTTACATAGTATTTGCCACACAATATTATATTCATCCATTTACTTTACATACCTATATTTTTTTATTAGATTACCTACAACTTTATAAAAATACACTAAGTTTGGATTGCATCACAACTCTTTACAAATATTTTTAGAATTATTTATCCGTCATCATAAAAATAAATAATTAAGGGTTAATAAGTCTCTTTACTTAACAAACAAAAGCAATAAACATTAGGGTTAGGGTTAAAAACATTTGTCATAAAACTAATTCAAGTTCCTAAAATGGCATATAATTTGTGTGAAAAATAGTTTTGGTAACAAAGGCTGTTTCAATCAAAATACAATTAACATTTTAGCTAGGCGTAACCAAACAGTGCAGTAGTGCAAAATGTAATCAGTTATCGTTATTGAGTTTAATGATAAATATGCAATCAACAAACACTGATAATGAAATAATCCAGCAACTAGATAGGCTACATCCCATCACACATGGGTACTTATGGTAAAACAAGCACTCACGTGTGTTAGCGAGTGACTGTACAACTATGCAAACATACCCCTGCTGCAGCAAACCTACAGACTAACCTAATTTATATTTGCTTGATTGGATTCTTTCAAGTAAACATTATAACCAAACCAAACTGAAAGTAATACTTGTTGTAAACTATAGGACTTATGTTCTGTCAGATCAACTATCACAGTAACAGCATTTAAAGTAGAAAATAGAATGCTTAGCTAGCACACTCCGTGAGTTAATCATTCAAGTTCTATTTCAATGGAAAAATTGGCTACAGCTAGACCTTATAGATTGAATGACTACTTCACTATTCAACATTCAATGGTACTACTAAACAAGATTTAGCCTTCAAATGACTTACTTGGGGTCCGGCTGACCTTCCGAGAGTGGTTTCATGGAGAGTTTGCACAAAGCTCGGAAAACGAGGAAAGCATCCTTCTGCAGAATATGAGTGAACTGAGGAGACGACTTGCTGTCTCCGTCATTGCTAACGTCTACACTTTCCTGTAAAACAAATATTGTAAAACAAATAATGACAAAACATGATTGTAAATTAATTACTCAAAATTTAAATAAAAAAAAAAGTTTAAAACTTGTACACTCTCGTTAATCCACACGTATTCAGGACTTTGGCAATGCCAGACTATTGAAAATGTTGGATTACTGAACGTCTTCTAAAAATAGCTGTTATTGTGTGATTAACAGAAATATTGCTATGTATAGAGCGTTAAAAGGAAATCTCATATCTTTATTAATCATTAAATAACATGTTTTACTGAAGATTTTGTCAATTTATAATCATATCCATAGTTATAACTCAACACTACAACTAGACCTGCAGCATGGATGACATTAAACAATTATTATACATTAAACATGACATAAATTGCTGGCCGATGGGCCATTATTCCGTTTTTCATAAAGCTATCACTTATTTTAAAATAAAAAATGGTAAAAAATGGAAAAAATAAAGCACTTTAATTTTTTTTACAGCAAAGTTATTTCCTAATGTAAGCGGAATCAACACAAAAACTCAAGGCTTTGGTACCAACCATAATAGTCAGTAGTAAGTACACAGGAGAAATCTATCATCTGCCGGACATCCATGTTTATTTCTCAGTATAGTTTTGTTGTCATGAACAATTATCATTAATTTTTAAAACATAATGAGTGGTTACTTGTGTGTTAACTAAAGATGATTCACTCAATAAATTCCAACAAAGGTGCAGTCCCAAAGTGTCCTAAGAAGAGGGAGTCTACCACAAAGTGATAACAAATTGTTACACATATGTTTATATACTTCCATCTCACATGGACCCACCTGTGAAGGCACTCTTGTTAGAGAAACACCGTTAGCTTCTTGGTTGGCAGAATCACCACTTTCTGATCCTGTTCTGGCTTTCTCCTCACAGCCTGCAAGAGAAACAGGAGATTAGGAATATTTCAACCTACTTCAGTCAAACCTTCCTATAATGGATCTGGAAAGGCAACAGAATAAATTTGTTTTATCAAGTGATAAGTTATATGACGAGACAAGTAAGTCTATGTACTTAAGAGAACAGATTGGGTGGTTTAGACATTGAAGTTCTTCACCCGGAAAGAAACAATGGGGTTGATCTTCTTCTCAGTTAATAAATATCACAATCTCAGGCTTGCTTGCAGAGCGAGATACCGTGATGGGTTGCATGACTTGGATCCGTTCTGGCTCTTAATGTGCTCAAGGTCTGACTGTGATGCTTTTTAAACAGCAACTAGTTTTAAGCACTAGATACCATGTAAGCTCGTGATGGTAACACACCTATGACTACAGCGTCGACCACACTGTTCAGTAGACTCTGTACAACCTCCTGACTGCTCGGCTCAGTGGTGGAGGGTAGTGGAGGAGTGGGGGTAACTGACGGCAACTCCAGCGACTCAACCACCTCCGGTGTGTCTTTCATTCGACTGACCTCGTCCGCCTGTCACAAAACAATAATTATTCAGCAATTTTTCAAATGATGATTGTCAGATCCAAGAATTTTTAATCTTTAAATTCTACGAACAGTTTTTAGAACATACAAAGGAAAATTGATTCACAATATTAGTTTTAAGATTGTACCTACTATCAAATTTAAGTGCCTACGCCAAAATTACAATAACTCTATATTGATTGATAATGAGAAATTTCAACCTCAAGAAAACAATCTTCTAAAATTGAACATTCCTTCTTGTCAACTTTAAGACTTTAATTGATTTTAAAAATGGTTTAAACGAGAATTGCAGCAATATTGTGGTAAATCTTAGCCACTGCAGAAACACCCGTGAGTGTTTTTTAAATCTTTGCGACACTGTAATTCTATTGTCTCCAGCAAAGAAGGTGACATTGATGATTTCCCATGATTGTGATTTCTTACTACACACAACAACATTAAAATTAAATGCACTATAAGGGGATGCTGTTAGGGGACGAAGTACTCCTAGCCCTAGGGTATTGATGACTAATCCAAATTATCCGGTCATCGACATTCATGTAGTCAGCTGGGCATTCTCAGAGGTCCCTACAGAGCTACTCTAAGATATCGACTTTACAGAGCTATTCACTTTAGTTTTGGGAGGACAAACTATTTATTGTGTATATATATGTCCCACCTCCACAAACTGGGACACTAGGCTCCTACCCAGAACCGTTTTACACATTTCAGTACTTCAGGCTTGATCTAGATGGTCGCCGCATTATGAATAAGATAAAATCCATTTGCGGGATTTAAACCCAGGATCTTGGGGACCAAAGTCATGTGCTCTCCAGCACAGCTCGCTCACACACTAAGACACTCACAGCTTGGCTCTCCATCCTAGCGAAGATGACGTTGAGCATCTGTGTGAGTGTGGCGCGTGCAGTCGTCTGGTTGATGAGGTTCTTGCTGGCTAGGTAGATGTTGTAGACGGTCCTCACTGCTAGCAGCACTGTGCCCTCGTGTACTTCCACATGCTGACTCGTCACTACGGTCAACAAGGCCTGTGACATACAAGCCATCAGTCAGTCATCTCATATACTTGATAATCCAACATAAACCGGCCAATGCAACGTTGGATAGCATAGAAAATACCTAATTATTAAATTGGTAAATTTTACCCTGTTGTCAAACCTATTTGACAACTAATGTTGTTATATGTCACTTCTAATGACCTAAGACATTTTTAGGTTTTCCTTCATTGAAACAGCTACCATTTTCGGTTTCCAATCCATCATCACGAATGACATAAAAATAACCGACAAAGAAAATTAAATAAACTTGCAAATTAAATAATCTTGCCAACATACCTTGATGATCTGGAGTTGTACTCCCTCGTCAGTCTGAGGTCCTGAGAAGCAGTTACACACAGTCTCTACTATCCTGTCTATCAGCAACTTGCCAGGAGAGTTAGGGTCTGGCACATTCCCTGTCAGGTGTCCGTACGCTATCAGTTTCTGCAAACCATCATTACTTACTTTTAAATCACTTTTATAACCTCTTTAATATCCAAGACGCGTATAAGTGACGTTTTGGACGCGATTTCAAACATTGTTCGGTTTTAGTGGCCCTTGACTTCCCAGGCCAACTACTGTATAACTAAAATATTATAACAAAAAAAGGGTACTTTCCTGTTAAAGGGAACATTCATTATTATCGATGATTGTTTTTCGATATTTTTATTTCGATCCAATATCAACGAATTGAAACATATCAGCTGATAACCACGATAAATAAATATTGTAAAAATAAACAATTAAAAAATATATTGAAATGAACTGTTCTAAAATAACCTAACCTAACTAACCAAACTTGCTGTAACATTTCAAAATTTCGTTTGATAATTCCCCACATGCCTTTTCTGTTTTCAAATGGAATTTTGAAATGGTAAAAGTTTGGTTAGTAATGTTAGGTTAGTTTAGAACAGTTTAATTTCTTAATCAAAATAGGTATATTATTTTTGCCTAAACAAGATCAGTTGTCAATTTGTAATTTAAATGTGTTTGAATATATTGAAACAGAAGTAATAGCCAATGAATCATAAAGCAAAAACAAAATATCGATATATCGAAAAAAGTCATCGATAATAATTAATGTTCCCTTTAACAGGAAAGTACCAAACATATTATATAGGTAGCCTAATAATAATAAAAATAAAATAAACTATAGCTCGGCCGCTTAGAAAACGACCTGCGCGCTAATGCTAAACCAATGCTGGAGGAGGTCGTTTTCTAAGCGGCCGAGCTATATAACTAAAGTATATACAATTATATGGCATTTTCATTTTATGGCTTGATATTACGATAATTAGCAATTACAATAAAATGTCTGAGCTTTCCACGGAGTTTTGAGCCTACTTTCAAACTGAGCTGATATCATTTTTGGTTACCGGTACCTAACAATAATATGTTAAATTTCAACTTCACTGACCTGAAGACAATCTAGAGCAGTAACGACAATCCTTGCCGTCTTGCTTTGACTTGCCAGTTCAAACGGTGTGAAATACTTCTCTGCTGTGATGTTACTGCTTGTTTCATCTTTAGGTAGTGGGAGAGCAGAGGACGAAGAAGTGTTGTTTACCTGCTCCTCTTTCAGCTCTGCATGTATTTCATCTGTAGGGAAATACTTGGTTAGTAACCCTGGTTGATTACTTAACCATGTTGGATTTTTAGAAACCAGAGTAGAAGGTAGGGAACATTTAAGGCAATTTTTTTGTTTTTTTTTGTGATGAATATGTTGGCATATCCCTGGGTAGGCCTATCGCCTTCATTAGCATACCTAAGAAATAACCTTATCTCCTCCCTCGAGGTCGATGACCAGCTTGTTCTTGATGGATAGACAATGTCATAAAAACACTAAAATTTATAAATATTACAGCATTGCAACATTAAAGCGACAGGTTGAAAAAATCATCTAGGGGATGCTTTACCAGTCGCCACTCTCTCAGCTGGTTTTGCTAAAATCTCAGGGTCAAAGTTTTCTCTAGTCCAAAGGCAATTGACTACAGTGTACATAGTGCGGTCCATAGTGCAAGACTATGGTAACCATAGTCATACATGACCAGAAATCGCTCAAATGTAACAATAGATTAATAGATTAATAGACAATAGATTAATAAGTAGCAATAGATTAAGTAAATCACAAAACTGATTTCCTGTTACAGGTATTAGGTTTTTCAATGCCCTCCCTGGTATTTTCCGTTCCCAGAGGAAATCAAAATTTGTATCTACTGTGAAAAATTGGCTTGAGTTGAACCCATATTACAAATTTGATGATTTTTTTTTATGCCATGAAGGCTGCACAAAACTTAAATATTTAATCTACTGAAAGGTTTTATAAAACTGAAAGGATTACTGAAAGGTTGATAGGTGAAGGTGTTTTGTTTGACAATTATATTTTGCATAGTTTGCTGTTTGAATTTTTGACAGAAGCGCTGTTGTTTGGTTTGCAGTGGATTATTTTATACTAGGTGAAACCCGTCGAAATCGACGGTTACTTTCAAGGCTTACGCTAATTCATCTAACGATAAATGTAATATATTGAGTGAAATTATACATATTTTGATCATTTAGCATTGTTTAAAGATTAATAAGTGTAAAACAATAATTATATTAATTGCGTTAGTTACCAAATATGGTTGATCATTCAACAAATAAAATATTTCCCATACTGTACGTCATCGGAGTTTTTAGTATGTAAACAGGTATCTCTTCCTTTGGAAGAACCTTTAAATAGTATTAAAATTGTATTGGTGGATCTTTTGTAGCTAAACACTTCCATGATTTCATCAGTGTAATGCAGGTTAATTATTTTATTTTAAAAAATATCTGTTTGTTGTGAATACACGTTATAACTTCAAAGGGAGGTATATACGTTACAGTGTAAGTTTGATTTTTAAAACGTCACGTCGCGTCACCTAATATCGTACTCTTCTGTGCCAATGAATAACCCTCTAGCACAGTTTTGAGAAATTGGTTGTGAGGTTACTATTAAAGCTGGAATTCCTTGACATGGGGGATGTCAGTTAGTTGTCTCAGCCTTATCAGTTACATAAAGTTGTCAATATAATCTCTTTACGGAATGTTAGGTGTAGTGGAATATACTTGAAGTGAAGTTGGCTTTTATTCTTGAACTTAAGGGGCCTCCTCATTTATATTGTTGTGCAGCTTCATTGGCAAAAAAATAATACGAATGACATAGTAATGCGGCATTTGTGACGCTCGCGTCACAGCAGCGCTGCTATCAACCGGTTCAATCCGCTTTAGTCGCGAACACTGGAGGGAGTAGGGAAGGGGTAGAAGGAGGTCAGTCGTTGCCTGGAGTCCCCGGAGTGTTCACATCGACGAGGAACGGGATGAAATCGATAAGTTATAGTATTAAGCTAAATCATTAGTTATTTAAATATCATGTTCTAATTCTTTTCAGTACGGGGGGGGGGGGGACCAAGGGGTTAGGGATTCTATCGTCAATTAAATATCCATTATGTAAACTGAGTTATCAGTACCTTTCGGGCCCATAAGGCGCGAAAGGAGTTTTTAGCTTATTCTTATTTATTAGTTTAATTGGTAGAATGCATTACTAAATTTAGATCATCAAAATGGCTGTGATATAGGTGTGGCTTGGCTCAGTTATTTAATTTTAGTTAAATAACATATTATGACTTAGAATGATAGCACGCACAAGAAATCTCTGACTTAATTGAGCCTCAAATCGATCCTATGAGCCCAGTACCGCTACACATTTCCAAAAACCAAAAAATAATGTTAATTGGTTGTTACCTGTAATCGAAGTAACCTCTCTGAAAAGTCTGCAGTAGGCTATTGCAGTTTTCCAGCTTAATTACTTTCTAAATCATGCACATATTTCTAAATAAATATTGTAAAATGTTTTATTCAGCTACTGTAAACCATTATTAATTTTTTTTAATATGGACACGGCTCAATTTGGCACCGTGCCCTTCTGCACTTGTATTGTTTTGTATTGTATTACACAATCGATGATTTTTCCAATGATTGAAAGCATGTACAGTATGACAATAATCTCATGAACCTATGAGGATCCGTCTAGAAAAATATGATAAAATATAAGGAAAAGGTGTGAAAAAGGCAGAAATCAACCCGTAAAATAGATATAAGATAGTTCAATAAGAAATAATTTTAAGAGTTATTGTCATAAAAGGATTGTCCACTGATTTCGTATTGGAACTCTATTTTGTAACACATGACATATACAGAAGAAAATCAATTTTAAAATCAGAAAAAAACATCTATATAAATAAAATTACAGTTTTGTCTGTACATTGCTTAGAATCATGCAGTTTTTGGTTATTTTTACGTTTCATAGCCTAAGAAAGCCGAAACGAGTCTTATCTCAATTTCTGTCTGTTTGTCTGTCTGTTTGTCCATTCTGTGGTTGCGTCTGTAACGCCAAAATGTCATTTTACGCGGCCTACTCCTAGAAAACTAGAGAACCGATCAAGGTTCTAATAATTTTTCTGTATTTACTGGATTGGTGAGAGTGTCTTTGGCTATAAAAACATGGCCTCGCTTCTTTGAAAACAAAATAACGAACCACCAAAAACCCAATTTTGTTAGATTTTTGTCAAATTTTCTCCCAATGTTTACTATTACATTTTATGAAACAACGATCAGCTGTTTGGATTAGTTCTCACTTCTAGCTGTCACTGATATGTTTACATTAAAAGTTGTTTACAAATACCGCAACCGTTTCCGATCAAGTTTAGTCAGCACATCCAAACCAAGTGAGATTAAAAACGTTGTACCTTACTTAACCGGTTTAATTAATCGCAAGTGCAATGATTGTTCTTGAGTTTTGATAACCGGGGAAAATACCGTAAATCAGTGTTGTAACAGTGCAAGGAAACTTACATTTTTTTAATCATCGTCACCAATACCATAGCTTACAAAGGTTTCCACTCATTGACGGCGCTTGAAGGACAGTTGTGTAAAGTGCAAAGTAAAAAATCACAACTGCAGTGGGTGATCGTGGATGTTGCTGCGATCTTGGAAGATCTTTCTGATTTCGCTGTGATCGTACCGTAACGGAGGTTTAACTTAACAGATGTAGCTAAACTCGCTTTTCCAATGTGTCACTTTTGCTTTCTACTTACTTACATTTCGACAACGATATCGGTACTTTTCCTACTTAGGAAGTAAAACTACAAACGTACAAAACCCCAGATTTGTGCGTTTTTTGTCACATTTCCTTCGAATGTTTGCTAGATATATGTACCGATTATCGTTTAGAGATTACGTAATCTTTTAAATAAGAAACCTTTGTTTGGATAAAGGTGGTTTCTTCAAACTGCCATTAATATGTTAACATTAAAAGCTGCTTACAAATAATGCTACTAATGGGAAATAACTTTGATTTTCGAAAACTTAAAAAAAATTTAAAACCAAAGAAGATTAATAACTTCTGTACTGCACCACATCAAGTGAAAGTTTTTTTTAGCAAACCATAGTAAGCTTTCAAAGCTTTACGTTGTTAACGTTACATGTTACATGTTTTGTGGCCTGAGTATTTATTTATTTGTATACTAGCTGTGTGCCCGTTCTACGCACGGGGATCTTATTGTAGTCAGTTACCTTTTTATTAAGAACAGAATTTGGTTTGCATATTTTCAGATATGCTGGCAAAACTATTATACAGTATATAAACCTTCGCAAATACAGTATCTGACAGTTTCAAGCCAAAACAAATGCTTCGAAATTAAATGTAACCTGGGTCGTGTTGGTCCATATGTTAAATCCAATGATTAAACTAAAAAATGCTTTATAGATCTATGAGGCATAGCCCTAATGTAGGCCTATAATTGAAAGTTACCTTCCACAATGGTTAAACGTATTTAAGGTACTACTTCAACCTCCCAATTTAACACTTTATTCGTGTTGACATTTTCATTATAAAGGTACTTTTGTCCTTTCCGTGAAACACTGAGAAATAAGGACATTAATGCTTTACTAACAGACATACACACAAAAATACAGAACTTAATTAGGGGGTTTGCTACGCTTTAAGCATAACAAAGTACTTGTAAAATTAGTATCTAAAATATTTTGTTAATGTCATCAAATTTCATCATAACAATGTATATTTGCTTGGACCGATGATGACCCGAAATGACGGCTTACTATATGAAATGAAGACGACTGGTCCAGGGTGGTCCAGCCACCCTGGTATAGACGATTGGTAATTTATAGTAAATATTACCAAAATAGGCCACGAACTATTGATACATAAACAACGTAAAGCGTTTAAACAATTCATTATGGTTAGCTGAATAAATGTTTTACTAAAGTGCGTTATCGTTTTCTTAGCATAAACTAACATTTTGGAATCAAGAAAGAAAAAGCAAAAATTGTACAGTTAAGACATCAATTAAATTGAATACGCCTGTAATAATAAATAAGGTGCAACACCAACGATAACTAATTTGTAAAGTACAGTGATGTGTTGGTACTTAAAAATGATTCTTGCTACTACCAACAGTACCAACGGTTCTAAGGAATAGAACCGGTACCAAAAACCAACGTTCACAGTTGAGAACTATAGTACAGCCGACCAACTATATGAGTTAATCAAGTCCCGAGGTTATTGATCTCTTGGTTTTTGATTTTCTCGTAAAACGTTTTAAAACGGCAATCAAAGTTATTTCCCAATAATTGCTTTATTTGTAAACAACTTTTAATGTAAACTTATCGGTGTCAGTTTTTAAAAAAAACAACCTCATACAAACAACTTTTTGTTATTTAATAGATTAGGCCCTACGTACCTATTCTCTAAACAATGATTGGTAAAGGCTATCTAATAACATTAGAAGGAAATGTGACAAAAATCACACAACGTTGGGTTTTTGGACGTTTGTAATTTTATTCCTTAAGTAGGTAGGCCGTGTATTCTAGGGAAAAGTACCGGTATCAAGGATCGTCGTCGAACAGTTTGTTATGAATAATTGGGTAGGCGTACGTACCCAAGAGCATGGCTGTATGGTCCAGCGATTGCATCACACGGTGAGTAGGTACTATTGACTATATATATATAGTCAATGGTAGGAACAGAAAATAACACATTAGAAAAGCGAGTTTAGCATCATCCGTAAGCCTCTGTTACAATCAACCACTGCAGTTGTGATTTTTTACTTACCACTTTACACAACCGCCATTGAAGCGCCGTGTCAATGAGTGGAAACCATATTTCTAATCCATTGGCGACGATCATTATAAAATTTAAAGTTTCCCAGCCGTATACAACACTGATTCAAGGTCTTCTTTCTGGTTATCAAAACTCAAGAACAATTTATACACAAAGAATCTCTGGTTCCTGAACTGGATGATGCCTAGTTATTTAATTTCATTTACACGGTTACACTACTACACTATATTATTGCACTTTCGATTAATTAAATCCGTTATGTAAGAAAAACGTTTTTAATCACTTGGGATTTACATTCAAAACGTATTGAAAAAGGTTGCGGTATTTGTAAACAACATTTGTAAACATATCAGTGACAGCTAGGAAAAATAATCTTGATCCGAACAGCTGTTCGTTATTTCATAGATGATTATGCAATAAAAATTGGACGAAAACTTGACATAAATCGCACAAACCTACATTTTTGAACGTTCGTAATATTATTTACAAAGTAGTGAGGCCATATTTTAATGGCTAAAGACAATCTCGCCAATCCAGTGAATACATTAAAATGACTTGGATCTTGATAGGTACTCTCGTTTTCCAGGAGAAGATAGCGTAAAATGCCATCTTGAGTGTTACAGACAAAGGGAAAGACAGACAGACAGAAATTGAGATAAGACTCGTTTCTGCTTATTTAATGTATAAGAAGTAAAAATAACCAAAAAATATATAATTCTGAGCAATGTACAGACAAAACTCTAATTTTATTTATATAGATTTGCCAACAGATTAATTAACACCTATAATACAGTTTGATTAGAAGGACAGTTTGAATTAGTCGTAAGTACTACAGTTCTTTTCTCAAATGTAAACGTTGGTTTTTGGTACTGCTACTTTTCCTTAGAACCGGTGGTAGCAGTAAGAATAATTTTTACATACAAACACATCACTATTTTCACTATTTATTTATAAACACTGCACCTTATTGCTTATTAAATTTAATTGATGTCTTACTGTATAATTTTTAGCGTTTTCTGTCTGGACTCAAAAATGTTGTGTGGACTCAATTCTGTATTTGTGTGTGTATGTCTGTTGGTAACGCATTAATCTCCTCTTATTTTTCTTGGAAAAGACAAGAGCACCATTGTTAATAAAAATTTCAACCCGAATAAAGTGTGCAGTAGTGAGGTTGAGGTAGTGTTTTAACTACTTTTAACCAGCGTGAAAAGTAACTTTAAATTACAGGCCTACCTTAGGGCTATGCCTCATAGATCTATACTGTAAAGCAATTCCTTTCATTGTTTGATATAAAATATGGACTAACTTGATCGGGTGACATTTAATTGCGAAGCATTCGTTTTGGCTTTGAAACTGTCAGATATTGTATTTGAGAAGGTTTATATGTATTCCTAAACAGTTATAGTTTTGCCATCATATCTGGAAAAATGCACACTAAATATGCAAACCAACTCCTGTTCTGAATATAAGGTTTTAACTTACTACTAGATTCCCGTACGTAGAACGGGCAAACAGCTAGTTGCAAATACTTCTTTTGGAGAATTCAGTAACCCCCAATAAATGTGTGTTGTTTAAAATACAATTTCAAAATTAACAGCTGTTTTATTAAAAAGTATTATCCACATGACCAAAATGTAAACAAATCTGTGAAGGGATTTTTAACGGCTTTTGGGGCAGAGCCCTAAGCGAATTTACTTCGTTTTTCTTTTGATAACTCATCTACAGACCAAGACCTTTCTTTGGACACCTCTACCAAGTTTCTACGCCCAGCTGTTCTCACAAATTAGTGGATACAAAGTTTCCAATTAATTATTTAGATTCCCCTATGTTAATCTTATGGGAGAAAACTCAACTTTGATGGAAGATCCTGCCTAAACTAATAAAGATATCAAAAAACGAAAAACACTTTGCAAAACTACAGATCAGGGCAATTTTTTTGACACTTTAATCATCAAAATCGTTCCAAAAATGAGGGAGGAGTTCTGTTCACAAAAATCGGCTTAGCGTATTATATATATAGAAGATATTACAATAGATTTTAGGCACAAAATGTGGATTATTAGGAAAATAAAAGTATAGTAGAGTAAACTTGATACTTGTTTAACATAGACAACATAGAAGGTTTGCCTTGGATACATTTAAAATTTAGGCCAAAAGTAATTTATTTGACAACACAAATTTTAGTATGAGAACATCTTTCTTACATTAGGGTTTCTTTCACCTGAAACTGTCAAAAGCGAAAAAAAGTCATAATATACTCGTCATATGCTTAAATAATCAGATGATTATTGTTGTTTTGATCTGTTATTGTTTACATTAATATTTTGTGTTGAATTAGTTCTACAATAAAGTTTACCAATTAATTTACGTGTATTTTGTATATTTTATGAAGATATATCAATGGCGACGAGTGATAAAAGTGAAAATGAAACTAGAAAATTAAAACAACAAAGAGGAATCATAAAGTCTCAAATTACAAGGACTTTACAAGTGCTGAAAACCAAAGGTTCGTCTATATACGATGCTTTGGGCAGACAAACTCTACTGGATGAAACGTGGAAAAGATTCACTTTGTTACACGAAGAGATTATAACAACTACAGACGATGAAGATGAAATTGAAAGAGAAGAAGATTACCATACAGGTGTAGAGGAAACATACCTTGAGGCAAGGCAAGAGCTTTATTACAACCATTCTTTGTCACTATTAAGCAAACAGGAGTAGAGAGGACCTAAAACAAATCTCAGAGTCCAAAACCAAAACACAACTGTTTGCTTAGTACTCTTACACCCGAAATGCATCAGGCATTATGTGACGCGATGGCCCGCGAGTCACCATGTGACAGATCGTTTGAAGAACTTTCAGATATACTGCAAAACTGTTTGGAACCTACTCCAAGTGTACTTGCTAACCAAAATAGGTTCATCAGTAAAGTTCAAGATACTGAAGAGGGAATTTCTACGTAAGCTCGAGAACTAAAACGTTGGGCAATTGATTGTGATTTTAAGTGTTACAACTGTGAACGTTCAGTTTGTGATATGTTCTTGAAGATGCAATTCATGTGCGGATTAAGAGATAATGAAGCGAGAGTTAGGCTTCTTCAAGAAAAAGGAAATACTTTATCATTTAAAGAAGTGGTAGAAATGGCCAATTCTATTGAACAGTCTAAACTGGAAAGTTATGCAATAAAACCTAAGTACAGTACTCTCATTACGTTACAGAACAAACTAAGGATGTTAACTATGTGAGTAAACAATCTGGGTTGACAAGAAAGAGTAGAAATGAAATCTAACCGCATATTACCTTTCAAGATTTAAGAGGTAAATTTTACAGATGCGGCAGTAGGCCCTACTCAACATAAAGCTGATACTTGCAAATTTAAAAATGAGTTTTGTAGGAAGTGCAACAAGATTGGACACATTGAGAATGTTTGTCTCACACGCAACAGGGTTAGCAATGCAAGTGAAAACGCTTACAAGTTAAAATAAAATAAAATTGATGTTTAAGATGATAATGACAACGTTCATGAGGTTTACATGATGGGGACACCAAATGTGAATGACAAGTTTATAATTAACGTTTCTATTGAAGGCAAGTCATTGAATATGGAACTTGATACTGGAGCGGCTTTGAGCTCATTATCATACAGTGATTTTCTTAAACTTGAACTTAATAAACGTCTATTCAAGACGGAAGTGGAAATGAGAACATACACTGGAGAACTTATAAGGCCTGTGGGAGTCTGTTTGTACACACAAACAGGAACAGTAGAAAGGACGCTTGGGCATGTTATGTACCTCGTTAAATCAGAAGACGGGCGGTTATTTAAGAAACACTGCGACCAACTAA